>NC_134203.1:0-1200000 GCF_964188355.1 Buteo buteo
CAGCATCTCATGGTGCTCGTTCTCGGCAGAGCCTATTTGCGAAAAAGCAATACGTGCGGCTCTTACTCCCACAAGGAAGGGGTAAGCCCTGAAAGCTCTTGCTGATCTTCACCATTCCCATGCACCCTATCCACAGGCACAACAGCACTGGGCAACTGTGCTTTCCCAGAGACTCAGCATCTCACGGTGCTTGTTCTCGGCAGAGCCTCTTTCCGAAAAAGCAAACGTCCGGCTCTTTCTCCCATAAGGAAGGGGCCAGCCCTGAAAGCTCTTGCTGGTCTTCACCATTCCCGTGCACCCTATCCACAGGCACAACAGAACTGGACTTCTCTGCTTTCCCATAGTCGGTACATCTCACGGCGCTCGTTCTCGGCAGAGCATTTTTCCAAAAAGCAAACGTCCGGCTCCTTCTTCCATAAGGAAGGGGTAAGCCCTGAAATCTCTTGCTGGTCTTCACTGTTCCCGTGCACCCTATCCACAGGCACAACAGAACTGGACTTCTCTGCTTTCCCATAGTCGGTACATCTCACAGCGCTCGTTCTCGGCAGAGCCTTTTTCTAAAAAGCAAACGTCCGCCTCTTTCTCCCACAAGGAAGGAGCCAGCCCTGAAACCTCTTCCTGGTCTTCACCGTCCCCGTGCACCCTATCCACAGGCACAACAGCACTGGGCATCTGTGCTTTCCCAGAGACTCAGCATCTCACTTCGCTGGTTCTCGGCAGAGACTCTTTCCAAAAAGGGAAACGTCCGGCTCTTTCTCCCACAAGGAAGGGGCCAGCCCTGAAAGCTCTTGCTGGTCTTCACAGTCCCCGTGCAGCCTATCCACAGGCACAATAGCACTGGGCTTCTCTGCTTTCTCACAGTCGGTATATCTCACGGCGCTCGTTCTCGGCAGAGCCTTTTTCTGAAAAGGCAAACGTCCGGCTCCTTCTTCCATAAGGAAGGGGTAAGCCCTGAAAGCTCTTGCTGGTCTTCACCGTCCCCGTGCACCCTATCCACAGGCACAACAGCACTGGGCATCTGTGCTTTCCCAGAGACTCAGCATCTCACGGTGCTTGTTCTCGGCAGAGCCTCTTTCCGAAAAATCAAACGTCCGGCTCTTTCTCCCACAAGGAAGGGGCCAGCCCTGAAAGCTCTTGCTGGTCTTCACAGTCCCCGTGCACCCTATCCACAGGCACAACAGAACTGAACTTCTCTGCTTTCCCATAGTCGGTACATCTCACGGCGCTCGTTCTCGGCAGAGCCTTTTTCCAAAAAGCAAACGTCCGCCTCTTTCTCCCAGAACGAAGGAGCCAGCCCTCAAACCTCTTGCTGGTCTTCACCGTCCCCGTGCAGCCTATCCACAGGCACAACAGCACTGGGCATCTGTGCTTTCCCAGAGACTCAGCATCTCACGGTGCTCGTTCTCGGCACAGCCTTTTTCTGAAAAGGCAAACGTGCGGCTCTTTCTCCCACAAGGAAGGGGCCAGCCCTGAAAGCTCTTGCTGGTCTTCACCATTCCCGTGCACCCTATCCACAGGCACAACAGAACTGGACTTCTCTGCTTTCCCATAGTCGGTACATCTCACGGCGCTGGTTCTCGGCAGAGACTCTTTCCAAAAAGGGAAACGTCCGGCTCTTTCTCCCACAAGGAAGGGGCCAGCCCTGAAAGCTCTTGCTGCTCTATACCGTCCCCGTGCAGCCTATCCACAGGCACAACAGCACTGGGCATCTGTGCTTTCCCAGAGACTCAGCATCTCACGGTGCTTGTTCTCGGCAGAGCCTCTTTCCGAAAAAGCAAACGTCCGGCACTTTCTCCCACAAGGAAGGGGCCAGCCCTGAAAGCTCTTGCTGCTCTTCACAGTCCCCGTGCAGCCTATCCACAGGCACAACAGCACTGGGCATCTGTGCTTTCCCAGAGACTCAGCATCTCACGGTGCTCGTTCTCGGCAGAGTCTCTTTCCAAAAAAGCAAAAGTGTGGCTCTTACTCCCACAAGGAAGGGGTAAGCCCTGAAAGCTCTTGCTGGTCTTCACCATTCCCATGCACCCTATCCGCAGGCACAACAGCACTGGGCAACTGTGCTTTCCCAGAGACTCAGCATCTCACGGTGCTTGTTCTCGGCAGAGCCTCTTTCCGAAAAAGCAAACGTCAGGCTCTTTCTCCCATAAGGAAGGGGCCAGCCCTGAAAGCTCTTGCTGGTCTTCACCATTCCCGTGCACCCTATCCACAGGCACAACAGAACTGGACTTCTCTGCTTTCCCATAGTCGGTACATCTCACGGCACTCGTTCTCGGCAGAGCCTATTTCCAAAAAGCAAACGTCCGGCACTTTCTCCCACAAGGAAGGGGCCAGCCCTGAAAGCTCTTGCTGGTCTTCACAGTCCCCGTGCAGCCTATCCACAGGCACAAAAACACTGGGCTTCTCTGCTTTTCCACAGACCATACATCTCAAGGCACTCATTCTCTTCAGAACCTCTTTCCGTAAAGGCAAATGTCCGCCTCCTTCTCCCACAAGGAAGGGGCCAGCCCTGAAAGCTCTTGCTGGTCTTCACTGTTCCCGTGCACCCTATCCACAGGCACAACAGCACTGGGCATCTGTGCTTTCCCAGAGAATCAGCATCTCACTGCGCTGGTTCTCGGCAGAGACTCTTTCCAAAAAGCAAACGTCCGCCTCTTTCTCCCACAAGGAAGGAGCCAGCCCTGAAACCTCTTGCTGGTCTTCACCGTCCCCGTGCAGCCTATCCACAGGCACAACAGCACTGGGCATCTGTGCTTTCCCAGAGACTCAGCATCTCACGGCGCTGGTTCTCGGAAGAACCTCTTTCCGAAAAGGCAAACGTCCGGCTCCTTCTCCCACAAGGAAGGGGCCAGCCTTGAAAAATCTTGCTGCTCTTAACCGTCCCTGTGCACCCCATCTACAGGCACAACAACATTAGGCTTCTGTGCTTTTCCACAGACCATACATCTCAAGGCACCCATTCTCTTCAGAACCTCTTTCCGTAAAGGCAAATGTCCGCCTCCTTCTCCCACAAGGAAGGGGCCAGCCCTGAAAGCTCTTGCTGGTCTTCACCGTTCCCGTGCAGCCTATCCACAGGCACAACAGCACTGGGCATCTGTGCTTTCCCAGAGACTCAGCATCTCACGGCGCTGGTTCTCGGCAGAGACTCTTTCCAAAAAGGGAAACTTCCGGCTCCTTCTCCCACAAGGAAGGGGCCAGCCCTGAAAGCTCTTTCTGCTCTTCACCGTCCCCGTGTACCCTATCCACAGGCACAACAGCACTGGGCATCTGTGCTTTCCCAGAGAATCAGCATCTCACGGCGCTGGTTCTCTGCAGAGACTCTTTCCAAAAAGGGAAACTTCCAGCTCTTTCTCCCACAAGGAAGGGGTAAGCCCTGAAAGCTCTTGCTGGTCTTCACCATCCCCGTGCAGCCTATCCACAGGCACAACAGCACCGGGCATCTGTGCTTTCCCAGAGACTCAGCATCTCACGGTGCTTGTTCTCGGCAGAGCCTCTTTTCGAAAAATCAAACGTCCGGCTCTTTCTCCCACAAGGAAGGGGCCAGCCCTGAAAGCTCTTGATGCTCTTCACCGTCCCTGTGCACCCTATCCACAGGCACAAAAACACTGGGCTTCTCTGCTTTTCCACAGACCATACATCTCAAGGCACTCATTCTCTTCAGAACCTCTTTCCGTAAAGGCAAATGTCCGCCTCCTTCTCCCACAAGGAAGGGGCCAGCCCTGAAAGCTCTTGCTGGTCTTCACTGTTCCCGTGCACCCTATCCACAGGCACAACAGAACTGGCCTTCTCTGCTTTCCCATAGTCGGTACATCTCACGGCGCTCGTTCTCGGCAGAGCCTTTTTCCGAAAAACAAACGTCCGCCTCTTTCTCCCACAAGGAAGGAGCCAGCCCTGAAACCTCTTGCTGGTCTTCACCATCCCCGTGCAGCCTATCCACAGGCACAACAGCACTGGGCATCTGTGCTTTCCCAGAGACTCAGCATCTCACGGCGCTGGTTCTCGGAAGAACCTCTTTCCGAAAAGGCAAACGTTCGGCACCTTCTCCCACAAGGAATCGGCCAGCCTTGAAAAATCTTGCTGCTCTTAACCGTCCCTGTGCACCCTATCCACAGGCACAAAAACACTGGGCTTCTCTGCTTTTCCACAGACGATACATCTCAAGGCACTCATTCTCTTCAGAACCTATTTCCGTAAAGGCAAATGTCCGGCTCCTTCTCCCACAAATAAGGGGCCAGCCCTGAAAGCTCTTGCTGCCCTACACCGTCCCCGTGCGGCCTATCCAGAGGCACAACAGCACTGGGCATCTGTGCTTTCCCAGAGACTCAGCATCTCACAGCGCTGGTTCTCGGCAGAGACTCTTTCTAAAAAGGGAAACGTCCGGCTCTTTCTCCCACAAGGAAGGGGCCAGCCCTGAAAGCTCTTGCTGCTCTACACCATCCCCGTGCACCCTATCCACAGGCACAACAGCACTGGGCATCTGTGCTTTCCCAGTGACTCAGCATCTCACGGCGCTCGTTCTCGGCAGAGACTCTTTCCAAAAAGGGAAACATCCGGCTCCTTCTCCCACAAGGAAGGGGCCAGCCCTGAAAGCTCTTGCTGCTCTACACCGTCCCCGTGCACCCTATCCACAGGCACAACAGCACTGGGCATCTGTGCTTTCCCAGAGACTCAGCATCTCACGGCGCTGGTTCTCGGCAGAGCCTCATTCCGAAAAATCAAACGTCCGGCTCTTTCTCCCACAAGGAAGGGGCCAGCCCTGAAAGCTCTTGCTGGTCTTCACAGTCCCCGTGCAGCCTATCCACAGGCACAACAGCACTGGGCTTCTCTGCTTTCTCACAGTCAGTACATCTCACGGCGCTCGTTCTCGGCAGAGCCTTTTTCCAAAAATCAAACGTCTGCCTCTTCCTCCCACAAGGAAGGAGCCAGCCCTGAAAGCTCTTGCTGGTCTTCACCGTTCCCGTGCAGCCTATCCACAGGCACAACAACACTGGGCTTCTCTGCTTTCTCACAGTCGGTACATCTCACGTTGCTTGTTCTCGGCAGAGCCTCTTTCCGAAAAATCAAACGTCCGGCTCTTTCTCCCACAAGGAAGGGGTAAGCCCTGAAAGCTCTTGCTGCTCTTAACCGTCCCTGTGCACCCTATCTACAGGCACAACAACACTAGGCTTCTGTGCTTTTCCAAAGACCATACATCTCAAGGCACCCAGTCTCTTCAGAACCTCTTTCCGTAAAGGCAAATGTCCGCCTCCTTCTCCCACAAGGAAGGGGCCAGCCATGAAAGCTCTTGCTGGTCTTCACCGTTCCCGTGCACCCTATCCACAGGCACAACAGCACTGGGCATCTGTGCTTTCCCAGAGAATCAGCATCTCACGGCGCTGGTTCTCGGCAGAGACTCTTTCCAAAAAGGGAAACGTCGGGCTCATTCTCCCACAAGGAAGGGGCCAGCCCTGAAAGGTCTTACTGTGATTCACCGTCCCTGTGCACCCTATCCACAGGCACAACAGCACTGGGCATCTGTGCTTTCCCAGAGAATCAGCATCTCACGGTGCTCATTCTCGGCAGAGCCTATTTCCGAAAAAGCAAACGTCCGGCTCTTTCTCCCACAAGGAAGGGGCCAGCCCTGAAAGCTCTTGCTGGTCTTCACCATCCCCGTGCAGCGTATCCACAGGCACAACAGCACTGGGCATCTGTGCTTTCCCAGAGACTCAGCATCTCACGGCGCTAGTTCTCGGCAGAGACTCTTCCAAAAAGGGAAACGTCCGGCTCTTTCTCCCACAAGGAAGGGGCCAGCCCTGAAAGCTCTTGCTGCCCTACACCGTCCCCGTGCGGCCTATCCACAGGCACAACAGCACTGGGCATCTGTGCTTTCCCAGAGACTCGGCATCTCACGGCGCTGGTTCTCGGCAGAGACTCTTCCAAAAAGGGAAACGTCCGGCTCTTTCTCCCACAAGGAAGGGTTAAGCCCTGAAAGCTCTTGCTGCTCTACACCGTCCCCGTGCAGCCTATCCACAGGCACAACAGCACTGGGCATCTGTGCTTTCCCAGAGACTCAGCATCTCACGGTGCTTGTTCTCGGCAGAGCCTCTTTCCGAAAAATCAAACGTCCGGCTCTTTCTCCCACAAGGAAGGGGCCAGCCCTGAAAGCTCTTGCTGGTCTTCACCGTTCCTGTGCAGCCTATCCACAGGCACAACAACACTGGGCTTCTCTGCTTTCTCACAGTCGGTACATCTCACGGCGCTCGTTCTCGGCAGAGCCTTTTTCTGAAAAGGCAAACGTCCGGCTCCATCTTCCATAAGGAAGGGGCGACCCCTGAAAGCTCTTGCTTCTCTTCACTGTTCCCGTGCACCCTATCCACAGGCACAACAGAACTGGACTTCTCTGCTTTCCCATAGTCGGTACATCTCACGGCGCTCGTTCTCCGCAGAGCCTTTTTCCAAAAAGCAAACGTCCGCCTCTTTCTCCCACAAGGAAGGAGCCAGCCCTGAAACCTCTTGCTGGTCTTCACCGTCCCCGTGCAGCCTATCCACAAGCACAACAGCACTGGGCATCTGTGCTTTCCCAGAGACTCAGCATCTCACGGCGCTGGTTCTCGGCAGAGCCTATTTCCGAAAAAGCAAACGTCCGGCTCTTTCTCCCACAAGGAAGGATCCAGCCCTGAAACCTCTTGCTGGTCTTCACCGTCCCCATGCAGCCTATCCACAGGCACAACAGCACTGGGCATCTGTGCTTTCCCAGAGACTCAGCATCTCACGGCGCTCGTTCTCGAAAGAACCTCTTTCCAAAAAGGCAAACGTCCGGCTCCTTCTCCCACAAGGAAGGGGCCAGCCTTGAAAAATCTTGCTGCTCTTAACCGTCCCTGTGCACCCTATCGACAGGCACAACAACACTGGCCTTCTCTGCTTTTCCACAGACCATACATCTCAAGGCACTCATTCTCTTCAGAACCTCTTTCCGTAAAGGCAAATGTCCGGCTCCTTCTCCCACAAGGAAGGGGCCAGCCCTTTAAGCTCTTGCTGGTCTTCACCGTTCCCGTGCACCCTATCCACAGGCACAAGAGAACTGGACTTCTCTGCTTTCCCATAGTCGGTACATCTCACGGCGCTCGTTCTCCGCAGAGCCTTTTTCCAAAAAGCAAACGTCCCCCTCTTTCTCCCATAAGGAAGGAGCCAGCCCTGAAACCTCTTGCTGGTCTTCACCGTCCCCGTGCAGCCTATCCACAAGCACAACAGCACTGGGCATCTGTGCTTTCCCAGAGACACAGCATCTCACGGCGCTGGTTCTCGGCAGAGCCTCTTTCCGAAAAAGCAAACGTCCGGCTCTTTCTCCCTCAAGGAAGGGGCCAGCCCTGAAAGCTCTTGCTGGTCTTCACAGTCCCCGTGCAGCCTATCCACAGGCACAACAGCACTGGGCTTCTCTGCTTTCTCACAGTCGGTACATCTCACGGCGCTCGTTCTCGGCAGAGCCTTTTTCCAAAAATCAAACGTCTGCCTCTTCCTCCCACAAGGAAGGAGCCAGCCCTGAAAGCTCTTGCTGGTCTTCACCGTTCCCGTGCAGCCTATCCACAGGCACAACAACACTGGGCTTCTCTGCTTTCTCACAGTCGGTACATCTCACGTTGCTTGTTCTCGGCAGAGCCTCTTTCCGAAAAATCAAACGTCCGGCTCTTTCTCCCACAAGGAAGGGGTAAGCCCTGAAAGCTCTTGCTGCTCTTAACCGTCCCTGTGCACCCTATCTACAGGCACAACAACACTAGGCTTCTGTGCTTTTCCAAAGACCATACATCTCAAGGCACCCAGTCTCTTCAGAACCTCTTTCCGTAAAGGCAAATGTCCGCCTCCTTCTCCCACAAGGAAGGGGCCAGCCATGAAAG
The DNA here is from genome assembly GCF_964188355.1 of Buteo buteo. Classification (NCBI taxonomy): domain Eukaryota; kingdom Metazoa; phylum Chordata; class Aves; order Accipitriformes; family Accipitridae; genus Buteo; species Buteo buteo. Next base: position 7,869 of record NC_134203.1, read on the forward strand.
CTCTTGCTGGTCTTCACCGTTCCCGTGCACCCTATCCACAGGCACAACAGCACTGGGCATCTGTGCTTTCCCAGAGAATCAGCATCTCACGGCGCTGGTTCTCGGCAGAGACTCTTTCCAAAAAGGGAAACGTCGGGCTCATTCTCCCACAAGGAAGGGGCCAGCCCTGAAAGCTCTTACTGTGATTCACCGTCCCCGTGCACCCTATCCACAGGCACAACAGCACTGGGCATCTGTGCTTTCCCAGAGAATCAGCATCTCACGGTGCTCATTCTCGGCAGAGCCTATTTCCGAAAAAGCAAACGTCCGGCTCTTTCTCCCACAAGGAAGGGGCCAGCCCTGAAAGCTCTTGCTGGTCTTCACCATCCCCGTGCAGCGTATCCACAGGCACAACAGCACTGGGCATCTGTGCTTTCCCAGAGACTCAGCATCTCACGGCGCTAGTTCTCGGCAGAGACTCTTTCCAAAATGGGAAACATCTGGCTCCTACTCCCACAAGGAAGGGGCCAGCCCTGAAAGCTCTTGCTGCCCTACACCGTCCCCGTGCGGCCTATCCACAGGCACAACAGCACTGGGCATCTGTGCTTTCCCAGAGACTCGGCATCTCACGGCGCTGGTTCTCGGCAGAGACTCTTCCAAAAAGGGAAACGTCCGGCTCTTTCTCCCACAAGGAAGGGTTAAGCCCTGAAAGCTCTTGCTGCTCTACACCGTCCCCGTGCAGCCTATCCACAGGCACAACAGCACTGGGCATCTGTGCTTTCCCAGAGACTCAGCATCTCACGGTGCTTGTTCTCGGCAGAGCCTCTTTCCGAAAAATCAAACGTCCGGCTCTTTCTCCCACAAGGAAGGGGCCAGCCCTGAAAGCTCTTGCTGGTCTTCACCGTTCCTGTGCAGCCTATCCACAGGCACAACAACACTGGGCTTCTCTGCTTTCTCACAGTCGGTACATCTCACGGCGCTCGTTCTCGGCAGAGCCTTTTTCTGAAAAGGCAAACGTCCGGCTCCATCTTCCATAAGGAAGGGGCGACCCCTGAAAGCTCTTGCTTCTCTTCACTGTTCCCGTGCACCCTATCCACAGGCACAACAGAACTGGACTTCTCTGCTTTCCCATAGTCGGTACATCTCACGGCGCTCGTTCTCCGCAGAGCCTTTTTCCAAAAAGCAAACGTCCGCCTCTTTCTCCCACAAGGAAGGAGCCAGCCCTGAAACCTCTTGCTGGTCTTCACCGTCCCCGTGCAGCCTATCGACAAGCACAACAGCACTGGGCATCTGTGCTTTCCCAGAGACTCAGCATCTCACGGCGCTGGTTCTCGGCAGAGCCTATTTCCGAAAAAGCAAACGTCCGGCTCTTTCTCCCACAAGGAAGGATCCAGCCCTGAAACCTCTTGCTGGTCTTCACCGTCCCCATGCAGCCTATCCACAGGCACAACAGCACTGGGCATCTGTGCTTTCCCAGAGACTCAGCATCTCACGGCGCTCGTTCTCGAAAGAACCTCTTTCCAAAAAGGCAAACGTCCGGCTCCTTCTCCCACAAGGAAGGGGCCAGCCTTGAAAAATCTTGCTGCTCTTAACCGTCCCTGTGCACCCTATCGACAGGCACAACAACACTGGCCTTCTCTGCTTTTCCACAGACCATACATCTCAAGGCACTCATTCTCTTCAGAACCTCTTTCCGTAAAGGCAAATGTCCGGCTCCTTCTCCCACAAGGAAGGGGCCAGCCCTTTAAGCTCTTGCTGGTCTTCACCGTTCCCGTGCACCCTATCCACAGGCACAAGAGAACTGGACTTCTCTGCTTTCCCATAGTCGGTACATCTCACGGCGCTCGTTCTCCGCAGAGCCTTTTTCCAAAAAGCAAACGTCCCCCTCTTTCTCCCATAAGGAAGGAGCCAGCCCTGAAACCTCTTGCTGGTCTTCACCGTCCCCGTGCAGCCTATCCACAAGCACAACAGCACTGGGCATCTGTGCTTTCCCAGAGACACAGCATCTCACGGCGCTGGTTCTCGGCAGAGCCTCTTTCCGAAAAAGCAAACGTCCGGCTCTTTCTCCCTCAAGGAAGGGGCCAGCCCTGAAAGCTCTTGCTGCTCTTCACAGTCCCCGTGCAGCCTATCCACAGGCACAACAGCACTGGGCTTCTCTGCTTTCTCACAGTCGGTACATCTCACGGCGCTTTTTCTCGGCAGAGCCTTTTTCTGAAAAGGCAAACGTCCGGCTCCATCTCCCACAAGGAAGGGGCCAGCCCTGAAAGCTCTTGCTGGTCTTCACCGTACCCGTGCACCCTATCCACAGGCACAACAGAACTGGACTTCTCTGCTTTCCCATAGTCGGTACATCTCACGGCGCTCGTTCTCCGCAGAGCCTTTTGCCAAAAAGCAAACGTCCGCCTCTTTCTCCCACAAGGAAGGAGCCAGCCCTGAAACCTCTTGCTGGTCTTCACCGTCCCCGTGCAGCCTATCCACAGGCACAACAGCACTGGGCATCTGTGCTTTCCCAGAGACTCAGCATCTCACGGCGCTAGTTCTCGGCAGAGACTCTTTCCAAAATGGGAAACATCTGGCTCCTTCTCCCACAATGAAGGGGCCAGCCTTGAAAAATCTTGCTGCCCTACACCGTCCCCGTGCGGCCTATCCACAGGCACAACAGCACTGGGCATCTGTGCTTTCCCAGAGACTCGGCATCTCACGGCGCTGGTTCTCGGCAGAGACTCTTCCAAAAAGGGAAACGTCCGGCTCTTTCTCCCACAAGGAAGGGTTAAGCCCTGAAAGCTCTTGCTGCTCTACACCGTCCCCGTGCAGCCTATCCACAGGCACAACAGCACTGGGCATCTGTGCTTTCCCAGAGACTCAGCATCTCACGGTGCTTGTTCTCGGCAGAGCCTATTTCCGAAAAAGCAAACGTCCGGCTCTTTCACCCACAAGGAAGGGGCCAGCCCTGAAAGCTCTTGCTGGTCTTCACCGTTCCTGTGCAGCCTATCCACAGGCACAACAACACTGGGCTTCTCTGCTTTCTCACAGTCGGTACATCTCACGGCGCTCGTTCTCGGCAGAGCCTTTTTCTGAAAAGGCAAACGTCCGGCTCCTTCTTCCATAAGGAAGGGGCGACCCCTGAAAGCTCTTGCTGCTCTTCACTGTTCCCGTGCACCCTATCCACAGGCACAACAGAACTGGACTTCTCTGCTTTCCCATAGTCGGTACATCTCACGGCGCTCGTTCTCGGCAGAGCCTTTTTCCAAAAAGCAAACGTCCGCCTCTTTCTCCCACAAGGAAGGAGCCAGCCCTGAAACCTCTTGCTGGTCTTCACCATCCCCGTGCAGCCTATCCACAGACACAACAGCACTGGGCATCTGTGCTTTCCCAGAGACTCAGCATCTCACGGCGCTCGTTCTCGGAATAACCTCTTTCCAAAAAGGCAAACGTCCGGCTCCTTCTCCCACAAGGAAGGGGCCAGCCTTGAAAAATCTTGCTGCTCTTAACCGTCCCTGTGCACCCTATCGACAGGCACAACAACACTGGGCTTCTCTGCTTTTCCACAGACCATACATCTCAAGGCACTCATTCTCTTCAGAACCTCTTTCCGTAAAGGCAAATGTCCGGCTCCTTCTCCCACAAGGAAGGGGCCAGCCCTGAAAGCTCTTGCTGGTCTTCACCGTTCCCGTGCACCCTATCCACAGGCACAAGAGAACTGGACTTCTCTGCTTTCCCATAGTCGGTACATCTCACGGCGCTCGTTCTCCGCAGAGCCTTTTTCCAAAAAGCAAACGTCCGGCTCTTTCTCTCACAAGGAAGGAGCCAGCCCTGAAACCTCTTGCTGGTCTACACCGTCCCCGTGCAGCCTATCCACAAGCACAACAGCACTGGGCATCTGTGCTTTCCCAGAGACTCAGCATCTCACGGCGCTGGTTCTCGGCAGAGCCTATTTCCGAAAAAGCAAACGTCCGGCTCTTTCTCCCACAAGGAAGGATCCAGCCCTGAAACCTCTTGCTGGTCTTCACCGTCCCCGTGCAGCCTATCCACAGGCACAACAGCACTGGGCATCTGTGCTTTCCCAGAGACTCAGCATCTCACGGTGCTTGTTCTCGGCAGAGCCTCTTTCCGAAAAATCAAACGTCCGGCTCAACTATCAACTATATAGAATTCAAATTTAATTTTCTAGGGTGCAGAGCCTCATTTTTACTTTCCAAAGTCTTACTCTTGTCTTACAAAGCCACATTTTAGGCTCCAAACCCCACATTTTGACAGCCAAAGGCTCACTGTTAGTTTGCATAGTCTCATTTCAGGCTCCAAAGCCTCTTTTTTTAGCATCCAGACAGGCATCCTTAGGGTCCGAGCCACCTCTGGAGGGTCCAAGCCCTCATTTGGACGGTCCAAAGTTCCAGGGATTGCATATTTGGAGGTCCAAAGATGCATTTTAAGTGCCCAGAGCATCATTTTTAAGTTGAAAGCCACATTGTTCGAGTCCAAATCAAAATTTCTAGGGTGCAGAGCCTCATTTTTACTTTCCAAAGTCTTACTCTTGTCTTACAAAGCCACATTTTAGGCTCCAAACCCCACATTTTGACAGCCAAAGGCTCACTGTTAGTTTGCATAGTCTCATTTCAGGCTCCAAAGCCTCTTTTTTAGCATCCAGACAGGCATCCTTAGGGTCCGAGCCGCCTCTGGAGGGTCCAAGCCCTCATTTGGAGCTTACAAAGTTCCAGAGTTTGTGCTTTTAAGGTTCAAAGATGCATTTCAAGGGCCCAGAGCATCATTTTTAAGCGCAAAGTCTGATTTGGAAGGCCCAAAGCAACTTTATAGAATTCAAATCTAATTTTTTAGGGTGCAGAGCCTCATTTTTACTTTCCAAAGTCTTACTCTTGTCTTACAAAGCCTCATTTTAGGCTCCAAACCTCACATTTTGACAGCCAAAGGCTCACTGTTAGTGTGCATAGTCTCATTTCAGGCTCCAAAGCCTCTTTTTTTAGCATCCAGACAGGCATCCTTAGGGTCCGAGCCACCTCTGGAGGGTCCAAGCCCTCCTTTGGAGCTTCCAAAGTTCCAGGGTTTGTGCTTTTAAGGTTCAACGATGCATTTTAAGGACCCAGAGCATCATTTTTAAGTGGAAAGCCACATTGTTCGAGTCCAAAAGCCACATTTCTAGGGTGCAGAGCCTCATTTTTACTTTCCAAAGTCTTACTCTTGTCTTACAAAGCCACATTTTAGGCTCCAAACCCCACATTTTGACAGCCAAAGGCTCACTGTTAGTGTGCATAGTCTCATTTCAGGCTCCAAAGCCTCTTTTCTTAGCATCCAGACAGGCATCCTTAGGGTCCGAGCCGCCTCTGGAGGGTCCAAGCCCTCCTTTGGAGGGTCCAAAGTTCCAGGGATTGCATATTTGGAGGTTCAAAGATGCATTTTAAGGGCCCAGAGCATCATTTTTAAGTGGAAAGCCGCATTGTTCGAGTCCAAATCAAAATTTCTAGGGTCCAAAGCCTCATTTTTACTTTCCAAAGTCTTACTCTTGTCTTACAAAGCCACATTTTAGGCTCCAAACCCCACATTTTTATGGCCAAAGGCTCACTGTTAGTGTGCATAGTCTCATTTCAGGCTCCAAAGCCTCTTTTTTTAGCATCCACACAGGCATCCTTAGGGTCCGAGACGCCTCTGGAGGGTCCAAGCCCTCATTTGGAGGGTCCAAAGTTCCAGGGTTTGCATATTTGGAGGTTCAAAGATGCATTTAAAGGGCCCAGAGCATCATTTTTAAGCCCAAAGTCTAATTTGAAAGGTCCAAAGCCTCATTGGTCGAGTCCAAATCAAAATTTCTAGGGTGCAGAGCCTCATTTTTACTTTCCAAAGTCTTACTCTTGTCTTACAAAGCCACATTTTAGGCTCCAAACCCCACATTTTTATGGCCAAAGGCTCACTGTTAGTGTGCACAGTCTCATTTCAGGCTCCGAAGCCTCTTTTTTTAGCATCCAGACAGGCATCCTTAGGGTCCGAGACGCCTCTGGAGGGTCCAAGCCCTCATTTGGAGGGTCCAAAGTTCCAGGGTTTGCATATTTGGAGGTTCAAAGATGCATTTTAAGGGCCCACAACATAATCTTTAAGCCCAAAGTCTGATTTGAAAGGTCCAAAGCCTCATTGGTCGAGTCCAAAGCCACATTTCTAGGGTCCAAAGCCTCATTTTTACTTTCCAAAGTCTTACTCTTGTCTTACAAAGCCACATTTTAGGCTCCAAACCTCACATTTCAACAGCCAAAGGCTCACTGTTAGTTTGCATAGTCTCATTTCAGGCTCCAAAGCCTCTTTTTTTAGCATCCAGACAGGCATCCTTAGGGTCCGAGCCGCCTCTGGAGAGTCCAAGCCCTCATTTGGAGGGTCCAAAGTTCCAGGGATTGCATATTTGGAGGTTCAAAGATGCATTTTAAGGGCCCAGAGCATCATTTTTAAGTGGAAAGCCGCATTGTTCGAGTCCAAATCAAAATTTCTAGGGTGCAGAGCCTCATTTTTACTTTCCAAAGTCTTACTCTTGTCTTACAAAGCCACATTTTAGGCTCCAAACCCCACATTTTGACAGCCAAAGGCTCACTGTTAGTTTGCATAGTCTCATTTCAGGCTCCAAAGCCTCTTTTTTTAGCATCCAGACAGGCATCCTTAGGGTCCGAGCCGCCTCTGGAGGGTCCAAGCCCTCATTTGGAGGGTCCAAAGTTCCAGGGTTTGTGCATTTAAGGTTCAAAGATGCATTTCAAGGGCCCAGAGCATCATTTTTAAGCCCAAAGTCTGATTTGGAAGGCCCAAAGCAACTTTATACAATTGAAATCTAATTTTCTAGGGTGCAGAGCCTCATTTTTACTTTCCAAAGTCTTACTCTTGTCTTACAAAGCCACATTTTAGGCTCCAAACCCCACATTTTGACAGCCAAAGGCTCACTGTTAGACTGCATACTCTCATTTCGGGCTCCAAAGCCTCTTTTTTTAGCATCCAGACAGGCATCCTTAGGGTCCGAGCCGCCTCTGGAGGGTCCAAGCCCTCATTTGGAGGGTCCAAAGTTCCAGGGTTTGCATATTTGGAGGTTCAAAGATGCATTTTAAGGGCCCACAGCATAATCTTTAAGCCCAAAGTCTGATTTGAAAGGTCCAAAGCCTCATTGGTCGAGTCCAAAGCCACATTTCTAGGGTCCAAAGCCTCATTTTTACTTTCCAAAGTCTTACTCTTGTCTTACAAAGCCACATTTTAGGCTCCAAACCTCACATTTTAACAGCCAAAGGCTCACTGTTAGTTTGCATAGTCTCATTTCAGGCTCCAAAGCCTCTTTTTTTAGCATCCAGACAGGCATCCTTAGGGTCCGAGCCGCCTCTGGAGAGTCCAAGCCCTCATTTGGAGGGTCCAAAGTTCCAGGGTTTGCATATTTGGAGGTTCAAAGATGCATTTTAAGGGCCCAGAGCATCATTTTTAAGTGGAAAGCCGCATTGTTCGAGTCCAAATCAAAATTTCTAGGGTGCAGAGCCTCATTTTTACTTTCCAAAGTCTTACTCTTGTCTTACAAAGCCACATTTTAGGCTCCAAACCCAACATTCTGACAGCCAAAGTCTCACTGTTACTTTGCATAGTCTCATTTCAGGCTCCAAGCCTCTTTTTTTAGCATCCAGACAGGCATCCTTAGGGTCCAAGACGCCTCTGGAGGGTCCAAGCCCTCATTTGGAGGTTCCAAAGTTCCAGGGTTTGCATATTTGGAGGTTCAAAGATGCATTTTAAGGGACCACAGCATCATTTTTAAGCCCAAAGTCTGATTTGGAAGGCCCGAAGCAACTATATAGAATTCAAATTTAATTTTCTAGGGTGCAGAGCCTCATTTTTACTTTCCAAAGTCTTACTCTTGTCTTACAAAGCCACATTATAGGCTCCAAACCTCACATTTTAACAGCCAAAGGCTCACTGTTAGTGTGCATAGTCTCATTTCAGGCTCCAAAGCCTCTTTTTTTAGCATCCAGACAGGCATCCTTAGGGTCCGAGCCGCCTCTGGAGGGTCCAAGCCCTCATTTGGAGCTTACAAAGTTCCAGAGTTTGTGCTTTTAAGGTTCAAAGATGCATTTTAGGTGCCCAGAGCATCATTTTTAAGCACAAAGTCTGATTTGAAAGGTCCAAAGCCTCATTGGTCGAGTCCAAAGCCACATTTCTAGGGTCCAAAACCTCATTTTTACTTTCCAAAGTCTTACTCTTGTCTTACAAAGCCACATTTTAGGCTCCAAACCCCACATTTTGACAGCCAAAGGCTCACTGTTAGTGTGCATAGTCTCATTTCAGGCTCCAAGCCTCTTTTTTTAGCATCCAGACAGGCATCCTTAGGGTCCGAGACGCCTCTGGAGGGTCCAAGCCCTCATTTGGAGGGTCCAAAGTTCCAGGGTTTGCATATTTGGAGGTTCAAAGATGCATTTCAAGGGCCCACAGCATCATTTTTAAGCCCAAAGTCTGATTTGGAAGGCCCAAAGCCACTTTATACAATTCAAATCTAATTTTCTAGGGTGCAGAGCCTCATTTTTACTTTCCAAAGTCTTACTCTTGTCTTACAAAGCCTCATTTTAGGCTCCAAACCCCACATTTTTACGGCCAAAGGCTCACTGTTAGTTTACATAGTCTCATTTCGGGCTCCAAAGCCTCTTTTTTTAGCATCCAGACAGGCATCCTTAAGGTCCGAGCCGCCTCTGGAGGGTCCAAGCCCTCATTTGGAGGGTCCAAAGTTCCAGGGATTGCATATTTGGAGGTTCAAAGATGAATTTAAGGGACCACAGCATCATTTTTAAGTGGAAAGCCGCATTGTTCGAGTCCAAATCAAAATTTCTAGGGTGCAGAGCCTCATTTTTACTTTCCAAAGTCTTACTCTTGTCTTACAAAGCCACATTTTAGGCTCCAAACCCCACATTTTGACAGCCAAAGGCTCACTGTCAGTGTGCATAGTCTCATTTCAGGCTCCAAGCCTCTTTTTTTAGCATCCAGACAGGCATCCTTAGGGTCCGAGCCACCTCTGGAGAGTCCAAGCCCTCCTTTGGAGCTTCCAAAGTTCCAGAGTTTGTGCTTTTAAGGTTCAAAGATGCATTTTAAGTGCCCAGAGCATCATTTTTAAGCCCAAAGTCTGATTTGAAAGGTCCAAAGCCTCATTGGTCGAGTCCAAAGCCACATTTCTAGGGTCCAAAACCTCATTTTTACTTTCCAAAGTCTTACTCTTGTCTTACAAAGCCACATTTTAGGCTCCAAACCCCACATTTTGACGGCCAAAGGCTCACTGTTAGTGTGCATAGTCTCATTTCCGGCTCCAAGCCTCTTTTTTTAGCATCCAGACAGGCATCCTTAGGGTCCGAGACGCCTCTGGAGGGTCCAAGCCCTCATTTGGAGGGTCCAAAGTTCCAGGGTTTGCATATTTGGAGGTTCAAAGATGCATTTCAAGGGCCCACAGCATCATTTTTAAGCCCAAAGTCTGATTTGGAAGGCCCAAAGCCACTTTATACAATTCAAATCTAATTTTCTAGGGTGCAGAGCCTCATTTTTACTTTCCAAAGTCTTACTCTTGTCTTACAAAGCCTCATTTTAGGCTCCAAACCCCACATTTTTACGGCCAAAGGCTCACTGTTAGTGTGCATACTCTCATTTCAGGCTCCAAAGCCTCTTTTTTTAGCATCCAGACAGGCATCCTTAAGGTCCGAGCCGCCTCTGGAGGGTCCAAGCCCTCATTTGGAGGGTCCAAAGTTCCAGGGATTGCATATTTGGAGGTTCAAAGATGAATTTAAGGGACCACAGCATCATTTTTAAGTGGAAAGCCGCATTGTTCGAGTCCAAAGCCACATTTCTAGGGTGCAGAGCCTCATTTTTACTTTCCAAAGTCTTACTCTTGTCTTAGAAAGCCACATTTTAGGCTCCAAACCCCACATTTTGACAGCCAAAGGCTCACTGTTAGTGTGCATAGTCTCATTTCAGGCTCCAAAGCCTCTTTTTTTAGCATCCAGACAGGCATCCTTAGGGTCCGAGCCGCCTCTGGAGGGTCCAAGCCCTCATTTGGAGGGTCCAAAGTTCAAGGGATTGCGTATTTGGAGGCCCAAAGATGCATTTCAAGGGCCCACAGCATCATTTTTAAGCCCAAAGTCTGATTTGGAAGGACCGAAGCAACTATATAGAATTCAAATTTAATTTTCTAGGGTGCAGAGCCTCATTTTTACTTTCCAAAGTCTTACTCTTGTCTTACAAAGCCACATTTAGGCTCCAAACCCCACATTTTGACAGCCAAAGACTCACTGTTAGTGTGCATAGTCTCATTTCAGGCTCCAAAGCCTCTTTTTTTAGCATCCAGACAGGCATCCTTAGGGTCCGAGCCACCTCTGGAGGGTCCAAGCCCTCATTTGGAGCTTCCAAAGTTCCAGGGTTTGTGCTTTTAAGGTTCAACGATGCATTTTAAGGACCCAGAGCATCATTTTTAAGTGGAAAGCCACATTGTTCAAGTCCAAAGCCACATTTCTAGGGTGCAGAGCCTCATTTTTACTTTCCAAAGTCTTACTCTTGTCTTACAAAGCCTCATTTTAGGCTCCAAACCCCACATTTTTATGGCCAAAGGCTCACTGTTAGTGTACATAGTCTCATTTCAGGCTCCAAGCCTCTTTTTTTAGCATCCAGACAGGCATCTTTAGGGTCCCAGCCACCTCTGGAGAGTCCAAGCCCTCCTTTGGATCTTCCAAAGTTCCAGAGTTTGAGCTTTTAAGGTTCAAAGATGCATTTTAAGTGCCCAGAGCATCATTTTTAAGCCCAAAGTCTGATTTGAAAGGTCCAAAGCCTCATTGGTCGAGTCCAAATCAAAATTTCTAGGGTCCAAAGCCTCATTTTTACTTTCCAAAGTCTTACTCTTGTCTTACAAAGCCACATTTTAGGCTCCAAACCCCACATTTTGACAGCCAAAGGCTCACTGTTAGTGTGCATAGTCTCATTTCAGGCTCCAAAGCCTCTTTTTTTAGCATCCAGACAGGCATCCTTAGGGTCCGAGCCGCCTCTGGAGAGTCCAAGCCCTCATTTGGAGGGTCCAAAGTTCCAGGGATTGCATATTTGGAGGTTCAAAGATGCATTTCAAGGACCCAGAGCATCATTTTTAAGTGGAAAGCCGCATTGTTCGAGTCCAAATCAAAATTTCTAGGGTCCAAAGCCTCATTTTTACTTTCCAAAGTCTTACTCTTGTCTTACAAAGCCACATTTTAGGCTCCAAACCCCACATTTTGACAGCCAAAGGCTCACTGTTAGTTTGCATAGTCTCATTTCAGGCTCCAAAGCCTCTTTTTTTAGCATCCAGACAGGCATCCTTAGGGTCCAAGACGCCTCTGGAGGGTCCAAGCCCTCATTTGGAGGTTCCAAAGTTCCAGGGATTGCATATTTGGAGGTCCAAAGATGCATTTCAAGGGCCCAGAGCATCATTTTTAAGCCCAAAGTCTGATTTGGAAGGCCCAAAGCCACTTTATAGAATTCAAATCTAATTTTCTAGGGTGCAGAGCCTCATTTTTACTTTCCAAAGTCTTACTCTTGTCTTACAAAGCCTCATTTTAGGCTCCAAACCCCACATTTTGACAGCCAAAGGCTCACTGTTAGTGTGCATAGTCTCATTTCAGGCTCCAAAGCCTCTTTTTTTAGCATCCAGACAGGCATCCTTAGGGTCCGAGCCACCTCTGGAGGGTCCAAGCCCTCATTTGGAGCTTCCAAAGTTCCAGAGTTTGTGCTTTTAAGGTTCAACGATGCATTTTAAGGACCCAGAGCATCATTTTTAAGCGGAAAGCCGCATTGTTCGACTCCAAAAGCCACATTTCTAGGGTGCAGAGCCTCATTTTTACTTTCCAAAGTCTTACTCTTGTCTTACAAAGCCACATTTTAGGCTCCAAACCCCACATTTTGACAGCCAAAGGCTCACTGTTAGTGTGCATAGTCTCATTTTAGGCTCCAAAGCCTCTTTTTTTAGCATCCAGACAGGCATCCTTAGGGTCCGAGCCGCCTCTGGAGGGTCCAAGCCCTCATTTGGAGGGTCCAAAGTTCCAGGGATTGCATATTTGGAGGTTCAAAGATGCATTTTAAGGGACCACAGCATCATTTTTAAGCCCAAAGTCTGATTTGGAAGGCCCGAAGCAACTATATAGAATTCAAATTTAATTTTCTAGGGTGCAGAGCCTCATTTTTACTTTCCAAAGTCTTACTCTTGTCTTACAAAGCCACATTTTAGGCTCCAAACCTCACATTTTAACAGCCAAAGGCTCACTGTTAGTGTGCATAGTCTCATTTCAGGCTCCAAAGCCTCTTTTTTTAGCATCCAGACAGGCATCCTTAGGGTCCGAGCCGCCTCTGGAGGGTCCAAGCCCTCATTTGGAGGGTCCAAAGTTCCAGAGTTTGTGCTTTTAAGGTTCAAAGATGCATTTCAAGGGCCCAGAGCATCATTTTTAAGCCCAAAGTCTGATTTGGAAGGCCCAAAGCCACTTTATAGAATTCAAACCTAATTTATAGGGTGCAGAGCCTCATTTTTACTTTCCAAAGTCTTACTCTTGTCTTACAAAGCCTCATTTTAGGCTCCAAACGCCACATTTTGACAGCCAAAGGCTCACTGTTAGTTTGCATAGTCTCATTTCAGGCTCCAAAGCCTCTTTTTTTAGCATCCAGAAAGGCATCCTTAGGGTCCGAGCCACCTCTGGAGGGTCCAAGCCCTCATTTGGAGCTTCCAAAGTTACAGGGTTTGTGCTTTTAAGGTTCAACGATGCATTTTAAGGACCCAGAGCATCATTTTTAAGTGGAAAGCCACATTGTTCAAGTCCAAAGCCACATTTCTAGGGTCCAAAGCCTCATTTTTACTTTCCAAAGTCTTACTCTTGTCTTACAAAGCCACATTTTAGGCTCCAAACCCCACATTTTGACAGCCAAAGGCTCACTGTCAGTGTGCATAGTCTCATTTCAGGCTCCAAGCCTCTTTTTTTAGCATCCAGACAGGCATCCTTAGGGTCCGAGCCACCTCTGGAGAGTCCAAGCCCTCCTTTGGAGCTTCCAAAGTTCCAGAGTTTGTGCTTTTAAGGTTCAAAGATGCATTTTAAGTGCCCAGAGCATCATTTTTAAGCCCAAAGTCTGATTTGAAAGGTCCAAAGCCTCATTGGTCGAGTCCAAAGCCACATTTCTAGGGTGCAGAGCCTCATTTTTACTTTCCAAAGTCTTACTCTTGTCTTACAAAGCCACATTTTAGGCTCCAAACCCCACATTTTGACAGCCAAAGGCTCAATGTTAGTGTGCATACTCTCATTTCAGGCTCCAAAGCCTCTTTTTTTAGCATCCAGACAAGCATCCTTAGGGTCCGAGCCGCCTCTGGAGGGTCCAAGCCCTCATTTGGAGGGTCCAAAGTTCCAGGGTTTGCATATTTGGAGGTTCAAAGATGCATTTCAAGGGCCCAGAGCATCATTTTTAAGCCCAAAGTCTGATTTGGAAGGTCCAAAGCCTCATTGGTCGACTCCAAAACAAAATTTCTAGGGTGCAGAGCCTCATTTTTACTTTCCAAAGTCTTACTCTTGTCTTACAAAGCCACATTTTAGGCTCCAAACCCCACATTTTGACAGCCAAGGCCTCACTGTTAGTTTGCATAGTCTCATTTCAGGCTCCAAAGCCTCTTTTTTTAGCATCCAGACAGGCATCCTTAAGGTCCGAGCCGCCTCTGGAGGGTCCAAGCCCTCATTTGGAGGGTCCAAAGTTCCAGGGATTGCATATTTGGAGGTTCAAAAATGCATTTTAAGGGCCCAGAGCATCATTTTTAAGTGGAAAGCCGCATTGTTCGACTCCAAAAGCCACATTTCTAGGGTGCAGAGCCTCATTTTTACTTTCCAAAGTCTTACTCTTGTCTTACAAAGCCACATTTTAGGCTCCAAACCCCACATTTTGACAGCCAAAGGCTCACTGTTAGTTTGCATAGTTTCATTTCAGGCTCCAAGCCTCTTTTTTTAGCATCCAGACAGGCATCCTTAGGGTCCGAGACGCCTCTGGAGGGTCCAAGCCCTCATTTGGAGGGTCCAAAGTTCCAGGGTTTGCATATTTGGAGGTTCAAAGATGCATTTCAAGGGCCCAGAGCATCATTTTTAAGCCCAAAGACTAATTTGAAAGGTCCAAAGCCTCATTGGTCGACTCCAAAACAAAATTTCTAGGGTGCAGAGCCTCATTTTTACTTTCCAAAGTCTTACTCTTGTCTTACAAAGCCACATTTTAGGCTCCAAACCCCACATTTTTATGGCCAAAGGCTCACTGTCAGTGTGCATAGTCTCATTTCAGGCTCCAAAGCCTCTTTTTTTAGCATCCAGACAGGCATCCTTAGGGTCCGAGCCGCCTCTGGAGAGTCCAAGCCCTCATTTGGAGGGTCCAAAGTTCCAGCGTTTGCATATTTGGAGGTTCAAAGATGCATTTCAAGGGCCCAGAGCATCATTTTTAAGTGGAAAGCCGCAGTGTTCGACTCCAAATCAAAATTTCTAGGGTGCAGAGCCTCATTTTTACTTTCCAAAGTCTTACTCTTGTCTTACAAAGCCACATTTTAGGCTCCAAACCCCACATTTTGACAGCCAAAGGCTCACTGTTAGTGTGCATAGTCTCATTTCAGGCTCCAAAGCCTCTTTTTTTAGCATCCAGACAGGCATCCTTAGGGTCCAAGACGCATCTGGAGGGTCCAAGCCCTCATTTGGAGGTTCCAAAGTTCCAGGGATTGCATATTTGGAGGTTCAAAGATGCATTTAAAGGGCCCAGAGCATCATTTTTAAGCCCAAAGTCTGATTTGGAAGGCCCAAAGCCACTTTATAGAATTCAAATCTAATTTTCTAGGGTGCAGAGCCTCATTTTTACTTTCCAAAGTCTTACTCTTGTCTTACAAAGCCTCATTTTAGGCTCCAAACCCCACATTTTTACGGCCAAAGGCTCACTGTTAGTGTGCATACTCTCATTTCGGGCTCCAAAGCCTCTTTTTTTAGCATCCAGACAGGCATCCTTAAGGTCCGAGCCGCCTCTAGAGGGTCCAAGCCCTCATTTGGAGGGTCCAAAGTTCCAGGGATTGCATATTTGGAGGTTCAAAGATGAATTTAAGGGACCACAGCATCATTTTTAAGTGGAAAGCCGCATTGTTCGAGTCCAAAGCCACATTTCTAGGGTGCAGAGCCTCATTTTTACTTTCCAAAGTCTTACTCTTGTCTTAGAAAGCCACATTTTAGGCTCCAAACCCCACATTTTGACAGCCAAAGGCTCACTGTTAGTGTGCATAGTCTCATTTCAGGCTCCAAAGCCTCTTTTTTAGCATCCAGACAGGCATCCTTAGGGTCCGAGCCGCCTCTGGAGGGTCCAAGCCCTCATTTGGAGGGTCCAAAGTTCCAGGGATTGCATATTTGGAGGCCCAAAGATGCATTTCAAGGGCCCACAGCATCATTTTTAAGCCCAAAGTCTGATTTGGAAGGACCGAAGCAACTATATAGAATTCAAATTTAATTTTCTAGGGTGCAGAGCCTCATTTTTACTTTCCAAAGTCTTACTCTTGTCTTACAAAGCCACATTTAGGCTCCAAACCCCACATTTTGACAGCCAAAGACTCACTGTTAGTGTGCATAGTCTCATTTCAGGCTCCAAAGCCTCTTTTTTTAGCATCCAGACAGGCATCCTTAGGGTCCGAGCCACCTCTGGAGGGTCCAAGCCCTCATTTGGAGCTTCCAAAGTTCCAGGGTTTGTGCTTTTAAGGTTCAACGATGCATTTTAAGGACCCAGAGCATCATTTTTAAGTGGAAATCCACATTGTTCAAGTCCAAAGCCACATTTCTAGGGTGCAGAGCCTCATTTTTACTTTCCAAAGTCTTACTCTTGTCTTACAAAGCCTCATTTTAGGCTCCAAACCCCACATTTTTATGGCCAAAGGCTCACTGTTAGTGTACATAGTCTCATTTCAGGCTCCAAGCCTCTTTTTTTAGCATCCAGACAGGCATCTTTAGGGTCCCAGCCACCTCTGGAGAGTCCAAGCCCTCCTTTGGATCTTCCAAAGTTCCAGAGTTTGAGCTTTTAAGGTTCAAAGATGCATTTTAAGTGCCCAGAGCATCATTTTTAAGCCCAAAGTCTGATTTGAAAGGTCCAAAGCCTCATTGGTCGAGTCCAAATCAAAATTTCTAGGGTCCAAAGCCTCATTTTTACTTTCCAAAGTCTTACTCTTGTCTTACAAAGCCACATTTTAGGCTCCAAACCCCACATTTTGACAGCCAAAGTCTCACTGTTAGTTTGCATAGTCTCATTTCAGGCTCCAAAGCCTCTTTTTTTAGCATCCAGACAGGCATCCTTAGGGTCCGAGCCGCCTCTGGAGGGTCCAAGCCCTCATTTGGAGGTTCCAAAGTTCCAGGGTTTGCATATTTGGAGGTTCAAAGATGCATTTCAAGGGCCCACAGCATCATTTTTAAGCCCAAAGTCTAATTTGAAAGGTCCAAAGCCTCATTGGTCGAGTCCAAAGCCACATTTCTAGGGTCCAAAGCCTCATTTTTACTTTCCAAAGTCTTACTCTTGTCTTACAAAGCCACATTTTAGGCTCCAAACCTCACATTTTAACAGCCAAAGGCTCACTGTTAGTTTGCATAGTCTCATTTCAGGCTCCAAAGCCTCTTTTTTTAGCATCCAGACAGGCATCCTTAGGGTCCGAGCCGCCTCTGGAGGGTCCAAGCCCTCATTTGGAGGGTCCAAAGTTCCAGGGATTGCATATTTGGAGGTTCAAAGATGCATTTCAAGGGCCCACAGCATCATTTTTAAGTGGAAAGCCGCATTGTTCAAGTCCAAATCAAAATTTCTAGGGTGCAGAGCCTCATTTTTACTTTCCAAAGTCTTACTCTTGTCTTACAAAGCCTCATTTTAGGCTCCAAACCCCACATTTTGACAGCCAAAGGCTCACTGTTAGTTTGCATAGTCTCATTTCAGGCTCCAAAACCTCTTTTTTTAGCATCCAGACAGGCATCCTTAGGGTCCAAGACGCCTCTGGAGGGTCCAAGCCCTCATTTGGAGAGTCCAAAGTTCCAGGGATTGCATATTTGGAGGTTCAAAGATGCATTTCAAGGGCCCACAGCATCATTTTTAAGCCCAAAGTCTGATTTGGAAGGCCCAAAGCCACTTTATAGAATTCAAATCTAATTTTCTAGGGTGCAGAGCCTCATTTTTACTTTCCAAAGTCTTACTCTTGTCTTACAAAGCCACATTTTAGGCTCCAAACCCCACATTTTGACAGCCAAAGGCTCACTGTTAGTGTGCATAGTCTCATTTCAGGCTCCAAAGCCTCTTTTTTTAGCATCCAGACAGGCATCCTTAGGGTCCGAGCCGCCTCTGGAGGGTCCAAGCCCTCATTTGGAGGGTCCAAAGTTCCAGGGATTGCATATTTGGAGGTTCAAAAATGCATTTTAAGGGCCCAGAGCATCATTTTTAAGTGGAAAGCCGCATTGTTCGAGTCCAAATCAAAATTTCTAGGGTGCAGAGCCTCATTTTTACTTTCCAAAGTCTTACTCTTGTCTTACAAAGCCACATTTTAGGCTCCAAACCCCACATTTTGACAGCCAAAGGCTCACTGTTAGTGTGCATAGTCTCATTTCAGGCTCCAAGCCTCTTTTTTTAGCATCCAGACAGGCATCCTTAGGGTCCGAGACGCCTCTGGAGGGTCCAAGCCCTCATTTGGAGGGTCCAAAGTTCCAGGGTTTGCATATTTGGAGGTTCAAAGATGCATTTCAAGAGCCCACAGCATCATTTTTAAGCCCAAAGTCTGATTTGGAAGGCCCAAAGCCACTTTATAGAATTCAAATCTAATTTTCTAGGGTGCAGAGCCTCATTTTTACTTTCCAAAGTCTTACTCTTGTCTTACAAAGCCTCATTTTAGGCTCCAAACCCCACATTTTGACAGCCAAAGGCTCACTGTTAGTTTGCATAGCCTCATTTCAGGCTCCAAAGCCTCTTTTTTTAGCATCCAGACAGGCATCCTTAGGGTCCGAGCCACCTCTGGAGGGTCCAAGCCCTCCTTTGGAGCTTCCAAAGTTCCAGGGTTTGTGCTTTTAAGGTTCAACGATGCATTTTAAGGACCCAGAGCATCATTTTTAAGTGGAAAGCCGCATTGTTCGACTCCAAAAGCCACATTTCTAGGGTGCAGAGCCTCATTTTTACTTTCCAAAGTCTTACTCTTGTCTTACAAAGCCTCATTTTAGGCTCCAAACCTCACATTTTTACGTCCAAAGGCTCACTGTTAGTGTGCATAGTCTCATTTCAGGCTCCAAAGCCTCTTTTTTTAGCATCCAGACAGGCATCCTTAGGGTCCGAGACGCCTCTGGAGGGTCCAAGCCCTCATTTGGAGGGTCCAAAGTTCCAGGGTTTGCATATTTGGAGGTTCAAAGATGCATTTCAAGGGCCCACAGCATCATTTTTAAGCCCAAAGTCTGATTTGAAAGGTCCAAAGCCTCATTGGTCGAGTCCAAAGCCACATTTCTAGGGTCCAAAGCCTCATTTTTACTTTCCAAAGTCTTACTCTTGTCTTACAAAGCCACATTTTAGGCTCCAAACCTCACATTTTAACAGCCAAAGGCTCACTGTTAGTTTGCATAGTCTCATTTCAGGCTCCAAAGCCTCTTTTTTTAGCATCCAGACAGGCATCCTTAGGGTCCGAGCCGCCTCTGGAGGGTCCAAGCCCTCATTTGGAGGGTCCAAAGTTCCAGGGATTGCATATTTGGAGGTTCAAAGATGCATTTCAAGGGCCCACAGCATCATTTTTAAGTGGAAAGCCGCATTGTTCGAGTCCAAATCAAAATTTCTAGGGTGCAGAGCCTCATTTTTACTTTCCAAAGTCTTACTCTTGTCTTACAAAGCCTCATTTTAGGCTCCAAACCCCACATTTTGACAGCCAAGGCCTCACTGTTAGTTTGCATAGTCTCATTTCAGGCTCCAAAGCCTCTTTTTTTAGCATCCAGACAGGCATCCTTAAGGTCCGAGCCGCCTCTGGAGGGTCCAAGCCCTCATTTGGAGGGTCCAAAGTTCCAGGGATTGCATATTTGGAGGTTCAAAGATGCATTTCAAGGGCCCACAGCATCATTTTTAAGCCCAAAGTCTGATTTGGAAGGCCCAAAGCAACTTTATACAATTCAAATCTAATTTTCTAGGGTGCAGAGCCTCATTTTTACTTTCCAAAGTCTTACTCTTGTCTTACAAAGCCTCATTTTAGGCTCCAAACCCCACATTTTGACAGCCAAAGGCTCACTGTTAGTGTGCATAGTCTCATTTCAGGCTCCAAAGCCTCTTTTTTTAGCATCCAGACAGGCATCCTTAGGGTCCGAGCCGCCTCTGGAGGGTCCAAGCCCTCATTTGGAGGGTCCAAAGTTCCAGGGATTGCATATTTGGAGGTTCAAAAATGCATTTTAAGGGCCCACAGCATCATTTTTAAGTGGAAAGCCGCATTGTTCGAGTCCAAATCAAAATTTCTAGGGTGCAGAGCCTCATTTTTACTTTCCAAAGTCTTACTCTTGTCTTACAAAGCCACATTTTAGGCTCCAAACCCCACATTTTGACAGCCAAAGGCTCACTGTTAGTTTGCATAGTCTCATTTCAGGCTCCAAAGCCTCTTTTTTTAGCATCCAGACAGGCATCCTTAGGGTCCGAGACGCCTCTGGAGGGTCCAAGCCCTCATTTGGAGGTTCCAAAGTTCCAGGGATTGCATATTTGGAGGTCCAAAGATGCATTTCAAGGGCCCACAGCATCATTTTTAAGCCCAAAGTCTGATTTGGAAGGCCCAAAGCCACTTTATAGAATTCAAATCTAATTTTCTAGGGAGCAGAGCCTCATTTTTACTTTCCAAAGTCTTACTCTTGTCTTACAAAGCCTCATTTTAGGCTCCAAACCCCACATTTTTATGGCCAAAGGCTCACTGTTAGTGTGCATAGTCTCATTTCAGGCTCCAAAGCCTCTTTTTTTAGCATCCAGACAGGCATCCTTAGGGTCCGAGCCACCTCTGGAGGGTCCAAGCCCTCATTTGGAGCTTCCAAAGTTCCAGGGTTTGTGCTTTAAGGTTCAACGATGCATTTTAAGGGCCCACAGCATCATTTTTAAGTGGAAAGCCACATTGTTCAAGTCCAAAGCCACATTTCTAGGGTGCAGAGCCTCATTTTTACTTTCCAAAGTCTTACTCTTGTCTTACAAAGCCACATTTTAGGCTCCAAACCCCACATTTTGACAGCCAAAGGCTCACTGTCAGTGTGCATAGTCTCATTTCAGGCTCCAAGCCTCTTTTTTTAGCATCCAGACAGGCATCCTTAGGGTCCGAGCCACCTCTGGAGAGTCCAAGCCCTCCTTTGGAGCTTCCAAAGTTCCAGAGTTTGTGCTTTTAAGGTTCAAAGATGCATTTTAAGTGCCCAGAGCATCATTTTTAAGCCCAAAGTCTGATTTGAAAGGTCCAAAGCCTCATTGGTCGAGTCCAAAGCCACATTTCTAGGGTCCAAAACCTCATTTTTACTTTCCAAAGTCTTACTCTTGTCTTACAAAGCCACATTTTAGGCTCCAAACCCCACATTTTGACAGCCAAAGGCTCACTGTTAGTGTGCATAGTCTCATTTCAGGCTCCAAAGCTTCTTTTTTTAGCATCCAGACAGGCATCCTTAGGGTCCGAGACGCCTCTGGAGGGTCCAAGCCCTCATTTGGAGGGTCCAAAGTTCCAGGGTTTGCATATTTGGAGGTTCAAAGATGCATTTCAAGGGCCCACGGCATCATTTTTAAGCCCAAAGTCTGATTTGAAAGGTCCAGAGCCTCATTGGTCGACTCCAAATCAAAATTTCTAGGGTCCAAAGCCTCATTTTTACTTTCCAAAGTCTTACTCTTGTCTTACAAAGCCTCATTTTAGGCTCCAAACCTCACATTTTTACGGCCAAAGGCTCACTGTTAGTTTGCATAGTCTCATTTCAGGCTCCAAAGCCTCTTTTCTTAGCATCCAGACAGGCATCCTTAGGGTCCGAGCCGCCTCTGGAGGGTCCAAGCCCTCATTTGGAGGGTCCAAAGTTCCAGGGATTGCATATTTGGAGGTTCAAAGATGCATTTTAAGGGCCCACAGCATCATTTTTAAGTGGAAAGCCGCATTGTTCGACTCCAAATCAAAATTTCTAGGGTCCAAAGCCTCATTTTTACTTTCCAAAGTCTTACTCTTGTCTTACAAAGCCACATTTTAGGCTCCAAACCCCACATTTTGACAGCCAAAGGCTCACTGTTAGTTTGCATTGTCTCATTTCAGGCTCCAAAGCCTCTTTTTTTAGCATCCAGACAGGCATCCTTAGGGTCCAAGACGCCTCTGGAGGGTCCAAGCCCTCCTTTGGAGCTTCCAAAGTTCCAGGGATTGCATATTTGGAGGTTCAAAGATGCATTTCAAGGGCCCACAGCATCATTTTTAAGTGGAAAGCCGCATTGTTCGAGTCCAAATCAAAATTTCTAGGGTGCAGAGCCTCATTTTTACTTTCCAAAGTCTTACTCTTGTCTTACAAAGCCACATTTTAGGCTCCAAACCCCACATTTTGACAGCCAAAGGCTCACTGTTAGTTTGCATAGTCTCATTTCAGGCTCCAAAGCCTCTTTTTTTAGCATCCAGACAGGCATCCTTAGGGTCCGAGCCGCCTCTGGAGGGTCCAAGCCCTCATTTGGAGGGTCCAAAGTTCCAGGGATTGCATATTTGGAGGCCCAAAGATGCATTTCAAGGGCCCACAGCATCATTTTTAAGCCCAAAGTCTGATTTGGAAGGACCGAAGCAACTATATAGAATTCAAATTTAATTTTCTAGGGTGCAGAGCCTCATTTTTACTTTCCAAAGTCTTACTCTTGTCTTACAAAGCCTCATTTTAGGCTCCAAACCCCACATTTTGACAGCCAAAGGCTCACTGTTAGTGTGCATAGTCTCATTTCAGGCTCCAAAGCCTCTTTTTTTAGCATCCAAACAGGCGTCCTTAGGGTCCGAGCCACCTCTGGAGGGTCCAAGCCCTCCTTTGGAGCTTCCAAAGTTCCAGGGTTTGTGCTTTTAAGGTTCAAAGATGCATTTCAAGGGCCCAGAGCATCATTTTTAAGCCCAAAGTCTGATTTGAAAGGTCCAAAGCCTCATTGGTCGACTCCAAATCAAAATTTCTAGGGTGCAGAGCCTCATTTTTACTTTCCAAAGTCTTACTCTTGTCTTACAAAGCCTCATTTTAGGCTCTAAACCCCACATTTTGACAGCCAAAGGCTCACTGTTAGTGTGCATAGTCTCATTTCCGGGTCCAAAGCCTCTTTTTTTAGCATCCAGACAGGCATCCTTAGGGTCCGAGCCGCCTCTGGAGGGTCCAAGCCCTCATTTGGAGGGTCCAAAGTTCCAGGGTTTGCATATTTGGAGGTTCAAAGATGCATTTAAAAAGCCCAGAGCATCATTTTTAAGTGGAAAGCCACATTGTTCGAGTCCAAAGCCACATTTATAGGGTGCAGAGCCTCATTTTTACTTTCCAAAGTCTTACTCTTGTCTTACAAAGCCTCATTTTAGGCTCCAAACCCCACATTTTGACAGCCAAGGGCTCACTGTTAGTTTGCATAGTCTCATTTCAGGCTCCAAGCCTCTTTTTTAGCATCCAGACAGGCATCCTTAGGGTCCAAGCCGCCTCTGGAGGGTCCAAGCCCTCCTTTGGAGGGTCCAAAGTTCCAGGGTTTGTGCTTTTAAGGTTCAACGATGCATTTCAAGGGCCCACAGCATCATTTTTAAGCTCAAAGTCTGATTTGAAAGGTCCAAAGCCTCATTGGTCGAGTCCAAATCAAAATTTCTAGGGTGCAGAGCCTCATTTTTACTTTCCAAAGTCTTACTCTTGTCTTACTAAGCCACATTTTAGGCTCCAAACCCCACATTTTTATGGCCAAAGGCTCACTGTTAGTGTGCATAGTCTCATTTCAGGCTCCAAGCCTCTTTTTTTAGCATCCAAACAGGCATCCTTAGGGTCCGAGCCACCTCTGGAGGGTCCAAGCCCTCATTTGGAGCTTCCAAAGTTCCAGGGTTTGTGCTTTTAAGGTTCAAAGATGCATTTAAAGGGCCCAGAGCATCATTTTTAAGTGGAAAGCCGCATTGTTCGAGTCCAAAGCCACATTTCTAGGGTCCAAAGCCTCATTTTTACTTTCCAAAGTCTTACTCTTGTCTTACAAAGCCACATTTTAGGCTCCAAACCCCACATTTTTATGGCAAAAAGGCTCACTGTTAGTTTGCATAGTCTCATTTCAGGCTCCAAAGCCTCTTTTCTTAGCATCCAGACAGGCATCCTTAGGGTCCGAGCCGCCTCTGGAGGGTCCAAGCCCTCATTTGGAGGTTCCAAAGTTCCAGGGATTGCATATTTGGAGGTTCAAAGATGCATTTCAAGGGCCCAGAGCATCATTTTTAAGTGGAAAGCCGCATGGTTCAAATCCAAAGCCACATTTCTAGGGTGCAGAGCCTCATTTTTGCTTTCCAAAGTCTTACTCTTGTCTTACAAAGCCTCATTTTAGGCTCCAAACCCCACATTTTTACGGCCAAAGGCTCACTGTTAGTTTGCATAGTCTCATTTCAGGCTCCAAAGCCTCTTTTTTAGCATCCAGACAGGCATCCTTAGGGTCCGAGCCGCCTCTGGAGGGTTCAAGCCCTCATTTGGAGCTTCCAAAGTTCCAGGGTTTGTGCTTTTAAGGTTCAAAGATGCATTTTAAGGGCCCAGAGCATCATTTTTAAGTGGAAAGCCGCATTGTTCAAGTCCAAAGCCACATTTCAAGGGTGCAGAGCCTCATTTTTACTTTCCAAAGTCTTACTCTTGTCTTACAAAGCCACATTTTAGGCTCCAAACCCCACATTTTGACAGCCAAGGGCTCACTGTTAGTTTGCATAGTCTCATTTCAGGCTCCAAGCCTCTTTTTTAGCATCCAGACAGGCATCCTTAGGGTCCAAGCCGCCTCTGGAGGGTCCAAGCCCTCCTTTGGAGGGTCCAAAGTTCCAGGGTTTGTGCTTTTAAGGTTCAAAGATGCATTTTCATGGCCCAGAGCATCATTTTTAAGTGGAAAGCCGCATTGTTCGACTCCAAAAGCCACATTTCTAGGGTGCAGAGCCTCATTTTTACTTTCCAAAGTCTTACTCTTGTCTTACAAAGCCACATTTTAGGCTCCAAACCCCACATTTTTACGGCCAAAGGCTCACTGTTAGTGTGCATAGTCTCATTTCAGGCTCCAAAGCCTCTTTTTTTAGCATCCAGACAGGCATCCTTAGGGTCCGAGCCGCCTCTGGAGGGTCCAAGCCCTCATTTGGAGGGTCCGAAGTTCCAGGGATTGCATATTTGGAGGTTCAAAGATGCATTTTAAGGGCCCACAGCATCATCTTTAAGCCCAAAGTCTGATTTGAAAGGTCCAAAGCCTCATTGGTCGAGTCCAAAGCCACATTTCTAGGGTCCAAAGCCTCATTTTTACTTTCCAAAGTCTTACTCTTGTCTTACAAAGCCACATTTTAGGCTCCAAACCCCACATTTTTATGGCAAAAAGGCTCACTGTTAGTTTGCATAGTCTCATTTCAGGCTCCAAAGCCTCTTTTCTTAGCATCCAGACAGGCATCCTTAGGGTCCGAGACGCCTCTGGAGGGTCCAAGCCCTCCTTTGGAGCTTCCAAAGTTCCAGGGATTGCATATTTGGAGGTTCAAAGATGCATTTCAAGGGCCCAGAGCATCATTTTTAAGTGGAAAGCCGCATTGTTCAAGTCCAAAGCCACATTTCTAGGGTGCAGAGCCTCATTTTTACTTTCCAAAGTCTTACTCTTGTCTTACAAAGCCTCATTTTAGGCTCCAAACCCCACATTTTTACGGCCAAAGGCTCACTGGTAGTTTGCATAGTCTCATTTCAGGCTCCAAAGCCTCTTTTTTAGCATCCAGACAGGCATCCTTAGGGTCCGAGCCGCCTCTGGAGGGTCCAAGCCCTCCTTTGGAGCTTCCAAAGTTCCAGGGTTTGTGCTTTTAAGGTTCAAAGATGCATTTTAAGGGCCCACAGCATCATTTTTAAGTGGAAAGCCGCATTGTTCAAGTCCAAAGCCACATTTCTAGGGTGCAGAGCCTCATTTTTACTTTCCAAAGTCTTACTCTTGTCTTACAAAGCCACATTTTAGGCTCCAAACCCCACATTTTTACAGCCAAGGGCTCACTGTTAGTTTGCATAGTCTCATTTCAGGCTCCAAAGCCTCTTTTTTTAGCATCCAGACAGGCATCCTTAGGGTCCGAGCCGCCTCTGGAGGGTCCAAGCCCTCATTTGGAGGGTCCGAAGTTCCAGGGTTTGTGCTTTTAAGGTTCAAAGATGCGTTTTAAGGGCCCAGAGCATCATTTTTAAGCCCAAAGTCTGATTTGAAAGGTCCAAAGCCTCATTGGTCGAGTCCAAATCAAAATTTCTAGGGTGCAGAGCCTCATTTTTACTTTCCAAAGTCTTACTCTTGTCTTACAAAGCCACATTTTAGGCTCCAAACCCCACATTTTTATGGCCAAAGGCTCACTGTTAGTGTGCATAGTCTCATTTCAGGCTCCAAGCCTCTTTTTTTAGCATCCAAACAGGCATCCTTAGGGTCCGAGCCACCTCTGGAGGGTCCAAGCCCTCCTTTGGAGCTTCCAAAGTTCCAGGGTTTGTGCTTTTAAGGTTCAAAGATGCATTTTAAGGGCCCAGAGCATCATTTTTAAGTGGAAAGCCGCATGGTTCAAGTTCAAAGCCACATTTCTAGGGTGCAGAGCCTCATTTTTACTTTCCAAAGTCTAACTCTTGTCTTACAAAGCCACATTTTAGGCTCCAAACCCCACATTTTTACGGCCAAAGGCTCACTGTTAGTGTGCATAGTCTCATTTCAGGCTCTAAAGCCTCTTTTTTAGCATCCAAACAGGCATCCTTAGGGTCCGAGCCGCCTCTGGAGGGTCCAAGCCCTCATTTGGAGGGTCCAAAGTTCCAGGGTTTGCATATTTGGAGGTTCAAAGATGCATTTTAAGGGCCCACAGCATCATTTTTAAGCCCAAAGTCTGATTTGAAAGGTCCAAAGCCTCATTGGTCGACTCCAAATCAAAATTTCTAGGGTCCAAAGCCTCATTTTTACTTTCCAAAGTCTTACTCTTGTCTTACAAAGCCTCATTTTAGGCTCCAAACCCCACATTTTGACAGCCAAAGGCTCACTGTTAGTGTGCATAGTCTCATTTCAGGCTCCAAAGCCTCTTTTCTTAGCATCCAGACAGGCATCCTTAGGGTCCGAGCCGCCTCTGGAGGGTCCAAGCCCTCCTTTGGAGCGTCCAAAGTTCCAGGGATTGCATATTTGGAGGTTCAAAGATGCATTTTAAGGGCCCAGAGCATCATTTTTAAGTGGAAAGCCGCATTGTTCGAGTCCAAAGCCACATTTCTAGGGTGCAGAGCCTCATTTTTACTTTCCAAAGTCTTACTCTTGTCTTACAAAGCCACATTTTAGGCTCCAAACCCCACATTTTTACGGCCAAAGGCTCACTGTTAGTGTGCATAGTCTCATTTCAGGCTCCAAAGCCTCTTTTTTAGCATCCAGACAGGCATCCTTAGGGTCCGAGCCGCCTCTGGAGGGTCCAAGCCCTCATTTGGAGGGTCCAAAGTTCCAGGGATTGCATATTTGGAGGTCCAAAGATGCATTTCAAGGGCCCAGAGCATCATTTTTAAGCCCAAAGTCTGATTTGGAAGGCCCGAAGCAACTATATAGAATTCAAATTTAATTTTCTAGGGTGCAGAGCCTCATTTACACTTTCCAAAGTCTTACTCTTGCCTTACAAAGCCACATTTAGGCTCCAAACCCCACATTTTTATGGCCAAAGGCTCACTGTTATTTTGCATAGTCTCATTTCAGGCTCCAAGCCTCTTATTTTAGCATCCAGACAGGCATCCTTAGGGTCCGAGGCGCCTCTGGAGGGTCCAAGCCCTCATTTGGAGCTTCCAAAGTTCCAGGGTTTGTGCTTTTAAGGTTCAACGATGCATTTTAAGGACCCAGAGCATCATTTTTAAGTGGAAAGCCGCATTGTTCGACTCCAAAAGCCACATTTCTAGGGTGCAGAACCTCATTTTTACTTTCCAAAGTCTTACTCTTGTCTTACAAAGCCACATTTTAGGCTCCAAACCCCACATTTTGACAGCCAAAGGCTCACTGTTAGTGTGCATAGTCTCATTTCAGGCTCCAAAGCCTCTTTTTTTAGCATCCAGACAGGCATCCTTAGGGTCCGAGCCGCCTCTGGAGGGTCCAAGCCCTCATTTGGAGGGTCCAAAGTTCCAGGGTTTGCATATTTGGAGGTTCAAAGATGCATTTAAAGGGCCCAGAGCATCATTTTTAAGCCCAAAGTCTAATTTGAAAGGTCCAAAGCCTCATTGGTCGAGTCCAAATCAAAATTTCTAGGGTGCAGAGCCTCATTTTTACTTTCCAAAGTCTTACTCTTGTCTTACAAAGCCTCATTTTAGGCTCCAAACCCCACATTTTGACAGCCAAAGGCTCACTGTTAGTTTACATAGTCTCATTTCAGGCTCCAAAGCCTCTTTTTTAGCATCCAGACAGGCATCCTTAAGGTCCGAGCCGCCTCTGGAGGGTCCAAGCCCTCATTTGGAGGGTCCGAAGTTCCAGGGATTGCATATTTGGAGGTTCAAAGATGCATTTTAAGGGCCCACAGCATCATCTTTAAGCCCAAAGTCTGATTTGAAAGGTCCAAAGACTCATTGGTCGAGTCCAAAGCCACATTTCTAGGGTCCAAAGCCTCATTTTTACTTTCCAAAGTCTTACTCTTGTCTTACAAAGCCACATTTTAGGCTCCAAACCCCACATTTTTATGGCAAAAAGGCTCACTGTTAGTTTGCATAGTCTCATTTCAGGCTCCAAAGCCTCTTTTCTTAGCATCCAGACAGGCATCCTTAGGGTCCGAGACGCCTCTGGAGGGTCCAAGCCCTCCTTTGGAGCTTCCAAAGTTCCAGGGATTGCATATTTGGAGGTTCAAAGATGCATTTCAAGGGCCCACAGCATCATTTTTAAGTGGAAAGCCGCATTGTTCGAGTCCAAATCAAAATTTCTAGGGTGCAGAGCCTCATTTTTACTTTCCAAAGTCTTACTCTTGTCTTACAAAGCCACATTTTAGGCTCCAAACCCCACATTTTGACAGCCAAAGGCTCACTGTTAGTGTGCATAGTCTCATTTCCGGGTCCAAAGCCTCTATTTTTAGCATCCAGACAGGCATCCTTAGGGTCCGAGCCGCCTCTGGAGGGTCCAAGCCCTCATTTGGAGGGTCCAAAGTTCCAGGGATTGCATATTTGGAGGCCCAAAGATGCATTTCAAGGGCCCACAGCATCATTTTTAAGCCCAAAGTCTGATTTGGAAGGACCGAAGCAACTATATAGAATTCAAATTTAATTTTCTAGGGTGCAGAGCCTCATTTTTACTTTCCAAAGTCTTACTCTTGTCTTACAAAGCCACATTTAGGCTCCAAACCCCACATTTTGACAGCCAAAGGCTCACTGTTAGTGTGCATAGTCTCATTTCAGGCTCCAAAGCCTCTTTTTTTAGCATCCAGACAGGCATCCTTAGGGTCCGAGCCACCTCTGGAGGGTCCAAGCCCTCATTTGGAGCTTCCAAAGTTCCAGGGTTTGTGCTTTTAAGGTTCAACGATGCATTTTAAGGACCCAGAGCATCATTTTTAAGTGGAAAGCCGCATTGTTTGACTCCAAAAGCCACATTTCTAGGGTGCAGAGCCTCATTTTTACTTTCCAAAGTCTTACTCTTGTCTTACAAAGCCTCATTTTAGGCTCCAAACCCCACATTTTGACAGCCAAGGCCTCACTGTTAGTTTGCATAGTCTCATTTCAGGCTCCAAAGCCTCTTTTTTTAGCATCCAGACAGGCATCCTTAGGGTCCGAGCCGCCTCTGGAGGGTCCAAGCCCTCATTTGGAGGGTCCAAAGTTCCAGGGATTGCATATTTGGAGGTTCAAAGATGCATTTTAAGGGCCCACAGCATCATTTTTAAGTGGAAAGCCGCATTGTTCGAGTCCAAATCAAAATTTCTAGGGTGCAGAGCCTCATTTTTACTTTCCAAAGTCTTACTCTTGTCTTACAAAGCCACATTTTAGGCTCCAAACCCCACATTTTTATGGCCAAAGGCTCACTGTTAGTGTGCATAGTCTCATTTCAGGCTCCAAGCCTCTTTTTTTAGCATCCAAACAGGCATCCTTAGGGTCCGAGCCACCTCTGGAGGGTCCAAGCCCTCCTTTGGAGCTTCCAAAGTTCCAGGGTTTGTCCTTTTAAGGTTCAAAGATGCATTTTAAGGGCCCACAGCATCATTTTTAAGCCCAAAGTCTGATTTGAAAGGTCCAAAGCCTCATTGGTCGAGTCCAACTCAAAATTTCTACGGTCCAAAGCCTCATTTTTACTTTCCAAAGTCTTACTCTTGTCTTACAAAGCCACATTTTAGGCTCCAAACCCCACATTTTGACAGCCAAAGGCTCACTGTTAGTGTGCATAGTCTCATTTCAGGCTCTAAAGCCTCTTTTTTAGCATCCAAACAGGCATCCTTAGGGTCCGAGCCGCCTCTGGAGGGTCCAAGCCCTCATTTGGAGGGTCCAAAGTTCCAGGGTTTGCATATTTGGAGGTTCAACGATGCATTTTAAGGGCCTACAGCATCATTTTTAAGCCCAAAGTCTGATTTGAAAGGTCCAAAGCCTCATTGGTCGACTCCAAATCAAAATTTCTAGGGTCCAAAGCCTCATTTT
Source organism: Buteo buteo (assembly GCF_964188355.1). Classification (NCBI taxonomy): domain Eukaryota; kingdom Metazoa; phylum Chordata; class Aves; order Accipitriformes; family Accipitridae; genus Buteo; species Buteo buteo. The sequence continues at coordinate 37,622 of NC_134203.1, forward strand.
TACTTTCCAAAGTCTTACTCTTGTCTTACAAAGCCTCATTTTAGGCTCCAAACCCCACATTTTGACAGCCAAAGGCTCACTGTTAGTGTGCATAGTCTCATTTCAGGCTCCAAAGCCTCTTTTCTTAGCATCCAGACAGGCATCCTTAAGGTCCGAGCCGCCTCTGGAGGGTCCAAGCCCTCCTTTGGAGCTTCCAAAGTTCCAGGGATTGCATATTTGGAGGTTCAAAGATGCATTTCAAGGGCCCACAGCATCATTTTTAAGTGGAAAGCCGCATTGTTCGAGTCCAAATCAAAATTTCTAGGGTGCAGAGCCTCATTTTTACTTTCCAAAGTCTTACTCTTGTCTTAGAAAGCCACATTTTAGGCTCCAAACCCCACATTTTGACAGCCAAAGGCTCACTGTTAGTGTGCATAGTCTCATTTCAGGCTCCAAAGCCTCTTTTTTTAGCATCCAGACAGGCATCCTTAGGGTCCGAGCCACCTCTGGAGGGTCCAAGCCCTCATTTGGAGCTTCCAAAGTTCCAGGGTTTGTGCTTTTAAGGTTCAACGATGCATTTTAAGGACCCAGAGCATCATTTTTAAGTGGAAAGCCGCATTGTTCGACTCCAAAAGCCACATTTCTAGGGTGCAGAGCCTCATTTTTACTTTCCAAAGTCTTACTCTTGTCTTACAAAGCCACATTTTAGGCTCCAAACCCCACATTTTGACAGCCAAGGCCTCACTGTTAGTTTGCATAGTCTCATTTCAGGCTCCAAAGCCTCTTTTTTTAGCATCCAGACAGGCATCCTTAGGGTCCGAGCCGCCTCTGGAGGGTCCAAGCCCTCATTTGGAGGGTCCAAAGTTCCAGGGATTGCATATTTGGAGGTTCAAAGATGCATTTTAAGGGCCCACAGCATCATTTTTAAGTGGAAAGCCGCATTGTTCGAGTCCAAATCAAAATTTCTAGGGTGCAGAGCCTCATTTTTACTTTCCAAAGTCTTACTCTTGTCTTACAAAGCCTCATTTTAGGCTCCAAACCCCACATTTTGACAGCCAAAGGCTCACTGTTAGTGTGCATAGTCTCATTTCAGGCTCCAAAGCCTCTTTTTTTAGCATCCAGACAGGCATCCTTAGGGTCCGAGACACCTCTGGAGGGTCCAAGCCCTCCTTTGGAGGGTCCAAAGTTCCAGGGTTTGCATATTTGGAGGTTCAAAGATGCATTTTAAGGGCCCACAGCATCATTTTTAAGTGGAAAGCCGCATTGTTCGAGTCCAAATCAAAATTTCTAGGGTGCAGAGCCTCATTTTTACTTTCCAAAGTCTTACTCTTGTCTTACAAAGCCACATTTTAGGCTCCAAACCCCACATTTTTATGGCCAAAGGCTCACTGTTAGTTTGCATAGTCTCATTTCAGGCTCCAAAGCCTCTTTTTTTAGCATCCAGACAGGCATCCTTAGGGACCGAGCCGCCTCTGGAGGGTCCAAGCCCTCATTTGATGGGTCCGAAGTTCCAGGGGTTACACATTTGGAGGTTCAAAGATGCGTTTTAAGGGCCCAGAGCATCATTTTTAAGCCCAAAGTCTGATTTGAAAGGTCCAAAGCCTCATTGGTCGACTCCAAATCAAAATTTCTAGGGTCCAAAGCCTCATTTTTACTTTCCAAAGTCTTACTCTTGTCTTACAAAGCCACATTTTAGGCTCCAAACCCCACAGTTTTATGGCCAAAGGCTCACTGTTAGTGTGCATAGTCTCATTTCAGGCTCCAAAGCCTCTTTTCTTAGCATCCAGACAGGCATCCTTAGGGTCCGAGCCACCTCTGGAGGGTCCAAGCCCTCCTTTGGAGCTTCCAAAGTTCCAGGGTTTGTCCTTTTAAGGTTCAAAGATGCATTTTAAGGGCCCACAGCATCATTTTTAAGCCCAAAGTCTGATTTGAAAGGTCCAAAGCCTCATTGGTCGACTCCAAATCAAAATTTCTAGGGTCCAAAGCCTCATTTTTACTTTCCAAAGTCTTACTCTTGTCTTACAAAGCCACATTTTAGGCTCCAAACCCCACATTTTGACAGCCAAAGGCTCACTGTTAGTGTGCATAGTCTCATTTCAGGCTCCAAAGCCTCTTTTTTTAGCATCCAGACAGGCATCCTTAGGGTCCGAGCCGCCTCTGGAGGGTCCAAGCCCTCATTTGGAGGGTCCAAAGTTCCAGGGATTGCATATTTGGAGGTTCAAAGATGCATTTAAAGGGCCCAGAGCATCATTTTTAAGTGGAAAGCCGCATTGTTCGAGTCCAAAACCACATTTCTAGGGTGCAGAGCCCCATTTTTGCTTTCCAAAGTCTTACTCTTGTCTTACAAAGCCTCATTTTAGGCTCCAAACCCCACATTTTTACAGCCAAGGGCTCACTGTTAGTTTGCATAGTCTCATTTCAGGCTCCAAAGCCTCTTTTCTTAGCATCCAGACAGGCATCCTTAGGGTCCGAACCGCATCTGGAGGGTCCAAGCCCTCATTTGGAGGGTCCAAAGTTCCAGGGTTTGTGCTTTTAAGGTTCAAAGATGCATTTTAAGGGCCCACAGCATCATTTTTAAGCCCAAAGTCTGATTTGAAAGGTCCAAAGCCTCATTGGTCGACTCCAAATCAAAATTTCTAGGGTCCAAAGCCTCATTTTTACTTTCCAAAGTCTTACTCTTGTCTTACAAAGCCTCATTTTAGGCTCCAAACCCCACATTTTGACAGCCAAAGGCTCACTGTTAGTGTGCATAGTCTCATTTCAGGCTCCAAAGCCTCTTTTTTTAGCATCCAGACAGGCATCCTTAGGGTCCGAGCCGCCTCTGGAGGGTCCAAGCCCTCCTTTGGAGCTTCCAAAGTTCCAGGGTTTGTGCTTTTAAGGTTCAAAGATGCATTTTCATGGCCCAGAGCATCATTTTTAAGTGGAAAGCCGCATTGTTCGACTCCAAAAGCCACATTTCTAGGGTGCAGAGCCTCATTTTTACTTTCCAAAGTCTTACTCTTGTCTTACAAAGCCTCATTTTAGGCTCCAAACCCCACATTTTGACAGCCAAAGGCTCACTGTTAGTTTGCATAGTCTCATTTCAGGCTCCAAAGCCTCTTTTTTTAGCATCCAGACAGGCATCCTTAAGGTCCGAGCCGCCTCTGGAGGGTCCAAGCCCTCATTTGGAGGGTCCAAGGTTCCAGGGATTGCATATTTGGAGGTTCAAAGATGCATTTTAAGGGCCCAGAGCATCATTTTTAAGCCCAAAGTCTGATTTGAAAGGTCCAAAGCCTCATTGGTCAAGTCCAAATCAAAATTTCTAGGGTGCAGAGCCTCATTTTTACTTTCCAAAGTCTTACTCTTGTCTTACAAAGCCTCATTTTAGGCTCCAAACCCCACAGTTTTATGGCCAAAGGCTCACTGTTAGTGTGCATAGTCTCATTTCAGGCTCCAAGCCTCTTTTTTTAGCATCCAAACAGGCATCCTTAGGGTCCGAGCCACCTCTGGAGGGTCCAAGCCCTCATTTGGAGCTTCCAAAGTTCCAGGGTTTGTGCTTTTAAGGTTCAAAGATGCATTTTAAGGGCCCAGAGCATCATTTTTAAGTGGAAAGCCGCATTGTTCGAGTCCAAAGCCACATTTCTAGGGTCCAAGGCCTCATTTTTACTTTCCAAAGTCTTACTCTTGTCTTACAAAGCCTCATTTTAGGCTCCAAACCCCACATTTTTATGGCAAAAAGGCTCACTGTTAGTTTGCATAGTCTCATTTCAGACTCCAAAGCCTCTTTTCTTAGCATCCAGACAGGCATCCTTAGGGTCCGAGCCGCCTCTGGAGGGTTCAAGCCCTCCTTTGGAGCTTCCAAAGTTCCAGGGTTTGTGCTTTTAAGGTTCAAAGATGCATTTTAAGGGCCCAGAGCATCATTTTTAAGTGGAAAGCCGCATTGTTCGAGTCCAAAGCCACATTTCTAGGGTGCAGGGCCTCATTTTTACTTTCCAAAGTCTTACTCTTGTCTTACAAAGCCACATTTTAGGCTCCAAACCCCACATTTTGACAGCCAAAGGCTCACTGTTAGTGTGCATAGTCTCATTTCAGGCTCCAAGCCTCTTTTTTAGCATCCAGACAGGCATCCTTAGGGTCCGAACCGCATCTGGAGGGTCCAAGCCCTCCTTTGGAGCTTCCAAAGTTCCAGGGTTTGTGCTTTTAAGGTTCAAAGATGCATTTTCATGGCCCAGAGCATCATTTTTAAGTGGAAAGCCGCATTGTTCGACTCCAAAAGCCACATTTCTAGGGTGCAGAGCCTCATTTTTACTTTCCAAAGTCTTACTCTTGTCTTACAAAGCCACATTTTAGGCTCCAAACCCCACATTTTTACGGCCAAAGGCTCACTGTTAGTTTACATAGTCTCATTTCCGGGTCCAAAGCCTCTTTTTTTAGCATCCAGACAGGCATCCTTAGGGACCGAGCCGCCTCTGGAGGGTCCAAGCCCTCATTTGGAGGGTCCGAAGTTCCAGGGGTTACATATTTGGAGGTTCAAAGATGCATTTTAAGGGCCCAGAGCATCATTTTTAAGCCCAAAGTCTGATTTGAAAGGTCCAAAGCCTCATTGGTCGAGTCCAAATCAAAATTTCTAGGGTGCAGAGCCTCATTTTTACTTTCCAAAGTCTTACTCTTGTCTTACAAAGCCACATTTTAGGCTCCAAACCCCACATTTTTACAGCCAAGGGCTCACTGTTAGTGTGCATAGTCTCATTTCAGGCTCCAAGCCTCTTTTTTTAGCATCCAAACAGGCATCCTTAGGGTCCGAGCCGCCTCTGGAGGGTCCAAGCCCTCATTTGGAGGGTCCAAAGTTCCAGGGATTGCATATTTGGAGGTTCAAAGATGCATTTAAAGGGCCAGAGCATCATTTTTAAGTGGAAAGCCGCATTGTTCGAGTCCAAAGCCACATTTCTAGGGTGCAGAGCCTCATTTTTACTTTCCAAAGTCTTACTCTTGTCTTACAAAGCCTCATTTTAGGCTCCAAACCCCACATTTTTACGGCCAAAGGCTCACTGTTAGTTTGCATAGTCTCATTTCAGGCTCCAAAGCCACTTTTCTTAGCATCCAGACAGGCATCCTTAGGGTCCGAGCCGCCTCTGGAGGGTCCAAGCCCTCATTTGGAGGGTCCAAAGTTCCAGGGTTTGCATATTTGGAGGTTCAACGATGCATTTTAAGGGCCCACAGCATCATTTTTAAGCCCAAAGTCTGATTTGAAAGGTCCAAAGCCTCATTGGTCAAGTCCAAATCAAAATTTCTAGGGTCCAAAGCCTCATTTTTACTTTCCAAAGTCTTACTCTTGTCTTACAAAGCCTCATTTTAGGCTCCAAACCCCACAGTTTTATGGCCAAAGGCTCACTGTTAGTGTGCATAGTCTCATTTCAGGCTCCAAAGCCTCTTTTTTTAGCATCCAAACAGGCATCCTTAGGGTCCGAGCCACCTCTGGAGGGTCCAAGCCCTCCTTTGGAGCTTCCAAAGTTCCAGGGTTTGTCCTTTTAAGGTTCAAAGATGCATTTTAAGGGCCCACAGCATCATTTTTAAGCCCAAAGTCTGATTTGAAAGGTCCAAAGCCTCATTGGTCGAGTCCAACTCAAAATTTCTAGGGTCCAAAGCCTCATTTTTACTTTCCAAAGTCTTACTCTTGTCTTACAAAGCCACATTTTAGGCTCCAAACCCCACATTTTGACAGCCAAAGGCTCACTGTTAGTGTGCATAGTCTCATTTCAGGCTCCAAAGCCTCTTTTTTTAGCATCCAGACAGGCATCCTTAGGGTCCGAGCCGCCTCTGGAGGGTCCAAGCCCTCATTTGGAGGGTCCAAAGTTCCAGGGATTGCATATTTGGAGGTTCAAAGATGCATTTAAAGGGCCCAGAGCATCATTTTTAAGTGGAAAGCCGCATTGGTCGAGTCCAAATCAAAATTTCTAGGGTGCAGAGCCTCATTTTTACTTTCCAAAGTCTTACTCTTGTCTTACAAAGCCTCATTTTAGGCTCCAAACCCCACATTTTTACGGCCAAAGGCTCACTGTTAGTGTGCATAGTCTCATTTCAGGCTCCAAAGCCTCTTTTTTTAGCATCCAGACAGGCATCCTTAAGGTCCGAGCCGCCTCTGGAGGGTCCAAGCCCTCATTTGGAGCTTCCAAAGTTCCAGGGTTTGCATATTTGGAGGTTCAAAGATGCATTTAAAGGGCCCAGAGCATCATTTTTAAGTGGAAAGCCGCATTGTTCGAGTCCAAAACCACATTTCTAGGGTGCAGAGCCCCATTTTTGCTTTCCAAAGTCTTACTCTTGTCTTACAAAGCCTCATTTTAGGCTCCAAACCCCACATTTTTACAGCCAAGGGCTCACTGTTAGTTTGCATAGTCTCATTTCAGGCTCCAAAGCCTCTTTTCTTAGCATCCAGACAGGCATCCTTAGGGTCCGAACCGCATCTGGAGGGTCCAAGCCCTCATTTGGAGGGTCCAAAGTTCCAGGGTTTGTGCTTTTAAGGTTCAAAGATGCATTTTAAGGGCCCACAGCATCATTTTTAAGCCCAAAGTCTGATTTGAAAGGTCCAAAGCCTCATTGGTCGACTCCAAATCAAAATTTCTAGGGTCCAAAGCCTCATTTTTACTTTCCAAAGTCTTACTCTTGTCTTACAAAGCCACATTTTAGGCTCCAAACCCCACATTTTGACAGCCAAAGGCTCACTGTTAGTGTGCATAGTCTCATTTCAGGCTCCAAAGCCTCTTTTCTTAGCATCCAGACAGGCATCCTTAGGGTCCGAGCCGCCTCTGGAGGGTCCAAGCCCTCCTTTGGAGCTTCCAAAGTTCCAGGGTTTGTGCTTTTAAGGTTCAAAGATGCATTTTCATGGCCCAGAGCATCATTTTTAAGTGGAAAGCCGCATTGTTCGATTCCAAAAGCCACATTTCTAGGGTGCAGAGCCTCATTTTTACTTTCCAAAGTCTTACTCTTGTCTTACAAAGCCTCATTTTAGGCTCCAAACCCCACATTTTGACAGCCAAAGGCTCACTGTTAGTTTGCATAGTCTCATTTCAGGCTCCAAAGCCTCTTTTTTTAGCATCCAGACAGGCATCCTTAAGGTCCGAGCCGCCTCTGGAGGGTCCAAGCCCTCATTTGGAGGGTCCAAGGTTCCAGGGATTGCATATTTGGAGGTTCAAAGATGCATTTTAAGGGCCCAGAGCATCATTTTTAAGCCCAAAGTCTGATTTGAAAGGTCCAAAGCCTCATTGGTCGAGTCCAAATCAAACTTTCTAGGGTGCAGAGCCTCATTTTTACTTTCCAAAGTCTTACTCTTGTCTTACTAAGCCACATTTTAGGCTCCAAACCCCACATTTTTATGGCCAAAGGCTCACTGTTAGTGTGCATAGTCTCATTTCAGGCTCCAAGCCTCTTTTTTTAGCATCCAGACAGGCATCCTTAGGGTCCGAGCCACCTCTGGAGGGTCCAAGCCCTCATTTGGAGGGTCCAAAGTTCCAGGGTTTGTGCTTTTAAGGTTCAAAGATGCATTTTCATGGCCCAGAGCATCATTTTTAAGTGGAAAGCCGCATTGTTCGAGTCCAAAGCCACATTTCTAGGGTCCAAGGCCTCATTTTTACTTTCCAAAGTCTTACTCTTGTCTTACAAAGCCTCATTTTAGGCTCCAAACCCCACATTTTTATGGCAAAAAGGCTCACTGTTAGTTTGCATAGTCTCATTTCAGACTCCAAAGCCTCTTTTCTTAGCATCCAGACAGGCATCCTTAGGGTCCGAGCCGCCTCTGGAGGGTCCAAGCCCTCATTTGGAGGGTCCAAAGTTCCAGGGATTGCGTATTTGGAGGTTCAAAGATGCATTTAAAGGGCCCAGAGCATCATTTTTAAGTGGAAAGCCGCATGGTTCAAGTTCAAAGCCACATTTCTAGGGTGCAGAGCCTCATTTTTGCTTTCCAAAGTCTTACTCTTGTCTTACAAAGCCTCATTTTAGGCTCCAATCCCCACATTTTTACGGCCAAAGGCTCACTGTTAGTTTGCATAGTCTCATTTCAGGCTCCAAAGCCTCTTTTTTTAGCATCCAGACAGGCATCCTTAGGGTCCGAGCCGCCTCTGGAGGGTTCAAGCCCTCCTTTGGAGCTTCCAAAGTTCCAGGGTTTGTGCTTTTAAGGTTCAAAGATGCATTTTAAGGGCCCAGAGCATCATTTTTAAGTGGAAAGCCGCATTGTTCGAGTCCAAAGCCACATTTCTAGGGTGCAGAGCCTCATTTTTACTTTCCAAAGTCTTACTCTTGTCTTACAAAGCCACATTTTAGGCTCCAAACCCCACATTTTGACAGCCAAAGGCTCACTGTTAGTGTGCATAGTCTCATTTCAGGCTCCAAGCATCTTTTTTAGCATCCAGACAGGCATCCTTAGGGTCCAAGCCGCCTCTGCAGGGTCCAAGCCCTCCTTTGGAGGGTCCAAAGTTCCAGGGTTTGTGCTTTTAAGGTTCAAAGATGCATTTTCATGGCCCAGAGCATCATTTTTAAGTGGAAAGCCGCATTGTTCGACTCCAAAAGCCACATTTCTAGGGTGCAGAGCCTCATTTTTACTTTCCAAAGTCTTACTCTTGTCTTACAAAGCCACATTTTAGGCTCCAAACCCCACATTTTTACGGCCAAAGGCTCACTGTTAGTTTACATAGTCTCATTTCCGGGTCCAAAGCCTCTTTTTTTAGCATCCAGACAGGCATCCTTAGGGTCCGAGCCGCCTCTGGAGGGTCCAAGCCCTCATTTGGAGGGTCCAAAGTTCCAGGGTTTGCATATTTGGAGGTTCAAAGATGCATTTTAAGGGCCCACAGCATCATTTTTAAGCCCAAAGTCCGATTTGAAAGGTCCAAAGCCTCATTGGTCGAGTCCAAAGCCACATTTCTAGGGTGCAGGGCCTCATTTTTACTTTCCAAAGTCTTACTCTTGTCTTACAAAGCCACATTTTAGGCTCCAAACCCCACAGTTTTATGGCCAAAGGCTCACTGTTAGTGTGCATAGTCTCATTTCAGGCTCCAAAGCCTCTTTTTTTAGCATCCAAACAGGCATCCTTAGGGTCCGAGCCACCTCTGGAGGGTCCAAGCCCTCCTTTGGAGCTTCCAAAGTTCCAGGGTTTGTCCTTTTAAGGTTCAAAGATGCATTTTAAGGGCCCACAGCATCATTTTTAAGCCCAAAGTCTGATTTGAAAGGTCCAAAGCCTCATTGGTCGACTCCAATCAAAATTTCTAGGGTCCAAAGCCTCATTTTTACTTTCCAAAGTCTTACTCTTGTCTTACAAAGCCACATTTTAGGCTCCAAACCCCACATTTTGACAGCCAAAGGCTCACTGTTAGTGTGCATAGTCTCATTTCCGGCTCCAAAGCCTCTTTTTTTAGCATCCAGACAGGCATCCTTAGGGTCCGAGCCGCCTCTGGAGGGTCCAAGCCCTCCTTTGGAGGGTCCAAAGTTCCAGGGATTGCATATTTGGAGGTTCAAAGATGCATTTAAAGGGCCCAGAGCATCATTTTTAAGTGGAAAGCCGCATTGGTCGAGTCCAAATCAAAATTTCTAGGGTGCAGAGCCTCATTTTTACTTTCCAAAGTCTTACTCTTGTCTTACAAAGCCTCATTTTAGGCTCCAAACCCCACATTTTTACGGCCAAAGGCTCACTGTTAGTGTGCATAGTCTCATTTCAGGCTCCAAAGCCTCTTTTTTTAGCATCCAGACAGCCATCCTTAAGGTCCGAGCCGCCTCTGGAGGGTCCAAGCCCTCATTTGGAGCTTCCAAAGTTCCAGGGTTTGCATATTTGGAGGTTCAAAGATGCATTTAAAGGGCCCAGAGCATCATTTTTAAGTGGAAAGCCGCATTGTTCGAGTCCAAAACCACATTTCTAGGGTGCAGAGCCCCATTTTTGCTTTCCAAAGTCTTACTCTTGTCTTACAAAGCCTCATTTTAGGCTCCAAACCCCACATTTTTACAGCCAAGGGCTCACTGTTAGTTTGCATAGTCTCATTTCAGGCTCCAAAGCCTCTTTTCTTAGCATCCAGACAGGCATCCTTAGGGTCCGAACCGCATCTGGAGGGTCCAAGCCCTCATTTGGAGGGTCCAAAGTTCCAGGGTTTGTGCTTTTAAGGTTCAAAGATGCATTTTAAGGGCCCACAGCATCATTTTTAAGCCCAAAGTCTGATTTGAAAGGTCCAAAGCCTCATTGGTCGACTCCAAATCAAAATTTCTAGGGTCCAAAGCCTCATTTTTACTTTCCAAAGTCTTACTCTTGTCTTACAAAGCCACATTTTAGGCTCCAAACCCCACATTTTGACAGCCAAAGGCTCACTGTTAGTGTGCATAGTCTCATTTCAGGCTCCAAAGCCTCTTTTCTTAGCATCCAGACAGGCATCCTTAGGGTCCGAGCCGCCTCTGGAGGGTCCAAGCCCTCCTTTGGAGCTTCCAAAGTTCCAGGGTTTGTGCTTTTATGGTTCAAAGATGCATTTTCATGGCCTAGAGCATCATTTTTAAGTGGAAAGCCGCATTGTTCGACTCCAAAAGCCACATTTCTAGGGTGCAGAGCCTCATTTTTACTTTCCAAAGTCTTACTCTTGTCTTACAAAGCCACATTTTAGGCTCCAAACCCCACATTTTGACAGCCAAAGGCTCACTGTTAGTGTGCATAGTCTCATTTCAGGCTCCAAAGCCTCTTTTTTTAGCATCCAGACAGGCATCCTTAAGGTCCGAGCCGCCTCTGGAGGGTCCAAGCCCTCATTTGGAGGGTCCAAGGTTCCAGGGATTGCATATTTGGAGGTTCAAAGATGCATTTTAAGGGCCCACAGCATCATTTTTAAGCCCAAAGTCTGATTTGAAAGGTCCAAAGCCTCATTGGTCGAGTCCAAATCAAACTTTCTAGGGTGCAGAGCCTCATTTTTACTTTCCAAAGTCTTACTCTTGTCTTACTAAGCCACATTTTAGGCTCCAAACCCCACATTTTTATGGCCAAAGGCTCACTGTTAGTGTGCATAGTCTCATTTCAGGCTCCAAGCCTCTTTTTTTAGCATCCAAACAGGCATCCTTAGGGTCCGAGCCACCTCTGGAGGGTCCAAGCCCTCATTTGGAGCTTCCAAAGTTCCAGGGTTTGTGCTTTTAAGGTTCAAAGATGCATTTTCATGGCCCAGAGCATCATTTTTAAGTGGAAAGCCGCATTGTTCGAGTCCAAAGCCACATTTCTAGGTTCCAAGGCCTCATTTTTACTTTCCAAAGTCTTACTCTTGTCTTACAAAGCCACATTTTAGGCTCCAAACCCCACATCTTTATGGCAAAAAGGCTCACTGTTAGTTTGCATAGTCTCATTTCAGACTCCAAAGCCTCTTTTCTTAGCATCCAGACAGGCATCCTTAGGGTCCGAGCCGCCTCTGGAGGGTCCAAGCCCTCATTTGGAGGGTCCAAAGTTCCAGGGATGGCGTATTTGGAGGTTCAAAGATGCATTTAAAGGGCCCAAAGCATCATTTTTAAGTGGAAAGCCGCATGGTTCAAGTCCAAAGCCACATTTCTAGGGTGCAGAGCCTCATTTTTGCTTTCCAAAGTCTTACTCTTGTCTTACAAAGCCTCATTTTAGGCTCCAAACCCCACATTTTTACGGCCAAAGGCTCACTGTTAGTTTGCATAGTCTCATTTCAGGCTCCAAAGCCTCTTTTTTTAGCATCCAGACAGGCATCCTTAGGGTCCGAGCCGCCTCTGGAGGGTTCAAGCCCTCCTTTGGAGCTTCCAAAGTTCCAGGGTTTGTGCTTTTAAGGTTCAAAGATGCATTTTAAGGGCCCAGAGCATCATTTTTAAGTGGAAAGCCGCATTGTTCGAGTCCAAAGCCACATTTCTAGGGTGCAGAGCCTCATTTTTACTTTCCAAAGTCTTACTCTTGTCTTACAAAGCCACATTTTAGGCTCCAAACCCCACATTTTGACAGCCAAAGGCTCACTGTTAGTGTGCATAGTCTCATTTCAGGCTCCAAAGCCTCTTTTTTTAGCATCCAAACAGGCATCCTTAGGGTCCGAGACGCCTCTGGAGGGTCCAAGCCCTCATTTGGAGGGTCCAAAGTTCCAGGGCTTGCATATTTGGAGGTTCAACGATGCATTTTAAGGGCCCACAGCATCATTTTTAAGCCCAAAGTCTGATTTGAAAGGTCCAAAGCCTCATTGGTCAAGTCCAAATCAAAATTTCTAGGGTCCAAAGCCTCATTTTTACTTTCCAAAGTCTTACTCTTGTCTTACAAAGCCTCATTTTAGGCTCCAAACCCCACATTTTGACAGCCAAAGGCTCACTGTTAGTGTGCATAGTCTCATTTCCGGCTCCAAAGCCTCTTTTTTTAGCATCCAGACAGGCATCCTTAGGGTCCGAGCCGCCTCTGGAGGGTCCAAGCCCTCATTTGGAGGGTCCAAAGTTCCAGGGATTGCATATTTGGAGGTTCAAAGATGCATTTAAAGGGCCCAGAGCATCATTTTTAAGTGGAAAGCCGCATTGTTCGAGTCCAAAGCCACATTTCTAGCGTGCAGAGCCTCATTTTTACTTTCCAAAGTCTTACTCTTGTCTTACAAAGCCACATTTTAGGCTCCAAACCCCACATTTTGACAGCCAAAGGCTCACTGTTAGTGTGCATAGTCTCATTTCAGGCTCCAAAGCCTCTTTTTTTAGCATCCAGACAGGCATCCTTAGGGTCCGAGCCGCCTCTGGAGGGTCCAAGCCCTCATTTGGAGGGTCCAAAGTTCCAGGGTTTGCATATTTGGAGGTTCAAAGATGCATTTCAGGGGCCCACAGCATCATTTTTAAGCCCAAAGTCTGATTTGAAAGGTCCAAAGCCTCATTGGTTGACTCCAAATCAAAATTTCTAGGGTGCAGAGCCTCATTTTTACTTTCCAAAGTCTTACTCTTGTCTTACAAAGCCACATTTTAGGCTCCAAACCCCACATTTTTACGGCCAAAGGCTCACTGTTAGTTTGCATAGTCTCATTTCAGGCTCCAAAGCCTCTTTTCTTAGCATCCAGACAGGCATCCTTAGGGTCCGAGACGCCTCTGGAGGGTCCAAGCCCTCATTTGGAGGGTCCAAAGTTCCAGGGGTTACATATTTGGAGGTTCAAAGATGCGTTTTAAGGGCCCAGAGCATCATTTTTAAGCCCAAAGTCTGATTTGAAAGGTCCAAAGCCTCATTGGTCGACTCCAAATCAAAATTTCTAGGGTCCAAAGCCTCATTTTTACTTTCCAAAGTCTTACTCTTGTCTTACAAAGCCACATTTTAGGCTCCAAACCCCACATTTTTATGGCCAAAGGCTCACTGTTAGTGTGCATAGTCTCATTTCAGGCTCCAAGCCTCTTTTTTTAGCATCCAAACAGGCATCCTTAGGGTCCGAGCCACCTCTGGAGGGTCCAAGCCCTCCTTTGGAGCTTCCAAAGTTCCAGGGTTTGTGCTTTTAAGGTTCAAAGATGCATTTTAAGGGCCCACAGCATCATTTTTAAGCCCAAAGTCTGATTTGAAAGGTCCAAAGCCTCATTGGTCGAGTCCAACTCAAAATTTCTAGGGTCCAAAGCCTCATTTTTACTTTCCAAAGTCTTACTCTTGTCTTACTAAGCCACATTTTAGGCTCCAAACCCCACATTTTGACAGCCAAAGGCTCACTGTTAGTGTGCATAGTCTCATTTCAGGCTCCAAAGCCTCTTTTTTTAGCATCCAGACAGGCATCCTTAGGGTCCGAGCCGCCTCTGGAGGGTCCAAGCCCTCATTTGGAGGGTCCAAAGTTCCAGGGATTGCATATTTGGAGGTTCAAAGATGCATTTAAAGGGCCCAGAGCATCATTTTTAAGTGGAAAGCCGCATTGTTCGAGTCCAAAAGCCACATTTCTAGGGTGCAGAGCCCCATTTTTGCTTTCCAAAGTCTTACTCTTGTCTTACAAAGCCTCATTTTAGGCTCCAAACCCCACATTTTTACAGCCAAGGGCTCACTGTTAGTTTGCATAGTCTCATTTCAGGCTCCAAAGCCTCTTTTCTTAGCATCCAGACAGGCATCCTTAGGGTCCGAACCGCATCTGGAGGGTCCAAGCCCTCATTTGGAGGGTCCAAAGTTCCAGGGTTTGTGCTTTTAAGGTTCAAAGATGCATTTTAAGGGCCCACAGCATCATTTTTAAGCCCAAAGTCTGATTTGAAAGGTCCAAAGCCTCATTGGTCGACTCCAAATCAAAATTTCTAGGGTCCAAAGCCTCATTTTTACTTTCCAAAGTCTTACTCTTGTCTTACAAAGCCACATTTTAGGCTCCAAACCCCACATTTTGACAGCCAAAGGCTCACTGTTAGTGTGCATAGTCTCATTTCAGGCTCCAAAGCCTCTTTTCTTAGCATCCAGACAGGCATCCTTAGGGTCCGAGCCGCCTCTGGAGGGTCCAAGCCCTCCTTTGGAGCTTCCAAAGTTCCAGGGTTTGTGCTTTTAAGGTTCAAAGATGCATTTTCATGGCCCAGAGCATCATTTTTAAGTGGAAAGCCGCATTGTTCGACTCCAAAAGCCACATTTCTAGGGTGCAGAGCCTCATTTTTACTTTCCAAAGTCTTACTCTTGTCTTACTAAGCCTCATTTTAGGCTCCAAACCCCACATTTTTACGGCCAAAGGCTCACTGTTAGTGTGCATAGTCTCATTTCAGGCTCCAAAGCCTCTTTTTTTAGCATCCAGACAGGCATCCTTAAGGTCCGAGCCGCCTCTGGAGGGTCCAAGCCCTCATTTGGAGGGTCCAAGGTTCCAGGGATTGCATATTTGGAGGTTCAAAGATGCATTTTAAGGGCCCACAGCATCATTTTTAAGCCCAAAGTCTGATTTGAAAGGTCCAAAGCCTCATTGGTCGAGTCCAAATCAAAATTTCTAGGGTGCAGAGCCTCATTTTTACTTTCCAAAGTCTTACTCTTGTCTTACTAAGCCACATTTTAGGCTCCAAACCCCACATTTTGACAGCCAAAGGCTCACTGTTAGTGTGCATAGTCTCATTTCAGGCTCCAAAGCCTCTTTTCTTAGCATCCAGACAGGCATCCTTAGGGTCCGAGCCGCCTCTGGAGGGTCCAAGCCCTCCTTTGGAGCTTCCAAAGTTCCAGGGTTTGTGCTTTTAAGGTTCAAAGATGCATTTTCATGGCCCAGAGCATCATTTTTAAGTGGAAAGCCGCATTGTTCGACTCCAAAAGCCACATTTCTAGGGTGCAGAGCCTCATTTTTACTTTCCAAAGTCTTACTCTTGTCTTACAAAGCCTCATTTTAGGCTCCAAACCCCACATTTTGACAGCCAAAGGCTCACTGTTAGTTTGCATAGTCTCATTTCAGGCTCCAAAGCCTCTTTTTTTAGCATCCAGACAGGCATCCTTAAGGTCCGAGCCGCCTCTGGAGGGTCCAAGCCCTCATTTGGAGGGTCCAAGGTTCCAGGGATTGCATATTTGGAGGTTCAACGATGCATTTTAAGGGCCCACAGCATCATTTTTAAGTGGAAAGCCGCATTGGTCGAGTCCAAATCAAAATTTCTAGGGTGCAGAGCCTCATTTTTACTTTCCAAAGTCTTACTCTTGTCTTACAAAGCCTCATTTTAGGCTCCAAACCCCACATTTTTACGGCCAAAGGCTCACTGTTAGTTTGCATAGTCTCATTTCAGGCTCCAAAGCCTCTTTTCTTAGCATCCAGACAGGCATCCTTAGGGTCCGAGACGCCTCTGGAGGGTCCAAGCCCTCATTTGGAGGGTCCAAAGTTCCAGGGGTTACATATTTGGAGGTTCAAAGATGCGTTTTAAGGGCCCAGAGCATCATTTTTAAGCCCAAAGTCTGATTTGAAAGGTCCAAAGCCTCATTGGTCGACTCCAAATCAAAATTTCTAGGGTGCAGAGCCTCATTTTTACTTTCCAAAGTCTTACTCTTGTCTTACAAAGCCACATTTTAGGCTCCAAACCCCACATTTTTATGGCCAAAGGCTCACTGTTAGTGTGCATAGTCTCATTTCAGGCTCCAAGCCTCTTTTTTTAGCATCCAAACAGGCATCCTTAGGGTCCGAGCCACCTCTGGAGGGTCCAAGCCCTCATTTGGAGCTTCCAAAGTTCCAGGGTTTGTGCTTTTAAGGTTCAAAGATGCATTTTAAGGGCCCAGAGCATCATTTTTAAGTGGAAAGCCGCATGGTTCAAGTTCAAAGCCACATTTCTAGGGTGCAGAGCCTCATTTTTACTTTCCAAAGTCTAACTCTTGTCTTACAAAGCCACATTTTAGGCTCCAAACCCCACATTTTGATGGCCAAAGGCTCACTGTTAGTGTGCATAGTCTCATTTCCGGCTCCAAGCCTCTTTTTTTAGCATCCAGACAGGCATCCTTAGGGTCCGAGCCGCCTCTGGAGGGTCCAAGCCCTCCTTTGGAGGGTCCAAAGTTCCAGGGTTTGCATATTTGGAGGTTCAAAGATGCATTTTAAGGGCCCACAGCATCATTTTTAAGCCCAAAGTCCGATTTGAAAGGTCCAAAGCCGCATTGTTCGAGTCCAAAGCCACATTTCTAGGGTGCAGGGCCTCATTTTTACTTTCCAAAGTCTTACTCTTGTCTTACAAAGCCACATTTTAGGCTCCAAACCCCACAGTTTTATGGCTAAAGGCTCACTGTTAGTGTGCATAGTCTCATTTCAGGCTCCAAAGCCTCTTTTTTTAGCATCCAAACAGGCATCCTTAGGGTCCGAGCCACCTCTGGAGGGTCCAAGCCCTCCTTTGGAGCTTCCAAAGTTCCAGGGTTTGTGCTTTTAAGGTTCAAAGATGCATTTTAAGGGCCCACAGCATCATTTTTAAGCCCAAAGTCTGATTTGAAAGGTCCAAAGCCTCATTGGTCGAGTCCAACTCAAAATTTCTACGGTCCAAAGCCTCATTTTTACTTTCCAAAGTCTTACTCTTGTCTTACTAAGCCACATTTTAGGCTCCAAACCCCACATTTTGACAGCCAAAGGCTCACTGTTAGTGTGCATAGTCTCATTTCAGGCTCCAAAGCCTCTTTTTTTAGCATCCAGACAGGCATCCTTAGGGTCCGAGCCGCCTCTGGAGGGTCCAAGCCCTCATTTGGAGGGTCCAAAGTTCCAGGGATTGCATATTTGGAGGTTCAAAGATGCATTTAAAGGGCCCAGAGCATCATTTTTAAGTGGAAAGCCGCATTGTTCGAGTCCAAAAGCCACATTTCTAGGGTGCAGAGCCCCATTTTTGCTTTCCAAAGTCTTACTCTTGTCTTACAAAGCCTCATTTTAGGCTCCAAACCCCACATTTTTACAGCCAAGGGCTCACTGTTAGTTTGCATAGTCTCATTTCAGGCTCCAAAGCCTCTTTTCTTAGCATCCAGACAGGCATCCTTAGGGTCCGAACCGCATCTGGAGGGTCCAAGCCCTCATTTGGAGGGTCCAAAGTTCCAGGGTTTGTGCTTTTAAGGTTCAAAGATGCATTTTAAGGGCCCACAGCATCATTTTTAAGCCCAAAGTCTGATTTGAAAGGTCCAAAGCCTCATTGGTCGACTCCAAATCAAAATTTCTAGGGTCCAAAGCCTCATTTTTACTTTCCAAAGTCTTACTCTTGTCTTACAAAGCCACATTTTAGGCTCCAAACCCCACATTTTGACAGCCAAAGGCTCACTGTTAGTGTGCATAGTCTCATTTCAGGCTCCAAAGCCTCTTTTCTTAGCATCCAGACAGGCATCCTTAGGGTCCGAGCCGCCTCTGGAGGGTCCAAGCCCTCCTTTGGAGCTTCCAAAGTTCCAGGGTTTGTGCTTTTAAGGTTCAAAGATGCATTTTCATGGCCCAGAGCATCATTTTTAAGTGGAAAGCCGCATTGTTCGACTCCAAAAGCCACATTTCTAGGGTGCAGAGCCTCATTTTTACTTTCCAAAGTCTTACTCTTGTCTTACAAAGCCTCATTTTAGGCTCCAAACCCCACATTTTGACAGCCAAAGGCTCACTGTTAGTGTGCATAGTCTCATTTCAGGCTCCAAAGCCTCTTTTTTTAGCATCCAGACAGGCATCCTTAAGGTCCGAGCCGCCTCTGGAGGGTCCAAGCCCTCATTTGGAGGGTCCAAGGTTCCAGGGATTGCATATTTGGAGGTTCAAAGATGCATTTTAAGGGCCCACAGCATCATTTTTAAGCCCAAAGTCTGATTTGAAAGGTCCAAAGCCTCATTGGTCGAGTCCAAATCAAAATTTCTAGGGTGCAGAGCCTCATTTTTACTTTCCAAAGTCTTACTCTTGTCTTACTAAGCCACATTTTAGGCTCCAAACCCCACATTTTGACAGCCAAAGGCTCACTGTTAGTGTGCATAGTCTCATTTCAGGCTCCAAAGCCTCTTTTCTTAGCATCCAGACAGGCATCCTTAGGGTCCGAGCCGCCTCTGGAGGGTCCAAGCCCTCCTTTGGAGCTTCCAAAGTTCCAGGGTTTGTGCTTTTAAGGTTCAAAGATGCATTTTCATGGCCCAGAGCATCATTTTTAAGTGGAAAGCCGCATTGTTCGACTCCAAAAGCCACATTTCTAGGGTGCAGAGCCTCATTTTTACTTTCCAAAGTCTTACTCTTGTCTTACAAAGCCTCATTTTAGGCTCCAAACCCCACATTTTGACAGCCAAAGGCTCACTGTTAGTTTGCATAGTCTCATTTCAGGCTCCAAAGCCTCTTTTTTTAGAATCCAGACAGGCATCCTTAAGGTCCGAGCCGCCTCTGGAGGGTCCAAGCCCTCATTTGGAGGGTCCAAGGTTCCAGGGATTGCATATTTGGAGGTTCAAAGATGCATTTTAAGGGCCCACAGCATCATTTTTAAGTGGAAAGCCGCATTGGTCGAGTCCAAATCAAAATTTCTAGGGTGCAGAGCCTCATTTTTACTTTCCAAAGTCTTACTCTTGTCTTACAAAGCCTCATTTTAGGCTCCAAACCCCACATTTTTACGGCCAAAGGCTCACTGTTAGTGTGCATAGTCTCATTTCAGGCTCCAAAGCCTCTTTTTTTAGCATCCAGACAGGCATCCTTAAGGTCCGAGCCGCCTCTGGAGGGTCCAAGCCCTCCTTTGGAGCTTCCAAAGTTCCAGGGATTGCATATTTGGAGGTTCAAAGATGCATTTAAAGGGCCCAGAGCATCATTTTTAAGTGGAAAGCCGCATTGTTCGAGTCCAAAACCACATTTCTAGGGTGCAGAGCCCCATTTTTGCTTTCCAAAGTCTTACTCTTGTCTTACAAAGCCTCATTTTAGGCTCCAAACCCCACATTTTTACAGCCAAGGGCTCACTGTTAGTTTGCATAGTCTCATTTCAGGCTCCAAAGCCTCTTTTCTTAGCATCCAGACAGGCATCCTTAGGGTCCGAACCGCATCTGGAGGGTCCAAGCCCTCATTTGGAGGGTCCAAAGTTCCAGGGTTTGTGCTTTTAAGGTTCAAAGATGCATTTTAAGGGCCCACAGCATCATTTTTAAGCCCAAAGTCTGATTTGAAAGGTCCAAAGCCTCATTGGTCGACTCCAAATCAAAATTTCTAGGGTCCAAAGCCTCATTTTTACTTTCCAAAGTCTTACTCTTGTCTTACAAAGCCACATTTTAGGCTCCAAACCCCACATTTTGACAGCCAAAGGCTCACTGTTAGTGTGCATAGTCTCATTTCAGGCTCCAAAGCCTCTTTTCTTAGCATCCAGACAGGCATCCTTAGGGTCCGAGCCGCCTCTGGAGGGTCCAAGCCCTCCTTTGGAGCTTCCAAAGTTCCAGGGTTTGTGCTTTTAAGGTTCAAAGATGCATTTTCATGGCCCAGAGCATCATTTTTAAGTGGAAAGCCGCATTGTTCGACTCCAAAAGCCACATTTCTAGGGTGCAGAGCCTCATTTTTACTTTCCAAAGTCTTACTCTTGTCTTACAAAGCCTCATTTTAGGCTCCAAACCCCACATTTTGACAGCCAAAGGCTCACTGTTAGTTTGCATAGTCTCATTTCAGGCTCCAAAGCCTCTTTTTTTAGCATCCAGACAGGCATCCTTAAGGTCCGAGCCGCCTCTGGAGGGTCCAAGCCCTCATTTGGAGGGTCCAAAGTTCCAGGGCTTGCATATTTGGAGGTTCAACGATGCATTTTAAGGGCCCACAGCATCATTTTTAAGCCCAAAGTCTGATTTGAAAGGTCCAAAGCCTCATTGGTCAAGTCCAAATCAAAATTTCTAGGGTCCAAAGCCTCATTTTTACTTTCCAAAGTCTTACTCTTGTCTTACAAAGCCTCATTTTAGGCTCCAAACCCCACATTTTGACAGCCAAAGGCTCACTGTTAGTGTGCATAGTCTCATTTCAGGCTCCAAAGCCTCTTTTTTTAGCATCCAGACAGGCATCCTTAGGGTCCGAGCCGCCTCTGGAGGGTCCAAGCCCTCATTTGGAGGGTCCAAAGTTCCAGGGATTGCATATTTGGAGGTTCAAAGATGCATTTAAAGGGCCCAGAGCATCATTTTTAAGTGGAAAGCCGCATTGTTCGAGTCCAAAGCCACATTTCTAGGGTGCAGAGCCTCATTTTTACTTTCCAAAGTCTTACTCTTGTCTTACAAAGCCACATTTTAGGCTCCAAACCCCACATTTTTACGGCCAAAGGCTCACTGTTAGTGTGCATAGTCTCATTTCCGGGTCCAAAGCCTCTTTTTTTAGCATCCAGACAGGCATCCTTAGGGTCCGAGCCGCCTCTGGAGGGTCCAAGCCCTCATTTGGAGGGTCCAAAGTTCCAGGGTTTGCATATTTGGAGGTTCAAAGATGCATTTCAAGGGCCCACAGCATCATTTTTAAGCTCAAAGTCTGATTTGAAAGGTCCAAAGCCTCATTGGTTGACTCCAAATCAAAATATCTAGGGTGCAGAGCCTCATTTTTACTTTCCAAAGTCTTACTCTTGTCTTACTAAGCCTCATTTTAGGCTCCAAACCCCACATTTTTACGGCCAAAGGCTCACTGTTAGTTTACATAGTCTCATTTCCGGGTCCAAAGCCTCTTTTTTTAGCATCCAGACAGGCATCCTTAGGGTCCGAGCCGCCTCTGGAGGGTCCAAGCCCTCATTTGGAGGGTCCGAAGTTCCAGGGGTTACATATTTGGAGGTTCAAAGATGCGTTTTAAGGGCCCAGAGCATCATTTTTAAGCCCAAAGTCTGATTTGAAAGGTCCAAAGCCTCATTGGTCGAGTCCAAATCAAAATTTCTAGGGTGCAGAGCCTCATTTTTACTTTCCAAAGTCTTACTCTTGTCTTACAAAGCCACATTTTAGGCTCCAAACCCCACATTTTTATGGCCAAAGGCTCACTGTTAGTGTGCATAGTCTCATTTCAGGCTCCAAAGCCTCTTTTTTAGCATCCAAACAGGCATCCTTAGGGTCCGAGCCACCTCTGGAGGGTCCAAGCCCTCCTTTGGAGCTTCCAAAGTTCCAGGGTTTGTGCTTTTAAGGTTCAAAGATGCATTTTAAGGGCCCACAGCATCATTTTTAAGCCCAAAGTCTGATTTGAAAGGTCCAAAGCCTCATTGGTCGAGTCCAACTCAAAATTTCTAGGGTCCAAAGCCTCATTTTTACTTTCCAAATTCTTACTCTTGTCTTACTAAGCCACATTTTAGGCTCCAAACCCCACATTTTGACAGCCAAAGGCTCACTGTTAGTGTGCATAGTCTCATTTCAGGCTCCAAAGCCTCTTTTTTTAGCATCCAGACAGGCATCCTTAGGGTCCGAGCCGCCTCTGGAGGGTCCAAGCCCTCATTTGGAGGGTCCAAAGTTCCAGGGATTGCATATTTGGAGGTTCAAAGATGCATTTAAAGGGCCCAGAGCATCATTTTTAAGTGGAAAGCCGCATTGTTCGAGTCCAAAAGCCACATTTCTAGGGTGCAGAGCCCCATTTTTGCTTTCCAAAGTCTTACTCTTGTCTTACAAAGCCTCATTTTAGGCTCCAAACCCCACATTTTTACAGCCAAGGGCTCACTGTTAGTTTGCATAGTCTCATTTCAGGCTCCAAAGCCTCTTTTCTTAGCATCCAGACAGGCATCCTTAGGGTCCGAACCGCATCTGGAGGGTCCAAGCCCTCATTTGGAGGGTCCAAAGTTCCAGGGTTTGTGCTTTTAAGGTTCAAAGATGCATTTTAAGGGCCCACAGCATCATTTTTAAGCCCAAAGTCTGATTTGAAAGGTCCAAAGCCTCATTGGTCGACTCCAAATCAAAATTTCTAGGGTCCAAAGCCTCATTTTTACTTTCCAAAGTCTTACTCTTGTCTTACAAAGCCACATTTTAGGCTCCAAACCCCACATTTTGACAGCCAAAGGCTCACTGTTAGTGTGCATAGTCTCATTTCAGGCTCCAAAGCCTCTTTTCTTAGCATCCAGACAGGCATCCTTAGGGTCCGAGCCGCCTCTGGAGGGTCCAAGCCCTCCTTTGGAGCTTCCAAAGTTCCAGGGTTTGTGCTTTTAAGGTTCAAAGATGCATTTTCATGGCCCAGAGCATCATTTTTAAGTGGAAAGCCGCATTGTTCGACTCCAAAAGCCACATTTCTAGGGTGCAGAGCCTCATTTTTACTTTCCAAAGTCTTACTCTTGTCTTACTAAGCCTCATTTTAGGCTCCAAACCCCACATTTTTACGGCCAAAGGCTCACTGTTAGTGTGCATAGTCTCATTTCAGGCTCCAAAGCCTCTTTTTTTAGCATCCAGACAGGCATCCTTAAGGTCCGAGCCGCCTCTGGAGGGTCCAAGCCCTCATTTGGAGGGTCCAAGGTTCCAGGGATTGCATATTTGGAGGTTCAAAGATGCATTTTAAGGGCCCACAGCATCATTTTTAAGCCCAAAGTCTGATTTGAAAGGTCCAAAGCCTCATTGGTCGAGTCCAAATCAAAATTTCTAGGGTGCAGAGCCTCATTTTTACTTTCCAAAGTCTTACTCTTGTCTTACTAAGCCACATTTTAGGCTCCAAACCCCACATTTTGACAGCCAAAGGCTCACTGTTAGTGTGCATAGTCTCATTTCAGGCTCCAAAGCCTCTTTTCTTAGCATCCAGACAGGCATCCTTAGGGTCCGAGCCGCCTCTGGAGGGTCCAAGCCCTCCTTTGGAGCTTCCAAAGTTCCAGGGTTTGTGCTTTTAAGGTTCAAAGATGCATTTTCATGGCCCAGAGCATCATTTTTAAGTGGAAAGCCGCATTGTTCGACTCCAAAAGCCACATTTCTAGGGTGCAGAGCCTCATTTTTACTTTCCAAAGTCTTACTCTTGTCTTACAAAGCCTCATTTTAGGCTCCAAACCCCACATTTTGACAGCCAAAGGCTCACTGTTAGTTTGCATAGTCTCATTTCAGGCTCCAAAGCCTCTTTTTTTAGCATCCAGACAGGCATCCTTAAGGTCCGAGCCGCCTCTGGAGGGTCCAAGCCCTCATTTGGAGGGTCCAAGGTTCCAGGGATTGCATATTTGGAGGTTCAACGATGCATTTTAAGGGCCCACAGCATCATTTTTAAGTGGAAAGCCGCATTGGTCGAGTCCAAATCAAAATTTCTAGGGTGCAGAGCCTCATTTTTACTTTCCAAAGTCTTACTCTTGTCTTACAAAGCCTCATTTTAGGCTCCAAACCCCACATTTTTACGGCCAAAGGCTCACTGTTAGTTTGCATAGTCTCATTTCAGGCTCCAAAGCCTCTTTTCTTAGCATCCAGACAGGCATCCTTAGGGTCCGAGACGCCTCTGGAGGGTCCAAGCCCTCATTTGGAGGGTCCAAAGTTCCAGGGGTTACATATTTGGAGGTTCAAAGATGCGTTTTAAGGGCCCAGAGCATCATTTTTAAGCCCAAAGTCTGATTTGAAAGGTCCAAAGCCTCATTGGTCGACTCCAAATCAAAATTTCTAGGGTGCAGAGCCTCATTTTTACTTTCCAAAGTCTTACTCTTGTCTTACAAAGCCACATTTTAGGCTCCAAACCCCACATTTTTATGGCCAAAGGCTCACTGTTAGTGTGCATAGTCTCATTTCAGGCTCCAAGCCTCTTTTTTTAGCATCCAAACAGGCATCCTTAGGGTCCGAGCCACCTCTGGAGGGTCCAAGCCCTCATTTGGAGCTTCCAAAGTTCCAGGGTTTGTGCTTTTAAGGTTCAAAGATGCATTTTAAGGGCCCAGAGCATCATTTTTAAGTGGAAAGCCGCATGGTTCAAGTTCAAAGCCACATTTCTAGGGTGCAGAGCCTCATTTTTACTTTCCAAAGTCTAACTCTTGTCTTACAAAGCCACATTTTAGGCTCCAAACCCCACATTTTGACGGCCAAAGGCTCACTGTTAGTGTGCATAGTCTCATTTCCGGCTCCAAGCCTCTTTTTTTAGCATCCAGACAGGCATCCTTAGGGTCCGAGCCGCCTCTGGAGGGTCCAAGCCCTCCTTTGGAGGGTCCAAAGTTCCAGGGTTTGCATATTTGGAGGTTCAAAGATGCATTTTAAGGGCCCACAGCATCATTTTTAAGCCCAAAGTCCGATTTGAAAGGTCCAAAGCCGCATTGTTCGAGTCCAAAGCCACATTTCTAGGGTGCAGGGCCTCATTTTTACTTTCCAAAGTCTTACTCTTGTCTTACAAAGCCACATTTTAGGCTCCAAACCCCACAGTTTTATGGCTAAAGGCTCACTGTTAGTGTGCATAGTCTCATTTCAGGCTCCAAAGCCTCTTTTTTTAGCATCCAAACAGGCATCCTTAGGGTCCGAGCCACCTCTGGAGGGTCCAAGCCCTCCTTTGGAGCTTCCAAAGTTCCAGGGTTTGTGCTTTTAAGGTTCAAAGATGCATTTTAAGGGCCCACAGCATCATTTTTAAGCCCAAAGTCTGATTTGAAAGGTCCAAAGCCTCATTGGTCGAGTCCAACTCAAAATTTCTACGGTCCAAAGCCTCATTTTTACTTTCCAAAGTCTTACTCTTGTCTTACTAAGCCACATTTTAGGCTCCAAACCCCACATTTTGACAGCCAAAGGCTCACTGTTAGTGTGCATAGTCTCATTTCAGGCTCCAAAGCCTCTTTTTTTAGCATCCAGACAGGCATCCTTAGGGTCCGAGCCGCCTCTGGAGGGTCCAAGCCCTCATTTGGAGGGTCCAAAGTTCCAGGGATTGCATATTTGGAGGTTCAAAGATGCATTTAAAGGGCCCAGAGCATCATTTTTAAGTGGAAAGCCGCATTGTTCGAGTCCAAAAGCCACATTTCTAGGGTGCAGAGCCCCATTTTTGCTTTCCAAAGTCTTACTCTTGTCTTACAAAGCCTCATTTTAGGCTCCAAACCCCACATTTTTACAGCCAAGGGCTCACTGTTAGTTTGCATAGTCTCATTTCAGGCTCCAAAGCCT
Source organism: Buteo buteo (assembly GCF_964188355.1). Lineage (NCBI taxonomy): Eukaryota > Metazoa > Chordata > Aves > Accipitriformes > Accipitridae > Buteo > Buteo buteo. The sequence goes on from NC_134203.1 coordinate 62,895, forward strand.
CTTTTCTTAGCATCCAGACAGGCATCCTTAGGGTCCGAACCGCATCTGGAGGGTCCAAGCCCTCATTTGGAGGGTCCAAAGTTCCAGGGTTTGTGCTTTTAAGGTTCAAAGATGCATTTTAAGGGCCCACAGCATCATTTTTAAGCCCAAAGTCTGATTTGAAAGGTCCAAAGCCTCATTGGTCGACTCCAAATCAAAAATTTCTAGGGTGCAAAGCCTCATTTTTACTTTCCAAAGTCTTACTCTTGTCTTACTAAGCCACATTTTAGGCTCCAAACCCCACATTTTGACAGCCAAAGGCTCACTGTTAGTGTGCATAGTCTCATTTCAGGCTCCAAAGCCTCTTTTCTTAGCATCCAGACAGGCATCCTTAGGGTCCGAGCCGCCTCTGGAGGGTCCAAGCCCTCCTTTGGAGCTTCCAAAGTTCCAGGGTTTGTGCTTTTAAGGTTCAAAGATGCATTTTCATGGCCCAGAGCATCATTTTTAAGTGGAAAGCCGCATTGTTCGACTCCAAAAGCCACATTTCTAGGGTGCAGAGCCTCATTTTTACTTTCCAAAGTCTTACTCTTGTCTTACAAAGCCTCATTTTAGGCTCCAAACCCCACATTTTGACAGCCAAAGGCTCACTGTTAGTGTGCATAGTCTCATTTCAGGCTCCAAAGCCTCTTTTTTTAGCATCCAGACAGGCATCCTTAAGGTCCGAGCCGCCTCTGGAGGGTCCAAGCCCTCATTTGGAGGGTCCAAGGTTCCAGGGATTGCATATTTGGAGGTTCAAAGATGCATTTTAAGGGCCCACAGCATCATTTTTAAGCCCAAAGTCTGATTTGAAAGGTCCAAAGCCTCATTGGTCGAGTCCAAATCAAAATTTCTAGGGTGCAGAGCCTCATTTTTACTTTCCAAAGTCTTACTCTTGTCTTACTAAGCCACATTTTAGGCTCCAAACCCCACATTTTGACAGCCAAAGGCTCACTGTTAGTGTGCATAGTCTCATTTCAGGCTCCAAAGCCTCTTTTCTTAGCATCCAGACAGGCATCCTTAGGGTCCGAGCCGCCTCTGGAGGGTCCAAGCCCTCCTTTGGAGCTTCCAAAGTTCCAGGGTTTGTGCTTTTAAGGTTCAAAGATGCATTTTCATGGCCCAGAGCATCATTTTTAAGTGGAAAGCCGCATTGTTCGACTCCAAAAGCCACATTTCTAGGGTGCAGAGCCTCATTTTTACTTTCCAAAGTCTTACTCTTGTCTTACAAAGCCTCATTTTAGGCTCCAAACCCCACATTTTGACAGCCAAAGGCTCACTGTTAGTTTGCATAGTCTCATTTCAGGCTCCAAAGCCTCTTTTTTTAGAATCCAGACAGGCATCCTTAAGGTCCGAGCCGCCTCTGGAGGGTCCAAGCCCTCATTTGGAGGGTCCAAGGTTCCAGGGATTGCATATTTGGAGGTTCAAAGATGCATTTTAAGGGCCCACAGCATCATTTTTAAGTGGAAAGCCGCATTGGTCGAGTCCAAATCAAAATTTCTAGGGTGCAGAGCCTCATTTTTACTTTCCAAAGTCTTACTCTTGTCTTACAAAGCCTCATTTTAGGCTCCAAACCCCACATTTTTACGGCCAAAGGCTCACTGTTAGTGTGCATAGTCTCATTTCAGGCTCCAAAGCCTCTTTTTTTAGCATCCAGACAGGCATCCTTAAGGTCCGAGCCGCCTCTGGAGGGTCCAAGCCCTCCTTTGGAGCTTCCAAAGTTCCAGGGATTGCATATTTGGAGGTTCAAAGATGCATTTAAAGGGCCCAGAGCATCATTTTTAAGTGGAAAGCCGCATTGTTCGAGTCCAAAACCACATTTCTAGGGTGCAGAGCCCCATTTTTGCTTTCCAAAGTCTTACTCTTGTCTTACAAAGCCTCATTTTAGGCTCCAAACCCCACATTTTTACAGCCAAGGGCTCACTGTTAGTTTGCATAGTCTCATTTCAGGCTCCAAAGCCTCTTTTCTTAGCATCCAGACAGGCATCCTTAGGGTCCGAACCGCATCTGGAGGGTCCAAGCCCTCATTTGGAGGGTCCAAAGTTCCAGGGTTTGTGCTTTTAAGGTTCAAAGATGCATTTTAAGGGCCCACAGCATCATTTTTAAGCCCAAAGTCTGATTTGAAAGGTCCAAAGCCTCATTGGTCGACTCCAAATCAAAATTTCTAGGGTCCAAAGCCTCATTTTTACTTTCCAAAGTCTTACTCTTGTCTTACAAAGCCACATTTTAGGCTCCAAACCCCACATTTTGACAGCCAAAGGCTCACTGTTAGTGTGCATAGTCTCATTTCAGGCTCCAAAGCCTCTTTTCTTAGCATCCAGACAGGCATCCTTAGGGTCCGAGCCGCCTCTGGAGGGTCCAAGCCCTCCTTTGGAGCTTCCAAAGTTCCAGGGTTTGTGCTTTTAAGGTTCAAAGATGCATTTTCATGGCCCAGAGCATCATTTTTAAGTGGAAAGCCGCATTGTTCGACTCCAAAAGCCACATTTCTAGGGTGCAGAGCCTCATTTTTACTTTCCAAAGTCTTACTCTTGTCTTACAAAGCCTCATTTTAGGCTCCAAACCCCACATTTTGACAGCCAAAGGCTCACTGTTAGTTTGCATAGTCTCATTTCAGGCTCCAAAGCCTCTTTTTTTAGCATCCAGACAGGCATCCTTAAGGTCCGAGCCGCCTCTGGAGGGTCCAAGCCCTCATTTGGAGGGTCCAAGGTTCCAGGGATTGCATATTTGGAGGTTCAAAGATGCATTTTAAGGGCCCACAGCATCATTTTTAAGCCCAAAGTCTGATTTGAAAGGTCCAAAGCCTCATTGGTCGAGTCCAAATCAAAATTTCTAGGGTGCAGAGCCTCATTTTTACTTTCCAAAGTCTTACTCTTGTCTTACTAAGCCACATTTTAGGCTCCAAACCCCACATTTTGACAGCCAAAGGCTCACTGTTAGTGTGCATAGTCTCATTTCAGGCTCCAAAGCCTCTTTTTTTAGCATCCAGACAGGCATCCTTAGGGTCCGAGCCGCCTCTGGAGGGTCCAAGCCCTCCTTTGGAGCTTCCAAAGTTCCAGGGTTTGTGCTTTTAAGGTTCAAAGATGCATTTTCATGGCCCAGAGCATCATTTTTAAGTGGAAAGCCGCATTGTTCGACTCCAAAAGCCACATTTCTAGGGTGCAGAGCCTCATTTTTACTTTCCAAAGTCTTACTCTTGTCTTACAAAGCCTCATTTTAGGCTCCAAACCCCACATTTTGACAGCCAAAGGCTCACTGTTAGTGTGCATAGTCTCATTTCAGGCTCCAAAGCCTCTTTTTTTAGCATCCAGACAGGCATCCTTAGGGTCCGAGCCGCCTCTGGAGGGTCCAAGCCCTCATTTGGAGGGTCCAAAGTTCCAGGGATTGCATATTTGGAGGTTCAAAGATGCATTTAAAGGGCCAGAGCATCATTTTTAAGTGGAAAGCCGCATTCTTCGAGTCCAAAGCCACATTTCTAGGGTGCAGAGCCTCATTTTTACTTTCCAAAGTCTTACTCTTGTCTTACAAAGCCTCATTTTAGGCTCCAAACCCCACATTTTTACGGCCAAAGGCTCACTGTTAGTTTGCATAGTCTCATTTCAGGCTCCAAAGCCTCTTTTCTTAGCATCCAGACAGGCATCCTTAGGGTCCGAGACGCCTCTGGAGGGTCCAAGCCCTCATTTGGAGGGTCCAAAGTTCCAGGGCTTGCATATTTGGAGGTTCAACGATGCATTTTAAGGGCCCACAGCATCATTTTTAAGCCCAAAGTCTGATTTGAAAGGTCCAAAGCCTCATTGGTCAAGTCCAAATCAAAATTTCTAGGGTCCAAAGCCTCATTTTTACTTTCCAAAGTCTTACTCTTGTCTTACAAAGCCTCATTTTAGGCTCCAAACCCCACATTTTGACAGCCAAAGGCTCACTGTTAGTGTGCATAGTCTCATTTCAGGCTCCAAAGCCTCTTTTTTTAGCATCCAGACAGGCATCCTTAGGGTCCGAGCCGCCTCTGGAGGGTCCAAGCCCTCATTTGGAGGGTCCAAAGTTCCAGGGATTGCATATTTGGAGGTTCAAAGATGCATTTAAAGGGCCCAGAGCATCATTTTTAAGTGGAAAGCCGCATTGTTCGAGTCCAAAGCCACATTTCTAGGGTGCAGAGCCTCATTTTTACTTTCCAAAGTCTTACTCTTGTCTTACAAAGCCACATTTTAGGCTCCAAACCCCACATTTTTACGGCCAAAGGCTCACTGTTAGTGTGCATAGTCTCATTTCCGGGTCCAAAGCCTCTTTTTTTAGCATCCAGACAGGCATCCTTAGGGTCCGAGCCGCCTCTGGAGGGTCCAAGCCCTCATTTGGAGGGTCCAAAGTTCCAGGGTTTGCATATTTGGAGGTTCAAAGATGCATTTCAAGGGCCCACAGCATCATTTTTAAGCTCAAAGTCTGATTTGAAAGGTCCAAAGCCTCATTGGTTGACTCCAAATCAAAATATCTAGGGTGCAGAGCCTCATTTTTACTTTCCAAAGTCTTACTCTTGTCTTACTAAGCCTCATTTTAGGCTCCAAACCCCACATTTTTACGGCCAAAGGCTCACTGTTAGTTTACATAGTCTCATTTCCGGGTCCAAAGCCTCTTTTTTTAGCATCCAGACAGGCATCCTTAGGGTCCGAGCCGCCTCTGGAGGGTCCAAGCCCTCATTTGGAGGGTCCGAAGTTCCAGGGGTTACATATTTGGAGGTTCAAAGATGCATTTTAAGGGCCCAGAGCATCATTTTTAAGCCCAAAGTCTGATTTGAAAGGTCCAAAGCCTCATTGGTCGAGTCCAAATCAAAATTTCTAGGGTGCAGAGCCTCATTTTTACTTTCCAAAGTCTTACTCTTGTCTTACAAAGCCACATTTTAGGCTCCAAACCCCACATTTTTATGGCCAAAGGCTCACTGTTAGTGTGCATAGTCTCATTTCAGGCTCCAAAGCCTCTTTTTTAGCATCCAAACAGGCATCCTTAGGGTCCGAGCCACCTCTGGAGGGTCCAAGCCCTCATTTGGAGCTTCCAAAGTTCCAGGGTTTGTGCTTTTAAGGTTCAAAGATGCATTTTAAGGGCCCAGAGCATCATTTTTAAGTGGAAAGCCGCATGGTTCAAGTTCAAAGCCACATTTCTAGGGTGCAGAGCCTCATTTTTACTTTCCAAAGTCTAACTCTTGTCTTACAAAGCCACATTTTAGGCTCCAAACCCCACATTTTTACGGCCAAAGGCTCACTGTTAGTGTGCATAGTCTCATTTCAGGCTCCAAAGCCTCTTTTTTTAGCATCCAGACAGGCATCCTTAGGGTCCGAGCCGCCTCTGGAGGGTCCAAGCCCTCATTTGGAGGGTCCAAAGTTCCAGGGTTTGCATATTTGGAGGTTCAACGATGCATTTTAAGGGCCCACAGCATCATTTTTAAGCCCAAAGTCTGATTTGAAAGGTCCAAAGCCTCATTGGTCAAGTCCAAATCAAAATTTCTAGGGTCCAAAGCCTCATTTTTACTTTCCAAAGTCTTACTCTTGTCTTACAAAGCCTCATTTTAGGCTCCAAACCCCACATTTTGACAGCCAAAGGCTCACTGTTAGTGTGCATAGTCTCATTTCAGGCTCCAAAGCCTCTTTTTTTAGCATCCAGACAGGCATCCTTAGGGTCCGAGCCGCCTCTGGAGGGTCCAAGCCCTCATTTGGAGGGTCCAAGGTTCCAGGGATTGCATATTTGGAGGTTCAAAGATGCATTTTAAGGGCCCACAGCATCATTTTTAAGTGGAAAGCCGCATTGGTCGAGTCCAAATCAAAATTTCTAGGGTGCAGAGCCTCATTTTTACTTTCCAAAGTCTTACTCTTGTCTTACAAAGCCTCATTTTAGGCTCCAAACCCCACATTTTTACGGCCAAAGGCTCACTGTTAGTGTGCATAGTCTCATTTCAGGCTCCAAAGCCTCTTTTTTTAGCATCCAGACAGGCATCCTTAAGGTCCGAGCCGCCTCTGGAGGGTCCAAGCCCTCCTTTGGAGCTTCCAAAGTTCCAGGGATTGCATATTTGGAGGTTCAAAGATGCATTTAAAGGGCCCAGAGCATCATTTTTAAGTGGAAAGCCGCATTGTTCGAGTCCAAAAGCCACATTTCTAGGGTGCAGAGCCCCATTTTTGCTTTCCAAAGTCTTACTCTTGTCTTACAAAGCCTCATTTTAGGCTCCAAACCCCACATTTTTACAGCCAAGGGCTCACTGTTAGTTTGCATAGTCTCATTTCAGGCTCCAAAGCCTCTTTTCTTAGCATCCAGACAGGCATCCTTAGGGTCCGAACCGCATCTGGAGGGTCCAAGCCCTCATTTGGAGGGTCCAAAGTTCCAGGGTTTGTGCTTTTAAGGTTCAAAGATGCATTTTAAGGGCCCACAGCATCATTTTTAAGCCCAAAGTCTGATTTGAAAGGTCCAAAGCCTCATTGGTCGACTCCAAATCAAAATTTCTAGGGTCCAAAGCCTCATTTTTACTTTCCAAAGTCTTACTCTTGTCTTACAAAGCCACATTTTAGGCTCCAAACCCCACATTTTGACAGCCAAAGGCTCACTGTTAGTGTGCATAGTCTCATTTCAGGCTCCAAAGCCTCTTTTCTTAGCATCCAGACAGGCATCCTTAGGGTCCGAGCCGCCTCTGGAGGGTCCAAGCCCTCCTTTGGAGCTTCCAAAGTTCCAGGGTTTGTGCTTTTAAGGTTCAAAGATGCATTTTCATGGCCCAGAGCATCATTTTTAAGTGGAAAGCCGCATTGTTCGACTCCAAAAGCCACATTTCTAGGGTGCAGAGCCTCATTTTTACTTTCCAAAGTCTTACTCTTGTCTTACAAAGCCTCATTTTAGGCTCCAAACCCCACATTTTGACAGCCAAAGGCTCACTGTTAGTGTGCATAGTCTCATTTCAGGCTCCAAAGCCTCTTTTTTTAGCATCCAGACAGGCATCCTTAAGGTCCGAGCCGCCTCTGGAGGGTCCAAGCCCTCATTTGGAGGGTCCAAGGTTCCAGGGATTGCATATTTGGAGGTTCAAAGATGCATTTTAAGGGCCCACAGCATCATTTTTAAGCCCAAAGTCTGATTTGAAAGGTCCAAAGCCTCATTGGTCGAGTCCAAATCAAAATTTCTAGGGTGCAGAGCCTCATTTTTACTTTCCAAAGTCTTACTCTTGTCTTACTAAGCCACATTTTAGGCTCCAAACCCCACATTTTGACAGCCAAAGGCTCACTGTTAGTGTGCATAGTCTCATTTCAGGCTCCAAAGCCTCTTTTCTTAGCATCCAGACAGGCATCCTTAGGGTCCGAGCCGCCTCTGGAGGGTCCAAGCCCTCCTTTGGAGCTTCCAAAGTTCCAGGGTTTGTGCTTTTAAGGTTCAAAGATGCATTTTCATGGCCCAGAGCATCATTTTTAAGTGGAAAGCCGCATTGTTCGACTCCAAAAGCCACATTTCTAGGGTGCAGAGCCTCATTTTTACTTTCCAAAGTCTTACTCTTGTCTTACAAAGCCTCATTTTAGGCTCCAAACCCCACATTTTGACAGCCAAAGGCTCACTGTTAGTTTGCATAGTCTCATTTCAGGCTCCAAAGCCTCTTTTTTTAGAATCCAGACAGGCATCCTTAAGGTCCGAGCCGCCTCTGGAGGGTCCAAGCCCTCATTTGGAGGGTCCAAGGTTCCAGGGATTGCATATTTGGAGGTTCAAAGATGCATTTTAAGGGCCCACAGCATCATTTTTAAGTGGAAAGCCGCATTGGTCGAGTCCAAATCAAAATTTCTAGGGTGCAGAGCCTCATTTTTACTTTCCAAAGTCTTACTCTTGTCTTACAAAGCCTCATTTTAGGCTCCAAACCCCACATTTTTACGGCCAAAGGCTCACTGTTAGTGTGCATAGTCTCATTTCAGGCTCCAAAGCCTCTTTTTTTAGCATCCAGACAGGCATCCTTAAGGTCCGAGCCGCCTCTGGAGGGTCCAAGCCCTCCTTTGGAGCTTCCAAAGTTCCAGGGATTGCATATTTGGAGGTTCAAAGATGCATTTAAAGGGCCCAGAGCATCATTTTTAAGTGGAAAGCCGCATTGTTCGAGTCCAAAACCACATTTCTAGGGTGCAGAGCCCCATTTTTGCTTTCCAAAGTCTTACTCTTGTCTTACAAAGCCTCATTTTAGGCTCCAAACCCCACATTTTTACAGCCAAGGGCTCACTGTTAGTTTGCATAGTCTCATTTCAGGCTCCAAAGCCTCTTTTCTTAGCATCCAGACAGGCATCCTTAGGGTCCGAACCGCATCTGGAGGGTCCAAGCCCTCATTTGGAGGGTCCAAAGTTCCAGGGTTTGTGCTTTTAAGGTTCAAAGATGCATTTTAAGGGCCCACAGCATCATTTTTAAGCCCAAAGTCTGATTTGAAAGGTCCAAAGCCTCATTGGTCGACTCCAAATCAAAATTTCTAGGGTCCAAAGCCTCATTTTTACTTTCCAAAGTCTTACTCTTGTCTTACAAAGCCACATTTTAGGCTCCAAACCCCACATTTTGACAGCCAAAGGCTCACTGTTAGTGTGCATAGTCTCATTTCAGGCTCCAAAGCCTCTTTTCTTAGCATCCAGACAGGCATCCTTAGGGTCCGAGCCGCCTCTGGAGGGTCCAAGCCCTCCTTTGGAGCTTCCAAAGTTCCAGGGTTTGTGCTTTTAAGGTTCAAAGATGCATTTTCATGGCCCAGAGCATCATTTTTAAGTGGAAAGCCGCATTGTTCGACTCCAAAAGCCACATTTCTAGGGTGCAGAGCCTCATTTTTACTTTCCAAAGTCTTACTCTTGTCTTACAAAGCCTCATTTTAGGCTCCAAACCCCACATTTTGACAGCCAAAGGCTCACTGTTAGTTTGCATAGTCTCATTTCAGGCTCCAAAGCCTCTTTTTTTAGCATCCAGACAGGCATCCTTAAGGTCCGAGCCGCCTCTGGAGGGTCCAAGCCCTCATTTGGAGGGTCCAAGGTTCCAGGGATTGCATATTTGGAGGTTCAAAGATGCATTTTAAGGGCCCACAGCATCATTTTTAAGCCCAAAGTCTGATTTGAAAGGTCCAAAGCCTCATTGGTCGACTCCAAATCAAAATTTCTAGGGTCCAAAGCCTCATTTTTACTTTCCAAAGTCTTACTCTTGTCTTACAAAGCCACATTTTAGGCTCCAAACCCCACATTTTGACAGCCAAAGGCTCACTGTTAGTGTGCATAGTCTCATTTCAGGCTCCAAAGCCTCTTTTCTTAGCATCCAGACAGGCATCCTTAGGGTCCGAGCCGCCTCTGGAGGGTCCAAGCCCTCCTTTGGAGCTTCCAAAGTTCCAGGGTTTGTGCTTTTAAGGTTCAAAGATGCATTTTCATGGCCCAGAGCATCATTTTTAAGTGGAAAGCCGCATTGTTCGACTCCAAAAGCCACATTTCTAGGGTGCAGAGCCTCATTTTTACTTTCCAAAGTCTTACTCTTGTCTTACAAAGCCTCATTTTAGGCTCCAAACCCCACATTTTGACAGCCAAAGGCTCACTGTTAGTTTGCATAGTCTCATTTCAGGCTCCAAAGCCTCTTTTTTTAGAATCCAGACAGGCATCCTTAAGGTCCGAGCCGCCTCTGGAGGGTCCAAGCCCTCATTTGGAGGGTCCAAGGTTCCAGGGATTGCATATTTGGAGGTTCAAAGATGCATTTAAAGGGCCAGAGCATCATTTTTAAGTGGAAAGCCGCATTCTTCGAGTCCAAAGCCACATTTCTAGGGTGCAGAGCCTCATTTTTACTTTCCAAAGTCTTACTCTTGTCTTACAAAGCCTCATTTTAGGCTCCAAACCCCACATTTTTACGGCCAAAGGCTCACTGTTAGTTTGCATAGTCTCATTTCAGGCTCCAAAGCCTCTTTTCTTAGCATCCAGACAGGCATCCTTAGGGTCCGAGACGCCTCTGGAGGGTCCAAGCCCTCATTTGGAGGGTCCAAAGTTCCAGGGCTTGCATATTTGGAGGTTCAACGATGCATTTTAAGGGCCCACAGCATCATTTTTAAGCCCAAAGTCTGATTTGAAAGGTCCAAAGCCTCATTGGTCAAGTCCAAATCAAAATTTCTAGGGTCCAAAGCCTCATTTTTACTTTCCAAAGTCTTACTCTTGTCTTACAAAGCCTCATTTTAGGCTCCAAACCCCACATTTTGACAGCCAAAGGCTCACTGTTAGTGTGCATAGTCTCATTTCAGGCTCCAAAGCCTCTTTTTTTAGCATCCAGACAGGCATCCTTAGGGTCCGAGCCGCCTCTGGAGGGTCCAAGCCCTCATTTGGAGGGTCCAAAGTTCCAGGGATTGCATATTTGGAGGTTCAAAGATGCATTTAAAGGGCCCAGAGCATCATTTTTAAGTGGAAAGCCGCATTGTTCGAGTCCAAAGCCACATTTCTAGGGTGCAGAGCCTCATTTTTACTTTCCAAAGTCTTACTCTTGTCTTACAAAGCCACATTTTAGGCTCCAAACCCCACATTTTTACGGCCAAAGGCTCACTGTTAGTGTGCATAGTCTCATTTCCGGGTCCAAAGCCTCTTTTTTTAGCATCCAGACAGGCATCCTTAGGGTCCGAGCCGCCTCTGGAGGGTCCAAGCCCTCATTTGGAGGGTCCAAAGTTCCAGGGTTTGCATATTTGGAGGTTCAAAGATGCATTTCAAGGGCCCACAGCATCATTTTTAAGCTCAAAGTCTGATTTGAAAGGTCCAAAGCCTCATTGGTTGACTCCAAATCAAAATATCTAGGGTGCAGAGCCTCATTTTTACTTTCCAAAGTCTTACTCTTGTCTTACTAAGCCTCATTTTAGGCTCCAAACCCCACATTTTTACGGCCAAAGGCTCACTGTTAGTTTACATAGTCTCATTTCCGGGTCCAAAGCCTCTTTTTTTAGCATCCAGACAGGCATCCTTAGGGTCCGAGCCGCCTCTGGAGGGTCCAAGCCCTCATTTGGAGGGTCCGAAGTTCCAGGGGTTACATATTTGGAGGTTCAAAGATGCGTTTTAAGGGCCCAGAGCATCATTTTTAAGCCCAAAGTCTGATTTGAAAGGTCCAAAGCCTCATTGGTCAAGTCCAAATCAAAATTTCTAGGGTGCAGAGCCTCATTTTTACTTTCCAAAGTCTTACTCTTGTCTTACAAAGCCACATTTTAGGCTCCAAACCCCACATTTTTATGGCCAAAGGCTCACTGTTAGTGTGCATAGTCTCATTTCAGGCTCCAAAGCCTCTTTTTTAGCATCCAAACAGGCATCCTTAGGGTCCGAGCCACCTCTGGAGGGTCCAAGCCCTCATTTGGAGCTTCCAAAGTTCCAGGGTTTGTGCTTTTAAGGTTCAAAGATGCATTTTAAGGGCCCAGAGCATCATTTTTAAGTGGAAAGCCGCATGGTTCAAGTTCAAAGCCACATTTCTAGGGTGCAGAGCCTCATTTTTACTTTCCAAAGTCTAACTCTTGTCTTACAAAGCCACATTTTAGGCTCCAAACCCCACATTTTTACGGCCAAAGGCTCACTGTTAGTGTGCATAGTCTCATTTCAGGCTCCAAAGCCTCTTTTTTTAGCATCCAGACAGGCATCCTTAGGGTCCGAGCCGCCTCTGGAGGGTCCAAGCCCTCATTTGGAGGGTCCAAAGTTCCAGGGTTTGCATATTTGGAGGTTCAACGATGCATTTTAAGGGCCCACAGCATCATTTTTAAGCCCAAAGTCTGATTTGAAAGGTCCAAAGCCTCATTGGTCAAGTCCAAATCAAAATTTCTAGGGTCCAAAGCCTCATTTTTACTTTCCAAAGTCTTACTCTTGTCTTACAAAGCCTCATTTTAGGCTCCAAACCCCACATTTTGACAGCCAAAGGCTCACTGTTAGTGTGCATAGTCTCATTTCAGGCTCCAAAGCCTCTTTTTTTAGCATCCAGACAGGCATCCTTAGGGTCCGAGCCGCCTCTGGAGGGTCCAAGCCCTCATTTGGAGGGTCCAAGGTTCCAGGGATTGCATATTTGGAGGTTCAAAGATGCATTTTAAGGGCCCACAGCATCATTTTTAAGTGGAAAGCCGCATTGGTCGAGTCCAAATCAAAATTTCTAGGGTGCAGAGCCTCATTTTTACTTTCCAAAGTCTTAATCTTGTCTTACAAAGCCTCATTTTAGGCTCCAAACCCCACATTTTTACGGCCAAAGGCTCACTGTTAGTGTGCATAGTCTCATTTCAGGCTCCAAAGCCTCTTTTTTTAGCATCCAGACAGGCATCCTTAAGGTCCGAGCCGCCTCTGGAGGGTCCAAGCCCTCCTTTGGAGCTTCCAAAGTTCCAGGGATTGCATATTTGGAGGTTCAAAGATGCATTTTCATGGCCCAGAGCATCATTTTTAAGTGGAAAGCCGCATTGTTCGAGTCCAAAACCACATTTCTAGGGTGCAGAGCCCCATTTTTGCTTTCCAAAGTCTTACTCTTGTCTTACAAAGCCTCATTTTAGGCTCCAAACCCCACATTTTTACAGCCAAGGGCTCACTGTTAGTTTGCATAGTCTCATTTCAGGCTCCAAAGCCTCTTTTCTTAGCATCCAGACAGGCATCCTTAGGGTCCGAACCGCATCTGGAGGGTCCAAGCCCTCATTTGGAGGGTCCAAAGTTCCAGGGTTTGTGCTTTTAAGGTTCAAAGATGCATTTTAAGGGCCCACAGCATCATTTTTAAGCCCAAAGTCTGATTTGAAAGGTCCAAAGCCTCATTGGTCGACTCCAAATCAAAATTTCTAGGGTCCAAAGCCTCATTTTTACTTTCCAAAGTCTTACTCTTGTCTTACAAAGCCACATTTTAGGCTCCAAACCCCACATTTTGACAGCCAAAGGCTCACTGTTAGTGTGCATAGTCTCATTTCAGGCTCCAAAGCCTCTTTTCTTAGCATCCAGACAGGCATCCTTAGGGTCCGAGCCGCCTCTGGAGGGTCCAAGCCCTCCTTTGGAGCTTCCAAAGTTCCAGGGTTTGTGCTTTTAAGGTTCAAAGATGCATTTTCATGGCCCAGAGCATCATTTTTAAGTGGAAAGCCGCATTGTTCGACTCCAAAAGCCACATTTCTAGGGTGCAGAGCCTCATTTTTACTTTCCAAAGTCTTACTCTTGTCTTACAAAGCCTCATTTTAGGCTCCAAACCCCACATTTTTACAGCCAAGGGCTCACTGTTAGTGTGCATAGTCTCATTTCAGGCTCCAAAGCCTCTTTTTTTAGCATCCAGACAGGCATCCTTAAGGTCCGAGCCGCCTCTGGAGGGTCCAAGCCCTCATTTGGAGGGTCCAAGGTTCCAGGGTTTGCATATTTGGAGGTTCAAAGATGCATTTTAAGGGCCCACAGCATCATTTTTAAGCCCAAAGTCCGATTTGAAAGGTCCAAAGCCTCATTGGTCGAGTCCAAAGCCACATTTCTAGGGTGCAGAGCCTCATTTTTACTTTCCAAAGTCTTACTCTTGTCTTACAAAGCCACATTTTAGGCTCCAAACCCCACAGTTTTATGGCCAAAGGCTCACTGTTAGTTTGCATAGTCTCATTTCAGGCTCCAAAGCCTCTTTTTTTAGCATCCAAACAGGCATCCTTAGGGTCCGAGCCACCTCTGGAGGGTCCAAGCCCTCCTTTGGAGCTTCCAAAGTTCCAGGGTTTGTCCTTTTAAGGTTCAAAGATGCATTTTAAGGGCCCACAGCATCATTTTTAAGCCCAAAGTCTGATTTGAAAGGTCCAAAGCCTCATTGGTCGAGTCCAACTCAAAATTTCTAGGGTCCAAAGCCTCATTTTTACTTTCCAAAGTCTTACTCTTGTCTTACAAAGCCTCATTTTAGGCTCCAAACCCCACATTTTTACGGCCAAAGGCTCACTGTTAGTGTGCATAGTCTCATTTCAGGCTCCAAAGCCTCTTTTTTTAGCATCCAGACAGGCATCCTTAAGGTCCGAGCCGCCTCTGGAGGGTCCAAGCCCTCCTTTGGAGCTTCCAAAGTTCCAGGGATTGCATATTTGGAGGTTCAAAGATGCATTTAAAGGGCCCAGAGCATCATTTTTAAGTGGAAAGCCGCATTGTTCGAGTCCAAAACCACATTTCTAGGGTGCAGAGCCCCATTTTTGCTTTCCAAAGTCTTACTCTTGTCTTACAAAGCCTCATTTTAGGCTCCAAACCCCACATTTTTACAGCCAAGGGCTCACTGTTAGTTTGCATAGTCTCATTTCAGGCTCCAAAGCCTCTTTTCTTAGCATCCAGACAGGCATCCTTAGGGTCCGAACCGCATCTGGAGGGTCCAAGCCCTCATTTGGAGGGTCCAAAGTTCCAGGGTTTGTGCTTTTAAGGTTCAAAGATGCATTTTAAGGGCCCACAGCATCATTTTTAAGCCCAAAGTCTGATTTGAAAGGTCCAAAGCCTCATTGGTCGACTCCAAATCAAAATTTCTAGGGTCCAAAGCCTCATTTTTACTTTCCAAAGTCTTACTCTTGTCTTACAAAGCCACATTTTAGGCTCCAAACCCCACATTTTGACAGCCAAAGGCTCACTGTTAGTGTGCATAGTCTCATTTCAGGCTCCAAAGCCTCTTTTCTTAGCATCCAGACAGGCATCCTTAGGGTCCGAGCCGCCTCTGGAGGGTCCAAGCCCTCCTTTGGAGCTTCCAAAGTTCCAGGGTTTGTGCTTTTAAGGTTCAAAGATGCATTTTCATGGCCCAGAGCATCATTTTTAAGTGGAAAGCCGCATTGTTCGACTCCAAAAGCCACATTTCTAGGGTGCAGAGCCTCATTTTTACTTTCCAAAGTCTTACTCTTGTCTTACAAAGCCTCATTTTAGGCTCCAAACCCCACATTTTGACAGCCAAAGGCTCACTGTTAGTGTGCATAGTCTCATTTCAGGCTCCAAAGCCTCTTTTTTTAGCATCCAGACAGGCATCCTTAGGGTCCGAGCCGCCTCTGGAGGGTCCAAGCCCTCATTTGGAGGGTCCAAAGTTCCAGGGATTGCATATTTGGAGGTTCAAAGATGCATTTAAAGGGCCAGAGCATCATTTTTAAGTGGAAAGCCGCAGTGTTCGACTCCAAAAGCCACATTTCTAGGGTGCAGAGCCTCATTTTTACTTTCCAAAGTCTTACTCTTGTCTTACAAAGCCTCATTTTAGGCTCCAAACCCCACATTTTTACGGCCAAAGGCTCACTGTTAGTGTGCATAGTCTCATTTCAGGCTCCAAAGCCTCTTTTCTTAGCATCCAGACAGGCATCCTTAGGGTCCGAGACGCCTCTGGAGGGTCCAAGCCCTCCTTTGGAGCTTCCAAAGTTCCAGGGCTTGCATATTTGGAGGTTCAACGATGCATTTTAAGGGCCCACAGCATCATTTTTAAGCCCAAAGTCTGATTTGAAAGGTCCAAAGCCTCATTGGTCAAGTCCAAATCAAAATTTCTAGGGTCCAAAGCCTCATTTTTACTTTCCAAAGTCTTACTCTTGTCTTACAAAGCCTCATTTTAGGCTCCAAACCCCACATTTTGACAGCCAAAGGCTCACTGTTAGTGTGCATAGTCTCATTTCAGGCTCCAAAGCCTCTTTTTTTAGCATCCAGACAGGCATCCTTAGGGTCCGAGCCGCCTCTGGAGGGTCCAAGCCCTCATTTGGAGGGTCCAAAGTTCCAGGGATTGCATATTTGGAGGTTCAAAGATGCATTTAAAGGGCCCAGAGCCTCATTTTTAAGTGGAAAGCCGCATTGTTCGAGTCCAAAGCCACATTTCTAGGGTGCAGAGCCTCATTTTTACTTTCCAAAGTCTTACTCTTGTCTTACAAAGCCACATTTTAGGCTCCAAACCCCACATTTTTACGGCCAAAGGCTCACTGTTAGTGTGCATAGTCGCATTTCCGGGTCCAAAGCCTCTTTTTTTAGCATCCAGACAGGCATCCTTAGGGTCCGAGCCGCCTCTGGAGGGTCCAAGCCCTCATTTGGAGGGTCCAAAGTTCCAGGGTTTGCATATTTGGAGGTTCAAAGATGCATTTCAAGGGCCCACAGCATCATTTTTAAGCCCAAAGTCTGATTTGAAAGGTCCAAAGCCTCATTGGTTGACTCCAAATCAAAATTTCTAGGGTGCAGAGCCTCATTTTTACTTTCCAAAGTCTTACTCTTGTCTTACTAAGCCACATTTTAGGCTCCAAACCCCACATTTTTACGGCCAAAGGCTCACTGTTAGTGTGCATAGTCTCATTTCAGGCTCCAAAGCCTCTTTTTTTAGCATCCAGACAGGCATCCTTAAGGTCCGAGCCGCCTCTGGAGGGTCCAAGCCCTCCTTTGGAGCTTCCAAAGTTCCAGGGATTGCATATTTGGAGGTTCAAAGATGCATTTAAAGGGCCCAGAGCATCATTTTTAAGTGGAAAGCCGCATTGTTCGAGTCCAAAACCACATTTCTAGGGTGCAGAGCCCCATTTTTGCTTTCCAAAGTCTTACTCTTGTCTTACAAAGCCTCATTTTAGGCTCCAAACCCCACATTTTTACAGCCAAGGGCTCACTGTTAGTTTGCATAGTCTCATTTCAGGCTCCAAAGCCTCTTTTCTTAGCATCCAGACAGGCATCCTTAGGGTCCGAACCGCATCTGGAGGGTCCAAGCCCTCATTTGGAGGGTCCAAAGTTCCAGGGTTTGTGCTTTTAAGGTTCAAAGATGCATTTTAAGGGCCCACAGCATCATTTTTAAGCCCAAAGTCTGATTTGAAAGGTCCAAAGCCTCATTGGTCGACTCCAAATCAAAATTTCTAGGGTCCAAAGCCTCATTTTTACTTTCCAAAGTCTTACTCTTGTCTTACAAAGCCACATTTTAGGCTCCAAACCCCACATTTTGACAGCCAAAGGCTCACTGTTAGTGTGCATAGTCTCATTTCAGGCTCCAAAGCCTCTTTTCTTAGCATCCAGACAGGCATCCTTAGGGTCCGAGCCGCCTCTGGAGGGTCCAAGCCCTCCTTTGGAGCTTCCAAAGTTCCAGGGTTTGTGCTTTTAAGGTTCAAAGATGCATTTTCATGGCCCAGAGCATCATTTTTAAGTGGAAAGCCGCATTGTTCGACTCCAAAAGCCACATTTCTAGGGTGCAGAGCCTCATTTTTACTTTCCAAAGTCTTACTCTTGTCTTACAAAGCCTCATTTTAGGCTCCAAACCCCACATTTTGACAGCCAAAGGCTCACTGTTAGTGTGCATAGTCTCATTTCCGGCTCCAAGCCTCTTTTTTTAGCATCCAGACAGGCATCCTTAGGGTCCGAGCCGCCTCTGGAGGGTCCAAGCCCTCCTTTGGAGGGTCCAAAGTTCCAGGGTTTGCATATTTGGAGGTTCAAAGATGCATTTTAAGGGCCCACAGCATCATTTTTAAGCCCAAAGTCCGATTTGAAAGGTCCAAAGCCTCATTGGTCGAGTCCAAAGCCACATTTCTAGGGTGCAGAGCCTCATTTTTACTTTCCAAAGTCTTACTCTTGTCTTACAAAGCCACATTTTAGGCTCCAAACCCCACATTTTTACGGCCAAAGGCTCACTGTTAGTGTGCATAGTCTCATTTCAGGCTCCAAAGCCTCTTTTTTTAGCATCCAGACAGGCATCCTTAAGGTCCGAGCCGCCTCTGGAGGGTCCAAGCCCTCCTTTGGAGCTTCCAAAGTTCCAGGGATTGCATATTTGGAGGTTCAAAGATGCATTTAAAGGGCCCAGAGCATCATTTTTAAGTGGAAAGCCGCATTGTTCGAGTCCAAAACCACATTTCTAGGGTGCAGAGCCCCATTTTTGCTTTCCAAAGTCTTACTCTTGTCTTACAAAGCCTCATTTTAGGCTCCAAACCCCACATTTTTACAGCCAAGGGCTCACTGTTAGTTTGCATAGTCTCATTTCAGGCTCCAAAGCCTCTTTTCTTAGCATCCAGACAGGCATCCTTAGGGTCCGAACCGCATCTGGAGGGTCCAAGCCCTCATTTGGAGGGTCCAAAGTTCCAGGGTTTGTGCTTTTAAGGTTCAAAGATGCATTTTAAGGGCCCACAGCATCATTTTTAAGCCCAAAGTCTGATTTGAAAGGTCCAAAGCCTCATTGGTCGACTCCAAATCAAAATTTCTAGGGTCCAAAGCCTCATTTTTACTTTCCAAAGTCTTACTCTTGTCTTACAAAGCCACATTTTAGGCTCCAAACCCCACATTTTGACAGCCAAAGGCTCACTGTTAGTGTGCATAGTCTCATTTCAGGCTCCAAAGCCTCTTTTCTTAGCATCCAGACAGGCATCCTTAGGGTCCGAGCCGCCTCTGGAGGGTCCAAGCCCTCCTTTGGAGCTTCCAAAGTTCCAGGGTTTGTGCTTTTAAGGTTCAAAGATGCATTTTCATGGCCCAGAGCATCATTTTTAAGTGGAAAGCCGCATTGTTCGACTCCAAAAGCCACATTTCTAGGGTGCAGAGCCTCATTTTTACTTTCCAAAGTCTTACTCTTGTCTTACAAAGCCTCATTTTAGGCTCCAAACCCCACATTTTGACAGCCAAAGGCTCACTGTTAGTTTGCATAGTCTCATTTCAGGCTCCAAAGCCTCTTTTTTTAGCATCCAGACAGGCATCCTTAGGGTCCGAGCCACCTCTGGAGGGTCCAAGCCCTCATTTGGAGCTTCCAAAGTTCCAGGGTTTGTGCTTTTAAGGTTCAAAGATGCATTTTAAGGGCCCAGAGCATCATTTTTAAGTGGAAAGCCGCATGGTTCAAGTTCAAAGACACATTTCTAGGGTGCAGAGCCTCATTTTTACTTTCCAAAGTCTAACTCTTGTCTTACAAAGCCACATTTTAGGCTCCAAACCCCACATTTTTACGGCCAAAGGCTCACTGTTAGTGTGCATAGTCTCATTTCAGGCTCCAAAGCCTCTTTTTTTAGCATCCAGACAGGCATCCTTAGGGTCCGAGCCGCCTCTGGAGGGTCCAAGCCCTCATTTGGAGGGTCCAAAGTTCCAGGGTTTGCATATTTGGAGGTTCAACGATGCATTTTAAGGGCCCACAGCATCATTTTTAAGCCCAAAGTCTGATTTGAAAGGTCCAAAGCCTCATTGGTCAAGTCCAAATCAAAATTTCTAGGGTCCAAAGCCTCATTTTTACTTTCCAAAGTCTTACTCTTGTCTTACAAAGCCTCATTTTAGGCTCCAAACCCCACATTTTGACAGCCAAAGGCTCACTGTTAGTGTGCATAGTCTCATTTCCGGCTCCAAGCCTCTTTTTTTAGCATCCAGACAGGCATCCTTAAGGTCCGAGCCGCCTCTGGAGGGTCCAAGCCCTCCTTTGGAGGGTCCAAAGTTCCAGGGTTTGCATATTTGGAGGTTCAAAGATGCATTTTAAGGGCCCACAGCATCATTTTTAAGCCCAAAGTCCGATTTGAAAGGTCCAAAGCCTCATTGGTCGACTCCAAAGCCACATTTCTAGGGTGCAGAGCCTCATTTTTACTTTCCAAAGTCTTACTCTTGTCTTACAAAGCCACATTTTAGGCTCCAAACCCCACAGTTTTATGGCCAAAGGCTCACTGTTAGTGTGCATAGTCTCATTTCAGGCTCCAAAGCCTCTTTTTTTAGCATCCAAACAGGCATCCTTAGGGTCCGAGCCACCTCTGGAGGGTCCAAGCCCTCCTTTGGAGGGTCCAAAGTTCCAGGGTTTGTCCTTTTAAGGTTCAAAGATGCATTTTAAGGGCCCACAGCATCATTTTTAAGCCCAAAGTCTGATTTGAAAGGTCCAAAGCCTCATTGGTCGAGTCCAACTCAAAATTTCTAGGGTCCAAAGCCTCATTTTTACTTTCCAAAGTCTTACTCTTGTCTTACAAAGCCACATTTTAGGCTCCAAACCCCACATTTTGACAGCCAAAGGCTCACTGTTAGTGTGCATAGTCTCATTTCAGGCTCCAAAGCCTCTTTTTTTAGCATCCAGACAGGCATCCTTAGGGTCCGAGCCGCCTCTGGAGGGTCCAAGCCCTCATTTGGAGGGTCCAAAGTTCCAGGAATTGCATATTTGGAGGTTCAAAGATGCATTTTAAGGGCCCACAGCATCATTTTTAAGTGGAAAGCCGCATTGGTCGAGTCCAAATCAAAATTTCTAGGGTGCAGAGCCTCATTTTTACTTTCCAAAGTCTTACTCTTGTCTTACAAAGCCTCATTTTAGGCTCCAAACCCCACATTTTTACGGCCAAAGGCTCACTGTTAGTGTGCATAGTCTCATTTCAGGCTCCAAAGCCTCTTTTTTTAGCATCCAGACAGGCATCCTTAAGGTCCGAGCCGCCTCTGGAGGGTCCAAGCCCTCCTTTGGAGCTTCCAAAGTTCCAGGGATTGCATATTTGGAGGTTCAAAGATGCATTTTAAGGGCCCACAGCATCATTTTTAAGTGGAAAGCCGCATTGGTCGAGTCCAAATCAAAATTTCTAGGGTGCAGAGCCTCATTTTTACTTTCCAAAGTCTTACTCTTGTCTTACAAAGCCTCATTTTAGGCTCCAAACCCCACATTTTTACAGCCAAGGGCTCACTGTTAGTTTGCATAGTCTCATTTCAGGCTCCAAAGCCTCTTTTCTTAGCATCCAGACAGGCATCCTTAGGGTCCGAACCGCATCTGGAGGGTCCAAGCCCTCATTTGGAGGGTCCAAAGTTCCAGGGTTTGTGCTTTTAAGGTTCAAAGATGCATTTTAAGGGCCCACAGCATCATTTTTAAGCCCAAAGTCTGATTTGAAAGGTCCAAAGCCTCATTGGTCGACTCCAAATCAAAATTTCTAGGGTGCAGAGCCTCATTTTTACTTTCCAAAGTCTTACTCTTGTCTTACTAAGCCACATTTTAGGCTCCAAACCCCACATTTTGACAGCCAAAGGCTCACTGTTAGTGTGCATAGTCTCATTTCAGGCTCCAAAGCCTCTTTTCTTAGCATCCAGACAGGCATCCTTAGGGTCCGAGCCGCCTCTGGAGGGTCCAAGCCCTCCTTTGGAGCTTCCAAAGTTCCAGGGTTTGTGCTTTTAAGGTTCAAAGATGCATTTTCATGGCCCAGAGCATCATTTTTAAGTGGAAAGCCGCATTGTTCGACTCCAAAAGCCACATTTCTAGGGTGCAGAGCCTCATTTTTACTTTCCAAAGTCTTACTCTTGTCTTACAAAGCCTCATTTTAGGCTCCAAACCCCACATTTTGACAGCCAAAGGCTCACTGTTAGTTTGCATAGTCTCATTTCAGGCTCCAAAGCCTCTTTTTTTAGCATCCAGACAGGCATCCTTAAGGTCCGAGCCGCCTCTGGAGGGTCCAAGCCCTCATTTGGAGGGTCCAAGGTTCCAGGGATTGCATATTTGGAGGTTCAAAGATGCATTTCAAGGGCCCACAGCATCATTTTTAAGTGGAAAGCCGCATTGGTCGAGTCCAAATCAAAATTTCTAGGGTGCAGAGCCTCATTTTTACTTTCCAAAGTCTTACTCTTGTCTTACAAAGCCTCATTTTAGGCTCCAAACCCCACATTTTTACGGCCAAAGGCTCACTGTTAGTGTGCATAGTCTCATTTCAGGCTCCAAAGCCTCTTTTTTTAGCATCCAGACAGGCATCCTTAAGGTCCGATCCGCCTCTGGAGGGTCCAAGCCCTCCTTTGGAGCTTCCAAAGTTCCAGGGATTGCATATTTGGAGGTTCAAAGATGCATTTAAAGGGCCCAGAGCATCATTTTTAAGTGGAAAGCCGCATTGTTTGAGTCCAAAACCACATTTCTAGGGTGCAGAGCCCCATTTTTGCTTTCCAAAGTCTTACTCTTGTCTTACAAAGCCTCATTTTAGGCTCCAAACCCCACATTTTGACAGCCAAAGGCTCACTGTTAGTGTGCATAGTCTCATTTCAGGCTCCAAAGCCTCTTTTTTTAGCATCCAGACAGGCATCCTTAGGGTCCGAGCCGCCTCTGGAGGGTCCAAGCCCTCATTTGGAGGGTCCAAAGTTCCAGGGAATGCATATTTGGAGGTTCAAAGATGCATTTAAAGGGCCAGAGCATCATTTTTAAGTGGAAAGCCGCATTCTTCGAGTCCAAAGCCACATTTCTAGGGTGCAGAGCCTCATTTTTACTTTCCAAAGTGTTACTCTTGTCTTACAAAGCCTCATTTTAGGCTCCAAACCCCACATTTTTACGGCCAAAGGCTCACTGTTAGTTTGCATAGTCTCATTTCAGGCTCCAAAGCCACTTTTCTTAGCATCCAGACAGGCATCCTTAGGGTCCGAACCGCATCTGGAGGGTCCAAGCCCTCATTTGGAGGGTCCAAAGTTCCAGGGATTGCATATTTGGAGGTTCAACGATGCATTTTAAGGGCCCACAGCATCATTTTTAAGCCCAAAGTCTGATTTGAAAGGTCCAAAGCCTCATTGGTCGAGTCCAACTCAAAATTTCTAGGGTCCAAAGCCTCATTTTTACTTTCCAAAGTCTTACTCTTGTCTTACAAAGCCACATTTTAGGCTCCAAACCCCACATTTTGACAGCCAAAGGCTCACTGTTAGTGTGCATAGTCTCATTTCCGGCTCCAAAGCCTCTTTTTTTAGCATCCAGACAGGCATCCTTAGGGTCCGAGCCGCCTCTGGAGGGTCCAAGCCCTCATTTGGAGGGTCCAAAGTTCCAGGGATTGCATATTTGGAGGTTCAAAGATGCATTTAAAGGGCCCAGAGCATCATTTTTAAGTGGAAAGCCGCATTGTTCGAGTCCAAAGCCACATTTCTAGGGTGCAGAGCCTCATTTTTACTTTCCAAAGTCTTACTCTTGTCTTACAAAGCCTCATTTTAGGCTCCAAACCCCACATTTTGACAGCCAAAGGCTCACTGTTAGTTTGCATAGTCTCATTTCAGGCTCCAAAGCCTCTTTTTTTAGCATCCAGACAGGCATCCTTAAGGTCCGAGCCGCCTCTGGAGGGTCCAAGCCCTCATTTGGAGGGTCCAAGGTTCCAGGGATTGCATATTTGGAGGTTCAAAGATGCATTTTAAGGGCCCACAGCATCATTTTTAAGCCCAAAGTCTGATTTGAAAGGTCCAAAGCCTCATTGGTCGAGTCCAAATCAAAATTTCTAGGGTGCAGAGCCTCATTTTTACTTTCCAAAGTCTTACTCTTGTCTTACTAAGCCACATTTTAGGCTCCAAACCCCACATTTTGACAGCCAAAGGCTCACTGTTAGTGTGCATAGTCTCATTTCAGGCTCCAAAGCCTCTTTTTTTAGCATCCAGACAGGCATCCTTAGGGTCCGAGCCGCCTCTGGAGGGTCCAAGCCCTCCTTTGGAGCTTCCAAAGTTCCAGGGTTTGTGCTTTTAAGGTTCAAAGATGCATTTTCATGGCCCAGAGCATCATTTTTAAGTGGAAAGCCGCATTGTTCGACTCCAAAAGCCACATTTCTAGGGTGCAGAGCCTCATTTTTACTTTCCAAAGTCTTACTCTTGTCTTACAAAGCCTCATTTTAGGCTCCAAACCCCACATTTTGACAGCCAAAGGCTCACTGTTAGTGTGCATAGTCTCATTTCAGGCTCCAAAGCCTCTTTTTTTAGCATCCAGACAGGCATCCTTAGGGTCCGAGCCGCCTCTGGAGGGTCCAAGCCCTCATTTGGAGGGTCCAAAGTTCCAGGGAATGCATATTTGGAGGTTCAAAGATGCATTTAAAGGGCCAGAGCATCATTTTTAAGTGGAAAGCCGCATTCTTCGAGTCCAAAGCCACATTTCTAGGGTGCAGAGCCTCATTTTTACTTTCCAAAGTGTTACTCTTGTCTTACAAAGCCTCATTTTAGGCTCCAAACCCCACATTTTTACGGCCAAAGGCTCACTGTTAGTTTGCATAGTCTCATTTCAGGCTCCAAAGCCTCTTTTCTTAGCATCCAGACAGGCATCCTTAGGGTCCGAACCGCATCTGGAGGGTCCAAGCCCTCATTTGGAGGGTCCAAAGTTCCAGGGCTTGCATATTTGGAGGTTCAACGATGCATTTTAAGGGCCCACAGCATCATTTTTAAGCCCAAAGTCCGATTTGAAAGGTCCAAAGCCTCATTGGTCGAGTCCAACTCAAAATTTCTAGGGTCCAAAGCCTCATTTTTACTTTCCAAAGTCTTACTCTTGTCTTACAAAGCCACATTTTAGGCTCCAAACCCCACATTTTGACAGCCAAAGGCTCACTGTTAGTGTGCATAGTCTCATTTCCGGCTCCAAAGCCTCTTTTTTTAGCATCCAGACAGGCATCCTTAGGGTCCGAGCCGCCTCTGGAGGGTCCAAGCCCTCATTTGGAGGGTCCAAAGTTCCAGGGATTGCATATTTGGAGGTTCAAAGATGCATTTAAAGGGCCCAGAGCATCATTTTTAAGTGGAAAGCCGCATTGTTCGAGTCCAAAGCCACATTTCTAGGGTGCAGAGCCTCATTTTTACTTTCCAAAGTCTTACTCTTGTCTTACAAAGCCACATTTTAGGCTCCAAACCCCACATTTTTACGGCCAAAGGCTCACTGTTAGTGTGCATAGTCTCATTTCCGGCTCCAAAGCCTCTTTTTTTAGCATCCAGACAGGCATCCTTAGGGTCCGAGCCGCCTCTGGAGGGTCCAAGCCCTCATTTGGAGGGTCCAAAGTTCCAGGGTTTGCATATTTGGAGGTTCAAAGATGCATTTCAAGGGCCCACAGCATCATTTTTAAGCTCAAAGTCTGATTTGAAAGGTCCAAAGCCTCATTGGTTGACTCCAAATCAAAATTTCTAGGGTGCAGAGCCTCATTTTTACTTTCCAAAGTCTTACTCTTGTCTTACAAAGCCACATTTTAGGCTCCAAACCCCACATTTTTACGGCCAAAGGCTCACTGTTAGTTTACATAGTCTCATTTCCGGGTCCAAAGCCTCTTTTTTTAGCATCCAGACAGGCATCCTTAGGGTCCGAGCCGCCTCTGGAGGGTCCAAGCCCTCATTTGGAGGGTCCGAAGTTCCAGGGGTTACATATTTGGAGGTTCAAAGATGCGTTTTAAGGGCCCAGAGCATCATTTTTAAGCCCAAAGTCTGATTTGAAAGGTCCAAAGCCTCATTGGTCGACTCCAAATCAAAATTTCTAGGGTGCAGAGCCTCATTTTTACTTTCCAAAGTCTTACTCTTGTCTTACAAAGCCACATTTTAGGCTCCAAACCCCACATTTTTATGGCCAAAGGCTCACTGTTAGTGTGCATAGTCTCATTTCAGGCTCCAAGCCTCTTTTTTTAGCATCCAAACAGGCATCCTTAGGGTCCGAGCCACCTCTGGAGGGTCCAAGCCCTCATTTGGAGCTTCCAAAGTTCCAGGGTTTGTGCTTTTAAGGTTCAAAGATGCATTTTAAGGGCCCAGAGCATCATTTTTAAGTGGAAAGCCGCATGGTTCAAGTTCAAAGCCACATTTCTAGGGTGCAGAGCCTCATTTTTACTTTCCAAAGTCTAACTCTTGTCTTACAAAGCCACATTTTAGGCTCCAAACCCCACATTTTTACGGCCAAAGGCTCACTGTTAGTGTGCATAGTCTCATTTCAGGCTCCAAAGCCTCTTTTTTTAGCATCCAGACAGGCATCCTTAGGGTCCGAGCCGCCTCTGGAGGGTCCAAGCCCTCATTTGGAGGGTCCAAAGTTCCAGGGATTGCATATTTGGAGGTTCAAAGATGCATTTTAAGGGCCCACAGCATCATTTTTAAGTGGAAAGCCGCATTGGTCGAGTCCAAATCAAAATTAATAGGGTGCAGAGCCTCATTTTTACTTTCCAAAGTCTTACTCTTGTCTTACAAAGCCTCATTTTAGGCTCCAAACCCCACATTTTTACGGCCAAAGGCTCACTGTTAGTGTGCATAGTCTCATTTCAGGCTCCAAAGCCTCTTTTTTTAGCATCCAGACAGGCATCCTTAAGGTCCGAGCCGCCTCTGGAGGGTCCAAGCCCTCCTTTGGAGCTTCCAAAGTTCCAGGGATTGCATATTTGGAGGTTCAAAGATGCATTTTCATGGCCCAGAGCATCATTTTTAAGTGGAAAGCCGCATTGTTCGACTCCAAAAGCCACATTTCTAGGGTGCAGAGCCCCATTTTTGCTTTCCAAAGTCTTACTCTTGTCTTACAAAGCCTCATTTTAGGCTCCAAACCCCACATTTTGACAGCCAAGGGCTCACTGTTAGTTTGCATAGTCTCATTTCAGGCTCCAAAGCCTCTTTTCTTAGCATCCAGACAGGCATCCTTAGGGTCCGAACCGCATCTGTAGGGTCCAAGCCCTCATTTGGAGGGTCCAAAGTTCCAGGGTTTGTGCTTTTAAGGTTCAAAGATGCATTTTAAGGGCCCACAGCATCATTTTTAAGCCCAAAGTCTGATTTGAAAGGTCCAAAGCCTCATTGGTCGACTCCAAATCAAAATTTCTAGGGTGCAGAGCCTCATTTTTACTTTCCAAAGTCTTACTCTTGTCTTACAAAGCCACATTTTAGGCTCCAAACCCCACATTTTGACAGCCAAAGGCTCACTGTTAGTGTGCATAGTCTCATTTCAGGCTCCAAAGCCTCTTTTCTTAGCATCCAGACAGGCATCCTTAGGGTCCGAGCCGCCTCTGGAGGGTCCAAGCCCTCCTTTGGAGCTTCCAAAGTTCCAGGGTTTGTGCTTTTAAGGTTCAAAGATGCATTTTCATGGCCCAGAGCATCATTTTTAAGTGGAAAGCCGCATTGTTCGACTCCAAAAGCCACATTTCTAGGGTGCAGAGCCTCATTTTTACTTTCCAAAGTCTTACTCTTGTCTTACAAAGCCTCATTTTAGGCTCCAAACCCCACATTTTGACAGCCAAAGGCTCACTGTTAGTTTGCATAGTCTCATTTCAGGCTCCAAAGCCTCTTTTTTTAGCATCCAGACAGGCATCCTTAAGGTCCGAGCCGCCTCTGGAGGGTCCAAGCCCTCATTTGGAGGGTCCAAGGTTCCAGGGATTGCATATTTGGAGGTTCAAAGATGCATTTTAAGGGCCCACAGCATCATTTTTAAGTGGAAAGCCGCATTGGTCGAGTCCAAATCAAAATTTCTAGGGTGCAGAGCCTCATTTTTACTTTCCAAAGTCTTACTCTTGTCTTACAAAGCCTCATTTTAGGCTCCAAACCCCACATTTTTACGGCCAAAGGCTCACTGTTAGTGTGCATAGTCTCATTTCAGGCTCCAAAGCCTCTTTTTTTAGCATCCAGACAGGCATCCTTAAGGTCCGAGCCGCCTCTGGAGGGTCCAAGCCCTCCTTTGGAGCTTCCAAAGTTCCAGGGATTGCGTATTTGGAGGTTCAAAGATGCATTTAAAGGGCCCAGAGCATCATTTTTAAGCCCAAAGTCTGATTTGAAAGGTCCAAAGCCTCATTGGTCGACTCCAAATCAAAATTTCTAGGGTCCAAAGCCTCATTTTTACTTTCCAAAGTCTTACTCTTGTCTTACAAAGCCACATTTTAGGCTCCAAACCCCACATTTTGACAGCCAAAGGCTCACTGTTAGTTTGCATAGTCTCATTTCAGGCTCCAAAGCCTCTTTTCTTAGCATCCAGACAGGCATCCTTAGGGTCCGAGCCGCCTCTGGAGGGTCCAAGCCCTCCTTTGGAGCTTCCAAAGTTCCAGGGATTGCGTATTTGGAGGTTCAAAGATGCATTTAAAGGGCCCAGAGCATCATTTTTAAGTGGAAAGCCGCATGGTTCAAGTCCAAAGCCACATTTCTAGGGTGCAGAGCCTCATTTTTACTTTCCAAAGTCTTACTCTTGTCTTACTAAGCCACATTTTAGGCTCCAAACCCCACATTTTGACAGCCAAAGGCTCACTGTTAGTTTGCATAGTCTCATTTCAGACTCCAAAGCCTCTTTTCTTAGCATCCAGACAGGCATCCTTAGGGTCCGAGCCGCCTCTGGAGGGTTCAAGCCCTCCTTTGGAGCTTCCAAAGTTCCAGGGTTTGTGCTTTTAAGGTTCAAAGATGCATTTTCATGGCCCAGAGCATCATTTTTAAGTGGAAAGCCGCATTGTTCGAGTCCAAAGCCACATTTCTAGGGTGCAGAGCCTCATTTTTACTTTCCAAAGTCTTACTCTTGTCTTACAAAGCCACATTTTAGGCTCCAAACCCCACATTTTGACAGCCAAAGGCTCACTGTTAGTGTGCATAGTCTCATTTCAGGCTCCAAGCCTCTTTTTTAGCATCCAGACAGGCATCCTTAGGGTCCAAGCCGCCTCTGCAGGGTCCAAGCCCTCCTTTGGAGGGTCCAAAGTTCCAGGGTTTGTGCTTTTAAGGTTCAAAGATGCATTTTCATGGCCCAGAGCATCATTTTTAAGTGGAAAGCCGCATTGTTCGACTCCAAAAGCCACATTTCTAGGGTGCAGAGCCTCATTTTTACTTTCCAAAGTCTTACTCTTGTCTTACAAAGCCACATTTTAGGCTCCAAACCCCACATTTTTACGGCCAAAGGCTCACTGTTAGTTTACATAGTCTCATTTCCGGGTCCAAAGCCTCTTTTTTTAGCATCCAGACAGGCATCCTTAGGGACCGAGCCGCCTCTGGAGGGTCCAAGCCCTCATTTGGAGGGTCCGAAGTTCCAGGGGTTACATATTTGGAGGTTCAAAGATGCGTTTTAAGGGCCCAGAGCATCATTTTTAAGCCCAAAGTCTGATTTGAAAGGTCCAAAGCCTCATTGGTCAAGTCCAAATCAAAATTTCTAGGGTCCAAAGCCTCATTTTTACTTTCCAAAGTCTTACTCTTGTCTTACAAAGCCTCATTTTAGGCTCCAAACCCCACATTTTGACAGCCAAAGGCTCACTGTTAGTGTGCATAGTCTCATTTCCGGCTCCAAAGCCTCTTTTTTTAGCATCCAGACAGGCATCCTTAGGGTCCGAGCCGCCTCTGGAGGGTCCAAGCCCTCCTTTGGAGGGTCCAAAGTTCCAGGGTTTGCATATTTGGAGGTTCAAAGATGCATTTTAAGGGCCCACAGCATCATTTTTAAGCCCAAAGTCCGATTTGAAAGGTCCAAAGCCTCATTGGTCGAGTCCAAATCAAAATTTCTAGGGTGCAGAGCCTCATTTTTACTTTCCAAAGTCTTACTCTTGTCTTACTAAGCCACATTTTAGGCTCCAAACCCCACAGTTTTATGGCCAAAGGCTCACTGTTAGTGTGCATAGTCTCATTTCAGGCTCCAAAGCCTCTTTTTTTAGCATCCAAACAGGCATCCTTAGGGTCCGAGCCACCTCTGGAGGGTCCAAGCCCTCCTTTGGAGCTTCCAAAGTTCCAGGGTTTGTCCTTTTAAGGTTCAAAGATGCATTTAAAGGGCCCACAGCATCATTTTTAAGCCCAAAGTCTGATTTGAAAGGTCCAAAGCCTCATTGGTCGAGTCCAACTCAAAATTTCTAGGGTCCAAAGCCTCATTTTTACTTTCCAAAGTCTTACTCTTGTCTTACAAAGCCACATTTTAGGCTCCAAACCCCACATTTTGACAGCCAAAGGCTCACTGTTAGTGTGCATAGTCTCATTTCAGGCTCCAAAGCCTCTTTTTTTAGCATCCAGACAGGCATCCTTAGGGTCCGAGCCGCCTCTGGAGGGTCCAAGCCCTCATTTGGAGGGTCCAAAGTTCCAGGGATTGCATATTTGGAGGTTCAAAGATGCATTTTAATGGCCCACAGCATCATTTTTAAGTGGAAAGCCGCATTGGTCGAGTCCAAATCAAAATTTCTAGGGTGCAGAGCCTCATTTTTACTTTCCAAAGTCTTACTCTTGTCTTACAAAGCCTCATTTTAGGCTCCAAACCCCACATTTTTACGGCCAAAGGCTCACTGTTAGTGTGCATAGTCTCATTTCAGGCTCCAAAGCCTCTTTTTTTAGCATCCAGACAGGCATCCTTAAGGTCCGAGCCGCCTCTGGAGGGTCCAAGCCCTCCTTTGGAGCTTCCAAAGTTCCAGGGATTGCATATTTGGAGGTTCAAAGATGCATTTAAAGGGCCCAGAGCATCATTTTTAAGTGGAAAGCCGCATTGTTCGAGTCCAAAACCACATTTCTAGGGTGCAGAGCCCCATTTTTGCTTTCCAAAGTCTTACTCTTGTCTTACAAAGCCTCATTTTAGGCTCCAAACCCCACATTTTTACAGCCAAGGGCTCACTGTTAGTTTGCATAGTCTCATTTCAGGCTCCAAAGCCTCTTTTCTTAGCATCCAGACAGGCATCCTTAGGGTCCGAACCGCATCTGGAGGGTCCAAGCCCTCATTTGGAGGGTCCAAAGTTCCAGGGTTTGTGCTTTTAAGGTTCAAAGATGCATTTTAAGGGCCCACAGCATCATTTTTAAGCCCAAAGTCTGATTTGAAAGGTCCAAAGCCTCATTGGTCGACTCCAAATCAAAATTTCTAGGGTCCAAAGCCTCATTTTTACTTTCCAAAGTCTTACTCTTGTCTTACAAAGCCACATTTTAGGCTCCAAACCCCACATTTTGACAGCCAAAGGCTCACTGTTAGTGTGCATAGTCTCATTTCAGGCTCCAAAGCCTCTTTTCTTAGCATCCAGACAGGCATCCTTAGGGTCCGAGCCGCCTCTGGAGGGTCCAAGCCCTCCTTTGGAGCTTCCAAAGTTCCAGGGTTTGTGCTTTTAAGGTTCAAAGATGCATTTTCATGGCCCAGAGCATCATTTTTAAGTGGAAAGCCGCATTGTTCGACTCCAAAAGCCACATTTCTAGGGTGCAGAGCCTCATTTTTACTTTCCAAAGTCTTACTCTTGTCTTACAAAGCCTCATTTTAGGCTCCAAACCCCACATTTTGACAGCCAAAGGCTCACTGTTAGTTTGCATAGTCTCATTTCAGGCTCCAAAGCCTCTTTTTTTAGCATCCAGACAGGCATCCTTAAGGTCCGAGCCGCATCTGGAGGGTCCAAGCCCTCATTTGGAGGGTCCAAGGTTCCAGGGATTGCATATTTGGAGGTTCAAAGATGCATTTTAAGGGCCCAGAGCATCATTTTTAAGCCCAAAGTCTGATTTGAAAGGTCCAAAGCCTCATTGGTCGACTCCAAATCAAAATTTCTAGGGTCCAAAGCCTCATTTTTACTTTCCAAAGTCTTACTCTTGTCTTACTAAGCCACATTTTAGGCTCCAAACCCCACATTTTGACAGCCAAAGGCTCACTGTTAGTGTGCATAGTCTCATTTCAGGCTCCAAAGCCTCTTTTCTTAGCATCCAGACAGGCATCCTTAGGGTCCGAGCCGCCTCTGGAGGGTCCAAGCCCTCCTTTGGAGCTTCCAAAGTTCCAGGGTTTGTGCTTTTAAGGTTCAAAGATGCATTTTCATGGCCCAGAGCATCATTTTTAAGTGGAAAGCCGCATTGTTCGACTCCAAAAGCCACATTTCTAGGGTGCAGAGCCTCATTTTTACTTTCCAAAGTCTTACTCTTGTCTTACAAAGCCTCATTTTAGGCTCCAAACCCCACATTTTTACGGCCAAAGGCTCACTGTTAGTGTGCATAGTCTCATTTCAGGCTCCAAAGCCTCTTTTCTTAGCATCCAGACAGGCATCCTTAAGGTCCGAGCCGCCTCTGGAGGGTCCAAGCCCTCCTTTGGAGCTTCCAAAGTTCCAGGGATTGCATATTTGGAGGTTCAAAGATGCATTTAAAGGGCCCAGAGCATCATTTTTAAGTGGAAAGCCGCATTGTTCGAGTCCAAAACCACATTTCTAGGGTGCAGAGCCCCATTTTTGCTTTCCAAAGTCTTACTCTTGTCTTACAAAGCCTCATTTTAGGCTCCAAACCCCACATTTTTACAGCCAAGGGCTCACTGTTAGTTTGCATAGTCTCATTTCAGGCTCCAAAGCCTCTTTTCTTAGCATCCAGACAGGCATCCTTAGGGTCCGAACCGCATCTGGAGGGTCCAAGCCCTCATTTGGAGGGTCCAAAGTTCCAGGGTTTGTGCTTTTAAGGTTCAAAGATGCATTTTAAGGGCCCACAGCATCATTTTTAAGCCCAAAGTCTGATTTGAAAGGTCCAAAGCCTCATTGGTCGACTCCAAATCAAAATTTCTAGGGTCCAAAGCCTCATTTTTACTTTCCAAAGTCTTACTCTTGTCTTACAAAGCCACATTTTAGGCTCCAAACCCCACATTTTGACAGCCAAAGGCTCACTGTTAGTGTGCATAGTCTCATTTCAGGCTCCAAAGCCTCTTTTCTTAGCATCCAGACAGGCATCCTTAGGGTCCGAGCTGCCTCTGGAGGGTCCAAGCCCTCCTTTGGAGCTTCCAAAGTTCCAGGGTTTGTGCTTTTAAGGTTCAAAGATGCATTTTCATGGCCCAGAGCATCATTTTTAAGTGGAAAGCCGCATTGTTCGACTCCAAAAGCCACATTTCTAGGGTGCAGAGCCTCATTTTTACTTTCCAAAGTCTTACTCTTGTCTTACAAAGCCTCATTTTAGGCTCCAAACCCCACATTTTGACAGCCAAAGGCTCACTGTTAGTTTGCATAGTCTCATTTCAGGCTCCAAAGCACCTTTTTTTAGCATCCAGACAGGCATCCTTAAGGTCCGAGCCGCATCTGGAGGGTCCAAGCCCTCATTTGGAGGGTCCAAGGTTCCAGGGATTGCATATTTGGAGGTTCAAAGATGCATTTTAAGGGCCCAGAGCATCATTTTTAAGCCCAAAGTCTGATTTGAAAGGTCCAAAGCCTCATTGGTCGAGTCCAAATCAAAATTTCTAGGGTCCAAAGCCTCATTTTTACTTTCCAAAGTCTTACTCTTGTCTTACTAAGCCACATTTTAGGCTCCAAACCCCACATTTTGACAGCCAAAGGCTCACTGTTAGTGTGCATAGTCTCATTTCAGGCTCCAAAGCCTCTTTTCTTAGCATCCAGACAGGCATCCTTAGGGTCCGAGCCGCCTCTGGAGGGTCCAAGCCCTCCTTTGGAGCTTCCAAAGTTCCAGGGTTTGTGCTTTTAAGGTTCAAAGATGCATTTTCATGGCCCAGAGCATCATTTTTAAGTGGAAAGCCGCATTGTTCGACTCCAAAAGCCACATTTCTAGGGTGCAGAGCCTCATTTTTACTTTCCAAAGTCTTACTCTTGTCTTACAAAGCCTCATTTTAGGCTCCAAACCCCACATTTTGACAGCCAAAGGCTCACTGTTAGTGTGCATAGTCTCATTTCAGGCTCCAAAGCCTCTTTTTTTAGCATCCAGACAGGCATCCTTAAGGTCCGAGCCGCCTCTGGAGGGTCCAAGCCCTCATTTGGAGGGTCCAAAGTTCCAGGGATTGCATATTTGGAGGTTCAAAGATGCATTTTAAGGGCCCACAGCATCATTTTTAAGTGGAAAGCCGCATTGGTCGAGTCCAAATCAAAATTTCTAGGGTGCAGAGCCTCATTTTTACTTTCCAAAGTCTTACTCTTGTCTTACAAAGCCTCATTTTAGGCTCCAAACCCCACATTTTGACAGCCAAAGGCTCACTGTTAGTGTGCATAGTCTCATTTCAGGCTCCAAAGCCTCTTTTTTTAGCATCCAGACAGGCATCCTTAAGGTCCGAGCCGCCTCTGGAGGGTCCAAGCCCTCCTTTGGAGCTTCCAAAGTTCCAGGGATTGCGTATTTGGAGGTTCAAAGATGCATTTAAAGGGCCCAGAGCATCATTTTTAAGTGGAAAGCCGCATGGTTCAAGTCCAAAGCCACATTTCTAGGGTGCAGAGCCTCATTTTTACTTTCCAAAGTCTTACTCTTGTCTTACTAAGCCACATTTTAGGCTCCAAACCCCACATTTTGACAGCCAAAGGCTCACTGTTAGTTTGCATAGTCTCATTTCAGACTCCAAAGCCTCTTTTCTTAGCATCCAAACAGGCATCCTTAGGGTCCGAGCCACCTCTGGAGGGTCCAAGCCCTCCTTTGGAGCTTCCAAAGTTCCAGGGTTTGTGCTTTTAAGGTTCAAAGATGCATTTTAAGGGCCCAGAGCATCATTTTTAAGTGGAAAGCCGCATTGTTCGAGTCCAAAGCCACATTTCTAGGGTGCAGAGCCTCATTTTTACTTTCCAAAGTCTTACTCTTGTCTTACAAAGCCACATTTTAGGCTCCAAACCCCACATTTTGACAGCCAAAGGCTCACTGTTAGTGTGCATAGTCTCATTTCAGGCTCCAAGCCTCTTTTTTAGCATCCAGACAGGCATCCTTAGGGTCCAAGCCGCCTCTGCAGGGTCCAAGCCCTCCTTTGGAGGGTCCAAAGTTCCAGGGTTTGTGCTTTTAAGGTTCAAAGATGCATTTTCATGGCCCAGAGCATCATTTTTAAGTGGAAAGCCGCATTGTTCGACTCCAAAAGCCACATTTCTAGGGTGCAGAGCCTCATTTTTACTTTCCAAAGTCTTACTCTTGTCTTACAAAGCCACATTTTAGGCTCCAAACCCCACATTTTTACGGCCAAAGGCTCACTGTTAGTTTACATAGTCTCATTTCCGGGTCCAAAGCCTCTTTTTTTAGCATCCAGACAGGCATCCTTAGGGACCGAGCCGCCTCTGGAGGGTCCAAGCCCTCATTTGGAGGGTCCGAAGTTCCAGGGGTTACATATTTGGAGGTTCAAAGATGCGTTTTAAGGGCCCAGAGCATCATTTTTAAGCCCAAAGTCTGATTTGAAAGGTCCAAAGCCTCATTGGTCGACTCCAAATCAAAATTTCTAGGGTGCAGAGCCTCATTTTTACTTTCCAAAGTCTTACTCTTGTCTTACAAAGCCACATTTTAGGCTCCAAACCCCACATTTTTATGGCCAAAGGCTCACTGTTAGTGTGCATAGTCTCATTTCAGGCTCCAAGCCTCTTTTTTTAGCATCCAAACAGGCATCCTTAGGGTCCGAGCCACCTCTGGAGGGTCCAAGCCCTCATTTGGAGCTTCCAAAGTTCCAGGGTTTGTGCTTTTAAGGTTCAAAGATGCATTTTAAGGGCCCAGAGCATCATTTTTAAGTGGAAAGCCGCATGGTTCAAGTTCAAAGCCACATTTCTAGGGTGCAGAGCCTCATTTTTACTTTCCAAAGTCTAACTCTTGTCTTACAAAGCCACATTTTAGGCTCCAAACCCCACATTTTTACGGCCAAAGGCTCACTGTTAGTGTGCATAGTCTCATTTCCGGCTCCAAAGCCTCTTTTTTTAGCATCCAGACAGGCATCCTTAGGGTCCGAGCCGCCTCTGGAGGGTCCAAGCCCTCCTTTGGAGGGTCCAAAGTTCCAGGGTTTGCATATTTGGAGGTTCAAAGATGCATTTTAAGGGCCCACAGCATCATTTTTAAGCCCAAAGTCCGATTTGAAAGGTCCAAAGCCTCATTGGTCGAGTCCAAAGCCACATTTCTAGGGTGCAGAGCCTCATTTTTACTTTCCAAAGTCTTACTCTTGTCTTACAAAGCCACATTTTAGGCTCCAAACCCCACAGTTTTATGGCCAAAGGCTCACTGTTAGTGTGCATAGTCTCATTTCAGGCTCCAAAGCCTCTTTTTTTAGCATCCAAACAGGCATCCTTAGGGTCCGAGCCACCTCTGGAGGGTCCAAGCCCTCCTTTGGAGCTTCCAAAGTTCCAGGGTTTGTCCTTTTAAGGTTCAAAGATGCATTTTAAGGGCCCACAGCATCATTTTTAAGCCCAAAGTCTGATTTGAAAGGTCCAAAGCCTCATTGGTCGACTCCAAATCAAAATTTCTAGGGTCCAAAGCCTCATTTTTACTTTCCAAAGTCTTACTCTTGTCTTACAAAGCCACATTTTAGGCTCCAAACCCCACATTTTGACAGCCAAAGGCTCACTGTTAGTGTGCATAGTCTCATTTCAGGCTCCAAAGCCTCTTTTTTTAGCATCCAGACAGGCATCCTTAGGGTCCGAGCCGCCTCTGGAGGGTCCAAGCCGCCTCTGGAGGGTCCAAGCCCTCATTTGGAGGGTCCAAAGTTCCAGGGATTGCATATTTGGAGGTTCAAAGATGCATTTTAAGGGCCCACAGCATCATTTTTAAGTGGAAAGCCGCATTGGTCGAGTCCAAATCAAAATTTCTAGGGTGCAGAGCCTCATTTTTACTTTCCAAAGTCTTACTCTTGTCTTACAAAGCCTCATTTTAGGCTCCAAACCCCACATTTTTACGGCCAAAGGCTCACTGTTAGTGTGCATAGTCTCATTTCAGGCTCCAAAGCCTCTTTTTTTAGCATCCAGACAGGCATCCTTAAGGTCCGAGCCGCCTCTGGAGGGTCCAAGCCCTCCTTTGGAGCTTCCAAAGTTCCAGGGATTGCATATTTGGAGGTTCAAAGATGCATTTAAAGGGCCCAGAGCATCATTTTTAAGTGGAAAGCCGCATTGTTCGAGTCCAAAACCACATTTCTAGGGTGCAGAGCCCCATTTTTGCTTTCCAAAGTCTTACTCTTGTCTTACAAAGCCTCATTTTAGGCTCCAAACCCCACATTTTTACAGCCAAGGGCTCACTGTTAGTTTGCATAGTCTCATTTCAGGCTCCAAAGCCTCTTTTCTTAGCATCCAGACAGGCATCCTTAGGGTCCGAACCGCATCTGGAGGGTCCAAGCCCTCATTTGGAGGGTCCAAAGTTCCAGGGTTTGTGCTTTTAAGGTTCAAAGATGCATTTTAAGGGCCCACAGCATCATTTTTAAGCCCAAAGTCTGATTTGAAAGGTCCAAAGTCTCATTGGTCGACTCCAAATCAAAATTTCTAGGGTCCAAAGCCTCATTTTTACTTTCCAAAGTCTTACTCTTGTCTTACAAAGCCACATTTTAGGCTCCAAACCCCACATTTTGACAGCCAAAGGCTCACTGTTAGTTTGCATAGTCTCATTTCAGGCTCCAAAGCCTCTTTTCTTAGCATCCAGACAGGCATCCTTAGGGTCCGAGCCGCCTCTGGAGGGTCCAAGCCCTCCTTTGGAGCTTCCAAAGTTCCAGGGTTTGTGCTTTTAAGGTTCAAAGATGCATTTTCATGGCCCAGAGCATCATTTTTAAGTGGAAAGCCGCATTGTTCGACTCCAAAAGCCACATTTCTAGGGTGCAGAGCCTCATTTTTACTTTCCAAAGTCTTACTCTTGTCTTACAAAGCCTCATTTTAGGCTCCAAACCCCACATTTTGACAGCCAAAGGCTCACTGTTAGTTTGCATAGTCTCATTTCAGGCTCCAAAGCCTCTTTTTTTAGCATCCAGACAGGCATCCTTAAGGTCCGAGCCGCCTCTGGAGGGTCCAAGCCCTCATTTGGAGGGTCCAAGGTTCCAGGGATTGCATATTTGGAGGTTCAAAGATGCATTTTAAGGGCCCACAGCATCATTTTTAAGCCCAAAGTCTGATTTGAAAGGTCCAAAGCCTCATTGGTCGAGTCCAAATCAAAATTTCTAGGGTGCAGAGCCTCATTTTTACTTTCCAAAGTCTTACTCTTGTCTTACAAAGCCACATTTTAGGCTCCAAACCCCACATTTTGACAGCCAAAGGCTCACTGTTAGTGTGCATAGTCTCATTTCAGGCTCCAAAGCCTCTTTTCTTAGCATCCAGACAGGCATCCTTAGGGTCCGAGCCGCCTCTGGAGGGTCCAAGCCCTCCTTTGGAGCTTCCAAAGTTCCAGGGTTTGTGCTTTTAAGGTTCAAAGATGCATTTTCATGGCCCAGAGCATCATTTTTAAGTGGAAAGCCGCATTGTTCGACTCCAAAAGCCACATTTCTAGGGTGCAGAGCCTCATTTTTACTTTCCAAAGTCTTACTCTTGTCTTACAAAGCCTCATTTTAGGCTCCAAACCCCACATTTTGACAGCCAAAGGCTCACTGTTAGTTTGCATAGTCTCATTTCAGGCTCCAAAGCCTCTTTTTTTAGCATCCAGACAGGCATCCTTAAGGTCCGAGCCGCCTCTGGAGGGTCCAAGCCCTCATTTGGAGGGTCCAAGGTTCCAGGGATTGCATATTTGGAGGTTCAAAGATGCATTTTAAGGGCCCACAGCATCATTTTTAAGTGGAAAGCCGCATTGGTCGAGTCCAAATCAAAATTTCTAGGGTGCAGAGCCTCATTTTTACTTTCCAAAGTCTTACTCTTGTCTTACAAAGCCTCATTTTAGGCTCCAAACCCCACATTTTTACGGCCAAAGGCTCACTGTTAGTGTGCATAGTCTCATTTCAGGCTCCAAAGCCTCTTTTTTTAGCATCCAGACAGGCATCCTTAAGGTCCGAGCCGCCTCTGGAGGGTCCAAGCCCTCCTTTGGAGCTTCCAAAGTTCCAGGGATTGCATATTTGGAGGTTCAAAGATGCATTTAAAGGGCCCAGAGCCTCATTTTTAAGTGGAAAGCCGCATTGTTCGAGTCCAAAACCACATTTCTAGGGTGCAGAGCCCCATTTTTGCTTTCCAAAGTCTTACTCTTGTCTTACAAAGCCTCATTTTAGGCTCCAAACCCCACATTTTTACAGCCAAGGGCTCACTGTTAGTTTGCATAGTCTCATTTCAGGCTCCAAAGCCTCTTTTCTTAGCATCCAGACAGGCATCCTTAGGGTCCGAACCGCATCTGGAGGGTCCAAGCCCTCATTTGGAGGGTCCAAAGTTCCAGGGTTTGTGCTTTTAAGGTTCAAAGATGCATTTTAAGGGCCCACAGCATCATTTTTAAGCCCAAAGTCTGATTTGAAAGGTCCAAAGCCTCATTGGTCGACTCCAAATCAAAATTTCTAGGGTCCAAAGCCTCATTTTTACTTTCCAAAGTCTTACTCTTGTCTTACAAAGCCACATTTTAGGCTCCAAACCCCACATTTTGACAGCCAAAGGCTCACTGTTAGTTTGCATAGTCTCATTTCAGGCTCCAAAGCCTCTTTTCTTAGCATCCAGACAGGCATCCTTAGGGTCCGAGCCGCCTCTGGAGGGTCCAAGCCCTCCTTTGGAGCTTCCAAAGTTCCAGGGTTTGTGCTTTTAAGGTTCAAAGATGCATTTTCATGGCCCAGAGCATCATTTTTAAGTGGAAAGCCGCATTGTTCGACTCCAAAAGCCACATTTCTAGGGTGCAGAGCCTCATTTTTACTTTCCAAAGTCTTACTCTTGTCTTACAAAGCCTCATTTTAGGCTCCAAACCCCACATTTTGACAGCCAAAGGCTCACTGTTAGTTTGCATAGTCTCATTTCAGGCTCCAAAGCCTCTTTTTTTAGCATCCAGACAGGCATCCTTAAGGTCCGAGCCGCCTCTGGAGGGTCCAAGCCCTCATTTGGAGGGTCCAAGGTTCCAGGGATTGCATATTTGGAGGTTCAAAGATGCATTTTAAGGGCCCACAGCATCATTTTTAAGCCCAAAGTCTGATTTGAAAGGTCCAAAGCCTCATTGGTCGACTCCAAATCAAAATTTCTAGGGTCCAAAGCCTCATTTTTACTTTCCAAAGTCTTACTCTTGTCTTACAAAGCCACATTTTAGGCTCCAAACCCCACATTTTGACAGCCAAAGGCTCACTGTTAGTTTGCATAGTCTCATTTCAGGCTCCAAAGCCTCTTTTTTTAGCATCCAGACAGGCATCCTTAGGGTCCGAGCCGCCTCTGGAGGGTCCAAGCTCTCCTTTGGAGCTTCCAAAGTTCCAGGGTTTGTGCTTTTAAGGTTCAAAGATGCATTTTCATGGCCCAGAGCATCATTTTTAAGTGGAAAGCCGCATTGTTCGACTCCAAAAGCCACATTTCTAGGGTGCAGGGCCTCATTTTTACTTTCCAAAGTCTTACTCTTGTCTTACAAAGCCTCATTTTAGGCTCCAAACCCCACATTTTTATGGCCAAAGGCTCACTGTTAGTGTGCATAGTCTCATTTCAGGCTCCAAAGCCTCTTTTTTTAGCATCCAGACAGGCATCCTTAGGGTCCGAGCCGCCTCTGGAGGGTCCAAGCCCTCATTTGGAGGGTCCAAAGTTCCAGGGATTGCATATTTGGAGGTTCAAAGATGCATTTAAAGGGCCAGAGCATCATTTTTAAGTGGAAAGCCGCATTCTTCGAGTCCAAAGCCACATTTCTAGGGTGCAGAGCCTCATTTTTACTTTCCAAAGTCTTACTCTTGTCTTACAAAGCCTCATTTTAGGCTCCAAACCCCACATTTTTACGGCCAAAGGCTCACTGTTAGTGTGCATAGTCTCATTTCCGGGTCCAAAGCCTCTTTTTTTAGCATCCAGACAGGCATCCTTAGGGTCCGAGCCGCCTCTGGAGGGTCCAAGCCCTCATTTGGAGGGTCCAAAGTTCCAGGGTTTGCATATTTGGAGGTTCAAAGATGCATTTCAAGGGCCCACAGCATCATTTTTAAGTGGAAAGCCGCATTGTTCGAGTCCAAAACCACATTTCTAGGGTGCAGAGCCCCATTTTTGCTTTCCAAAGTCTTACTCTTGTCTTACAAAGCCTCATTTTAGGCTCCAAACCCCACATTTTTACAGCCAAGGGCTCACTGTTAGTTTGCATAGTCTCATTTCCGGCTCCAAAGCCTCTTTTCTTAGCATCCAGACAGGCATCCTTAGGGTCCGAACCGCATCTGGAGGGTCCAAGCCCTCATTTGGAGGGTCCAAAGTTCCAGGGTTTGTGCTTTTAAGGTTCAAAGATGCATTTTAAGGGCCCACAGCATCATTTTTAAGCCCAAAGTCTGATTTGAAAGGTCCAAAGCCTCATTGGTCGACTCCAAATCAAAATTTCTAGGGTCCAAAGCCTCATTTTTACTTTCCAAAGTCTTACTCTTGTCTTACAAAGCCACATTTTAGGCTCCAAACCCCACATTTTGACAGCCAAAG
The DNA here is from genome assembly GCF_964188355.1 of Buteo buteo. Lineage (NCBI taxonomy): Eukaryota > Metazoa > Chordata > Aves > Accipitriformes > Accipitridae > Buteo > Buteo buteo. The sequence goes on from NC_134203.1 coordinate 103,510, forward strand.
GCTCACTGTTAGTTTGCATAGTCTCATTTCAGGCTCCAAAGCCTCTTTTCTTAGCATCCAGACAGGCATCCTTAGGGTCCGAGCCGCCTCTGGAGGGTCCAAGCCCTCCTTTGGAGCTTCCAAAGTTCCAGGGTTTGTGCTTTTAAGGTTCAAAGATGCATTTTCATGGCCCAGAGCATCATTTTTAAGTGGAAAGCCGCATTGTTCGACTCCAAAAGCCACATTTCTAGGGTGCAGAGCCTCATTTTTACTTTCCAAAGTCTTACTCTTGTCTTACAAAGCCTCATTTTAGGCTCCAAACCCCACATTTTGACAGCCAAAGGCTCACTGTTAGTTTGCATAGTCTCATTTCAGGCTCCAAAGCCTCTTTTTTTAGCATCCAGACAGGCATCCTTAAGGTCCGAGCCGCCTCTGGAGGGTCCAAGCCCTCATTTGGAGGGTCCAAGGTTCCAGGGATTGCATATTTGGAGGTTCAAAGATGCATTTTAAGGGCCCACAGCATCATTTTTAAGCCCAAAGTCTGATTTGAAAGGTCCAAAGCCTCATTGGTCGAGTCCAAATCAAAATTTCTAGGGTGCAGAGCCTCATTTTTACTTTCCAAAGTCTTACTCTTGTCTTACTAAGCCACATTTTAGGCTCCAAACCCCACATTTTGACAGCCAAAGGCTCACTGTTAGTGTGCATAGTCTCATTTCAGGCTCCAAAGCCTCTTTTCTTAGCATCCAGACAGGCATCCTTAGGGTCCGAGCCGCCTCTGGAGGGTCCAAGCCCTCCTTTGGAGCTTCCAAAGTTCCAGGGATTGCGTATTTGGAGGTTCAAAGATGCATTTAAAGGGCCCAGAGCATCATTTTTAAGTGGAAAGCCGCATGGTTCAAGTTCAAAGCCACATTTCTAGGGTGCAGAGCCTCATTTTTGCTTTCCAAAGTCTTACTCTTGTCTTACAAAGCCACATTTTAGGCTCCAAACCCCACATTTTTACAGCCAAAGGCTCACTGTTAGTTTGCATAGTCTCATTTCAGGCTCCAAAGCCTCTTTTTTAGCATCCAGACAGGCATCCTTAAGGTCCGAGCCGCCTCTGGAGGGTCCAAGCCCTCATTTGGAGGGTCCAAGATTCCAGGGATTGCATATTTGGAGATTCAAAGATGCATTTTAAGGGCCCACAGCATCATTTTTAAGTGGAAAGCCGCATTGGTCGAGTCCAAATCAAAATTTCTAGGGTGCAGAGCCTCATTTTTACTTTCCAAAGTCTTACTCTTGTCTTACAAAGCCTCATTTTAGGCTCCAAACCCCACATTTTTACGGCCAAAGGCTCACTGTTAGTGTGCATAGTCTCATTTCCGGGTCCAAAGCCTCTTTTTTTAGCATCCAGACAGGCATCCTTAGGGTCCGAGCCGCCTCTGGAGGGTCCAAGCCCTCATTTGGAGGGTCCAAAGTTCCAGGGTTTGCATATTTGGAGGTTCAAAGATGCATTTCAAGGGCCCACAGCATCATTTTTAAGTGGAAAGCCGCATTGTTCGAGTCCAAAACCACATTTCTAGGGTGCAGAGCCCCATTTTTGCTTTCCAAAGTCTTACTCTTGTCTTACAAAGCCTCATTTTAGGCTCCAAACCCCACATTTTTACAGCCAAGGGCTCACTGTTAGTTTGCATAGTCTCATTTCCGGCTCCAAAGCCTCTTTTCTTAGCATCCAGACAGGCATCCTTAGGGTCCGAACCGCATCTGGAGGGTCCAAGCCCTCATTTGGAGGGTCCAAAGTTCCAGGGTTTGTGCTTTTAAGGTTCAAAGATGCATTTTAAGGGCCCACAGCATCATTTTTAAGCCCAAAGTCTGATTTGAAAGGTCCAAAGCCTCATTGGTCGACTCCAAATCAAAATTTCTAGGGTCCAAAGCCTCATTTTTACTTTCCAAAGTCTTACTCTTGTCTTACAAAGCCACATTTTAGGCTCCAAACCCCACATTTTGACAGCCAAAGGCTCACTGTTAGTGTGCATAGTCTCATTTCAGGCTCCAAAGCCTCTTTTCTTAGCATCCAGACAGGCATCCTTAGGGTCCGAGCCGCCTCTGGAGGGTCCAAGCCCTCCTTTGGAGCTTCCAAAGTTCCAGGGTTTGTGCTTTTAAGGTTCAAAGATGCATTTTCATGGCCCAGAGCATCATTTTTAAGTGGAAAGCCGCATTGTTCGACTCCAAAAGCCACATTTCTAGGGTGCAGAGCCTCATTTTTACTTTCCAAAGTCTTACTCTTGTCTTACAAAGCCTCATTTTAGGCTCCAAACCCCACATTTTGACAGCCAAAGGCTCACTGTTAGTTTGCATAGTCTCATTTCAGGCTCCAAAGCCTCTTTTTTTAGCATCCAGACAGGCATCCTTAAGGTCCGAGCCGCCTCTGGAGGGTCCAAGCCCTCATTTGGAGGGTCCAAGGTTCCAGGGATTGCATATTTGGAGGTTCAAAGATGCATTTTAAGGGCCCACAGCATCATTTTTAAGCCCAAAGTCTGATTTGAAAGGTCCAAAGCCTCATTGGTCGAGTCCAAATCAAAATTTCTAGGGTGCAGAGCCTCATTTTTACTTTCCAAAGTCTTACTCTTGTCTTACTAAGCCACATTTTAGGCTCCAAACCCCACATTTTGACAGCCAAAGGCTCACTGTTAGTGTGCATAGTCTCATTTCAGGCTCCAAAGCCTCTTTTCTTAGCATCCAGACAGGCATCCTTAGGGTCCGAGCCGCCTCTGGAGGGTCCAAGCCCTCCTTTGGAGCTTCCAAAGTTCCAGGGATTGCGTATTTGGAGGTTCAAAGATGCATTTAAAGGGCCCAGAGCATCATTTTTAAGTGGAAAGCCGCATGGTTCAAGTTCAAAGCCACATTTCTAGGGTGCAGAGCCTCATTTTTGCTTTCCAAAGTCTTACTCTTGTCTTACAAAGCCACATTTTAGGCTCCAAACCCCACATTTTTACAGCCAAAGGCTCACTGTTAGTTTGCATAGTCTCATTTCAGGCTCCAAAGCCTCTTTTTTAGCATCCAGACAGGCATCCTTAAGGTCCGAGCCGCCTCTGGAGGGTCCAAGCCCTCATTTGGAGGGTCCAAGATTCCAGGGATTGCATATTTGGAGATTCAAAGATGCATTTTAAGGGCCCACAGCATCATTTTTAAGTGGAAAGCCGCATTGGTCGAGTCCAAATCAAAATTTCTAGGGTGCAGAGCCTCATTTTTACTTTCCAAAGTCTTACTCTTGTCTTACAAAGCCTCATTTTAGGCTCCAAACCCCACATTTTTACGGCCAAAGGCTCACTGTTAGTGTGCATAGTCTCATTTCCGGCTCCAAAGCCTCTTTTTTTAGCATCCAGACAGGCATCCTTAAGGTCCGAGCCGCCTCTGGAGGGTCCAAGCCCTCCTTTGGAGCTTCCAAAGTTCCAGGGATTGCATATTTGGAGGTTCAAAGATGCATTTAAAGGGCCCAGAGCATCATTTTTAAGTGGAAAGCCGCATTGTTCGAGTCCAAAACCACATTTCTAGGGTGCAGAGCCCCATTTTTGCTTTCCAAAGTCTTACTCTTGTCTTACAAAGCCTCATTTTAGGCTCCAAACCCCACATTTTTACAGCCAAGGGCTCACTGTTAGTTTGCATAGTCTCATTTCAGGCTCCAAAGCCTCTTTTCTTAGCATCCAGACAGGCATCCTTAGGGTCCGAACCGCATCTGGAGGGTCCAAGCCCTCATTTGGAGGGTCCAAAGTTCCAGGGTTTGTGCTTTTAAGGTTCAAAGATGCATTTTAAGGGCCCACAGCATCATTTTTAAGCCCAAAGTCTGATTTGAAAGGTCCAAAGCCTCATTGGTCGACTCCAAATCAAAATTTCTAGGGTCCAAAGCCTCATTTTTACTTTCCAAAGTCTTACTCTTGTCTTACAAAGCCACATTTTAGGCTCCAAACCCCACATTTTGACAGCCAAAGGCTCACTGTTAGTGTGCATAGTCTCATTTCAGGCTCCAAAGCCTCTTTTCTTAGCATCCAGACAGGCATCCTTAGGGTCCGAGCCGCCTCTGGAGGGTCCAAGCCCTCCTTTGGAGCTTCCAAAGTTCCAGGGTTTGTGCTTTTAAGGTTCAAAGATGCATTTTCATGGCCCAGAGCATCATTTTTAAGTGGAAAGCCGCATTGTTCGACTCCAAAAGCCACATTTCTAGGGTGCAGAGCCTCATTTTTACTTTCCAAAGTCTTACTCTTGTCTTACAAAGCCTCATTTTAGGCTCCAAACCCCACATTTTGACAGCCAAAGGCTCACTGTTAGTTTGCATAGTCTCATTTCAGGCTCCAAAGCCTCTTTTTTTAGCATCCAGACAGGCATCCTTAAGGTCCGAGCCGCCTCTGGAGGGTCCAAGCCCTCATTTGGAGGGTCCAAGGTTCCAGGGATTGCATATTTGGAGGTTCAAAGATGCATTTTAAGGGCCCACAGCATCATTTTTAAGCCCAAAGTCTGATTTGAAAGGTCCAAAGCCTCATTGGTCGAGTCCAAATCAAAATTTCTAGGGTGCAGAGCCTCATTTTTACTTTCCAAAGTCTTACTCTTGTCTTACAAAGCCACATTTTAGGCTCCAAACCCCACATTTTGACAGCCAAAGGCTCACTGTTAGTGTGCATAGTCTCATTTCAGGCTCCAAAGCCTCTTTTCTTAGCATCCAGACAGGCATCCTTAGGGTCCGAGCCGCCTCTGGAGGGTCCAAGCCCTCCTTTGGAGCTTCCAAAGTTCCAGGGTTTGTGCTTTTAAGGTTCAAAGATGCATTTTCATGGCCCAGAGCATCATTTTTAAGTGGAAAGCCGCATTGTTCGACTCCAAAAGCCACATTTCTAGGGTGCAGAGCCTCATTTTTACTTTCCAAAGTCTTACTCTTGTCTTACAAAGCCTCATTTTAGGCTCCAAACCCCACATTTTGACGGCCAAAGGCTCACTGTTAGTGTGCATAGTCTCATTTCAGGCTCCAAAGCCTCTTTTTTTAGCATCCAGACAGGCATCCTTAGGGTCCGAGCCGCCTCTGGAGGGTCCAAGCCCTCATTTGGAGGGTCCAAAGTTCCAGGAATTGCATATTTGGAGGTTCAAAGATGCATTTAAAGGGCCAGAGCATCATTTTTAAGTGGAAAGCCGCATTCTTCGAGTCCAAAGCCACATTTCTAGGGTGCAGAGCCTCATTTTTACTTTCCAAAGTCTTACTCTTGTCTTACAAAGCCTCATTTTAGGCTCCAAACCCCACATTTTTACGGCCAAAGGCTCACTGTTAGTTTGCATAGTCTCATTTCAGGCTCCAAAGCCTCTTTTCTTAGCATCCAGACAGGCATCCTTAGGGTCCGAGACGCCTCTGGAGGGTCCAAGCCCTCCTTTGGAGGGTCCAAAGTTCCATGGCTTGCATATTTGGAGGTTCAACGATGCATTTTAAGGGCCCACAGCATCACTTTTAAGCCCAAAGTCTGATTTGAAAGGTCCAAAGCCTCATTGGTCAAGTCCAAATCAAAATTTCTAGGGTCCAAAGCCTCATTTTTACTTTCCAAAGTCTTACTCTTGTCTTACAAAGCCTCATTTTAGGCTCCAAACCCCACATTTTGACAGCCAAAGGCTCACTGTTAGTGTGCATAGTCTCATTTCCGGGTCCAAAGCCTCTTTTTTTAGCATCCAGACAGGCATCCTTAGGGTCCGAGCCGCCTCTGGAGGGTCCAAGCCCTCATTTGGAGGGTCCAAAGTTCCAGGGTTTGCATATTTGGAGGTTCAAAGATGCATTTCAAGGGCCCACAGCATCATTTTTAAGCTCAAAGTCTGATTTGAAAGGTCCAAAGCCTCATTGGTTGACTCCAAATCAAAATTTCTAGGGTGCAGAGCCTCATTTTTACTTTCCAAAGTCTTACTCTTGTCTTACAAAGCCACATTTTAGGCTCCAAACCCCACATTTTTACGGCCAAAGGCTCACTGTTAGTTTACATAGTCTCATTTCCGGGTCCAAAGCCTCTTTTTTTAGCATCCAGACAGGCATCCTTAGGGTCCGAGCCGCCTCTGGAGGGTCCAAGCCCTCATTTGGAGGGTCCAAAGTTCCAGGGTTTGCATATTTGGAGGTTCAAAGATGCATTTCAAGGGCCCACAGCATCATTTTTAAGCTCAAAGTCTGATTTGAAAGGTCCAAAGCCTCATTGGTTGACTCCAAATCAAAATTTCTAGGGTGCAGAGCCTCATTTTTACTTTCCAAAGTCTTACTCTTGTCTTACAAAGCCACATTTTAGGCTCCAAACCCCACATTTTTACGGCCAAAGGCTCACTGTTAGTTTGCATAGTCTCATTTCCGGGTCCAAAGCCTCTTTTTTTAGCATCCAGACAGGCATCCTTAGGGCCCGAGCCGCCTCTGGAGGGTCCAAGCCCTCATTTGGAGGGTCCGAAGTTCCAGGGGTTACATATTTGGAGGTTCAAAGATGCGTTTTAAGGGCCCAGAGCGTCATTTTTAAGCCCAAAGTCTGATTTGAAAGGTCCAAAGCCTCATTGGTCGAGTCCAAATCAAAATTTCTAGGGTGCAGAGCCTCATTTTTACTTTCCAAAGTCTTACTCTTGTCTTACAAAGCCACATTTTAGGCTCCAAACCCCACATTTTTATGGCCAAAGGCTCACTGTTAGTGTGCATAGTCTCATTTCAGGCTCCAAGCCTCTTTTTTTAGCATCCAAACAGGCATCCTTAGGGTCCGAGCCACCTCTGGAGGGTCCAAGCCCTCATTTGGAGCTTCCAAAGTTCCAGGGTTTGTGCTTTTAAGGTTCAAAGATGCATTTTAAGGGCCCAGAGCATCATTTTTAAGTGGAAAGCCGCATGGTTCAAGTTCAAAGCCACATTTCTAGGGTGCAGAGCCTCATTTTTACTTTCCAAAGTCTAACTCTTGTCTTACAAAGCCACATTTTAGGCTCCAAACCCCACATTTTTACGGCCAAAGGCTCACTGTTAGTGTGCATAGTCTCATTTCAGGCTCCAAAGCCTCTTTTTTTAGCATCCAGACAGGCATCCTTAGGGTCCGAGCCGCCTCTGGAGGGTCCAAGCCCTCATTTGGAGGGTCCAAAGTTCCAGGGTTTGCATATTTGGAGGTTCAACGATGCATTTTAAGGGCCCACAGCATCATTTTTAAGCCCAAAGTCTGATTTGAAAGGTCCAAAGCCTCATTGGTCAAGTCCAAATCAAAATTTCTAGGGTCCAAAGCCTCATTTTTACTTTCCAAAGTCTTACTCTTGTCTTACAAAGCCTCATTTTAGGCTCCAAACCCCACATTTTGACAGCCAAAGGCTCACTGTTAGTGTGCATAGTCTCATTTCCGGCTCCAAAGCCTCTTTTTTTAGCATCCAGACAGGCATCCTTAGGGTCCGAGCCGCCTCTGGAGGGTCCAAGCCCTCCTTTGGAGGGTCCAAAGTTCCAGGGTTTGCATATTTGGAGGTTCAAAGATGCATTTTAAGGGCCCACAGCATCATTTTTAAGCCCAAAGTCCGATTTGAAAGGTCCAAAGCCTCATTGGTCGAGTCCAAAGCCACATTTCTAGGGTGCAGAGCCTCATTTTTACTTTCCAAAGTCTTACTCTTGTCTTAGAAAGCCACATTTTAGGCTCCAAACCCCACAGTTTTATGGCCAAAGGCTCACTGTTAGTGTGCATAGTCTCATTTCAGGCTCCAAAGCCTCTTTTTTTAGCATCCAGACAGGCATCCTTAGGGTCCGAGCCACCTCTGGAGGGTCCAAGCCCTCCTTTGGAGCTTCCAAAGTTCCAGGGTTTGTCCTTTTAAGGTTCAAAGATGCATTTTAAGGGCCCACAGCATCATTTTTAAGCCCAAAGTCTGATTTGAAAGGTCCAAAGCCTCATTGGTCGACTCCAAATCAAAATTTCTAGGGTCCAAAGCCTCATTTTTACTTTCCAAAGTCTTACTCTTGTCTTACAAAGCCACATTTTAGGCTCCAAACCCCACATTTTGACAGCCAAAGGCTCACTGTTAGTGTGCATAGTCTCATTTCAGGCTCCAAAGCCTCTTTTTTTAGCATCCAGACAGGCATCCTTAGGGTCCGAGCCGCCTCTGGAGGGTCCAAGCCCTCATTTGGAGGGTCCAAAGTTCCAGGGATTGCATATTTGGAGGTTCAAAGACGCATTTTAAGGGCCCACAGCATCATTTTTAAGTGGAAAGCCGCATTGGTCGAGTCCAAATCAAAATTTCTAGGGTGCAGAGCCTCATTTTTACTTTCCAAAGTCTTACTCTTGTCTTACAAAGCCTCATTTTAGGCTCCAAACCCCACATTTTTACGGCCAAAGGCTCACTGTTAGTGTGCATAGTCTCATTTCAGGCTCCAAAGCCTCTTTTTTTAGCATCCAGACAGGCATCCTTAAGGTCCGAGCCGCCTCTGGAGGGTCCAAGCCCTCCTTTGGAGCTTCCAAAGTTCCAGGGATTGCATATTTGGAGGTTCAAAGATGCATTTAAAGGGCCCAGAGCATCATTTTTAAGTGGAAAGCCGCATTGTTCGAGTCCAAAACCACATTTCTAGGGTGCAGAGCCCCATTTTTGCTTTCCAAAGTCTTACTCTTGTCTTACAAAGCCTCATTTTAGGCTCCAAACCCCACATTTTTACAGCCAAGGGCTCACTGTTAGTTTGCATAGTCTCATTTCAGGCTCCAAAGCCTCTTTTCTTAGCATCCAGACAGGCATCCTTAGGGTCCGAACCGCATCTGGAGGGTCCAAGCCCTCATTTGGAGGGTCCAAAGTTCCAGGGTTTGTGCTTTTAAGGTTCAAAGATGCATTTTAAGGGCCCACAGCATCATTTTTAAGCCCAAAGTCTGATTTGAAAGGTCCAAAGTCTCATTGGTCGACTCCAAATCAAAATTTCTAGGGTCCAAAGCCTCATTTTTACTTTCCAAAGTCTTACTCTTGTCTTACAAAGCCACATTTTAGGCTCCAAACCCCACATTTTGACAGCCAAAGGCTCACTGTTAGTTTGCATAGTCTCATTTCAGGCTCCAAAGCCTCTTTTCTTAGCATCCAGACAGGCATCCTTAGGGTCCGAGCCGCCTCTGGAGGGTCCAAGCCCTCCTTTGGAGCTTCCAAAGTTCCAGGGTTTGTGCTTTTAAGGTTCAAAGATGCATTTTCATGGCCCAGAGCATCATTTTTAAGTGGAAAGCCGCATTGTTCGACTCCAAAAGCCACATTTCTAGGGTGCAGAGCCTCATTTTTACTTTCCAAAGTCTTACTCTTGTCTTACAAAGCCTCATTTTAGGCTCCAAACCCCACATTTTGACAGCCAAAGGCTCACTGTTAGTTTGCATAGTCTCATTTCAGGCTCCAAAGCCTCTTTTTTTAGCATCCAGACAGGCATCCTTAAGGTCCGAGCCGCCTCTGGAGGGTCCAAGCCCTCATTTGGAGGGTCCAAGGTTCCAGGGATTGCATATTTGGAGGTTCAAAGATGCATTTTAAGGGCCCACAGCATCATTTTTAAGCCCAAAGTCTGATTTGAAAGGTCCAAAGCCTCATTGGTCGAGTCCAAATCAAAATTTCTAGGGTGCAGAGCCTCATTTTTACTTTCCAAAGTCTTACTCTTGTCTTACTAAGCCACATTTTAGGCTCCAAACCCCACATTTTGACAGCCAAAGGCTCACTGTTAGTGTGCATAGTCTCATTTCAGGCTCCAAAGCCTCTTTTCTTAGCATCCAGACAGGCATCCTTAGGGTCCGAGCCGCCTCTGGAGGGTCCAAGCCCTCCTTTGGAGCTTCCAAAGTTCCAGGGTTTGTGCTTTTAAGGTTCAAAGATGCATTTTCATGGCCCAGAGCATCATTTTTAAGTGGAAAGCCGCATTGTTCGACTCCAAAAGCCACATTTCTAGGGTGCAGAGCCTCATTTTTACTTTCCAAAGTCTTACTCTTGTCTTACAAAGCCTCATTTTAGGCTCCAAACCCCACATTTTGACAGCCAAAGGCTCACTGTTAGTTTGCATAGTCTCATTTCAGGCTCCAAAGCCTCTTTTTTTAGCATCCAGACAGGCATCCTTAAGGTCCGAGCCGCCTCTGGAGGGTCCAAGCCCTCATTTGGAGGGTCCAAGGTTCCAGGGATTGCATATTTGGAGGTTCAAAGATGCATTTTAAGGGCCCACAGCATCATTTTTAAGTGGAAAGCCGCATTGGTCGAGTCCAAATCAAAATTTCTAGGGTGCAGAGCCTCATTTTTACTTTCCAAAGTCTTACTCTTGTCTTACAAAGCCTCATTTTAGGCTCCAAACCCCACATTTTTACGGCCAAAGGCTCACTGTTAGTGTGCATAGTCTCATTTCAGGCTCCAAAGCCTCTTTTTTTAGCATCCAGACAGGCATCCTTAAGGTCCGAGCCGCCTCTGGAGGGTCCAAGCCCTCCTTTGGAGCTTCCAAAGTTCCAGGGATTGCATATTTGGAGGTTCAAAGATGCATTTAAAGGGCCCAGAGCATCATTTTTAAGTGGAAAGCCGCATTGTTCGAGTCCAAAACCACATTTCTAGGGTGCAGAGCCCCATTTTTGCTTTCCAAAGTCTTACTCTTGTCTTACAAAGCCTCATTTTAGGCTCCAAACCCCACATTTTTACAGCCAAGGGCTCACTGTTAGTTTGCATAGTCTCATTTCAGGCTCCAAAGCCTCTTTTCTTAGCATCCAGACAGGCATCCTTAGGGTCCGAGCCGCCTCTGGAGGGTCCAAGCCCTCATTTGGAGGGTCCAAAGTTCCAGGGTTTGTGCTTTTAAGGTTCAAAGATGCATTTTAAGGGCCCACAGCATCATTTTTAAGCCCAAAGTCTGATTTGAAAGGTCCAAAGCCTCATTGGTCGACTCCAAATCAAAATTTCTAGGGTCCAAAGCCTCATTTTTACTTTCCAAAGTCTTACTCTTGTCTTACAAAGCCACATTTTAGGCTCCAAACCCCACATTTTGACAGCCAAAGGCTCACTGTTAGTTTGCATAGTCTCATTTCAGGCTCCAAAGCCTCTTTTCTTAGCATCCAGACAGGCATCCTTAGGGTCCGAGCCGCCTCTGGAGGGTCCAAGCCCTCCTTTGGAGCTTCCAAAGTTCCAGGGTTTGTGCTTTTAAGGTTCAAAGATGCATTTTCATGGCCCAGAGCATCATTTTTAAGTGGAAAGCCGCATTGTTCGACTCCAAAAGCCACATTTCTAGGGTGCAGAGCCTCATTTTTACTTTCCAAAGTCTTACTCTTGTCTTACAAAGCCTCATTTTAGGCTCCAAACCCCACATTTTGACAGCCAAAGGCTCACTGTTAGTTTGCATAGTCTCATTTCAGGCTCCAAAGCCTCTTTTTTTAGCATCCAGACAGGCATCCTTAAGGTCCGAGCCGCCTCTGGAGGGTCCAAGCCCTCATTTGGAGGGTCCAAGGTTCCAGGGATTGCATATTTGGAGGTTCAAAGATGCATTTTAAGGGCCCACAGCATCATTTTTAAGCCCAAAGTCTGATTTGAAAGGTCCAAAGCCTCATTGGTCGACTCCAAATCAAAATTTCTAGGGTCCAAAGCCTCATTTTTACTTTCCAAAGTCTTACTCTTGTCTTACAAAGCCACATTTTAGGCTCCAAACCCCACATTTTGACAGCCAAAGGCTCACTGTTAGTTTGCATAGTCTCATTTCAGGCTCCAAAGCCTCTTTTTTTAGCATCCAGACAGGCATCCTTAGGGTCCGAGCCGCCTCTGGAGGGTCCAAGCCCTCCTTTGGAGCTTCCAAAGTTCCAGGGTTTGTGCTTTTAAGGTTCAAAGATGCATTTTCATGGCCCAGAGCATCATTTTTAAGTGGAAAGCCGCATTGTTCGACTCCAAAAGCCACATTTCTAGGGTGCAGAGCCTCATTTTTACTTTCCAAAGTCTTACTCTTGTCTTACAAAGCCTCATTTTAGGCTCCAAACCCCACATTTTTATGGCCAAAGGCTCACTGTTAGTGTGCATAGTCTCATTTCAGGCTCCAAAGCCTCTTTTTTTAGCATCCAGACAGGCATCCTTAGGGTCCGAGCCGCCTCTGGAGGGTCCAAGCCCTCATTTGGAGGGTCCAAAGTTCCAGGGTTTGCATATTTGGAGGTTCAAAGATGCATTTAAAGGGCCAGAGCATCATTTTTAAGTGGAAAGCCGCATTCTTCGAGTCCAAAGCCACATTTCTAGGGTGCAGAGCCTCATTTTTACTTTCCAAAGTCTTACTCTTGTCTTACAAAGCCTCATTTTAGGCTCCAAACCCCACATTTTTACGGCCAAAGGCTCACTGTTAGTGTGCATAGTCTCATTTCCGGGTCCAAAGCCTCTTTTTTTAGCATCCAGACAGGCATCCTTAGGGTCCGAGCCGCCTCTGGAGGGTCCAAGCCCTCATTTGGAGGGTCCAAAGTTCCAGGGTTTGCATATTTGGAGGTTCAAAGATGCATTTCAAGGGCCCACAGCATCATTTTTAAGCTCAAAGTCTGATTTGAAAGGTCCAAAGCCTCATTGGTTGACTCCAAATCAAAATTTCTAGGGTGCAGAGCCTCATTTTTACTTTCCAAAGTCTTACTCTTGTCTTACAAAGCCACATTTTAGGCTCCAAACCCCACATTTTTACGGCCAAAGGCTCACTGTTAGTTTACATAGTCTCATTTCCGGGTCCAAAGCCTCTTTTTTTAGCATCCAGACAGGCATCCTTAGGGTCCGAGCCGCCTCTGGAGGGTCCAAGCCCTCATTTGGAGGGTCCAAAGTTCCAGGGTTTGCATATTTGGAGGTTCAAAGATGCATTTCAAGGGCCCACAGCATCATTTTTAAGCTCAAAGTCTGATTTGAAAGGTCCAAAGCCTCATTGGTTGACTCCAAATCAAAATTTCTAGGGTGCAGAGCCTCATTTTTACTTTCCAAAGTCTTACTCTTGTCTTACAAAGCCACATTTTAGGCTCCAAACCCCACATTTTTACGGCCAAAGGCTCACTGTTAGTTTACATAGTCTCATTTCCGGGTCCAAAGCCTCTTTTTTTAGCATCCAGACAGGCATCCTTAGGGACCGAGCCGCCTCTGGAGGGTCCAAGCCCTCATTTGGAGGGTCCGAAGTTCCAGGGGTTACATATTTGGAGGTTCAAAGATGCGTTTTAAGGGCCCAGAGCATCATTTTTAAGCCCAAAGTCTGATTTGAAAGGTCCAAAGCCTCATTGGTCGACTCCAAATCAAAATTTCTAGGGTGCAGAGCCTCATTTTTACTTTCCAAAGTCTTACTCTTGTCTTACAAAGCCACATTTTAGGCTCCAAACCCCACATTTTTATGGCCAAAGGCTCACTGTTAGTGTGCATAGTCTCATTTCAGGCTCCAAGCCTCTTTTTTTAGCATCCAAACAGGCATCCTTAGGGTCCGAGCCACCTCTGGAGGGTCCAAGCCCTCATTTGGAGCTTCCAAATTTCCAGGGTTTGTGCTTTTAAGGTTCAAAGATGCATTTTAAGGGCCCAGAGCATCATTTTTAAGTGGAAAGCCGCATGGTTCAAGTTCAAAGCCACATTTCTAGGGTGCAGAGCCTCATTTTTACTTTCCAAAGTCTAACTCTTGTCTTACAAAGCCACATTTTAGGCTCCAAACCCCACATTTTTACGGCCAAAGGCTCACTGTTAGTGTGCATAGTCTCATTTCAGGCTCCAAAGCCTCTTTTTTTAGCATCCAGACAGGCATCCTTAGGGTCCGAGCCGCCTCTGGAGGGTCCAAGCCCTCATTTGGAGGGTCCAAAGTTCCAGGGTTTGCATATTTGGAGGTTCAACGATGCATTTTAAGGGCCCACAGCATCATTTTTAAGCCCAAAGTCTGATTTGAAAGGTCCAAAGCCTCATTGGTCAAGTCCAAATCAAAATTTCTAGGGTCCAAAGCCTGATTTTTACTTTCCAAAGTCTTACTCTTGTCTTACAAAGCCTCATTTTAGGCTCCAAACCCCACATTTTGACAGCCAAAGGCTCACTGTTAGTGTGCATAGTCTCATTTCCGGCTCCAAAGCCTCTTTTTTTAGCATCCAGACAGGCATCCTTAGGGTCCGAGCCGCCTCTGGAGGGTCCAAGCCCTCCTTTGGAGGGTCCAAAGTTCCAGGGTTTGCATATTTGGAGGTTCAAAGATGCATTTTAAGGGCCCACAGCATCATTTTTAAGCCCAAAGTCCGATTGGAAAGGTCCAAAGCCTCATTGGTCGAGTCCAAAGCCACATTTCTAGGGTGCAGAGCCTCATTTTTACTTTCCAAAGTCTTACTCTTGTCTTACAAAGCCACATTTTAGGCTCCAAACCCCACAGTTTTATGGCCAAAGGCTCACTGTTAGTGTGCATAGTCTCATTTCAGGCTCCAAAGCCTCTTTTTTTAGCATCCAAACAGGCATCCTTAGGGTCCGAGCCACCTCTGGAGGGTCCAAGCCCTCCTTTGGAGCTTCCAAAGTTCCAGGGTTTGTCCTTTTAAGGTTCAAAGATGCATTTTAAGGGCCCACAGCATCATTTTTAAGCCCAAAGTCTGATTTGAAAGGTCCAAAGCCTCATTGGTCGACTCCAAATCAAAATTTCTAGGGTCCAAAGCCTCATTTTTACTTTCCAAAGTCTTACTCTTGTCTTACAAAGCCTCATTTTAGGCTCCAAACCCCACATTTTGACAGCCAAAGGCTCACTGTTAGTGTGCATAGTCTCATTTCAGGCTCCAAAGCCTCTTTTTTTAGCATCCAGACAGGCATCCTTAGGGTCCGAGCCGCCTCTGGAGGGTCCAAGCCCTCATTTGGAGGGTCCAAAGTTCCAGGGATTGCATATTTGGAGGTTCAAAGATGCATTTTAAGGGCCCACAGCATCATTTTTAAGTGGAAAGCCGCATTGGTCGAGTCCAAATCAAAATTTCTAGGGTGCAGAGCCTCATTTTTACTTTCCAAAGTCTTACTCTTGTCTTACAAAGCCTCATTTTAGGCTCCAAACCCCACATTTTTACGGCCAAAGGCTCACTGTTAGTGTGCATAGTCTCATTTCAGGCTCCAAAGCCTCTTTTCTTAGCATCCAGACAGGCATCCTTAAGGTCCGAGCCGCCTCTGGAGGGTCCAAGCCCTCCTTTGGAGCTTCCAAGGTTCCAGGGATTGCATATTTGGAGGTTCAAAGATGCATTTTAAGGGCCCAGAGCATCATTTTTAAGTGGAAAGCCGCATTGTTCGAGTCCAAAACCACATTTCTAGGGTGCAGAGCCCCATTTTTGCTTTCCAAAGTCTTACTCTTGTCTTACAAAGCCTCATTTTAGGCTCCAAACCCCACATTTTTACAGCCAAGGGCTCACTGTTAGTTTGCATAGTCTCATTTCAGGCTCCAAAGCCTCTTTTCTTAGCATCCAGACAGGCATCCTTAGGGTCCGAACCGCATCTGGAGGGTCCAAGCCCTCATTTGGAGGGTCCAAAGTTCCAGGGTTTGTGCTTTTAAGGTTCAAAGATGCATTTTAAGGGCCCACAGCATCATTTTTAAGCCCAAAGTCTGATTTGAAAGGTCCAAAGCCTCATTGGTCGAGTCCAAATCAAAATTTCTAGGGTGCAGAGCCTCATTTTTACTTTCCAAAGTCTTACTCTTGTCTTACTAAGCCACATTTTAGGCTCCAAACCCCACATTTTGACAGCCAAAGGCTCACTGTTAGTGTGCATAGTCTCATTTCAGGCTCCAAAGATCTTTTCTTAGCATCCAGACAGGCATCCTTAGGGTCCGAGCCGCCTCTGGAGGGTCCAAGCCCTCCTTTGGAGCTTCCAAAGTTCCAGGGTTTGTGCTTTTAAGGTTCAAAGATGCATTTTCATGGCCCAGAGCATCATTTTTAAGTGGAAAGCCGCATTGTTCGACTCCAAAAGCCACATTTCTAGGGTGCAGAGCCTCATTTTTACTTTCCAAAGTCTTACTCTTGTCTTACAAAGCCTCATTTTAGGCTCCAAACCCCACATTTTGACAGCCAAAGGCTCACTGTTAGTTTGCATAGTCTCATTTCAGGCTCCAAAGCCTCTTTTTTTAGCATCCAGACAGGCATCCTTAAGGTCCGAGCCGCCTCTGGAGGGTCCAAGCCCTCATTTGGAGGGTCCAAGGTTCCAGGGATTGCATATTTGGAGGTTCAAAGATGCATTTTAAGGGCCCACAGCATCATTTTTAAGTGGAAAGCCGCATTGGTCGAGTCCAAATCAAAATTTCTAGGGTGCAGAGCCTCATTTTTACTTTCCAAAGTCTTACTCTTGTCTTACAAAGCCTCATTTTAGGCTCCAAACCCCACATTTTTACGGCCAAAGGCTCACTGTTAGTGTGCATAGTCTCATTTCCGGCTCCAAAGCCTCTTTTTTTAGCATCCAGACAGGCATCCTTAAGGTCCGAGCCGCCTCTGGAGGGTCCAAGCCCTCCTTTGGAGCTTCCAAAGTTCCAGGGATTGCATATTTGGAGGTTCAAAGATGCATTTAAAGGGCCCAGAGCATCATTTTTAAGTGGAAAGCCGCATTGTTCGAGTCCAAAACCACATTTCTAGGGTGCAGAGCCCCATTTTTGCTTTCCAAAGTCTTACTCTTGTCTTACAAAGCCTCATTTTAGGCTCCAAACCCCACATTTTTACAGCCAAGGGCTCACTGTTAGTTTGCATAGTCTCATTTCAGGCTCCAAAGCCTCTTTTCTTAGCATCCAGACAGGCATCCTTAGGGTCCGAACCGCATCTGGAGGGTCCAAGCCCTCATTTGGAGGGTCCAAAGTTCCAGGGTTTGTGCTTTTAAGGTTCAAAGATGCATTTTAAGGGCCCACAGCATCATTTTTAAGCCCAAAGTCTGATTTGAAAGGTCCAAAGCCTCATTGGTCGACTCCAACTCAAAATTTCTAGGGTCCAAAGCCTCATTTTTACTTTCCAAAGTCTTACTCTTGTCTTACAAAGCCACATTTTAGGCTCCAAACCCCACATTTTGACAGCCAAAGGCTCACTGTTAGTGTGCATAGTCTCATTTCAGGCTCCAAAGCCTCTTTTCTTAGCATCCAGACAGGCATCCTTAGGGTCCGAGCCGCCTCTGGAGGGTCCAAGCCCTCCTTTGGAGCTTCCAAAGTTCCAGGGTTTGTGCTTTTAAGGTTCAAAGATGCATTTTCATGGCCCAGAGCATCATTTTTAAGTGGAAAGCCACATTGTTCGACTCCAAAAGCCACATTTCTAGGGTGCAGAGCCTCATTTTTACTTTCCAAAGTCTTACTCTTGTCTTACAAAGCCTCATTTTAGGCTCCAAACCCCACATTTTGACAGCCAAAGGCTCACTGTTAGTTTGCATAGTCTCATTTCAGGCTCCAAAGCCTCTTTTTTTAGCATCCAGACAGGCATCCTTAGGGTCCGAGCCGCCTCTGGAGGGTCCAAGCCCTCATTTGGAGGGTCCAAGGTTCCAGGGATTGCATATTTGGAGGTTCAAAGATGCATTTTAAGGGCCCAGAGCATCATTTTTAAGCCCAAAGTCTGATTTGAAAGGTCCAAAGCCTCATTGGTCGAGTCCAAATCAAAATTTCTAGGGTCCAAAGCCTCATTTTTACTTTCCAAAGTCTTACTCTTGTCTTACTAAGCCACATTTTAGGCTCCAAACCCCACATTTTGACAGCCAAAGGCTCACTGTTAGTGTGCATAGTCTCATTTCAGGCTCCAAAGCCTCTTTTCTTAGCATCCAGACAGGCATCCTTAGGGTCCGAGCCGCCTCTGGAGGGTCCAAGCCCTCCTTTGGAGGGTCCAAAGTTCCAGGGTTTGTGCTTTTAAGGTTCAAAGATGCATTTTCATGGCCCAGAGCATCATTTTTAAGTGGAAAGCCGCATTGTTCGACTCCAAAAGCCACATTTCTAGGGTGCAGAGCCTCATTTTTACTTTCCAAAGTCTTACTCTTGTCTTACAAAGCCTCATTTTAGGCTCCAAACCCCACATTTTGACAGCCAAAGGCTCACTGTTAGTGTGCATAGTCTCATTTCAGGCTCCAAGCCTCTTTTTTTAGCATCCAGACAGGCATCCTTAGGGTCCGAGCCGCCTCTGGAGGGTCCAAGCCCTCATTTGGAGGGTCCAAAGTTCCAGGGATTGCATATTTGGAGGTTCAAAGATGCATTTAAAGGGCCAGAGCATCATTTTTAAGTGGAAAGCCGCATTCTTCGAGTCCAAAGCCACATTTCTAGGGTGCAGAGCCTCATTTTTACTTTCCAAAGTCTTACTCTTGTCTTACAAAGCCTCATTTTAGGCTCCAAACCCCACATTTTTACGGCCAAAGGCTCACTGTTAGTTTGCATAGTCTCATTTCAGGCTCCAAAGCCTCTTTTCTTAGCATCCAGACAGGCATCCTTAGGGTCCGAGCCGCCTCTGGAGGGTCCAAGCCCTCCTTTGGAGGGTCCAAAGTTCCAGGGCTTGCATATTTGGAGGTTCAACGATGCATTTTAAGGGCCCACAGCATCATTTTTAAGCCCAAAGTCTGATTTGAAAGGTCCAAAGCCTCATTGGTCAAGTCCAAATCAAAATTTCTAGGGTCCAAAGCCTCATTTTTACTTTCCAAAGTCTTACTCTTGTCTTACAAAGCCTCATTTTAGGCTCCAAACCCCACATTTTGACAGCCAAAGGCTCACTGTTAGTGTGCATAGTCTCATTTCCGGCTCCAAAGCCTCTTTTTTTAGCATCCAGACAGGCATCCTTAGGGTCCGAGCCGCCTCTGGAGGGTCCAAGCCCTCATTTGGAGGGTCCAAAGTTCCAGGGATTGCATATTTGGAGGTTCAAAGATGCATTTAAAGGGCCCAGAGCATCATTTTTAAGTGGAAAGCCGCATTGTTCGAGTCCAAAGCCACATTTCTAGGGTGCAGAGCCTCATTTTTACTTTCCAAAGTCTTACTCTTGTCTTACAAAGCCTCATTTTAGGCTCCAAACCCCACATTTTTACGGCCAAAGGCTCACTGTTAGTGTGCATAGTCTCATTTCCGGGTCCAAAGCCTCTTTTTTTAGCATCCAGACAGGCATCCTTAGGGTCCGAGCCGCCTCTGGAGGGTCCAAGCCCTCATTTGGAGGGTCCAAAGTTCCAGGGTTTGCATATTTGGAGGTTCAAAGATGCATTTCAAGGGCCCACAGCATCATTTTTAAGCTCAAAGTCTGATTTGAAAGGTCCAAAGCCTCATTGGTTGACTCCAAATCAAAATTTCTAGGGTCCAAAGCCTCATTTTTACTTTCCAAAGTCTTACTCTTGTCTTACAAAGCCACATTTTAGGCTCCAAACCCCACATTTTTACGGCCAAAGGCTCACTGTTAGTTTACATAGTCTCATTTCCGGGTCCAAAGCCTCTTTTTTTAGCATCCAGACAGGCATCCTTAGGGTCCGAGCCGCCTCTGGAGGGTCCAAGCCCTCATTTGGAGGGTCCAAAGTTCCAGGGTTTGCATATTTGGAGGTTCAAAGATGCATTTCAAGGGCCCACAGCATCATTTTTAAGCTCAAAGTCTGATTTGAAAGGTCCAAAGCCTCATTGGTTGACTCCAAATCAAAATTTCTAGGGTGCAGAGCCTCATTTTTACTTTCCAAAGTCTTACTCTTGTCTTACAAAGCCACATTTTAGGCTCCAAACCCCACATTTTGACAGCCAAAGGCTCACTGTTAGTGTGCATAGTCTCATTTCCGGGTCCAAAGCCTCTTTTTTTAGCATCCAGACAGGCATCCTTAGGGTCCGAGCCGCCTCTGGAGGGTCCAAGCCCTCCTTTGGAGCTTCCAAAGTTCCAGGGATTGCATATTTGGAGGTTCAAAGATGCATTTAAAGGGCCCAGAGCATCATTTTTAAGTGGAAAGCCGCATTGTTCGAGTCCAAAACCACATTTCTAGGGTGCAGAGCCCCATTTTTGCTTTCCAAAGTCTTACTCTTGTCTTACAAAGCCTCATTTTAGGCTCCAAACCCCACATTTTTACAGCCAAGGGCTCACTGTTAGTTTGCATAGTCTCATTTCAGGCTCCAAAGCCTCTTTTCTTAGCATCCAGACAGGCATCCTTAGGGTCCGAACCGCATCTGGAGGGTCCAAGCCCTCATTTGGAGGGTCCAAAGTTCCAGGGTTTGTGCTTTTAAGGTTCAAAGATGCATTTTAAGGGCCCACAGCATCATTTTTAAGCCCAAAGTCTGATTTGAAAGGTCCAAAGCCTCATTGGTCGACTCCAAATCAAAATTTCTAGGGTCCAAAGCCTCATTTTTACTTTCCAAAGTCTTACTCTTGTCTTACAAAGCCACATTTTAGGCTCCAAACCCCACATTTTGACAGCCAAAGGCTCACTGTTAGTGTGCATAGTCTCATTTCAGGCTCCAAAGCCTCTTTTCTTAGCATCCAGACAGGCATCCTTAGGGTCCGAGCCGCCTTTTGAGGGTCCAAGCCCTCCTTTGGAGCTTCCAAAGTTCCAGGGTTTGTGCTTTTAAGGTTCAAAGATGCATTTTCATGGCCCAGAGCATCATTTTTAAGTGGAAAGCCACATTGTTCGACTCCAAAAGCCACATTTCTAGGGTGCAGAGCCTCATTTTTACTTTCCAAAGTCTTACTCTTGTCTTACAAAGCCTCATTTTAGGCTCCAAACCCCACATTTTGACAGCCAAAGGCTCACTGTTAGTTTGCATAGTCTCATTTCAGGCTCCAAAGCCTCTTTTTTTAGCATCCAGACAGGCATCCTTAAGGTCCGAGCCGCCTCTGGAGGGTCCAAGCCCTCATTTGGAGGGTCCAAGGTTCCAGGGATTGCATATTTGGAGGTTCAAAGATGCATTTTAAGGGCCCAGAGCATCATTTTTAAGCCCAAAGTCTGATTTGAAAGGTCCAAAGCCTCATTGGTCGAGTCCAAATCAAAATTTCTAGGGTGCAGAGCCTCATTTTTACTTTCCAAAGTCTTACTCTTGTCTTACTAAGCCACATTTTAGGCTCCAAACCCCACATTTTGACAGCCAAAGGCTCACTGTTAGTGTGCATAGTCTCATTTCAGGCTCCAAAGCCTCTTTTTTAGCATCCAGACAGGCATCCTTAGGGTCCGAGCCGCCTCTGGAGGGTCCAAGCCCTCCTTTGGAGGGTCCAAAGTTCCAGGGTTTGTGCTTTTAAGGTTCAAAGATGCATTTTCATGGCCCAGAGCATCATTTTTAAGTGGAAAGCCGCATTGTTCGACTCCAAAAGCCACATTTCTAGGGTGCAGAGCCTCATTTTTACTTTCCAAAGTCTTACTCTTGTCTTACAAAGCCTCATTTTAGGCTCCAAACCCCACATTTTGACAGCCAAAGGCTCACTGTTAGTGTGCATAGTCTCATTTCAGGCTCCAAGCCTCTTTTTTTAGCATCCAGACAGGCATCCTTAGGGTCCGAGCCGCCTCTGGAGGGTCCAAGCCCTCATTTGGAGGGTCCAAAGTTCCAGGGATTGCATATTTGGAGGTTCAAAGATGCATTTAAAGGGCCAGAGCATCATTTTTAAGTGGAAAGCCGCATTCTTCGAGTCCAAAGCCACATTTCTAGGGTGCAGAGCCTCATTTTTACTTTCCAAAGTCTTACTCTTGTCTTACAAAGCCTCATTTTAGGCTCCAAACCCCACATTTTTACGGCCAAAGGCTCACTGTTAGTTTGCATAGTCTCATTTCAGGCTCCAAAGCCTCTTTTCTTAGCATCCAGACAGGCATCCTTAGGGTCCGAGACGCCTCTGGAGGGTCCAAGCCCTCCTTTGGAGGGTCCAAAGTTCCAGGGCTTGCATATTTGGAGGTTCAACGATGCATTTTAAGGGCCCACAGCATCATTTTTAAGCCCAAAGTCTGATTTGAAAGGTCCAAAGCCTCATTGGTCAAGTCCAAATCAAAATTTCTAGGGTCCAAAGCCTCATTTTTACTTTCCAAAGTCTTACTCTTGTCTTACAAAGCCTCATTTTAGGCTCCAAACCCCACATTTTGACAGCCGAAGGCTCACTGTTAGTGTGCATAGTCTCATTTCCGGCTCCAAAGCCTCTTTTTTTAGCATCCAGACAGGCATCCTTAGGGTCCGAGCCGCCTCTGGAGGGTCCAAGCCCTCATTTGGAGGGTCCAAAGTTCCAGGGATTGCATATTTGGAGGTTCAAAGATGCATTTAAAGGGCCCAGAGCATCATTTTTAAGTGGAAAGCCGCATTGTTCGAGTCCAAAGCCACATTTCTAGGGTGCAGAGCCTCATTTTTACTTTCCAAAGTCTTACTCTTGTCTTACAAAGCCTCATTTTAGGCTCCAAACCCCACATTTTTACGGCCAAAGGCTCACTGTTAGTGTGCATAGTCTCATTTCCGGGTCCAAAGCCTCTTTTTTTAGCATCCAGACAGGCATCCTTAGGGTCCGAGCCGCCTCTGGAGGGTCCAAGCCCTCATTTGGAGGGTCCAAAGTTCCAGGGTTTGCATATTTGGAGGTTCAAAGATGCATTTCAAGGGCCCACAGCATCATTTTTAAGCTCAAAGTCTGATTTGAAAGGTCCAAAGCCTCATTGGTTGACTCCAAATCAAAATTTCTAGGGTGCAGAGCCTCATTTTTACTTTCCAAAGTCTTACTCTTGTCTTACAAAGCCACATTTTAGGCTCCAAACCCCACATTTTTACGGCCAAAGGCTCACTGTTAGTTTACATAGTCTCATTTCCGGGTCCAAAGCCTCTTTTTTTAGCATCCAGACAGGCATCCTTAGGGTCCGAGCCGCCTCTGGAGGGTCCAAGCCCTCCTTTGGAGCTTCCAAAGTTCCAGGGTTTGCATATTTGGAGGTTCAAAGATGCATTTCAAGGGCCCACAGCATCATTTTTAAGCTCAAAGTCTGATTTGAAAGGTCCAAAGCCTCATTGGTTGACTCCAAATCAAAATTTCTAGGGTGCAGAGCCTCATTTTTACTTTCCAAAGTCTTACTCTTGTCTTACAAAGCCACATTTTAGGCTCCAAACCCCACATTTTTACGGCCAAAGGCTCACTGTTAGTTTACATAGTCTCATTTCCGGGTCCAAAGCCTCTTTTTTTAGCATCCAGACAGGCATCCTTAGGGTCCGAGCCGCCTCTGGAGGGTCCAAGCCCTCCTTTGGAGCTTCCAAAGTTCCAGGGTTTGTGCTTTTAAGGTTCAAAGATGCATTTTCATGGCCCAGAGCATCATTTTTAAGTGGAAAGCCGCATTGTTCGACTCCAAAAGCCACATTTCTAGGGTGCAGAGCCTCATTTTTACTTTCCAAAGTCTTACTCTTGTCTTACAAAGCCTCATTTTAGGCTCCAAACCCCACATTTTGACAGCCAAAGGCTCACTGTTAGTGTGCATAGTCTCATTTCAGGCTCCAAAGCCTCTTTTTTTAGCATCCAGACAGGCATCCTTAGGGTCCGAGCCGCCTCTGGAGGGTCCAAGCCCTCATTTGGAGGGTCCAAAGTTCCAGGGTTTGTGCTTTTAAGGTTCAAAGATGCATTTTAAGGGCCCACAGCATCATTTTTAAGCCCAAAGTCTGATTTGAAAGGTCCAAAGCCTCATTGGTCGACTCCAAATCAAAATTTCTAGGGTCCAAAGCCTCATTTTTACTTTCCAAAGTCTTACTCTTGTCTTACAAAGCCACATTTTAGGCTCCAAACCCCACATTTTGACAGCCAAAGGCTCACTGTTAGTGTGCATAGTCTCATTTCAGGCTCCAAAGCCTCTTTTCTTAGCATCCAGACAGGCATCCTTAGGGTCCGAGCCGCCTCTGGAGGGTCCAAGCCCTCCTTTGGAGCTTCCAAAGTTCCAGGGTTTGTGCTTTTAAGGTTCAAAGATGCATTTTCATGGCCCAGAGCATCATTTTTAAGTGGAAAGCCACATTGTTCAACTCCAAAAGCCACATTTCTAGGGTGCAGAGCCTCATTTTTACTTTCCAAAGTCTTACTCTTGTCTTACAAAGCCTCATTTTAGGCTCCAAACCCCACATTTTGACAGCCAAAGGCTCACTGTTAGTTTGCATAGTCTCATTTCAGGCTCCAAAGCCTCTTTTTTTAGCATCCAGACAGGCATCCTTAAGGTCCGAGCCGCCTCTGGAGGGTCCAAGCCCTCATTTGGAGGGTCCAAGGTTCCAGGGATTGCATATTTGGAGGTTCAAAGATGCATTTTAAGGGCCCACAGCATCATTTTTAAGCCCAAAGTCTGATTTGAAAGGTCCAAAGCCTCATTGGTCGAGTCCAAATCAAAATTTCTAGGGTGCAGAGCCTCATTTTTACTTTCCAAAGTCTTACTCTTGTCTTACTAAGCCACATTTTAGGCTCCAAACCCCACATTTTGACAGCCAAAGGCTCACTGTTAGTGTGCATAGTCTCATTTCAGGCTCCAAAGCCTCTTTTCTTAGCATCCAGACAGGCATCCTTAGGGTCCGAGCCGCCTCTGGAGGGTCCAAGCCCTCCTTTGGAGGGTCCAAAGTTCCAGGGTTTGTGCTTTTAAGGTTCAAAGATGCATTTTCATGGCCCAGAGCATCATTTTTAAGTGGAAAGCCGCATTCTTCGAGTCCAAAGCCACATTTCTAGGGTGCAGAGCCTCATTTTTACTTTCCAAAGTCTTACTCTTGTCTTACAAAGCCTCATTTTAGGCTCCAAACCCCACATTTTTACGGCCAAAGGCTCACTGTTAGTTTGCATAGTCTCATTTCAGGCTCCAAAGCCTCTTTTCTTAGCATCCAGACAGGCATCCTTAGGGTCCGAGCCGCCTCTGGAGGGTCCAAGCCCTCATTTGGAGGGTCCAAAGTTCCAGGGATTGCATATTTGGAGGTTCAAAGATGCATTTTAAGGGCCCACAGCATCATTTTTAAGCCCAAAGTCTGATTTGAAAGGTCCAAAGCCTCATTGGTCAAGTCCAAATCAAAATTTCTAGGGTCCAAAGCCTCATTTTTACTTTCCAAAGTCTTACTCTTGTCTTACAAAGCCTCATTTTAGGCTCCAAACCCCACATTTTGACAGCCAAAGGCTCACTGTTAGTGTGCATAGTCTCATTTCCGGGTCCAAAGCCTCTTTTTTTAGCATCCAGACAGGCATCCTTAGGGTCCGAGCCGCCTCTGGAGGGTCCAAGCCCTCATTTGGAGGGTCCAAAGTTCCAGGGATTGCATATTTGGAGGTTCAAAGATGCATTTAAAGGGCCCAGAGCATCATTTTTAAGTGGAAAGCCGCATTCTTCGAGTCCAAAGCCACATTTCTAGGGTGCAGAGCCTCATTTTTACTTTCCAAAGTCTTACTCTTGTCTTACAAAGCCACATTTTAGGCTCCAAACCCCACATTTTTACGGCCAAAGGCTCACTGTTAGTTTACATAGTCTCATTTCCGGGTCCAAAGCCTCTTTTTTTAGCATCCAGACAGGCATCCTTAGGGTCCGAGCCGCCTCTGGAGGGTCCAAGCCCTCATTTGGAGGGTCCAAAGTTCCAGGGTTTGCATATTTGGAGGTTCAAAGATGCATTTCAAGGGCCCACAGCATCATTTTTAAGCTCAAAGTCTGATTTGAAAGGTCCAAAGCCTCATTGGTTGACTCCAAATCAAAATTTCTAGGGTGCAGAGCCTCATTTTTACTTTCCAAAGTCTTACTCTTGTCTTACAAAGCCTCATTTTAGGCTCCAAACCCCACATTTTGACAGCCAAAGGCTCACTGTTAGTGTGCATAGTCTCATTTCCGGCTCCAAGCCTCTTTTTTTAGCATCCAGACAGGCATCCTTAGGGTCCGAGCCGCCTCTGGAGGGTCCAAGCCCTCCTTTGGAGCTTCCAAAGTTCCAGGGTTTGTGCTTTTAAGGTTCAAAGATGCATTTTCATGGCCCAGAGCATCATTTTTAAGTGGAAAGCCGCATTGTTCGACTCCAAAAGCCACATTTCTAGGGTGCAGAGCCTCATTTTTACTTTCCAAAGTCTTACTCTTGTCTTACAAAGCCTCATTTTAGGCTCCAAACCCCACATTTTGACAGCCAAAGGCTCACTGTTAGTGTGCATAGTCTCATTTCAGGCTCCAAAGCCTCTTTTTTTAGCATCCAGACAGGCATCCTTAGGGTCCGAGCCGCCTCTGGAGGGTCCAAGCCCTCATTTGGAGGGTCCAAAGTTCCAGGGATTGCATATTTGGAGGTTCAAAGATGCATTTAAAGGGCCAGAGCATCATTTTTAAGTGGAAAGCCGCATTCTTCGAGTCCAAAGCCACATTTCTAGGGTGCAGAGCCTCATTTTTACTTTCCAAAGTCTTACTCTTGTCTTACAAAGCCTCATTTTAGGCTCCAAACCCCACATTTTTACGGCCAAAGGCTCACTGTTAGTTTGCATAGTCTCATTTCAGGCTCCAAAGCCTCTTTTCTTAGCATCCAGACAGGCATCCTTAGGGTCCAAGACGCCTCTGGAGGGTCCAAGCCCTCATTTGGAGGGTCCAAAGTTCCAGGGCTTGCATATTTGGAGGTTCAACGATGCATTTTAAGGGCCCACAGCATCATTTTTAAGCCCAAAGTCTGATTTGAAAGGTCCAAAGCCTCATTGGTCAAGTCCAAATCAAAATTTCTAGGGTCCAAAGCCTCATTTTTACTTTCCAAAGTCTTACTCTTGTCTTACAAAGCCTCATTTTAGGCTCCAAACCCCACATTTTGACAGCCAAAGGCTCACTGTTAGTGTGCATAGTCTCATTTCCGGCTCCAAAGCCTCTTTTTTTAGCATCCAGACAGGCATCCTTAGGGTCCGAGCCGCCTCTGGAGGGTCCAAGCCCTCATTTGGAGGGTCCAAAGTTCCAGGGATTGCATATTTGGAGGTTCAAAGATGCATTTAAAGGGCCCACAGCATCATTTTTAAGTGGAAAGCCGCATTGTTCGAGTCCAAAGCCACATTTCTAGGGTGCAGAGCCTCATTTTTACTTTCCAAAGTCTTACTCTTGTCTTACAAAGCCACATTTTAGGCTCCAAACCCCACATTTTTACGGCCAAAGGCTCACTGTTAGTGTGCATAGTCTCATTTCCGGGTCCAAAGCCTCTTTTTTTAGCATCCAGACAGGCATCCTTAGGGTCCGAGCCGCCTCTGGAGGGTCCAAGCCCTCATTTGGAGGGTCCAAAGTTCCAGGGTTTGCATATTTGGAGGTTCAAAGATGCATTTCAAGGGCCCACAGCATCATTTTTAAGCTCAAAGTCTGATTTGAAAGGTCCAAAGCCTCATTGGTTGACTCCAAATCAAAATTTCTAGGGTGCAGAGCCTCATTTTTACTTTCCAAAGTCTTACTCTTGTCTTACAAAGCCACATTTTAGGCTCCAAACCCCACATTTTTACGGCCAAAGGCTCACTGTTAGTGTGCATAGTCTCATTTCAGGCTCCAAAGCCTCTTTTTTTAGCATCCAGACAGGCATCCTTAGGGTCCGAGCCGCCTCTGGAGGGTCCAAGCCCTCATTTGGAGGGTCCAAAGTTCCAGGGTTTGCATATTTGGAGGTTCAAAGATGCATTTCAAGGGCCCACAGCATCATTTTTAAGCTCAAAGTCTGATTTGAAAGGTCCAAAGCCTCATTGGTTGACTCCAAATCAAAATTTCTAGGGTGCAGAGCCTCATTTTTACTTTCCAAAGTCTTACTCTTGTCTTACAAAGCCACATTTTAGGCTCCAAACCCCACATTTTTACGGCCAAAGGCTCACTGTTAGTTTACATAGTCTCATTTCCGGGTCCAAAGCCTCTTTTCTTAGCATCCAGACAGGCATCCTTAGGGTCCGAGCCGCCTCTGGAGGGTCCAAGCCCTCCTTTGGAGCTTCCAAAGTTCCAGGGTTTGTGCTTTTAAGGTTCAAAGATGCATTTTCATGGCCCAGAGCATCATTTTTAAGTGGAAAGCCGCATTGTTCGACTCCAAAAGCCACATTTCTAGGGTGCAGAGCCTCATTTTTACTTTCCAAAGTCTTACTCTTGTCTTACAAAGCCTCATTTTAGGCTCCAAACCCCACATTTTGACAGCCAAAGGCTCACTGTTAGTTTGCATAGTCTCATTTCAGGCTCCAAAGCCTCTTTTTTTAGCATCCAGACAGGCATCCTTAAGGTCCGAGCCGCCTCTGGAGGGTCCAAGCCCTCCTTTGGAGCTTCCAAAGTTCCAGGGATTGCATATTTGGAGGTTCAAAGATGCATTTAAAGGGCCCAGAGCATCATTTTTAAGTGGAAAGCCGCATTGGTCGAGTCCAAATCAAAATTTCTAGGGTGCAGAGCCTCATTTTTACTTTCCAAAGTCTTACTCTTGTCTTACAAAGCCTCATTTTAGGCTCCAAACCCCACATTTTTACGGCCAAAGGCTCACTGTTAGTGTGCATAGTCTCATTTCCGGCTCCAAAGCCTCTTTTTTTAGCATCCAGACAGGCATCCTTAAGGTCCGAGCCGCCTCTGGAGGGTCCAAGCCCTCCTTTGGAGCTTCCAAAGTTCCAGGGATTGCATATTTGGAGGTTCAAAGATGCATTTAAAGGGCCCAGAGCATCATTTTTAAGTGGAAAGCCGCATTGTTCGAGTCCAAATCAAAATTTCTAGGGTGCAGAGCCTCATTTTTACTTTCCAAAGTCTTACTCTTGTCTTACAAAGCCTCATTTTAGGCTCCAAACCCCACATTTTTACAGCCAAGGGCTCACTGTTAGTTTGCATAGTCTCATTTCAGGCTCCAAAGCCTCTTTTCTTAGCATCCAGACAGGCATCCTTAGGGTCCGAACCGCATCTGGAGGGTCCAAGCCCTCCTTTGGAGGGTCCAAAGTTCCAGGGTTTGTGCTTTTAAGGTTCAAAGATGCATTTTAAGGGCCCACAGCATCATTTTTAAGCCCAAAGTCTGATTTGAAAGGTCCAAAGCCTCATTGGTCGACTCCAAATCAAAATTTCTAGGGTCCAAAGCCTCATTTTTACTTTCCAAAGTCTTACTCTTGTCTTACAAAGCCACATTTTAGGCTCCAAACCCCACATTTTGACAGCCAAAGGCTCACTGTTAGTGTGCATAGTCTCATTTCAGGCTCCAAAGCCTCTTTTTTTAGCATCCAGACAGGCATCCTTAGGGTCCGAGCCGCCTCTGGAGGGTCCAAGCCCTCCTTTGGAGCTTCCAAAGTTCCAGGGTTTGTGCTTTTAAGGTTCAAAGATGCATTTTCATGGCCCAGAGCATCATTTTTAAGTGGAAAGCCGCATTGTTCGACTCCAAAAGCCACATTTCTAGGGTGCAGAGCCTCATTTTTACTTTCCAAAGTCTTACTCTTGTCTTACAAAGCCTCATTTTAGGCTCCAAACCCCACATTTTGACAGCCAAAGGCTCACTGTTAGTTTGCATAGTCTCATTTCAGGCTCCAAAGCCTCTTTTTTTAGCATCCAGACAGGCATCCTTAAGGTCCGAGCCGCCTCTGGAGGGTCCAAGCCCTCATTTGGAGGGTCCAAGGTTCCAGGGATTGCATATTTGGAGGTTCAAAGATGCATTTTAAGGGCCCAGAGCATCATTTTTAAGCCCAAAGTCTGATTTGAAAGGTCCAAAGCCTCATTGGTCGAGTCCAAATCAAAATTTCTAGGGTGCAGAGCCTCATTTTTACTTTCCAAAGTCTTACTCTTGTCTTACTAAGCCACATTTTAGGCTCCAAACCCCACATTTTGACAGCCAAAGGCTCACTGTTAGTGTGCATAGTCTCATTTCAGGCTCCAAAGCCTCTTTTCTTAGCATCCAGACAGGCATCCTTAGGGTCCGAGCCGCCTCTGGAGGGTCCAAGCCCTCCTTTGGAGCTTCCAAAGTTCCAGGGTTTGTGCTTTTAAGGTTCAAAGATGCATTTTCATGGCCCAGAGCATCATTTTTAAGTGGAAAGCCGCATTGTTCGACTCCAAAAGCCACATTTCTAGGGTGCAGAGCCTCATTTTTACTTTCCAAAGTCTTACTCTTGTCTTACAAAGCCTCATTTTAGGCTCCAAACCCCACATTTTGACAGCCAAAGGCTCACTGTTAGTGTGCATAGTCTCATTTCCGGCTCCAAAGCCTCTTTTTTTAGCATCCAGACAGGCATCCTTAGGGTCCGAGCCGCCTCTGGAGGGTCCAAGCCCTCATTTGGAGGGTCCAAAGTTCCAGGGATTGCATATTTGGAGGTTCAAAGATGCATTTAAAGGGCCAGAGCATCATTTTTAAGTGGAAAGCCGCATTCTTCGAGTCCAAAGCCACATTTCTAGGGTGCAGAGCCTCATTTTTACTTTCCAAAGTCTTACTCTTGTCTTACAAAGCCTCATTTTAGGCTCCAAACCCCACATTTTTACGGCCAAAGGCTCACTGTTAGTTTGCATAGTCTCATTTCAGGCTCCAAAGCCTCTTTTCTTAGCATCCAGACAGGCATCCTTAGGGTCCGAGACGCCTCTGGAGGGTCCAAGCCCTCCTTTGGAGGGTCCAAAGTTCCAGGGCTTGCATATTTGGAGGTTCAACGATGCATTTTAAGGGCCCACAGCATCATTTTTAAGCCCAAAGTCTGATTTGAAAGGTCCAAAGCCTCATTGGTCAAGTCCAAATCAAAATTTCTAGGGTCCAAAGCCTCATTTTTACTTTCCAAAGTCTTACTCTTGTCTTACAAAGCCTCATTTTAGGCTCCAAACCCCACATTTTGACAGCCAAAGGCTCACTGTTAGTGTGCATAGTCTCATTTCCGGCTCCAAAGCCTCTTTTTTTAGCATCCAGACAGGCATCCTTAGGGTCCGAGCCGCCTCTGGAGGGTCCAAGCCCTCATTTGGAGGGTCCAAAGTTCCAGGGATTGCATATTTGGAGGTTCAAAGATGCATTTAAAGGGCCCAGAGCATCATTTTTAAGTGGAAAGCCGCATTGTTCGAGTCCAAAGCCACATTTCTAGGGTGCAGAGCCTCATTTTTACTTTCCAAAGTCTTACTCTTGTCTTACAAAGCCACATTTTAGGCTCCAAACCCCACATTTTTACGGCCAAAGGCTCACTGTTAGTGTGCATAGTCTCATTTCCGGGTCCAAAGCCTCTTTTTTTAGCATCCAGACAGGCATCCTTAGGGTCCGAGCCGCCTCTGGAGGGTCCAAGCCCTCCTTTGGAGGGTCCAAAGTTCCAGGGTTTGCATATTTGGAGGTTCAAAGATGCATTTCAAGGGCCCACAGCATCATTTTTAAGCTCAAAGTCTGATTTGAAAGGTCCAAAGCCTCATTGGTTGACTCCAAATCAAAATTTCTAGGGTGCAGAGCCTCATTTTTACTTTCCAAAGTCTTACTCTTGTCTTACAAAGCCACATTTTAGGCTCCAAACCCCACATTTTTACGGCCAAAGGCTCACTGTTAGTTTACATAGTCTCATTTCCGGGTCCAAAGCCTCTTTTTTTAGCATCCAGACAGGCATCCTTAGGGACCGAGCCGCCTCTGGAGGGTCCAAGCCCTCATTTGGAGGGTCCGAAGTTCCAGGGGTTACATATTTGGAGGTTCAAAGATGCGTTTTAAGGGCCCAGAGCATCATTTTTAAGCCCAAAGTCTGATTTGAAAGGTCCAAAGCCTCATTGGTCGACTCCAAATCAAAATTTCTAGGGTGCAGAGCCTCATTTTTACTTTCCAAAGTCTTACTCTTGTCTTACAAAGCCACATTTTAGGCTCCAAACCCCACATTTTTATGGCCAAAGGCTCACTGTTAGTGTGCATAGTCTCATTTCAGGCTCCAAGCCTCTTTTTTTAGCATCCAAACAGGCATCCTTAGGGTCCGAGCCACCTCTGGAGGGTCCAAGCCCTCATTTGGAGCTTCCAAAGTTCCAGGGTTTGTGCTTTTAAGGTTCAAAGATGCATTTTAAGGGCCCAGAGCATCATTTTTAAGTGGAAAGCCGCATGGTTCAAGTTCAAAGCCACATTTCTAGGGTGCAGAGCCTCATTTTTACTTTCCAAAGTCTAACTCTTGTCTTACAAAGCCACATTTTAGGCTCCAAACCCCACATTTTTACGGCCAAAGGCTCACTGTTAGTGTGCATAGTCTCATTTCAGGCTCCAAAGCCTCTTTTTTTAGCATCCAGACAGGCATCCTTAGGGTCCGAGCCGCCTCTGGAGGGTCCAAGCCCTCATTTGGAGGGTCCAAAGTTCCAGGGTTTGCATATTTGGAGGTTCAACGATGCATTTTAAGGGCCCACAGCATCATTTTTAAGCCCAAAGTCTGATTTGAAAGGTCCAAAGCCTCATTGGTCAAGTCCAAATCAAAATTTCTAGGGTCCAAAGCCTCATTTTTACTTTCCAAAGTCTTACTCTTGTCTTACAAAGCCTCATTTTAGGCTCCAAACCCCACATTTTGACAGCCAAAGGCTCACTGTTAGTGTGCATAGTCTCATTTCCGGCTCCAAGCCTCTTTTTTTAGCATCCAGACAGGCATCCTTAGGGTCCGAGCCGCCTCTGGAGGGTCCAAGCCCTCCTTTGGAGGGTCCAAAGTTCCAGGGTTTGCATATTTGGAGGTTCAAAGATGCATTTTAAGGGCCCAGAGCATCATTTTTAAGCCCAAAGTCTGATTTGAAAGGTCCAAAGCCTCATTGGTCGACTCCAAATCAAAATTTCTAGGGTGCAGAGCCTCATTTTTACTTTCCAAAGTCTTACTCTTGTCTT
Organism: Buteo buteo; assembly: GCF_964188355.1. Taxonomy (NCBI): domain Eukaryota; kingdom Metazoa; phylum Chordata; class Aves; order Accipitriformes; family Accipitridae; genus Buteo; species Buteo buteo. The sequence continues at coordinate 135,974 of NC_134203.1, forward strand.
ACAAAGCCACATTTTAGGCTCCAAACCCCACAGTTTTATGGCCAAAGGCTCACTGTTAGTGTGCATAGTCTCATTTCAGGCTCCAAAGCCTCTTTTTTTAGCATCCAAACAGGCATCCTTAGGGTCCGAGCCACCTCTGGAGGGTCCAAGCCCTCATTTGGAGGGTCCAAAGTTCCAGGGATTGCATATTTGGAGGTTCAAAGATGCATTTTAAGGGCCCACAGCATCATTTTTAAGTGGAAAGCCGCATTGGTCGAGTCCAAATCAAAATTTCTAGGGTGCAGAGCCTCATTTTTACTTTCCAAAGTCTTACTCTTGTCTTACAAAGCCTCATTTTAGGCTCCAAACCCCACATTTTTACGGCCAAAGGCTCACTGTTAGTGTGCATAGTCTCATTTCAGGCTCCAAAGCCTCTTTTTTTAGCATCCAGACAGGCATCCTTAAGGTCCGAGCCGCCTCTGGAGGGTCCAAGCCCTCCTTTGGAGCTTCCAAAGTTCCAGGGATTGCATATTTGGAGGTTCAAAGATGCATTTAAAGGGCCCAGAGCATCATTTTTAAGTGGAAAGCCGCATTGTTCGAGTCCAAAACCACATTTCTAGGGTGCAGAGCCCCATTTTTGCTTTCCAAAGTCTTACTCTTGTCTTACAAAGCCTCATTTTAGGCTCCAAACCCCACATTTTTACAGCCAAGGGCTCACTGTTAGTTTGCATAGTCTCATTTCAGGCTCCAAAGCCTCTTTTCTTAGCATCCAGACAGGCATCCTTAGGGTCCGAACCGCATCTGGAGGGTCCAAGCCCTCATTTGGAGGGTCCAAAGTTCCAGGGTTTGTGCTTTTAAGGTTCAAAGATGCATTTTAAGGGCCCAGAGCATCATTTTTAAGCCCAAAGTCTGATTTGAAAGGTCCAAAGCCTCATTGGTCGACTCCAAATCAAAATTTCTAGGGTCCAAAGCCTCATTTTTACTTTCCAAAGTCTTACTCTTGTCTTACAAAGCCACATTTTAGGCTCCAAACCCCACATTTTGACAGCCAAAGGCTCACTGTTAGTGTGCATAGTCTCATTTCAGGCTCCAAAGCCTCTTTTCTTAGCAACCAGACAGGCATCCTTAGGGTCCGAGCCGCCTCTGGAGGGTCCAAGCCCTCCTTTGGAGGGTCCAAAGTTCCAGGGTTTGCATATTTGGAGGTTCAAAGATGCATTTAAAGGGCCCACAGCATCATTTTTAAGCCCAAAGTCCGATTGGAAAGGTCCAAAGCCTCATTGGTCGAGTCCAAAGCCACATTTCTAGGGTGCAGAGCCTCATTTTTACTTTCCAAAGTCTTACTCTTGTCTTACAAAGCCACATTTTAGGCTCCAAACCCCACAGTTTTATGGCCAAAGGCTCACTGTTAGTGTGCATAGTCTCATTTCAGGCTCCAAAGCCTCTTTTTTTAGCATCCAAACAGGCATCCTTAGGGTCCGAGCCACCTCTGGAGGGTCCAAGCCCTCCTTTGGAGCTTCCAAAGTTCCAGGGTTTGTCCTTTTAAGGTTCAAAGATGCATTTTAAGGGCCCACAGCATCATTTTTAAGCCCAAAGTCTGATTTGAAAGGTCCAAAGCCTCATTGGTCGAGTCCAACTCAAAATTTCTAGGGTCCAAAGCCTGATTTTTACTTTCCAAAGTCTTACTCTTGTCTTACAAAGCCACATTTTAGGCTCCAAACCCCACATTTTGACAGCCAAAGGCTCACTGTTAGTGTGCATAGTCTCATTTCAGGCTCCAAAGCCTCTTTTTTTAGCATCCAGACAGGCATCCTTAGGGTCCGAGCCGCCTCTGGAGGGTCCAAGCCCTCATTTGGAGGGTCCAAAGTTCCAGGGATTGCATATTTGGAGGTTCAAAGATGCATTTTAAGGGCCCACAGCATCATTTTTAAGTGGAAAGCCGCATTGGTCGAGTCCAAATCAAAATTTCTAGGGTCCAAAGCCTCATTTTTACTTTCCAAAGTCTTACTCTTGTCTTACAAAGCCTCATTTTAGGCTCCAAACCCCACATTTTGACAGCCAAAGGCTCACTGTTAGTGTGCATAGTCTCATTTCCGGCTCCAAGCCTCTTTTTTTAGCATCCAGACAGGCATCCTTAGGGTCCGAGCCGCCTCTGGAGGGTCCAAGCCCTCCTTTGGAGGGTCCAAAGTTCCAGGGTTTGCATATTTGGAGGTTCAAAGATGCATTTTAAGGGCCCAGAGCATCATTTTTAAGCCCAAAGTCCGATTTGAAAGGTCCAAAGCCTCATTGGTCGACTCCAAATCAAAATTTCTAGGGTGCAGAGCCTCATTTTTACTTTCCAAAGTCTTACTCTTGTCTTACAAAGCCACATTTTAGGCTCCAAACCCCACAGTTTTATGGCCAAAGGCTCACTGTTAGTGTGCATAGTCTCATTTCAGGCTCCAAAGCCTCTTTTTTTAGCATCCAAACAGGCATCCTTAGGGTCCGAGCCACCTCTGGAGGGTCCAAGCCCTCATTTGGAGGGTCCAAAGTTCCAGGGATTGCATATTTGGAGGTTCAAAGATGCATTTTAAGGGCCCACAGCATCATTTTTAAGTGGAAAGCCGCATTGGTCGAGTCCAAATCAAAATTTCTAGGGTGCAGAGCCTCATTTTTACTTTCCAAAGTCTTACTCTTGTCTTACAAAGCCTCATTTTAGGCTCCAAACCCCACATTTTTACGGCCAAAGGCTCACTGTTAGTGTGCATAGTCTCATTTCAGGCTCCAAAGCCTCTTTTTTTAGCATCCAGACAGGCATCCTTAAGGTCCGAGCCGCCTCTGGAGGGTCCAAGCCCTCCTTTGGAGCTTCCAAAGTTCCAGGGATTGCATATTTGGAGGTTCAAAGATGCATTTAAAGGGCCCAGAGCATCATTTTTAAGTGGAAAGCCGCATTGTTCGAGTCCAAAACCACATTTCTAGGGTGCAGAGCCCCATTTTTGCTTTCCAAAGTCTTACTCTTGTCTTACAAAGCCTCATTTTAGGCTCCAAACCCCACATTTTTACAGCCAAGGGCTCACTGTTAGTTTGCATAGTCTCATTTCAGGCTCCAAAGCCTCTTTTCTTAGCATCCAGACAGGCATCCTTAGGGTCCGAACCGCATCTGGAGGGTCCAAGCCCTCATTTGGAGGGTCCAAAGTTCCAGGGTTTGTGCTTTTAAGGTTCAAAGATGCATTTTAAGGGCCCAGAGCATCATTTTTAAGCCCAAAGTCTGATTTGAAAGGTCCAAAGCCTCATTGGTCGACTCCAAATCAAAATTTCTAGGGTCCAAAGCCTCATTTTTACTTTCCAAAGTCTTACTCTTGTCTTACAAAGCCACATTTTAGGCTCCAAACCCCACATTTTGACAGCCAAAGGCTCACTGTTAGTGTGCATAGTCTCATTTCAGGCTCCAAAGCCTCTTTTCTTAGCAACCAGACAGGCATCCTTAGGGTCCGAGCCGCCTCTGGAGGGTCCAAGCCCTCCTTTGGAGGGTCCAAAGTTCCAGGGTTTGCATATTTGGAGGTTCAAAGATGCATTTAAAGGGCCCACAGCATCATTTTTAAGCCCAAAGTCCGATTGGAAAGGTCCAAAGCCTCATTGGTCGAGTCCAAAGCCACATTTCTAGGGTGCAGAGCCTCATTTTTACTTTCCAAAGTCTTACTCTTGTCTTACAAAGCCACATTTTAGGCTCCAAACCCCACAGTTTTATGGCCAAAGGCTCACTGTTAGTGTGCATAGTCTCATTTCAGGCTCCAAAGCCTCTTTTTTTAGCATCCAAACAGGCATCCTTAGGGTCCGAGCCACCTCTGGAGGGTCCAAGCCCTCCTTTGGAGCTTCCAAAGTTCCAGGGTTTGTCCTTTTAAGGTTCAAAGATGCATTTTAAGGGCCCACAGCATCATTTTTAAGCCCAAAGTCTGATTTGAAAGGTCCAAAGCCTCATTGGTCGAGTCCAACTCAAAATTTCTAGGGTCCAAAGCCTGATTTTTACTTTCCAAAGTCTTACTCTTGTCTTACAAAGCCACATTTTAGGCTCCAAACCCCACATTTTGACAGCCAAAGGCTCACTGTTAGTGTGCATAGTCTCATTTCAGGCTCCAAAGCCTCTTTTTTTAGCATCCAGACAGGCATCCTTAGGGTCCGAGCCGCCTCTGGAGGGTCCAAGCCCTCATTTGGAGGGTCCAAAGTTCCAGGGATTGCATATTTGGAGGTTCAAAGATGCATTTTAAGGGCCCACAGCATCATTTTTAAGTGGAAAGCCGCATTGGTCGAGTCCAAATCAAAATTTCTAGGGTGCAGAGCCTCATTTTTACTTTCCAAAGTCTTACTCTTGTCTTACAAAGCCTCATTTTAGGCTCCAAACCCCACATTTTTACGGCCAAAGGCTCACTGTTAGTGTGCATAGTCTCATTTCAGGCTCCAAAGCCTCTTTTTTTAGCATCCAGACAGGCATCCTTAAGGTCCGAGCCGCCTCTGGAGGGTCCAAGCCCTCCTTTGGAGCTTCCAAAGTTCCAGGGATTGCATATTTGGAGGTTCAAAGATGCATTTAAAGGGCCCAGAGCATCATTTTTAAGTGGAAAGCCGCATTGTTCGAGTCCAAAACCACATTTCTAGGGTGCAGAGCCCCATTTTTGCTTTCCAAAGTCTTACTCTTGTCTTACAAAGCCTCATTTTAGGCTCCAAACCCCACATTTTTACAGCCAAGGGCTCACTGTTAGTTTGCATAGTCTCATTTCAGGCTCCAAAGCCTCTTTTCTTAGCATCCAGACAGGCATCCTTAGGGTCCGAACCGCATCTGGAGGGTCCAAGCCCTCATTTGGAGGGTCCAAAGTTCCAGGGTTTGTGCTTTTAAGGTTCAAAGATGCATTTTAAGGGCCCACAGCATCATTTTTAAGCCCAAAGTCTGATTTGAAAGGTCCAAAGCCTCATTGGTCGAGTCCAAATCAAAATTTCTAGGGTGCAGAGCCTCATTTTTACTTTCCAAAGTCTTACTCTTGTCTTACTAAGCCACATTTTAGGCTCCAAACCCCACATTTTGACAGCCAAAGGCTCACTGTTAGTGTGCATAGTCTCATTTCAGGCTCCAAAGCCTCTTTTCTTAGCATCCAGACAGGCATCCTTAGGGTCCGAGCCGCCTCTGGAGGGTCCAAGCCCTCCTTTGGAGCTTCCAAAGTTCCAGGGTTTGTGCTTTTAAGGTTCAAAGATGCATTTTCATGGCCCAGAGCATCATTTTTAAGTGGAAAGCCGCATTGTTCGACTCCAAAAGCCACATTTCTAGGGTGCAGAGCCTCATTTTTACTTTCCAAAGTCTTACTCTTGTCTTACAAAGCCTCATTTTAGGCTCCAAACCCCACATTTTGACAGCCAAAGGCTCACTGTTAGTGTGCATAGTCTCATTTCAGGCTCCAAAGCCTCTTTTCTTAGCATCCAGACAGGCATCCTTAGGGTCCGAGCCGCCTCTGGAGGGTCCAAGCCCTCATTTGGAGGGTCCAAAGTTCCAGGGATTGCATATTTGGAGGTTCAAAGATGCATTTAAAGGGCCCAGAGCATCATTTTTAAGTGGAAAGCCGCATTGTTCGAGTCCAAAGCCACATTTCTAGCGTGCAGAGCCTCATTTTTACTTTCCAAAGTCTTACTCTTGTCTTACAAAGCCTCATTTTAGGCTCCAAACCCCACATTTTGACAGCCAAAGGCTCACTGTTAGTGTGCATAGTCTCATTTCAGGCTCCAAAGCCTCTTTTCTTAGCATCCAGACAGGCATCCTTAGGGTCCGAGCCGCCTCTGGAGGGTCCAAGCCCTCCTTTGGAGCTTCCAAAGTTCCAGGGTTTGTGCTTTTAAGGTTCAAAGATGCATTTTCATGGCCCAGAGCATCATTTTTAAGTGGAAAGCCGCATTGTTCGACTCCAAAAGCCACATTTCTAGGGTGCAGAGCCTCATTTTTACTTTCCAAAGTCTTACTCTTGTCTTACAAAGCCTCATTTTAGGCTCCAAACCCCACATTTTGACAGCCAAAGGCTCACTGTTAGTGTGCATAGTCTCATTTCAGGCTCCAAAGCCTCTTTTTTTAGCATCCAGACAGGCATCCTTAAGGTCCGAGCCGCCTCTGGAGGGTCCAAGCCCTCATTTGGAGGGTCCAAGGTTCCAGGGATTGCATATTTGGAGGTTCAAAGATGCATTTTAAGGGCCCACAGCATCATTTTTAAGCCCAAAGTCTGATTTGAAAGGTCCAAAGCCTCATTGGTCGAGTCCAAATCAAAACTTCTAGGGTGCAGAGCCTCATTTTTACTTTCCAAAGTCTTACTCTTGTCTTACAAAGCCACATTTTAGGCTCCAAACCCCACATTTTGACAGCCAAAGGCTCACTGTTAGTGTGCATAGTCTCATTTCAGGCTCCAAAGCCTCTTTTCTTAGCATCCAGACAGGCATCCTTAGGGTCCGAGCCGCCTCTGGAGGGTCCAAGCCCTCCTTTGGAGCTTCCAAAGTTCCAGGGTTTGTGCTTTTAAGGTTCAAAGATGCATTTTCATGGCCCAGAGCATCATTTTTAAGTGGAAAGCCGCATTGTTCGACTCCAAAAGCCACATTTCTAGGGTGCAGAGCCTCATTTTTACTTTCCAAAGTCTTACTCTTGTCTTACAAAGCCTCATTTTAGGCTCCAAACCCCACATTTTGACAGCCAAAGGCTCACTGTTAGTGTGCATAGTCTCATTTCAGGCTCCAAAGCCTCTTTTTTTAGCATCCAGACAGGCATCCTTAGGGTCCGAGCCGCCTCTGGAGGGTCCAAGCCCTCATTTGGAGGGTCCAAAGTTCCAGGGATTGCATATTTGGAGGTTCAAAGATGCATTTAAAGGGCCCAGAGCATCATTTTTAAGTGGAAAGCCGCATTGTTCGAGTCCAAAGCCACATTTCTAGCGTGCAGAGCCTCATTTTTACTTTCCAAAGTCTTACTCTTGTCTTACAAAGCCTCATTTTAGGCTCCAAACCCCACATTTTTACGGCCAAAGGCTCACTGTTAGTGTGCATAGTCTCATTTCCGGGTCCAAAGCCTCTTTTTTTAGCATCCAGACAGGCATCCTTAGGGTCCGAGCCGCCTCTGGAGGGTCCAAGCCCTCCTTTGGAGGGTCCAAAGTTCCAGGGTTTGCATATTTGGAGGTTCAAAGATGCATTTCAAGGGCCCACAGCATCATTTTTAAGCTCAAAGTCTGATTTGAAAGGTCCAAAGCCTCATTGGTTGACTCCAAATCAAAATTTCTAGGGTGCAGAGCCTCATTTTTACTTTCCAAAGTCTTACTCTTGTCTTACAAAGCCACATTTTAGGCTCCAAACCCCACATTTTTACGGCCAAAGGCTCACTGTTAGTTTACATAGTCTCATTTCCGGGTCCAAAGCCTCTTTTTTTAGCATCCAGACAGGCATCCTTAGGGTCCGAGCCGCCTCTGGAGGGTCCAAGCCCTCATTTGGAGGGTCCAAAGTTCCAGGGTTTGCATATTTGGAGGTTCAAAGATGCATTTCAAGGGCCCACAGCATCATTTTTAAGCTCAAAGTCTGATTTGAAAGGTCCAAAGCCTCATTGGTCGAGTCCAAATCAAAACTTCTAGGGTGCAGAGCCTCATTTTTACTTTCCAAAGTCTTACTCTTGTCTTACTAAGCCTCATTTTAGGCTCCAAACCCCACATTTTTACAGCCAAGGGCTCACTGTTAGTTTGCATAGTCTCATTTCAGGCTCCAAAGCCTCTTTTCTTAGCATCCAGACAGGCATCCTTAGGGTCCGAACCGCATCTGGAGGGTCCAAGCCCTCATTTGGAGGGTCCAAAGTTCCAGGGTTTGTGCTTTTAAGGTTCAAAGATGCATTTTAAGGGCCCACAGCATCATTTTTAAGCCCAAAGTCTGATTTGAAAGGTCCAAAGCCTCATTGGTCGAGTCCAACTCAAAATTTCTAGGGTCCAAAGCCTCATTTTTACTTTCCAAAGTCTTACTCTTGTCTTACAAAGCCACATTTTAGGCTCCAAACCCCACATTTTTATGGCCAAAGGCTCACTGTTAGTGTGCATAGTCTCATTTCAGGCTCCAAAGCCTCTTTTCTTAGCATCCAGACAGGCATCCTTAGGGTCCGAGCCGCCTCTGGAGGGTCCAAGCCCTCCTTTGGAGGGTCCAAAGTTCCAGGGTTTGCATATTTGGAGGTTCAAAGATGCATTTTAAGGGCCCACAGCATCATTTTTAAGCCCAAAGTCTGATTTGAAAGGTCCAAAGCCTCATTGGTCGAGTCCAAAGCCACATTTCTAGGGTGCAGAGCCTCATTTTTACTTTCCAAAGTCTTACTCTTGTCTTACAAAGCCACATTTTAGGCTCCAAACCCCACAGTTTTATGGCCAAAGGCTCACTGTTAGTGTGCATAGTCTCATTTCAGGCTCCAAAGCCTCTTTTTTTAGCATCCAAACAGGCATCCTTAGGGTCCGAGCCACCTCTGGAGGGTCCAAGCCCTCCTTTGGAGCTTCCAAAGTTCCAGGGTTTGTGCTTTTAAGGTTCAAAGATGCATTTTAAGGGCCCACAGCATCATTTTTAAGCCCAAAGTCTGATTTGAAAGGTCCAAAGCCTCATTGGTCGAGTCCAACTCAAAATTTCTAGGGTCCAAAGCCTCATTTTTACTTTCCAAAGTCTTACTCTTGTCTTACAAAGCCACATTTTAGGCTCCAAACCCCACATTTTGACAGCCAAAGGCTCACTGTTAGTGTGCATAGTCTCATTTCAGGCTCCAAAGCCTCTTTTTTTAGCATCCAGACAGGCATCCTTAGGGTCCGAGCCGCCTCTGGAGGGTCCAAGCCCTCATTTGGAGGGTCCAAAGTTCCAGGGATTGCATATTTGGAGGTTCAAAGATGCATTTTAAGGGCCCACAGCATCATTTTTAAGTGGAAAGCCGCATTGGTCGAGTCCAAATCAAAATTTCTAGGGTGCAGAGCCTCATTTTTACTTTCCAAAGTCTTACTCTTGTCTTACAAAGCCTCATTTTAGGCTCCAAACCCCACATTTTTACGGCCAAAGGCTCACTGTTAGTGTGCATAGTCTCATTTCAGGCTCCAAAGCCTCTTTTTTTAGCATCCAGACAGGCATCCTTAAGGTCCGAGCCGCCTCTGGAGGGTCCAAGCCCTCCTTTGGAGCTTCCAAAGTTCCAGGGATTGCATATTTGGAGGTTCAAAGATGCATTTTAAGGGCCCACAGCATCATTTTTAAGTGGAAAGCCGCATTGTTCGAGTCCAAAACCACATTTCTAGGGTGCAGAGCCCCATTTTTGCTTTCCAAAGTCTTACTCTTGTCTTACAAAGCCTCATTTTAGGCTCCAAACCCCACATTTTTACAGCCAAGGGCTCACTGTTAGTTTGCATAGTCTCATTTCAGGCTCCAAAGCCTCTTTTCTTAGCATCCAAACAGGCATCCTTAGGGTCCGAACCGCATCTGGAGGGTCCAAGCCCTCATTTGGAGGGTCCAAAGTTCCAGGGTTTGTGCTTTTAAGGTTCAAAGATGCATTTTAAGGGCCCACAGCATCATTTTTAAGCCCAAAGTCTGATTTGAAAGGTCCAAAGCCTCATTGGTCGACTCCAAATCAAAATTTCTAGGGTCCAAAGCCTCATTTTTACTTTCCAAAGTCTTACTCTTGTCTTACAAAGCCACATTTTAGGCTCCAAACCCCACATTTTGACAGCCAAAGGCTCACTGTTAGTGTGCATAGTCTCATTTCAGGCTCCAAAGCCTCTTTTCTTAGCATCCAGACAGGCATCCTTAGGGTCCGAGCCGCCTCTGGAGGGTCCAAGCCCTCCTTTGGAGGGTCCAAAGTTCCAGGGTTTGCATATTTGGAGGTTCAAAGATGCATTTTAAGGGCCCACAGCATCATTTTTAAGCCCAAAGTCCGATTTGAAAGGTCCAAAGCCTCATTGGTCGAGTCCAAAGCCACATTTCTAGGGTGCAGAGCCTCATTTTTACTTTCCAAAGTCTTACTCTTGTCTTACAAAGCCACATTTTAGGCTCCAAACCCCACAGTTTTATGGCCAAAGGCTCACTGTTAGTGTGCATAGTCTCATTTCAGGCTCCAAAGCCTCTTTTCTTAGCATCCAGACAGGCATCCTTAGGGTCCGAGCCACCTCTGGAGGGTCCAAGCCCTCCTTTGGAGCTTCCAAAGTTCCAGGGTTTGTCCTTTTAAGGTTCAAAGATGCATTTTAAGGGCCCACAGCATCATTTTTAAGCCCAAAGTCTGATTTGAAAGGTCCAAAGCCTCAGTGGTCGACTCCAACTCAAAATTTCTAGGGTCCAAAGCCTCATTTTTACTTTCCAAAGTCTTACTCTTGTCTTACAAAGCCACATTTTAGGCTCCAAACCCCACATTTTGACAGCCAAAGGCTCACTGTTAGTGTGCATAGTCTCATTTCAGGCTCCAAAGCCTCTTTTTTTAGCATCCAGACAGGCATCCTTAGGGTCCGAGCCGCCTCTGGAGGGTCCAAGCCCTCATTTGGAGGGTCCAAAGTTCCAGGGATTGCATATTTGGAGGTTCAAAGATGCATTTTAAGGGCCCACAGCATCATTTTTAAGTGGAAAGCCGCATTGGTCGAGTCCAAATCAAAATTTCTAGGGTGCAGAGCCTCATTTTTACTTTCCAAAGTCTTACTCTTGTCTTACAAAGCCTCATTTTAGGCTCCAAACCCCACATTTTTACGGCCAAAGGCTCACTGTTAGTGTGCATAGTCTCATTTCAGGCTCCAAAGCCTCTTTTTTTAGCATCCAGACAGGCATCCTTAAGGTCCGAGCCGCCTCTGGAGGGTCCAAGCCCTCCTTTGGAGCTTCCAAAGTTCCAGGGATTGCATATTTGGAGGTTCAAAGATGCATTTAAAGGGCCCAGAGCATCATTTTTAAGTGGAAAGCCGCATTGTTCGAGTCCAAAACCACATTTCTAGGGTGCAGAGCCCCATTTTTGCTTTCCAAAGTCTTACTCTTGTCTTACAAAGCCTCATTTTAGGCTCCAAACCCCACATTTTTACAGCCAAGGGCTCACTGTTAGTTTGCATAGTCTCATTTCAGGCTCCAAAGCCTCTTTTCTTAGCATCCAGACAGGCATCCTTAGGGTCCGAACCGCATCTGGAGGGTCCAAGCCCTCATTTGGAGGGTCCAAAGTTCCAGGGTTTGTGCTTTTAAGGTTCAAAGATGCATTTTAAGGGCCCACAGCATCATTTTTAAGCCCAAAGTCTGATTTGAAAGGTCCAAAGCCTCATTGGTCGACTCCAAATCAAAATTTCTAGGGTCCAAAGCCTCATTTTTACTTTCCAAAGTCTTACTCTTGTCTTACAAAGCCACATTTTAGGCTCCAAACCCCACATTTTGACAGCCAAAGGCTCACTGTTAGTGTGCATAGTCTCATTTCAGGCTCCAAAGCCTCTTTTCTTAGCATCCAGACAGGCATCCTTAGGGTCCGAGCCGCCTCTGGAGGGTCCAAGCCCTCCTTTGGAGCTTCCAAAGTTCCAGGGTTTGTGCTTTTAAGGTTCAAAGATGCATTTTCATGGCCCAGAGCATCATTTTTAAGTGGAAAGCCGCATTGTTCGATTCCAAAAGCCACATTTCTAGGGTGCAGAGCCTCATTTTTACTTTCCAAAGTCTTACTCTTGTCTTACAAAGCCTCATTTTAGGCTCCAAACCCCACATTTTGACAGCCAAAGGCTCACTGTTAGTTTGCATAGTCTCATTTCAGGCTCCAAAGCCTCTTTTTTTAGCATCCAGACAGGCATCCTTAAGGTCCGAGCCGCCTCTGGAGGGTCCAAGCCCTCATTTGGAGGGTCCAAGGTTCCAGGGATTGCATATTTGGAGGTTCAAAGATGCATTTTAAGGGCCCACAGCATCATTTTTAAGCCCAAAGTCTGATTTGAAAGGTCCAAAGCCTCATTGGTCGAGTCCAAATCAAAATTTCTAGGGTGCAGAGCCTCATTTTTACTTTCCAAAGTCTTACTCTTGTCTTACAAAGCCACATTTTAGGCTCCAAACCCCACATTTTGACAGCCAAAGGCTCACTGTTAGTGTGCATAGTCTCATTTCAGGCTCCAAAGCCTCTTTTCTTAGCATCCAGACAGGCATCCTTAGGGTCCGAGCCGCCTCTGGAGGGTCCAAGCCCTCCTTTGGAGCTTCCAAAGTTCCAGGGTTTGTGCTTTTAAGGTTCAAAGATGCATTTTCATGGCCCAGAGCATCATTTTTAAGTGGAAAGCCGCATTGTTCGACTCCAAAAGCCACATTTCTAGGGTGCAGAGCCTCATTTTTACTTTCCAAAGTCTTACTCTTGTCTTACAAAGCCACATTTTAGGCTCCAAACCCCACATTTTGACAGCCAAAGGCTCACTGTTAGTGTGCATAGTCTCATTTCAGGCTCCAAAGCCTCTTTTCTTAGCATCCAGACAGGCATCCTTAGGGTCCGAGCCGCCTCTGGAGGGTCCAAGCCCTCATTTGGAGGGTCCAAAGTTCCAGGGATTGCATATTTGGAGGTTCAAATATGCATTTTAAGGGCCCACAGCATCATTTTTAAGTGGAAAGCCGCATTGGTCGAGTCCAAAGCCACATTTCTAGGGTGCAGAGCCTCATTTTTACTTTCCAAAGTCTTACTCTTGTCTTACAAAGCCACATTTTAGGCTCCAAACCCCACATTTTTACGGCCAAAGGCTCACTGTTAGTGTGCATAGTCTCATTTCAGGCTCCAAAGCCTCTTTTTTTAGCATCCAGACAGGCATCCTTAGGGTCCGAGCCGCCTCTGGAGGGTCCAAGCCCTCATTTGGAGGGTCCAAAGTTCCAGGGTTTGCATATTTGGAGGTTCAAAGATGCATTTAAAGGGCCCACAGCATCATTTTTAAGCTCAAAGTCTGATTTGAAAGGTCCAAAGCCTCATTGGTTGACTCCAAATCAAAATTTCTAGGGTGCAGAGCCTCATTTTTACTTTCCAAAGTCTTACTCTTGTCTTACAAAGCCACATTTTAGGCTCCAAACCCCACATTTTTACGGCCAAAGGCTCACTGTTAGTGTGCATAGTCTCATTTCCGGGTCCAAAGCCTCTTTTTTTAGCATCCAGACAGGCATCCTTAGGGTCCGAGCCGCCTCTGGAGGGTCCAAGCCCTCATTTGGAGGGTCCAAAGTTCCAGGGTTTGCATATTTGGAGGTTCAAAGATGCATTTCAAGGGCCCACAGCATCATTTTTAAGCTCAAAGTCTGATTTGAAAGGTCCAAAGCCTCATTGGTTGACTCCAAATCAAAATTTCTAGGGTGCAGAGCCTCATTTTTACTTTCCAAAGTCTTACTCTTGTCTTACAAAGCCACATTTTAGGCTCCAAACCCCACATTTTTACGGTCAAAGGCTCACTGTTAGTTTACATAGTCTCATTTCCGGGTCCAAAGCCTCTTTTTTTAGCATCCAGACAGGCATCCTTAGGGTCCGAGCCGCCTCTGGAGGGTCCAAGCCCTCCTTTGGAGGGTCCAAAGTTCCAGGGTTTGCATATTTGGAGGTTCAAAGATGCATTTCAAGGGCCCACAGCATCATTTTTAAGCTCAAAGTCTGATTTGAAAGGTCCAAAGCCTCATTGGTTGACTCCAAATCAAAATTTCTAGGGTGCAGAGCCTCATTTTTACTTTCCAAAGTCTTACTCTTGTCTTACAAAGCCACATTTTAGGCTCCAAACCCCACATTTTTATGGCCAAAGGCTCACTGTTAGTGTGCATAGTCTCATTTCAGGCTCCAAGCCTCTTTTTTTAGCATCCAAACAGGCATCCTTAGGGTCCGAGCCACCTCTGGAGGGTCCAAGCCCTCATTTGGAGCTTCCAAAGTTCCAGGGTTTGTGCTTTTAAGGTTCAAAGATGCATTTTAAGGGCCCAGAGCATCATTTTTAAGTGGAAAGCCGCATGGTTCAAGTTCAAAGCCACATTTCTAGGGTGCAGAGCCTCATTTTTACTTTCCAAAGTCTAACTCTTGTCTTACAAAGCCACATTTTAGGCTCCAAACCCCACATTTTTACGGCCAAAGGCTCACTGTTAGTGTGCATAGTCTCATTTCAGGCTCCAAAGCCTCTTTTTTTAGCATCCAGACAGGCATCCTTAGGGTCCGAGCCGCCTCTGGAGGGTCCAAGCCCTCATTTGGAGGGTCCAAAGTTCCAGGGTTTGCATATTTGGAGGTTCAACGATGCATTTTAAGGGCACACAGCATCATTTTTAAGCCCAAAGTCTGATTTGAAAGGTCCAAAGCCTCATTGGTCAAGTCCAAATCAAAATTTCTAGGGTCCAAAGCCTCATTTTTACTTTCCAAAGTCTTACTCTTGTCTTACAAAGCCTCATTTTAGGCTCCAAACCCCACATTTTGACAGCCAAAGGCTCACTGTTAGTGTGCATAGTCTCATTTCCGGCTCCAAGCCTCTTTTTTTAGCATCCAGACAGGCATCCTTAGGGTCCGAGCCGCCTCTGGAGGGTCCAAGCCCTCCTTTGGAGGGTCCAAAGTTCCAGGGTTTGCATATTTGGAGGTTCAAAGATGCATTTTAAGGGCCCACAGCATCATTTTTAAGCCCAAAGTCCGATTTGAAAGGTCCAAAGCCTCATTGGTCGAGTCCAAAGCCACATTTCTAGGGTGCAGAGCCTCATTTTTACTTTCCAAAGTCTTACTCTTGTCTTACAAAGCCACATTTTAGGCTCCAAACCCCACAGTTTTATGGCCAAAGGCTCACTGTTAGTGTGCATAGTCTCATTTCAGGCTCCAAAGCCTCTTTTTTTAGCATCCAAACAGGCATCCTTAGGGTCCGAGCCACCTCTGGAGGGTCCAAGCCCTCCTTTGGAGCTTCCAAAGTTCCAGGGTTTGTCCTTTTAAGGTTCAAAGATGCATTTTAAGGGCCCACAGCATCATTTTTAAGCCCAAAGTCTGATTTGAAAGGTCCAAAGCCTCATTGGTCGAGTCCAACTCAAAATTTCTAGGGTCCAAAGCCTCATTTTTACTTTCCAAAGTCTTACTCTTGTCTTACAAAGCCACATTTTAGGCTCCAAACCCCACATTTTGACAGCCAAAGGCTCACTGTTAGTGTGCATAGTCTCATTTCAGGCTCCAAAGCCTCTTTTTTTAGCATCCAGACAGGCATCCTTAGGGTCCGAGCCGCCTCTGGAGGGTCCAAGCCCTCATTTGGAGGGTCCAAAGTTCCAGGGATTGCATATTTGGAGGTTCAAAGATGCATTTTAAGGGCCCACAGCATCATTTTTAAGTGGAAAGCCGCATTGGTCGAGTCCAAATCAAAATTTCTAGGGTGCAGAGCCTCATTTTTACTTTCCAAAGTCTTACTCTTGTCTTACAAAGCCACATTTTAGGCTCCAAACCCCACATTTTTACGGCCAAAGGCTCACTGTTAGTGTGCATAGTCTCATTTCAGGCTCCAAAGCCTCTTTTTTTAGCATCCAGACAGGCATCCTTAGGGTCCGAGCCGCCTCTGGAGGGTCCAAGCCCTCCTTTGGAGCTTCCAAAGTTCCAGGGATTGCATATTTGGAGGTTCAAAGATGCATTTAAAGGGCCCAGAGCATCATTTTTAAGTGGAAAGCCGCATTGTTCGAGTCCAAAACCACATTTCTAGGGTGCAGAGCCCCATTTTTGCTTTCCAAAGTCTTACTCTTGTCTTACAAAGCCTCATTTTAGGCTCCAAACCCCACATTTTTACAGCCAAGGGCTCACTGTTAGTTTGCATAGTCTCATTTCAGGCTCCAAAGCCTCTTTTCTTAGCATCCAAACAGGCATCCTTAGGGTCCGAACCGCATCTGGAGGGTCCAAGCCCTCATTTGGAGGGTCCAAAGTTCCAGGGTTTGTGCTTTTAAGGTTCAAAGATGCATTTTAAGGGCCCACAGCATCATTTTTAAGCCCAAAGTCTGATTTGAAAGGTCCAAAGCCTCATTGGTCGACTCCAAATCAAAATTTCTAGGGTCCAAAGCCTCATTTTTACTTTCCAAAGTCTTACTCTTGTCTTACAAAGCCACATTTTAGGCTCCAAACCCCACATTTTGACAGCCAAAGGCTCACTGTTAGTGTGCATAGTCTCATTTCAGGCTCCAAAGCCTCTTTTCTTAGCATCCAGACAGGCATCCTTAGGGTCCGAGCCGCCTCTGGAGGGTCCAAGCCCTCCTTTGGAGCTTCCAAAGTTCCAGGGTTTGTGCTTTTAAGGTTCAAAGATGCATTTTCATGGCCCAGAGCATCATTTTTAAGTGGAAAGCCGCATTGTTCGACTCCAAAAGCCACATTTCTAGGGTGCAGAGCCTCATTTTTACTTTCCAAAGTCTTACTCTTGTCTTACAAAGCCTCATTTTAGGCTCCAAACCCCACATTTTGACAGCCAAAGGCTCACTGTTAGTTTGCATAGTCTCATTTCCGGGTCCAAAGCCTCTTTTTTTAGCATCCAGACAGGCATCCTTAGGGTCCGAGCCGCCTCTGGAGGGTCCAAGCCCTCATTTGGAGGGTCCAAAGTTCCAGGGTTTGCATATTTGGAGGTTCAAAGATGCATTTAAAGGGCCCACAGCATCATTTTTAAGCTCAAAGTCTGATTTGAAAGGTCCAAAGCCTCATTGGTTGACTCCAAATCAAAATTTCTAGGGTGCAGAGCCTCATTTTTACTTTCCAAAGTCTTACTCTTGTCTTACAAAGCCACATTTTAGGCTCCAAACCCCACATTTTTACGGTCAAAGGCTCACTGTTAGTTTACATAGTCTCATTTCCGGGTCCAAAGCCTCTTTTTTTAGCATCCAGACAGGCATCCTTAGGGTCCGAGCCGCCTCTGGAGGGTCCAAGCCCTCATTTGGAGGGTCCAAAGTTCCAGGGTTTGCATATTTGGAGGTTCAAAGATGCATTTCAAGGGCCCACAGCATCATTTTTAAGCTCAAAGTCTGATTTGAAAGGTCCAAAGCCTCATTGGTTGACTCCAAATCAAAATTTCTAGGGTGCAGAGCCTCATTTTTACTTTCCAAAGTCTTACTCTTGTCTTACAAAGCCACATTTTAGGCTCCAAACCCCACATTTTTATGGCCAAAGGCTCACTGTTAGTGTGCATAGTCTCATTTCAGGCTCCAAGCCTCTTTTTTTAGCATCCAAACAGGCATCCTTAGGGTCCGAGCCACCTCTGGAGGGTCCAAGCCCTCATTTGGAGCTTCCAAAGTTCCAGGGTTTGTGCTTTTAAGGTTCAAAGATGCATTTTAAGGGCCCAGAGCATCATTTTTAAGTGGAAAGCCGCATGGTTCAAGTTCAAAGCCACATTTCTAGGGTGCAGAGCCTCATTTTTACTTTCCAAAGTCTAACTCTTGTCTTACAAAGCCACATTTTAGGCTCCAAACCCCACATTTTTACGGCCAAAGGCTCACTGTTAGTGTGCATAGTCTCATTTCAGGCTCCAAAGCCTCTTTTTTAAGCATCCAGACAGGCATCCTTAGGGTCCGAGCCGCCTCTGGAGGGTCCAAGCCCTCATTTGGAGGGTCCAAAGTTCCAGGGTTTGCATATTTGGAGGTTCAACGATGCATTTTAAGGGCCCACAGCATCATTTTTAAGCCCAAAGTCTGATTTGAAAGGTCCAAAGCCTCATTGGTCAAGTCCAAATCAAAATTTCTAGGGTCCAAAGCCTCATTTTTACTTTCCAAAGTCTTACTCTTGTCTTACAAAGCCTCATTTTAGGCTCCAAACCCCACATTTTGACAGCCAAAGGCTCACTGTTAGTGTGCATAGTCTCATTTCCGGCTCCAAGCCTCTTTTTTTAGCATCCAGACAGGCATCCTTAGGGTCCGAGCCGCCTCTGGAGGGTCCAAGCCCTCCTTTGGAGGGTCCAAAGTTCCAGGGTTTGCATATTTGGAGGTTCAAAGATGCATTTTAAGGGCCCACAGCATCATTTTTAAGCCCAAAGTCCGATTTGAAAGGTCCAAAGCCTCATTGGTCGAGTCCAAAGCCACATTTCTAGGGTGCAGAGCCTCATTTTTACTTTCCAAAGTCTTACTCTTGTCTTACAAAGCCACATTTTAGGCTCCAAACCCCACAGTTTTATGGCCAAAGGCTCACTGTTAGTGTGCATAGTCTCATTTCAGGCTCCAAAGCCTCTTTTTTTAGCATCCAGACAGGCATCCTTAGGGTCCGAGCCGCCTCTGGAGGGTCCAAGCCCTCCTTTGGAGCTTCCAAAGTTCCAGGGATTGCATATTTGGAGGTTCAAAGATGCATTTAAAGGGCCCAGAGCATCATTTTTAAGTGGAAAGCCGCATTGTTCGAGTCCAAAACCACATTTCTAGGGTGCAGAGCCCCATTTTTGCTTTCCAAAGTCTTACTCTTGTCTTACAAAGCCTCATTTTAGGCTCCAAACCCCACATTTTGACAGCCAAGGGCTCACTGTTAGTTTGCATAGTCTCATTTCAGGCTCCAAAGCCTCTTTTCTTAGCATCCAGACAGGCATCCTTAGGGTCCGAACCGCATCTGGAGGGTCCAAGCCCTCATTTGGAGGGTCCAAAGTTCCAGGGTTTGTGCTTTTAAGGTTCAAAGATGCATTTTAAGGGCCCACAGCATCATTTTTAAGCCCAAAGTCTGATTTGAAAGGTCCAAAGCCTCATTGGTCGACTCCAAATCAAAATTTCTAGGGTCCAAAGCCTCATTTTTACTTTCCAAAGTCTTACTCTTGTCTTACAAAGCCACATTTTAGGCTCCAAACCCCACATTTTGACAGCCAAAGGCTCACTGTTAGTGTGCATAGTCTCATTTCAGGCTCCAAAGCCTCTTTTCTTAGCATCCAGACAGGCATCCTTAGGGTCCGAGCCGCCTCTGGAGGGTCCAAGCCCTCCTTTGGAGCTTCCAAAGTTCCAGGGTTTGTGCTTTTAAGGTTCAAAGATGCATTTTCATGGCCCAGAGCATCATTTTTAAGTGGAAAGCCGCATTGTTCGACTCCAAAAGCCACATTTCTAGGGTGCAGAGCCTCATTTTTACTTTCCAAAGTCTTACTCTTGTCTTACAAAGCCTCATTTTAGGCTCCAAACCCCACATTTTGACAGCCAAAGGCTCACTGTTAGTTTGCATAGTCTCATTTCCGGGTCCAAAGCCTCTTTTTTTAGCATCCAGACAGGCATCCTTAGGGTCCGAGCCGCCTCTGGAGGGTCCAAGCCCTCATTTGGAGGGTCCAAAGTTCCAGGGTTTGCATATTTGGAGGTTCAAAGATGCATTTAAAGGGCCCACAGCATCATTTTTAAGCTCAAAGTCTGATTTGAAAGGTCCAAAGCCTCATTGGTTGACTCCAAATCAAAATTTCTAGGGTGCAGAGCCTCATTTTTACTTTCCAAAGTCTTACTCTTGTCTTACAAAGCCACATTTTAGGCTCCAAACCCCACATTTTTACGGTCAAAGGCTCACTGTTAGTTTACATAGTCTCATTTCCGGGTCCAAAGCCTCTTTTTTTAGCATCCAGACAGGCATCCTTAGGGTCCGAGCCGCCTCTGGAGGGTCCAAGCCCTCATTTGGAGGGTCCAAAGTTCCAGGGTTTGCATATTTGGAGGTTCAAAGATGCATTTCAAGGGCCCACAGCATCATTTTTAAGCTCAAAGTCTGATTTGAAAGGTCCAAAGCCTCATTGGTTGACTCCAAATCAAAATTTCTAGGGTGCAGAGCCTCATTTTTACTTTCCAAAGTCTTACTCTTGTCTTACAAAGCCACATTTTAGGCTCCAAACCCCACATTTTTATGGCCAAAGGCTCACTGTTAGTGTGCATAGTCTCATTTCAGGCTCCAAGCCTCTTTTTTTAGCATCCAAACAGGCATCCTTAGGGTCCGAGCCACCTCTGGAGGGTCCAAGCCCTCATTTGGAGCTTCCAAAGTTCCAGGGTTTGTGCTTTTAAGGTTCAAAGATGCATTTAAAGGGCCCAGAGCATCATTTTTAAGTGGAAAGCCGCATGGTTCAAGTTCAAAGCCACATTTCTAGGGTGCAGAGCCTCATTTTTACTTTCCAAAGTCTAACTCTTGTCTTACAAAGCCACATTTTAGGCTCCAAACCCCACATTTTTACGGCCAAAGGCTCACTGTTAGTTTGCATAGTCTCATTTCAGGCTCCAAAGCCTCTTTTTTTAGCATCCAGACAGGCATCCTTAGGGTCCGAGCCGCCTCTGGAGGGTCCAAGCCCTCATTTGGAGGGTCCAAAGTTCCAGGGTTTGCATATTTGGAGGTTCAAAGATGCATTTTAAGGGCCCACAGCATCATTTTTAAGCCCAAAGTCCGATTTGAAAGGTCCAAAGCCTCATTGGTCGAGTCCAAAGCCACATTTCTAGGGTGCAGAGCCTCATTTTTACTTTCCAAAGTCTTACTCTTGTCTTACAAAGCCACATTTTAGGCTCCAAACCCCACAGTTTTATGGCCAAAGGCTCACTGTTAGTGTGCATAGTCTCATTTCAGGCTCCAAAGCCTCTTTTTTTAGCATCCAAACAGGCATCCTTAGGGTCCGAGCCACCTCTGGAGGGTCCAAGCCCTCCTTTGGAGCTTCCAAAGTTCCAGGGTTTGTCCTTTTAAGGTTCAAAGATGCATTTTAAGGGCCCAGAGCATCATTTTTAAGCCCAAAGTCTGATTTGAAAGGTCCAAAGCCTCATTGGTCGAGTCCAACTCAAAATTTCTAGGGTCCAAAGCCTCATTTTTACTTTCCAAAGTCTTACTCTTGTCTTACAAAGCCACATTTTAGGCTCCAAACCCCACATTTTGACAGCCAAAGGCTCACTGTTAGTGTGCATAGTCTCATTTCAGGCTCCAAAGCCTCTTTTTTTAGCATCCAGACAGGCATCCTTAGGGTCCGAGCCGCCTCTGGAGGGTCCAAGCCCTCATTTGGAGGGTCCAAAGTTCCAGGGATTGCATATTTGGAGGTTCAAAGATGCATTTTAAGGGCCCACAGCATCATTTTTAAGTGGAAAGCCGCATTGGTCGAGTCCAAATCAAAATTTCTAGGGTGCAGAGCCTCATTTTTACTTTCCAAAGTCTTACTCTTGTCTTACAAAGCCACATTTTAGGCTCCAAACCCCACATTTTTACGGCCAAAGGCTCACTGTTAGTGTGCATAGTCTCATTTCAGGCTCCAAAGCCTCTTTTTTTAGCATCCAGACAGGCATCCTTAGGGTCCGAGCCGCCTCTGGAGGGTCCAAGCCCTCCTTTGGAGCTTCCAAAGTTCCAGGGATTGCATATTTGGAGGTTCAAAGATGCATTTAAAGGGCCCAGAGCATCATTTTTAAGTGGAAAGCCGCATTGTTCGAGTCCAAAACCACATTTCTAGGGTGCAGAGCCCCATTTTTGCTTTCCAAAGTCTTACTCTTGTCTTACAAAGCCTCATTTTAGGCTCCAAACCCCACATTTTTACAGCCAAGGGCTCACTGTTAGTTTGCATAGTCTCATTTCAGGCTCCAAAGCCTCTTTTCTTAGCATCCAGACAGGCATCCTTAGGGTCCGAACCGCATCTGGAGGGTCCAAGCCCTCATTTGGAGGGTCCAAAGTTCCAGGGTTTGTGCTTTTAAGGTTCAAAGATGCATTTTAAGGGCCCACAGCATCATTTTTAAGCCCAAAGTCTGATTTGAAAGGTCCAAAGCCTCATTGGTCGACTCCAAATCAAAATTTCTAGGGTCCAAAGCCTCATTTTTACTTTCCAAAGTCTTACTCTTGTCTTACAAAGCCACATTTTAGGCTCCAAACCCCACATTTTGACAGCCAAAGGCTCACTGTTAGTGTGCATAGTCTCATTTCAGGCTCCAAAGCCTCTTTTCTTAGCATCCAGACAGGCATCCTTAGGGTCCGAGCCGCCTCTGGAGGGTCCAAGCCCTCCTTTGGAGCTTCCAAAGTTCCAGGGTTTGTGCTTTTAAGGTTCAAAGATGCATTTTCATGGCCCAGAGCATCATTTTTAAGTGGAAAGCCGCATTGTTCGACTCCAAAAGCCACATTTCTAGGGTGCAGAGCCTCATTTTTACTTTCCAAAGTCTTACTCTTGTCTTACAAAGCCTCATTTTAGGCTCCAAACCCCACATTTTGACAGCCAAAGGCTCACTGTTAGTTTGCATAGTCTCATTTCCGGGTCCAAAGCCTCTTTTTTTAGCATCCAGACAGGCATCCTTAGGGTCCGAGCCACCTCTGGAGGGTCCAAGCCCTCCTTTGGAGCTTCCAAAGTTCCAGGGTTTGTGCTTTTAAGGTTCAAAGATGCATTTTAAGGGCCCACAGCATCATTTTTAAGTGGAAAGCCGCATGGTTCAAGTTCAAAGCCACATTTCTAGGGTGCAGAGCCTCATTTTTACTTTCCAAAGTCTAACTCTTGTCTTACAAAGCCACATTTTAGGCTCCAAACCCCACATTTTTACGGCCAAAGGCTCACTGTTAGTGTGCATAGTCTCATTTCCGGCTCCAAAGCCTCTTTTTTTAGCATCCAGACAGGCATCCTTAGGGTCCGAGCCGCCTCTGGAGGGTCCAAGCCCTCATTTGGAGGGTCCAAAGTTCCAGGGTTTGCATATTTGGAGGTTCAACGATGCATTTTAAGGGCCCACAGCATCATTTTTAAGCCCAAAGTCTGATTTGAAAGGTCCAAAGCCTCATTGGTCAAGTCCAAATCAAAATTTCTAGGGTCCAAAGCCTCATTTTTACTTTCCAAAGTCTTACTCTTGTCTTACAAAGCCTCATTTTAGGCTCCAAACCCCACATTTTGACAGCCAAAGGCTCACTGTTAGTGTGCATAGTCTCATTTCCGGCTCCAAGCCTCTTTTTTTAGCATCCAGACAGGCATCCTTAGGGTCCGAGCCGCCTCTGGAGGGTCCAAGCCCTCCTTTGGAGGGTCCAAAGTTCCAGGGTTTGCATATTTGGAGGTTCAAAGATGCATTTTAAGGGCCCACAGCATCATTTTTAAGCCCAAAGTCCGATTTGAAAGGTCCAAAGCCTCATTGGTCGAGTCCAAAGCCACATTTCTAGGGTGCAGAGCCTCATTTTTACTTTCCAAAGTCTTACTCTTGTCTTACAAAGCCACATTTTAGGCTCCAAACCCCACAGTTTTATGGCCAAAGGCTCACTGTTAGTGTGCATAGTCTCATTTCAGGCTCCAAAGCCTCTTTTTTTAGCATCCAAACAGGCATCCTTAGGGTCCGAGCCACCTCTGGAGGGTCCAAGCCCTCCTTTGGAGCTTCCAAAGTTCCAGGGTTTGTCCTTTTAAGGTTCAAAGATGCATTTTAAGGGCCCACAGCATCATTTTTAAGCCCAAAGTCTGATTTGAAAGGTCCAAAGCCTCATTGGTCGAGTCCAACTCAAAATTTCTAGGGTCCAAAGCCTCATTTTTACTTTCCAAAGTCTTACTCTTGTCTTACAAAGCCACATTTTAGGCTCCAAACCCCACATTTTGACAGCCAAAGGCTCACTGTTAGTTTGCATAGTCTCATTTCAGGCTCCAAAGCCTCTTTTTTTAGCATCCAGACAGGCATCCTTAGGGTCCGAGCCGCCTCTGGAGGGTCCAAGCCCTCATTTGGAGGGTCCAAAGTTCCAGGGATTGCATATTTGGAGGTTCAAAGATGCATTTTAAGGGCCCACAGCATCATTTTTAAGTGGAAAGCCGCATTGGTCGAGTCCAAATCAAAATTTCTAGGGTGCAGAGCCTCATTTTTACTTTCCAAAGTCTTACTCTTGTCTTACAAAGCCTCATTTTAGGCTCCAAACCCCACATTTTTACGGCCAAAGGCTCACTGTTAGTGTGCATAGTCTCATTTCAGGCTCCAAAGCCTCTTTTTTTAGCATCCAGACAGGCATCCTTAAGGTCCGAGCCGCCTCTGGAGGGTCCAAGCCCTCCTTTGGAGCTTCCAAAGTTCCAGGGATTGCATATTTGGAGGTTCAAAGATGCATTTAAAGGGCCCAGAGCATCATTTTTAAGTGGAAAGCCGCATTGTTCGAGTCCAAAACCACATTTCTAGGGTGCAGAGCCCCATTTTTGCTTTCCAAAGTCTTACTCTTGTCTTACAAAGCCTCATTTTAGGCTCCAAACCCCACATTTTGACAGCCAAAGGCTCACTGTTAGTTTGCATAGTCTCATTTCAGGCTCCAAAGCCTCTTTTTTTAGCATCCAGACAGGCATCCTTAAGGTCCGAGCCACCTCTGGAGGGTCCAAGCCCTCATTTGGAGGGTCCAAGGTTCCAGGGATTGCATATTTGGAGGTTCAAAGATGCATTTTAAGGGCCCACAGCATCATTTTTAAGCCCAAAGTCTGATTTGAAAGGTCCAAAGCCTCATTGGTCGAGTCCAAATCAAAATTTCTAGGGTGCAGAGCCTCATTTTTACTTTCCAAAGTCTTACTCTTGTCTTACTAAGCCACATTTTAGGCTCCAAACCCCACATTTTGACAGCCAAAGGCTCACTGTTAGTGTGCATAGTCTCATTTCAGGCTCCAAAGCCTCTTTTCTTAGCATCCAGACAGGCATCCTTAGGGTCCGAGCCGCCTCTGGAGGGTCCAAGCCCTCCTTTGGAGCTTCCAAAGTTCCAGGGTTTGTGCTTTTAAGGTTCAAAGATGCATTTTCATGGCCCAGAGCATCATTTTTAAGTGGAAAGCCGCATTGTTCGACTCCAAAAGCCACATTTCTAGGGTGCAGAGCCTCATTTTTACTTTCCAAAGTCTTACTCTTGTCTTACAAAGCCTCATTTTAGGCTCCAAACCCCACATTTTGACAGCCAAAGGCTCACTGTTAGTTTGCATAGTCTCATTTCAGGCTCCAAAGCCTCTTTTTTTAGCATCCAGACAGGCATCCTTAAGGTCCGAGCCGCCTCTGGAGGGTCCAAGCCCTCATTTGGAGGGTCCAAGGTTCCAGGGATTGCATATTTGGAGGTTCAAAGATGCATTTTAAGGGCCCACAGCATCATTTTTAAGTGGAAAGCTGCATTGGTCGAGTCCAAATCAAAATTTCTAGGGTGCAGAGCCTCATTTTTACTTTCCAAAGTCTTACTCTTGTCTTACAAAGCCTCATTTTAGGCTCCAAACCCCACATTTTTACGGCCAAAGGCTCACTGTTAGTGTGCATAGTCTCATTTCAGGCTCCAAAGCCTCTTTTTTTAGCATCCAGACAGGCATCCTTAAGGTCCGAGCCGCCTCTGGAGGGTCCAAGCCCTCCTTTGGAGCTTCCAAAGTTCCAGGGATTGCATATTTGGAGGTTCAAAGATGCATTTAAAGGGCCCAGAGCATCATTTTTAAGTGGAAAGCCGCATTGTTCGAGTCCAAAACCACATTTCTAGGGTGCAGAGCCCCATTTTTGCTTTCCAAAGTCTTACTCTTGTCTTACAAAGCCTCATTTTAGGCTCCAAACCCCACATTTTTACAGCCAAGGGCTCACTGTTAGTTTGCATAGTCTCATTTCAGGCTCCAAAGCCTCTTTTCTTAGCATCCAGACAGGCATCCTTAGGGTCCGAACCGCATCTGGAGGGTCCAAGCCCTCATTTGGAGGGTCCAAAGTTCCAGGGTTTGTGCTTTTAAGGTTCAAAGATGCATTTTAAGGGCCCACAGCATCATTTTTAAGCCCAAAGTCTGATTTGAAAGGTCCAAAGCCTCATTGGTCGACTCCAAATCAAAATTTCTAGGGTCCAAAGCCTCATTTTTACTTTCCAAAGTCTTACTCTTGTCTTACAAAGCCACATTTTAGGCTCCAAACCCCACATTTTTATGGCCAAAGGCTCACTGTTAGTGTGCATAGTCTCATTTCAGGCTCCAAAGCCTCTTTTCTTAGCATCCAGACAGGCATCCTTAGGGCCCGAGCCGCCTCTGGAGGGTCCAAGCCCTCCTTTGGAGCTTCCAAAGTTGCAGGGTTTGTGCTTTTAAGGTTCAAAGATGCATTTTCATGGCCCAGAGCATCATTTTTAAGTGGAAAGCCGCATTGGTCGAGTCCAAATCAAAATTTCTAGGGTGCAGAGCCTCATTTTTACTTTCCAAAGTCTTACTCTTGTCTTACAAAGCCTCATTTTAGGCTCCAAACCCCACATTTTTACGGCCAAAGGCTCACTGTTAGTGTGCATAGTCTCATTTCAGGCTCCAAAGCCTCTTTTTTTAGCATCCAGACAGGCATCCTTAAGGTCCGAGCCGCCTCTGGAGGGTCCAAGCCCTCATTTGGAGGGTCCAAGGTTCCAGGGATTGCATATTTGGAGGTTCAAAGATGCATTTTAAGGGCCCACAGCATCATTTTTAAGCCCAAAGTCTGATTTGAAAGGTCCAAAGCCTCATTGGTCGAGTCCAAATCAAAATTTCTAGGGTGCAGAGCCTCATTTTTACTTTCCAAAGTCTTACTCTTGTCTTACTAAGCCACATTTTAGGCTCCAAACCCCACATTTTGACAGCCAAAGGCTCACTGTTAGTGTGCATAGTCTCATTTCAGGCTCCAAAGCCTCTTTTCTTAGCATCCAGACAGGCATCCTTAGGGTCCGAGCCGCCTCTGGAGGGTCCAAGCCCTCCTTTGGAGCTTCCAAAGTTCCAGGGTTTGTCCTTTTAAGGTTCAAAGATGCATTTTAAGGGCCCACAGCATCATTTTTAAGTGGAAAGCCGCATTGTTCGACTCCAAAAGCCACATTTCTAGGGTGCAGAGCCTCATTTTTACTTTCCAAAGTCTTACTCTTGTCTTACAAAGCCTCATTTTAGGCTCCAAACCCCACATTTTGACAGCCAAAGGCTCACTGTTAGTTTGCATAGTCTCATTTCAGGCTCCAAAGCCTCTTTTTTTAGCATCCAGACAGGCATCCTTAAGGTCCGAGCCGCCTCTGGAGGGTCCAAGCCCTCATTTGGAGGGTCCAAGGTTCCAGGGATTGCATATTTGGAGGTTCAAAGATGCATTTTAAGGGCCCACAGCATCATTTTTAAGTGGAAAGCCGCATTGGTCGAGTCCAAATCAAAATTTCTAGGGTGCAGAGCCTCATTTTTACTTTCCAAAGTCTTACTCTTGTCTTACAAAGCCTCATTTTAGGCTCCAAACCCCACATTTTTACGGCCAAAGGCTCACTGTTAGTTTGCATAGTCTCATTTCAGGCTCCAAAGCCTCTTTTTTTAGCATCCAGACAGGCATCCTTAAGGTCCGAGCCGCCTCTGGAGGGTCCAAGCCCTCCTTTGGAGCTTCCAAAGTTCCAGGGATTTCGTATTTGGAGGTTCAAAGATGCATTTAAAGGGCCCAGAGCATCATTTTTAAGCCCAAAGTCTGATTTGAAAGGTCCAAAGCCTCATTGGTCGACTCCAAATCAAAATTTCTAGGGTCCAAAGCCTCATTTTTACTTTCCAAAGTCTTACTCTTGTCTTACAAAGCCACATTTTAGGCTCCAAACCCCACATTTTGACAGCCAAAGGCTCACTGTTAGTTTGCATAGTCTCATTTCAGGCTCCAAAGCCTCTTTTCTTAGCATCCAGACAGGCATCCTTAGGGTCCGAGCCGCCTCTGGAGGGTCCAAGCCCTCCTTTGGAGCTTCCAAAGTTCCAGGGATTGCGTATTTGGAGGTTCAAAGATGCATTTAAAGGGCCCAGAGCATCATTTTTAAGTGGAAAGTCGCATGGTTCAAGTCCAAAGCCACATTTCTAGGGTGCAGAGCCTCATTTTTGCTTTCCAAAGTCTTACTCTTGTCTTACAAAGCCTCATTTTAGGCTCCAAACCCCACATTTTTACGGCCAAAGGCTCACTGTTAGTTTGCATAGTCTCATTTCAGGCTCCAAAGCCTCTTTTTTAGCATCCAGACAGGCATCCTTAGGGTCCGAGCCGCCTCTGGAGGGTTCAAGCCCTCCTTTGGAGCTTCCAAAGTTCCAGGGTTTGTGCTTTTAAGGTTCAAAGATGCATTTTAAGGGCCCAGAGCATCATTTTTAAGTGGAAAGCCGCATTGTTCGAGTCCAAAGCCACATTTCTAGGGTGCAGAGCCTCATTTTTACTTTCCAAAGTCTTACTCTTGTCTTACAAAGCCACATTTTAGGCTCCAAACCCCACATTTTGACAGCCAAAGGCTCACTGTTAGTGTGCATAGTCTCATTTCAGGCTCCAAGCCTCTTTTTTAGCATCCAGACAGGCATCCTTAGGGTCCAAGCCGCCTCTGCAGGGTCCAAGCCCTCCTTTGGAGCTTCCAAAGTTCCAGGGTTTGTGCTTTTAAGGTTCAAAGATGCATTTTCATGGCCCAGAGCATCATTTTTAAGTGGAAAGCCGCATTGTTCGACTCCAAAAGCCACATTTCTAGGGTGCAGAGCCTCATTTTTACTTTCCAAAGTCTTACTCTTGTCTTACTAAGCCACATTTTAGGCTCCAAACCCCATATTTTAACGGCCAAAGGCTCACTGTTAGTTTACATAGTCTCATTTCCGGGTCCAAAGCCTCTTTTTTTAGCATCCAGACAGGCATCCTTAGGGTCCGAGCCGCCTCTGGAGGGTCCAAGCCCTCCTTTGGAGGGTCCAAAGTTCCAGGGGTTACATATTTGGAGGTTCAAAGATGCGTTTTAAGGGCCCAGAGCATCATTTTTAAGCCCAAAGTCTGATTTGAAAGGTCCAAAGCCTCATTGGTCAAGTCCAAATCAAAATTTCTAGGGTCCAAAGCCTCATTTTTACTTTCCAAAGTCTTACTCTTGTCTTACAAAGCCTCATTTTAGGCTCCAAACCCCACATTTTGACAGCCAAAGGCTCACTGTTAGTGTGCATAGTCTCATTTCCGGCTCCAAAGCCTCTTTTTTTAGCATCCAGACAGGCATCCTTAGGGTCCGAGCCGCCTCTGGAGGGTCCAAGCCCTCCTTTGGAGGGTCCAAAGTTCCAGGGTTTGCATATTTGGAGGTTCAAAGATGCATTTTAAGGGCCCACAGCATCATTTTTAAGCCCAAAGTCCGATTTGAAAAGTCCAAAGCCTCATTGGTCGAGTCCAAAGCCACATTTCTAGGGTGCAGAGCCTCATTTTTACTTTCCAAAGTCTTACTCTTGTCTTACAAAGCCACATTTTAGGCTCCAAACCCCACAGTTTTATGGCCAAAGGCTCACTGTTAGTTTGCATAGTCTCATTTCAGGCTCCAAAGCCTCTTTTCTTAGCATCCAGACAGGCATCCTTAGGGTCCGAACCGCATCTGGAGGGTCCAAGCCCTCATTTGGAGGGTCCAAAGTTCCAGGGTTTGTGCTTTTAAGGTTCAAAGATGCATTTTAAGGGCCCACAGCATCATTTTTAAGCCCAAAGTCTGATTTGAAAGGTCCAAAGCCTCATTGGTCGACTCCAAATCAAAATTTCTAGGGTCCAAAGCCTCATTTTTACTTTCCAAAGTCTTACTCTTGTCTTACAAAGCCA
Source organism: Buteo buteo (assembly GCF_964188355.1). Taxonomy (NCBI): domain Eukaryota; kingdom Metazoa; phylum Chordata; class Aves; order Accipitriformes; family Accipitridae; genus Buteo; species Buteo buteo. Next base: position 165,251 of record NC_134203.1, read on the forward strand.
CATTTTAGGCTCCAAACCCCACATTTTGACAGCCAAAGGCTCACTGTTAGTGTGCATAGTCTCATTTCAGGCTCCAAAGCCTCTTTTCTTAGCATCCAGACAGGCATCCTTAGGGTCCGAGCCGCCTCTGGAGGGTCCAAGCCCTCCTTTGGAGCTTCCAAAGTTCCAGGGTTTGTGCTTTTAAGGTTCAAAGATGCATTTTCATTCCCCAGAGCATCATTTTTAAGTGGAAAGCCGCATTGTTCGACTCCAAAAGCCACATTTCTAGGGTGCAGAGCCTCATTTTTACTTTCCAAAGTCTTACTCTTGTCTTACAAAGCCTCATTTTAGGCTCCAAACCCCACATTTTTACAGCCAAGGGCTCACTGTTAGTTTGCATAGTCTCATTTCAGGCTCCAAAGCCTCTTTTCTTAGCATCCAGACAGGCATCCTTAGGGTCCGAACCGCATCTGGAGGGTCCAAGCCCTCATTTGGAGGGTCCAAAGTTCCAGGGTTTGTGCTTTTAAGGTTCAAAGATGCATTTTAAGGGCCCACAGCATCATTTTTAAGCCCAAAGTCTGATTTGAAAGGTCCAAAGCCTCATTGGTCGACTCCAAATCAAAATTTCTAGGGTCCAAAGCCTCATTTTTACTTTCCAAAGTCTTACTCTTGTCTTACAAAGCCACATTTTAGGCTCCAAACCCCACATTTTGACAGCCAAAGGCTCACTGTTAGTGTGCATAGTCTCATTTCAGGCTCCAAAGCCTCTTTTCTTAGCATCCAGACAGGCATCCTTAGGGTCCGAGCCGCCTCTGGAGGGTCCAAGCCCTCCTTTGGAGCTTCCAAAGTTCCAGGGTTTGTGCTTTTAAGGTTCAAAGATGCATTTTCATGGCCCAGAGCATCATTTTTAAGTGGAAAGCCGCATTGTTCGACTCCAAAAGCCACATTTCTAGGGTGCAGAGCCTCATTTTTACTTTCCAAAGTCTTACTCTTGTCTTACAAAGCCTCATTTTAGGCTCCAAACCCCACATTTTTATGGCCAAAGGCTCACTGTTAGTGTGCATAGTCTCATTTCAGGCTCCAAAGCCTCTTTTTTTAGCATCCAGACAGGCATCCTTAAGGTCCGAGCTGCCTCTGGAGGGTCCAAGCCCTCATTTGGAGGGTCCAAGGTTCCAGGGATTGCATATTTGGAGGTTCAAAGATGCGTTTTAAGGGCCCAGAGCATCATTTTTAAGCCCAAAGTCTGATTTGAAAGGTCCAAAGCCTCATTGGTCGAGTCCAAATCAAAATTTCTAGGGTGCAGAGCCTCATTTTTACTTTCCAAAGTCTTACTCTTGTCTTACAAAGCCACATTTTAGGCTCCAAACCCCACATTTTTATGGCCAAAGGCTCACTGTTAGTGTGCATAGTCTCATTTCAGGCTCCAAGCCTCTTTTTTTAGCATCCAAACAGGCATCCTTAGGGTCCGAGCCACCTCTGGAGGGTCCAAGCCCTCATTTGGAGCTTCCAAAGTTCCAGGGTTTGTGCTTTTAAGGTTCAAAGATGCATTTAAAGGGCCCAGAGCATCATTTTTAAGTGGAAAGCCGCATTGTTCGAGTCCAAAGCCACATTTCTACGGTCCAAGGCCTCATTTTTACTTTCCAAAGTCTTACTCTTGTCTTACAAAGCCACATTTTAGGCTCCAAACCCCACATTTTTACGGCCAAAGGCTCACTGTTAGTTTGCATAGTCTCATTTCAGGCTCCAAAGCCTCTTTTCTTAGCATCCAGACAGGCATCCTTAGGGTCCGAGACGCCTCTGGAGGGTCCAAGCCCTCATTTGGAGGGTCCAAAGTTCCAGGGTTTGCATATTTGGAGGTTCAACGATGCATTTTAAGGGCCCACAGCATCATTTTTAAGCCCAAAGTCTGATTTGAAAGGTCCAAAGCCTCATTGGTCAAGTCCAAATCAAAATTTCTAGGGTCCAAAGCCTCATTTTTACTTTCCAAAGTCTTACTCTTGTCTTACAAAGCCTCATTTTAGGCTCCAAACCCCACATTTTGACAGCCAAAGGCTCACTGTTAGTGTGCATAGTCTCATTTCCGGCTCCAAAGCCTCTTTTTTTAGCATCCAGACAGGCATCCTTAGGGTCCGAGCCGCCTCTGGAGGGTCCAAGCCCTCCTTTGGAGGGTCCAAAGTTCCAGGGTTTGCATATTTGGAGGTTCAAAGATGCATTTTAAGGGCCCACAGCATCATTTTTAAGCCCAAAGTCCGATTGGAAAGGTCCAAAGCCTCATTGGTCGAGTCCAAAGCCACATTTCTAGGGTGCAGAGCCTCATTTTTACTTTCCAAAGTCTTACTCTTGTCTTACAAAGCCACATTTTAGGCTCCAAACCCCACATTTTGACAGCCAAAGGCTCACTGTTAGTGTGCATAGTCTCATTTCAGGCTCCAAAGCCTCTTTTTTTAGCATCCAAACAGGCATCCTTAGGGTCCGAGCCACCTCTGGAGGGTCCAAGCCCTCCTTTGGAGCTTCCAAAGTTCCAGGGTTTGTCCTTTTAAGGTTCAAAGATGCATTTTAAGGGCCCACAGCATCATTTTTAAGCCCAAAGTCTGATTTGAAAGGTCCAAAGCCTCATTGGTCGAGTCCAACTCAAAATTTCTAGGGTCCAAAGCCTCATTTTTACTTTCCAAAGTCTTACTCTTGTCTTACAAAGCCACATTTTAGGCTCCAAACCCCACATTTTGACAGCCAAAGGCTCACTGTTAGTTTGCATAGTCTCATTTCAGGCTCCAAAGCCTCTTTTTTTAGCATCCAGACAGGCATCCTTAGGGTCCGAGCCGCCTCTGGAGGGTCCAAGCCCTCATTTGGAGGGTCCAAAGTTCCAGGGATTGCATATTTGGAGGTTCAAAGATGCATTTTAAGGGCCCACAGCATCATTTTTAAGTGGAAAGCCGCATTGGTCGAGTCCAAATCAAAATTTCTAGGGTGCAGAGCCTCATTTTTACTTTCCAAAGTCTTACTCTTGTCTTACAAAGCCTCATTTTAGGCTCCAAACCCCACATTTTTACGGCCAAAGGCTCACTGTTAGTGTGCATAGTCTCATTTCAGGCTCCAAAGCCTCTTTTTTTAGCATCCAGACAGGCATCCTTAGGGTCCGAGCCGCCTCTGGAGGGTCCAAGCCCTCATTTGGAGGGTCCAAGGTTCCAGGGATTGCATATTTGGAGGTTCAAAGATGCATTTTAAGGGCCCACAGCATCATTTTTAAGTGGAAAGCCGCATTGTTCGAGTCCAAAACCACATTTCTAGGGTGCAGAGCCCCATTTTTGCTTTCCAAAGTCTTACTCTTGTCTTACAAAGCCTCATTTTAGGCTCCAAACCCCACATTTTTACAGCCAAGGGCTCACTGTTAGTTTGCATAGTCTCATTTCAGGCTCCAAAGCCTCTTTTCTTAGCATCCAGACAGGCATCCTTAGGGTCCGAACCGCATCTGGAGGGTCCAAGCCCTCATTTGGAGGGTCCAAAGTTCCAGGGTTTGTGCTTTTAAGGTTCAAAGATGCATTTTAAGGGCCCACAGCATCATTTTTAAGCCCAAAGTCTGATTTGAAAGGTCCAAAGCCTCATTGGTCGACTCCAAATCAAAATTTCTAGGGTCCAAAGCCTCATTTTTACTTTCCAAAGTCTTACTCTTGTCTTACAAAGCCACATTTTAGGCTCCAAACCCCACATTTTGACAGCCAAAGGCTCACTGTTAGTGTGCATAGTCTCATTTCAGGCTCCAAAGCCTCTTTTCTTAGCATCCAGACAGGCATCCTTAGGGTCCGAGCCGCCTCTGGAGGGTCCAAGCCCTCCTTTGGAGCTTCCAAAGTTCCAGGGTTTGTGCTTTTAAGGTTCAAAGATGCATTTTAAGGGCCCAGAGCATCATTTTTAAGTGGAAAGCCGCATTGTTCGACTCCAAAAGCCACATTTCTAGGGTGCAGAGCCTCATTTTTACTTTCCAAAGTCTTACTCTTGTCTTACAAAGCCTCATTTTAGGCTCCAAACCCCACATTTTTATGGCCAAAGGCTCACTGTTAGTGTGCATAGTCTCATTTCAGGCTCCAAAGCCTCTTTTTTTAGCATCCAGACAGGCATCCTTAAGGTCCGAGCTGCCTCTGGAGGGTCCAAGCCCTCATTTGGAGGGTCCAAGGTTCCAGGGATTGCATATTTGGAGGTTCAAAGATGCGTTTTAAGGGCCCAGAGCATCATTTTTAAGCCCAAAGTCTGATTTGAAAGGTCCAAAGCCTCATTGGTCGAGTCCAAATCAAAATTTCTAGGGTGCAGAGCCTCATTTTTACTTTCCAAAGTCTTACTCTTGTCTTACTAAGCCACATTTTAGGCTCCAAACCCCATATTTTAACGGCCAAAGGCTCACTGTTAGTTTACATAGTCTCATTTCCGGGTCCAAAGCCTCTTTTTTTAGCATCCAGACAGGCATCCTTAGGGTCCGAGACGCCTCTGGAGGGTCCAAGCCCTCCTTTGGAGGGTCCAAAGTTCCAGGGGTTACATATTTGGAGGTTCAAAGATGCGTTTTAAGGGCCCAGAGCATCATTTTTAAGCCCAAAGTCTGATTTGAAAGGTCCAAAGCCTCATTGGTCAAGTCCAAATCAAAATTTCTAGGGTCCAAAGCCTCATTTTTACTTTCCAAAGTCTTACTCTTGTCTTACAAAGCCTCATTTTAGGCTCCAAACCCCACATTTTGACAGCCAAAGGCTCACTGTTAGTGTGCATAGTCTCATTTCCGGCTCCAAAGCCTCTTTTTTTAGCATCCAGACAGGCATCCTTAGGGTCCGAGCCGCCTCTGGAGGGTCCAAGCCCTCCTTTGGAGGGTCCAAAGTTCCAGGGTTTGCATATTTGGAGGTTCAAAGATGCATTTTAAGGGCCCACAGCATCATTTTTAAGCCCAAAGTCCGATTTGAAAAGTCCAAAGCCTCATTGGTCGAGTCCAAAGCCACATTTCTAGGGTGCAGAGCCTCATTTTTACTTTCCAAAGTCTTACTCTTGTCTTACAAAGCCACATTTTAGGCTCCAAACCCCACAGTTTTATGGCCAAAGGCTCACTGTTAGTTTGCATAGTCTCATTTCAGGCTCCAAAGCCTCTTTTCTTAGCATCCAGACAGGCATCCTTAGGGTCCGAACCGCATCTGGAGGGTCCAAGCCCTCATTTGGAGGGTCCAAAGTTCCAGGGTTTGTGCTTTTAAGGTTCAAAGATGCATTTTAAGGGCCCACAGCATCATTTTTAAGCCCAAAGTCCGATTGGAAAGGTCCAAAGCCTCATTGGTCGACTCCAAATCAAAATTTCTAGGGTCCAAAGCCTCATTTTTACTTTCCAAAGTCTTACTCTTGTCTTACAAAGCCACATTTTAGGCTCCAAACCCCACATTTTGACAGCCAAAGGCTCACTGTTAGTGTGCATAGTCTCATTTCAGGCTCCAAAGCCTCTTTTCTTAGCATCCAGACAGGCATCCTTAGGGTCCGAGACGCCTCTGGAGGGTCCAAGCCCTCCTTTGGAGCTTCCAAAGTTCCAGGGTTTGTGCTTTTAAGGTTCAAAGATGCATTTTCATTCCCCAGAGCATCATTTTTAAGTGGAAAGCCGCATTGTTCGACTCCAAAAGCCACATTTCTAGGGTGCAGAGCCTCATTTTTACTTTCCAAAGTCTTACTCTTGTCTTACAAAGCCTCATTTTAGGCTCCAAACCCCACATTTTTACAGCCAAGGGCTCACTGTTAGTTTGCATAGTCTCATTTCAGGCTCCAAAGCCTCTTTTCTTAGCATCCAGACAGGCATCCTTAGGGTCCGAACCGCATCTGGAGGGTCCAAGCCCTCATTTGGAGGGTCCAAAGTTCCAGGGTTTGTGCTTTTAAGGTTCAAAGATGCATTTTAAGGGCCCACAGCATCATTTTTAAGCCCAAAGTCTGATTTGAAAGGTCCAAAGCCTCATTGGTCGACTCCAAATCAAAATTTCTAGGGTCCAAAGCCTCATTTTTACTTTCCAAAGTCTTACTCTTGTCTTACAAAGCCACATTTTAGGCTCCAAACCCCACATTTTGACAGCCAAAGGCTCACTGTTAGTGTGCATAGTCTCATTTCAGGCTCCAAAGCCTCTTTTCTTAGCATCCAGACAGGCATCCTTAGGGTCCGAGACGCCTCTGGAGGGTCCAAGCCCTCCTTTGGAGCTTCCAAAGTTCCAGGGTTTGTGCTTTTAAGGTTCAAAGATGCATTTTCATGGCCCAGAGCATCATTTTTAAGTGGAAAGCCGCATTGTTCGACTCCAAAAGCCACATTTCTAGGGTGCAGAGCCTCATTTTTACTTTCCAAAGTCTTACTCTTGTCTTACAAAGCCTCATTTTAGGCTCCAAACCCCACATTTTTATGGCCAAAGGCTCACTGTTAGTGTGCATAGTCTCATTTCAGGCTCCAAAGCCTCTTTTTTTAGCATCCAGACAGGCATCCTTAAGGTCCGAGCTGCCTCTGGAGGGTCCAAGCCCTCATTTGGAGGGTCCAAGGTTCCAGGGATTGCATATTTGGAGGTTCAAAGATGCGTTTTAAGGGCCCAGAGCATCATTTTTAAGCCCAAAGTCTGATTTGAAAGGTCCAAAGCCTCATTGGTCGACTCCAAATCAAAATTTCTAGGGTGCAGAGCCTCATTTTTACTTTCCAAAGTCTTACTCTTGTCTTACAAAGCCACATTTTAGGCTCCAAACCCCACATTTTTATGGCCAAAGGCTCACTGTTAGTGTGCATAGTCTCATTTCAGGCTCCAAGCCTCTTTTTTTAGCATCCAAACAGGCATCCTTAGGGTCCGAGCCACCTCTGGAGGGTCCAAGCCCTCATTTGGAGCTTCCAAAGTTCCAGGGTTTGTGCTTTTAAGGTTCAAAGATGCATTTAAAGGGCCCAGAGCATCATTTTTAAGTGGAAAGCCGCATTGTTCGAGTCCAAAGCCACATTTCTACGGTCCAAGGCCTCATTTTTACTTTCCAAAGTCTTACTCTTGTCTTACAAAGCCACATTTTAGGCTCCAAACCCCACATTTTTACGGCCAAAGGCTCACTGTTAGTTTGCATAGTCTCATTTCAGGCTCCAAAGCCTCTTTTCTTAGCATCCAGACAGGCATCCTTAGGGTCCGAGACGCCTCTGGAGGGTCCAAGCCCTCATTTGGAGGGTCCAAAGTTCCAGGGTTTGCATATTTGGAGGTTCAACGATGCATTTTAAGGGCCCACAGCATCATTTTTAAGCCCAAAGTCTGATTTGAAAGGTCCAAAGCCTCATTGGTCAAGTCCAAATCAAAATTTCTAGGGTCCAAAGCCTCATTTTTACTTTCCAAAGTCTTACTCTTGTCTTACAAAGCCTCATTTTAGGCTCCAAACCCCACATTTTGACAGCCAAAGGCTCACTGTTAGTGTGCATAGTCTCATTTCCGGCTCCAAAGCCTCTTTTTTTAGCATCCAGACAGGCATCCTTAGGGTCCGAGCCGCCTCTGGAGGGTCCAAGCCCTCCTTTGGAGCTTCCAAAGTTCCAGGGTTTGTGCTTTTAAGGTTCAAAGATGCATTTTCATGGCCCAGAGCATCATTTTTAAGTGGAAAGCCGCATTGTTCGACTCCAAAAGCCACATTTCTAGGGTGCAGAGCCTCATTTTTACTTTCCAAAGTCTTACTCTTGTCTTACAAAGCCTCATTTTAGGCTCCAAACCCCACATTTTTATGGCCAAAGGCTCACTGTTAGTGTGCATAGTCTCATTTCAGGCTCCAAAGCCTCTTTTTTTAGCATCCAGACAGGCATCCTTAAGGTCCGAGCTGCCTCTGGAGGGTCCAAGCCCTCATTTGGAGGGTCCAAGGTTCCAGGGATTGCATATTTGGAGGTTCAAAGATGCGTTTTAAGGGCCCAGAGCATCATTTTTAAGCCCAAAGTCTGATTTGAAAGGTCCAAAGCCTCATTGGTCGACTCCAAATCAAAATTTCTAGGGTGCAGAGCCTCATTTTTACTTTCCAAAGTCTTACTCTTGTCTTACAAAGCCACATTTTAGGCTCCAAACCCCACATTTTTATGGCCAAAGGCTCACTGTTAGTGTGCATAGTCTCATTTCAGGCTCCAAGCCTCTTTTTTTAGCATCCAAACAGGCATCCTTAGGGTCCGAGCCACCTCTGGAGGGTCCAAGCCCTCATTTGGAGCTTCCAAAGTTCCAGGGTTTGTGCTTTTAAGGTTCAAAGATGCATTTAAAGGGCCCAGAGCATCATTTTTAAGTGGAAAGCCGCATTGTTCGAGTCCAAAGCCACATTTCTACGGTCCAAGGCCTCATTTTTACTTTCCAAAGTCTTACTCTTGTCTTACAAAGCCACATTTTAGGCTCCAAACCCCACATTTTTACGGCCAAAGGCTCACTGTTAGTTTGCATAGTCTCATTTCAGGCTCCAAAGCCTCTTTTCTTAGCATCCAGACAGGCATCCTTAGGGTCCGAGACGCCTCTGGAGGGTCCAAGCCCTCATTTGGAGGGTCCAAAGTTCCAGGGTTTGCATATTTGGAGGTTCAAAGATGCATTTTAAGGGCCCACAGCATCATTTTTAAGCCCAAAGTCTGATTTGAAAGGTCCAAAGCCTCATTGGTCAAGTCCAAATCAAAATTTCTAGGGTCCAAAGCCTCATTTTTACTTTCCAAAGTCTTACTCTTGTCTTACAAAGCCTCATTTTAGGCTCCAAACCCCACATTTTGACAGCCAAAGGCTCACTGTTAGTGTGCATAGTCTCATTTCCGGCTCCAAAGCCTCTTTTTTTAGCATCCAGACAGGCATCCTTAGGGTCCGAGCCGCCTCTGGAGGGTCCAAGCCCTCCTTTGGAGGGTCCAAAGTTCCAGGGTTTGCATATTTGGAGGTTCAAAGATGCATTTTAAGGGCCCACAGCATCATTTTTAAGCCCAAAGTCCGATTGGAAAGGTCCAAAGCCTCATTGGTCGAGTCCAAAGCCACATTTCTAGGGTGCAGAGCCTCATTTTTACTTTCCAAAGTCTTACTCTTGTCTTACAAAGCCACATTTTAGGCTCCAAACCCCACATTTTGACAGCCAAAGGCTCACTGTTAGTGTGCATAGTCTCATTTCAGGCTCCAAAGCCTCTTTTTTTAGCATCCAAACAGGCATCCTTAGGGTCCGAGCCACCTCTGGAGGGTCCAAGCCCTCCTTTGGAGCTTCCAAAGTTCCAGGGTTTGTCCTTTTAAGGTTCAAAGATGCATTTTAAGGGCCCACAGCATCATTTTTAAGCCCAAAGTCTGATTTGAAAGGTCCAAAGCCTCATTGGTCGAGTCCAACTCAAAATTTCTAGGGTCCAAAGCCTCATTTTTACTTTCCAAAGTCTTACTCTTGTCTTACAAAGCCACATTTTAGGCTCCAAACCCCACATTTTGACAGCCAAAGGCTCACTGTTAGTTTGCATAGTCTCATTTCAGGCTCCAAAGCCTCTTTTTTTAGCATCCAGACAGGCATCCTTAGGGTCCGAGCCGCCTCTGGAGGGTCCAAGCCCTCATTTGGAGGGTCCAAAGTTCCAGGGATTGCATATTTGGAGGTTCAAAGATGCATTTTAAGGGCCCACAGCATCATTTTTAAGTGGAAAGCCGCATTGGTCGAGTCCAAATCAAAATTTCTAGGGTGCAGAGCCTCATTTTTACTTTCCAAAGTCTTACTCTTGTCTTACAAAGCCTCATTTTAGGCTCCAAACCCCACATTTTTACGGCCAAAGGCTCACTGTTAGTGTGCATAGTCTCATTTCAGGCTCCAAAGCCTCTTTTTTTAGCATCCAGACAGGCATCCTTAGGGTCCGAGCCGCCTCTGGAGGGTCCAAGCCCTCATTTGGAGGGTCCAAGGTTCCAGGGATTGCATATTTGGAGGTTCAAAGATGCATTTTAACGGCCCACAGCATCATTTTTAAGTGGAAAGCCGCATTGTTCGAGTCCAAAACCACATTTCTAGGGTGCAGAGCCCCATTTTTGCTTTCCAAAGTCTTACTCTTGTCTTACAAAGCCTCATTTTAGGCTCCAAACCCCACATTTTTACAGCCAAGGGCTCACTGTTAGTTTGCATAGTCTCATTTCAGGCTCCAAAGCCTCTTTTCTTAGCATCCAGACAGGCATCCTTAGGGTCCGAACCGCATCTGGAGGGTCCAAGCCCTCATTTGGAGGGTCCAAAGTTCCAGGGTTTGTGCTTTTAAGGTTCAAAGATGCATTTTAAGGGCCCACAGCATCATTTTTAAGCCCAAAGTCTGATTTGAAAGGTCCAAAGCCTCATTGGTCGACTCCAAATCAAAATTTCTAGGGTCCAAAGCCTCATTTTTACTTTCCAAAGTCTTACTCTTGTCTTACAAAGCCACATTTTAGGCTCCAAACCCCACATTTTGACAGCCAAAGGCTCACTGTTAGTGTGCATAGTCTCATTTCAGGCTCCAAAGCCTCTTTTCTTAGCATCCAGACAGGCATCCTTAGGGTCCGAGACGCCTCTGGAGGGTCCAAGCCCTCCTTTGGAGCTTCCAAAGTTCCAGGGTTTGTGCTTTTAAGGTTCAAAGATGCATTTTCATGGCCCAGAGCATCATTTTTAAGTGGAAAGCCGCATTGTTCGACTCCAAAAGCCACATTTCTAGGGTGCAGAGCCTCATTTTTACTTTCCAAAGTCTTACTCTTGTCTTACAAAGCCTCATTTTAGGCTCCAAACCCCACATTTTGACAGCCAAAGTCTCACTGTTAGTTTGCATAGTCTCATTTCAGGCTCCAAAGCCTCTTTTTTTAGCATCCAGACAGGCATCCTTAAGGTCCGAGCCGCCTCTGGAGGGTCCAAGCCCTCATTTGGAGGGTCCAAGGTTCCAGGGATTGCATATTGGGAGGTTCAAAGATGCATTTTAAGGGCCCAGAGCATCATTTTTAAGCCCAAAGTCTGATTTGAAAGGTCCAAAGCCTCATTGGTCGAGTCCAAATCAAAATTTCTAGGGTGCAGAGCCTCATTTTTACTTTCCAAAGTCTTACTCTTGTCTTACTAAGCCACATTTTAGGCTCCAAACCCCACATTTTTATGGCCAAAGGCTCACTGTTAGTGTGCATAGTCTCATTTCAGACTCCAAGCCTCTTTTTTTAGCATCCAAACAGGCATCCTTAGGGTCCGAGCCACCTCTGGAGGGTCCAAGCCCTCATTTGGAGCTTCCAAAGTTCCAGGGTTTGTGCTTTTAAGGTTCAAAGATGCATTTAAAGGGCCCAGAGCATCATTTTTAAGTGGAAAGCCGCATTGTTCGAGTCCAAAGCCACATTTCTACGGTCCAAGGCCTCATTTTTACTTTCCAAAGTCTTACTCTTGTCTTACAAAGCCACATTTTAGGCTCCAAACCCCACATTTTGACAGCCAAAGGCTCACTGTTAGTTTGCATAGTCTCATTTCAGACTCCAAAGCCTCTTTTCTTAGCATCCAGACAGGCATCCTTAGGGTCCGAGCCGCCTCTGGAGGGTCCAAGCCCTCCTTTGGAGCTTCCAAAGTTCCAGGGATTGCGTATTTGGAGGTTCAAAGATGCATTTAAAGGGCCCAGAGCATCATTTTTAAGTGGAAAGCCGCATGGTTCAAGTCCAAAGCCACATTTCTAGGGTGCAGAGCCTCATTTTTGCTTTCCAAAGTCTTACTCTTGTCTTACAAAGCCTCATTTTAGGCTCCAAACCCCACATTTTTACGGCCAAAGGCTCACTGTTAGTTTGCATAGTCTCATTTCAGGCTCCAAAGCCTCTTTTTTAGCATCCAGACAGGCATCCTTAGGGTCCGAGCCGCCTCTGGAGGGTTCAAGCCCTCCTTTGGAGCTTCCAAAGTTCCAGGGTTTGTGCTTTTAAGGTTCAAAGATGCATTTTAAGGGCCCAGAGCATCAATTTTAAGTGGAAAGCCGCATTGTTCGAGTCCAAAGCCACATTTCTAGGGTGCAGAGCCTCATTTTTACTTTCCAAAGTCTTACTCTTGTCTTACAAAGCCACATTTTAGGCTCCAAACCCCACATTTTTATGGCCAAAGGCTCACTGTTAGTGTGCATAGTCTCATTTCAGGCTCCAAGCCTCTTTTTTAGCATCCAGACAGGCATCCTTAGGGTCCAAGCCGCCTCTGCAGGGTCCAAGCCCTCCTTTGGAGCTTCCAAAGTTCCAGGGTTTGTGCTTTTAAGGTTCAAAGATGCATTTTCATGGCCCAGAGCATCATTTTTAAGTGGAAAGCCGCATTGTTCGACTCCAAAAGCCACATTTCTAGGGTGCAGAGCCTCATTTTTACTTTCCAAAGTCTTACTCTTGTCTTACAAAGCCACATTTTAGGCTCCAAACCCCACATTTTGACAGCCAAAGGCACACTGTTAGTTTACATAGTCTCATTTCCGGGTCCAAAGCCTCTTTTTTTAGCATCCAAACAGGCATCCTTAGGGTCCGAGCCGCCTCTGGAGGGTCCAAGCCCTCCTTTGGAGCTTCCAAAGTTCCAGGGATTGCGTATTTGGAGGTTCAAAGATGCATTTAAAGGGCCCAGAGCATCATTTTTAAGTGGAAAGCCGCATGGTTCAAGTCCAAAGCCACATTTCTAGGGTGCAGAGCCTCATTTTTACTTTCCAAAGTCTTACTCTTGTCTTACAAAGCCTCATTTTAGGCTCCAAACCCCACATTTTTACGGCCAAAGGCTCACTGTTAGTTTGCATAGTCTCATTTCAGGCTCCAAGCCTCTTTTTTAGCATCCAGACAGGCATCCTTAGGGTCCAAGCCGCCTCTGCAGGGTCCAAGCCCTCCTTTGGAGGGTCCAAAGTTCCAGGGTTTGTGCTTTTAAGGTTCAAAGATGCATTTTCATGGCCCAGAGCATCATTTTTAAGTGGAAAGCCGCATTGTTCGACTCCAAAAGCCACATTTCTAGGGTGCAGAGCCTAATTTTACTTTCCAAAGTCTTACTCTTGTCTTACTAAGCCACATTTTAGGCTCCAAACCCCACATTTTTACGGCCAAAGGCTCACTGTTAGTTTACATAGTCTCATTTCCGGGTCCAAAGCCTCTTTTCTTAGCATCCAGACAGGCATCCGTAGGGTCCAAGCCACCTCTGCAGGGTCCAAGCCCTCCTTTGGAGCTTCCAAAGTTCCAGGGATTGCGTATTTGGAGGTTCAAAGATGCATTTAAAGGGCCCAGAGCATCATTTTTAAGTGGAAAGCCGCATGGTTCAAGTCCAAAGCCACATTTCTAGGGTGCAGAGCCTCATTTTTACTTTCCAAAGTCTTACTCTTGTCTTACAAAGCCTCATTTTAGGCTCCAAACCCCACATTTTTACAGCCAAGGGCTCACTGTTAGTTTGCATAGTCTCATTTCAGGCTCCAAAGCCTCTTTTCTTAGCATCCAGACAGGCATCCTTAGGGTCCGAACCGCATCTGGAGGGTCCAAGCCCTCATTTGGAGGGTCCAAAGTTCCAGGGTTTGTGCTTTTAAGGTTCAAAGATGCATTTTAAGGGCCCACAGCATCATTTTTAAGCCCAAAGTCTGATTTGAAAGGTCCAAAGCCTCATTGGTCGACTCCAAATCAAAATTTCTAGGGTCCAAAGCCTCATTTTTACTTTCCAAAGTCTTACTCTTGTCTTACAAAGCCACATTTTAGGCTCCAAACCCCACATTTTGACAGCCAAAGGCTCACTGTTAGTGTGCATAGTCTCATTTCAGGCTCCAAAGCCTCTTTTCTTAGCATCCAGACAGGCATCCTTAGGGTCCGAGCCGCCTCTGGAGGGTCCAAGCCCTCCTTTGGAGCTTCCAAAGTTCCAGGGTTTGTGCTTTTAAGGTTCAAAGATGCATTTTCATGGCCCAGAGCATCATTTTTAAGTGGAAAGCCGCATTGTTCGACTCCAAAAGCCACATTTCTAGGGTGCAGAGCCTCATTTTTACTTTCCAAAGTCTTACTCTTGTCTTACAAAGCCTCATTTTAGGCTCCAAACCCCACATTTTGACAGCCAAAGGCTCACTGTTAGTTTGCATAGTCTCATTTCAGGCTCCAAAGCCTCTTTTTTTAGCATCCAGACAGGCATCCTTAAGGTCCGAGCTGCCTCTGGAGGGTCCAAGCCCTCATTTGGAGGGTCCAAGGTTCCAGGGATTGCATATTTGGAGGTTCAAAGATGCGTTTTAAGGGCCCAGAGCATCATTTTTAAGCCCAAAGTCTGATTTGAAAGGTCCAAAGCCTCATTGGTCGAGTCCAAATCAAAATTTCTAGGGTGCAGAGCCTCATTTTTACTTTCCAAAGTCTTACTCTTGTCTTACAAAGCCTCATTTTAGGCTCCAAACCCCACATTTTTACAGCCAAGGGCTCACTGTTAGTTTGCATAGTCTCATTTCAGGCTCCAAAGCCTCTTTTCTTAGCATCCAGACAGGCATCCTTAGGGTCCGAACCGCATCTGGAGGGTCCAAGCCCTCATTTGGAGGGTCCAAAGTTCCAGGGTTTGTGCTTTTAAGGTTCAAAGATGCATTTTAAGGGCCCACAGCATCATTTTTAAGCCCAAAGTCTGATTTGAAAGGTCCAAAGCCTCATTGGTCGACTCCAAATCAAAATTTCTAGGGTCCAAAGCCTCATTTTTACTTTCCAAAGTCTTACTCTTGTCTTACAAAGCCACATTTTAGGCTCCAAACCCCACATTTTGACAGCCAAAGGCTCACTGTTAGTGTGCATAGTCTCATTTCAGGCTCCAAAGCCTCTTTTCTTAGCATCCAGACAGGCATCCTTAGGGCCCGAGCCGCCTCTGGAGGGTCCAAGCCCTCCTTTGGAGCTTCCAAAGTTCCAGGGTTTGTGCTTTTAAGGTTCAAAGATGCATTTAAAGGGCCCAGAGCATCATTTTTAAGTGGAAAGCCGCATTGTTCGACTCCAAAAGCCACATTTCTAGGGTGCAGAGCCTCATTTTTACTTTCCAAAGTCTTACTCTTGTCTTACAAAGCCTCATTTTAGGCTCCAAACCCCACATTTTGACAGCCAAAGTCTCACTGTTAGTTTGCATAGTCTCATTTCAGGCTCCAAAGCCTCTTTTTTTAGCATCCAGACAGGCATCCTTAAGGTCCGAGCCGCCTCTGGAGGGTCCAAGCCCTCATTTGGAGGGTCCAAGGTTCCAGGGATTGCATATTTGGAGGTTCAAAGATGCATTTTAAGGGCCCACAGCATCATTTTTAAGCCCAAAGTCTGATTTGAAAGGTCCAAAGCCTCATTGGTCGAGTCCAAATCAAAATTTCTAGGGTGCAGAGCCTCATTTTTACTTTCCAAAGTCTTACTCTTGTCTTACTAAGCCACATTTTAGGCTCCAAACCCCACATTTTGACAGCCAAAGGCTCACTGTTAGTGTGCATAGTCTCATTTCAGGCTCCAAAGCCTCTTTTCTTAGCATCCAGACAGGCATCCTTAGGGTCCGAGCCGCCTCTGGAGGGTCCAAGCCCTCCTTTGGAGCTTCCAAAGTTCCAGGGTTTGTGCTTTTAAGGTTCAAAGATGCATTTTCATGGCCCAGAGCATCATTTTTAAGTGGAAAGCCGCATTGTTCGACTCCAAAAGCCACATTTCTAGGGTGCAGAGCCTCATTTTTACTTTCCAAAGTCTTACTCTTGTCTTACAAAGCCTCATTTTAGGCTCCAAACCCCACATTTTGACAGCCAAAGGCTCACTGTTAGTTTGCATAGTCTCATTTCAGGCTCCAAAGCCTCTTTTTTTAGCATCCAGACAGGCATCCTTAAGGTCCGAGCCGCCTCTGGAGGGTCCAAGCCCTCATTTGGAGGGTCCAAGGTTCCAGGGATTGCATATTTGGAGGTTCAAAGATGCATTTTAAGGGCCCACAGCATCATTTTTAAGTGGAAAGCTGCATTGGTCGAGTCCAAATCAAAATTTCTAGGGTGCAGAGCCTCATTTTTACTTTCCAAAGTCTTACTCTTGTCTTACAAAGCCTCATTTTAGGCTCCAAACCCCACATTTTTACGGCCAAAGGCTCACTGTTAGTGTGCATAGTCTCATTTCAGGCTCCAAAGCCTCTTTTTTTAGCATCCAGACAGGCATCCTTAAGGTCCGAGCCGCCTCTGGAGGGTCCAAGCCCTCCTTTGGAGCTTCCAAAGTTCCAGGGATTGCATATTTGGAGGTTCAAAGATGCATTTAAAGGGCCCAGAGCATCATTTTTAAGTGGAAAGCCGCATTGTTCGAGTCCAAAACCACATTTCTAGGGTGCAGAGCCCCATTTTTGCTTTCCAAAGTCTTACTCTTGTCTTACAAAGCCTCATTTTAGGCTCCAAACCCCACATTTTTACAGCCAAGGGCTCACTGTTAGTTTGCATAGTCTCATTTCAGGCTCCAAAGCCTCTTTTCTTAGCATCCAGACAGGCATCCTTAGGGTCCGAACCGCATCTGGAGGGTCCAAGCCCTCATTTGGAGGGTCCAAAGTTCCAGGGTTTGTGCTTTTAAGGTTCAAAGATGCATTTTAAGGGCCCACAGCATCATTTTTAAGCCCAAAGTCTGATTTGAAAGGTCCAAAGCCTCATTGGTCGACTCCAAATCAAAATTTCTAGGGTCCAAAGCCTCATTTTTACTTTCCAAAGTCTTACTCTTGTCTTACAAAGCCACATTTTAGGCTCCAAACCCCACATTTTGACAGCCAAAGGCTCACTGTTAGTGTGCATAGTCTCATTTCAGGCTCCAAAGCCTCTTTTCTTAGCATCCAGACAGGCATCCTTAGGGCCCGAGCCGCCTCTGGAGGGTCCAAGCCCTCCTTTGGAGCTTCCAAAGTTCCAGGGTTTGTGCTTTTAAGGTTCAAAGATGCATTTTCATGGCCCAGAGCATCATTTTTAAGTGGAAAGCCGCATTGTTCGACTCCAAAAGCCACATTTCTAGGGTGCAGAGCCTCATTTTTACTTTCCAAAGTCTTACTCTTGTCTTACAAAGCCTCATTTTAGGCTCCAAACCCCACATTTTGACAGCCAAAGGCTCACTGTTAGTTTGCATAGTCTCATTTCAGGCTCCAAAGCCTCTTTTTTTAGCATCCAGACAGGCATCCTTAAGGTCCGAGCCGCCTCTGGAGGGTCCAAGCCCTCATTTGGAGGGTCCAAGGTTCCAGGGATTGCATATTTGGAGGTTCAAAGATGCATTTTAAGGGCCCACAGCATCATTTTTAAGTGGAAAGCCGCATTGGTCGAGTCCAAATCAAAATTTCTAGGGTGCAGAGCCTCATTTTTACTTTCCAAAGTCTTACTCTTGTCTTACAAAGCCTCATTTTAGGCTCCAAACCCCACATTTTTACGGCCAAAGGCTCACTGTTAGTGTGCATAGTCTCATTTCAGGCTCCAAAGCCTCTTTTTTTAGCATCCAGACAGGCATCCTTAAGGTCCGAGCCGCCTCTGGAGGGTCCAAGCCCTCATTTGGAGGGTCCAAGGTTCCAGGGATTGCATATTTGGAGGTTCAAAGATGCATTTTAAGGGCCCACAGCATCATTTTTAAGCCCAAAGTCTGATTTGAAAGGTCCAAAGCCTCATTGGTCGAGTCCAAATCAAAATTTCTAGGGTGCAGAGCCTCATTTTTACTTTCCAAAGTCTTACTCTTGTCTTACTAAGCCACATTTTAGGCTCCAAACCCCACATTTTGACAGCCAAAGGCTCACTGTTACTGTGCATAGTCTCATTTCAGGCTCCAAAGCCTCTTTTCTTAGCATCCAGACAGGCATCCTTAGGGTCCGAGCCGCCTCTGGAGGGTCCAAGCCCTCCTTTGGAGCTTCCAAAGTTCCAGGGTTTGTCCTTTTAAGGTTCAAAGATGCATTTTAAGGGCCCACAGCATCATTTTTAAGTGGAAAGCCGCATTGTTCGACTCCAAAAGCCACATTTCTAGGGTGCAGAGCCTCATTTTTACTTTCCAAAGTCTTACTCTTGTCTTACTAAGCCACATTTTAGGCTCCAAACCCCACATTTTGACAGCCAAAGGCTCACTGTTAGTTTGCATAGTCTCATTTCAGGCTCCAAAGCCTCTTTTTTTAGCATCCAGACAGGCATCCTTAAGGTCCGAGCCGCCTCTGGAGGGTCCAAGCCCTCATTTGGAGGGTCCAAGGTTCCAGGGATTGCATATTTGGAGGTTCAAAGATGCATTTTAAGGGCCCACAGCATCATTTTTAAGTGGAAAGCCGCATTGTTCGAGTCCAAAGCCACATTTCTAGGGTGCAGAGCCTCATTTTTACTTTCCAAAGTCTTACTCTTGTCTTACAAAGCCTCATTTTAGGCTCCAAACCCCACATTTTTACGGCCAAAGGCTCACTGTTAGTTTGCATAGTCTCATTTCAGGCTCCAAAGCCTCTTTTTTTAGCATCCAGACAGGCATCCTTAAGGTCCGAGCCGCCTCTGGAGGGTCCAAGCCCTCCTTTGGAGCTTCCAAAGTTCCAGGGATTTCGTATTTGGAGGTTCAAAGATGCATTTAAAGGGCCCAGAGCATCATTTTTAAGCCCAAAGTCTGATTTGAAAGGTCCAAAGCCTCATTGGTCGACTCCAAATCAAAATTTCTAGGGTCCAAAGCCTCATTTTTACTTTCCAAAGTCTTACTCTTGTCTTACAAAGCCACATTTTAGGCTCCAAACCCCACATTTTGACAGCCAAAGGCTCACTGTTAGTTTGCATAGTCTCATTTCAGGCTCCAAAGCCTCTTTTCTTAGCATCCAGACAGGCATCCTTAGGGTCCGAGCCGCCTCTGGAGGGTCCAAGCCCTCCTTTGGAGCTTCCAAAGTTCCAGGGATTGCGTATTTGGAGGTTCAAAGATGCATTTAAAGGGCCCAGAGCATCATTTTTAAGTGGAAAGTCGCATGGTTCAAGTCCAAAGCCACATTTCTAGGGTGCAGAGCCTCATTTTTGCTTTCCAAAGTCTTACTCTTGTCTTACAAAGCCTCATTTTAGGCTCCAAACCCCACATTTTTACGGCCAAAGGCTCACTGTTAGTGTGCATAGTCTCATTTCAGGCTCCAAAGCCTCTTTTTTAGCATCCAGACAGGCATCCTTAGGGTCCGAGCCGCCTCTGGAGGGTTCAAGCCCTCCTTTGGAGCTTCCAAAGTTCCAGGGTTTGTGCTTTTAAGGTTCAAAGATGCATTTTAAGGGCCCAGAGCATCATTTTTAAGTGGAAAGCCGCATTGTTCGAGTCCAAAGCCACATTTCTAGGGTGCAGAGCCTCATTTTTACTTTCCAAAGTCTTACTCTTGTCTTACAAAGCCACATTTTAGGCTCCAAACCCCACATTTTGACAGCCAAAGGCTCACTGTTAGTGTGCATAGTCTCATTTCAGGCTCCAAGCCTCTTTTTTAGCATCCAGACAGGCATCCTTAGGGTCCAAGCCGCCTCTGCAGGGTCCAAGCCCTCCTTTGGAGCTTCCAAAGTTCCAGGGTTTGTGCTTTTAAGGTTCAAAGATGCATTTTCATGGCCCAGAGCATCATTTTTAAGTGGAAAGCCGCATTGTTCGACTCCAAAAGCCACATTTCTAGGGTGCAGAGCCTCATTTTTACTTTCCAAAGTCTTACTCTTGTCTTACTAAGCCACATTTTAGGCTCCAAACCCCATATTTTAACGGCCAAAGGCTCACTGTTAGTTTACATAGTCTCATTTCCGGGTCCAAAGCCTCTTTTTTTAGCATCCAGACAGGCATCCTTAGGGTCCGAGCCGCCTCTGGAGGGTCCAAGCCCTCCTTTGGAGGGTCCAAAGTTCCAGGGGTTACATATTTGGAGGTTCAAAGATGCGTTTTAAGGGCCCAGAGCATCATTTTTAAGCCCAAAGTCTGATTTGAAAGGTCCAAAGCCTCATTGGTCAAGTCCAAATCAAAATTTCTAGGGTCCAAAGCCTCATTTTTACTTTCCAAAGTCTTACTCTTGTCTTACAAAGCCACATTTTAGGCTCCAAACCCCACATTTTGACAGCCAAAGGCTCACTGTTAGTGTGCATAGTCTCATTTCCGGCTCCAAAGCCTCTTTTTTTAGCATCCAGACAGGCATCCTTAGGGTCCGAGCCGCCTCTGGTGGGTCCAAGCCCTCCTTTGGAGGGTCCAAAGTTCCAGGGTTTGCATATTTGGAGGTTCAAAGATGCATTTTAAGGGCCCACAGCATCATTTTTAAGCCCAAAGTCCGATTTGAAAAGTCCAAAGCCTCATTGGTCGAGTCCAAAGCCACATTTCTAGGGTGCAGAGCCTCATTTTTACTTTCCAAAGTCTTACTCTTGTCTTACAAAGCCACATTTTAGGCTCCAAACCCCACAGTTTTATGGCCAAAGGCTCACTGTTAGTTTGCATAGTCTCATTTCAGGCTCCAAAGCCTCTTTTCTTAGCATCCAGACAGGCATCCTTAGGGTCCGAACCGCCTCTGGAGGGTCCAAGCCCTCCTTTGGAGCTTCCAAAGTTCCAGGGATTGCATATTTGGAGGTTCAAAGATGCATTTAAAGGGCCCAGAGCATCATTTTTAAGTGGAAAGCCGCATTGTTCGAGTCCAAAACCACATTTCTAGGGTGCAGAGCCCCATTTTTGCTTTCCAAAGTCTTACTCTTGTCTTACAAAGCCTCATTTTAGGCTCCAAACCCCACATTTTTACAGCCAAGGGCTCACTGTTAGTTTGCATAGTCTCATTTCAGGCTCCAAAGCCTCTTTTCTTAGCATCCAGACAGGCATCCTTAGGGTCCGAACCGCATCTGGAGGGTCCAAGCCCTCATTTGGAGGGTCCAAAGTTCCAGGGTTTGTGCTTTTAAGGTTCAAAGATGCATTTTAAGGGCCCACAGCATCATTTTTAAGCCCAAAGTCTGATTTGAAAGGTCCAAAGCCTCATTGGTCGAGTCCAAATCAAAATTTCTAGGGTCCAAAGCCTCATTTTTACTTTCCAAAGTCTTACTCTTGTCTTACAAAGCCACATTTTAGGCTCCAAACCCCACATTTTGACAGCCAAAGGCTCACTGTTAGTGTGCATAGTCTCATTTCAGGCTCCAAAGCCTCTTTTCTTAGCATCCAGACAGGCATCCTTAGGGCCCGAGCCGCCTCTGGAGGGTCCAAGCCCTCCTTTGGAGCTTCCAAAGTTCCAGGGTTTGTGCTTTTAAGGTTCAAAGATGCATTTTCATGGCCCAGAGCATCATTTTTAAGTGGAAAGCCGCATTGTTCGACTCCAAAAGCCACATTTCTAGGGTGCAGAGCCTCATTTTTACTTTCCAAAGTCTTACTCTTGTCTTACAAAGCCTCATTTTAGGCTCCAAACCCCACATTTTGACAGCCAAAGGCTCACTGTTAGTTTGCATAGTCTCATTTCAGGCTCCAAAGCCTCTTTTTTTAGCATCCAGACAGGCATCCTTAAGGTCCGAGCCGCCTCTGGAGGGTCCAAGCCCTCATTTGGAGGGTCCAAGGTTCCAGGGATTGCATATTTGGAGGTTCAAAGATGCATTTTAAGGGCCCACAGCATCATTTTTAAGTGGAAAGCCGCATTGGTCGAGTCCAAATCAAAATTTCTAGGGTGCAGAGCCTCATTTTTACTTTCCAAAGTCTTACTCTTGTCTTACAAAGCCTCATTTTAGGCTCCAAACCCCACATTTTTACGGCCAAAGGCTCACTGTTAGTGTGCATAGTCTCATTTCAGGCTCCAAAGCCTCTTTTTTTAGCATCCAGACAGGCATCCTTAAGGTCCGAGCCGCCTCTGGAGGGTCCAAGCCCTCATTTGGAGGGTCCAAGGTTCCAGGGATTGCATATTTGGAGGTTCAAAGATGCATTTTAAGGGCCCACAGCATCATTTTTAAGCCCAAAGTCTGATTTGAAAGGTCCAAAGCCTCATTGGTCGAGTCCAAATCAAAATTTCTAGGGTGCAGAGCCTCATTTTTACTTTCCAAAGTCTTACTCTTGTCTTACTAAGCCACATTTTAGGCTCCAAACCCCACATTTTGACAGCCAAAGGCTCACTGTTAGTGTGCATAGTCTCATTTCAGGCTCCAAAGCCTCTTTTCTTAGCATCCAGACAGGCATCCTTAGGGTCCGAGCCGCCTCTGGAGGGTCCAAGCCCTCCTTTGGAGCTTCCAAAGTTCCAGGGATTGTCCTTTTAAGGTTCAAAGATGCATTTTAAGGGCCCACAGCATCATTTTTAAGTGGAAAGCCGCATTGTTCGACTCCAAAAGCCACATTTCTAGGGTGCAGAGCCTCATTTTTACTTTCCAAAGTCTTACTCTTGTCTTACTAAGCCACATTTTAGGCTCCAAACCCCACATTTTGACAGCCAAAGGCTCACTGTTAGTTTGCATAGTCTCATTTCAGGCTCCAAAGCCTCTTTTTTTAGCATCCAGACAGGCATCCTTAAGGTCCGAGCCGCCTCTGGAGGGTCCAAGCCCTCATTTGGAGGGTCCAAGGTTCCAGGGATTGCATATTTGGAGGTTCAAAGATGCATTTTAAGGGCCCACAGCATCATTTTTAAGTGGAAAGCCGCATTGGTCGAGTCCAAATCAAAATTTCTAGGGTGCAGAGCCTCATTTTTACTTTCCAAAGTCTTACTCTTGTCTTACAAAGCCTCATTTTAGGCTCCAAACCCCACATTTTTACGGCCAAAGGCTCACTGTTAGTTTGCATAGTCTCATTTCAGGCTCCAAAGCCTCTTTTTTTAGCATCCAGACAGGCATCCTTAAGGTCCGAGCCGCCTCTGGAGGGTCCAAGCCCTCCTTTGGAGCTTCCAAAGTTCCAGGGATTTCGTATTTGGAGGTTCAAAGATGCATTTAAAGGGCCCAGAGCATCATTTTTAAGCCCAAAGTCTGATTTGAAAGGTCCAAAGCCTCATTGGTCGACTCCAAATCAAAATTTCTAGGGTCCAAAGCCTCATTTTTACTTTCCAAAGTCTTACTCTTGTCTTACAAAGCCACATTTTAGGCTCCAAACCCCACATTTTGACAGCCAAAGGCTCACTGTTAGTTTGCATAGTCTCATTTCAGGCTCCAAAGCCTCTTTTCTTAGCATCCAGACAGGCATCCTTAGGGTCCGAGCCGCCTCTGGAGGGTCCAAGCCCTCCTTTGGAGCTTCCAAAGTTCCAGGGATTGCGTATTTGGAGGTTCAAAGATGCATTTAAAGGGCCCAGAGCATCATTTTTAAGTGGAAAGTCGCATGGTTCAAGTCCAAAGCCACATTTCTAGGGTGCAGAGCCTCATTTTTGCTTTCCAAAGTCTTACTCTTGTCTTACAAAGCCTCATTTTAGGCTCCAAACCCCACATTTTTACGGCCAAAGGCTCACTGTTAGTTTGCATAGTCTCATTTCAGGCTCCAAAGCCTCTTTTTTAGCATCCAGACAGGCATCCTTAGGGTCCGAGCCGCCTCTGGAGGGTTCAAGCCCTCCTTTGGAGCTTCCAAAGTTCCAGGGTTTGTGCTTTTAAGGTTCAAAGATGCATTTTAAGGGCCCAGAGCATCATTTTTAAGTGGAAAGCCGCATTGTTCGAGTCCAAAGCCACATTTCTAGGGTGCAGAGCCTCATTTTTACTTTCCAAAGTCTTACTCTTGTCTTACAAAGCCACATTTTAGGCTCCAAACCCCACATTTTGACAGCCAAAGGCTCACTGTTAGTGTGCATAGTCTCATTTCAGGCTCCAAGCCTCTTTTTTAGCATCCAGACAGGCATCCTTAGGGTCCAAGCCGCCTCTGCAGGGTCCAAGCCCTCCTTTGGAGCTTCCAAAGTTCCAGGGTTTGTGCTTTTAAGGTTCAAAGATGCATTTTCATGGCCCAGAGCATCATTTTTAAGTGGAAAGCCGCATTGTTCGACTCCAAAAGCCACATTTCTAGGGTGCAGAGCCTCATTTTTACTTTCCAAAGTCTTACTCTTGTCTTACTAAGCCACATTTTAGGCTCCAAACCCCATATTTTAACGGCCAAAGGCTCACTGTTAGTTTACATAGTCTCATTTCCGGGTCCAAAGCCTCTTTTTTTAGCATCCAGACAGGCATCCTTAGGGTCCGAGCCGCCTCTGGAGGGTCCAAGCCCTCCTTTGGAGGGTCCAAAGTTCCAGGGGTTACATATTTGGAGGTTCAAAGATGCGTTTTAAGGGCCCAGAGCATCATTTTTAAGCCCAAAGTCTGATTTGAAAGGTCCAAAGCCTCATTGGTCAAGTCCAAATCAAAATTTCTAGGGTCCAAAGCCTCATTTTTACTTTCCAAAGTCTTACTCTTGTCTTACAAAGCCACATTTTAGGCTCCAAACCCCACATTTTGACAGCCAAAGGCTCACTGTTAGTGTGCATAGTCTCATTTCCGGCTCCAAAGCCTCTTTTTTTAGCATCCAGACAGGCATCCTTAGGGTCCGAGCCGCCTCTGGTGGGTCCAAGCCCTCCTTTGGAGGGTCCAAAGTTCCAGGGTTTGCATATTTGGAGGTTCAAAGATGCATTTTAAGGGCCCACAGCATCATTTTTAAGCCCAAAGTCCGATTTGAAAAGTCCAAAGCCTCATTGGTCGAGTCCAAAGCCACATTTCTAGGGTGCAGAGCCTCATTTTTACTTTCCAAAGTCTTACTCTTGTCTTACAAAGCCACATTTTAGGCTCCAAACCCCACAGTTTTATGGCCAAAGGCTCACTGTTAGTTTGCATAGTCTCATTTCAGGCTCCAAAGCCTCTTTTCTTAGCATCCAGACAGGCATCCTTAGGGTCCGAACCGCATCTGGAGGGTCCAAGCCCTCATTTGGAGGGTCCAAAGTTCCAGGGTTTGTGCTTTTAAGGTTCAAAGATGCATTTTAAGGGCCCACAGCATCATTTTTAAGCCCAAAGTCTGATTTGAAAGGTCCAAAGCCTCATTGGTCGACTCCAAATCAAAATTTCTAGGGTCCAAAGCCTCATTTTTACTTTCCAAAGTCTTACTCTTGTCTTACAAAGCCACATTTTAGGCTCCAAACCCCACATTTTGACAGCCAAAGGCTCACTGTTAGTGTGCATAGTCTCATTTCAGGCTCCAAAGCCTCTTTTCTTAGCATCCAGACAGGCATCCTTAGGGTCCGAGCCGCCTCTGGAGGGTCCAAGCCCTCCTTTGGAGCTTCCAAAGTTCCAGGGTTTGTGCTTTTAAGGTTCAAAGATGCATTTTCATTCCCCAGAGCATCATTTTTAAGTGGAAAGCCGCATTGTTCGACTCCAAAAGCCACATTTCTAGGGTGCAGAGCCTCATTTTTACTTTCCAAAGTCTTACTCTTGTCTTACAAAGCCTCATTTTAGGCTCCAAACCCCACATTTTTACAGCCAAGGGCTCACTGTTAGTTTGCATAGTCTCATTTCAGGCTCCAAAGCCTCTTTTCTTAGCATCCAGACAGGCATCCTTAGGGTCCGAACCGCATCTGGAGGGTCCAAGCCCTCATTTGGAGGGTCCAAAGTTCCAGGGTTTGTGCTTTTAAGGTTCAAAGATGCATTTTAAGGGCCCACAGCATCATTTTTAAGCCCAAAGTCTGATTTGAAAGGTCCAAAGCCTCATTGGTCGACTCCAAATCAAAATTTCTAGGGTCCAAAGCCTCATTTTTACTTTCCAAAGTCTTACTCTTGTCTTACAAAGCCACATTTTAGGCTCCAAACCCCACATTTTGACAGCCAAAGGCTCACTGTTAGTGTGCATAGTCTCATTTCAGGCTCCAAAGCCTCTTTTCTTAGCATCCAGACAGGCATCCTTAGGGTCCGAGCCGCCTCTGGAGGGTCCAAGCCCTCCTTTGGAGCTTCCAAAGTTCCAGGGTTTGTGCTTTTAAGGTTCAAAGATGCATTTTCATGGCCCAGAGCATCATTTTTAAGTGGAAAGCCGCATTGTTCGACTCCAAAAGCCACATTTCTAGGGTGCAGAGCCTCATTTTTACTTTCCAAAGTCTTACTCTTGTCTTACAAAGCCTCATTTTAGGCTCCAAACCCCACATTTTGACAGCCAAAGGCTCACTGTTAGTGTGCATAGTCTCATTTCAGGCTCCAAAGCCTCTTTTTTTAGCATCCAGACAGGCATCCTTAAGGTCCGAGCTGCCTCTGGAGGGTCCAAGCCCTCATTTGGAGGGTCCAAGGTTCCAGGGATTGCATATTTGGAGGTTCAAAGATGCGTTTTAAGGGCCCACAGCATCATTTTTAAGCCCAAAGTCTGATTTGAAAGGTCCAAAGCCTCATTGGTCGAGTCCAAATCAAAATTTCTAGGGTGCAGAGCCTCATTTTTACTTTCCAAAGTCTTACTCTTGTCTTACAAAGCCACATTTTAGGCTCCAAACCCCACATTTTTATGGCCAAAGGCTCACTGTTAGTGTGCATAGTCTCATTTCAGGCTCCAAGCCTCTTTTTTTAGCATCCAAACAGGCATCCTTAGGGTCCGAGCCACCTCTGGAGGGTCCAAGCCCTCATTTGGAGCTTCCAAAGTTCCAGGGTTTGTGCTTTTAAGGTTCAAAGATGCATTTAAAGGGCCCAGAGCATCATTTTTAAGTGGAAAGCCGCATTGTTCGAGTCCAAAGCCACATTTCTACGGTCCAAGGCCTCATTTTTACTTTCCAAAGTCTTACTCTTGTCTTACAAAGCCACATTTTAGGCTCCAAACCCCACATTTTTACGGCCAAAGGCTCACTGTTAGTTTGCATAGTCTCATTTCAGGCTCCAAAGCCTCTTTTCTTAGCATCCAGACAGGCATCCTTAGGGTCCGAGACGCCTCTGGAGGGTCCAAGCCCTCATTTGGAGGGTCCAAAGTTCCAGGGTTTGCATATTTGGAGGTTCAACGATGCATTTTAAGGGCCCACAGCATCATTTTTAAGCCCAAAGTCTGATTTGAAAGGTCCAAAGCCTCATTGGTCAAGTCCAAATCAAAATTTCTAGGGTCCAAAGCCTCATTTTTACTTTCCAAAGTCTTACTCTTGTCTTACAAAGCCTCATTTTAGGCTCCAAACCCCACATTTTGACAGCCAAAGGCTCACTGTTAGTGTGCATAGTCTCATTTCCGGCTCCAAAGCCTCTTTTTTTAGCATCCAGACAGGCATCCTTAGGGTCCGAGCCGCCTCTGGAGGGTCCAAGCCCTCCTTTGGAGGGTCCAAAGTTCCAGGGTTTGCATATTTGGAGGTTCAAAGATGCATTTTAAGGGCCCACAGCATCATTTTTAAGCCCAAAGTCCGATTGGAAAGGTCCAAAGCCTCATTGGTCGAGTCCAAAGCCACATTTCTAGGGTGCAGAGCCTCATTTTTACTTTCCAAAGTCTTACTCTTGTCTTACAAAGCCACATTTTAGGCTCCAAACCCCACATTTTGACAGCCAAAGGCTCACTGTTAGTGTGCATAGTCTCATTTCAGGCTCCAAAGCCTCTTTTTTTAGCATCCAAACAGGCATCCTTAGGGTCCGAGCCACCTCTGGAGGGTCCAAGCCCTCCTTTGGAGCTTCCAAAGTTCCAGGGTTTGTCCTTTTAAGGTTCAAAGATGCATTTTAAGGGCCCACAGCATCATTTTTAAGCCCAAAGTCTGATTTGAAAGGTCCAAAGCCTCATTGGTCGAGTCCAACTCAAAATTTCTAGGGTCCAAAGCCTCATTTTTACTTTCCAAAGTCTTACTCTTGTCTTACAAAGCCACATTTTAGGCTCCAAACCCCACATTTTGACAGCCAAAGGCTCACTGTTAGTTTGCATAGTCTCATTTCAGGCTCCAAAGCCTCTTTTCTTAGCATCCAGACAGGCATCCTTAGGGTCCGAGCCGCCTCTGGAGGGTCCAAGCCCTCATTTGGAGGGTCCAAAGTTCCAGGGATTGCATATTTGGAGGTTCAAAGATGCATTTTAAGGGCCCACAGCATCATTTTTAAGTGGAAAGCCGCATTGGTCGAGTCCAAATCAAAATTTCTAGGGTGCAGAGCCTCATTTTTACTTTCCAAAGTCTTACTCTTGTCTTACAAAGCCTCATTTTAGGCTCCAAACCCCACATTTTTACGGCCAAAGGCTCACTGTTAGTGTGCATAGTCTCATTTCAGGCTCCAAAGCCTCTTTTTTTAGCATCCAGACAGGCATCCTTAGGGTCCGAGCCGCCTCTGGAGGGTCCAAGCCCTCATTTGGAGGGTCCAAGGTTCCAGGGATTGCATATTTGGAGGTTCAAAGATGCATTTTAAGGGCCCACAGCATCATTTTTAAGTGGAAAGCCGCATTGTTCGAGTCCAAAACCACATTTCTAGGGTGCAGAGCCCCATTTTTGCTTTCCAAAGTCTTACTCTTGTCTTACAAAGCCTCATTTTAGGCTCCAAACCCCACATTTTTACAGCCAAGGGCTCACTGTTAGTTTGCATAGTCTCATTTCAGGCTCCAAAGCCTCTTTTCTTAGCATCCAGACAGGCATCCTTAGGGTCCGAACCGCATCTGGAGGGTCCAAGCCCTCATTTGGAGGGTCCAAAGTTCCAGGGTTTGTGCTTTTAAGGTTCAAAGATGCATTTTAAGGGCCCACAGCATCATTTTTAAGCCCAAAGTCTGATTTGAAAGGTCCAAAGCCTCATTGGTCGACTCCAAATCAAAATTTCTAGGGTCCAAAGCCTCATTTTTACTTTCCAAAGTCTTACTCTTGTCTTACAAAGCCACATTTTAGGCTCCAAACCCCACATTTTGACAGCCAAAGGCTCACTGTTAGTGTGCATAGTCTCATTTCAGGCTCCAAAGCCTCTTTTCTTAGCATCCAGACAGGCATCCTTAGGGTCCGAGCCGCCTCTGGAGGGTCCAAGCCCTCCTTTGGAGCTTCCAAAGTTCCAGGGTTTGTGCTTTTAAGGTTCAAAGATGCATTTTCATGGCCCAGAGCATCATTTTTAAGTGGAAAGCCGCATTGTTCGACTCCAAAAGCCACATTTCTAGGGTGCAGAGCCTCATTTTTACTTTCCAAAGTCTTACTCTTGTCTTACAAAGCCTCATTTTAGGCTCCAAACCCCACATTTTGACAGCCAAAGGCTCACTGTTAGTTTGCATAGTCTCATTTCAGGCTCCAAAGCCTCTTTTTTTAGCATCCAGACAGGCATCCTTAAGGTCCGAGCCGCCTCTGGAGGGTCCAAGCCCTCATTTGGAGGGTCCAAGGTTCCAGGGATTGCATATTGGGAGGTTCAAAGATGCATTTTAAGGGCCCAGAGCATCATTTTTAAGCCCAAAGTCTGATTTGAAAGGTCCAAAGCCTCATTGGTCGAGTCCAAATCAAAATTTCTAGGGTGCAGAGCCTCATTTTTACTTTCCAAAGTCTTACTCTTGTCTTACTAAGCCACATTTTAGGCTCCAAACCCCACATTTTTATGGCCAAAGGCTCACTGTTAGTGTGCATAGTCTCATTTCAGGCTCCAAGCCTCTTTTTTTAGCATCCAAACAGGCATCCTTAGGGTCCGAGCCACCTCTGGAGGGTCCAAGCCCTCATTTGGAGCTTCCAAAGTTCCAGGGTTTGTGCTTTTAAGGTTCAAAGATGCATTTAAAGGGCCCAGAGCATCATTTTTAAGTGGAAAGCCGCATTGTTCGAGTCCAAAGCCACATTTCTACGGTCCAAGGCCTCATTTTTACTTTCCAAAGTCTTACTCTTGTCTTACAAAGCCACATTTTAGGCTCCAAACCCCACATTTTGACAGCCAAAGGCTCACTGTTAGTTTGCATAGTCTCATTTCAGACTCCAAAGCCTCTTTTCTTAGCATCCAGACAGGCATCCTTAGGGTCCGAGCCGCCTCTGGAGGGTCCAAGCCCTCCTTTGGAGCTTCCAAAGTTCCAGGGATTGCGTATTTGGAGGTTCAAAGATGCATTTAAAGGGCCCAGAGCATCATTTTTAAGTGGAAAGCCGCATGGTTCAAGTCCAAAGCCACATTTCTAGGGTGCAGAGCCTCATTTTTGCTTTCCAAAGTCTTACTCTTGTCTTACAAAGCCTCATTTTAGGCTCCAAACCCCACATTTTTACGGCCAAAGGCTCACTGTTAGTTTGCATAGTCTCATTTCAGGCTCCAAAGCCTCTTTTTTAGCATCCAGACAGGCATCCTTAGGGTCCGAGCCGCCTCTGGAGGGTTCAAGCCCTCCTTTGGAGCTTCCAAAGTTCCAGGGTTTGTGCTTTTAAGGTTCAAAGATGCATTTTAAGGGCCCAGAGCATCAATTTTAAGTGGAAAGCCGCATTGTTCGAGTCCAAAGCCACATTTCTAGGGTGCAGAGCCTCATTTTTACTTTCCAAAGTCTTACTCTTGTCTTACAAAGCCACATTTTAGGCTCCAAACCCCACATTTTGACAGCCAAAGGCTCACTGTTAGTGTGCATAGTCTCATTTCAGGCTCCAAGCCTCTTTTTTAGCATCCAGACAGGCATCCTTAGGGTCCAAGCCGCCTCTGGAGGGTCCAAGCCCTCCTTTGGAGCTTCCAAAGTTCCAGGGTTTGTGCTTTTAAGGTTCAAAGATGCATTTTCATGGCCCAGAGCATCATTTTTAAGTGGAAAGCCGCATTGTTCGACTCCAAAAGCCACATTTCTAGGGTGCAGAGCCTCATTTTTACTTTCCAAAGTCTTACTCTTGTCTTACTAAGCCACATTTTAGGCTCCAAACCCCACATTTTGACAGCCAAAGGCACACTGTTAGTTTACATAGTCTCATTTCCGGGTCCAAAGCCTCTTTTTTTAGCATCCAAACAGGCATCCTTAGGGTCCGAGCCGCCTCTGGAGGGTCCAAGCCCTCCTTTGGAGCTTCCAAAGTTCCAGGGATTGCGTATTTGGAGGTTCAAAGATGCATTTAAAGGGCCCAGAGCATCATTTTTAAGTGGAAAGCCGCATGGTTCAAGTCCAAAGCCACATTTCTAGGGTGCAGAGCCTCATTTTTACTTTCCAAAGTCTTACTCTTGTCTTACAAAGCCTCATTTTAGGCTCCAAACCCCACATTTTTACGGCCAAAGGCTCACTGTTAGTTTGCATAGTCTCATTTCAGGCTCCAAAGCCTCTTTTTTAGCATCCAGACAGGCATCCTTAGGGTCCGAGCCGCCTCTGGAGGGTTCAAGCCCTCCTTTGGAGCTTCCAAAGTTCCAGGGTTTGTGCTTTTAAGGTTCAAAGATGCATTTTAAGGGCCCAGAGCATCATTTTTAAGTGGAAAGCCGCATTGTTCGAGTCCAAAGCCACATTTCTAGGGTGCAGAGCCTCATTTTTACTTTCCAAAGTCTTACTCTTGTCTTACAAAGCCACATTTTAGGCTCCAAACCCCACATTTTGACAGCCAAAGGCTCACTGTTAGTGTGCATAGTGTCATTTCAGGCTCCAAGCCTCTTTTTTAGCATCCAGACAGGCATCCTTAGGGTCCAAGCCGCCTCTGCAGGGTCCAAGCCCTCCTTTGGAGGGTCCAAAGTTCCAGGGTTTGTGCTTTTAAGGTTCAAAGATGCATTTTCATGGCCCAGAGCATCATTTTTAAGTGGAAAGCCGCATTGTTCGACTCCAAAAGCCACATTTCTAGGGTGCAGAGCCTCATTTTTACTTTCCAAAGTCTTACTCTTGTCTTACTAAGCCACATTTTAGGCTCCAAACCCCACATTTTTACGGCCAAAGGCTCACTGTTAGTTTACATAGTCTCATTTCCGGGTCCAAAGCCTCTTTTCTTAGCATCCAGACAGGCATCCTTAGGGTCCAAGCCGCCTCTGCAGGGTCCAAGCCCTCATTTGGAGGGTCCAAAGTTCCAGGGATTGCGTATTTGGAGGTTCAAAGATGCATTTAAAGGGCCCAGAGCATCATTTTTAAGTGGAAAGCCGCATGGTTCAAGTCCAAAGCCACATTTCTAGGGTGCAGAGCCTCATTTTTACTTTCCAAAGTCTTACTCTTGTCTTACAAAGCCTCATTTTAGGCTCCAAACCCCACATTTTTACAGCCAAGGGCTCACTGTTAGTTTGCATAGTCTCATTTCAGGCTCCAAAGCCTCTTTTCTTAGCATCCAGACAGGCATCCTTAGGGTCCGAACCGCATCTGGAGGGTCCAAGCCCTCATTTGGAGGGTCCAAAGTTCCAGGGTTTGTGCTTTTAAGGTTCAAAGATGCATTTTAAGGGCCCACAGCATCATTTTTAAGCCCAAAGTCTGATTTGAAAGGTCCAAAGCCTCATTGGTCGACTCCAAATCAAAATTTCTAGGGTCCAAAGCCTCATTTTTACTTTCCAAAGTCTTACTCTTGTCTTACAAAGCCACATTTTAGGCTCCAAACCCCACATTTTGACAGCCAAAGGCTCACTGTTAGTGTGCATAGTCTCATTTCAGGCTCCAAAGCCTCTTTTCTTAGCATCCAGACAGGCATCCTTAGGGTCCGAGCCGCCTCTGGAGGGTCCAAGCCCTCCTTTGGAGCTTCCAAAGTTCCAGGGTTTGTGCTTTTAAGGTTCAAAGATGCATTTTCATGGCCCAGAGCATCATTTTTAAGTGGAAAGCCGCATTGTTCGACTCCAAAAGCCACATTTCTAGGGTGCAGAGCCTCATTTTTACTTTCCAAAGTCTTACTCTTGTCTTACAAAGCCACATTTTAGGCTCCAAACCCCACATTTTGACAGCCAAAGGCTCACTGTTAGTTTGCATAGTCTCATTTCAGGCTCCAAAGCCTCTTTTTTTAGCATCCAGACAGGCATCCTTAAGGTCCGAGCTGCCTCTGGAGGGTCCAAGCCCTCATTTGGAGGGTCCAAGGTTCCAGGGATTGCATATTTGGAGGTTCAAAGATGCGTTTTAAGGGCCCAGAGCATCATTTTTAAGCCCAAAGTCTGATTTGAAAGGTCCAAAGCCTCATTGGTCGAGTCCAAATCAAAATTTCTAGGGTGCAGAGCCTCATTTTTACTTTCCAAAGTCTTACTCTTGTCTTACAAAGCCACATTTTAGGCTCCAAACCCCACATTTTTATGGCCAAAGGCTCACTGTTAGTGTGCATAGTCTCATTTCAGGCTCCAAGCCTCTTTTTTTAGCATCCAAACAGGCATCCTTAGGGTCCGAGCCACCTCTGGAGGGTCCAAGCCCTCATTTGGAGCTTCCAAAGTTCCAGGGTTTGTGCTTTTAAGGTTCAAAGATGCATTTAAAGGGCCCAGAGCATCATTTTTAAGTGGAAAGCCGCATTGTTCGAGTCCAAAGCCACATTTCTACGGTCCAAGGCCTCATTTTTACTTTCCAAAGTCTTACTTATGTCTAACAAAGCCACATTTTAGGCTCCAAACCCCACATTTTTACGGCCAAAGGCTCACTGTTAGTTTGCATAGTCTCATTTCAGGCTCCAAAGCCTCTTTTCTTAGCATCCAGACAGGCATCCTTAGGGTCCGAGACGCCTCTGGAGGGTCCAAGCCCTCATTTGGAGGGTCCAAAGTTCCAGGGTTTGCATATTTGGAGGTTCAAAGATGCATTTTAAGGGCCCACAGCATCATTTTTAAGCCCAAAGTCCGATTTGAAAGGTCCAAAGCCTCATTGGTCGAGTCCAAAGCCACATTTCTAGGGTGCAGAGCCTCATTTTTACTTTCCAAAGTCTTACTCTTGTCTTACAAAGCCACATTTTAGGCTCCAAACCCCACAGTTTTATGGCCAAAGGCTCACTGTTAGTGTGCATAGTCTCATTTCAGGCTCCAAAGCCTCTTTTTTTAGCATCCAAACAGGCATCCTTAGGGTCCGAGCCACCTCTGGAGGGTCCAAGCCCTCCTTTGGAGCTTCCAAAGTTCCAGGGTTTGTCCTTTTAAGGTTCAAAGATGCATTTTAAGGGCCCACAGCATCATTTTTAAGCCCAAAGTCTGATTTGAAAGGTCCAAAGCCTCATTGGTCGAGTCCAACTCAAAATTTCTAGGGTCCAAAGCCTCATTTTTACTTTCCAAAGTCTTACTCTTGTCTTACAAAGCCACATTTTAGGCTCCAAACCCCACATTTTGACAGCCAAAGGCTCACTGTTAGTGTGCATAGTCTCATTTCAGGCTCCAAAGCCTCTTTTTTTAGCATCCAGACAGGCATCCTTAGGGTCCGAGCCGCCTCTGGAGGGTCCAAGCCCTCCTTTGGAGCTTCCAAAGTTCCAGGGATTGCATATTTGGAGGTTCAAAGATGCATTTTAAGGGCCCACAGCATCATTTTTAAGTGGAAAGCCGCATTGGTCGAGTCCAAATCAAAATTTCTAGGGTGCAGAGCCTCATTTTTACTTTCCAAAGTCTTACTCTTGTCTTACAAAGCCTCATTTTAGGCTCCAAACCCCACATTTTTACGGCCAAAGGCTCACTGTTAGTGTGCATAGTCTCATTTCCGGGTCCAAAGCCTCTTTTTTTAGCATCCAGACAGGCATCCTTAGGGTCCGAGCCGCCTCTGGAGGGTCCAAGCCCTCATTTGGAGGGTCCAAGGTTCCAGGGATTGCATATTTGGAGGTTCAAAGATGCATTTTAAGGGCCCACAGCATCATTTTTAAGTGGAAAGCCGCATTGTTCGAGTCCAAAACCACATTTCTAGGGTGCAGAGCCCCATTTTTGCTTTCCAAAGTCTTACTCTTGTCTTACAAAGCCTCATTTTAGGCTCCAAACCCCACATTTTTACAGCCAAGGGCTCACTGTTAGTTTGCATAGTCTCATTTCAGGCTCCAAAGCCTCTTTTCTTAGCATCCAGACAGGCATCCTTAGGGTCCGAACCGCATCTGGAGGGTCCAAGCCCTCATTTGGAGGGTCCAAAGTTCCAGGGTTTGTGCTTTTAAGGTTCAAAGATGCATTTTAAGGGCCCACAGCATCATTTTTAAGCCCAAAGTCTGATTTGAAAGGTCCAAAGCCTCATTGGTCGAGTCCAAATCAAACTTTCTAGGGTGCAGAGCCTCATTTTTACTTTCCAAAGTCTTACTCTTGTCTTACAAAGCCTCATTTTAGGCTCCAAACCCCACATTTTGACAGCCAAAGGCTCACTGTTAGTTTGCATAGTCTCATTTCAGGCTCCAAAGCCTCTTTTTTTAGCATCCAGACAGGCATCCTTAAGGTCCGAGCCGCCTCTGGAGGGTCCAAGCCCTCATTTGGAGGGTCCAAGGTTCCAGGGATTGCATATTGGGAGGTTCAAAGATGCATTTTAAGGGCCCAGAGCATCATTTTTAAGCCCAAAGTCTGATTTGAAAGGTCCAAAGCCTCATTGGTCGAGTCCAAATCAAAATTTCTAGGGTGCAGAGCCTCATTTTTACTTTCCAAAGTCTTACTCTTGTCTTACAAAGCCACATTTTAGGCTCCAAACCCCACATTTTTATGGCCAAAGGCTCACTGTTAGTGTGCATAGTCTCATTTCAGGCTCCAAGCCTCTTTTTTTAGCATCCAAACAGGCATCCTTAGGGTCTGAGCCACCTCTGGAGGGTCCAAGCCCTCATTTGGAGCTTCCAAAGTTCCAGGGTTTGTGCTTTTAAGGTTCAAAGATGCATTTTAAGGGCCCACAGCATCATTTTTAAGTGGAAAGCCGCATTGTTCGAGTCCAAAGCCACATTTCTACGGTCCAAGGCCTCATTTTTACTTTCCAAAGTCTTACTCTTGTCTTACAAAGCCACATTTTAGGCTCCAAACCCCACATTTTGACAGCCAAAGGCTCACTGTTAGTTTGCATAGTCTCATTTCAGACTCCAAAGCCTCTTTTCTTAGCATCCAGACAGGCATCCTTAGGGTCCGAGCCGCCTCTGGAGGGTCCAAGCCCTCCTTTGGAGCTTCCAAAGTTCCAGGGATTGCGTATTTGGAGGTTCAAAGATGCATTTAAAGGGCCCAGAGCATCATTTTTAAGTGGAAAGCCGCATGGTTCAAGTCCAAAGCCACATTTCTAGGGTGCAGAGCCTCATTTTTGCTTTCCAAAGTCTTACTCTTGTCTTACAAAGCCTCATTTTAGGCTCCAAACCCCACATTTTTACGGCCAAAGGCTCACTGTTAGTTTACATAGTCTCATTTCCGGGTCCAAAGCCTCTTTTTTTAGCATCCAGACAGGCATCCTTAGGGTCCGAGCCGCCTCTGGAGGGTCCAAGCCCTCATTTGGAGGGTCCGAAGTTCCAGGGGTGACATATTTGGAGGTTCAAAGATGCGTTTTAAGGGCCCAGAGCATCATTTTTAAGCCCAAAGTCTGATTTGAAAGGTCCAAAGCCTCATTGGTCGAGTCCAAATCAAAATTTCTAGGGTGCAGAGCCTCATTTTTACTTTCCAAAGTCTTACTCTTGTCTTACAAAGCCACATTTTAGGCTCCAAACCCCACATTTTTATGGCCAAAGGCTCACTGTTAGTGTGCATAGTCTCATTTCAGGCTCCAAGCCTCTTTTTTTAGCATCCAAACAGGCATCCTTAGGGTCCGAGCCACCTCTGGAGGGTCCAAGCCCTCATTTGGAGCTTCCAAAGTTCCAGGGTTTGTGCTTTTAAGGTTCAAAGATGCATTTTAAGGGCCCAGAGCATCATTTTTAAGTGGAAAGCCGCATAGTTCGAGTCCAAAGCCACATTTCTACGGTCCAAGGCCTCATTTTTACTTTCCAAAGTCTTACTCTTGTCTTACAAAGCCACATTTTAGGCTCCAAACCCCACATTTTTACGGCCAAAGGCTCACTGTTAGTGTGCATAGTCTCATTTCAGGCTCCAAAGCCTCTTTTTTTAGCATCCAGACAGGCATCCTTAGGGTCCGAGCCGCCTCTGGAGGGTCCAAGCCCTCATTTGGAGGGTCCAAAGTTCCAGGGATTGCATATTTGGAGGTTCAAAGATGCATTTAAAGGGCCAGAGCATCATTTTTAAGTGGAAAGCCGCATTGTTCGAGTCCAAAGCCACATTTCTAGGGTGCAGAGCCTCATTTTTACTTTCCAAAGTCTTACTCTTGTCTTACAAAGCCTCATTTTAGGCTCCAAACCCCACATTTTTACGGCCAAAGGCTCACTGTTAGTTTGCATAGTCTCATTTCAGGCTCCAAATCCTCTTTTCTTAGCATCCAGACAGGCATCCTTAGGGTCCGAGACGCCTCTGGAGGGTCCAAGCCCTCATTTGGAGGGTCCAAAGTTCCAGGGTTTGCATATTTGGAGGTTCAACGATGCATTTTAAGGGCCCACAGCATCATTTTTAAGCCCAAAGTCTGATTTGAAAGGTCCAAAGCCTCATTGGTCAAGTCCAAATCAAAATTTCTAGGGTCCAAATCCTCATTTTTACTTTCCAAAGTCTTACTCTTGTCTTACAAAGCCTCATTTTAGGCTCCAAACCCCACATTTTGACAGCCAAAGGCTCACTGTTAGTGTGCATAGTCTCATTTCCGGCTCCAAAGCCTCTTTTTTTAGCATCCAGACAGGCATCCTGAGGGTCCGAGCCGCCTCTGGAGGGTCCAAGCCCTCCTTTGGAGGGTCCAAAGTTCCAGGGTTTGCATATTTGGAGGTTCAAAGATGCATTTTAAGGGCCCACAGCATCATTTTTAAGCCCAAAGTCCGATTTGAAAGGTCCAAAGCCTCATTGGTCGAGTCCAAAGCCACATTTCTAGGGTGCAGAGCCTCATTTTTACTTTCCAAAGTCTTACTCTTGTCTTACAAAGCCACATTTTAGGCTCCAAACCCCACAGTTTTATGGCCAAAGGCTCACTGTTAGTGTGCATAGTCTCATTTCAGGCTCCAAAGCCTCTTTTTTTAGCATCCAAACAGGCATCCTTAGGGTCCGAGCCACCTCTGGAGGGTCCAAGCCCTCCTTTGGAGCTTCCAAAGTTCCAGGGTTTGTCCTTTTAAGGTTCAAAGATGCATTTTAAGGGCCCACAGCATCATTTTTAAGCCCAAAGTCTGATTTGAAAGGTCCAAAGCCTCAGTGGTCGACTCCAAATCAAAATTTCTAGGGTGCAGAGCCTCATTTTTACTTTCCAAAGTCTTACTCTTGTCTTACAAAGCCACATTTTAGGCTCCAAACCCCACATTTTGACAGCCAAAGGCTCACTGTTAGTGTGCATAGTCTCATTTCAGGCTCCAAAGCCTCTTTTTTTAGCATCCAGACAGGCATCCTTAGGGTCCAAGCCGCCTCTGGAGGGTCCAAGCCCTCATTTGGAGGGTCCAAAGTTCCAGGGATTGCATATTTGGAGGTTCAAAGATGCATTTTCATGGCCCAGAGCATCATTTTTAAGTGGAAAGCCGCATTGTTCGACTCCAAAAGCCACATTTCTAGGGTGCAGAGCCTCATTTTTACTTTCCAAAGTCTTACTCTTGTCTTACAAAGCCTCATTTTAGGCTCCAAACCCCACATTTTTACGGCCAAAGGCTCACTGTTAGTGTGCATAGTCTCATTTCCGGGTCCAAAGCCTCTTTTTTTAGCATCCAGACAGGCATCCTTAGGGTCCGAGCCGCCTCTGGAGGGTCCAA
Source organism: Buteo buteo (assembly GCF_964188355.1). Taxonomy (NCBI): domain Eukaryota; kingdom Metazoa; phylum Chordata; class Aves; order Accipitriformes; family Accipitridae; genus Buteo; species Buteo buteo. The sequence goes on from NC_134203.1 coordinate 203,432, forward strand.
GCCCTCATTTGGAGGGTCCAAGGTTCCAGGGATTGCATATTTGGAGGTTCAAAGATGCATTTTAAGGGCCCACAGCATCATTTTTAAGTGGAAAGCCGCATTGTTCGAGTCCAAAACCACATTTCTAGGGTGCAGAGCCCCATTTTTGCTTTCCAAAGTCTTACTCTTGTCTTACAAAGCCTCATTTTAGGCTCCAAACCCCACATTTTTACAGCCAAGGGCTCACTGTTAGTTTGCATAGTCTCATTTCAGGCTCCAAAGCCTCTTTTCTTAGCATCCAGACAGGCATCCTTAGGGTCCGAACCGCATCTGGAGGGTCCAAGCCCTCATTTGGAGGGTCCAAAGTTCCAGGGTTTGTGCTTTTAAGGTTCAAAGATGCATTTTAAGGGCCCACAGCATCATTTTTAAGCCCAAAGTCTGATTTGAAAGGTCCAAAGCCTCATTGGTCGACTCCAAATCAAAATTTCTAGGGTCCAAAGCCTCATTTTTACTTTCCAAAGTCTTACTCTTGTCTTACAAAGCCACATTTTAGGCTCCAAACCCCACATTTTGACAGCCAAAGGCTCACTGTTAGTGTGCATAGTCTCATTTCAGGCTCCAAAGCCTCTTTTCTTAGCATCCAGACAGGCATCCTTAGGGTCCGAGCCGCCTCTGGAGGGTCCAAGCCCTCCTTTGGAGGGTCCAAAGTTCCAGGGTTTGTGCTTTTAAGGTTCAAAGATGCATTTTCATGGCCCAGAGCATCATTTTTAAGTGGAAAGCCGCATTGTTCGACTCCAAAAGCCACATTTCTAGGGTGCAGAGCCTCATTTTTACTTTCCAAAGTCTTACTCTTGTCTTACAAAGCCTCATTTTAGGCTCCAAACCCCACATTTTGACAGCCAAAGGCTCACTGTTAGTTTGCATAGTCTCATTTCAGGCTCCAAAGCCTCTTTTTTTAGCATCCAGACAGGCATCCTTAAGGTCCGAGCCGCCTCTGGAGGGTCCAAGCCCTCATTTGGAGGGTCCAAGGTTCCAGGGATTGCATATTTGGAGGTTCAAAGATGCATTTTAAGGGCCCACAGCATCATTTTTAAGCCCAAAGTCTGATTTGAAAGGTCCAAAGCCTCATTGGTCGAGTCCAAATCAAACTTTCTAGGGTGCAGAGCCTCATTTTTACTTTCCAAAGTCTTACTCTTGTCTTACTAAGCCACATTTTAGGCTCCAAACCCCACATTTTTATGGCCAAAGGCTCACTGTTAGTGTGCATAGTCTCATTTCAGGCTCCAAGCCTCTTTTTTTAGCATCCAAACAGGCATCCTTAGGGTCCGAGCCACCTCTGGAGGGTCCAAGCCCTCATTTGGAGCTTCCAAAGTTCCAGGGTTTGTGCTTTTAAGGTTCAAAGATGCATTTAAAGGGCCCAGAGCATCATTTTTAAGTGGAAAGCCGCATTGTTCGAGTCCAAAGCCACATTTCTAGGGTCCAAGGCCTCATTTTTACTTTCCAAAGTCTTACTCTTGTCTTACAAAGCCACATTTTAGGCTCCAAACCCCACATCTTTATGGCAAAAAGGCTCACTGTTAGTTTGCATAGTCTCATTTCAGACTCCAAAGCCTCTTTTCTTAGCATCCAGACAGGCATCCTTAGGGTCCGAGCCGCCTCTGGAGGGTCCAAGCCCTCCTTTGGAGCTTCCAAAGTTCCAGGGATTGCGTATTTGGAGGTTCAAAGATGCATTTAAAGGGCCCAGAGCATCATTTTTAAGTGGAAAGCCGCATGGTTCAAGTCCAAAGCCACATTTCTAGGGTGCAGAGCCTCATTTTTGCTTTCCAAAGTCTTACTCTTGTCTTACAAAGCCTCATTTTAGGCTCCAAACCCCACATTTTTACGGCCAAAGGCTCACTGTTAGTTTGCATAGTCTCATTTCAGGCTCCAAAGCCTCTTTTTTTAGCATCCAGACAGGCATCCTTAGGGTCCGAGCCGCCTCTGGAGGGTTCAAGCCCTCCTTTGGAGCTTCCAAAGTTCCAGGGTTTGTGCTTTTAAGGTTCAAAGATGCATTTTAAGGGCCCAGAGCATCATTTTTAAGTGGAAAGCCGCATTGTTCGAGTCCAAAGCCACATTTCTAGGGTGCAGAGCCTCATTTTTACTTTCCAAAGTCTTACTCTTGTCTTACAAAGCCACATTTTAGGCTCCAAACCCCACATTTTTACGGCCAAAGGCTCACTGTTAGTTTACATAGTCTCATTTCCGGGTCCAAAGCCTCTTTTTTTAGCATCCAGACAGGCATCCTTAGGGACCGAGCCGCCTCTGGAGGGTCCAAGCCCTCATTTGGAGGGTCCGAAGTTCCAGGGGTTACATATTTGGAGGTTCAAAGATGCGTTTTAAGGGCCCAGAGCATCATTTTTAAGCCCAAAGTCTGATTTGAAAGGTCCAAAGCCTCATTGGTCGAGTCCAAATCAAAATTTCTAGGGTGCAGAGCCTCATTTTTACTTTCCAAAGTCTTACTCTTGTCTTACAAAGCCACATTTTAGGCTCCAAACCCCACATTTTTATGGCCAAAGGCTCACTGTTAGTGTGCATAGTCTCATTTCAGGCTCCAAGCCTCTTTTTTTAGCATCCAAACAGGCATCCTTAGGGTCCGAGCCACCTCTGGAGGGTCCAAGCCCTCATTTGGAGCTTCCAAAGTTCCAGGGTTTGTGCTTTTAAGGTTCAAAGATGCATTTTAAGGGCCCACAGCATCATTTTTAAGCCCAAAGTCTGATTTGAAAGGTCCAAAGCCTCATTGGTCGACTCCAAATCAAAATTTCTAGGGTCCAAAGCCTCATTTTTACTTTCCAAAGTCTTACTCTTGTCTTACAAAGCCACATTTTAGGCTCCAAACCCCACATTTTGACAGCCAAAGGCTCACTGTTAGTGTGCATAGTCTCATTTCAGGCTCCAAAGCCTCTTTTCTTAGCATCCAGACAGGCATCCTTAGGGTCCGAGCCGCCTCTGGAGGGTCCAAGCCCTCCTTTGGAGCTTCCAAAGTTCCAGGGTTTGTGCTTTTAAGGTTCAAAGATGCATTTTCATGGCCCAGAGCATCATTTTTAAGTGGAAAGCCGCATTGTTCGACTCCAAAAGCCACATTTCTAGGGTGCAGAGCCTCATTTTTACTTTCCAAAGTCTTACTCTTGTCTTACAAAGCCTCATTTTAGGCTCCAAACCCCACATTTTGACAGCCAAAGGCTCACTGTTAGTTTGCATAGTCTCATTTCAGGCTCCAAAGCCTCTTTTTTTAGCATCCAGACAGGCATCCTTAGGGTCCGAGCCGCCTCTGGAGGGTCCAAGCCCTCATTTGGAGGGTCCAAGGTTCCAGGGATTGCATATTTGGAGGTTCAAAGATGCATTTTAAGGGCCCACAGCATCATTTTTAAGCCCAAAGTCTGATTTGAAAGGTCCAAAGCCTCATTGGTCGAGTCCAAATCAAACTTTCTAGGGTGCAGAGCCTCATTTTTACTTTCCAAAGTCTTACTCTTGTCTTACTAAGCCACATTTTAGGCTCCAAACCCCACATTTTTATGGCCAAAGGCTCACTGTTAGTGTGCATAGTCTCATTTCAGGCTCCAAGCCTCTTTTTTTAGCATCCAAACAGGCATCCTTAGGGTCCGAGCCACCTCTGGAGGGTCCAAGCCCTCATTTGGAGCTTCCAAAGTTCCAGGGTTTGTGCTTTTAAGGTTCAAAAATGCATTTAAAGGGCCCAGAGCATCATTTTTAAGTGGAAAGCCGCATTGTTCGAGTCCAAAGCCACATTTCTAGGGTCCAAGGCCTCATTTTTACTTTCCAAAGTCTTACTCTTGTCTTACAAAGCCACATTTTAGGCTCCAAACCCCACATCTTTATGGCAAAAAGGCTCACTGTTAGTTTGCATAGTCTCATTTCAGACTCCAAAGCCTCTTTTCTTAGCATCCAGACAGGCATCCTTAGGGTCCGAGCCGCCTCTGGAGGGTCCAAGCCCTCCTTTGGAGCTTCCAAAGTTCCAGGGATTGCGTATTTGGAGGTTCAAAGATGCATTTAAAGGGCCCAGAGCATCATTTTTAAGTGGAAAGCCGCATTGTTCGAGTCCGAAGCCACATTTCTAGGGTCCAAGGCCTCATTTTTACTTTCCAAAGTCTTACTCTTGTCTTACAAAGCCACATTTTAGGCTCCAAACCCCACATCTTTATGGCAAAAAGGCTCACTGTTAGTTTGCATAGTCTCATTTCAGACTCCAAAGCCTCTTTTCTTAGCATCCAGACAGGCATCCTTAGGGTCCGAGCCGCCTCTGGAGGGTCCAAGCCCTCCTTTGGAGCTTCCAAAGTTCCAGGGATTGCGTATTTGGAGGTTCAAAGATGCATTTAAAGGGCCCAGAGCATCATTTTTAAGTGGAAAGCCGCATGGTTCAAGTCCAAGGCCACATTTCTAGGGTGCAGAGCCTCATTTTTGCTTTCCAAAGTCTTACTCTTGTCTTACAAAGCCTCATTTTAGGCTCCAAACCCCACATTTTTACGGCCAAAGGCTCACTGTTAGTTTGCATAGTCTCATTTCAGGCTCCAAAGCCTCTTTTTTTAGCATCCAGACAGGCATCCTTAGGGTCCGAGCCGCCTCTGGAGGGTTCAAGCCCTCCTTTGGAGCTTCCAAAGTTCCAGGGTTTGTGCTTTTAAGGTTCAAAGATGCATTTTAAGGGCCCAGAGCATCATTTTTAAGTGGAAAGCCGCATTGTTCGAGTCCAAAGCCACATTTCTAGGGTGCAGAGCCTCATTTTTACTTTCCAAAGTCTTACTCTTGTCTTACAAAGCCTCATTTTAGGCTCCAAACCCCACATTTTTATGGCCAAAGGCTCACTGTTAGTTTGCATAGTCTCATTTCAGGCTCCAAAGCCTCTTTTTTTAGCATCCAGACAGGCATCCTTAGGGTCCGAGCCACCTCTGGAGGGTCCAAGCCCTCATTTGGAGCTTCCAAAGTTCCAGGGTTTGTGCTTTTAAGGTTCAAAGATGCATTTTAAGGGCCCAGAGCATCATTTTTAAGTGGAAAGCCGCATTGTTCGAGTCCGAAGCCACATTTCTAGGGTCCAAGGCCTCATTTTTACTTTCCAAAGTCTTACTCTTGTCTTACAAAGCCACATTTTAGGCTCCAAACCCCACATCTTTATGGCAAAAAGGCTCACTGTTAGTTTGCATAGTCTCATTTCAGACTCCAAAGCCTCTTTTCTTAGCATCCAGACAGGCATCCTTAGGGTCCGAGCCGCCTCTGGAGGGTCCAAGCCCTCCTTTGGAGCTTCCAAAGTTCCAGGGATTGCGTATTTGGAGGTTCAAAGATGCATTTAAAGGGCCCAGAGCATCATTTTTAAGTGGAAAGCCGCATGGTTCAAGTCCAAGGCCACATTTCTAGGGTGCAGAGCCTCATTTTTGCTTTCCAAAGTCTTACTCTTGTCTTACAAAGCCTCATTTTAGGCTCCAAACCCCACATTTTTACGGCCAAAGGCTCACTGTTAGTTTGCATAGTCTCATTTCAGGCTCCAAAGCCTCTTTTTTTAGCATCCAGACAGGCATCCTTAGGGTCCGAGCCGCCTCTGGAGGGTTCAAGCCCTCCTTTGGAGCTTCCAAAGTTCCAGGGTTTGTGCTTTTAAGGTTCAAAGATGCATTTTAAGGGCCCAGAGCATCATTTTTAAGTGGAAAGCCGCATTGTTCGAGTCCAAAGCCACATTTCTAGGGTGCAGAGCCTCATTTTTACTTTCCAAAGTCTTACTCTTGTCTTACAAAGCCACATTTTAGGCTCCAAACCCCACATTTTTACGGCCAAAGGCTCACTGTTAGTTTACATAGTCTCATTTCCGGGTCCAAAGCCTCTTTTTTTAGCATCCAGACAGGCATCCTTAGGGACCGAGCCGCCTCTGGAGGGTCCAAGCCCTCATTTGGAGGGTCCGAAGTTCCAGGGGTTACATATTTGGAGGTTCAAAGATGCGTTTTAAGGGCCCAGAGCATCATTTTTAAGCCCAAAGTCTGATTTGAAAGGTCCAAAGCCTCATTGGTCGAGTCCAAATCAAAATTTCTAGGGTGCAGAGCCTCATTTTTACTTTCCAAAGTCTTACTCTTGTCTTACTAAGCCACATTTTAGGCTCCAAACCCCACATTTTTATGGCCAAAGGCTCACTGTTAGTGTGCATAGTCTCATTTCAGGCTCCAAGCCTCTTTTTTTAGCATCCAAACAGGCATCCTTAGGGTCCGAGCCACCTCTGGAGGGTCCAAGCCCTCATTTGGAGCTTCCAAAGTTCCAGGGTTTGTGCTTTTAAGGTTCAAAGATGCATTTAAAGGGCCCAGAGCATCATTTTTAAGTGGAAAGCCGCATTGTTCGAGTCCAAAGCCACATTTCTAGGGTCCAAGGCCTCATTTTTACTTTCCAAAGTCTTACTCTTGTCTTACAAAGCCACATTTTAGGCTCCAAACCCCACATCTTTATGGCAAAAAGGCTCACTGTTAGTTTGCATAGTCTCATTTCAGACTCCAAAGCCTCTTTTCTTAGCATCCAGACAGGCATCCTTAGGGTCCGAGCCGCCTCTGGAGGGTCCAAGCCCTCCTTTGGAGCTTCCAAAGTTCCAGGGATTGCGTATTTGGAGGTTCAAAGATGCATTTAAAGGGCCCAGAGCATCATTTTTAAGTGGAAAGCCGCATGGTTCAAGTCCAAAGCCACATTTCTAGGGTGCAGAGCCTCATTTTTGCTTTCCAAAGTCTTACTCTTGTCTTACAAAGCCTCATTTTAGGCTCCAAACCCCACATTTTTACGGCCAAAGGCTCACTGTTAGTGTGCATAGTCTCATTTCAGGCTCCAAGCCTCTTTTTTTAGCATCCAAACAGGCATCCTTAGGGTCCGAGCCACCTCTGGAGGGTCCAAGCCCTCATTTGGAGCTTCCAAAGTTCCAGGGTTTGTGCTTTTAAGGTTCAAAGATGCATTTTAAGGGCCCACAGCATCATTTTTAAGCCCAAAGTCTGATTTGAAAGGTCCAAAGCCTCATTGGTCGACTCCAAATCAAAATTTCTAGGGTCCAAAGCCTCATTTTTACTTTCCAAAGTCTTACTCTTGTCTTACAAAGCCACATTTTAGGCTCCAAACCCCACATCTTTATGGCAAAAAGGCTCACTGTTAGTTTGCATAGTCTCATTTCAGACTCCAAAGCCTCTTTTCTTAGCATCCAGACAGGCATCCTTAGGGTCCGAGCCGCCTCTGGAGGGTCCAAGCCCTCCTTTGGAGCTTCCAAAGTTCCAGGGATTGCGTATTTGGAGGTTCAAAGATGCATTTAAAGGGCCCAGAGCATCATTTTTAAGTGGAAAGCCGCATGGTTCAAGTCCAAGGCCACATTTCTAGGGTGCAGAGCCTCATTTTTGCTTTCCAAAGTCTTACTCTTGTCTTACAAAGCCTCATTTTAGGCTCCAAACCCCACATTTTTACGGCCAAAGGCTCACTGTTAGTTTGCATAGTCTCATTTCAGGCTCCAAAGCCTCTTTTTTTAGCATCCAGACAGGCATCCTTAGGGTCCGAGCCGCCTCTGGAGGGTTCAAGCCCTCCTTTGGAGCTTCCAAAGTTCCAGGGTTTGTGCTTTTAAGGTTCAAAGATGCATTTTAAGGGCCCAGAGCATCATTTTTAAGTGGAAAGCCGCATTGTTCGACTCCAAAAGCCACATTTCTAGGGTGCAGAGCCTCATTTTTACTTTCCAAAGTCTTACTCTTGTCTTACAAAGCCTCATTTTAGGCTCCAAACCCCACATTTTGACAGCCAAAGGCTCACTGTTAGTTTGCATAGTCTCATTTCAGGCTCCAAAGCCTCTTTTTTTAGCATCCAGACAGGCATCCTTAGGGTCCGAGCCGCCTCTGGAGGGTCCAAGCCCTCATTTGGAGGGTCCAAGGTTCCAGGGATTGCATATTTGGAGGTTCAAAGATGCATTTTAAGGGCCCACAGCATCATTTTTAAGCCCAAAGTCTGATTTGAAAGGTCCAAAGCCTCATTGGTCGAGTCCAAATCAAACTTTCTAGGGTGCAGAGCCTCATTTTTACTTTCCAAAGTCTTACTCTTGTCTTACAAAGCCACATTTTAGGCTCCAAACCCCACATCTTTATGGCAAAAAGGCTCACTGTTAGTTTGCATAGTCTCATTTCAGACTCCAAAGCCTCTTTTCTTAGCATCCAGACAGGCATCCTTAGGGTCCGAGCCGCCTCTGGAGGGTCCAAGCCCTCCTTTGGAGCTTCCAAAGTTCCAGGGATTGCGTATTTGGAGGTTCAAAGATGCATTTAAAGGGCCCAGAGCATCATTTTTAAGTGGAAAGCCGCATGGTTCAAGTCCAAAGCCACATTTCTAGGGTGCAGAGCCTCATTTTTGCTTTCCAAAGTCTTACTCTTGTCTTACAAAGCCTCATTTTAGGCTCCAAACCCCACATTTTTACGGCCAAAGGCTCACTGTTAGTTTGCATAGTCTCATTTCAGGCTCCAAAGCCTCTTTTTTTAGCATCCAGACAGGCATCCTTAGGGTCCGAGCCACCTCTGGAGGGTCCAAGCCCTCATTTGGAGCTTCCAAAGTTCCAGGGTTTGTGCTTTTAAGGTTCAAAGATGCATTTAAAGGGCCCAGAGCATCATTTTTAAGTGGAAAGCCGCATTGTTCGAGTCCAAAGCCACATTTCTAGGGTCCAAGGCCTCATTTTTACTTTCCAAAGTCTTACTCTTGTCTTACAAAGCCACATTTTAGGCTCCAAACCCCACATCTTTATGGCAAAAAGGCTCACTGTTAGTTTGCATAGTCTCATTTCAGACTCCAAAGCCTCTTTTCTTAGCATCCAGACAGGCATCCTTAGGGTCCGAGCCGCCTCTGGAGGGTCCAAGCCCTCCTTTGGAGCTTCCAAAGTTCCAGGGATTGCGTATTTGGAGGTTCAAAGATGCATTTAAAGGGCCCAGAGCATCATTTTTAAGTGGAAAGCCGCATGGTTCAAGTCCAAGGCCACATTTCTAGGGTGCAGAGCCTCATTTTTGCTTTCCAAAGTCTTACTCTTGTCTTACAAAGCCTCATTTTAGGCTCCAAACCCCACATTTTTACGGCCAAAGGCTCACTGTTAGTTTGCATAGTCTCATTTCAGGCTCCAAAGCCTCTTTTTTTAGCATCCAGACAGGCATCCTTAGGGTCCGAGCCGCCTCTGGAGGGTTCAAGCCCTCCTTTGGAGCTTCCAAAGTTCCAGGGTTTGTGCTTTTAAGGTTCAAAGATGCATTTTAAGGGCCCAGAGCATCATTTTTAAGTGGAAAGCCGCATTGTTCGAGTCCAAAGCCACATTTCTAGGGTGCAGAGCCTCATTTTTACTTTCCAAAGTCTTACTCTTGTCTTACAAAGCCACATTTTAGGCTCCAAACCCCACATTTTTACGGCCAAAGGCTCACTGTTAGTTTACATAGTCTCATTTCCGGGTCCAAAGCCTCTTTTTTTAGCATCCAGACAGGCATCCTTAGGGACCGAGCCGCCTCTGGAGGGTCCAAGCCCTCATTTGGAGGGTCCGAAGTTCCAGGGGTTACATATTTGGAGGTTCAAAGATGCGTTTTAAGGGCCCAGAGCATCATTTTTAAGCCCAAAGTCTGATTTGAAAGGTCCAAAGCCTCATTGGTCGAGTCCAAATCAAAATTTCTAGGGTGCAGAGCCTCATTTTTACTTTCCAAAGTCTTACTCTTGTCTTACTAAGCCACATTTTAGGCTCCAAACCCCACATTTTTATGGCCAAAGGCTCACTGTTAGTGTGCATAGTCTCATTTCAGGCTCCAAGCCTCTTTTTTTAGCATCCAAACAGGCATCCTTAGGGTCCGAGCCACCTCTGGAGGGTCCAAGCCCTCATTTGGAGCTTCCAAAGTTCCAGGGTTTGTGCTTTTAAGGTTCAAAGATGCATTTAAAGGGCCCAGAGCATCATTTTTAAGTGGAAAGCCGCATTGTTCGAGTCCAAAGCCACATTTCTAGGGTCCAAGGCCTCATTTTTACTTTCCAAAGTCTTACTCTTGTCTTACAAAGCCACATTTTAGGCTCCAAACCCCACATCTTTATGGCAAAAAGGCTCACTGTTAGTTTGCATAGTCTCATTTCAGACTCCAAAGCCTCTTTTCTTAGCATCCAGACAGGCATCCTTAGGGTCCGAGCCGCCTCTGGAGGGTCCAAGCCCTCCTTTGGAGCTTCCAAAGTTCCAGGGATTGCGTATTTGGAGGTTCAAAGATGCATTTAAAGGGCCCAGAGCATCATTTTTAAGTGGAAAGCCGCATGGTTCAAGTCCAAAGCCACATTTCTAGGGTGCAGAGCCTCATTTTTGCTTTCCAAAGTCTTACTCTTGTCTTACAAAGCCTCATTTTAGGCTCCAAACCCCACATTTTTACGGCCAAAGGCTCACTGTTAGTGTGCATAGTCTCATTTCAGGCTCCAAGCCTCTTTTTTTAGCATCCAAACAGGCATCCTTAGGGTCCGAGCCACCTCTGGAGGGTCCAAGCCCTCATTTGGAGCTTCCAAAGTTCCAGGGTTTGTGCTTTTAAGGTTCAAAGATGCATTTTAAGGGCCCACAGCATCATTTTTAAGCCCAAAGTCTGATTTGAAAGGTCCAAAGCCTCATTGGTCGACTCCAAATCAAAATTTCTAGGGTCCAAAGCCTCATTTTTACTTTCCAAAGTCTTACTCTTGTCTTACAAAGCCACATTTTAGGCTCCAAACCCCACATTTTGACAGCCAAAGGCTCACTGTTAGTGTGCATAGTCTCATTTCAGGCTCCAAAGCCTCTTTTCTTAGCATCCAGACAGGCATCCTTAGGGTCCGAGCCGCCTCTGGAGGGTCCAAGCCCTCCTTTGGAGCTTCCAAAGTTCCAGGGTTTGTGCTTTTAAGGTTCAAAGATGCATTTTCATGGCCCAGAGCATCATTTTTAAGTGGAAAGCCGCATTGTTCGAGTCCAAAGCCACATTTCTAGGGTCCAAGGCCTCATTTTTACTTTCCAAAGTCTTACTCTTGTCTTACAAAGCCACATTTTAGGCTCCAAACCCCACATCTTTATGGCAAAAAGGCTCACTGTTAGTTTGCATAGTCTCATTTCAGACTCCAAAGCCTCTTTTCTTAGCATCCAGACAGGCATCCTTAGGGTCCGAGCCGCCTCTGGAGGGTCCAAGCCCTCCTTTGGAGCTTCCAAAGTTCCAGGGATTGCGTATTTGGAGGTTCAAAGATGCATTTAAAGGGCCCAGAGCATCATTTTTAAGTGGAAAGCCGCATGGTTCAAGTCCAAGGCCACATTTCTAGGGTGCAGAGCCTCATTTTTGCTTTCCAAAGTCTTACTCTTGTCTTACAAAGCCTCATTTTAGGCTCCAAACCCCACATTTTTACGGCCAAAGGCTCACTGTTAGTTTGCATAGTCTCATTTCAGGCTCCAAAGCCTCTTTTTTTAGCATCCAGACAGGCATCCTTAGGGTCCGAGCCGCCTCTGGAGGGTTCAAGCCCTCCTTTGGAGCTTCCAAAGTTCCAGGGTTTGTGCTTTTAAGGTTCAAAGATGCATTTTAAGAGCCCAGAGCATCATTTTTAAGTGGAAAGCCGCATTGTTCGAGTCCAAAGCCACATTTCTAGGGTGCAGAGCCTCATTTTTACTTTCCAAAGTCTTACTCTTGTCTTACAAAGCCACATTTTAGGCTCCAAACCCCACATTTTTACGGCCAAAGGCTCACTGTTAGTTTACATAGTCTCATTTCCGGGTCCAAAGCCTCTTTTTTTAGCATCCAGACAGGCATCCTTAGGGACCGAGCCGCCTCTGGAGGGTCCAAGCCCTCATTTGGAGGGTCCGAAGTTCCAGGGGTTACATATTTGGAGGTTCAAAGATGCGTTTTAAGGGCCCAGAGCATCATTTTTAAGCCCAAAGTCTGATTTGAAAGGTCCAAAGCCTCATTGGTCGAGTCCAAATCAAAATTTCTAGGGTGCAGAGCCTCATTTTTACTTTCCAAAGTCTTACTCTTGTCTTACTAAGCCACATTTTAGGCTCCAAACCCCACATTTTTATGGCCAAAGGCTCACTGTTAGTGTGCATAGTCTCATTTCAGGCTCCAAGCCTCTTTTTTTAGCATCCAAACAGGCATCCTTAGGGTCCGAGCCACCTCTGGAGGGTCCAAGCCCTCATTTGGAGCTTCCAAAGTTCCAGGGTTTGTGCTTTTAAGGTTCAAAGATGCATTTAAAGGGCCCAGAGCATCATTTTTAAGTGGAAAGCCGCATTGTTCGAGTCCAAAGCCACATTTCTAGGGTCCAAGGCCTCATTTTTACTTTCCAAAGTCTTACTCTTGTCTTACAAAGCCACATTTTAGGCTCCAAACCCCACATCTTTATGGCAAAAAGGCTCACTGTTAGTTTGCATAGTCTCATTTCAGACTCCAAAGCCTCTTTTCTTAGCATCCAGACAGGCATCCTTAGGGTCCGAGCCGCCTCTGGAGGGTCCAAGCCCTCCTTTGGAGCTTCCAAAGTTCCAGGGATTGCGTATTTGGAGGTTCAAAGATGCATTTAAAGGGCCCAGAGCATCATTTTTAAGTGGAAAGCCGCATGGTTCAAGTCCAAAGCCACATTTCTAGGGTGCAGAGCCTCATTTTTGCTTTCCAAAGTCTTACTCTTGTCTTACAAAGCCTCATTTTAGGCTCCAAACCCCACATTTTTACGGCCAAAGGCTCACTGTTAGTTTGCATAGTCTCATTTCAGGCTCCAAAGCCTCTTTTTTTAGCATCCAGACAGGCATCCTTAGGGTCCGAGCCGCCTCTGGAGGGTTCAAGCCCTCCTTTGGAGCTTCCAAAGTTCCAGGGTTTGTGCTTTTAAGGTTCAAAGATGCATTTTAAGGGCCCAGAGCATCATTTTTAAGTGGAAAGCCGCATTGTTCGAGTCCAAAGCCACATTTCTAGGGTGCAGAGCCTCATTTTTACTTTCCAAAGTCTTACTCTTGTCTTACAAAGCCACATTTTAGGCTCCAAACCCCACATTTTTACGGCCAAAGGCTCACTGTTAGTTTACATAGTCTCATTTCCGGGTCCAAAGCCTCTTTTTTTAGCATCCAGACAGGCATCCTTAGGGACCGAGCCGCCTCTGGAGGGTCCAAGCCCTCATTTGGAGGGTCCGAAGTTCCAGGGGTTACATATTTGGAGGTTCAAAGATGCGTTTTAAGGGCCCAGAGCATCATTTTTAAGCCCAAAGTCTGATTTGAAAGGTCCAAAGCCTCATTGGTCGAGTCCAAATCAAAATTTCTAGGGTGCAGAGCCTCATTTTTACTTTCCAAAGTCTTACTCTTGTCTTACTAAGCCACATTTTAGGCTCCAAACCCCACATTTTTATGGCCAAAGGCTCACTGTTAGTGTGCATAGTCTCATTTCAGGCTCCAAGCCTCTTTTTTTAGCATCCAAACAGGCATCCTTAGGGTCCGAGCCACCTCTGGAGGGTCCAAGCCCTCATTTGGAGCTTCCAAAGTTCCAGGGTTTGTGCTTTTAAGGTTCAAAGATGCATTTAAAGGGCCCAGAGCATCATTTTTAAGTGGAAAGCCGCATGGTTCAAGTTCAAAGCCACATTTCTAGGGTGCAGAGCCTCATTTTTACTTTCCAAAGTCTAACTCTTGTCTTACAAAGCCACATTTTAGGCTCCAAACCCCACATTTTTACGGCCAAAGGCTCACTGTTAGTGTGCATAGTCTCATTTCAGGCTCCAAAGCCTCTTTTTTTAGCATCCAGACAGGCATCCTTAGGGTCCGAGCCACCTCTGGAGGGTCCAAGCCCTCCTTTGGAGCTTCCAAAGTTCCAGGGTTTGTCTTTTAAGGTTCAAAGATGCATTTTAAGGGCCCACAGCATCATTTTTAAGCCCAAAGTCTGATTTGAAAGGTCCAAAGCCTCAGTGGTCGACTCCAAATCAAAATTTCTAGGGTGCAGAGCCTCATTTTTACTTTCCAAAGTCTTACTCTTGTCTTACAAAGCCACATTTTAGGCTCCAAACCCCACATTTTGACAGCCAAAGGCTCACTGTTAGTGTGCATAGTCTCATTTCAGACTCCAAAGCCTCTTTTCTTAGCATCCAGACAGGCATCCTTAGGGTCCGAGCCGCCTCTGGAGGGTCCAAGCCCTCCTTTGGAGGGTCCAAAGTTCCAGGGATTGCATATTTGGAGGTTCAAAGATGCATTTTAAGGGCCCACAGCATCATTTTTAAGTGGAAAGCCGCATTGGTCGAGTCCAAATCAAAATTTCTAGGGTGCAGAGCCTCATTTTTACTTTCCAAAGTCTTACTCTTGTCTTACAAAGCCTCATTTTAGGCTCCAAACCCCACATTTTTACGGCCAAAGGCTCACTGTTAGTGTGCATAGTCTCATTTCAGGCTCCAAAGCCTCTTTTTTTAGCATCCAGACAGGCATCCTTAGGGTCCGAGCCGCCTCTGGAGGGTCCAAGCCCTCATTTGGAGGGTCCAAGGTTCCAGGGATTGCATATTTGGAGGTTCAAAGATGCATTTTAAGGGCCCACAGCATCATTTTTAAGTGGAAAGCCGCATTGTTCGAGTCCAAAACCACATTTCTAGGGTGCAGAGCCCCATTTTTGCTTTCCAAAGTCTTACTCTTGTCTTACAAAGCCTCATTTTAGGCTCCAAACCCCACATTTTTACAGCCAAGGGCTCACTGTTAGTTTGCATAGTCTCATTTCAGGCTCCAAAGCCTCTTTTCTTAGCATCCAGACAGGCATCCTTAGGGTCCGAACCGCATCTGGAGGGTCCAAGCCCTCATTTGGAGGGTCCAAAGTTCCAGGGTTTGTGCTTTTAAGGTTCAAAGATGCATTTTAAGGGCCCACAGCATCATTTTTAAGCCCAAAGTCTGATTTGAAAGGTCCAAAGCCTCATTGGTCGACTCCAAATCAAAATTTCTAGGGTCCAAAGCCTCATTTTTACTTTCCAAAGTCTTACTCTTGTCTTACAAAGCCACATTTTAGGCTCCAAACCCCACATTTTGACAGCCAAAGGCTCACTGTTAGTGTGCATAGTCTCATTTCAGGCTCCAAAGCCTCTTTTCTTAGCATCCAGACAGGCATCCTTAGGGTCCGAGCCGCCTCTGGAGGGTCCAAGCCCTCCTTTGGAGCTTCCAAAGTTCCAGGGTTTGTGCTTTTAAGGTTCAAAGATGCATTTTCATGGCCCAGAGCATCATTTTTAAGTGGAAAGCCGCATTGTTCGACTCCAAAAGCCACATTTCTAGGGTGCAGAGCCTCATTTTTACTTTCCAAAGTCTTACTCTTGTCTTACAAAGCCTCATTTTAGGCTCCAAACCCCACATTTTGACAGCCAAAGGCTCACTGTTAGTTTGCATAGTCTCATTTCAGGCTCCAAAGCCTCTTTTTTTAGCATCCAGACAGGCATCCTTAAGGTCCGAGCCGCCTCTGGAGGGTCCAAGCCCTCATTTGGAGGGTCCAAGGTTCCAGGGATTGCATATTTGGAGGTTCAAAGATGCATTTTAAGGGCCCACAGCATCATTTTTAAGCCCAAAGTCTGATTTGAAAGGTCCAAAGCCTCATTGGTCGAGTCCAAATCAAACTTTCTAGGGTGCAGAGCCTCATTTTTACTTTCCAAAGTCTTACTCTTGTCTTACTAAGCCACATTTTAGGCTCCAAACCCCACATTTTTATGGCCAAAGGCTCACTGTTAGTGTGCATAGTCTCATTTCAGGCTCCAAGCCTCTTTTTTTAGCATCCAAACAGGCATCCTTAGGGTCCGAGCCACCTCTGGAGGGTCCAAGCCCTCATTTGGAGCTTCCAAAGTTCCAGGGTTTGTGCTTTTAAGGTTCAAAGATGCATTTAAAGGGCCCAGAGCATCATTTTTAAGTGGAAAGCCGCATTGTTCGAGTCCAAAGCCACATTTCTAGGGTCCAAGGCCTCATTTTTACTTTCCAAAGTCTTACTCTTGTCTTACAAAGCCACATTTTAGGCTCCAAACCCCACATCTTTATGGCAAAAAGGCTCACTGTTAGTTTGCATAGTCTCATTTCAGACTCCAAAGCCTCTTTTCTTAGCATCCAGACAGGCATCCTTAGGGTCCGAGCCGCCTCTGGAGGGTCCAAGCCCTCCTTTGGAGCTTCCAAAGTTCCAGGGATTGCGTATTTGGAGGTTCAAAGATGCATTTAAAGGGCCCAGAGCATCATTTTTAAGTGGAAAGCCGCATTGTTCGAGTCCAAAGCCACATTTCTAGGGTGCAGAGCCTCATTTTTACTTTCCAAAGTCTTACTCTTGTCTTACAAAGCCACATTTTAGGCTCCAAACCCCACATTTTGACAGCCAAAGGCTCACTGTTAGTGTGCATAGTCTCATTTCAGGCTCCAAGCCTCTTTTTTAGCATCCAGACAGGCATCCTTAGGGTCCAAGCCGCCTCTGCAGGGTCCAAGCCCTCATTTGGAGGGTCCAAAGTTCCAGGGTTTGTGCTTTTAAGGTTCAAAGATGCATTTAAAGGGCCCAGAGCATCATTTTTAAGTGGAAAGCCGCATTGTTCGACTCCAAAAGCCACATTTCTAGGGTGCAGAGCCTCATTTTTACTTTCCAAAGTCTTACTCTTGTCTTACAAAGCCACATTTTAGGCTCCAAACCCCACATTTTTACGGCCAAAGGCTCACTGTTAGTTTACATAGTCTCATTTCCGGGTCCAAAGCCTCTTTTTTTAGCATCCAGACAGGCATCCTTAGGGACCGAGCCGCCTCTGGAGGGTCCAAGCCCTCATTTGGAGGGTCCAAAGTTCCAGGGGTTACATATTTGGAGGTTCAAAGATGCGTTTTAAGGGCCCAGAGCATCATTTTTAACCCCAAAGTCTGATTTGAAAGGTCCAAAGCCTCATTGGTCGAGTCCAAATCAAAATTTCTAGGGTGCAGAGCCTCATTTTTACTTTCCAAAGTCTTACTCTTGTCTTACTAAGCCACATTTTAGGCTCCAAACCCCACATTTTTATGGCCAAAGGCTCACTGTTAGTGTGCATAGTCTCATTTCAGGCTCCAAGCCTCTTTTTTTAGCATCCAAACAGGCATCCTTAGGGTCCGAGCCACCTCTGGAGGGTCCAAGCCCTCATTTGGAGCTTCCAAAGTTCCAGGGTTTGTGCTTTTAAGGTTCAAAGATGCATTTTAAGGGCCCAGAGCATCATTTTTAAGTGGAAAGCCGCATGGTTCAAGTTCAAAGCCACATTTCTAGGGTGCAGAGCCTCATTTTTACTTTCCAAAGTCTAACTCTTGTCTTACAAAGCCACATTTTAGGCTCCAAACCCCACATTTTTACGGCCAAAGGCTCACTGTTAGTGTGCATAGTCTCATTTCAGGCTCCAAGCCTCTTTTTTAGCATCCAAACAGGCATCCTTAGGGTCCGAGCCACCTCTGGAGGGTCCAAGCCCTCCTTTGGAGCTTCCAAAGTTCCAGGGTTTGTCTTTTAAGGTTCAAAGATGCATTTTAAGGGCCCACAGCATCATTTTTAAGCCCAAAGTCTGATTTGAAAGGTCCAAAGCCTCAGTGGTCGACTCCAAATCAAAATTTCTAGGGTGCAGAGCCTCATTTTTACTTTCCAAAGTCTTACTCTTGTCTTACAAAGCCACATTTTAGGCTCCAAACCCCACATTTTGACAGCCAAAGGCTCACTGTTAGTGTGCATAGTCTCATTTCAGGCTCCAAAGCCTCTTTTTTTAGCATCCAGACAGGCATCCTTAGGGTCCGAGCCGCCTCTGGAGGGTCCAAGCCCTCATTTGGAGGGTCCAAAGTTCCAGGGATTGCATATTTGGAGGTTCAAAGATGCATTTTAAGGGCCCACAGCATCATTTTTAAGTGGAAAGCCGCATTGGTCGAGTCCAAATCAAAATTTCTAGGGTGCAGAGCCTCATTTTTACTTTCCAAAGTCTTACTCTTGTCTTACAAAGCCTCATTTTAGGCTCCAAACCCCACATTTTTACGGCCAAAGGCTCACTGTTAGTGTGCATAGTCTCATTTCAGGCTCCAAAGCCTCTTTTTTTAGCATCCAGACAGGCATCCTTAGGGTCCGAGCCGCCTCTGGAGGGTCCAAGCCCTCATTTGGAGGGTCCAAGGTTCCAGGGATTGCATATTTGGAGGTTCAAAGATGCATTTTAAGGGCCCACAGCATCATTTTTAAGTGGAAAGCCGCATTGTTCGAGTCCAAAACCACATTTCTAGGGTGCAGAGCCCCATTTTTGCTTTCCAAAGTCTTACTCTTGTCTTACAAAGCCTCATTTTAGGCTCCAAACCCCACATTTTTACAGCCAAGGGCTCACTGTTAGTTTGCATAGTCTCATTTCAGGCTCCAAAGCCTCTTTTCTTAGCATCCAGACAGGCATCCTTAGGGTCCGAACCGCATCTGGAGGGTCCAAGCCCTCATTTGGAGGGTCCAAAGTTCCAGGGTTTGTGCTTTTAAGGTTCAAAGATGCATTTTAAGGGCCCACAGCATCATTTTTAAGCCCAAAGTCTGATTTGAAAGGTCCAAAGCCTCATTGGTCGACTCCAAATCAAAATTTCTAGGGTCCAAAGCCTCATTTTTACTTTCCAAAGTCTTACTCTTGTCTTACAAAGCCACATTTTAGGCTCCAAACCCCACATTTTGACAGCCAAAGGCTCACTGTTAGTGTGCATAGTCTCATTTCAGGCTCCAAAGCCTCTTTTCTTAGCATCCAGACAGGCATCCTTAGGGTCCGAGCCGCCTCTGGAGGGTCCAAGCCCTCCTTTGGAGCTTCCAAAGTTCCAGGGTTTGTGCTTTTAAGGTTCAAAGATGCATTTTCATGGCCCAGAGCATCATTTTTAAGTGGAAAGCCGCATTGTTCGACTCCAAAAGCCACATTTCTAGGGTGCAGAGCCTCATTTTTACTTTCCAAAGTCTTACTCTTGTCTTACAAAGCCTCATTTTAGGCTCCAAACCCCACATTTTGACAGCCAAAGGCTCACTGTTAGTTTGCATAGTCTCATTTCAGGCTCCAAAGCCTCTTTTTTTAGCATCCAGACAGGCATCCTTAGGGTCCGAGCCGCCTCTGGAGGGTCCAAGCCCTCATTTGGAGGGTCCAAGGTTCCAGGGATTGCATATTTGGAGGTTCAAAGATGCATTTTAAGGGCCCACAGCATCATTTTTAAGCCCAAAGTCTGATTTGAAAGGTCCAAAGCCTCATTGGTCGAGTCCAAATCAAACTTTCTAGGGTGCAGAGCCTCATTTTTACTTTCCAAAGTCTTACTCTTGTCTTACTAAGCCACATTTTAGGCTCCAAACCCCACATTTTTATGGCCAAAGGCTCACTGTTAGTGTGCATAGTCTCATTTCAGACTCCAAAGCCTCTTTTCTTAGCATCCAGACAGGCATCCTTAGGGTCCGAGCCGCCTCTGGAGGGTCCAAGCCCTCCTTTGGAGCTTCCAAAGTTCCAGGGATTGCGTATTTGGAGGTTCAAAGATGCATTTAAAGGGCCCAGAGCATCATTTTTAAGTGGAAAGCCGCATGGTTCAAGTCCAAAGCCACATTTCTAGGGTGCAGAGCCTCATTTTTGCTTTCCAAAGTCTTACTCTTGTCTTACAAAGCCTCATTTTAGGCTCCAAACCCCACATTTTTACGGCCAAAGGCTCACTGTTAGTTTGCATAGTCTCATTTCAGGCTCCAAAGCCTCTTTTTTTAGCATCCAGACAGGCATCCTTAGGGTCCGAGCCACCTCTGGAGGGTCCAAGCCCTCATTTGGAGCTTCCAAAGTTCCAGGGTTTGTGCTTTTAAGGTTCAAAGATGCATTTAAAGGGCCCAGAGCATCATTTTTAAGTGGAAAGCCGCATTGTTCGAGTCCAAAGCCACATTTCTAGGGTCCAAGGCCTCATTTTTACTTTCCAAAGTCTAACTCTTGTCTTACAAAGCCACATTTTAGGCTCCAAACCCCACATCTTTATGGCAAAAAGGCTCACTGTTAGTTTGCATAGTCTCATTTCAGACTCCAAAGCCTCTTTTCTTAGCATCCAGACAGGCATCCTTAGGGTCCGAGCCGCCTCTGGAGGGTCCAAGCCCTCCTTTGGAGCTTCCAAAGTTCCAGGGATTGCGTATTTGGAGGTTCAAAGATGCATTTAAAGGGCCCAGAGCATCATTTTTAAGTGGAAAGCCGCATGGTTCAAGTCCAAGGCCACATTTCTAGGGTGCAGAGCCTCATTTTTGCTTTCCAAAGTCTTACTCTTGTCTTACAAAGCCTCATTTTAGGCTCCAAACCCCACATTTTTACGGCCAAAGGCTCACTGTTAGTTTGCATAGTCTCATTTCAGGCTCCAAAGCCTCTTTTTTTAGCATCCAGACAGGCATCCTTAGGGTCCGAGCCGCCTCTGGAGGGTTCAAGCCCTCCTTTGGAGCTTCCAAAGTTCCAGGGTTTGTGCTTTTAAGGTTCAAAGATGCATTTTAAGGGCCCAGAGCATCATTTTTAAGTGGAAAGCCGCATTGTTCGAGTCCAAATCAAAATTTCTAGGGTGCAGAGCCTCATTTTTACTTTCCAAAGTCTTACTCTTGTCTTACAAAGCCTCATTTTAGGCTCCAAACCCCACATTTTTACGGCCAAAGGCTCACTGTTAGTTTGCATAGTCTCATTTCAGGCTCCAAAGCCTCTTTTCTTAGCATCCAGACAGGCATCCTTAGGGTCCGAACCGCATCTGGAGGGTCCAAGCCCTCATTTGGAGGGTCCAAAGTTCCAGGGTTTGTGCTTTTAAGGTTCAAAGATGCATTTTAAGGGCCCACAGCATCATTTTTAAGCCCAAAGTCTGATTTGAAAGGTCCAAAGCCTCATTGGTCGACTCCAAATCAAAATTTCTAGGGTCCAAAGCCTCATTTTTACTTTCCAAAGTCTTACTCTTGTCTTACAAAGCCACATTTTAGGCTCCAAACCCCACATTTTGACAGCCAAAGGCTCACTGTTAGTGTGCATAGTCTCATTTCAGGCTCCAAAGCCTCTTTTCTTAGCATCCAGACAGGCATCCTTAGGGTCCGAGCCGCCTCTGGAGGGTCCAAGCCCTCCTTTGGAGCTTCCAAAGTTCCAGGGTTTGTGCTTTTAAGGTTCAAAGATGCATTTTCATGGCCCAGAGCATCATTTTTAAGTGGAAAGCCGCATTGTTCGACTCCAAAAGCCACATTTCTAGGGTGCAGAGCCTCATTTTTACTTTCCAAAGTCTTACTCTTGTCTTACAAAGCCTCATTTTAGGCTCCAAACCCCACATTTTGACAGCCAAAGGCTCACTGTTAGTTTGCATAGTCTCATTTCAGGCTCCAAAGCCTCTTTTTTTAGCATCCAGACAGGCATCCTTAGGGTCCGAGCCGCCTCTGGAGGGTCCAAGCCCTCATTTGGAGGGTCCAAGGTTCCAGGGATTGCATATTTGGAGGTTCAAAGATGCATTTTAAGGGCCCACAGCATCATTTTTAAGCCCAAAGTCTGATTTGAAAGGTCCAAAGCCTCATTGGTCGAGTCCAAATCAAACTTTCTAGGGTGCAGAGCCTCATTTTTACTTTCCAAAGTCTTACTCTTGTCTTACTAAGCCACATTTTAGGCTCCAAACCCCACATTTTTATGGCCAAAGGCTCACTGTTAGTGTGCATAGTCTCATTTCAGACTCCAAAGCCTCTTTTCTTAGCATCCAGACAGGCATCCTTAGGGTCCGAGCCGCCTCTGGAGGGTCCAAGCCCTCCTTTGGAGCTTCCAAAGTTCCAGGGATTGCGTATTTGGAGGTTCAAAGATGCATTTAAAGGGCCCAGAGCATCATTTTTAAGTGGAAAGCCGCATGGTTCAAGTCCAAAGCCACATTTCTAGGGTGCAGAGCCTCATTTTTGCTTTCCAAAGTCTTACTCTTGTCTTACAAAGCCTCATTTTAGGCTCCAAACCCCACATTTTTACGGCCAAAGGCTCACTGTTAGTTTGCATAGTCTCATTTCAGGCTCCAAAGCCTCTTTTTTTAGCATCCAGACAGGCATCCTTAGGGTCCGAGCCACCTCTGGAGGGTCCAAGCCCTCATTTGGAGCTTCCAAAGTTCCAGGGTTTGTGCTTTTAAGGTTCAAAGATGCATTTAAAGGGCCCAGAGCATCATTTTTAAGTGGAAAGCCGCATTGTTCGAGTCCAAAGCCACATTTCTAGGGTCCAAGGCCTCATTTTTACTTTCCAAAGTCTTACTCTTGTCTTACAAAGCCACATTTTAGGCTCCAAACCCCACATCTTTATGGCAAAAAGGCTCACTGTTAGTTTGCATAGTCTCATTTCAGACTCCAAAGCCTCTTTTCTTAGCATCCAGACAGGCATCCTTAGGGTCCGAGCCGCCTCTGGAGGGTCCAAGCCCTCCTTTGGAGCTTCCAAAGTTCCAGGGATTGCGTATTTGGAGGTTCAAAGATGCATTTAAAGGGCCCAGAGCATCATTTTTAAGTGGAAAGCCGCATGGTTCAAGTCCAAGGCCACATTTCTAGGGTGCAGAGCCTCATTTTTGCTTTCCAAAGTCTTACTCTTGTCTTACAAAGCCTCATTTTAGGCTCCAAACCCCACATTTTTACGGCCAAAGGCTCACTGTTAGTTTGCATAGTCTCATTTCAGGCTCCAAAGCCTCTTTTTTTAGCATCCAGACAGGCATCCTTAGGGTCCGAGCCGCCTCTGGAGGGTTCAAGCCCTCCTTTGGAGCTTCCAAAGTTCCAGGGTTTGTGCTTTTAAGGTTCAAAGATGCATTTTAAGGGCCCAGAGCATCATTTTTAAGTGGAAAGCCGCATTGTTCGAGTCCAAAGCCACATTTCTAGGGTGCAGAGCCTCATTTTTACTTTCCAAAGTCTTACTCTTGTCTTACAAAGCCACATTTTAGGCTCCAAACCCCACATTTTTACGGCCAAAGGCTCACTGTTAGTTTACATAGTCTCATTTCCGGGTCCAAAGCCTCTTTTTTTAGCATCCAGACAGGCATCCTTAGGGACCGAGCCGCCTCTGGAGGGTCCAAGCCCTCATTTGGAGGGTCCGAAGTTCCAGGGGTTACATATTTGGAGGTTCAAAGATGCGTTTTAAGGGCCCAGAGCATCATTTTTAAGCCCAAAGTCTGATTTGAAAGGTCCAAAGCCTCATTGGTCGAGTCCAAATCAAAATTTCTAGGGTGCAGAGCCTCATTTTTACTTTCCAAAGTCTTACTCTTGTCTTACTAAGCCACATTTTAGGCTCCAAACCCCACATTTTTATGGCCAAAGGCTCACTGTTAGTGTGCATAGTCTCATTTCAGGCTCCAAGCCTCTTTTTTTAGCATCCAAACAGGCATCCTTAGGGTCCGAGCCACCTCTGGAGGGTCCAAGCCCTCATTTGGAGCTTCCAAAGTTCCAGGGTTTGTGCTTTTAAGGTTCAAAGATGCATTTAAAGGGCCCAGAGCATCATTTTTAAGTGGAAAGCCGCATTGTTCGAGTCCAAAGCCACATTTCTAGGGTCCAAGGCCTCATTTTTACTTTCCAAAGTCTTACTCTTGTCTTACAAAGCCACATTTTAGGCTCCAAACCCCACATCTTTATGGCAAAAAGGCTCACTGTTAGTTTGCATAGTCTCATTTCAGACTCCAAAGCCTCTTTTCTTAGCATCCAGACAGGCATCCTTAGGGTCCGAGCCGCCTCTGGAGGGTCCAAGCCCTCCTTTGGAGCTTCCAAAGTTCCAGGGATTGCGTATTTGGAGGTTCAAAGATGCATTTAAAGGGCCCAGAGCATCATTTTTAAGTGGAAAGCCGCATGGTTCAAGTCCAAAGCCACATTTCTAGGGTGCAGAGCCTCATTTTTGCTTTCCAAAGTCTTACTCTTGTCTTACAAAGCCTCATTTTAGGCTCCAAACCCCACATTTTTACGGCCAAAGGCTCACTGTTAGTTTGCATAGTCTCATTTCAGGCTCCAAAGCCTCTTTTTTTAGCATCCAGACAGGCATCCTTAGGGTCCGAGCCGCCTCTGGAGGGTTCAAGCCCTCCTTTGGAGCTTCCAAAGTTCCAGGGTTTGTGCTTTTAAGGTTCAAAGATGCATTTTAAGGGCCCAGAGCATCATTTTTAAGTGGAAAGCCGCATTGTTCGAGTCCAAAGCCACATTTCTAGGGTGCAGAGCCTCATTTTTACTTTCCAAAGTCTTACTCTTGTCTTACAAAGCCACATTTTAGGCTCCAAACCCCACATTTTTACGGCCAAAGGCTCACTGTTAGTTTACATAGTCTCATTTCCGGGTCCAAAGCCTCTTTTTTTAGCATCCAGACAGGCATCCTTAGGGACCGAGCCGCCTCTGGAGGGTCCAAGCCCTCATTTGGAGGGTCCGAAGTTCCAGGGGTTACATATTTGGAGGTTCAAAGATGCGTTTTAAGGGCCCAGAGCATCATTTTTAAGCCCAAAGTCTGATTTGAAAGGTCCAAAGCCTCATTGGTCGAGTCCAAATCAAAATTTCTAGGGTGCAGAGCCTCATTTTTACTTTCCAAAGTCTTACTCTTGTCTTACTAAGCCACATTTTAGGCTCCAAACCCCACATTTTTATGGCCAAAGGCTCACTGTTAGTGTGCATAGTCTCATTTCAGGCTCCAAGCCTCTTTTTTTAGCATCCAAACAGGCATCCTTAGGGTCCGAGCCACCTCTGGAGGGTCCAAGCCCTCATTTGGAGCTTCCAAAGTTCCAGGGTTTGTGCTTTTAAGGTTCAAAGATGCATTTTAAGGGCCCAGAGCATCATTTTTAAGTGGAAAGCCGCATGGTTCAAGTTCAAAGCCACATTTCTAGGGTGCAGAGCCTCATTTTTACTTTCCAAAGTCTAACTCTTGTCTTACAAAGCCACATTTTAGGCTCCAAACCCCACATTTTTACGGCCAAAGGCTCACTGTTAGTGTGCATAGTCTCATTTCAGGCTCCAAAGCCTCTTTTTTTAGCATCCAGACAGGCATCCTTAGGGTCCGAGCCGCCTCTGGAGGGTCCAAGCCCTCATTTGGAGGGTCCAAAGTTCCAGGGATTGCATATTTGGAGGTTCAAAGATGCATTTAAAGGGCCAGAGCATCATTTTTAAGTGGAAAGCCGCATTGTTCGAGTCCAAAGCCACATTTCTAGGGTGCAGAGCCTCATTTTTACTTTCCAAAGTCTTACTCTTGTCTTACAAAGCCTCATTTTAGGCTCCAAACCCCACATTTTTACGGCCAAAGGCTCACTGTTAGTTTGCATAGTCTCATTTCAGGCTCCAAAGCCTCTTTTCTTAGCATCCAGACAGGCATCCTTAGGGTCCGAGACGCCTCTGGAGGGTCCAAGCCCTCATTTGGAGGGTCCAAAGTTCCAGGGTTTGCATATTTGGAGATTCAACGATGCATTTTAAGGGCCCACAGCATCATTTTTAAGCCCAAAGTCTGATTTGAAAGGTCCAAAGCCTCATTGGTCAAGTCCAAATCAAAATTTCTAGGGTCCAAAGCCTCATTTTTACTTTCCAAAGTCTTACTCTTGTCTTACAAAGCCTCATTTTAGGCTCCAAACCCCACATTTTGACAGCCAAAGGCTCACTGTTAGTGTGCATAGTCTCATTTCCGGCTCCAAAGCCTCTTTTTTTAGCATCCAAACAGGCATCCTTAGGGTCCGAGCCGCCTCTGGAGGGTCCAAGCCCTCCTTTGGAGGGTCCAAAGTTCCAGGGTTTGCATATTTGGAGGTTCAAAGATGCATTTTAAGGGCCCACAGCATCATTTTTAAGCCCAAAGTCCGATTTGAAAGGTCCAAAGCCTCATTGGTCGAGTCCAAAGCCACATTTCTAGGGTGCAGAGCCTCATTTTTACTTTCCAAAGTCTTACTCTTGTCTTACAAAGCCACATTTTAGGCTCCAAACCCCACAGTTTTATGGCCAAAGGCTCACTGTTAGTGTGCATAGTCTCATTTCAGGCTCCAAAGCCTCTTTTTTTAGCATCCAAACAGGCATCCTTAGGGTCCGAGCCACCTCTGGAGGGTCCAAGCCCTCCTTTGGAGCTTCCAAAGTTCCAGGGTTTGTCTTTTAAGGTTCAAAGATGCATTTTAAGGGCCCACAGCATCATTTTTAAGCCCAAAGTCTGATTTGAAAGGTCCAAAGCCTCAGTGGTCGACTCCAAATCAAAATTTCTAGGGTGCAGAGCCTCATTTTTACTTTCCAAAGTCTTACTCTTGTCTTACAAAGCCACATTTTAGGCTCCAAACCCCACGTTTTGACAGCCAAAGGCTCACTGTTAGTGTGCATAGTCTCATTTCAGGCTCCAAAGCCTCTTTTTTTAGCATCCAGACAGGCATCCTTAGGGTCCGAGCCGCCTCTGGAGGGTCCAAGCCCTCATTTGGAGGGTCCAAAGTTCCAGGGATTGCATATTTGGAGGTTCAAAGATGCATTTTAAGGGCCCACAGCATCATTTTTAAGTGGAAAGCCGCATTGGTCGAGTCCAAATCAAAATTTCTAGGGTGCAGAGCCTCATTTTTACTTTCCAAAGTCTTACTCTTGTCTTACAAAGCCTCATTTTAGGCTCCAAACCCCACATTTTTACGGCCAAAGGCTCACTGTTAGTGTGCATAGTCTCATTTCAGGCTCCAAAGCCTCTTTTTTTAGCATCCAGACAGGCATCCTTAGGGTCCGAGCCGCCTCTGGAGGGTCCAAGCCCTCATTTGGAGGGTCCAAGGTTCCAGGGATTGCATATTTGGAGGTTCAAAGATGCATTTTAAGGGCCCACAGCATCATTTTTAAGTGGAAAGCCGCATTGTTCGACTCCAAAAGCCACATTTCTAGGGTGCAGAGCCCCATTTTTGCTTTCCAAAGTCTTACTCTTGTCTTACAAAGCCTCATTTTAGGCTCCAAACCCCACATTTTTACAGCCAAGGGCTCACTGTTAGTTTGCATAGTCTCATTTCAGGCTCCAAAGCCTCTTTTCTTAGCATCCAGACAGGCATCCTTAGGGTCCGAACCGCATCTGGAGGGTCCAAGCCCTCATTTGGAGGGTCCAAAGTTCCAGGGTTTGTGCTTTTAAGGTTCAAAGATGCATTTTAAGGGCCCACAGCATCATTTTTAAGCCCAAAGTCTGATTTGAAAGGTCCAAAGCCTCATTGGTCGACTCCAAATCAAAATTTCTAGGGTCCAAAGCCTCATTTTTACTTTCCAAAGTCTTACTCTTGTCTTACAAAGCCACATTTTAGGCTCCAAACCCCACATTTTGACAGCCAAAGGCTCACTGTTAGTGTGCATAGTCTCATTTCAGGCTCCAAAGCCTCTTTTCTTAGCATCCAGACAGGCATCCTTAGGGTCCGAGCCGCCTCTGGAGGGTCCAAGCCCTCCTTTGGAGCTTCCAAAGTTCCAGGGTTTGTGCTTTTAAGGTTCAAAGATGCATTTTCATGGCCCAGAGCATCATTTTTAAGTGGAAAGCCGCATGGTTCAAGTTCAAAGCCACATTTCTAGGGTGCAGAGCCTCATTTTTACTTTCCAAAGTCTTACTCTTGTCTTACAAAGCCTCATTTTAGGCTCCAAACCCCACATTTTGACAGCCAAAGGCTCACTGTTAGTTTGCATAGTCTCATTTCAGGCTCCAAAGCCTCTTTTTTTAGCATCCAGACAGGCATCCTTAAGGTCCGAGCCGCCTCTGGAGGGTCCAAGCCCTCATTTGGAGGGTCCAAGGTTCCAGGGATTGCATATTTGGAGGTTCAAAGATGCATTTTAAGGGCCCACAGCATCATTTTTAAGCCCAAAGTCTGATTTGAAAGGTCCAAAGCCTCATTGGTCGAGTCCAAATCAAACTTTCTAGGGTGCAGAGCCTCATTTTTACTTTCCAAAGTCTTACTCTTGTCTTACTAAGCCACATTTTAGGCTCCAAACCCCACATTTTTATGGCCAAAGGCTCACTGTTAGTGTGCATAGTCTCATTTCAGGCTCCAAGCCTCTTTTTTAGCATCCAGACAGGCATCCTTAGGGTCCGAGCCGCCTCTGCAGGGTCCAAGCCCTCCTTTGGAGGGTCCAAAGTTCCAGGGTTTGTGCTTTTAAGGTTCAAAGATGCATTTTCATGGCCCAGAGCATCATTTTTAAGTGGAAAGCCGCATTGTTCGACTCCAAAAGCCACATTTCTAGGGTGCAGAGCCTCATTTTTACTTTCCAAAGTCTTACTCTTGTCTTACAAAGCCACATTTTAGGCTCCAAACCCCACATTTTTACGGCCAAAGGCTCACTGTTAGTTTACATAGTCTCATTTCCGGGTCCAAAGCCTCTTTTTTTAGCATCCAGACAGGCATCCTTAGGGTCCGAGCCGCCTCTGGAGGGTCCAAGCCCTCATTTGGAGGGTCCGAAGTTCCAGGGGTGACATATTTGGAGGTTCAAAGATGCGTTTTAAGGGCCCAGAGCATCATTTTTAAGCCCAAAGTCTGATTTGAAAGGTCCAAAGCCTCATTGGTCGAGTCCAAATCAAAATTTCTAGGGTGCAGAGCCTCATTTTTACTTTCCAAAGTCTTACTCTTGTCTTACTAAGCCACATTTTAGGCTCCAAACCCCACATTTTTATGGCCAAAGGCTCACTGGTAGTGTGCATAGTCTCATTTCAGGCTCCAAGCCTCTTTTTTTAGCATCCAAACAGGCATCCTTAGGGTCCGAGCCACCTCTGGAGGGTCCAAGCCCTCATTTGGAGCTTCCAAAGTTCCAGGGTTTGTGCTTTTAAGGTTCAAAGATGCATTTAAAGGGCCCAGAGCATCATTTTTAAGTGGAAAGCCGCATTGTTCGAGTCCAAAGCCACATTTCTACGGTCCAAGGCCTCATTTTTACTTTCCAAAGTCTTACTCTTGTCTTACAAAGCCTCATTTTAGGCTCCAAACCCCACATTTTTACGGCCAAAGGCTCACTGTTAGTGTGCATAGTCTCATTTCAGGCTCCAAAGCCTCTTTTTTTAGCATCCAGACAGGCATCCTTAAGGTCCGAGCCGCCTCTGGAGGGTCCAAGCCCTCATTTGGAGGGTCCAAAGTTCCAGGGATTGCATATTTGGAGGTTCAAAGATGCATTTAAAGGGCCAGAGCATCATTTTTAAGTGGAAAGCCGCATTGTTCGAGTCCAAAGCCACATTTCTAGGGTGCAGAGCCTCATTTTTACTTTCCAAAGTCTTACTCTTGTCTTACAAAGCCACATTTTAGGCTCCAAACCCCACATTTTTACGGCCAAAGGCTCACTGTTAGTTTGCATAGTCTCATTTCAGGCTCCAAAGCCTCTTTTCTTAGCATCCAGACAGGCATCCTTAGGGTCCGAGACGCCTCTGGAGGGTCCAAGCCCTCATTTGGAGGGTCCAAAGTTCCAGGGTTTGCATATTTGGAGATTCAACGATGCATTTTAAGGGCCCACAGCATCATTTTTAAGCCCAAAGTCTGATTTGAAAGGTCCAAAGCCTCATTGGTCAAGTCCAAATCAAAATTTCTAGGGTCCAAAGCCTCATTTTTACTTTCCAAAGTCTTACTCTTGTCTTACAAAGCCTCATTTTAGGCTCCAAACCCCACATTTTGACAGCCAAAGGCTCACTGTTAGTGTGCATAGTCTCATTTCCGGCTCCAAAGCCTCTTTTTTTAGCATCCAAACAGGCATCCTTAGGGTCCGAGCCGCCTCTGGAGGGTCCAAGCCCTCCTTTGGAGGGTCCAAAGTTCCAGGGTTTGCATATTTGGAGGTTCAAAGATGCATTTTAAGGGCCCACAGCATCATTTTTAAGCCCAAAGTCCGATTTGAAAGGTCCAAAGCCTCATTGGTCGAGTCCAAAGCCACATTTCTAGGGTGCAGAGCCTCATTTTTACTTTCCAAAGTCTTACTCTTGTCTTACAAAGCCACATTTTAGGCTCCAAACCCCACAGTTTTACGGCCAAAGGCTCACTGTTAGTGTGCATAGTCTCATTTCAGGCTCCAAAGCCTCTTTTTTTAGCATCCAAACAGGCATCCTTAGGGTCCGAGCCACCTCTGGAGGGTCCAAGCCCTCCTTTGGAGCTTCCAAAGTTCCAGGGATTGCATATTTGGAGGTTCAAAGATGCATTTTAAGGGCCCACAGCATCATTTTTAAGTGGAAAGCCGCATTGTTCGAGTCCAAAACCACATTTCTAGGGTGCAGAGCCCCATTTTTGCTTTCCAAAGTCTTACTCTTGTCTTACAAAGCCTCATTTTAGGCTCCAAACCCCACATTTTTACAGCCAAGGGCTCACTGTTAGTTTGCATAGTCTCATTTCAGGCTCCAAAGCCTCTTTTCTTAGCATCCAGACAGGCATCCTTAGGGTCCGAACCGCATCTGGAGGGTCCAAGCCCTCATTTGGAGGGTCCAAAGTTCCAGGGTTTGTGCTTTTAAGGTTCAAAGATGCATTTTAAGGGCCCACAGCATCATTTTTAAGCCCAAAGTCTGATTTGAAAGGTCCAAAGCCTCATTGGTCGACTCCAAATCAAAATTTCTAGGGTCCAAAGCCTCATTTTTACTTTCCAAAGTCTTACTCTTGTCTTACAAAGCCACATTTTAGGCTCCAAACCCCACATTTTGACAGCCAAAGGCTCACTGTTAGTGTGCATAGTCTCATTTCAGGCTCCAAAGCCTCTTTTCTTAGCATCCAGACAGGCATCCTTAGGGTCCGAGCCGCCTCTGGAGGGTCCAAGCCCTCCTTTGGAGCTTCCAAAGTTCCAGGGTTTGTGCTTTTAAGGTTCAAAGATGCATTTTCATGGCCCAGAGCATCATTTTTAAGTGGAAAGCCGCATTGTTCGACTCCAAAAGCCACATTTCTAGGGTGCAGAGCCTCATTTTTACTTTCCAAAGTCTTACTCTTGTCTTACAAAGCCTCATTTTAGGCTCCAAACCCCACATTTTGACAGCCAAAGGCTCACTGTTAGTTTGCATAGTCTCATTTCAGGCTCCAAAGCCTCTTTTTTTAGCATCCAGACAGGCATCCTTAAGGTCCGAGCCGCCTCTGGAGGGTCCAAGCCCTCATTTGGAGGGTCCAAGGTTCCAGGGATTGCATATTTGGAGGTTCAAAGATGCATTTTAAGGGCCCACAGCATCATTTTTAAGCCCAAAGTCTGATTTGAAAGGTCCAAAGCCTCATTGGTCGAGTCCAAATCAAACTTTCTAGGGTGCAGAGCCTCATTTTTACTTTCCAAAGTCTTACTCTTGTCTTACTAAGCCACATTTTAGGCTCCAAACCCCACATTTTTATGGCCAAAGGCTCACTGTTAGTGTGCATAGTCTCATTTCAGGCTCCAAGCCTCTTTTTTTAGCATCCAAACAGGCATCCTTAGGGTCCGAGCCACCTCTGGAGGGTCCAAGCCCTCATTTGGAGCTTCCAAAGTTCCAGGGTTTGTGCTTTTAAGGTTCAAAGATGCATTTAAAGGGCCCAGAGCATCATTTTTAAGTGGAAAGCCGCATTGTTCGAGTCCAAAGCCACATTTCTAGGGTCCAAGGCCTCATTTTTACTTTCCAAAGTCTTACTCTTGTCTTACAAAGCCACATTTTAGGCTCCAAACCCCACATTTTTATGGCCAAAGGCTCACTGTTAGTTTGCATAGTCTCATTTCAGACTCCAAAGCCTCTTTTCTTAGCATCCAGACAGGCATCCTTAGGGTCCGAGCCGCCTCTGGAGGGTCCAAGCCCTCCTTTGGAGCTTCCAAAGTTCCAGGGATTGCGTATTTGGAGGTTCAAAGATGCATTTAAAGGGCCCAGAGCATCATTTTTAAGTGGAAAGCCGCATGGTTCAAGTCCAAAGCCACATTTCTAGGGTGCAGAGCCTCATTTTTGCTTTCCAAAGTCTTACTCTTGTCTTACAAAGCCTCATTTTAGGCTCCAAACCCCACATTTTTACGGCCAAAGGCTCACTGTTAGTGTGCATAGTCTCATTTCAGGCTCCAAGCCTCTTTTTTAGCATCCAGACAGGCATCCTTAGGGTCCAAGCCGCCTCTGCAGGGTCCAAGCCCTCCTTTGGAGGGTCCAAAGTTCCAGGGTTTGTGCTTTTAAGGTTCAAAGATGCATTTAAAGGGCCCAGAGCATCATTTTTAAGTGGAAAGCCGCATTGTTCGACTCCAAAAGCCACATTTCTAGGGTGCAGAGCCTCATTTTTACTTTCCAAAGTCTTACTCTTGTCTTACAAAGCCACATTTTAGGCTCCAAACCCCACATTTTTACGGCCAAAGGCTCACTGTTAGTTTACATAGTCTCATTTCCGGGTCCAAAGCCTCTTTTTTTAGCATCCAGACAGGCATCCTTAGGGACCGAGCCGCCTCTGGAGGGTCCAAGCCCTCATTTGGAGGGTCCGAAGTTCCAGGGGTGACATATTTGGAGGTTCAAAGATGCGTTTTAAGGGCCCAGAGCATCATTTTTAAGCCCAAAGTCTGATTTGAAAGGTCCAAAGCCTCATTGGTCGAGTCAAAATCAAAATTTCTAGGGTGCAGAGCCTCATTTTTACTTTCCAAAGTCTTACTCTTGTCTTACAAAGCCACATTTTAGGCTCCAAACCCCACATTTTTATGGCCAAAGGCTCACTGTTAGTGTGCATAGTCTCATTTCAGGCTCCAAGCCTCTTTTTTTAGCATCCAAACAGGCATCCTTAGGGTCCGAGCCACCTCTGGAGGGTCCAAGCCCTCCTTTGGAGCTTCCAAAGTTCCAGGGTTTGTGCTTTTAAGGTTCAAAGATGCATTTTAAGGGCCCAGAGCATCATTTTTAAGTGGAAAGCCGCATGGTTCAAGTTCAAAGCCACATTTCTAGGGTGCAGAGCCTCATTTTTACTTTCCAAAGTCTAACTCTTGTCTTACAAAGCCACATTTTAGGCTCCAAACCCCACATTTTTACGGCCAAAGGCTCACTGGTAGTGTGCATAGTCTCATTTCAGGCTCCAAAGCCTCTTTTTTTAGCATCCAGACAGGCATCCTTAGGGTCCGAGCCGCCTCTGGAGGGTCCAAGCCCTCATTTGGAGGGTCCAAAGTTCCAGGGATTGCATATTTGGAGGTTCAAAGATGCATTTAAAGGGCCAGAGCATCATTTTTAAGTGGAAAGCCGCATTGTTCGAGTCCAAAGCCACATTTCTAGGGTGCAGAGCCTCATTTTTACTTTCCAAAGTCTTACTCTTGTCTTACAAAGCCTCATTTTAGGCTCCAAACCCCACATTTTTACGGCCAAAGGCTCACTGTTAGTTTGCATAGTCTCATTTCAGGCTCCAAAGCCTCTTTTCTTAGCATCCAGACAGGCATCCTTAGGGTCCGAGACGCCTCTGGAGGGTCCAAGCCCTCATTTGGAGGGTCCAAAGTTCCAGGGCTTGCATATTTGGAGGTTCAACGATGCATTTTAAGGGCCCACAGCATCATTTTTAAGCCCAAAGTCTGATTTGAAAGGTCCAAAGCCTCATTGGTCAAGTCCAAATCAAAATTTCTAGGGTCCAAAGCCTCATTTTTACTTTCCAAAGTCTTACTCTTGTCTTACAAAGCCTCATTTTAGGCTCCAAACCCCACATTTTGACAGCCAAAGGCTCACTGTTAGTGTGCATAGTCTCATTTCCGGCTCCAAAGCCTCTTTTTTTAGCATCCAGACAGGCATCCTTAGGGTCCGAGCCGCCTCTGGAGGGTCCAAGCCCTCATTTGGAGGGTCCAAAGTTCCAGGGATTGCATATTTGGAGGTTCAAAGATGCATTTAAAGGGCCCAGAGCATCATTTTTAAGTGGAAAGCCGCATTGTTCGAGTCCAAATCAAAATTTCTAGGGTGCAGAGCCTCATTTTTACTTTCCAAAGTCTTACTCTTGTCTTACAAAGCCTCATTTTGGGCTCCAAACCCCACATTTTTACGGCCAAAGGCTCACTGTTAGTGTGCATAGTCTCATTTCCGGGTCCAAAGCCTCTTTTTTTAGCATCCAGACAGGCATCCTTAGGGTCCGAGCCGCCTCTGGAGGGTCCAAGCCCTCATTTGGAGGGTCCAAAGTTCCAGGGTTTGCATATTTGGAGGTTCAAAGATGCATTTCAAGGGCCCACAGCATCATTTTTAAGCTCAAAGTCTGATTTGAAAGGTCCAAAGCCTCATTGGTTGACTCCAAATCAAAATTTCTAGGGTGCAGAGCCTCATTTTTACTTTCCAAAGTCTTACTCTTGTCTTACAAAGCCTCATTTTAGGCTCCAAACCCCACATTTTGACAGCCAAAGGCTCACTGTTAGTGTGCATAGTCTCATTTCCGGCTCCAAAGCCTCTTTTCTTAGCATCCAGACAGGCATCCTTAGGGTCCGAGCCGCCTCTGGAGGGTCCAAGCCCTCATTTGGAGGGTCAAAAGTTCCAGGGTTTGCATATTTGGAGGTTCAAAGATGCATTTAAAAAGCCCAGAGCATCATTTTTAAGTGGAAAGCCACATTGTTCGAGTCCAAAGCCACATTTCTAGGGTGCAGAGCCTCATTTTTACTTTCCAAAGTCTTACTCTTGTCTTACAAAGCCTCATTTTAGGCTCCAAACCCCACATTTTTATGGCCAAAGGCTCACTGATAGTGTGCATAGTCTCATTTCAGGCTCCAAGCCTCTTTTTTTAGCATCCAGACAGGCATCCTTAGGGTCCGAGCCACCTCTGGAGGGCCCAAGTCCTCCTTTGGAGCTTCCAAAGTTCCAGGGTTTGTGCTTTTAAGGTTCAAAGATGCATTTTAAGGGCACACAGCATCATTTTTAAGCCCAAAGTCTAATTTGAAAGGTCCAAAGCCTCATTGGTCGAGTCCAAATCAAAATTTCTAGGGTGCAGAGCCTCATTTTTACTTTCCAAAGTCTTACTCTTGTCTTACAAAGCCTCATTTTAGGCTCCAAACCCCACATTTTTACGGCCAAAGGCTCACTGTTAGTTTGCATAGTCTCATTTCAGGCTCCAAAGCCTCTTTTTTAGCATCCAGACAGGCATCCTTAGGGTCCGAGCCGCCTCTGGAGGGTCCAAGCCCTCATTTGGAGGTTCCAAAGTTCCAGGGATTGCATATTTGGAGGTCCAAAGATGCATTTTAAGGGCCCACAGCATCATTTTTAAGCCCAAAGTCTGATTTGGAAGGCCCGAAGCAACAATATAGAATTCAAATTTAATTTTCTAGGGTGCAGAGCCTCATTTTTACTTTCCAAAGTCTTACTCTTGTCTTACAAAGCCACATTTAGGCTCCAAACCCCACATTTTTATGGCCAAAGGCTCACTGTTAGTGTGCATAGTCTCATTTCAGGCTCCAAGCCTCTTTTTTTAGCATCCAGACAGGCATCCTTAGGGTCCGAGCCACCTCTGGAGGGTCCAAGCCCTCATTTGGAGCTTCCAAAGTTCCAGGGTTTGTGCTTTTAAGGTTCAAAGATGCATTTCAAGGGCCCAGAGCATCATTTTTAAGCCCAAAGTCTGATTTGAAAGGTCCAAAGCCTCATTGGTCGAGTCCAAAGCCACATTTCTAGGGTCCAAAGCCTCATTTTTACTTTCCAAAGTCTTACTCTTGTCTTACAAAGCCACATTTTAGGCTCCAAACCCCACATTTTTACGGCCAAAGGCTCACTGGTAGTGTGCATAGTCTCATTTCAGGCTCCAAAGCCTCTTTTTTTAGCATCCAGACAGGCATCCTTAGGGTCCGAGCCGCCTCTGGAGGGTCCAAGCCCTCATTTGGAGGTTCCAAAGTTACAGGGATTGCATATTTGGAGGTTCAAAGATGCATTTTAAGGGCCCACAGCATCATTTTTAAGTGGAAAGCCGCATTGTTCGAGTCCAAATCAAAATTTCTAGGGTGCAGAGCCTCATTTTTACTTTCCAAAGTCTTACTCTTGTCTTACAAAGCCTCATTTTAGGCTCCAAACCCCACATTTTGACAGCCAAAGGCTCACTGTTAGTTTGCATAGTCTCATTTCAGGCTCCAAAGCCTCTTTTTTTAGCATCCAGACAGGCATCCTTAGGGTCCGAGCCGCCTCTGGAGGGTCCAAGCCCTCCTTTGGAGCTTCCAAAGTTCCAGGGTTTGCATATTTGGAGGTTCAAAGATGCATTTTAAGGGCCCACAGCATCATTTTTAAGCCCAAAGTCCGATTTGAAAGGTCCAAAGCCTCATTGGTCGACTCCAAAGCCACATTTCTAGGGTGCAGAGCCTCATTTTTACTTTCCAAAGTCTTACTCTTGTCTTACAAAGCCTCATTTTAGGCTCCAAACCCCACAGTTTTATGGCCAAAGGCTCACTGTTAGTGTGCATAGTCTCATTTCAGGCTCCAAGCCTCTTTTTTTAGCATCCAAACAGGCATCCTTAGGGTCCGAGCCACCTCTGGAGGGTCCAAGCCCTCCTTTGGAGCTTCCAAAGTTCCAGGGTTTGTCCTTTTAAGGTTCAAAGATGCATTTTAAGGGCCCAGAGCATCATTTTTACCCCAAAGTCTGATTTGAAAGGTCCAAAGCCTCATTGGTCGAGTCCAAAGCCACATTTCTAGGGTCCAAAGCCTCATTTTTACTTTCCAAAGTCTTACTCTTGTCTTACAAAGCCACATTTTAGGCTCCAAACCCCACATTTTTACGGCCAAAGGCTCACTGTTAGTGTGCATAGTCTCATTTCAGGCTCCAAAGCCTCTTTTTTTAGCATCCGGACAGGCATCCTTAAGGTCCGAGCCGCCTCTGGAGGGTCCAAGCCCTCCTTTGGAGGGTCCAAAGTTCCAGGGATTGCATATTTGGAGGTTCAAAGATGCATTTAAAGGGCCCAGAGCATCATTTTTAAGTGGAAAGCCGCATTGTTCGAGTCCAAAACCACATTTCTAGGGTGCAGAGCCCCATTTTTGCTTTCCAAAGTCTTACTCTTGTCTTACAAAGCCTCATTTTAGGCTCCAAACCCCACATTTTGACAGCCAAGGGCTCACTGTTAGTTTGCATAGTCTCATTTCAGGCTCCAAGCCTCTTTTCTTAGCATCCAGACAGGCATCCTTAGGGTCCGAACCGCATCTGGAGGGTCCAAGCCCTCATTTGGAGGGTCCAAAGCTCCAGGGTTTGTGCTTGCAAGGTTCAAAGATGCATTTTAAGGGCCCACAGCATCATTTTTAAGCCCAAAGTCTGATTTGAAAGGTCCAAAGCCTCATTGGTCGACTCCAAAGCCACATTTCTAGGGTCCAAAGTTCCAGGGTTTGTGCTTTTAAGGTTCAAAGATGCATTTAAAGGGCCCAGAGCATCATTTTTAAGTGGAAAGCCGCATTGTTCGACTCCAAAAGCCACATTTCTAGGGTGCAGAGCCTCATTTTTACTTTCCAAAGTCTTACTCTTGTCTTACAAAGCCACATTTTAGGCTCCAAACCCCACATTTTTACGGCCAAAGGCTCACTGTTAGTTTACATAGTCTCATTTCCGGGTCCAAAGCCTCTTTTTTTAGCATCCAGACAGGCATCCTTAGGGACCGAGCCGCCTCTGGAGGGTCCAAGCCCTCATTTGGAGGGTCCGAAGTTCCAGGGGTTACATATTTGGAGGTTCAAAGATGCGTTTTAAGGGCCCAGAGCATCATTTTTAAGCCCAAAGTCTGATTTGAAAGGTCCAAAGCCTCATTGGTCGAGTCCAAATCAAAATTTCTAGGGTGCAGAGCCTCATTTTTACTTTCCAAAGTCTTACTCTTGTCTTACTAAGCCACATTTTAGGCTCCAAACCCCACATTTTTATGGCCAAAGGCTCACTGTTAGTGTGCATAGTCTCATTTCAGGCTCCAAGCCTCTTTTTTTAGCATCCAAACAGGCATCCTTAGGGTCCGAGCCACCTCTGGAGGGTCCAAGCCCTCCTTTGGAGCTTCCAAAGTTCCAGGGTTTGTGCTTTTAAGGTTCAAAGATGCATTTAAAGGGCCCAGAGCATCATTTTTAAGTGGAAAGCCGCATGGTTCAAGTTCAAAGCCACATTTCTAGGGTGCAGAGCCTCATTTTTACTTTCCAAAGTCTAACTCTTGTCTTACAAAGCCACATTTTAGGCTCCAAACCCCACATTTTTACGGCCAAAGGCTCACTGGTAGTGTGCATAGTCTCATTTCAGGCTCCAAAGCCTCTTTTTTTAGCATCCAGACAGGCATCCTTAGGGTCCGAGCCGCCTCTGGAGGGTCCAAGCCCTCATTTGGAGGGTCCAAAGTTCCAGGGATTGCATATTTGGAGGTTCAAAGATGCATTTAAAGGGCCAGAGCATCATTTTTAAGTGGAAAGCCGCATTGTTCGAGTCCAAAGCCACATTTCTAGGGTGCAGAGCCTCATTTTTACTTTCCAAAGTCTTACTCTTGTCTTACAAAGCCTCATTTTAGGCTCCAAACCCCACATTTTTACGGCCAAAGGCTCACTGTTAGTTTGCATAGTCTCATTTCAGGCTCCAAAGCCTCTTTTCTTAGCATCCAGACAGGCATCCTTAGGGTCCGAGACGCCTCTGGAGGGTCCAAGCCCTCATTTGGAGGGTCCAAAGTTCCAGGGCTTGCATATTTGGAGGTTCAACGATGCATTTTAAGGGCCCACAGCATCATTTTTAAGCCCAAAGTCTGATTTGAAAGGTCCAAAGCCTCATTGGTCAAGTCCAAATCAAAATTTCTAGGGTCCAAAGCCTCATTTTTACTTTCCAAAGTCTTACTCTTGTCTTACAAAGCCTCATTTTAGGCTCCAAACCCCACATTTTGACAGCCAAAGGCTCACTGTTAGTGTGCATAGTCTCATTTCCGGCTCCAAAGCCTCTTTTTTTAGCATCCAGACAGGCATCCTTAGGGTCCGAGCCGCCTCTGGAGGGTCCAAGCCCTCATTTGGAGGGTCCAAAGTTCCAGGGATTGCATATTTGGAGGTTCAAAGATGCATTTAAAGGGCCCAGAGCATCATTTTTAAGTGGAAAGCCGCATTGTTCGAGTCCAAATCAAAATTTCTAGGGTGCAGAGCCTCATTTTTACTTTCCAAAGTCTTACTCTTGTCTTACAAAGCCTCATTTTGGGCTCCAAACCCCACATTTTTACGGCCAAAGGCTCACTGTTAGTGTGCATAGTCTCATTTCCGGGTCCAAAGCCTCTTTTTTTAGCATCCAGACAGGCATCCTTAGGGTCCGAGCCGCCTCTGGAGGGTCCAAGCCCTCATTTGGAGGGTCCAAAGTTCCAGGGTTTGCATATTTGGAGGTTCAAAGATGCATTTCAAGGGCCCACAGCATCATTTTTAAGCTCAAAGTCTGATTTGAAAGGTCCAAAGCCTCATTGGTTGACTCCAAATCAAAATTTCTAGGGTGCAGAGCCTCATTTTTACTTTCCAAAGTCTTACTCTTGTCTTACAAAGCCTCATTTTAGGCTCCAAACCCCACATTTTGACAGCCAAAGGCTCACTGTTAGTGTGCATAGTCTCATTTCCGGCTCCAAAGCCTCTTTTCTTAGCATCCAGACAGGCATCCTTAGGGTCCGAGCCGCCTCTGGAGGGTCCAAGCCCTCATTTGGAGGGTCAAAAGTTCCAGGGTTTGCATATTTGGAGGTTCAAAGATGCATTTAAAAAGCCCAGAGCATCATTTTTAAGTGGAAAGCCACATTGTTCGAGTCCAAAGCCACATTTCTAGGGTGCAGAGCCTCATTTTTACTTTCCAAAGTCTTACTCTTGTCTTACAAAGCCTCATTTTAGGCTCCAAACCCCACATTTTTATGGCCAAAGGCTCACTGATAGTGTGCATAGTCTCATTTCAGGCTCCAAGCCTCTTTTTTTAGCATCCAGACAGGCATCCTTAGGGTCCGAGCCACCTCTGGAGGGCCCAAGTCCTCCTTTGGAGCTTCCAAAGTTCCAGGGTTTGTGCTTTTAAGGTTCAAAGATGCATTTTAAGGGCACACAGCATCATTTTTAAGCCCAAAGTCTAATTTGAAAGGTCCAAAGCCTCATTGGTCGAGTCCAAATCAAAATTTCTAGGGTGCAGAGCCTCATTTTTACTTTCCAAAGTCTTACTCTTGTCTTACAAAGCCTCATTTTAGGCTCCAAACCCCACATTTTTACGGCCAAAGGCTCACTGTTAGTTTGCATAGTCTCATTTCAGGCTCCAAAGCCTCTTTTTTAGCATCCAGACAGGCATCCTTAGGGTCCGAGCCGCCTCTGGAGGGTCCAAGCCCTCATTTGGAGGTTCCAAAGTTCCAGGGATTGCATATTTGGAGGTCCAAAGATGCATTTCAAGGGCCCACAGCATCATTTTTAAGCCCAAAGTCTGATTTGGAAGGCCCGAAGCAACAATATAGAATTCAAATTTAATTTTCTAGGGTGCAGAGCCTCATTTTTACTTTCCAAAGTCTTACTCTTGTCTTACAAAGCCACATTTAGGCTCCAAACCCCACATTTTTATGGCCAAAGGCTCACTGTTAGTGTGCATAGTCTCATTTCAGGCTCCAAGCCTCTTTTTTTAGCATCCAGACAGGCATCCTTAGGGTCCGAGCCACCTCTGGAGGGTCCAAGCCCTCATTTGGAGCTTCCAAAGTTCCAGGGTTTGTGCTTTTAAGGTTCAAAGATGCATTTCAAGGGCCCAGAGCATCATTTTTAAGCCCAAAGTCTGATTTGAAAGGTCCAAAGCCTCATTGGTCGAGTCCAAAGCCACATTTCTAGGGTCCAAAGCCTCATTTTTACTTTCCAAAGTCTTACTCTTGTCTTACAAAGCCACATTTTAGGCTCCAAACCCCACATTTTTACGGCCAAAGGCTCACTGGTAGTGTGCATAGTCTCATTTCAGGCTCCAAAGCCTCTTTTTTTAGCATCCAGACAGGCATCCTTAGGGTCCGAGCCGCCTCTGGAGGGTCCAAGCCCTCATTTGGAGGTTCCAAAGTTACAGGGATTGCATATTTGGAGGTTCAAAGATGCATTTTAAGGGCCCACAGCATCATTTTTAAGTGGAAAGCCGCATTGTTCGAGTCCAAATCAAAATTTCTAGGGTGCAGAGCCTCATTTTTACTTTCCAAAGTCTTACTCTTGTCTTACAAAGCCTCATTTTAGGCTCCAAACCCCACATTTTGACAGCCAAAGGCTCACTGTTAGTTTGCATAGTCTCATTTCAGGCTCCAAAGCCTCTTTTTTTAGCATCCAGACAGGCATCCTTAGGGTCCGAGCCGCCTCTGGAGGGTCCAAGCCCTCCTTTGGAGCTTCCAAAGTTCCAGGGTTTGCATATTTGGAGGTTCAAAGATGCATTTTAAGGGCCCACAGCATCATTTTTAAGCCCAAAGTCCGATTTGAAAGGTCCAAAGCCTCATTGGTCGACTCCAAAGCCACATTTCTAGGGTGCAGAGCCTCATTTTTACTTTCCAAAGTCTTACTCTTGTCTTACAAAGCCTCATTTTAGGCTCCAAACCCCACAGTTTTATGGCCAAAGGCTCACTGTTAGTGTGCATAGTCTCATTTCAGGCTCCAAGCCTCTTTTTTTAGCATCCAAACAGGCATCCTTAGGGTCCGAGCCACCTCTGGAGGGTCCAAGCCCTCCTTTGGAGCTTCCAAAGTTCCAGGGTTTGTCCTTTTAAGGTTCAAAGATGCATTTTAAGGGCCCAGAGCATCATTTTTACCCCAAAGTCTGATTTGAAAGGTCCAAAGCCTCATTGGTCGAGTCCAAAGCCACATTTCTAGGGTCCAAAGCCTCATTTTTACTTTCCAAAGTCTTACTCTTGTCTTACAAAGCCACATTTTAGGCTCCAAACCCCACATTTTTACGGCCAAAGGCTCACTGTTAGTGTGCATAGTCTCATTTCAGGCTCCAAAGCCTCTTTTTTTAGCATCCGGACAGGCATCCTTAAGGTCCGAGCCGCCTCTGGAGGGTCCAAGCCCTCCTTTGGAGGGTCCAAAGTTCCAGGGATTGCATATTTGGAGGTTCAAAGATGCATTTAAAGGGCCCAGAGCATCATTTTTAAGTGGAAAGCCGCATTGTTCGAGTCCAAAACCACATTTCTAGGGTGCAGAGCCCCATTTTTGCTTTCCAAAGTCTTACTCTTGTCTTACAAAGCCTCATTTTAGGCTCCAAACCCCACATTTTGACAGCCAAGGGCTCACTGTTAGTTTGCATAGTCTCATTTCAGGCTCCAAGCCTCTTTTCTTAGCATCCAGACAGGCATCCTTAGGGTCCGAACCGCATCTGGAGGGTCCAAGCCCTCATTTGGAGGGTCCAAAGCTCCAGGGTTTGTGCTTGCAAGGTTCAAAGATGCATTTTAAGGGCCCACAGCATCATTTTTAAGCCCAAAGTCTGATTTGAAAGGTCCAAAGCCTCATTGGTCGACTCCAAAGCCACATTTCTAGGGTCCAAAGTTCCAGGGTTTGTGCTTTTAAGGTTCAAAGATGCATTTAAAGGGCCCAGAGCATCATTTTTAAGTGGAAAGCCGCATTGTTCGACTCCAAAAGCCACATTTCTAGGGTGCAGAGCCTCATTTTTACTTTCCAAAGTCTTACTCTTGTCTTACAAAGCCACATTTTAGGCTCCAAACCCCACATTTTTACGGCCAAAGGCTCACTGTTAGTTTACATAGTCTCATTTCCGGGTCCAAAGCCTCTTTTTTTAGCATCCAGACAGGCATCCTTAGGGACCGAGCCGCCTCTGGAGGGTCCAAGCCCTCATTTGGAGGGTCCGAAGTTCCAGGGGTTACATATTTGGAGGTTCAAAGATGCGTTTTAAGGGCCCAGAGCATCATTTTTAAGCCCAAAGTCTGATTTGAAAGGTCAAAAGCCTCATTGGTCGAGTCCAAATCAAAATTTCTAGGGTGCAGAGCCTCATTTTTACTTTCCAAAGTCTTACTCTTGTCTTACTAAGCCACATTTTAGGCTCCAAACCCCACATTTTTATGGCCAAAGGCTCACTGTTAGTGTGCATAGTCTCATTTCAGGCTCCAAGCCTCTTTTTTTAGCATCCAAACAGGCATCCTTAGGGTCCGAGCCACCTCTGGAGGGTCCAAGCCCTCCTTTGGAGCTTCCAAAGTTCCAGGGTTTGTGCTTTTAAGGTTCAAAGATGCATTTAAAGGGCCCAGAGCATCATTTTTAAGTGGAAAGCCGCATGGTTCAAGTTCAAAGCCACATTTCTAGGGTGCAGAGCCTCATTTTTACTTTCCAAAGTCTAACTCTTGTCTTACAAAGCCACATTTTAGGCTCCAAACCCCACATTTTTACGGCCAAAGGCTCACTGGTAGTGTGCATAGTCTCATTTCAGGCTCCAAAGCCTCTTTTTTTAGCATCCAGACAGGCATCCTTAGGGTCCGAGCCGCCTCTGGAGGGTCCAAGCCCTCATTTGGAGGGTCCAAAGTTCCAGGGATTGCATATTTGGAGG
Organism: Buteo buteo; assembly: GCF_964188355.1. NCBI lineage: Eukaryota > Metazoa > Chordata > Aves > Accipitriformes > Accipitridae > Buteo > Buteo buteo. Next base: position 246,576 of record NC_134203.1, read on the forward strand.
TTCAAAGATGCATTTAAAGGGCCAGAGCATCATTTTTAAGTGGAAAGCCGCATTGTTCGAGTCCAAAGCCACATTTCTAGGGTGCAGAGCCTCATTTTTACTTTCCAAAGTCTTACTCTTGTCTTACAAAGCCTCATTTTAGGCTCCAAACCCCACATTTTTACGGCCAAAGGCTCACTGTTAGTTTGCATAGTCTCATTTCAGGCTCCAAAGCCTCTTTTCTTAGCATCCAGACAGGCATCCTTAGGGTCCGAGACGCCTCTGGAGGGTCCAAGCCCTCATTTGGAGGGTCCAAAGTTCCAGGGCTTGCATATTTGGAGGTTCAACGATGCATTTTAAGGGCCCACAGCATCATTTTTAAGCCCAAAGTCTGATTTGAAAGGTCCAAAGCCTCATTGGTCAAGTCCAAATCAAAATTTCTAGGGTCCAAAGCCTCATTTTTACTTTCCAAAGTCTTACTCTTGTCTTACAAAGCCTCATTTTAGGCTCCAAACCCCACATTTTGACAGCCAAAGGCTCACTGTTAGTGTGCATAGTCTCATTTCCGGCTCCAAAGCCTCTTTTTTTAGCATCCAGACAGGCATCCTTAGGGTCCGAGCCGCCTCTGGAGGGTCCAAGCCCTCATTTGGAGGGTCCAAAGTTCCAGGGATTGCATATTTGGAGGTTCAAAGATGCATTTAAAGGGCCCAGAGCATCATTTTTAAGTGGAAAGCCGCATTGTTCGAGTCCAAATCAAAATTTCTAGGGTGCAGAGCCTCATTTTTACTTTCCAAACTCTTACTCTTGTCTTACAAAGCCACATTTTGGGCTCCAAACCCCACATTTTTACGGCCAAAGGCTCACTGTTAGTGTGCATAGTCTCATTTCCGGGTCCAAAGCCTCTTTTTTTAGCATCCAGACAGGCATCCTTAGGGTCCGAGCCGCCTCTGGAGGGTCCAAGCCCTCATTTGGAGGGTCCAAAGTTCCAGGGTTTGCATATTTGGAGGTTCAAAGATGCATTTCAAGGGCCCACAGCATCATTTTTAAGCTCAAAGTCTGATTTGAAAGGTCCAAAGCCTCATTGGTTGACTCCAAATCAAAATTTCTAGGGTGCAGAGCCTCATTTTTACTTTCCAAAGTCTTACTCTTGTCTTACAAAGCCTCATTTTAGGCTCCAAACCCCACATTTTGACAGCCAAAGGCTCACTGTTAGTGTGCATAGTCTCATTTCCGGCTCCAAAGCCTCTTTTTTTAGCATCCAAACAGGCGTCCTTAGGGTCCGAGCCACCTCTGGAGGGTCCAAGCCCTCCTTTGGAGCTTCCAAAGTTCCAGGGTTTGTGCTTTTAAGGTTCAAAGATGCATTTAAAGGGCCCAGAGCATCATTTTTAAGCCCAAAGTCTGATTTGAAAGGTCCAAAGCCTCATTGGTCGACTCCAAATCAAAATTTCTAGGGTGCAGAGCCTCATTTTTACTTTCCAAAGTCTTACTCTTGTCTTACAAAGCCTCATTTTAGGCTCTAAACCCCACATTTTGACAGCCAAAGGCTCACTGTTAGTGTGCATAGTCTCATTTCCGGGTCCAAAGCCTCTTTTTTTAGCATCCAGACAGGCATCCTTAGGGTCCGAGCCGCCTCTGGAGGGTCCAAGCCCTCATTTGGAGGGTCAAAAGTTCCAGGGTTTGCATATTTGGAGGTTCAAAGATGCATTTAAAAAGCCCAGAGCATCATTTTTAAGTGGAAAGCCACATTGTTCGAGTCCAAAGCCACATTTCTAGGGTGCAGAGCCTCATTTTTACTTTCCAAAGTCTTACTCTTGTCTTACAAAGCCTCATTTTAGGCTCCAAACCCCACATTTTTATGGCCAAAGGCTCACTGATAGTGTGCATAGTCTCATTTCAGGCTCCAAGCCTCTTTTTTTAGCATCCAGACAGGCATCCTTAGGGTCCGAGCCACCTCTGGAGGGCCCAAGTCCTCCTTTGGAGCTTCCAAAGTTCCAGGGTTTGTGCTTTTAAGGTTCAAAGATGCATTTTAAGGGCACACAGCATCATTTTTAAGCCCAAAGTCTAATTTGAAAGGTCCAAAGCCTCATTGGTCGAGTCCAAATCAAAATTTCTAGGGTGCAGAGCCTCATTTTTACTTTCCAAAGTCTTACTCTTGTCTTACAAAGCCACATTTTAGGCTCCAAACCCCACATTTTTACGGCCAAAGGCTCACTGTTAGTTTGCATAGTCTCATTTCAGGCTCCAAAGCCTCTTTTTTAGCATCCAGACAGGCATCCTTAGGGTCCGAGCCGCCTCTGGAGGGTCCAAGCCCTCATTTGGAGGTTCCAAAGTTCCAGGGATTGCATATTTGGAGGTCCAAAGATGCATTTCAAGGGCCCACAGCATCATTTTTAAGCCCAAAGTCTGATTTGGAAGGCCCGAAGCAACAATATAGAATTCAAATTTAATTTTCTAGGGTGCAGAGCCTCATTTTTACTTTCCAAAGTCTTACTCTTGTCTTACAAAGCCACATTTAGGCTCCAAACCCCACATTTTTACGGCCAAAGGCTCACTGTTAGTGTGCATAGTCTCATTTCTGGGTCCAAAGCCTCTTTTTTTAGCATCCAGACAGGCATCCTTAGGGTCCGAGCCGCCTCTGGAGGGTCCAAGCCCTCATTTGGAGGGTCCAAAGTTCCAGGGTTTGCATATTTGGAGGTTCAAAGATGCATTTCAAGGGCCCACAGCATCATTTTTAAGCTCAAAGTCTGATTTGAAAGGTCCAAAGCCTCATTGGTTGACTCCAAATCAAAATTTCTAGGGTGCAGAGCCTCATTTTTACTTTCCAAAGTCTTACTCTTGTCTTACAAAGCCTCATTTTAGGCTCCAAACCCCACATTTTTATGGCCAAAGGCTCACTGATAGTGTGCATAGTCTCATTTCAGGCTCCAAGCCTCTTTTTTTAGCATCCAGACAGGCATCCTTAGGGTCCGAGCCACCTCTGGAGGGCCCAAGTCCTCCTTTGGAGCTTCCAAAGTTCCAGGGTTTGTGCTTTTAAGGTTCAAAGATGCATTTTAAGGGCACACAGCATCATTTTTAAGCCCAAAGTCTAATTTGAAAGGTCCAAAGCCTCATTGGTCGAGTCCAAATCAAAATTTCTAGGGTGCAGAGCCTCATTTTTACTTTCCAAAGTCTTACTCTTGTCTTACAAAGCCTCATTTTAGGCTCCAAACCCCACATTTTTACGGCCAAAGGCTCACTGTTAGTTTGCATAGTCTCATTTCAGGCTCCAAAGCCTCTTTTTTAGCATCCAGACAGGCATCCTTAGGGTCCGAGCCGCCTCTGGAGGGTCCAAGCCCTCATTTGGAGGTTCCAAAGTTCCAGGGATTGCATATTTGGAGGTCCAAAGATGCATTTCAAGGGCCCACAGCATCATTTTTAAGCCCAAAGTCTGATTTGGAAGGCCCGAAGCAACAATATAGAATTCAAATTTAATTTTCTAGGGTGCAGAGCCTCATTTTTACTTTCCAAAGTCTTACTCTTGTCTTACAAAGCCACATTTAGGCTCCAAACCCCACATTTTTATGGCCAAAGGCTCACTGTTAGTGTGCATAGTCTCATTTCAGGCTCCAAGCCTCTTTTTTTAGCATCCAGACAGGCATCCTTAGGGTCCGAGCCACCTCTGGAGGGTCCAAGCCCTCCTTTGGAGCTTCCAAAGTTCCAGGGTTTGTGCTTTTAAGGTTCAAAGATGCATTTCAAGGGCCCAGAGCATCATTTTTAAGCCCAAAGTCTGATTTGAAAGGTCCAAAGCCTCATTGGTCGAGTCCAAAGCCACATTTCTAGGGTCCAAAGCCTCATTTTTACTTTCCAAAGTCTTACTCTTGTCTTACAAAGCCACATTTTAGGCTCCAAACCCCACATTTTTACGGCCAAAGGCTCACTGTTAGTGTGCATAGTCTCATTTCAGGCTCCAAAGCCTCTTTTTTTAGCATCCAGACAGGCATCCTTAGGGTCCGAGCCGCCTCTGGAGGGTCCAAGCCCTCATTTGGAGGTTCCAAAGTTACAGGGATTGCATATTTGGAGGTTCAAAGATGCATTTTAAGGGCCCACAGCATCATTTTTAAGTGGAAAGCCGCATTGTTCGAGTCCAAATCAAAATTTCTAGGGTGCAGAGCCTCATTTTTACTTTCCAAAGTCTTACTCTTGTCTTACAAAGCCTCATTTTAGGCTCCAAACCCCACATTTTGACAGCCAAAGGCTCACTGTTAGTTTGCATAGTCTCATTTCAGGCTCCAAAGCCTCTTTTTTTAGCATCCAGACAGGCATCCTTAGGGTCCGAGCCGCCTCTGGAGGGTCCAAGCCCTCCTTTGGAGCTTCCAAAGTTCCAGGGTTTGCATATTTGGAGGTTCAAAGATGCATTTTAAGGGCCCACAGCATCATTTTTAAGCCCAAAGTCCGATTTGAAAGGTCCAAAGCCTCATTGGTCGACTCCAAAGCCACATTTCTAGGGTGCAGAGCCTCATTTTTACTTTCCAAAGTCTTACTCTTGTCTTACAAAGCCTCATTTTAGGCTCCAAACCCCACAGTTTTATGGCCAAAGGCTCACTGTTAGTGTGCATAGTCTCATTTCAGGCTCCAAGCCTCTTTTTTTAGCATCCAAACAGGCATCCTTAGGGTCCGAGCCACCTCTGGAGGGTCCAAGCCCTCCTTTGGAGCTTCCAAAGTTCCAGGGTTTGTCCTTTTAAGGTTCAAAGATGCATTTTAAGGGCCCAGAGCATCATTTTTACCCCAAAGTCTGATTTGAAAGGTCCAAAGCCTCATTGGTCGAGTCCAAAGCCACATTTCTAGGGTCCAAAGCCTCATTTTTACTTTCCAAAGTCTTACTCTTGTCTTACAAAGCCACATTTTAGGCTCCAAACCCCACATTTTTACGGCCAAAGGCTCACTGTTAGTGTGCATAGTCTCATTTCAGGCTCCAAAGCCTCTTTTTTTAGCATCCGGACAGGCATCCTTAAGGTCCGAGCCGCCTCTGGAGGGTCCAAGCCCTCCTTTGGAGGGTCCAAAGTTCCAGGGATTGCATATTTGGAGGTTCAAAATGCATTTAAAGGGCCCAGAGCATCATTTTTAAGTGGAAAGCCGCATTGTTCGAGTCCAAAAGCCACATTTCTAGGGTGCAGAGCCCCATTTTTGCTTTCCAAAGTCTTACTCTTGTCTTACAAAGCCTCATTTTAGGCTCCAAACCCCACATTTTGACAGCCAAGGGCTCAATGTTAGTTTGCATAGTCTCATTTCAGGCTCCAAGCCTCTTTTCTTAGCATCCAGACAGGCATCCTTAGGGTCCGAACCGCATCTGGAGGGTCCAAGCCCTCATTTGGAGGGTCCAAAGCTCCAGGGTTTGTGCTTGCAAGGTTCAAAGATGCATTTTAAGGGCCCACAGCATCATTTTTAAGCCCAAAGTCTGATTTGAAAGGTCCAAAGCCTCATTGGTCGACTCCAAAGCCACATTTCTAGGGTCCAAAGCCTCATTTTTACTTTCCAAAGTCTTACTCTTGTCTTACAAAGCCACATTTTAGGCTCCAAACCCCACATTTTGACAGCCAAAGGCTCACTGTTAGTGTGCATAGTCTCATTTCAGGCTCCAAGCCTCTTTTTTTAGCATCCAGACAGGCATCCTTAGGGTCCGAGCCACCTCTGGAGGGTCCAAGCCCTCCTTTGGAGCTTCCAAAGTTCCAGGGTTTGTGCTTTTAAGTTTCAAAGATGCATGTAAAGGGCCCAGAGCATCATTTTTAAGTGGAAAGCCGCATTGTTCGAGTCCAAAGCCACATTTCTAGGGTCCAAAGCCTCATTTTTACTTTCCAAAGTCTTACTCTTGTCTTACAAAGCCACATTTTAGGCTCCAAACCCCACATCTTTACGGCCAAAGGCTCACTGTTAGTTTGCATAGTCTCATTTCAGGCTCCAAAGCCTCTTTTTTAGCATCCAGACAGGCATCCTTAGGGTCCGAGCCGCCTCTGGAGGGTTCAAGCCCTCCTTTGGAGCTTCCAAAGTTCCAGGGTTTGTGCTTTTAAGGTTCAAAGATGCATTTTAAGGGCCCAGAGCATCATTTTTAAGTGGAAAGCCGCATTGTTCGAGTCCAAAGCCACATTTCTAGGGTGCAGAGCCTCATTTTTACTTTCCAAAGTCTTACTCTTGTCTTACAAAGCCACATTTTAGGCTCCAAACCCCACATTTTGACAGCCAAAGGCTCACTGTTAGTGTGCATAGTCTCATTTCAGGCTCCAAGCCTCTTTTTTTAGCATCCAGACAGGCATCCTTAGGGTCCAAGCCGCCTCTGCAGGGTCCAAGCCCTCCTTTGGAGGGTCCAAAGTTCCAGGGTTTGTGCTTTTAAGGTTCAAAGATGCATTTTCATGGCCCAGAGCATCATTTTTAAGTGGAAAGCCGCATTGTTCGACTCCAAAAGCCACATTTCTAGGGTGCAGAGCCTCATTTTTACTTTCCAAAGTCTTACTCTTGTCTTACTAAGCCACATTTTAGGCTCCAAACCCCACATTTTTACGGCCAAAGGCTCACTGTTAGTTTACATAGTCTCATTTCCGGGTCCAAAGCCTCTTTTTTTAGCATCCAGACAGGCATCCTTAGGGTCCGAGCCGCCTCTGGAGGTTCCAAGCCCTCATTTGGAGGGTCCGAAGTTCCAGGGGTGACATATTTGGAGGTTCAAAGATGCGTTTTAAGGGCCCAGAGCATCATTTTTAAGCCCAAAGTCTGATTTGAAAGGTCCAAAGCCTCATTGATCGAGTCCAAATCAAAATTTCTAGGGTGCAGAGCCTCATTTTTACTTTCCAAAGTCTTACTCTTGTCTTACTAAGCCACATTTTAGGCTCCAAACCCCACATTTTTACGGCCAAAGGCTCACTGTTAGTTTGCATAGTCTCATTTCAGGCTCCAAGCCTCTTTTTTTAGCATCCAAACAGGCATCCTTAGGGTCCGAGCCACCTCTGGAGGGTCCAAGCCCTCATTTGGAGCTTCCAAAGTTCCAGGGTTTGTGCTTTTAAGGTTCAAAGATGCATTTTAAGGGCCCAGAGCATCATTTTTAAGTGGAAAGCCGCATTGTTCGAGTCCAAAGCCACATTTCTACGGTCCAAGGCCTCATTTTTACTTTCCAAAGTCTTACTCTTGTCTTACAAAGCCACATTTTAGGCTCCAAACCCCACATTTTTACGGCCAAAGGCTCACTGTTAGTGTGCATAGTCTCATTTCAGGCTCCAAAGCCTCTTTTTTTAGCATCCAGACAGGCATCCTTAGGGTCCGAGCCGCCTCTGGAGGGTCCAAGCCCTCATTTGGAGGGTCCAAAGTTCCAGGGATTGCATATTTGGAGGTTCAAAGATGCATTTAAAGGGCCAGAGCATCATTTTTAAGTGGAAAGCCGCATTGTTCGAGTCCAAAGCCACATTTCTAGGGTGCAGAGCCTCATTTTTGCTTTCCAAAGTCTTACTCTTGTCTTACAAAGCCACATTTTAGGCTCCAAACCCCACATTTTTACGGCCAAAGGCTCACTGTTAGTTTGCATAGTCTCATTTCAGGCTCCAAAGCCTCTTTTCTTAGCATCCAGACAGGCATCCTTAGGGTCCGAGACGCCTCTGGAGGGTCCAAGCCCTCATTTGGAGGGTCCAAAGTTCCAGGGTTTGCATATTTGGAGGTTCAACGATGCATTTTAAGGGCCCACAGCATCATTTTTAAGTGGAAAGCCGCATTGTTCGAGTCCAAAAGCCACATTTCTAGGGTGCAGAGCCCCATTTTTGCTTTCCAAAGTCTTACTCTTGTCTTACAAAGCCTCATTTTAGGCTCCAAACCCCACATTTTGACAGCCAAGGGCTCACTGTTAGTTTGCATAGTCTCATTTCAGGCTCCAAGCCTCTTTTCTTAGCATCCAGACAGGCATCCTTAGGGTCCGAACCGCATCTGGAGGGTCCAAGCCCTCATTTGGAGGGTCCAAAGCTCCAGGGTTTGTGCTTGCAAGGTTCAAAGATGCATTTTAAGGGCCCACAGCATCATTTTTAAGCCCAAAGTCTGATTTGAAAGGTCCAAAGCCTCATTGGTCGACTCCAAAGCCACATTTCTAGGGTCCAAAGCCTCATTTTTACTTTCCAAAGTCTTACTCTTGTCTTACAAAGCCACATTTTAGGCTCCAAACCCCACATTTTGACAGCCAAAGGCTCACTGTTAGTTTGCATAGTCTCATTTCAGGCTCCAAGCCTCTTTTTTTAGCATCCAGACAGGCATCCTTAGGGTCCGAGCCACCTCTGGAGGGTCCAAGCCCTCCTTTGGAGCTTCCAAAGTTCCAGGGTTTGTGCTTTTAAGTTTCAAAGATGCATTTAAAGGGCCCAGAGCATCATTTTTAAGTGGAAAGCCGCATTGTTCGAGTCCAAAGCCACATTTCTAGGGTCCAAAGCCTCATTTTTACTTTCCAAAGTCTTACTCTTGTCTTACAAAGCCACATTTTAGGCTCCAAACCCCACATCTTTACGGCCAAAGGCTCACTGTTAGTTTGCATAGTCTCATTTCAGGCTCCAAAGCCTCTTTTTTAGCATCCAGACAGGCATCCTTAGGGTCCGAGCCGCCTCTGGAGGGTTCAAGCCCTCCTTTGGAGCTTCCAAAGTTCCAGGGTTTGTGCTTTTAAGGTTCAAAGATGCATTTTAAGGGCCCAGAGCATCATTTTTAAGTGGAAAGCCGCATTGTTCGACTCCAAAAGCCACATTTCTAGGGTGCAGAGCCTCATTTTTACTTTCCAAAGTCTTACTCTTGTCTTACAAAGCCACATTTTAGGCTCCAAACCCCACATTTTGACAGCCAAAGGCTCACTGTTAGTGTGCATAGTCTCATTTCAGGCTCCAAGCCTCTTTTTTAGCATCCAGACAGGCATCCTTAGGGTCCAAGCCGCCTCTGCAGGGTCCAAGCCCTCCTTTGGAGGGTCCAAAGTTCCAGGGTTTGTGCTTTTAAGGTTCAAAGATGCATTTTCATGGCCCAGAGCATCATTTTTAAGTGGAAAGCCGCATTGTTCGACTCCAAAAGCCACATTTCTAGGGTGCAGAGCCTCATTTTTACTTTCCAAAGTCTTACTCTTGTCTTACTAAGCCACATTTTAGGCTCCAAACCCCACATTTTTACGGCCAAAGGCTCACTGTTAGTTTACATAGTCTCATTTCCGGGTCCAAAGCCTCTTTTTTTAGCATCCAGACAGGCATCCTTAGGGTCCGAGCCGCCTCTGGAGGGTCCAAGCCCTCATTTGGAGGGTCCGAAGTTCCAGGGGTGACATATTTGGAGGTTCAAAGATGCGTTTTAAGGGCCCAGAGCATCATTTTTAAGCCCAAAGTCTGATTTGAAAGGTCCAAAGCCTCATTGATCGAGTCCAAATCAAAATTTCTAGGGTGCAGAGCCTCATTTTTACTTTCCAAAGTCTTACTCTTGTCTTACTAAGCCACATTTTAGGCTCCAAACCCCACATTTTTATGGCCAAAGGCTCACTGTTAGTGTGCATAGTCTCATTTCAGGCTCCAAGCCTCTTTTTTTAGCATCCAAACAGGCATCCTTAGGGTCCGAGCCACCTCTGGAGGGTCCAAGCCCTCATTTGGAGCTTCCAAAGTTCCAGGGTTTGTGCTTTTAAGGTTCAAAGATGCATTTTAAGGGCCCAGAGCATCATTTTTAAGTGGAAAGCCGCATTGTTCGAGTCCAAAGCCACATTTCTACGGTCCAAGGCCTCATTTTTACTTTCCAAAGTCTTACTCTTGTCTTACAAAGCCACATTTTAGGCTCCAAACCCCACATTTTTACGGCCAAAGGCTCACTGTTAGTGTGCATAGTCTCATTTCAGGCTCCAAAGCCTCTTTTTTTAGCATCCAGACAGGCATCCTTAGGGTCCGAGCCGCCTCTGGAGGGTCCAAGCCCTCATTTGGAGGGTCCAAAGTTCCAGGGATTGCATATTTGGAGGTTCAAAGATGCATTTAAAGGGCCAGAGCATCATTTTTAAGTGGAAAGCCGCATTGTTCGAGTCCAAAGCCACATTTCTAGGGTGCAGAGCCTCATTTTTACTTTCCAAAGTCTTACTCTTGTCTTACAAAGCCACATTTTAGGCTCCAAACCCCACATTTTTACGGCCAAAGGCTCACTGTTAGTTTGCATAGTCTCATTTCAGGCTCCAAAGCCTCTTTTCTTAGCATCCAGACAGGCATCCTTAGGGTCCGAGACGCCTCTGGAGGGTCCAAGCCCTCATTTGGAGGGTCCAAAGTTCCAGGGTTTGCATATTTGGAGGTTCAACGATGCATTTTAAGGGCCCACAGCATCATTTTTAAGCCCAAAGTCTGATTTGAAAGGTCCAAAGCCTCATTGGTCAAGTCCAAATCAAAATTTCTAGGGTCCAAAGCCTCATTTTTACTTTCCAAAGTCTTACTCTTGTCTTACAAAGCCTCATTTTAGGCTCCAAACCCCACATTTTGACAGCCAAAGGCTCACTGTTAGTGTGCATAGTCTCATTTCCGGCTCCAAAGCCTCTTTTTTTAGCATCCAGACAGGCATCCTTAGGGTCCGAGCCGCCTCTGGAGGGTCCAAGCCCTCATTTGGAGGGTCCAAAGTTCCAGGGTTTGCATATTTGGAGGTTCAAAGATGCATTTTAAGGGCCCACAGCATCATTTTTAAGCCCAAAGTCCGATTTGAAAGGTCCAAAGCCTCATTGGTCGAGTCCAAAGCCACATTTCTAGGGTGCAGAGCCTCATTTTTACTTTCCAAAGTCTTACTCTTGTCTTACAAAGCCACATTTTAGGCTCCAAACCCCACAGTTTTATGGCCAAAGGCTCACTGTTAGTGTGCATAGTCTCATTTCAGGCTCCAAAGCCTCTTTTTTTAGCATCCAAACAGGCATCCTTAGGGTCCGAGCCACCTCTGGAGGGTCCAAGCCCTCCTTTGGAGCTTCCAAAGTTCCAGGGTTTGTGCTTTTAAGGTTCAAAGATGCATTTTAAGGGCCCACAGCATCATTTTTAAGCCCAAAGTCTGATTTGAAAGGTCCAAAGCCTCAGTGGTCAAGTCCAAATCAAAATTTCTAGGGTGCAGAGCCTCATTTTTACTTTCCAAAGTCTTACTCTTGTCTTACAAAGCCACATTTTAGGCTCCAAACCCCACATTTTGACAGCCAAAGGCTCACTGTTAGTGTGCATAGTCTCATTTCAGGCTCCAAAGCCTCTTTTTTTAGCATCCAGACAGGCATCCTTAGGGTCCGAGCCGCCTCTGGAGGGTCCAAGCCCTCATTTGGAGGGTCCAAAGTTCCAGGGATTGCATATTTGGAGGTTCAAAGATGCATTTTAAGGGCCCACAGCATCATTTTTAAGTGGAAAGCCGCATTGTTCGAGTCCAAATCAAAATTTCTAGGGTGCAGAGCCTCATTTTTGCTTTCCAAAGTCTTACTCTTGTCTTACAAAGCCTCATTTTAGGCTCCAAACCCCACATTTTTACAGCCAAGGGCTCACTGTTAGTTTGCATAGTCTCATTTCAGGCTCCAAAGCCTCTTTTCTTAGCATCCAGACAGGCATCCTTAGGGTCCGAACCGCATCTGGAGGGTCCAAGCCCTCATTTGGAGGGTCCAAAGTTCCAGGGTTTGTGCTTTTAAGGTTCAAAGATGCATTTTAAGGGCCCACAGCATCATTTTTAAGCCCAAAGTCTGATTTGAAAGGTCCAAAGCCTCATTGGTCGACTCCAAATCAAAATTTCTAGGGTCCAAAGCCTCATTTTTACTTTCCAAAGTCTTACTCTTGTCTTACAAAGCCACATTTTAGGCTCCAAACCCCACATTTTGACAGCCAAAGGCTCACTGTTAGTGTGCATAGTCTCATTTCAGGCTCCAAAGCCTCTTTTCTTAGCATCCAGACAGGCATCCTTAGGGTCCGAGACGCCTCTGGAGGGTCCAAGCCCTCCTTTGGAGCTTCCAAAGTTCCAGGGTTTGTGCTTTTAAGGTTCAAAGATGCATTTTCATGGCCCAGAGCATCATTTTTAAGTGGAAAGCCGCATTGTTCGACTCCAAAAGCCACATTTCTAGGGTGCAGAGCCTCATTTTTACTTTCCAAAGTCTTACTCTTGTCTTACAAAGCCTCATTTTAGGCTCCAAACCCCACATTTTGACAGCCAAAGGCTCACTGTTAGTGTGCATAGTCTCATTTCAGGCTCCAAAGCCTCTTTTTTTAGCATCCAGACAGGCATCCTTAAGGTCCGAGCCGCCTCTGGAGGGTCCAAGCCCTCATTTGGAGGGTCCAAGGTTCCAGGGTTTGCATATTTGGAGGTTCAAAGATGCATTTTAAGGGCCCACAGCATCATTTTTAAGCCCAAAGTCCGATTTGAAAGGTCCAAAGCCTCATTGGTCGAGTCCAAAGCCACATTTCTAGGGTGCAGAGCCTCATTTTTACTTTCCAAAGTCTTACTCTTGTCTTACAAAGCCACATTTTAGGCTCCAAACCCCACATTTTTATGGCCAAAGGCTCACTGTTAGTGTGCATAGTCTCATTTCAGGCTCCAAGCCTCTTTTTTTAGCATCCAAACAGGCATCCTTAGGGTCCGAGCCACCTCTGGAGGGTCCAAGCCCTCATTTGGAGCTTCCAAAGTTCCAGGGTTTGTGCTTTTAAGGTTCAAAGATGCATTTAAAGGGCCCAGAGCATCATTTTTAAGTGGAAAGCCGCATTGTTCGAGTCCAAAGCCACATTTCTAGGGTCCAAGGCCTCATTTTTACTTTCCAAAGTCTTACTCTTGTCTTACAAAGCCACATTTTAGGCTCCAAACCCCACATCTTTATGGCAAAAAGGCTCACTGTTAGTTTGCATAGTCTCATTTCAGACTCCAAAGCCTCTTTTCTTAGCATCCAGACAGGCATCCTTAGGGTCCGAGCCGCCTCTGGAGGGTCCAAGCCCTCCTTTGGAGCTTCCAAAGTTCCAGGGATTGCGTATTTGGAGGTTCAAAGATGCATTTAAAGGGCCCAGAGCATCATTTTTAAGTGGAAAGCCGCATGGTTCAAGTCCAAAGCCACATTTCTAGGGTGCAGAGCCTCATTTTTGCTTTCCAAAGTCTTACTCTTGTCTTACAAAGCCTCATTTTAGGCTCCAAACCCCACATTTTTACGGCCAAAGGCTCACTGTTAGTTTGCATAGTCTCATTTCAGGCTCCAAAGCCTCTTTTTTTAGCATCCAGACAGGCATCCTTAGGGTCCGAGCCGCCTCTGGAGGGTTCAAGCCCTCCTTTGGAGCTTCCAAAGTTCCAGGGTTTGTGCTTTTAAGGTTCAAAGATGCATTTTAAGGGCCCAGAGCATCATTTTTAAGTGGAAAGCCGCATTGTTCGAGTCCAAAGCCACATTTCTAGGGTGCAGAGCCTCATTTTTACTTTCCAAAGTCTTACTCTTGTCTTACAAAGCCACATTTTAGGCTCCAAACCCCACATTTTGACAGCCAAAGGCTCACTGTTAGTTTGCATAGTCTCATTTCAGGATCCAAGCCTCTTTTTTAGCATCCAGACAGGCATCCTTAGGGTCCAAGCCGCCTCTGCAGGGTCCAAGCCCTCCTTTGGAGGGTCCAAAGTTCCAGGGTTTGTGCTTTTAAGGTTCAAAGATGCATTTTCATGGCCCAGAGCATCATTTTTAAGTGGAAAGCCGCATTGTTCGACTCCAAAAGCCACATTTCTAGGGTGCAGAGCCTCATTTTTACTTTCCAAAGTCTTACTCTTGTCTTACAAAGCCACATTTTAGGCTCCAAACCCCACATTTTTACGGCCAAAGGCTCACTGTTAGTTTACATAGTCTCATTTCCGGGTCCAAAGCCTCTTTTTTTAGCATCCAGACAGGCATCCTTAGGGACCGAGCCGCCTCTGGAGGGTCCAAGCCCTCATTTGGAGGGTCCGAAGTTCCAGGGGTGACATATTTGGAGGTTCAAAGATGCGTTTTAAGGGCCCAGAGCATCATTTTTAAGCCCAAAGTCTGATTTGAAAGGTCCAAAGCCTCATTGGTCGAGTCCAAATCAAAATTTCTAGGGTGCAGAGCCTCATTTTTACTTTCCAAAGTCTTACTCTTGTCTTACAAAGCCACATTTTAGGCTCCAAACCCCACATTTTTATGGCCAAAGGCTCACTGTTAGTGTGCATAGTCTCATTTCAGGCTCCAAGCCTCTTTTTTTAGCATCCAAACAGGCATCCTTAGGGTCCGAGCCACCTCTGGAGGGTCCAAGCCCTCATTTGGAGCTTCCAAAGTTCCAGGGTTTGTGCTTTTAAGGTTCAAAGATGCATTTTAAGGGCCCAGAGCATCATTTTTAAGTGGAAAGCCGCATGGTTCAAGTTCAAAGCCACATTTCTAGGGTGCAGAGCCTCATTTTTACTTTCCAAAGTCTAACTCTTGTCTTACAAAGCCACATTTTAGGCTCCAAACCCCACATTTTTACGGCCAAAGGCTCACTGTTAGTGTGCATAGTCTCATTTCAGGCTCCAAAGCCTCTTTTTTTAGCATCCAGACAGGCATCCTTAGGGTCCGAGCCGCCTCTGGAGGGTCCAAGCCCTCATTTGGAGGGTCCAAAGTTCCAGGGATTGCATATTTGGAGGTTCAAAGATGCATTTTAAGGGCCCACAGCATCATTTTTAAGTGGAAAGCCGCATTGTTCGAGTCCAAATCAAAATTTCTAGGGTGCAGAGCCTCATTTTTGCTTTCCAAAGTCTTACTCTTGTCTTACAAAGCCTCATTTTAGGCTCCAAACCCCACATTTTTACAGCCAAGGGCTCACTGTTAGTTTGCATAGTCTCATTTCAGGCTCCAAAGCCTCTTTTCTTAGCATCCAGACAGGCATCCTTAGGGTCCGAACCGCATCTGGAGGGTCCAAGCCCTCATTTGGAGGGTCCAAAGTTCCAGGGTTTGTGCTTTTAAGGTTCAAAGATGCATTTTAAGGGCCCACAGCATCATTTTTAAGCCCAAAGTCTGATTTGAAAGGTCCAAAGCCTCATTGGTCGACTCCAAATCAAAATTTCTAGGGTCCAAAGCCTCATTTTTACTTTCCAAAGTCTTACTCTTGTCTTACAAAGCCACATTTTAGGCTCCAAACCCCACATTTTGACAGCCAAAGGCTCACTGTTAGTGTGCATAGTCTCATTTCAGGCTCCAAAGCCTCTTTTCTTAGCATCCAGACAGGCATCCTTAGGGTCCGAGCCGCCTCTGGAGGGTCCAAGCCCTCCTTTGGAGCTTCCAAAGTTCCAGGGTTTGTGCTTTTAAGGTTCAAAGATGCATTTTCATGGCCCAGAGCATCATTTTTAAGTGGAAAGCCGCATTGTTCGACTCCAAAAGCCACATTTCTAGGGTGCAGAGCCTCATTTTTACTTTCCAAAGTCTTACTCTTGTCTTACAAAGCCTCATTTTAGGCTCCAAACCCCACATTTTGACAGCCAAAGGCTCACTGTTAGTTTGCATAGTCTCATTTCAGGCTCCAAAGCCTCTTTTTTTAGCATCCAGACAGGCATCCTTAAGGTCCGAGCCGCCTCTGGAGGGTCCAAGCCCTCATTTGGAGGGTCCAAGGTTCCAGGGATTGCATATTTGGAGGTTCAAAGATGCATTTTAAGGGCCCAGAGCATCATTTTTAAGCCCAAAGTCTGATTTGAAAGGTCCAAAGCCTCATTGGTCGAGTCCAAATCAAACTTTCTAGGGTGCAGAGCCTCATTTTTACTTTCCAAAGTCTTACTCTTGTCTTACTAAGCCACATTTTAGGCTCCAAACCCCACATTTTTATGGCCAAAGGCTCACTGTTAGTGTGCATAGTCTCATTTCAGGCTCCAAGCCTCTTTTTTTAGCATCCAAACAGGCATCCTTAGGGTCCGAGCCACCTCTGGAGGGTCCAAGCCCTCATTTGGAGCTTCCAAAGTTCCAGGGTTTGTGCTTTTAAGGTTCAAAGATGCATTTAAAGGGCCCAGAGCATCATTTTTAAGTGGAAAGCCGCATTGTTCGAGTCCAAAGCCACATTTCTAGGGTCCAAGGCCTCATTTTTACTTTCCAAAGTCTTACTCTTGTCTTACAAAGCCACATTTTAGGCTCCAAACCCCACATCTTTATGGCAAAAAGGCTCACTGTTAGTTTGCATAGTCTCATTTCAGACTCCAAAGCCTCTTTTCTTAGCATCCAGACAGGCATCCTTAGGGTCCGAGCCGCCTCTGGAGGGTCCAAGCCCTCCTTTGGAGCTTCCAAAGTTCCAGGGATTGCGTATTTGGAGGTTCAAAGATGCATTTAAAGGGCCCAGAGCATCATTTTTAAGTGGAAAGCCGCATGGTTCAAGTCCAAAGCCACATTTCTAGGGTGCAGAGCCTCATTTTTGCTTTCCAAAGTCTTACTCTTGTCTTACAAAGCCTCATTTTAGGCTCCAAACCCCACATTTTTACGGCCAAAGGCTCACTGTTAGTTTGCATAGTCTCATTTCAGGCTCCAAAGCCTCTTTTTTTAGCATCCAGACAGGCATCCTTAGGGTCCGAGCCGCCTCTGGAGGGTTCAAGCCCTCCTTTGGAGCTTCCAAAGTTCCAGGGTTTGTGCTTTTAAGGTTCAAAGATGCATTTTAAGGGCCCAGAGCATCATTTTTAAGTGGAAAGCCGCATTGTTCGAGTCCAAAGCCACATTTCTAGGGTGCAGAGCCTCATTTTTACTTTCCAAAGTCTTACTCTTGTCTTACAAAGCCACATTTTAGGCTCCAAACCCCACATTTTGACAGCCAAAGGCTCACTGTTAGTTTGCATAGTCTCATTTCAGGATCCAAGCCTCTTTTTTAGCATCCAGACAGGCATCCTTAGGGTCCAAGCCGCCTCTGCAGGGTCCAAGCCCTCCTTTGGAGGGTCCAAAGTTCCAGGGTTTGTGCTTTTAAGGTTCAAAGATGCATTTTCATGGCCCAGAGCATCATTTTTAAGTGGAAAGCCGCATTGTTCGACTCCAAAAGCCACATTTCTAGGGTGCAGAGCCTCATTTTTACTTTCCAAAGTCTTACTCTTGTCTTACAAAGCCACATTTTAGGCTCCAAACCCCACATTTTTACGGCCAAAGGCTCACTGTTAGTTTACATAGTCTCATTTCCGGGTCCAAAGCCTCTTTTTTTAGCATCCAGACAGGCATCCTTAGGGACCGAGCCGCCTCTGGAGGGTCCAAGCCCTCATTTGGAGGGTCCGAAGTTCCAGGGGTGACATATTTGGAGGTTCAAAGATGCGTTTTAAGGGCCCAGAGCATCATTTTTAAGCCCAAAGTCTGATTTGAAAGGTCCAAAGCCTCATTGGTCGAGTCCAAATCAAAATTTCTAGGGTGCAGAGCCTCATTTTTACTTTCCAAAGTCTTACTCTTGTCTTACAAAGCCACATTTTAGGCTCCAAACCCCACATTTTTATGGCCAAAGGCTCACTGTTAGTGTGCATAGTCTCATTTCAGGCTCCAAGCCTCTTTTTTTAGCATCCAAACAGGCATCCTTAGGGTCCGAGCCACCTCTGGAGGGTCCAAGCCCTCATTTGGAGCTTCCAAAGTTCCAGGGTTTGTGCTTTTAAGGTTCAAAGATGCATTTTAAGGGCCCAGAGCATCATTTTTAAGTGGAAAGCCGCATGGTTCAAGTTCAAAGCCACATTTCTAGGGTGCAGAGCCTCATTTTTACTTTCCAAAGTCTAACTCTTGTCTTACAAAGCCACATTTTAGGCTCCAAACCCCACATTTTTACGGCCAAAGGCTCACTGTTAGTGTGCATAGTCTCATTTCAGGCTCCAAAGCCTCTTTTTTTAGCATCCAGACAGGCATCCTTAGGGTCCGAGCCGCCTCTGGAGGGTCCAAGCCCTCATTTGGAGGGTCCAAAGTTCCAGGGATTGCATATTTGGAGGTTCAAAGATGCATTTAAAGGGCCAGGGCATCATTTTTAAGTGGAAAGCCGCATTGTTCGAGTCCAAAGCCACATTTCTAGGGTGCAGAGCCTCATTTTTACTTTCCAAAGTCTTACTCTTGTCTTACAAAGCCTCATTTTAGGCTCCAAACCCCACATTTTTACGGCCAAAGGCTCACTGTTAGTTTGCATAGTCTCATTTCAGGCTCCAAAGCCTCTTTTCTTAGCATCCAGACAGGCATCCTTAGGGTCCGAGACGCCTCTGGAGGGTCCAAGCCCTCATTTGGAGGGTCCAAAGTTCCAGGGCTTGCATATTTGGAGGTTCAACGATGCATTTTAAGGGCCCACAGCATCATTTTTAAGCCCAAAGTCTGATTTGAAAGGTCCAAAGCCTCATTGGTCAAGTCCAAATCAAAATTTCTAGGGTCCAAAGCCTCATTTTTACTTTCCAAAGTCTTACTCTTGTCTTACAAAGCCTCATTTTAGGCTCCAAACCCCACATTTTGACAGCCAAAGGCTCACTGTTAGTGTGCATAGTCTCATTTCCGGCTCCAAAGCCTCTTTTTTTAGCATCCAGACAGGCATCCTTAGGGTCCGAGCCGCCTCTGGAGGGTCCAAGCCCTCATTTGGAGGGTCCAAAGTTCCAGGGATTGCATATTTGGAGGTTCAAAGATGCATGTAAAGGGCCCAGAGCATCATTTTTAAGTGGAAAGCCGCATTGTTCGAGTCCAAATCAAAATTTCTATGGTGCAGAGCCTCATTTTTACTTTCCAAAGTCTTACTCTTGTCTTACAAAGCCACATTTTAGGCTCCAAACCCCACATTTTTACGGCCAAAGGCTCACTGTTAGTGTGCATAGTC
Organism: Buteo buteo; assembly: GCF_964188355.1. Taxonomy (NCBI): domain Eukaryota; kingdom Metazoa; phylum Chordata; class Aves; order Accipitriformes; family Accipitridae; genus Buteo; species Buteo buteo. Next base: position 265,277 of record NC_134203.1, read on the forward strand.
TCATTTCCGGGTCCAAAGCCTCTTTTTTTAGCATCCAGACAGGCATCCTTAGGGTCCGAGCCGCCTCTGGAGGGTCCAAGCCCTCATTTGGAGGGTCCAAGGTTCCAGGGTTTGTGCTTTTAAGGTTCAAAGATGCATTTCAAGGGCCCACAGCATCATTTTTAAGCTCAAAGTCTGATTTGAAAGGTCCAAAGCCTCATTGGTTGACTCCAAATCAAAATTTCTAGGGTGCAGAGCCTCATTTTTACTTTCCAAAGTCTTACTCTTGTCTTACAAAGCCTCATTTTAGGCTCCAAACCCCACATTTTGACAGCCAAAGGCTCACTGTTAGTGTGCATAGTCTCATTTCCGGCTCCAAAGCCTCTTTTTTTAGCATCCAAACAGGCGTCCTTAGGGTCCGAGCCACCTCTGGAGGGTCCAAGCCCTCCTTTGGAGCTTCCAAAGTTCCAGGGTTTGTGCTTTTAAGGTTCAAAGATGCATTTCAAGGGCCCAGAGCATCATTTTTAAGCCCAAAGTCTGATTTGAAAGGTCCAAAGCCTCATTGGTCGACTCCAAATCAAAATTTCTAGGGTGCAGAGCCTCATTTTTACTTTCCAAAGTCTTACTCTTGTCTTACAAAGCCTCATTTTAGGCTCTAAACCCCACATTTTGACAGCCAAAGGCTCACTGTTAGTGTGCATAGTCTCATTTCCGGGTCCAAAGCCTCTTTTTTTAGCATCCAGACAGGCATCCTTAGGGTCCGAGCCGCCTCTGGAGGGTCCAAGCCCTCATTTGGAGGGTCAAAAGTTCCAGGGTTTGCATATTTGGAGGTTCAAAGATGCATTTAAAAAGCCCAGAGCATCATTTTTAAGTGGAAAGCCACATTGTTCGAGTCCAAAGCCACATTTCTAGGGTGCAGAGCCTCATTTTTACTTTCCAAAGTCTTACTCTTGTCTTACAAAGCCTCATTTTAGGCTCCAAACCCCACATTTTTATGGCCAAAGGCTCACTGATAGTGTGCATAGTCTCATTTCAGGCTCCAAGCCTCTTTTTTTAGCATCCAGACAGGCATCCTTAGGGTCCGAGCCACCTCTGGAGGGCCCAAGTCCTCCTTTGGAGCTTCCAAAGTTCCAGGGTTTGTGCTTTTAAGGTTCAAAGATGCATTTTAAGGGCACACAGCATCATTTTTAAGCCCAAAGTCTAATTTGAAAGGTCCAAAGCCTCATTGGTCGAGTCCAAATCAAAATTTCTAGGGTGCAGAGCCTCATTTTTACTTTCCAAAGTCTTACTCTTGTCTTACAAAGCCTCATTTTAGGCTCCAAACCCCACATTTTTACGGCCAAAGGCTCACTGTTAGTTTGCATAGTCTCATTTCAGGCTCCAAAGCCTCTTTTCTTAGCATCCAGACAGGCATCCTTAGGGTCCGAGCCGCCTCTGGAGGGTCCAAGCCCTCATTTGGAGGGTCCAAAGTTCCAGGGCTTGCATATTTGGAGGTTCAACGATGCATTTTAAGGGCCCACAGCATCATTTTTAAGCCCAAAGTCTGATTTGAAAGGTCCAAAGCCTCATTGGTCAAGTCCAAATCAAAATTTCTAGGGTCCAAAGCCTCATTTTTACTTTCCAAAGTCTTACTCTTGTCTTACAAAGCCTCATTTTAGGCTCCAAACCCCACATTTTGACAGCCAAAGGCTCACTGTTAGTGTGCATAGTCTCATTTCCGGCTCCAAAGCCTCTTTTTTTAGCATCCAGACAGGCATCCTTAGGGTCCGAGCCGCCTCTGGAGGGTCCAAGCCCTCATTTGGAGGGTCCAAAGTTCCAGGGATTGCATATTTGGAGGTTCAAAGATGCATGTAAAGGGCCCAGAGCATCATTTTTAAGTGGAAAGCCGCATTGTTCGAGTCCAAATCAAAATTTCTAGGGTGCAGAGCCTCATTTTTACTTTCCAAAGTCTTACTCTTGTCTTACAAAGCCACATTTTAGGCTCCAAACCCCACATTTTTACGGCCAAAGGCTCACTGTTAGTGTGCATAGTCTCATTTCCGGGTCCAAAGCCTCTTTTTTTAGCATCCAGACAGGCATCCTTAGGGTCCGAGCCGCCTCTGGAGGGTCCAAGCCCTCATTTGGAGGGTCAAAAGTTCCAGGGTTTGCATATTTGGAGGTTCAAAGATGCATTTCAAGGGCCCACAGCATCATTTTTAAGCTCAAAGTCTGATTTGAAAGGTCCAAAGCCTCATTGGTTGACTCCAAATCAAAATTTCTAGGGTGCAGAGCCTCATTTTTACTTTCCAAAGTCTTACTCTTGTCTTACAAAGCCTCATTTTAGGCTCCAAACCCCACATTTTGACAGCCAAAGGCTCACTGTTAGTGTGCATAGTCTCATTTCCGGCTCCAAAGCCTCTTTTTTTAGCATCCAAACAGGCGTCCTTAGGGTCCGAGCCACCTCTGGAGGGTCCAAGCCCTCCTTTGGAGCTTCCAAAGTTCCAGGGTTTGTGCTTTTAAGGTTCAAAGATGCATTTCAAGGGCCCAGAGCATCATTTTTAAGCCCAAAGTCTGATTTGAAAGGTCCAAAGCCTCATTGGTCGACTCCAAATCAAAATTTCTAGGGTGCAGAGCCTCATTTTTACTTTCCAAAGTCTTACTCTTGTCTTACAAAGCCTCATTTTAGGCTCCAAACCCCACATTTTTATGGCCAAAGGCTCACTGATAGTGTGCATAGTCTCATTTCAGGCTCCAAGCCTCTTTTTTTAGCATCCAGACAGGCATCCTTAGGGTCCGAGCCACCTCTGGAGGGCCCAAGTCCTCATTTGGAGCTTCCAAAGTTCCAGGGTTTGTGCTTTTAAGGTTCAAAGATGCATTTTAAGGGCACACAGCATCATTTTTAAGCCCAAAGTCTAATTTGAAAGGTCCAAAGCCTCATTGGTCGAGTCCAAATCAAAATTTCTAGGGTGCAGAGCCTCATTTTTACTTTCCAAAGTCTTACTCTTGTCTTACAAAGCCTCATTTTAGGCTCCAAACCCCACATTTTTACGGCCAAAGGCTCACTGTTAGTTTGCATAGTCTCATTTCAGGCTCCAAAGCCTCTTTTTTAGCATCCAGACAGGCATCCTTAGGGTCCGAGCCGCCTCTGGAGGGTCCAAGCCCTCATTTGGAGGTTCCAAAGTTCCAGGGATTGCATATTTGGAGGTCCAAAGATGCATTTCAAGGGCCCACAGCATCATTTTTAAGCCCAAAGTCTGATTTGGAAGGCCCGAAGCAACAATATAGAATTCAAATTTAATTTTCTAGGGTGCAGAGCCTCATTTTTACTTTCCAAAGTCTTACTCTTGTCTTACAAAGCCACATTTAGGCTCCAAACCCCACATTTTTATGGCCAAAGGCTCACTGTTAGTGTGCATAGTCTCATTTCAGGCTCCAAGCCTCTTTTTTTAGCATCCAGACAGGCATCCTTAGGGTCCGAGCCACCTCTGGAGGGTCCAAGCCCTCCTTTGGAGCTTCCAAAGTTCCAGGGTTTGTGCTTTTAAGGTTCAAAGATGCATGTAAAGGGCCCAGAGCATCATTTTTAAGTGGAAAGCCGCATTGTTCGAGTCCAAAGCCACATTTCTAGGGTCCAAAGCCTCATTTTTACTTTCCAAAGTCTTACTCTTGTCTTACAAAGCCACATTTTAGGCTCCAAACCCCACATCTTTATGGCAAAAAGGCTCACTGTTAGTTTGCATAGTCTCATTTCAGGCTCCAAAGCCTCTTTTCTTAGCATCCAGACAGGCATCCTTAGGGTCCGAGCCGCCTCTGGAGGGTCCAAGCCCTCCTTTGGAGCTTTCAAAGTTCCAGGGATTGCGTATTTGGAGGTTCAAAGATGCATTTAAAGGGCCCAGAGCATCATTTTTAAGTGGAAAGCCGCATGGTTCAAGTCCAAAGCCACATTTCTAGGGTGCAGAGCCTCATTTTTGCTTTCCAAAGTCTTACTCTTGTCTTACAAAGCCTCATTTTAGGCTCCAAACCCCACATTTTTACGGCCAAAGGCTCACTGTTAGTTTGCATAGTCTCATTTCAGGCTCCAAAGACTCTTTTTTAGCATCCAGACAGGCATCCTTAGGGTCCGAGCCGCCTCTGGAGGGTCCAAGCCCTCCTTTGGAGGGTCCAAAGTTCCAGGGTTTGTGCTTTTAAGGTTCAAAGATGCATTTTCATGGCCCAGAGCATCATTTTTAAGTGGAAAGCCGCATTGTTCGACTCCAAAAGCCACATTTCTAGGGTGCAGAGCCTCATTTTTACTTTCCAAAGTCTTACTCTTGTCTTACAAAGCCTCATTTTAGGCTCCAAACCCCACATTTTGACAGCCAAAGGCTCACTGTTAGTGTGCATAGTCTCATTTCAGGCTCCAAAGCCTCTTTTTTTAGCATCCAGACAGGCATCCTTAAGGTCCGAGCCGCCTCTGGAGGGTCCAAGCCCTCATTTGGAGGGTCCAAAGTTCCAGGGATTGCATATTTGGAGGTTCAAAGATGCATTTCAAGGGCCCACAGCATCATTTTTAAGCCCAAAGTCTGATTTGAAAGGTCCAAAGCCTCATTGGTCGAGTCCAAATCAAAATTTCTAGGGTGCAGAGCCTCATTTTTACTTTCCAAAGTCTTACTCTTGTCTTACTAAGCCACATTTTAGGCTCCAAACCCCACATTTTTACGGCCAAAGGCTCACTGTTAGTTTGCATAGTCTCATTTCAGGCTCCAAGCCTCTTTTTTAGCATCCAGACAGGCATCCTTAGGGTCCAAGCCGCCTCTGGAGGGTCCAAGCCCTACTTTGGAGGGTCCAAAGTTCCAGGGTTTGTGCTTTTAAGGTTCAAAGATGCATTTTCATGGCCCAGAGCATCATTTTTAAGTGGAAAGCCGCATTGTTCGACTCCAAAAGCCACATTTCTAGGGTGCAGAGCCTCATTTTTACTTTCCAAAGTCTTACTCTTGTCTTACAAAGCCACATTTTAGGCTCCAAACCCCACATTTTGACAGCCAAAGGCTCACTGTTAGTTTGCATAGTCTCATTTCAGGCTCCAAAGCCTCTTTTTTTAGCATCCAGACAGGCATCCTTAGGGTCCGAGCCGCCTCTGGAGGGTCCAAGCCCTCATTTGGAGGGTCCAAAGTTCCAGGGTTTGCATATTTGGAGGTTCAAAGATGCATTTCAAGGGCCCACAGCATCATTTTTAAGCCCAAAGTCTGATTTGAAAGGTCCAAAGCCTCATTGGTCGAGTCCAAATCAAAATTTCTAGGGTGCAGAGCCTCATTTTTACTTTCCAAAGTCTTACTCTTGTCTTACAAAGCCACATTTTAGGCTCCAAACCCCACATTTTGACAGCCAAGGCCTCACTGTTAGTTTGCATAGTCTCATTTCAGGCTCCAAAGCCTCTTTTTTAGCATCCAGACAGGCATCCTTAGGGTCCGAGCCGCCTCTGGAGGGTCCAAGCCCTCCTTTGGAGCTTCCAAAGTTACAGGGATTGCATATTTGGAGGTTCAAAGATGCATTTAAAGGGCCCAGAGCATCATTTTTAAGTGGAAAGCCGCATGGTTCAAGTCCAAAGCCACATTTCTAGGGTGCAGAGCCTCATTTTTACTTTCCAAAGTCTTACTCTTGTCTTACAAAGCCTCATTTTAGGCTCCAAACCCCACATTTTGACAGCCAAAGGCTCACTGTTAGTGTGCATAGTCTCATTTCAGGCTCCAAAGCCTCTTTTTTTAGCATCCAGACAGGCATCCTTAGGGTCCGAGACGCCTCTGGAGGGTCCAAGCCCTCCTTTGGAGGGTCCAGAGTTCCAGGGTTTGCATATTTGGAGGTTCAAAGATGCATTTTAAGGGCCCACAGCATCATTTTTAAGCCCAAAGTCCGATTTGAAAGGTCCAAAGCCTCATTGGTCGACTCCAAAGCCACATTTCTAGGGTGCAGAGCCTCATTTTTACTTTCCAAAGTCTTACTCTTGTCTTACAAAGCCTCATTTTAGGCTCCAAACCCCACAGTTTTATGGCCAAAGGCTCACTGTTAGTGTGCATAGTCTCATTTCAGGCTCCAAGCCTCTTTTTTTAGCATCCAAACAGGCATCCTTAGGGTCCGAGCCACCTCTGGAGGGTCCAAGCCCTCCTTTGGAGCTTCCAAAGTTCCAGGGTTTGTCCTTTTAAGGTTCAAAGATGCATTTTAAGGGCCCAGAGCATCATTTTTACCCCAAAGTCTGATTTGAAAGGTCCAAAGCCTCATTGGTCGAGTCCAAAGCCACATTTCTAGGGTCCAAAGCCTCATTTTTACTTTCCAAAGTCTTACTCTTGTCTTACAAAGCCACATTTTAGGCTCCAAACCCCACATTTTTACGGCCAAAGGCTCACTGTTAGTGTGCATAGTCTCATTTCAGGCTCCAAAGCCTTTTTTTTTAGCATCCAGACAGGCATCCTTAAGGTCCGAGCCGCCTCTGGAGGGTCCAAGCCCTCCTTTGGAGGGTCCAAAGTTCCAGGGATTGCATATTTGGAGGTTCAACGATGCATTTTAAGGGCCCACAGCATCATTTTTAAGTGGAAAGCCGCATTGTTCGAGTCCAAAACCACATTTCTAGGGTGCAGAGCCCCATTTTTGCTTTCCAAAGTCTTACTCTTGTCTTACAAAGCTTCATTTTAGGCTCCAAACCCCACATTTTGACAGCCAAAGGCTCACTGTTAGTGTGCATAGTCTCATTTCAGGCTCCAAAGCCTCTTTTTTTAGCATCCAGACAGGCATCCTTAAGGTCCGAGCCGCCTCTGGAGGGTCCAAGCCCTCATTTGGAGGGTCCAAGGTTCCAGGGATTGCATATTTGGAGGTTCAAAGATGCATTTCAAGGGCCCACAGCATCATTTTTAAGCCCAAAGTCTGATTTGAAAGGTCCAAAGCCTCATTGGTCGAGTCCAAATCAAAATTTCTAGGGTGCAGAGCCTCATTTTTACTTTCCAAAGTCTTACTCTTGTCTTACTAAGCCACATTTTAGGCTCCAAACCCCACATTTTTATGGCCAAAGGCTCACTGTTAGTGTGCATAGTCTCATTTCAGGCTCCAAGCCTCTTTTTTTAGCATCCAAACAGGCATCCTTAGGGTCCGAGCCACCTCTGGAGGGTCCAAGCCCTCATTTGGAGCTTCCAAAGTTCCAGGGTTTGTGCTTTTAAGGTTCAAAGATGCATTTAAAGGGCCCAGAGCATCATTTTTAAGTGGAAAGCCGCATTGTTCGAGTCCAAAGCCACATTTCTAGGGTCCAGAGCCTCATTTTTACTTTCCAAAGTCTTACTCTTGTCTTACAAAGCCACATTTTAGGCTCCAAACCCCACATTTTGACAGCCAAAGGCTCACTGTTAGTGTGCATAGTCTCATTTCAGGCTCCAAAGCCTCTTTTTTTAGCATCCAGACAGGCATCCTTAAGGTCCGAGCCGCCTCTGGAGGGTCCAAGCCCTCCTTTGGAGCTTCCAAAGTTCCAGGGATTGCGTATTTGGAGGTTCAAAGATGCATTTAAAGGGCCCAGAGCATCATTTTTAAGTGGAAAGCCGCATGGTTCAAGTTCAAAGCCACATTTCTAGGGTGCAGAGCCTCATTTTTGCTTTCCAAAGTCTTACTCTTGTCTTACAAAGCCACATTTTAGGCTCCAAACCCCACATTTTTACAGCCAAAGGCTCACTGTTAGTTTGCATAGTCTCATTTCAGGCTCCAAAGCCTCTTTTTTAGCATCCAGACAGGCATCCTTAGGGTCCGAGCCGCCTCTGGAGGGTTCAAGCCCTCCTTTGGAGCTTCCAAAGTTCCAGGGTTTGTGCTTTTAAGGTTCAAAGATGCGTTTTAAGGGCCCAGAGCATCATTTTTAAGCCCAAAGTCTGATTTGAAAGGTCCAAAGCCTCAGTGGTCGACTCCAAATCAAAATTTCTAGGGTGCAGAGCCTCATTTTTACTTTCCAAAGTCTTACTCTTGTCTTACTAAGCCACATTTTAGGCTCCAAACCCCACATTTTTATGGCCAAAGGCTCACTGTTAGTGTGCATAGTCTCATTTCAGGCTCCAAGCCTCTTTTTTTAGCATCCAAACAGGCATCCTTAGGGTCCGAGCCACCTCTGGAGGGTCCAAGCCCTCCTTTGGAGCTTCCAAAGTTCCAGGGTTTGTGCTTTTAAGGTTCAAAGATGCATTTAAAGGGCCCAGAGCATCATTTTTAAGTGGAAAGCCGCATTGTTCGAGTCCAAAGCCACATTTCTAGGGTCCAGAGCCTCATTTTTACTTTCCAAAGTCTTACTCTTGTCTTACAAAGCCACATTTTAGGCTCCAAACCCCACATTTTGACAGCCAAAGGCTCACTGTTAGTGTGCATAGTCTCATTTCAGGCTCCAAAGCCTCTTTTTTTAGCATCCAGACAGGCATCCTTAAGGTCCGAGCCGCCTCTGGAGGGTCCAAGCCCTCCTTTGGAGCTTCCAAAGTTCCAGGGATTGCGTATTTGGAGGTTCAAAGATGCATTTAAAGGGCCCAGAGCATCATTTTTAAGTTGAAAGCCGCATTGTTCGACTCCAAAAGCCACATTTCTAGGGTGCAGAGCCTCATTTTTGCTTTCCAAAGTCTTACTCTTGTCTTACAAAGCCTCATTTTAGGCTCCAAACCCCACATTTTTATGGCCAAAGGCTCACTGTTAGTGTGCATAGTCTCATTTCAGGCTCCAAAGCCTCTTTTTTAGCATCCAGACAGGCATCCTTAGGGTCCGAGCCGCCTCTGGAGGGTTCAAGCCCTCCTTTGGAGCTTCCAAAGTTCCAGGGTTTGTGCTTTTAAGGTTCAAAGATGCGTTTTAAGGGCCCAGAGCATCATTTTTAAGCCCAAAGTCTGATTTGAAAGGTCCAAAGCCTCAGTGGTCGACTCCAAATCAAAATTTCTAGGGTGCAGAGCCTCATTTTTACTTTCCAAAGTCTTACTCTTGTCTTACAAAGCCACATTTTAGGCTCCAAACCCCACATTTTTACGGCCAAAGGCTCACTGTTAGTTTGCATAGTCTCATTTCAGGCTCCAAGCCTCTTTTTTAGCATCCAGACAGGCATCCTTAGGGTCCAAGCCGCCTCTGGAGGGTCCAAGCCCTACTATGGAGGGTCCAAAGTTCCAGGGTTTGTGCTTTTAAGGTTCAAAGATGCATTTTCATGGCCCAGAGCATCATTTTTAAGTGGAAAGCCGCATTGTTCGACTCCAAAAGCCACATTTCTAGGGTGCAGAGCCTCATTTTTACTTTCCAAAGTCTTACTCTTGTCTTACAAAGCCACATTTTAGGCTCCAAACCCCACATTTTGACAGCCAAAGGCTCACTGTTAGTTTGCATAGTCTCATTTCAGGCTCCAAAGCCTCTTTTTTTAGCATCCAGACAGGCATCCTTAGGGTCCGAGCCGCCTCTGGAGGGTCCAAGCCCTCATTTGGAGGGTCCAAAGTTCCAGGGTTTGCATATTTGGAGGTTCAAAGATGCATTTCAAGGGCCCACAGCATCATTTTTAAGCCCAAAGTCTGATTTGAAAGGTCCAAAGCCTCATTGGTCGAGTCCAAATCAAAATTTCTAGGGTGCAGAGCCTCATTTTTACTTTCCAAAGTCTTACTCTTGTCTTACAAAGCCACATTTTAGGCTCCAAACCCCACATTTTGACAGCCAAGGCCTCACTGTTAGTTTGCATAGTCTCATTTCAGGCTCCAAAGCCTCTTTTTTAGCATCCAGACAGGCATCCTTAGGGTCCGAGCCGCCTCTGGAGGGTCCAAGCCCTCCTTTGGAGCTTCCAAAGTTACAGGGATTGCATATTTGGAGGTTCAAAGATGCATTTAAAGGGCCCAGAGCATCATTTTTAAGTGGAAAGCCGCATGGTTCAAGTCCAAAGCCACATTTCTAGGGTGCAGAGCCTCATTTTTACTTTCCAAAGTCTTACTCTTGTCTTACAAAGCCTCATTTTAGGCTCCAAACCCCACATTTTGACAGCCAAAGGCTCACTGTTAGTGTGCATAGTCTCATTTCAGGCTCCAAAGCCTCTTTTTTTAGCATCCAGACAGGCATCCTTAGGGTCCGAGACGCCTCTGGAGGGTCCAAGCCCTCCTTTGGAGGGTCCAGAGTTCCAGGGTTTGCATATTTGGAGGTTCAAAGATGCATTTTAAGGGCCCACAGCATCATTTTTAAGCCCAAAGTCCGATTTGAAAGGTCCAAAGCCTCATTGGTCGACTCCAAAGCCACATTTCTAGGGTGCAGAGCCTCATTTTTACTTTCCAAAGTCTTACTCTTGTCTTACAAAGCCTCATTTTAGGCTCCAAACCCCACAGTTTTATGGCCAAAGGCTCACTGTTAGTGTGCATAGTCTCATTTCAGGCTCCAAGCCTCTTTTTTTAGCATCCAAACAGGCATCCTTAGGGTCCGAGCCACCTCTGGAGGGTCCAAGCCCTCCTTTGGAGCTTCCAAAGTTCCAGGGTTTGTCCTTTTAAGGTTCAAAGATGCATTTTAAGGGCCCAGAGCATCATTTTTACCCCAAAGTCTGATTTGAAAGGTCCAAAGCCTCATTGGTCGAGTCCAAAGCCACATTTCTAGGGTCCAAAGCCTCATTTTTACTTTCCAAAGTCTTACTCTTGTCTTACAAAGCCACATTTTAGGCTCCAAACCCCACATTTTGACAGCCAAGGCCTCACTGTTAGTTTGCATAGTCTCATTTCAGGCTCCAAAGCCTCTTTTTTTAGCATCCAGACAGGCATCCTTAGGGTCCGAGCCGCCTCTGGAGGGTCCAAGCCCTCCTTTGGAGGGTCCAAAGTTCCAGGGTTTGTGCTTTTAAGGTTCAAAGATGCATTTTCATGGCCCAGAGCATCATTTTTAAGTGGAAAGCCGCATTGTTCGACTCCAAAAGCCACATTTCTAGGGTGCAGAGCCTCATTTTTACTTTCCAAAGTCTTACTCTTGTCTTACAAAGCCACATTTTAGGCTCCAAACCCCACATTTTGACAGCCAAAGGCTCACTGTTAGTTTGCATAGTCTCATTTCAGGCTCCAAAGCCTCTTTTTTTAGCATCCAGACAGGCATCCTTAGGGTCCGAGCCGCCTCTGGAGGGTCCAAGCCCTCCTTTGGAGGGTCCAAAGTTCCAGGGATTGCATATTTGGAGGTTCAACGATGCATTTTAAGGGCCCACAGCATCATTTTTAAGTGGAAAGCCGCATTGTTCGAGTCCAAAACCACATTTCTAGGGTGCAGAGCCCCATTTTTGCTTTCCAAAGTCTTACTCTTGTCTTACAAAGCTTCATTTTAGGCTCCAAACCCCACATTTTGACAGCCAAAGGCTCACTGTTAGTGTGCATAGTCTCATTTCAGGCTCCAAAGCCTCTTTTTTTAGCATCCAGACAGGCATCCTTAAGGTCCGAGCCGCCTCTGGAGGGTCCAAGCCCTCCTTTGGAGCTTCCAAAGTTCCAGGGTTTGCATATTTGGAGGTTCAAAGATGCATTTCAAGGGCCCACAGCATCATTTTTAAGCCCAAAGTCTGATTTGAAAGGTCCAAAGCCTCATTGGTCGAGTCCAAATCAAAATTTCTAGGGTGCAGAGCCTCATTTTTACTTTCCAAAGTCTTACTCTTGTCTTACTAAGCCACATTTTAGGCTCCAAACCCCACATTTTTATGGCCAAAGGCTCACTGTTAGTGTGCATAGTCTCATTTCAGGCTCCAAGCCTCTTTTTTTAGCATCCAGACAGGCATCCTTAGGGTCCGAGCCACCTCTGGAGGGTCCAAGCCCTCATTTGGAGCTTCCAAAGTTCCAGGGTTTGTGCTTTTAAGGTTCAAAGATGCATTTAAAGGGCCCAGAGCATCATTTTTAAGTGGAAAGCCGCATTGTTCGAGTCCAAAGCCACATTTCTAGGGTCCAGAGCCTCATTTTTACTTTCCAAAGTCTTACTCTTGTCTTACAAAGCCACATTTTAGGCTCCAAACCCCACATTTTGACAGCCAAAGGCTCACTGTTAGTGTGCATAGTCTCATTTCAGGCTCCAAAGCCTCTTTTTTTAGCATCCAGACAGGCATCCTTAAGGTCCGAGCCGCCTCTGGAGGGTCCAAGCCCTCCTTTGGAGCTTCCAAAGTTCCAGGGATTGCGTATTTGGAGGTTCAAAGATGCATTTAAAGGGCCCAGAGCATCATTTTTAAGTGGAAAGCCGCATGGTTCAAGTTCAAAGCCACATTTCTAGGGTGCAGAGCCTCATTTTTGCTTTCCAAAGTCTTACTCTTGTCTTACAAAGCCACATTTTAGGCTCCAAACCCCACATTTTTACGGCCAAAGGCTCACTGTTAGTTTGCATAGTCTCATTTCAGGCTCCAAAGCCTCTTTTTTAGCATCCAGACAGGCATCCTTAGGGTCCGAGCCGCCTCTGGAGGGTTCAAGCCCTCCTTTGGAGCTTCCAAAGTTCCAGGGTTTGTGCTTTTAAGGTTCAAAGATGCGTTTTAAGGGCCCAGAGCATCATTTTTAAGCCCAAAGTCTGATTTGAAAGGTCCAAAGCCTCAGTGGTCGACTCCAAAAGCCACATTTCTAGGGTCCAAGGCCTCATTTTTACTTTCCAAAGTCTTACTCTTGTCTTACAAAGCCTCATTTTAGGCTCCAAACCCCACATTTTTACAGCCAAAGGCTCACTGTTAGTTTGCATAGTCTCATTTCAGGCTCCAAAGCCTCTTTTTTAGCATCCAGACAGGCATCCTTAGGGTCCGAGCCGCCTCTGGAGGGTTCAAGCCCTCCTTTGGAGCTTCCAAAGTTCCAGGGTTTGTGCTTTTAAGGTTCAAAGATGCGTTTTAAGGGCCCAGAGCATCATTTTTAAGCCCAAAGTCTGATTTGAAAGGTCCAAAGCCTCAGTGGTCGACTCCAAATCAAAATTTCTAGGGTGCAGAGCCTCATTTTTACTTTCCAAAGTCTTACTCTTGTCTTACAAAGCCACATTTTAGGCTCCAAACCCCACATTTTTACGGCCAAAGGCTCACTGTTAGTTTGCATAGTCTCATTTCAGGCTCCAAGCCTCTTTTTTAGCATCCAGACAGGCATCCTTAGGGTCCAAGCCGCCTCTGGAGGGTCCAAGCCCTCCTTTGGAGCTTCCAAAGTTCCAGGGTTTGTGCTTTTAAGGTTCAAAGATGCATTTTCATGGCCCAGAGCATCATTTTTAAGTGGAAAGCCACATTGTTCGACTCCAAAAGCCACATTTCTAGGGTGCAGAGCCTCATTTTTACTTTCCAAAGTCTTACTCTTGTCTTACAAAGCCACATTTTAGGCTCCAAACCCCACATTTTGACAGCCAAAGGCTCACTGTTAGTTTGCATAGTCTCATTTCAGGCTCCAAAGCCTCTTTTTTTAGCATCCAGACAGGCATCCTTAGGGTCCGAGCCGCCTCTGGAGGGTCCAAGCCCTCCTTTGGAGGGTCCAAAGTTCCAGGGTTTGCATATTTGGAGGTTCAAAGATGCATTTCAAGGGCCCACAGCATCATTTTTAAGCCCAAAGTCTGATTTGAAAGGTCCAAAGCCTCATTGGTCGAGTCCAAATAAAAATTTCTAGGGTGCAGAGCCTCATTTTTACTTTCCAAAGTCTTACTCTTGTCTTACAAAGCCACATTTTAGGCTCCAAACCCCACATTTTGACAGCCAAGGCCTCACTGTTAGTTTGCATAGTCTCATTTCAGGCTCCAAAGCCTCTTTTTTAGCATCCAGACAGGCATCCTTAGGGTCCGAGCCGCCTCTGGAGGGTCCAAGCCCTCATTTGGAGGGTCCAAAGTTACAGGGATTGCATATTTGGAGGTTCAAAGATGCATTTTAAGGGCCCACAGCATCATTTTTAAGTGGAAAGCCGCATTGGTCGAGTTCAAATCAAAATTTCTAGGGTGCAGAGCCTCATTTTTACTTTCCAAAGTCTTACTCTTGTCTTACAAAGCCTCATTTTAGGCTCCAAACCCCACATTTTGACAGCCAAAGGCTCACTGTTAGTGTGCATAGTCTCATTTCAGGCTCCAAAGCCTCTTTTTTTAGCATCCAGACAGGCATCCTTAGGGTCCGAGACGCCTCTGGAGGGTCCAAGCCCTCCTTTGGAGGGTCCAGAGTTCCAGGGTTTGCATATTTGGAGGTTCAAAGATGCATTTTAAGGGCCCACAGCATCATTTTTAAGCCCAAAGTCCGATTTGAAAGGTCCAAAGCCTCATTGGTCGACTCCAAAGCCACATTTCTAGGGTGCAGAGCCTCATTTTTACTTTCCAAAGTCTTACTCTTGTCTTACAAAGCCTCATTTTAGGCTCCAAACCCCACAGTTTTATGGCCAAAGGCTCACTGTTAGTGTGCATAGTCTCATTTCAGGCTCCAAGCCTCTTTTTTTAGCATCCAAACAGGCATCCTTAGGGTCCGAGCCACCTCTGGAGGGTCCAAGCCCTCCTTTGGAGCTTCCAAAGTTCCAGGGTTTGTCCTTTTAAGGTTCAAAGATGCATTTTAAGGGCCCAGAGCATCATTTTTACCCCAAAGTCTGATTTGAAAGGTCCAAAGCCTCATTGGTCGAGTCCAAAGCCACATTTCTAGGGTCCAAAGCCTCATTTTTACTTTCCAAAGTCTTACTCTTGTCTTACAAAGCCACATTTTAGGCTCCAAACCCCACATTTTTACGGCCAAAGGCTCACTGTTAGTGTGCATAGTCTCATTTCAGGCTCCAAAGCCTCTTTTTTTAGCATCCAGACAGGCATCCTTAAGGTCCGAGCCGCCTCTGGAGGGTCCAAGCCCTCCTTTGGAGGGTCCAAAGTTCCAGGGTTTGCATATTTGGAGGTTCAAAGATGCATTTCAAGGGCCCACAGCATCATTTTTAAGCCCAAAGTCTGATTTGAAAGGTCCAAAGCCTCATTGGTCGAGTCCAAATCAAAATTTCTAGGGTGCAGAGCCTCATTTTTACTTTCCAAAGTCTTACTCTTGTCTTACAAAGCCACATTTTAGGCTCCAAACCCCACATTTTTACGGCCAAAGGCTCACTGTTAGTTTGCATAGTCTCATTTCAGGCTCCAAAGCCTCTTTTTTAGCATCCAGACAGGCATCCTTAGGGTCCGAGCCGCCTCTGGAGGGTTCAAGCCCTCCTTTGGAGCTTCCAAAGTTCCAGGGTTTGTGCTTTTAAGGTTCAAAGATGCGTTTTAAGGGCCCAGAGCATCATTTTTAAGCCCAAAGTCTGATTTGAAAGGTCCAAAGCCTCAGTGGTCGACTCCAAAAGCCACATTTCTAGGGTCCAAGGCCTCATTTTTACTTTCCAAAGTCTTACTCTTGTCTTACAAAGCCTCATTTTAGGCTCCAAACCCCACATTTTTACAGCCAAAGGCTCACTGTTAGTTTGCATAGTCTCATTTCAGGCTCCAAAGCCTCTTTTTTAGCATCCAGACAGGCATCCTTAGGGTCCGAGCCGCCTCTGGAGGGTTCAAGCCCTCCTTTGGAGCTTCCAAAGTTCCAGGGTTTGTGCTTTTAAGGTTCAAAGATGCGTTTTAAGGGCCCAGAGCATCATTTTTAAGCCCAAAGTCTGATTTGAAAGGTCCAAAGCCTCAGTGGTCGACTCCAAATCAAAATTTCTAGGGTGCAGAGCCTCATTTTTACTTTCCAAAGTCTTACTCTTGTCTTACTAAGCCACATTTTAGGCTCCAAACCCCACATTTTTACGGCCAAAGGCTCACTGTTAGTTTGCATAGTCTCATTTCAGGCTCCAAGCCTCTTTTTTAGCATCCAGACAGGCATCCTTAGGGTCCAAGCCGCCTCTGGAGGGTCCAAGCCCTCCTTTGGAGCTTCCAAAGTTCCAGGGTTTGTGCTTTTAAGGTTCAAAGATGCATTTTCATGGCCCAGAGCATCATTTTTAAGTGGAAAGCCACATTGTTCGACTCCAAAAGCCACATTTCTAGGGTGCAGAGCCTCATTTTTACTTTCCAAAGTCTTACTCTTGTCTTACAAAGCCACATTTTAGGCTCCAAACCCCACATTTTGACAGCCAAAGGCTCACTGTTAGTTTGCATAGTCTCATTTCAGGCTCCAAAGCCTCTTTTTTTAGCATCCAGACAGGCATCCTTAGGGTCCGAGCCGCCTCTGGAGGGTCCAAGCCCTCCTTTGGAGGGTCCAAAGTTCCAGGGTTTGCATATTTGGAGGTTCAAAGATGCATTTCAAGGGCCCACAGCATCATTTTTAAGCCCAAAGTCTGATTTGAAAGGTCCAAAGCCTCATTGGTCGAGTCCAAATCAAAATTTCTAGGGTGCAGAGCCTCATTTTTACTTTCCAAAGTCTTACTCTTGTCTTACAAAGCCACATTTTAGGCTCCAAACCCCACATTTTGACAGCCAAGGCCTCACTGTTAGTTTGCATAGTCTCATTTCAGGCTCCAAAGCCTCTTTTTTAGCATCCAGACAGGCATCCTTAGGGTCCGAGCCGCCTCTGGAGGGTCCAAGCCCTCATTTGGAGGGTCCAAAGTTACAGGGATTGCATATTTGGAGGTTCAAAGATGCATTTTAAGGGCCCACAGCATCATTTTTAAGTGGAAAGCCGCATTGGTCGAGTTCAAATCAAAATTTCTAGGGTGCAGAGCCTCATTTTTACTTTCCAAAGTCTTACTCTTGTCTTACAAAGCCTCATTTTAGGCTCCAAACCCCACATTTTGACAGCCAAAGGCTCACTGTTAGTGTGCATAGTCTCATTTCAGGCTCCAAAGCCTCTTTTTTTAGCATCCAGACAGGCATCCTTAGGGTCCGAGACGCCTCTGGAGGGTCCAAGCCCTCCTTTGGAGGGTCCAGAGTTCCAGGGTTTGCATATTTGGAGGTTCAAAGATGCATTTTAAGGGCCCACAGCATCATTTTTAAGCCCAAAGTCCGATTTGAAAGGTCCAAAGCCTCATTGGTCGACTCCAAAGCCACATTTCTAGGGTGCAGAGCCTCATTTTTACTTTCCAAAGTCTTACTCTTGTCTTACAAAGCCTCATTTTAGGCTCCAAACCCCACAGTTTTATGGCCAAAGGCTCACTGTTAGTGTGCATAGTCTCATTTCAGGCTCCAAGCCTCTTTTTTTAGCATCCAAACAGGCATCCTTAGGGTCCGAGCCACCTCTGGAGGGTCCAAGCCCTCCTTTGGAGCTTCCAAAGTTCCAGGGTTTGTCCTTTTAAGGTTCAAAGATGCATTTTAAGGGCCCAGAGCATCATTTTTACCCCAAAGTCTGATTTGAAAGGTCCAAAGCCTCATTGGTCGAGTCCAAAGCCACATTTCTAGGGTCCAAAGCCTCATTTTTACTTTCCAAAGTCTTACTCTTGTCTTACAAAGCCACATTTTAGGCTCCAAACCCCACATTTTTACGGCCAAAGGCTCACTGTTAGTGTGCATAGTCTCATTTCAGGCTCCAAAGCCTCTTTTTTTAGCATCCAGACAGGCATCCTTAAGGTCCGAGCCGCCTCTGGAGGGTCCAAGCCCTCCTTTGGAGGGTCCAAAGTTCCAGGGATTGCATATTTGGAGGTTCAAAGATGCATTTAAAGGGCCCAGAGCATCATTTTTAAGTGGAAAGCCGCATTGTTCGAGTCCAAAACCACATTTCTAGGGTGCAGAGCCCCATTTTTGCTTTCCAAAGTCTTACTCTTGTCTTACAAAGCCTCATTTTAGGCTCCAAACCCCACATTTTGACAGCCAAGGGCTCACTGTTAGTTTGCATAGTCTCATTTCAGGCTCCAAGCCTCTTTTCTTAGCATCCAGACAGGCATCCTTAGGGTCCGAACCACATCTGGAGGGTCCAAGCCCTCATTTGGAGGGTCCAAAGTTCCAGGGTTTGTGCTTTTAAGGTTCAAAGATGCATTTTAAGGGCCCACAGCATCATTTTTAAGCCCAAAGTCTGATTTGAAAGGTCCAAAGCCTCATTGGTCGACTCCAAATCAAAATTTCTAGGGTCCAAAGCCTCATTTTTACTTTCCAAAGTCTTACTCTTGTCTTACAAAGCCACATTTTAGGCTCCAAACCCCACATTTTGACAGCCAAAGTCTCACTGTTAGTTTGCATAGTCTCATTTCAGGCTCCAAGCCTCTTTTTTTAGCATCCAGACAGGCATCCTTAGGGTCCGAGCCACCTCTGGAGGGTCCAAGCCCTCATTTGGAGCTTCCAAAGTTCCAGGGTTTGTGCTTTTAAGGTTCAAAGATGCATTTCAAGGGCCCAGAGCATCATTTTTAAGTGGAAAGCCGCATTGTTCGAGTCCAAAGCCACATTTCTAGGGTCCAAATCCTCATTTTTACTTTCCAAAGTCTTACTCTTGTCTTACAAAGCCACATTTTAGGCTCCAAACCCCACATCTTTATGGCAAAAAGGCTCACTGTTAGTTTGCATAGTCTCATTTCAGACTCCAAAGCCTCTTTTCTTAGCATCCAGACAGGCATCCTTAGGGTCCGAGCCGCCTCTGGAGGGTCCAAGCCCTCCTTTGGAGCTTTCAAAGTTCCAGGGATTGCGTATTTGGAGGTTCAAAGATGCATTTAAAGGGCCCAGAGCATCATTTTTAAGTGGAAAGCCGCATGGTTCAAGTCCAAAGCCACATTTCTAGGGTGCAGAGCCTCATTTTTGCTTTCCAAAGTCTTACTCTTGTCTTACAAAGCCTCATTTTAGGCTCCAAACCCCACATTTTTACGGCCAAAGGCTCACTGTTAGTTTGCATAGTCTCATTTCAGGCTCCAAAGACTCTTTTTTAGCATCCAGACAGGCATCCTTAGGGTCCGTTCCGCCTCTGGAGGGTCCAAGCCCTCCTTTGGAGGGTCCAAAGTTCCAGGGTTTGTGCTTTTAAGGTTCAAAGATGCATTTTCATGGCCCAGAGCATCATTTTTAAGTGGAAAGCCGCATTGTTCGACTCCAAAAGCCACATTTCTAGGGTGCAGAGCCTCATTTTTACTTTCCAAAGTCTTACTCTTGTCTTACAAAGCCTCATTTTAGGCTCCAAACCCCACATTTTGACAGCCAAGGCCTCACTGTTAGTTTGCATAGTCTCATTTCAGGCTCCAAAGCCTCTTTTTTAGCATCCAGACAGGCATCCTTAGGGTCCGAGCCGCCTCTGGAGGGTCCAAGCCCTCATTTGGAGGGTCCAAAGTTACAGGGATTGCATATTTGGAGGTTCAAAGATGCATTTTAAGGGCCCACAGCATCATTTTTAAGTGGAAAGCCGCATTGGTCGAGTTCAAATCAAAATTTCTAGGGTGCAGAGCCTCATTTTTACTTTCCAAAGTCTTACTCTTGTCTTACAAAGCCTCATTTTAGGCTCCAAACCCCACATTTTGACAGCCAAAGGCTCACTGTTAGTGTGCATAGTCTCATTTCAGGCTCCAAAGCCTCTTTTTTTAGCATCCAGACAGGCATCCTTAGGGTCCGAGACGCCTCTGGAGGGTCCAAGCCCTCCTTTGGAGGGTCCAGAGTTCCAGGGTTTGCATATTTGGAGGTTCAAAGATGCATTTTAAGGGCCCACAGCATCATTTTTAAGCCCAAAGTCCGATTTGAAAGGTCCAAAGCCTCATTGGTCGACTCCAAAGCCACATTTCTAGGGTGCAGAGCCTCATTTTTACTTTCCAAAGTCTTACTCTTGTCTTACAAAGCCTCATTTTAGGCTCCAAACCCCACAGTTTTATGGCCAAAGGCTCACTGTTAGTGTGCATAGTCTCATTTCAGGCTCCAAGCCTCTTTTTTTAGCATCCAAACAGGCATCCTTAGGGTCCGAGCCACCTCTGGAGGGTCCAAGCCCTCCTTTGGAGCTTCCAAAGTTCCAGGGTTTGTCCTTTTAAGGTTCAAAGATGCATTTTAAGGGCCCAGAGCATCATTTTTACCCCAAAGTCTGATTTGAAAGGTCCAAAGCCTCATTGGTCGAGTCCAAAGCCACATTTCTAGGGTCCAAAGCCTCATTTTTACTTTCCAAAGTCTTACTCTTGTCTTACAAAGCCACATTTTAGGCTCCAAACCCCACATTTTTACGGCCAAAGGCTCACTGTTAGTGTGCATAGTCTCATTTCAGGCTCCAAAGCCTTTTTTTTTAGCATCCAGACAGGCATCCTTAAGGTCCGAGCCGCCTCTGGAGGGTCCAAGCCCTCCTTTGGAGGGTCCAAAGTTCCAGGGATTGCATATTTGGAGGTTCAACGATGCATTTTAAGGGCCCACAGCATCATTTTTAAGTGGAAAGCCGCATTGGTCGAGTCCAAAACCACATTTCTAGGGTGCAGAGCCCCATTTTTGCTTTCCAAAGTCTTACTCTTGTCTTACAAAGCCTCATTTTAGGCTCCAAACCCCACATTTTGACAGCCAAAGGCTCACTGTTAGTGTGCATAGTCTCATTTCAGGCTCCAAAGCCTCTTTTTTTAGCATCCAGACAGGCATCCTTAAGGTCCGAGCCGCCTCTGGAGGGTCCAAGCCCTCATTTGGAGGGTCCAAGGTTCCAGGGATTGCATATTTGGAGGTTCAAAGATGCATTTCAAGGGCCCACAGCATCATTTTTAAGCCCAAAGTCTGATTTGAAAGGTCCAAAGCCTCATTGGTCGAGTCCAAATCAAAATTTCTAGGGTGCAGAGCCTCATTTTTACTTTCCAAAGTCTTACTCTTGTCTTACAAAGCCACATTTTAGGCTCCAAACCCCACATTTTTATGGCCAAAGGCTCACTGTTAGTGTGCATAGTCTCATTTCAGGCTCCAAGCCTCTTTTTTTAGCATCCAAACAGGCATCCTTAGGGTCCGAGCCGCCTCTGGAGGGTCCAAGCCCTCCTTTGGAGCTTCCAAAGTTCCAGGGATTGCGTATTTGGAGGTTCAAAGATGCATTTAAAGGGCCCAGAGCATCATTTTTAAGTGGAAAGCCGCATGGTGCAAGTTCAAAGCCACATTTCTAGGGTGCAGAGCCTCATTTTTGCTTTCCAAAGTCTTACTCTTGTCTTACAAAGCCACATTTTAGGCTCCAAACCCCACATTTTTACAGCCAAAGGCTCACTGTTAGTTTGCATAGTCTCATTTCAGGCTCCAAAGCCTCTTTTTTAGCATCCAGACAGGCATCCTTAGGGTCCGAGCCGCCTCTGGAGGGTTCAAGCCCTCCTTTGGAGCTTCCAAAGTTCCAGGGTTTGTGCTTTTAAGGTTCAAAGATGCGTTTTAAGGGCCCAGAGCATCATTTTTAAGCCCAAAGTCTGATTTGAAAGGTCCAAAGCCTCAGTGGTCGACTCCAAATCAAAATTTCTAGGGTGCAGAGCCTCATTTTTACTTTCCAAAGTCTTACTCTTGTCTTACAAAGCCACATTTTAGGCTCCAAACCCCACATTTTTACGGCCAAAGGCTCACTGTTAGTTTGCATAGTCTCATTTCAGGCTCCAAGCCTCTTTTTTAGCATCCAGACAGGCATCCTTAGGGTCCAAGCCGCCTCTGGAGGGTCCAAGCCCTCCTTTGGAGCTTCCAAAGTTCCAGGGTTTGTGCTTTTAAGGTTCAAAGATGCATTTTCATGGCCCAGAGCATCATTTTTAAGTGGAAAGCCACATTGTTCGACTCCAAAAGCCACATTTCTAGGGTGCAGAGCCTCATTTTTACTTTCCAAAGTCTTACTCTTGTCTTACAAAGCCACATTTTAGGCTCCAAACCCCACATTTTGACAGCCAAAGGCTCACTGTTAGTGTGCATAGTCTCATTTCAGGCTCCAAAGCCTCTTTTTTTAGCATCCAGACAGGCATCCTTAGGGTCCGAGACGCCTCTGGAGGGTCCAAGCCCTCCTTTGGAGGGTCCAGAGTTCCAGGGTTTGCATATTTGGAGGTTCAAAGATGCATTTTAAGGGCCCACAGCATCATTTTTAAGCCCAAAGTCCGATTTGAAAGGTCCAAAGCCTCATTGGTCGACTCCAAAGCCACATTTCTAGGGTGCAGAGCCTCATTTTTACTTTCCAAAGTCTTACTCTTGTCTTACAAAGCCTCATTTTAGGCTCCAAACCCCACAGTTTTATGGCCAAAGGCTCACTGTTAGTGTGCATAGTCTCATTTCAGGCTCCAAGCCTCTTTTTTTAGCATCCAAACAGGCATCCTTAGGGTCCGAGCCACCTCTGGAGGGTCCAAGCCCTCCTTTGGAGCTTCCAAAGTTCCAGGGTTTGTCCTTTTAAGGTTCAAAGATGCATTTTAAGGGCCCAGAGCATCATTTTTACCCCAAAGTCTGATTTGAAAGGTCCAAAGCCTCATTGGTCGAGTCCAAAGCCACATTTCTAGGGTCCAAAGCCTCATTTTTACTTTCCAAAGTCTTACTCTTGTCTTACAAAGCCACATTTTAGGCTCCAAACCCCACATTTTTACGGCCAAAGGCTCACTGTTAGTGTGCATAGTCTCATTTCAGGCTCCAAAGCCTCTTTTTTTAGCATCCAGACAGGCATCCTTAAGGTCCGAGCCGCCTCTGGAGGGTCCAAGCCCTCCTTTGGAGCTTTCAAAGTTCCAGGGATTGCATATTTGGAGGTTCAAAGATGCATTTAAAGGGCCCAGAGCATCATTTTTAAGTGGAAAGCCGCATGGTTCAAGTCCAAAGCCACATTTCTAGGGTGCAGAGCCTCATTTTTGCTTTCCAAAGTCTTACTCTTGTCTTACAAAGCCTCATTTTAGGCTCCAAACCCCACATTTTTACGGCCAAAGGCTCACTGTTAGTTTGCATAGTCTCATTTCAGGCTCCAAAGCCTCTTTTTTAGCATCCAGACAGGCATCCTTAGGGTCCGAGCCGCCTCTGGAGGGTCCAAGCCCTCCTTTGGAGGGTCCAAAGTTCCAGGGTTTGTGCTTTTAAGGTTCAAAGATGCATTTTCATGGCCCAGAGCATCATTTTTAAGTGGAAAGCCGCATTGTTCGACTCCAAAAGCCACATTTCTAGGGTGCAGAGCCTCATTTTTACTTTCCAAAGTCTTACTCTTGTCTTACAAAGCCTCATTTTAGGCTCCAAACCCCACATTTTGACAGCCAAAGGCTCACTGTTAGTTTGCATAGTCTCATTTCAGGCTCCAAAGCCTCTTTTTTTAGCATCCAGACAGGCATCCTTAGGGTCCGAGCCGCCTCTGGAGGGTCCAAGCCCTCATTTGGAGGGTCCAAAGTTCCAGGGTTTGCATATTTGGAGGTTCAAAGATGCATTTCAAGGGCCCACAGCATCATTTTTAAGCCCAAAGTCTGATTTGAAAGGTCCAAAGCCTCATTGGTCGACTCCAAAGCCACATTTCTAGGGTCCAAAGCCTCATTTTTACTTTCCAAAGTCTTACTCTTGTCTTACAAAGCCACATTTTAGGCTCCAAACCCCACATTTTGACAGCCAAGGCCTCACTGTTAGTTTGCATAGTCTCATTTCAGGCTCCAAAGCCTCTTTTTTAGCATCCAGACAGGCATCCTTAGGGTCCGAGCCGCCTCTGGAGGGTCCAAGCCCTCATTTGGAGGGTCCAAAGTTACAGGGATTGCATATTTGGAGGTTCAAAGATGCATTTTAAGGGCCCACAGCATCATTTTTAAGTGGAAAGCCGCATTGGTCGAGTTCAAATCAAAATTTCTAGGGTGCAGAGCCTCATTTTTACTTTCCAAAGTCTTACTCTTGTCTTACAAAGCCTCATTTTAGGCTCCAAACCCCACATTTTGACAGCCAAAGGCTCACTGTTAGTGTGCATAGTCTCATTTCAGGCTCCAAAGCCTCTTTTTTTAGCATCCAGACAGGCATCCTTAGGGTCCGAGACGCCTCTGGAGGGTCCAAGCCCTCCTTTGGAGGGTCCAGAGTTCCAGGGTTTGCATATTTGGAGGTTCAAAGATGCATTTTAAGGGCCCACAGCATCATTTTTAAGCCCAAAGTCCGATTTGAAAGGTCCAAAGCCTCATTGGTCGACTCCAAAGCCACATTTCTAGGGTGCAGAGCCTCATTTTTACTTTCCAAAGTCTTACTCTTGTCTTACAAAGCCTCATTTTAGGCTCCAAACCCCACAGTTTTATGGCCAAAGGCTCACTGTTAGTGTGCATAGTCTCATTTCAGGCTCCAAGCCTCTTTTTTTAGCATCCAAACAGGCATCCTTAGGGTCCGAGCCACCTCTGGAGGGTCCAAGCCCTCCTTTGGAGCTTCCAAAGTTCCAGGGTTTGTGCTTTTAAGGTTCAAAGATGCATTTTAAGGGCCCAGAGCATCATTTTTACCCCAAAGTCTGATTTGAAAGGTCCAAAGCCTCATTGGTCGAGTCCAAAGCCACATTTCTAGGGTCCAAAGCCTCATTTTTACTTTCCAAAGTCTTACTCTTGTCTTACAAAGCCACATTTTAGGCTCCAAACCCCACATTTTTACGGCCAAAGGCTCACTGTTAGTGTGCATAGTCTCATTTCAGGCTCCAAAGCCTCTTTTTTTAGCATCCAGACAGGCATCCTTAAGGTCCGAGCCGCCTCTGGAGGGTCCAAGCCCTCCTTTGGAGGGTCCAAAGTTCCAGGGATTGCATATTTGGAGGTTCAAAGATGCATTTAAAGGGCCCAGAGCATCATTTTTAAGTGGAAAGCCGCATTGTTCGAGTCCAAAACCACATTTCTAGGGTGCAGAGCCCCATTTTTGCTTTCCAAAGTCTTACTCTTGTCTTACAAAGCCTCATTTTAGGCTCCACACCCCACATTTTGACAGCCAAGGGCTCACTGTTAGTTTGCATAGTCTCATTTCAGGCTCCAAGCCTCTTTTCTTAGCATCCAGACAGGCATCCTTAGGGTCCGAACCGCATCTGGAGGGTCCAAGCCCTCATTTGGAGGGTCCAAAGTTCCAGGGTTTGTGCTTTTAAGGTTCAAAGATGCATTTTAAGGGCCCACAGCATCATTTTTAAGCCCAAAGTCTGATTTGAAAGGTCCAAAGCCTCATTGGTCGACTCCAAATCAAAATTTCTAGGGTCCAAAGCCTCATTTTTACTTTCCAAAGTCTTACTCTTGTCTTACAAAGCCACATTTTAGGCTCCAAACCCCACATTTTTATGGCCAAAGTCTCACTGTTAGTTTGCATAGTCTCATTTCAGGCTCCAAAGCCTCTTTTTTTAGCATCCAGACAGGCATCCTTAGGGTCCGAGCCGCCTCTGGAGGGTCCAAGCCCTCATTTGGAGCTTCCAAAGTTCCAGGGTTTGTGCTTTTAAGGTTCAAAGATGCATTTAAAGGGCCCAGAGCATCATTTTTAAGTGGAAAGCCGCATTGTTCGAGTCCAAAGCCACATTTCTAGGGTCCAAAGCCTCATTTTTACTTTCCAAAGTCTTACTCTTGTCTTACAAAGCCACATTTTAGGCTCCAAACCCCACATCTTTATGGCAAAAAGGCTCACTGTTAGTTTGCATAGTCTCATTTCAGACTCCAAAGCCTCTTTTCTTAGCATCCAGACAGGCATCCTTAGGGTCCGAGCCGCCTCTGGAGGGTCCAAGCCCTCCTTTGGAGCTTTCAAAGTTCCAGGGATTGCGTATTTGGAGGTTCAAAGATGCATTTAAAGGGCCCAGAGCATCATTTTTAAGTGGAAAGCCGCATGGTTCAAGTCCAAAGCCACATTTCTAGGGTGCAGAGCCTCATTTTTGCTTTCCAAAGTCTTACTCTTGTCTTACAAAGCCTCATTTTAGGCTCCAAACCCCACATTTTTACGGCCAAAGGCTCACTGTTAGTTTGCATAGTCTCATTTCAGGCTCCAAAGCCTCTTTTTTAGCATCCAGACAGGCATCCTTAGGGTCCGAGCCGCCTCTGGAGGGTCCAAGCCCTCCTTTGGAGGGTCCAAAGTTCCAGGGTTTGTGCTTTTAAGGTTCAAAGATGCATTTTCATGGCCCAGAGCATCATTTTTAAGTGGAAAGCCGCATTGTTCGACTCCAAAAGCCACATTTCTAGGGTGCAGAGCCTCATTTTTACTTTCCAAAGTCTTACTCTTGTCTTACAAAGCCTCATTTTAGGCTCCAAACCCCACATTTTGACAGCCAAAGGCTCACTGTTAGTTTGCATAGTCTCATTTCAGGCTCCAAAGCCTCTTTTTTTAGCATCCAGACAGGCATCCTTAGGGTCCGAGCCGCCTCTGGAGGGTCCAAGCCCTCCTTTGGAGGGTCCAAAGTTCCAGGGTTTGCATATTTGGAGGTTCAAAGATGCATTTCAAGGGCCCACAGCATCATTTTTAAGCCCAAAGTCTGATTTGAAAGGTCCAAAGCCTCATTGGTCGAGTCCAAAGCCACATTTCTAGGGTCCAAAGCCTCATTTTTACTTTCCAAAGTCTTACTCTTGTCTTACAAAGCCACATTTTAGGCTCCAAACCCCACATTTTGACAGCCAAGGCCTCACTGTTAGTTTGCATAGTCTCATTTCAGGCTCCAAAGCCTCTTTTTTAGCATCCAAACAGGCATCCTTAGGGTCCGAGCCACCTCTGGAGGGTCCAAGCCCTCCTTTGGAGCTTCCAAAGTTCCAGGGTTTGTCCTTTTAAGGTTCAAAGATGCATTTTAAGGGCCCAGAGCATCATTTTTACCCCAAAGTCTGATTTGAAAGGTCCAAAGCCTCATTGGTCGAGTCCAAAGCCACATTTCTAGGGTCCAAAGCCTCATTTTTACTTTCCAAAGTCTTACTCTTGTCTTACAAAGCCACATTTTAGGCTCCAAACCCCACATTTTTACGGCCAAAGGCTCACTGTTAGTGTGCATAGTCTCATTTCAGGCTCCAAAGCCTCTTTTTTTAGCATCCAGACAGGCATCCTTAAGGTCCGAGCCGCCTCTGGAGGGTCCAAGCCCTCCTTTGGAGGGTCCAAAGTTCCAGGGATTGCATATTTGGAGGTTCAAAGATGCATTTAAAGGGCCCAGAGCATCATTTTTAAGTGGAAAGCCGCATTGTTCGAGTCCAAAACCACATTTCTAGGGTGCAGAGCCTCATTTTTGCTTTCCAAAGTCTTACTCTTGTCTTACAAAGCCTCATTTTAGGCTCCACACCCCACATTTTTACGGCCAAAGGCTCACTGTTAGTTTGCATAGTCTCATTTCAGGCTCCAAGCCTCTTTTTTAGCATCCAGACAGGCATCCTTAGGGTCCAAGCCGCCTCTGGAGGGTCCAAGCCCTCCTTTGGAGCTTCCAAAGTTCCAGGGTTTGTGCTTTTAAGGTTCAAAGATGCATTTTCATGGCCCAGAGCATCATTTTTAAGTGGAAAGCCACATTGTTCGACTCCAAAAGCCACATTTCTAGGGTGCAGAGCCTCATTTTTACTTTCCAAAGTCTTACTCTTGTCTTACAAAGCCACATTTTAGGCTCCAAACCCCACATTTTGACAGCCAAAGGCTCACTGTTAGTTTGCATAGTCTCATTTCAGGCTCCAAAGCCTCTTTTTTTAGCATCCAGACAGGCATCCTTAGGGTCCGAGCCGCCTCTGGAGGGTCCAAGCCCTCCTTTGGAGGGTCCAAAGTTCCAGGGTTTGCATATTTGGAGGTTCAAAGATGCATTTCAAGGGCCCACAGCATCATTTTTAAGCCCAAAGTCTGATTTGAAAGGTCCAAAGCCTCATTGGTCGAGTCCAAATCAAAATTTCTAGGGTGCAGAGCCTCATTTTTACTTTCCAAAGTCTTACTCTTGTCTTACAAAGCCACATTTTAGGCTCCAAACCCCACATTTTGACAGCCAAGGCCTCACTGTTAGTTTGCATAGTCTCATTTCAGGCTCCAAAGCCTCTTTTTTAGCATCCAGACAGGCATCCTTAGGGTCCGAGCCGCCTCTGGAGGGTCCAAGCCCTCATTTGGAGGGTCCAAAGTTACAGGGATTGCATATTTGGAGGTTCAAAGATGCATTTTAAGGGCCCACAGCATCATTTTTAAGTGGAAAGCCGCATTGGTCGAGTTCAAATCAAAATTTCTAGGGTGCAGAGCCTCATTTTTACTTTCCAAAGTCTTACTCTTGTCTTACAAAGCCTCATTTTAGGCTCCAAACCCCACATTTTGACAGCCAAAGGCTCACTGTTAGTGTGCATAGTCTCATTTCAGGCTCCAAAGCCTCTTTTTTTAGCATCCAGACAGGCATCCTTAGGGTCCGAGACGCCTCTGGAGGGTCCAAGCCCTCCTTTGGAGGGTCCAGAGTTCCAGGGTTTGCATATTTGGAGGTTCAAAGATGCATTTTAAGGGCCCACAGCATCATTTTTAAGCCCAAAGTCCGATTTGAAAGGTCCAAAGCCTCATTGGTCGACTCCAAAGCCACATTTCTAGGGTGCAGAGCCTCATTTTTACTTTCCAAAGTCTTACTCTTGTCTTACAAAGCCTCATTTTAGGCTCCAAACCCCACAGTTTTATGGCCAAAGGCTCACTGTTAGTGTGCATAGTCTCATTTCAGGCTCCAAGCCTCTTTTTTTAGCATCCAAACAGGCATCCTTAGGGTCCGAGCCGCCTCTGGAGGGTCCAAGCCCTCCTTTGGAGCTTCCAAAGTTCCAGGGTTTGTCCTTTTAAGGTTCAAAGATGCATTTTAAGGGCCCAGAGCATCATTTTTACCCCAAAGTCTGATTTGAAAGGTCCAAAGCCTCATTGGTCGAGTCCAAAGCCACATTTCTAGGGTCCAAAGCCTCATTTTTACTTTCCAAAGTCTTACTCTTGTCTTACAAAGCCACATTTTAGGCTCCAAACCCCACATTTTTACGGCCAAAGGCTCACTGTTAGTGTGCATAGTCTCATTTCAGGCTCCAAAGCCTCTTTTTTTAGCATCCAGACAGGCATCCTTAAGGTCCGAGCCGCCTCTGGAGGGTCCAAGCCCTCCTTTGGAGGGTCCAAAGTTCCAGGGATTGCATATTTGGAGGTTCAAAGATGCATTTAAAGGGCCCAGAGCATCATTTTTAAGTGGAAAGCCGCATTGTTCGACTCCAAAACCACATTTCTAGGGTGCAGAGCCCCATTTTTGCTTTCCAAAGTCTTACTCTTGTCTTACAAAGCCTCATTTTAGGCTCCACACCCCACATTTTGACAGCCAAGGGCTCACTGTTAGTTTGCATAGTCTCATTTCAGGCTCCAAGCCTCTTTTCTTAGCATCCAGACAGGCATCCTTAGGGTCCGAACCGCATCTGGAGGGTCCAAGCCCTCATTTGGAGGGTCCAAAGTTCCAGGGTTTGTGCTTTTAAGGTTCAAAGATGCATTTTAAGGGCCCACAGCATCATTTTTAAGCCCAAAGTCTGATTTGAAAGGTCCAAAGCCTCATTGGTCGACTCCAAATCAAAATTTCTAGGGTCCAAAGCCTCATTTTTACTTTCCAAAGTCTTACTCTTGTCTTACAAAGCCACATTTTAGGCTCCAAACCCCACATTTTGACAGCCAAAGTCTCACTGTTAGTTTGCATAGTCTCATTTCAGGCTCCAAAGCCTCTTTTTTTAGCATCCAGACAGGCATCCTTAGGGTCCGAGCCGCCTCTGGAGGGTCCAAGCCCTCATTTGGAGCTTCCAAAGTTCCAGGGTTTGTGCTTTTAAGGTTCAAAGATGCATTTAAAGGGCCCAGAGCATCATTTTTAAGTGGAAAGCCGCATTGTTCGAGTCCAAAGCCACATTTCTAGGGTCCAAAGCCTCATTTTTACTTTCCAAAGTCTTACTCTTGTCTTACAAAGCCACATTTTAGGCTCCAAACCCCACATCTTTATGGCAAAAAGGCTCACTGTTAGTTTGCATAGTCTCATTTCAGACTCCAAAGCCTCTTTTCTTAGCATCCAGACAGGCATCCTTAGGGTCCGAGCCGCCTCTGGAGGGTCCAAGCCCTCCTTTGGAGCTTTCAAAGTTCCAGGGATTGCGTATTTGGAGGTTCAAAGATGCATTTAAAGGGCCCAGAGCATCATTTTTAAGTGGAAAGCCGCATGGTTCAAGTCCAAAGCCACATTTCTAGGGTGCAGAGCCTCATTTTTGCTTTCCAAAGTCTTACTCTTGTCTTACAAAGCCTCATTTTAGGCTCCAAACCCCACATTTTTACGGCCAAAGGCTCACTGTTAGTTTGCATAGTCTCATTTCAGGCTCCAAAGCCTCTTTTTTAGCATCCAGACAGGCATCCTTAGGGTCCGAGCCGCCTCTGGAGGGTCCAAGCCCTCCTTTGGAGGGTCCAAAGTTCCAGGGTTTGTGCTTTTAAGGTTCAAAGATGCATTTTCATGGCCCAGAGCATCATTTTTAAGTGGAAAGCCGCATTGTTCGACTCCAAAAGCCACATTTCTAGGGTGCAGAGCCTCATTTTTACTTTCCAAAGTCTTACTCTTGTCTTACAAAGCCTCATTTTAGGCTCCAAACCCCACATTTTGACAGCCAAAGGCTCACTGTTAGTTTGCATAGTCTCATTTCAGGCTCCAAAGCCTCTTTTTTTAGCATCCAGACAGGCATCCTTAGGGTCCGAGCCGCCTCTGGAGGGTCCAAGCCCTCATTTGGAGGGTCCAAAGTTCCAGGGTTTGCATATTTGGAGGTTCAAAGATGCATTTCAAGGGCCCACAGCATCATTTTTAAGCCCAAAGTCTGATTTGAAAGGTCCAAAGCCTCATTGGTCGAGTCCAAAGCCACATTTCTAGGGTCCAAAGCCTCATTTTTACTTTCCAAAGTCTTACTCTTGTCTTACAAAGCCACATTTTAGGCTCCAAACCCCACATTTTGACAGCCAAGGCCTCACTGTTAGTTTGCATAGTCTCATTTCAGGCTCCAAAGCCTCTTTTTTAGCATCCAAACAGGCATCCTTAGGGTCCGAGCCACCTCTGGAGGGTCCAAGCCCTCCTTTGGAGCTTCCAAAGTTCCAGGGTTTGTCCTTTTAAGGTTCAAAGATGCATTTTAAGGGCCCAGAGCATCATTTTTACCCCAAAGTCTGATTTGAAAGGTCCAAAGCCTCATTGGTCGAGTCCAAATCCACATTTCTAGGGTCCAAAGCCTCATTTTTACTTTCCAAAGTCTTACTCTTGTCTTACAAAGCCACATTTTAGGCTCCAAACCCCACATTTTTACGGCCAAAGGCTCACTGTTAGTGTGCATAGTCTCATTTCAGGCTCCAAAGCCTCTTTTTTTAGCATCCAGACAGGCATCCTTAA
This sequence comes from Buteo buteo, assembly GCF_964188355.1. Classification (NCBI taxonomy): domain Eukaryota; kingdom Metazoa; phylum Chordata; class Aves; order Accipitriformes; family Accipitridae; genus Buteo; species Buteo buteo. Next base: position 296,214 of record NC_134203.1, read on the forward strand.
GGTCCGAGCCGCCTCTGGAGGGTCCAAGCCCTCCTTTGGAGGGTCCAAAGTTCCAGGGATTGCATATTTGGAGGTTCAAAGATGCATTTAAAGGGCCCAGAGCATCATTTTTAAGTGGAAAGCCGCATTGTTCGAGTCCAAAACCACATTTCTAGGGTGCAGAGCCCCATTTTTGCTTTCCAAAGTCTTACTCTTGTCTTACAAAGCCTCATTTTAGGCTCCACACCCCACATTTTGACAGCCAAGGGCTCACTGTTAGTTTGCATAGTCTCATTTCAGGCTCCAAGCCTCTTTTCTTAGCATCCAGACAGGCATCCTTAGGGTCCGAACCGCATCTGGAGGGTCCAAGCCCTCATTTGGAGGGTCCAAAGTTCCAGGGTTTGTGCTTTTAAGGTTCAAAGATGCATTTTAAGGGCCCACAGCATCATTTTTAAGCCCAAAGTCTGATTTGAAAGGTCCAAAGCCTCATTGGTCGACTCCAAATCAAAATTTCTAGGGTCCAAAGCCTCATTTTTACTTTCCAAAGTCTTACTCTTGTCTTACAAAGCCACATTTTAGGCTCCAAACCCCACATTTTGACAGCCAAAGTCTCACTGTTAGTTTGCATAGTCTCATTTCAGGCTCCAAAGCCTCTTTTTTTAGCATCCAGACAGGCATCCTTAGGGTCCGAGCCGCCTCTGGAGGGTCCAAGCCCTCCTTTGGAGCTTCCAAAGTTCCAGGGATTGCGTATTTGGAGGTTCAAAGATGCATTTAAAGGGCCCAGAGCATCATTTTTAAGTGGAAAGCCGCATGGTTCAAGTCCAAAGCCACATTTCTAGGGTGCAGAGCCTCATTTTTGCTTTCCAAAGTCTTACTCTTGTCTTACAAAGCCTCATTTTAGGCTCCAAACCCCACATTTTTACGGCCAAAGGCTCACTGTTAGTTTGCATAGTCTCATTTCAGGCTCCAAAGCCTCTTTTTTAGCATCCAGACAGGCATCCTTAGGGTCCGAGCCGCCTCTGGAGGGTCCAAGCCCTCCTTTGGAGGGTCCAAAGTTCCAGGGTTTGTGCTTTTAAGGTTCAAAGATGCATTTTCATGGCCCAGAGCATCATTTTTAAGTGGAAAGCCGCATTGTTCGACTCCAAAAGCCACATTTCTAGGGTGCAGAGCCCCATTTTTACTTTCCAAAGTCTTACTCTTGTCTTACAAAGCCTCATTTTAGGCTCCAAACCCCACATTTTGACAGCCAAAGGCTCACTGTTAGTTTGCATAGTCTCATTTCAGGCTCCAAAGCCTCTTTTTTTAGCATCCAGACAGGCATCCTTAGGGTCCGAGACGCCTCTGGAGGGTCCAAGCCCTCATTTGGAGGGTCCAAAGTTCCAGGGTTTGCATATTTGGAGGTTCAAAGATGCATTTCAAGGGCCCACAGCATCATTTTTAAGCCCAAAGTCTGATTTGAAAGGTCCAAAGCCTCATTGGTCGAGGCCAAAGCCACATTTCTAGGGTCCAAAGCCTCATTTTTACTTTCCAAAGTCTTACTCTTGTCTTACAAAGCCACATTTTAGGCTCCAAACCCCACATTTTGACAGCCAAGGCCTCACTGTTAGTTTGCATAGTCTCATTTCAGGCTCCAAAGCCTCTTTTTTTAGCATCCAGACAGGCATCCTTAGGGTCCGAGCCGCCTCTGGAGGGTCCAAGCCCTCATTTGGAGGGTCCAAAGTTCCAGGGATTGCATATTTGGAGGTTCAAAGATGCATTTTAAGGGCCCACAGCATCATTTTTAAGTGGAAAGCTGCATTGTTCGAGTCCAAATCAAAATTTCTAGGGTGCAGAGCCTCATTTTTACTTTCCAAAGTCTTACTCTTGTCTTACAAAGCCTCATTTTAGGCTCCAAACCCCACATTTTGACAGCCAAGGGCTCACTGTTAGTTTGCATAGTCTCATTTCAGGCTCCAAAGCCTCTTTTTTTAGCATCCAGACAGGCATCCTTAGGGTCCGAGCCGCCTCTGGAGGGTCCAAGCCCTCCTTTGGAGGGTCCAGAGTTCCAGGGTTTGCATATTTGGAGGTTCAAAGATGCATTTTAAGGGCCCACAGCATCATTTTTAAGCCCAAAGTCCGATTTGAAAGGTCCAAAGCCTCATTGGTCGACTCCAAAGCCACATTTCTAGGGTGCAGAGCCTCATTTTTACTTTCCAAAGTCTTACTCTTGTCTTACAAAGCCACATTTTAGGCTCCAAACCCCACATTTTTACAGCCAAGGGCTCACTGTTAGTTTGCATAGTCTCATTTCCGGGTCCAAAGCCTCTTTTTTTAGCATCCAGACAGGCATCCTTAGGGTCCGAACCGCCTCTGGAGGGTCCAAGCCCTCATTTGGAGGGTCCAAAGTTCCAGGGTTTGTGCTTTTAAGGTTCAAAGATGCATTTTAAGGGCCCAGAGCATCATTTTTAAGTGGAAAGCCGCATTGTTCGACTCCAAAAGCCACATTTCTAGGGTCCAGAGCCTCATTTTTACTTTCCAAAGTCTTACTCTTGTCTTACAAAGCCACATTTTAGGCTCCAAACCCCACATTTTGACAGCCAAAGGCTCACTGTTAGTGTGCATAGTCTCATTTCAGGCTCCAAAGCCTCTTTTTTTAGCATCCAGACAGGCATCCTTAGGGTCCGAGCCGCCTCTGGAGGGTCCAAGCCCTCCTTTGGAGGGTCCAGAGTTCCAGGGTTTGCATATTTGGAGGTTCAAAGATGCATTTAAAGGGCCCAGAGCATCATTTTTAAGTGGAAAGCCGCATGGTTCAAGTTCAAAGCCACATTTCTAGGGTGCAGAGCCTCATTTTTGCTTTCCAAAGTCTTACTCTTGTCTTACAAAGCCTCATTTTAGGCTCCAAACCCCACATTTTTATGGCCAAAGGCTCACTGTTAGTTTGCATAGTCTCATTTCAGGCTCCAAAGCCTCTTTTTTAGCATCCAGACAGGCATCCTTAGGGTCCGAGCCGCCTCTGGAGGGTTCAAGCCCTCCTTTGGAGCTTCCAAAGTTCCAGGGTTTGTGCTTTTAAGGTTCAAAGATGCGTTTTAAGGGCCCAGAGCATCATTTTTAAGCCCAAAGTCTGATTTGAAAGGTCCAAAGCCTCAGTGGTCGACTCCAAATCAAAATTTCTAGGGTGCAGAGCCTCATTTTTACTTTCCAAAGTCTTACTCTTGTCTTACAAAGCCACATTTTAGGCTCCAAACCCCACATTTTTACAGCCAAAGGCTCACTGTTAGTTTGCATAGTCTCATTTCAGGCTCCAAAGCCTCTTTTTTTAGCATCCAGACAGGCATCCTTAGGGTCCGAGCCGCCTCTGGAGGGTCCAAGCCCTCATTTGGAGGGTCCAAAGTTCCAGGGTTTGCATATTTGGAGGTTCAAAGATGCATTTCAAGGGCCCACAGCATCATTTTTAAGCCCAAAGTCTGATTTGAAAGGTCCAAAGCCTCATTGGTCGAGTCCAAATCAAAATTTCTAGGGTGCAGAGCCTCATTTTTACTTTCCAAAGTCTTACTCTTGTCTTACTAAGCCACATTTTAGGCTCCAAACCCCACATTTTTATGGCCAAAGGCTCACTGTTAGTTTGCATAGTCTCATTTCAGGCTCCAAAGCCTCTTTTTTTAGCATCCAAACAGGCATCCTTAGGGTCCGAGCCACCTCTGGAGGGTCCAAGCCCTCATTTGGAGCTTCCAAAGTTCCAGGGTTTGTGCTTTTAAGGTTCAAAGATGCATTTTAAGGGCCCAGAGCATCATTTTTAAGTGGAAAGCCGCATTGTTCGAGTCCAAAGCCACATTTCTAGGGTCCAGAGCCTCATTTTTACTTTCCAAAGTCTTACTCTTGTCTTACAAAGCCACATTTTAGGCTCCAAACCCCACATTTTGACAGCCAAGGGCTCACTGTTAGTTTGCATAGTCTCATTTCAGTCTCCAAGCCTCTTTTTTAGCATCCAGACAGGCATCCTTAGGGTCCGAGCCGCCTCTGGAGGGTCCAAGCCCTCCTTTGGAGGGTCCAAAGTTCCAGCGTTTGTGCTTTTAAGGTTCAAAGATGCATTTTCATGGCCCAGAGCATCATTTTTAAGTGGAAAGCCGCATTGTTCGACTCCAAAAGCCACATTTCTAGGGTGCAGAGCCCCATTTTTGCTTTCCAAAGTCTTACTCTTGTCTTACAAAGCCTCATTTTAGGCTCCAAACCCCACATTTTTACAGCCAAGGGCTCACTGTTAGTTTGCATAGTCTCATTTCAGGCTCCAAAGCCTCTTTTTTTAGCATCCAGACAGGCATCCTTAAGGTCCGAGCCGCCTCTGGAGGGTCCAAGCCCTCCTTTGGAGCTTCCAAAGTTCCAGGGATTGCGTATTTGGAGGTTCAAAGATGCATTTAAAGGGCCCAGAGCATCATTTTTAAGTGGAAAGCCGCATGGTTCAAGTTCAAAGCCACATTTCTAGGGTGCAGAGCCTCATTTTTGCTTTCCAAAGTCTTACTCTTGTCTTACAAAGCCTCATTTTAGGCTCCAAACCCCACATTTTTATGGCCAAAGGCTCACTGTTAGTTTGCATAGTCTCATTTCAGGCTCCAAAGCCTCTTTTTTAGCATCCAGACAGGCATCCTTAGGGTCCGAGCCGCCTCTGGAGGGTTCAAGCCCTCCTTTGGAGCTTCCAAAGTTCCAGGGTTTGTGCTTTTAAGGTTCAAAGATGCGTTTTAAGGGCCCAGAGCATCATTTTTAAGCCCAAAGTCTGATTTGAAAGGTCCAAAGCCTCAGTGGTCGACTCCAAATCAAAATTTCTAGGGTGCAGAGCCTCATTTTTACTTTCCAAAGTTTTACTCTTGTCTTACTAAGCCACATTTTAGGCTCCAAACCCCACATTTTTACGGCCAAAGGCTCACTGTTAGTTTGCATAGTCTCATTTCAGGCTCCAAGCCTCTTTTTTAGCATCCAGACAGGCATCCTTAGGGTCCAAGCCGCCTCTGGAGGGTCCAAGCCCTCATTTGGAGGGTCCAAAGTTCCAGGGTTTGTGCTTTTAAGGTTCAAAGATGCATTTTCATGGCCCAGAGCATCATTTTTAAGTGGAAAGCCACATTGTTCGACTCCAAAAGCCACATTTCTAGGGTGCAGAGCCTCATTTTTACTTTCCAAAGTCTTACTCTTGTCTTACAAAGCCACATTTTAGGCTCCAAACCCCACATTTTGACAGCCAAAGGCTCACTGTTAGTTTGCATAGTCTCATTTCAGGCTCCAAAGCCTCTTTTTTTAGCATCCAGACAGGCATCCTTAGGGTCCGAGCCGCCTCTGGAGGGTCCAAGCCCTCATTTGGAGGGTCCAAGGTTCCAGGGATTGCGTATTTGGAGGTTCAAAGATGCATTTCAAGGGCCCACAGCATCATTTTTAAGCCCAAAGTCTGATTTGAAAGGTCCAAAGCCTCATTGGTCGAGTCCAAATCAAAATTTCTAGGGTGCAGAGCCTCATTTTTGCTTTCCAAAGTCTTACTCTTGTCTTACTAAGCCACATTTTAGGCTCCAAACCCCACATTTTTATGGCCAAAGGCTCACTGTTAGTGTGCATAGTCTCATTTCAGGCTCCAAGCCTCTTTTTTTAGCATCCAGACAGGCATCCTTAGGGTCCGAGCCACCTCTGGAGGGTCCAAGCCCTCATTTGGAGCTTCCAAAGTTCCAGGGTTTGTGCTTTTAAGGTTCAAAGATGCATTTTAAGGGCCCAGAGCATCATTTTTAAGTGGAAAGCCGCATTGTTCGAGTCCAAAGCCACATTTCTAGGGTCCAGAGCCTCATTTTTACTTTCCAAAGTCTTACTCTTGTCTTACAAAGCCACATTTTAGGCTCCAAACCCCACATTTTGACAGCCAAGGGCTCACTGTTAGTTTGCATAGTCTCATTTCAGTCTCCAAGCCTCTTTTTTAGCATCCAGACAGGCATCCTTAGGGTCCGAGCCGCCTCTGGAGGGTCCAAGCCCTCCTTTGGAGGGTCCAAAGTTCCAGGGTTTGTGCTTTTAAGGTTCAAAGATGCATTTTCATGGCCCAGAGCATCATTTTTAAGTGGAAAGCCGCATTGTTCGACTCCAAAAGCCACATTTCTAGGGTGCAGAGCCCCATTTTTGCTTTCCAAAGTCTTACTCTTGTCTTACAAAGCCTCATTTTAGGCTCCAAACCCCACATTTTTACAGCCAAGGGCTCACTGTTAGTTTGCATAGTCTCATTTCAGGCTCCAAAGCCTCTTTTTTTAGCATCCAGACAGGCATCCTTAAGGTCCGAGCCGCCTCTGGAGGGTCCAAGCCCTCCTTTGGAGCTTCCAAAGTTCCAGGGATTGCGTATTTGGAGGTTCAAAGATGCATTTTAAGGGCCCAGAGCATCATTTTTAAGTGGAAAGCCGCATGGTTCAAGTTCAAAGCCACATTTCTAGGGTGCAGAGCCTCATTTTTGCTTTCCAAAGTCTTACTCTTGTCTTACAAAGCCTCATTTTAGGCTCCAAACCCCACATTTTTATGGCCAAAGGCTCACTGTTAGTTTGCATAGTCTCATTTCAGGCTCCAAAGCCTCTTTTTTAGCATCCAGACAGGCATCCTTAGGGTCCGAGCCGCCTCTGGAGGGTTCAAGCCCTCCTTTGGAGCTTCCAAAGTTCCAGGGTTTGTGCTTTTAAGGTTCAAAGATGCGTTTTAAGGGCCCAGAGCATCATTTTTAAGCCCAAAGTCTGATTTGAAAGGTCCAAAGCCTCAGTGGTCGACTCCAAATCAAAATTTCTAGGGTGCAGAGCCTCATTTTTACTTTCCAAAGTCTTACTCTTGTCTTACAAAGCCACATTTTAGGCTCCAAACCCCACATTTTTACGGCCAAAGGCTCACTGTTAGTTTGCATAGTCTCATTTCAGGCTCCAAGCCTCTTTTTTAGCATCCAGACAGGCATCCTTAGGGTCCAAGCCGCCTCTGGAGGGTCCAAGCCCTACTTTGGAGGGTCCAAAGTTCCAGGGTTTGTGCTTTTAAGGTTCAAAGATGCATTTTCATGGCCCAGAGCATCATTTTTAAGTGGAAAGCCACATTGTTCGACTCCAAAAGCCACATTTCTAGGGTGCAGAGCCTCATTTTTACTTTCCAAAGTCTTACTCTTGTCTTACAAAGCCACATTTTAGGCTCCAAACCCCACATTTTGACAGCCAAAGGCTCACTGTTAGTTTGCATAGTCTCATTTCAGGCTCCAAAGCCTCTTTTTTTAGCATCCAGACAGGCATCCTTAGGGTCCGAGCCGCCTCTGGAGGGTCCAAGCCCTCATTTGGAGGGTCCAAAGTTCCAGGGTTTGCATATTTGGAGGTTCAAAGATGCATTTCAAGGGCCCACAGCATCATTTTTAAGCCCAAAGTCTGATTTGAATGGTCCAAAGCCTCATTGGTCGAGTCCAAATCAAAATTTCTAGGGTGCAGAGCCTCATTTTTACTTTCCAAAGTCTTACTCTTGTCTTACTAAGCCACATTTTAGGCTCCAAACCCCACATTTTTATGGCCAAAGGCTCACTGTTAGTGTGCATAGTCTCATTTCAGGCTCCAAAGCCTCTTTTTTTAGCATCCAAACAGGCATCCTTAGGGTCCGAGCCACCTCTGGAGGGTCCAAGCCCTCATTTGGAGCTTCCAAAGTTCCAGCGTTTGTGCTTTTAAGGTTCAAAGATGCATTTTCATGGCCCAGAGCATCATTTTTAAGTGGAAAGCCGCATTGTTCGACTCCAAAAGCCACATTTCTAGGGTGCAGAGCCCCATTTTTGCTTTCCAAAGTCTTACTCTTGTCTTACAAAGCCTCATTTTAGGCTCCAAACCCCACATTTTTACAGCCAAGGGCTCACTGTTAGTGTGCATAGTCTCATTTCAGGCTCCAAAGCCTCTTTTTTTAGCATCCAGACAGGCATCCTTAAGGTCCGAGCCGCCTCTGGAGGGTCCAAGCCCTCCTTTGGAGCTTCCAAAGTTCCAGGGATTGCGTATTTGGAGGTTCAAAGATGCATTTAAAGGGCCCAGAGCATCATTTTTAAGTTGAAAGCCGCATTGTTCGACTCCAAAAGCCACATTTCTAGGGTGCAGAGCCTCATTTTTGCTTTCCAAAGTCTTACTCTTGTCTTACAAAGCCTCATTTTAGGCTCCAAACCCCACATTTTTATGGCCAAAGGCTCACTGTTAGTGTGCATAGTCTCATTTCAGGCTCCAAAGCCTCTTTTTTAGCATCCAGACAGGCATCCTTAGGGTCCGAGCCGCCTCTGGAGGGTTCAAGCCCTCCTTTGGAGCTTCCAAAGTTCCAGGGTTTGTGCTTTTAAGGTTCAAAGATGCGTTTTAAGGGCCCACAGCATCATTTTTAAGCCCAAAGTCTGATTTGAAAGGTCCAAAGCCTCAGTGGTCGACTCCAAATCAAAATTTCTAGGGTGCAGAGCCTCATTTTTACTTTCCAAAGTCTTACTCTTGTCTTACAAAGCCACATTTTAGGCTCCAAACCCCACATTTTGACAGCCAAAGGCTCACTGTTAGTGTGCATAGTCTCATTTCAGGCTCCAAAGCCTCTTTTTTTAGCATCCAGACAGGCATCCTTAAGGTCCGAGCCGCCTCTGGAGGGTCCAAGCCCTCCTTTGGAGCTTCCAAAGTTCCAGGGATTGCGTATTTGGAGGTTCAAAGATGCATTTAAAGGGCCCAGAGCATCATTTTTAAGTGGAAAGCCGCATGGTTCAAGTTCAAAGCCACATTTCTAGGGTGCAGAGCCTCATTTTTGCTTTCCAAAGTCTTACTCTTGTCTTACAAAGCCTCATTTTAGGCTCCAAACCCCACATTTTTATGGCCAAAGGCTCACTGTTAGTTTGCATAGTCTCATTTCAGGCTCCAAAGCCTCTTTTTTAGCATCCAGACAGGCATCCTTAGGGTCCGAGCCGCCTCTGGAGGGTTCAAGCCCTCCTTTGGAGCTTCCAAAGTTCCAGGGTTTGTGCTTTTAAGGTTCAAAGATGCGTTTTAAGGGCCCAGAGCATCATTTTTAAGCCCAAAGTCTGATTTGAAAGGTCCAAAGCCTCAGTGGTCGACTCCAAATCAAAATTTCTAGGGTGCAGAGCCTCATTTTTACTTTCCAAAGTCTTACTCTTGTCTTACAAAGCCACATTTTAGGCTCCAAACCCCACATTTTTACGGCCAAAGGCTCACTGTTAGTTTGCATAGTCTCATTTCAGGCTCCAAGCCTCTTTTTTAGCATCCAGACAGGCATCCTTAGGGTCCAAGCCGCCTCTGGAGGGTCCAAGCCCTACTTTGGAGGGTCCAAAGTTCCAGGGTTTGTGCTTTTAAGGTTCAAAGATGCATTTTCATGGCCCAGAGCATCATTTTTAAGTGGAAAGCCACATTGTTCGACTCCAAAAGCCACATTTCTAGGGTGCAGAGCCTCATTTTTACTTTCCAAAGTCTTACTCTTGTCTTACAAAGCCACATTTTAGGCTCCAAACCCCACATTTTGACAGCCAAAGGCTCACTGTTAGTTTGCATAGTCTCATTTCAGGCTCCAAAGCCTCTTTTTTTAGCATCCAGACAGGCATCCTTAGGGTCCGAGCCGCCTCTGGAGGGTCCAAGCCCTCCTTTGGAGGGTCCAAAGTTCCAGCGTTTGTGCTTTTAAGGTTCAAAGATGCATTTTCATGGCCCAGAGCATCATTTTTAAGTGGAAAGCCGCATTGTTCGACTCCAAAAGCCACATTTCTAGGGTGCAGAGCCCCATTTTTGCTTTCCAAAGTCTTACTCTTGTCTTACAAAGCCTCATTTTAGGCTCCAAACCCCACATTTTTACGGCCAAAGGCTCACTGTTAGTTTGCATAGTCTCATTTCAGGCTCCAAAGACTCTTTTTTAGCATCCAGACAGGCATCCTTAGGGTCCGTTCCGCCTCTGGAGGGTCCAAGCCCTCCTTTGGAGGGTCCAAAGTTCCAGGGTTTGTGCTTTTAAGGTTCAAAGATGCATTTTCATGGCCCAGAGCATCATTTTTAAGTGGAAAGCCGCATTGTTCGAGTCCAAAGCCACATTTCTAGGGTGCAGAGCCTCATTTTTGCTTTCCAAAGTCTTACTCTTGTCTTACAAAGCCACATTTTAGGCTCCAAACCCCACATTTTTACGGCCAAAGGCTCACTGTTAGTTTGCATAGTCTCATTTCAGGCTCCAAAGCCTCTTTTTTAGCATCCAGACAGGCATCCTTAGGGTCCGAGCCGCCTCTGGAGGGTCCAAGCCCTCCTTTGGAGGGTCCAAAGTTCCAGCGTTTGTGCTTTTAAGGTTCAAAGATGCATTTTCATGGCCCAGAGCATCATTTTTAAGTGGAAAGCCGCATTGTTCGACTCCAAAAGCCACATTTCTAGGGTGCAGAGCCCCATTTTTGCTTTCCAAAGTCTTACTCTTGTCTTACAAAGCCTCATTTTAGGCTCCAAACCCCACATTTTTACAGCCAAGGGCTCACTGTTAGTTTGCATAGTCTCATTTCAGGCTCCAAAGCCTCTTTTTTTAGCATCCAGACAGGCATCCTTAAGGTCCGAGCCGCCTCTGGAGGGTCCAAGCCCTCCTTTGGAGCTTCCAAAGTTCCAGGGATTGCGTATTTGGAGGTTCAAAGATGCATTTAAAGGGCCCAGAGCATCATTTTTAAGTGGAAAGCCGCATGGTTCAAGTTCAAAGCCACATTTCTAGGGTGCAGAGCCTCATTTTTGCTTTCCAAAGTCTTACTCTTGTCTTACAAAGCCTCATTTTAGGCTCCAAACCCCACATTTTTATGGCCAAAGGCTCACTGTTAGTTTGCATAGTCTCATTTCAGGCTCCAAAGCCTCTTTTTTAGCATCCAGACAGGCATCCTTAGGGTCCGAGCCGCCTCTGGAGGGTTCAAGCCCTCCTTTGGAGCTTCCAAAGTTCCAGGGTTTGTGCTTTTAAGGTTCAAAGATGCGTTTTAAGGGCCCAGAGCATCATTTTTAAGCCCAAAGTCTGATTTGAAAGGTCCAAAGCCTCAGTGGTCGACTCCAAATCAAAATTTCTAGGGTGCAGAGCCTCATTTTTACTTTCCAAAGTTTTACTCTTGTCTTACTAAGCCACATTTTAGGCTCCAAACCCCACATTTTTACGGCCAAAGGCTCACTGTTAGTTTGCATAGTCTCATTTCAGGCTCCAAGCCTCTTTTTTAGCATCCAGACAGGCATCCTTAGGGTCCAAGCCGCCTCTGGAGGGTCCAAGCCCTCATTTGGAGGGTCCAAAGTTCCAGGGTTTGTGCTTTTAAGGTTCAAAGATGCATTTTCATGGCCCAGAGCATCATTTTTAAGTGGAAAGCCACATTGTTCGACTCCAAAAGCCACATTTCTAGGGTGCAGAGCCTCATTTTTACTTTCCAAAGTCTTACTCTTGTCTTACAAAGCCACATTTTAGGCTCCAAACCCCACATTTTGACAGCCAAAGGCTCACTGTTAGTTTGCATAGTCTCATTTCAGGCTCCAAAGCCTCTTTTTTTAGCATCCAGACAGGCATCCTTAGGGTCCGAGCCGCCTCTGGAGGGTCCAAGCCCTCATTTGGAGGGTCCAAGGTTCCAGGGATTGCGTATTTGGAGGTTCAAAGATGCATTTCAAGGGCCCACAGCATCATTTTTAAGCCCAAAGTCTGATTTGAAAGGTCCAAAGCCTCATTGGTCGAGTCCAAATCAAAATTTCTAGGGTGCAGAGCCTCATTTTTACTTTCCAAAGTCTTACTCTTGTCTTACTAAGCCACATTTTAGGCTCCAAACCCCACATTTTTATGGCCAAAGGCTCACTGTTAGTGTGCATAGTCTCATTTCAGGCTCCAAGCCTCTTTTTTTAGCATCCAGACAGGCATCCTTAGGGTCCGAGCCACCTCTGGAGGGTCCAAGCCCTCATTTGGAGCTTCCAAAGTTCCAGGGTTTGTGCTTTTAAGGTTCAAAGATGCATTTTAAGGGCCCAGAGCATCATTTTTAAGTGGAAAGCCGCATTGTTCGAGTCCAAAGCCACATTTCTAGGGTCCAGAGCCTCATTTTTACTTTCCAAAGTCTTACTCTTGTCTTACAAAGCCACATTTTAGGCTCCAAACCCCACATTTTGACAGCCAAGGGCTCACTGTTAGTTTGCATAGTCTCATTTCAGTCTCCAAGCCTCTTTTTTAGCATCCAGACAGGCATCCTTAGGGTCCGAGCCGCCTCTGGAGGGTCCAAGCCCTCCTTTGGAGGGTCCAAAGTTCCAGGGTTTGTGCTTTTAAGGTTCAAAGATGCATTTTCATGGCCCAGAGCATCATTTTTAAGTGGAAAGCCGCATTGTTCGACTCCAAAAGCCACATTTCTAGGGTGCAGAGCCCCATTTTTGCTTTCCAAAGTCTTACTCTTGTCTTACAAAGCCTCATTTTAGGCTCCAAACCCCACATTTTTACAGCCAAGGGCTCACTGTTAGTTTGCATAGTCTCATTTCAGGCTCCAAAGCCTCTTTTTTTAGCATCCAGACAGGCATCCTTAAGGTCCGAGCCGCCTCTGGAGGGTCCAAGCCCTCCTTTGGAGCTTCCAAAGTTCCAGGGATTGCGTATTTGGAGGTTCAAAGATGCATTTTAAGGGCCCAGAGCATCATTTTTAAGTGGAAAGCCGCATGGTTCAAGTTCAAAGCCACATTTCTAGGGTGCAGAGCCTCATTTTTGCTTTCCAAAGTCTTACTCTTGTCTTACAAAGCCTCATTTTAGGCTCCAAACCCCACATTTTTATGGCCAAAGGCTCACTGTTAGTTTGCATAGTCTCATTTCAGGCTCCAAAGCCTCTTTTTTAGCATCCAGACAGGCATCCTTAGGGTCCGAGCCGCCTCTGGAGGGTTCAAGCCCTCCTTTGGAGCTTCCAAAGTTCCAGGGTTTGTGCTTTTAAGGTTCAAAGATGCGTTTTAAGGGCCCAGAGCATCATTTTTAAGCCCAAAGTCTGATTTGAAAGGTCCAAAGCCTCAGTGGTCGACTCCAAATCAAAATTTCTAGGGTGCAGAGCCTCATTTTTACTTTCCAAAGTCTTACTCTTGTCTTACAAAGCCACATTTTAGGCTCCAAACCCCACATTTTTACGGCCAAAGGCTCACTGTTAGTTTGCATAGTCTCATTTCAGGCTCCAAGCCTCTTTTTTAGCATCCAGACAGGCATCCTTAGGGTCCAAGCCGCCTCTGGAGGGTCCAAGCCCTACTTTGGAGGGTCCAAAGTTCCAGGGTTTGTGCTTTTAAGGTTCAAAGATGCATTTTCATGGCCCAGAGCATCATTTTTAAGTGGAAAGCCACATTGTTCGACTCCAAAAGCCACATTTCTAGGGTGCAGAGCCTCATTTTTACTTTCCAAAGTCTTACTCTTGTCTTACAAAGCCACATTTTAGGCTCCAAACCCCACATTTTGACAGCCAAAGGCTCACTGTTAGTTTGCATAGTCTCATTTCAGGCTCCAAAGCCTCTTTTTTTAGCATCCAGACAGGCATCCTTAGGGTCCGAGCCGCCTCTGGAGGGTCCAAGCCCTCATTTGGAGGGTCCAAAGTTCCAGGGTTTGCATATTTGGAGGTTCAAAGATGCATTTCAAGGGCCCACAGCATCATTTTTAAGCCCAAAGTCTGATTTGAATGGTCCAAAGCCTCATTGGTCGAGTCCAAATCAAAATTTCTAGGGTGCAGAGCCTCATTTTTACTTTCCAAAGTCTTACTCTTGTCTTACTAAGCCACATTTTAGGCTCCAAACCCCACATTTTTATGGCCAAAGGCTCACTGTTAGTGTGCATAGTCTCATTTCAGGCTCCAAAGCCTCTTTTTTTAGCATCCAAACAGGCATCCTTAGGGTCCGAGCCACCTCTGGAGGGTCCAAGCCCTCATTTGGAGCTTCCAAAGTTCCAGCGTTTGTGCTTTTAAGGTTCAAAGATGCATTTTCATGGCCCAGAGCATCATTTTTAAGTGGAAAGCCGCATTGTTCGACTCCAAAAGCCACATTTCTAGGGTGCAGAGCCCCATTTTTGCTTTCCAAAGTCTTACTCTTGTCTTACAAAGCCTCATTTTAGGCTCCAAACCCCACATTTTTACAGCCAAGGGCTCACTGTTAGTGTGCATAGTCTCATTTCAGGCTCCAAAGCCTCTTTTTTTAGCATCCAGACAGGCATCCTTAAGGTCCGAGCCGCCTCTGGAGGGTCCAAGCCCTCCTTTGGAGCTTCCAAAGTTCCAGGGATTGCGTATTTGGAGGTTCAAAGATGCATTTAAAGGGCCCAGAGCATCATTTTTAAGTTGAAATCCGCATTGTTCGACTCCAAAAGCCACATTTCTAGGGTGCAGAGCCTCATTTTTGCTTTCCAAAGTCTTACTCTTGTCTTACAAAGCCTCATTTTAGGCTCCAAACCCCACATTTTTATGGCCAAAGGCTCACTGTTAGTGTGCATAGTCTCATTTCAGGCTCCAAAGCCTCTTTTTTAGCATCCAGACAGGCATCCTTAGGGTCCGAGCCGCCTCTGGAGGGTTCAAGCCCTCCTTTGGAGCTTCCAAAGTTCCAGGGTTTGTGCTTTTAAGGTTCAAAGATGCGTTTTAAGGGCCCAGAGCATCATTTTTAAGCCCAAAGTCTGATTTGAAAGGTCCAAAGCCTCAGTGGTCGACTCCAAATCAAAATTTCTAGGGTGCAGAGCCTCATTTTTACTTTCCAAAGTCTTACTCTTGTCTTACAAAGCCACATTTTAGGCTCCAAACCCCACATTTTGACAGCCAAAGGCTCACTGTTAGTGTGCATAGTCTCATTTCAGGCTCCAAAGCCTCTTTTTTTAGCATCCAGACAGGCATCCTTAAGGTCCGAGCCGCCTCTGGAGGGTCCAAGCCCTCCTTTGGAGCTTCCAAAGTTCCAGGGATTGCGTATTTGGAGGTTCAAAGATGCATTTAAAGGGCCCAGAGCATCATTTTTAAGTGGAAAGCCGCATGGTTCAAGTTCAAAGCCGCATTTCTAGGGTGCAGAGCCTCATTTTTGCTTTCCAAAGTCTTACTCTTGTCTTACAAAGCCTCATTTTAGGCTCCAAACCCCACATTTTTATGGCCAAAGGCTCACTGTTAGTTTGCATAGTCTCATTTCAGGCTCCAAAGCCTCTTTTTTAGCATCCAGACAGGCATCCTTAGGGTCCGAGCCGCCTCTGGAGGGTTCAAGCCCTCCTTTGGAGCTTCCAAAGTTCCAGGGTTTGTGCTTTTAAGGTTCAAAGATGCGTTTTAAGGGCCCAGAGCATCATTTTTAAGCCCAAAGTCTGATTTGAAAGGTCCAAAGCCTCATTGGTCGAGTCCAAATCAAAATTTCTAGGGTGCAGAGCCTCATTTTTACTTTCCAAAGTCTTACTCTTGTCTTACAAAGCCACATTTTAGGCTCCAAACCCCACATTTTTACGGCCAAAGGCTCACTGTTAGTTTGCATAGTCTCATTTCAGGCTCCAAGCCTCTTTTTTAGCATCCAGACAGGCATCCTTAGGGTCCAAGCCGCCTCTGGAGGGTCCAAGCCCTACTTTGGAGGGTCCAAAGTTCCAGGGTTTGTGCTTTTAAGGTTCAAAGATGCATTTTCATGGCCCAGAGCATCATTTTTAAGTGGAAAGCCACATTGTTCGACTCCAAAAGCCACATTTCTAGGGTGCAGAGCCTCATTTTTACTTTCCAAAGTCTTACTCTTGTCTTACAAAGCCACATTTTAGGCTCCAAACCCCACATTTTGACAGCCAAAGGCTCACTGTTAGTTTGCATAGTCTCATTTCAGGCTCCAAAGCCTCTTTTTTTAGCATCCAGACAGGCATCCTTAGGGTCCGAGCCGCCTCTGGAGGGTCCAAGCCCTCCTTTGGAGGGTCCAAAGTTCCAGCGTTTGTGCTTTTAAGGTTCAAAGATGCATTTTAAGGGCCCAGAGCATCATTTTTAAGTGGAAAGCCGCATTGTTCGACTCCAAAAGCCACATTTCTAGGGTGCAGAGCCCCATTTTTGCTTTCCAAAGTCTTACTCTTGTCTTACAAAGCCTCATTTTAGGCTCCAAACCCCACATTTTTACGGCCAAAGGCTCACTGTTAGTTTGCATAGTCTCATTTCAGGCTCCAAAGACTCTTTTTTAGCATCCAGACAGGCATCCTTAGGGTCCGTTCCGCCTCTGGAGGGTCCAAGCCCTCCTTTGGAGGGTCCAAAGTTCCAGGGTTTGTGCTTTTAAGGTTCAAAGATGCATTTTAAGGGCCCAGAGCATCATTTTTAAGTGGAAAGCCGCATTGTTCGAGTCCAAAGCCACATTTCTAGGGTGCAGAGCCTCATTTTTGCTTTCCAAAGTCTTACTCTTGTCTTACAAAGCCACATTTTAGGCTCCAAACCCCACATTTTTACGGCCAAAGGCTCACTGTTAGTTTGCATAGTCTCATTTCAGGCTCCAAAGCCTCTTTTTTAGCATCCAGACAGGCATCCTTAGGGTCCGAGCCGCCTCTGGAGGGTTCAAGCCCTCCTTTGGAGCTTCCAAAGTTCCAGGGTTTGTGCTTTTAAGGTTCAAAGATGCGTTTTAAGGGCCCAGAGCATCATTTTTAAGCCCAAAGTCTGATTTGAAAGGTCCAAAGCCTCAGTGGTCGACTCCAAATCAAAATTTCTAGGGTGCAGAGCCTCATTTTTACTTTCCAAAGTCTTACTCTTGTCTTACAAAGCCACATTTTAGGCTCCAAACCCCACATTTTTACGGCCAAAGGCTCACTGTTAGTTTGCATAGTCTCATTTCAGGCTCCAAGCCTCTTTTTTAGCATCCAGACAGGCATCCTTAGGGTCCAAGCCGCCTCTGGAGGGTCCAAGCCCTACTTTGGAGGGTCAAAAGTTCCAGGGTTTGTGCTTTTAAGGTTCAAAGATGCATTTTCATGGCCCAGAGCATCATTTTTAAGTGGAAAGCCACATTGTTCGACTCCAAAAGCCACATTTCTAGGGTGCAGAGCCTCATTTTTACTTTCCAAAGTCTTACTCTTGTCTTACAAAGCCACATTTTAGGCTCCAAACCCCACATTTTGACAGCCAAAGGCTCACTGTTAGTTTGCATAGTCTCATTTCAGGCTCCAAAGCCTCTTTTTTTAGCATCCAGACAGGCATCCTTAGGGTCCGAGCCGCCTCTGGAGGGTCCAAGCCCTCATTTGGAGCTTCCAAAGTTCCAGGGTTTGTGCTTTTAAGGTTCAAAGATGCATTTTAAGGGCCCAGAGCATCATTTTTAAGTGGAAAGCCGCATTGTTCGAGTCCAAAGCCACATTTCTAGGGTCCAGAGCCTCATTTTTACTTTCCAAAGTCTTACTCTTGTCTTACAAAGCCACATTTTAGGCTCCAAACCCCACATTTTGACAGCCAAGGGCTCACTGTTAGTTTGCATAGTCTCATTTCAGTCTCCAAGCCTCTTTTTTAGCAGCCAGACAGGCATCCTTAGGGTCCGAGCCGCCTCTGGAGGGTCCAAGCCCTCCTTTGGAGGGTCCAAAGTTCCAGGGTTTGTGCTTTTAAGGTTCAAAGATGCATTTTCATGGCCCAGAGCATCATTTTTAAGTGGAAAGCCGCATTGTTCGACTCCAAAAGCCACATTTCTAGGGTGCAGAGCCCCATTTTTGCTTTCCAAAGTCTTACTCTTGTCTTACAAAGCCTCATTTTAGGCTCCAAACCCCACATTTTTACAGCCAAGGGCTCACTGTTAGTTTGCATAGTCTCATTTCAGGCTCCAAAGCCTCTTTTTTTAGCATCCAGACAGGCATCCTTAAGGTCCGAGCCGCCTCTGGAGGGTCCAAGCCCTCCTTTGGAGCTTCCAAAGTTCCAGGGATTGCGTATTTGGAGGTTCAAAGATGCGTTTTAAGGGCCCAGAGCATCATTTTTAAGTGGAAAGCCGCATGGTTCAAGTTCAAAGCCACATTTCTAGGGTGCAGAGCCTCATTTTTGCTTTCCAAAGTCTTACTCTTGTCTTACAAAGCCTCATTTTAGGCTCCAAACCCCACATTTTTATGGCCAAAGGCTCACTGTTAGTTTGCATAGTCTCATTTCAGGCTCCAAAGCCTCTTTTTTAGCATCCAGACAGGCATCCTTAGGGTCCGAGACGCCTCTGGAGGGTCCAAGCCCTCCTTTGGAGCTTCCAAAGTTCCAGGGTTTGTGCTTTTAAGGTTCAAAGATGCGTTTTAAGGGCCCAGAGCATCATTTTTAAGCCCAAAGTCTGATTTGAAAGGTCCAAAGCCTCAGTGGTCGACTCCAAATCAAAATTTCTAGGGTCCAAAGCCTCATTTTTACTTTCCAAAGTCTTACTCTTGTCTTACAAAGCCACATTTTAGGCTCCAAACCCCACATTTTGACAGCCAAAGGCTCACTGTTAGTTTGCATAGTCTCATTTCAGGCTCCAAAGCCTCTTTTTTTAGCATCCAGACAGGCATCCTTAGGGTCCAAGCCGCCTCTGGAGGGTCCAAGCCCTACTTTGGAGGGTCCAAAGTTCCAGGGTTTGTGCTTTTAAGGTTCAAAGATGCATTTTCATGGCCCAGAGCATCATTTTTAAGTGGAAAGCCACATTGTTCAAGTCCAAAAGCCACATTTCTAGGGTGCAGAGCCTCATTTTTACTTTCCAAAGTCTTACTCTTGTCTTACAAAGCCACATTTTAGGCTCCAAACCCCACATTTTGACAGCCAAAGGCTCACTGTTAGTTTGCATAGTCTCATTTCAGGCTCCAAAGCCTCTTTTTTTAGCATCCAGACAGGCATCCTTAGGGTCCGAGCCGCCTCTGGAGGGTCCAAGCCCTCATTTGGAGGGTCCAAAGTTCCAGGGTTTGCATATTTGGAGGTTCAAAGATGCATTTCAAGGGCCCACAGCATCATTTTTAAGCCCAAAGTCTGATTTGAAAGGTCCAAAGCCTCATTGGTCGAGTCCAAATCAAAATTTCTAGGGTGCAGAGCCTCATTTTTACTTTCCAAAGTCTTACTCTTGTCTTACTAAGCCACATTTTAGGCTCCAAACCCCACATTTTTATGGCCAAAGGCTCACTGTTAGTGTGCATAGTCTCATTTCAGGCTCCAAGCCTCATTTTTAGCATCCAAACAGGCATCCTTAGGGTCCGAGCCACCTCTGGAGGGTCCAAGCCCTCATTTGGAGCTTCCAAAGTTCCAGGGTTTGTGCTTTTAAGGTTCAAAGATGCATTTCAAGGGCCCAGAGCATCATTTTTAAGTGGAAAGCCGCATTGTTCGACTCCAAAGCCACATTTCTACGGTCCAAGGCCTCATTTTTACTTTCCAAAGTCTTACTCTTGTCTTACAAAGCCACATTTTAGGCTCCAAACCCCACATTTTTACAGCCAAGGGCTCACTGTTAGTTTGCATAGTCTCATTTCAGGCTCCAAAGCCTCTTTTCTTAGCATCCAGACAGGCATCCTTAGGGTCCGAGCCGCCTCTGGAGGGTCCAAGCCCTCCTTTGGAGCTTCCAAAGTTCCAGGGATTGCGTATTTGGAGGTTCAAAGATGCATTTAAAGGGCCCAGAGCAACATTTTTAAGTGGAAAGCCGCATGGTTCAAGTCCAAAGCCACATTTCTAGGGTGCAGAGCCTCATTTTTGCTTTCCAAAGTCTTACTCTTGTCTTACAAAGCCTCATTTTAGGCTCCAAACCCCACATTTTTATGGCCAAAGGCTCACTGTTAGTTTGCATAGTCTCATTTCAGGCTCCAAAGCCTCTTTTTTAGCATCCAGACAGGCATCCTTAGGGTCCGAGCCGCCTCTGGAGGGTTCAAGCCCTCCTTTGGAGCTTCCAAAGTTCCAGGGTTTGTGCTTTTAAGGTTCAAAGATGCATTTTAAGGGCCCAGAGCATCATTTTTAAGTGGAAAGCCGCATTGTTCGAGTCCAAAGCCACATTTCTAGGGTCCAGAGCCTCATTTTTACTTTCCAAAGTCTTACTCTTGTCTTACAAAGCCACATTTTAGGCTCCAAACCCCACATTTTGACAGCCAAGGGCTCACTGTTAGTTTGCATAGTCTCATTTCAGTCTCCAAGCCTCTTTTTTAGCATCCAGACAGGCATCCTTAGGGTCCGAGCCGCCTCTGGAGGGTCCAAGCCCTCCTTTGGAGGGTCCAAAGTTCCAGCGTTTGTGCTTTTAAGGTTCAAAGATGCATTTTCATGGCCCAGAGCATCATTTTTAAGTGGAAAGCCGCATTGTTCGAGTCCAAAGCCACATTTCTAGGGTGCAGAGCCTCATTTTTACTTTCCAAAGTCTTACTCTTGTCTTACAAAGCCACATTTTAGGCTCCAAACCCCACATTTTGACAGCCAAGGGCTCACTGTTAGTTTGCATAGTCTCATTTCAGTCTCCAAGCCTCTTTTTTAGCATCCAGACAGGCATCCTTAGGGTCCGAGCCGCCTCTGGAGGGTCCAAGCCCTCCTTTGGAGGGTCCAAAGTTCCAGCGTTTGTGCTTTTAAGGTTCAAAGATGCATTTTCATGGCCCAGAGCATCATTTTTAAGTGGAAAGCCGCATTGTTCGACTCCAAAAGCCACATTTCTAGGGTGCAGAGCCCCATTTTTGCTTTCCAAAGTCTTACTCTTGTCTTACAAAGCCTCATTTTAGGCTCCAAACCCCACATTTTTACAGCCAAGGGCTCACTGTTAGTTTGCATAGTCTCATTTCAGGCTCCAAAGCCTCTTTTTTTAGCATCCAGACAGGCATCCTTAAGGTCCGAGCCGCCTCTGGAGGGTCCAAGCCCTCCTTTGGAGCTTCCAAAGTTCCAGGGATTGCGTTTTTGGAGGTTCAAAGATGCATTTAAAGGGCCCAGAGCATCATTTTTAAGTGGAAAGCCGCATGGTTCAAGTTCAAAGCCACATTTCTAGGGTGCAGAGCCTCATTTTTGCTTTCCAAAGTCTTACTCTTGTCTTACAAAGCCTCATTTTAGGCTCCAAACCCCACATTTTTATGGCCAAAGGCTCACTGTTAGTTTGCATAGTCTCATTTCAGGCTCCAAAGCCTCTTTTTTAGCATCCAGACAGGCATCCTTAGGGTCCGAGCCGCCTCTGGAGGGTTCAAGCCCTCCTTTGGAGCTTCCAAAGTTCCAGGGTTTGTGCTTTTAAGGTTCAAAGATGCGTTTTAAGGGCCCAGAGCATCATTTTTAAGCCCAAAGTCTGATTTGAAAGGTCCAAAGCCTCAGTGGTCGACTCCAAATCAAAATTTCTAGGGTGCAGAGCCTCATTTTTACTTTCCAAAGTCTTACTCTTGTCTTACAAAGCCACATTTTAGGCTCCAAACCCCACATTTTTACGGCCAAAGGCTCACTGTTAGTTTACATAGTCTCATTTCAGGCTCCAAGCCTCTTTTTTAGCATCCAGACAGGCATCCTTAGGGTCCAAGCCGCCTCTGGAGGGTCCAAGCCCTCATTTGGAGCTTCCAAAGTTCCAGGGTTTGTGCTTTTAAGGTTCAAAGATGCATTTTCATGGCCCAGAGCATCATTTTTAAGTGGAAAGCCACATTGTTCGACTCCAAAAGCCACATTTCTAGGGTGCAGAGCCTCATTTTTACTTTCCAAAGTCTTACTCTTGTCTTACAAAGCCACATTTTAGGCTCCAAACCCCACATTTTGACAGCCAAAGGCTCACTGTTAGTGTGCATAGTCTCATTTCAGGCTCCAAAGCCTCTTTTTTTAGCATCCAGACAGGCATCCTTAGGGTCCGAGCCGCCTCTGGAGGGTCCAAGCCCTCATTTGGAGGGTCCAAGGTTCCAGGGATTGCATATTTGGAGGTTCAAAGATGCATTTCAAGGGCCCACAGCATCATTTTTAAGCCCAAAGTCTGATTTGAAAGGTCCAAAGCCTCATTGGTCGAGTCCAAATCAAAATTTCTAGGGTGCAGAGCCTCATTTTTACTTTCCAAAGTCTTACTCTTGTCTTACTAAGCCACATTTTAGGCTCCAAACCCCACATTTTTATGGCCAAAGGCTCACTGTTAGTGTGCATAGTCTCATTTCAGGCTCCAAAGCCTCTTTTCTTAGCATCCAGACAGGCATCCTTAGGGTCCGAGCCACCTCTGGAGGGTCCAAGCCCTCATTTGGAGCTTCCAAAGTTCCAGGGTTTGTGCTTTTAAGGTTCAAAGATGCATTTTCATGGCCCAGAGCATCATTTTTAAGTGGAAAGCCGCATTGTTCGAGTCCAAAGCCACATTTCTAGGGTCCAGAGCCTCATTTTTACTTTCCAAAGTCTTACTCTTGTCTTACAAAGCCACATTTTAGGCTCCAAACCCCACATTTTGACAGCCAAAGGCTCACTGTTAGTTTGCATAGTCTCATTTCAGTCTCCAAGCCTCTTTTTTTGCATCCAGACAGGCATCCTTAGGGTCCGAGCCGCCTCTGGAGGGTCCAAGCCCTCCTTTGGAGCTTCCAAAGTTCCAGGGATTGCGTATTTGGAGGTTCAAAGATGCATTTAAAGGGCCCAGAGCATCATTTTTAAGTGGAAAGCCGCATTGTTCGACTCCAAAAGCCACATTTCTAGGGTGCAGAGCCTCATTTTTGCTTTCCAAAGTCTTACTCTTGTCTTACAAAGCCTCATTTTAGGCTCCAAACCCCACATTTTTATGGCCAAAGGCTCACTGTTAGTGTGCATAGTCTCATTTCAGGCTCCAAAGCCTCTTTTTTAGCATCCAGACAGGCATCCTTAGGGTCCGAGCCGCCTCTGGAGGGTTCAAGCCCTCCTTTGGAGCTTCCAAAGTTCCAGGGTTTGTGCTTTTAAGGTTCAAAGATGCGTTTTAAGGGCCCAGAGCATCATTTTTAAGCCCAAAGTCTGATTTGAAAGGTCCAAAGCCTCAGTGGTCGACTCCAAATCAAAATTTCTAGGGTGCAGAGCCTCATTTTTACTTTCCAAAGTCTTACTCTTGTCTTACAAAGCCACATTTTAGGCTCCAAACCCCACATTTTGACAGCCAAAGGCTCACTGTTAGTGTGCATAGTCTCATTTCAGGCTCCAAAGCCTCTTTTTTTAGCATCCAGACAGGCATCCTTAAGGTCCGAGCCGCCTCTGGAGGGTCCAAGCCCTCCTTTGGAGCTTCCAAAGTTCCAGGGATTGCGTATTTGGAGGTTCAAAGATGCATTTAAAGGGCCCAGAGCATCATTTTTAAGTGGAAAGCCGCATGGTTCAAGTTCAAAGCCACATTTCTAGGGTGCAGAGCCTCATTTTTGCTTTCCAAAGTCTTACTCTTGTCTTACAAAGCCTCATTTTAGGCTCCAAACGCCACATTTTTATGGCCAAAGGCTCACTGTTAGTTTGCATAGTCTCATTTCAGGCTCCAAAGCCTCTTTTTTAGCATCCAGACAGGCATCCTTAGGGTCCGAGCCGCCTCTGGAGGGTTCAAGCCCTCCTTTGGAGCTTCCAAAGTTCCAGGGTTTGTGCTTTTAAGGTTCAAAGATGCGTTTTAAGGGCCCAGAGCATCATTTTTAAGCCCAAAGTCTGATTTGAAAGGTCCAAAGCCTCATTGGTCGAGTCCAAATCAAAATTTCTAGGGTGCAGAGCCTCATTTTTACTTTCCAAAGTCTTACTCTTGTCTTACAAAGCCACATTTTAGGCTCCAAACCCCACATTTTTACGGCCAAAGGCTCACTGTTAGTTTGCATAGTCTCATTTCAGGCTCCAAGCCTCTTTTTTAGCATCCAGACAGGCATCCTTAGGGTCCAAGCCGCCTCTGGAGGGTCCAAGCCCTACTTTGGAGGGTCCAAAGTTCCAGGGTTTGTGCTTTTAAGGTTCAAAGATGCATTTTCATGGCCCAGAGCATCATTTTTAAGTGGAAAGCCACATTGTTCGACTCCAAAAGCCACATTTCTAGGGTGCAGAGCCTCATTTTTACTTTCCAAAGTCTTACTCTTGTCTTACAAAGCCACATTTTAGGCTCCAAACCCCACATTTTGACAGCCAAAGGCTCACTGTTAGTTTGCATAGTCTCATTTCAGGCTCCAAAGCCTCTTTTTTTAGCATCCAGACAGGCATCCTTAGGGTCCGAGCCGCCTCTGGAGGGTCCAAGCCCTCCTTTGGAGGGTCCAAAGTTCCAGCGTTTGTGCTTTTAAGGTTCAAAGATGCATTTTCATGGCCCAGAGCATCATTTTTAAGTGGAAAGCCGCATTGTTCGACTCCAAAAGCCACATTTCTAGGGTGCAGAGCCTCATTTTTACTTTCCAAAGTCTTACTCTTGTCTTACAAAGCCACATTTTAGGCTCCAAACCCCACATTTTGACAGCCAAAGGCTCACTGTTAGTTTGCATAGTCTCATTTCAGTCTCCAAGCCTCTTTTTTTGCATCCAGACAGGCATCCTTAGGGTCCGAGCCGCCTCTGGAGGGTCCAAGCCCTCCTTTGGAGCTTCCAAAGTTCCAGGGATTGCGTATTTGGAGGTTCAAAGATGCATTTAAAGGGCCCAGAGCATCATTTTTAAGTTGAAATCCGCATTGTTCGACTCCAAAAGCCACATTTCTAGGGTGCAGAGCCTCATTTTTGCTTTCCAAAGTCTTACTCTTGTCTTACAAAGCCTCATTTTAGGCTCCAAACCCCACATTTTTATGGCCAAAGGCTCACTGTTAGTGTGCATAGTCTCATTTCAGGCTCCAAAGCCTCTTTTTTAGCATCCAGACAGGCATCCTTAGGGTCCGAGCCGCCTCTGGAGGGTTCAAGCCCTCCTTTGGAGCTTCCAAAGTTCCAGGGTTTGTGCTTTTAAGGTTCAAAGATGCGTTTTAAGGGCCCAGAGCATCATTTTTAAGCCCAAAGTCTGATTTGAAAGGTCCAAAGCCTCAGTGGTCGACTCCAAATCAAAATTTCTAGGGTGCAGAGCCTCATTTTTACTTTCCAAAGTCTTACTCTTGTCTTACAAAGCCACATTTTAGGCTCCAAACCCCACATTTTGACAGCCAAAGGCTCACTGTTAGTGTGCATAGTCTCATTTCAGGCTCCAAAGCCTCTTTTTTTAGCATCCAGACAGGCATCCTTAAGGTCCGAGCCGCCTCTGGAGGGTCCAAGCCCTCCTTTGGAGCTTCCAAAGTTCCAGGGATTGCGTATTTGGAGGTTCAAAGATGCATTTAAAGGGCCCAGAGCATCATTTTTAAGTGGAAAGCCGCATGGTTCAAGTTCAAAGCCACATTTCTAGGGTGCAGAGCCTCATTTTTGCTTTCCAAAGTCTTACTCTTGTCTTACAAAGCCTCATTTTAGGCTCCAAACCCCACATTTTTATGGCCAAAGGCTCACTGTTAGTTTGCATAGTCTCATTTCAGGCTCCAAAGCCTCTTTTTTAGCATCCAGACAGGCATCCTTAGGGTCCGAGCCGCCTCTGGAGGGTTCAAGCCCTCCTTTGGAGCTTCCAAAGTTCCAGGGTTTGTGCTTTTAAGGTTCAAAGATGCGTTTTAAGGGCCCAGAGCATCATTTTTAAGCCCAAAGTCTGATTTGAAAGGTCCAAAGCCTCATTGGTCGAGTCCAAATCAAAATTTCTAGGGTGCAGAGCCTCATTTTTACTTTCCAAAGTCTTACTCTTGTCTTACAAAGCCACATTTTAGTCTCCAAACCCCACATTTTTACGGCCAAAGGCTCACTGTTAGTTTGCATAGTCTCATTTCAGGCTCCAAGCCTCTTTTTTAGCATCCAGACAGGCATCCTTAGGGTCCGAGCCGCCTCTGGAGGGTCCAAGCCCTCCTTTGGAGGGTCCAAAGTTCCAGCGTTTGTGCTTTTAAGGTTCAAAGATGCATTTTCATGGCCCAGAGCATCATTTTTAAGTGGAAAGCCGCATTGTTCGACTCCAAAAGCCACATTTCTAGGGTGCAGAGCCCCATTTTTGCTTTCCAAAGTCTTACTCTTGTCTTACAAAGCCTCATTTTAGGCTCCAAACCCCACATTTTTACGGCCAAAGGCTCACTGTTAGTTTGCATAGTCTCATTTCAGGCTCCAAAGACTCTTTTTTAGCATCCAGACAGGCATCCTTAGGGTCCAAGCCGCCTCTGGAGGGTCCAAGCCCTACTTTGGAGGGTCAAAAGTTCCAGGGTTTGTGCTTTTAAGGTTCAAAGATGCATTTTCATGGCCCAGAGCATCATTTTTAAGTGGAAAGCCGCATTGTTCGAGTCCAAAGCCACATTTCTAGGGTGCAGAGCCTCATTTTTGCTTTCCAAAGTCTTACTCTTGTCTTACAAAGCCACATTTTAGGCTCCAAACCCCACATTTTTACGGCCAAAGGCTCACTGTTAGTTTGCATAGTCTCATTTCAGGCTCCAAAGCCTCTTTTTTAGCATCCAGACAGGCATCCTTAGGGTCCGAGCCGCCTCTGGAGGGTTCAAGCCCTCCTTTGGAGCTTCCAAAGTTCCAGGGTTTGTGCTTTTAAGGTTCAAAGATGCGTTTTAAGGGCCCAGAGCATCATTTTTAAGCCCAAAGTCTGATTTGAAAGGTCCAAAGCCTCAGTGGTCGACTCCAAATCAAAATTTCTAGGGTGCAGAGCCTCATTTTTACTTTCCAAAGTCTTACTCTTGTCTTACAAAGCCACATTTTAGGCTCCAAACCCCACATTTTTACGGCCAAAGGCTCACTGTTAGTTTGCATAGTCTCATTTCAGGCTCCAAGCCTCTTTTTTAGCATCCAGACAGGCATCCTTAGGGTCCAAGCCGCCTCTGGAGGGTCCAAGCCCTACTTTGGAGGGTCAAAAGTTCCAGGGTTTGTGCTTTTAAGGTTCAAAGATGCATTTTCATGGCCCAGAGCATCATTTTTAAGTGGAAAGCCACATTGTTCGACTCCAAAAGCCACATTTCTAGGGTGCAGAGCCTCATTTTTACTTTCCAAAGTCTTACTCTTGTCTTACAAAGCCACATTTTAGGCTCCAAACCCCACATTTTGACAGCCAAAGGCTCACTGTTAGTTTGCATAGTCTCATTTCAGGCTCCAAAGCCTCTTTTTTTAGCATCCAGACAGGCATCCTTAGGGTCCGAGCCGCCTCTGGAGGGTCCAAGCCCTCATTTGGAGCTTCCAAAGTTCCAGGGTTTGTGCTTTTAAGGTTCAAAGATGCATTTTAAGGGCCCAGAGCATCATTTTTAAGTGGAAAGCCGCATTGTTCGAGTCCAAAGCCACATTTCTAGGGTGCAGAGCCTCATTTTTACTTTCCAAAGTCTTACTCTTGTCTTACAAAGCCACATTTTAGGCTCCAAACCCCACATTTTGACAGCCAAGGGCTCACTGTTAGTTTGCATAGTCTCATTTCAGTCTCCAAGCCTCTTTTTTAGCAGCCAGACAGGCATCCTTAGGGTCCGAGCCGCCTCTGGAGGGTCCAAGCCCTCCTTTGGAGGGTCCAAAGTTCCAGGGTTTGTGCTTTTAAGGTTCAAAGATGCATTTTCATGGCCCAGAGCATCATTTTTAAGTGGAAAGCCGCATTGTTCGACTCCAAAAGCCACATTTCTAGGGTGCAGAGCCCCATTTTTGCTTTCCAAAGTCTTACTCTTGTCTTACAAAGCCTCATTTTAGGCTCCAAACCCCACATTTTTACAGCCAAGGGCTCACTGTTAGTTTGCATAGTCTCATTTCAGGCTCCAAAGCCTCTTTTTTTAGCATCCAGACAGGCATCCTTAAGGTCCGAGCCGCCTCTGGAGGGTCCAAGCCCTCCTTTGGAGCTTCCAAAGTTCCAGGGATTGCGTATTTGGAGGTTCAAAGATGCGTTTTAAGGGCCCAGAGCATCATTTTTAAGTGGAAAGCCGCATGGTTCAAGTTCAAAGCCACATTTCTAGGGTGCAGAGCCTCATTTTTGCTTTCCAAAGTCTTACTCTTGTCTTACAAAGCCTCATTTTAGGCTCCAAACCCCACATTTTTATGGCCAAAGGCTCACTGTTAGTTTGCATAGTCTCATTTCAGGCTCCAAAGCCTCTTTTTTAGCATCCAGACAGGCATCCTTAGGGTCCGAGCCGCCTCTGGAGGGTCCAAGCCCTCCTTTGGAGCTTCCAAAGTTCCAGGGTTTGTGCTTTTAAGGTTCAAAGATGCGTTTTAAGGGCCCAGAGCATCATTTTTAAGCCCAAAGTCTGATTTGAAAGGTCCAAAGCCTCAGTGGTCGACTCCAAATCAAAATTTCTAGGGTCCAAAGCCTCATTTTTACTTTCCAAAGTCTTACTCTTGTCTTACAAAGCCACATTTTAGGCTCCAAACCCCACATTTTGACAGCCAAAGGCTCACTGTTAGTTTGCATAGTCTCATTTCAGGCTCCAAGCCTCTTTTTTAGCATCCAGACAGGCATCCTTAGGGTCCAAGCCGCCTCTGGAGGGTCCAAGCCCTACTTTGGAGGGTCCAAAGTTCCAGGGTTTGTGCTTTTAAGGTTCAAAGATGCATTTTCATGGCCCAGAGCATCATTTTTAAGTGGAAAGCCACATTGTTCAAGTCCAAAAGCCACATTTCTAGGGTGCAGAGCCTCATTTTTACTTTCCAAAGTCTTACTCTTGTCTTACAAAGCCACATTTTAGGCTCCAAACCCCACATTTTGACAGCCAAAGGCTCACTGTTAGTTTGCATAGTCTCATTTCAGGCTCCAAAGCCTCTTTTTTTAGCATCCAGACAGGCATCCTTAGGGTCCGAGCCGCCTCTGGAGGGTCCAAGCCCTCATTTGGAGGGTCCAAAGTTCCAGGGTTTGCATATTTGGAGGTTCAAAGATGCATTTCAAGGGCCCACAGCATCATTTTTAAGCCCAAAGTCTGATTTGAAAGGTCCAAAGCCTCATTGGTCGAGTCCAAATCAAAATTTCTAGGGTGCAGAGCCTCATTTTTACTTTCCAAAGTCTTACTCTTGTCTTACTAAGCCACATTTTAGGCTCCAAACCCCACATTTTTATGGCCAAAGGCTCACTGTTAGTGTGCATAGTCTCATTTCAGGCTCCAAGCCTCATTTTTAGCATCCAAACAGGCATCCTTAGGGTCCGAGCCACCTCTGGAGGGTCCAAGCCCTCATTTGGAGCTTCCAAAGTTCCAGGGTTTGTGCTTTTAAGGTTCAAAGATGCATTTCAAGGGCCCAGAGCATCATTTTTAAGTGGAAAGCCGCATTGTTCGACTCCAAAGCCACATTTCTACGGTCCAAGGCCTCATTTTTACTTTCCAAAGTCTTACTCTTGTCTTACAAAGCCACATTTTAGGCTCCAAACCCCACATTTTTACAGCCAAGGGCTCACTGTTAGTTTGCATAGTCTCATTTCAGGCTCCAAAGCCTCTTTTCTTAGCATCCAGACAGGCATCCTTAGGGTCCGAGCCGCCTCTGGAGGGTCCAAGCCCTCCTTTGGAGCTTCCAAAGTTCCAGGGATTGCGTATTTGGAGGTTCAAAGATGCATTTAAAGGGCCCAGAGCAACATTTTTAAGTGGAAAGCCGCATGGTTCAAGTCCAAAGCCACATTTCTAGGGTGCAGAGCCTCATTTTTGCTTTCCAAAGTCTTACTCTTGTCTTACAAAGCCTCATTTTAGGCTCCAAACCCCACATTTTTACGGCCAAAGGCTCACTGTTAGTTTGCATAGTCTCATTTCAGGCTCCAAAGCCTCTTTTTTAGCATCCAGACAGGCATCCTTAGGGTCCGAGCCGCCTCTGGAGGGTTCAAGCCCTCCTTTGGAGCTTCCAAAGTTCCAGGGTTTGTGCTTTTAAGGTTCAAAGATGCATTTTAAGGGCCCAGAGCATCATTTTTAAGTGGAAAGCCGCATTGTTCGAGTCCAAAGCCACATTTCTAGGGTCCAGAGCCTCATTTTTACTTTCCAAAGTCTTACTCTTGTCTTACAAAGCCA
Organism: Buteo buteo; assembly: GCF_964188355.1. NCBI lineage: Eukaryota > Metazoa > Chordata > Aves > Accipitriformes > Accipitridae > Buteo > Buteo buteo. Next base: position 325,909 of record NC_134203.1, read on the forward strand.
CATTTTAGGCTCCAAACCCCACATTTTGACAGCCAAGGGCTCACTGTTAGTTTGCATAGTCTCATTTCAGTCTCCAAGCCTCTTTTTTAGCATCCAGACAGGCATCCTTAGGGTCCGAGCCGCCTCTGGAGGGTCCAAGCCCTCCTTTGGAGGGTCCAAAGTTCCAGCGTTTGTGCTTTTAAGGTTCAAAGATGCATTTTCATGGCCCAGAGCATCATTTTTAAGTGGAAAGCCGCATTGTTCGAGTCCAAAGCCACATTTCTAGGGTCCAGAGCCTCATTTTTACTTTCCAAAGTCTTACTCTTGTCTTACAAAGCCACATTTTAGGCTCCAAACCCCACATTTTGACAGCCAAGGGCTCACTGTTAGTTTGCATAGTCTCATTTCAGTCTCCAAGCCTCTTTTTTAGCATCCAGACAGGCATCCTTAGGGTCCGAGCCGCCTCTGGAGGGTCCAAGCCCTCCTTTGGAGGGTCCAAAGTTCCAGCGTTTGTGCTTTTAAGGTTCAAAGATGCATTTTCATGGCCCAGAGCATCATTTTTAAGTGGAAAGCCGCATTGTTCGACTCCAAAAGCCACATTTCTAGGGTGCAGAGCCCCATTTTTGCTTTCCAAAGTCTTACTCTTGTCTTACAAAGCCTCATTTTAGGCTCCAAACCCCACATTTTTACAGCCAAGGGCTCACTGTTAGTTTGCATAGTCTCATTTCAGGCTCCAAAGCCTCTTTTTTTAGCATCCAGACAGGCATCCTTAAGGTCCGAGCCGCCTCTGGAGGGTCCAAGCCCTCCTTTGGAGCTTCCAAAGTTCCAGGGATTGCGTTTTTGGAGGTTCAAAGATGCATTTAAAGGGCCCAGAGCATCATTTTTAAGTGGAAAGCCGCATGGTTCAAGTTCAAAGCCACATTTCTAGGGTGCAGAGCCTCATTTTTGCTTTCCAAAGTCTTACTCTTGTCTTACAAAGCCTCATTTTAGGCTCCAAACCCCACATTTTTATGGCCAAAGGCTCACTGTTAGTTTGCATAGTCTCATTTCAGGCTCCAAAGCCTCTTTTTTAGCATCCAGACAGGCATCCTTAGGGTCCGAGCCGCCTCTGGAGGGTTCAAGCCCTCCTTTGGAGCTTCCAAAGTTCCAGGGTTTGTGCTTTTAAGGTTCAAAGATGCGTTTTAAGGGCCCAGAGCATCATTTTTAAGCCCAAAGTCTGATTTGAAAGGTCCAAAGCCTCAGTGGTCGACTCCAAATCAAAATTTCTAGGGTGCAGAGCCTCATTTTTACTTTCCAAAGTCTTACTCTTGTCTTACAAAGCCACATTTTAGGCTCCAAACCCCACATTTTTACGGCCAAAGGCTCACTGTTAGTTTACATAGTCTCATTTCAGGCTCCAAGCCTCTTTTTTAGCATCCAGACAGGCATCCTTAGGGTCCAAGCCGCCTCTGGAGGGTCCAAGCCCTCATTTGGAGCTTCCAAAGTTCCAGGGTTTGTGCTTTTAAGGTTCAAAGATGCATTTTCATGGCCCAGAGCATCATTTTTAAGTGGAAAGCCACATTGTTCGACTCCAAAAGCCACATTTCTAGGGTGCAGAGCCTCATTTTTACTTTCCAAAGTCTTACTCTTGTCTTACAAAGCCACATTTTAGGCTCCAAACCCCACATTTTGACAGCCAAAGGCTCACTGTTAGTGTGCATAGTCTCATTTCAGGCTCCAAAGCCTCTTTTTTTAGCATCCAGACAGGCATCCTTAGGGTCCGAGCCGCCTCTGGAGGGTCCAAGCCCTCATTTGGAGGGTCCAAGGTTCCAGGGATTGCATATTTGGAGGTTCAAAGATGCATTTCAAGGGCCCACAGCATCATTTTTAAGCCCAAAGTCTGATTTGAAAGGTCCAAAGCCTCATTGGTCGAGTCCAAATCAAAATTTCTAGGGTGCAGAGCCTCATTTTTACTTTCCAAAGTCTTACTCTTGTCTTACTAAGCCACATTTTAGGCTCCAAACCCCACATTTTTATGGCCAAAGGCTCACTGTTAGTGTGCATAGTCTCATTTCAGGCTCCAAGCCTCTTTTTTAGCATCCAGACAGGCATCCTTAGGGTCCGAGCCACCTCTGGAGGGTCCAAGCCCTCATTTGGAGCTTCCAAAGTTCCAGGGTTTGTGCTTTTAAGGTTCAAAGATGCATTTTCATGGCCCAGAGCATCATTTTTAAGTGGAAAGCCGCATTGTTCGAGTCCAAAGCCACATTTCTAGGGTCCAGAGCCTCATTTTTACTTTCCAAAGTCTTACTCTTGTCTTACAAAGCCACATTTTAGGCTCCAAACCCCACATTTTGACAGCCAAAGGCTCACTGTTAGTTTGCATAGTCTCATTTCAGTCTCCAAGCCTCTTTTTTTGCATCCAGACAGGCATCCTTAGGGTCCGAGCCGCCTCTGGAGGGTCCAAGCCCTCCTTTGGAGGGTCCAAAGTTCCAGGGTTTGTGCTTTTAAGGTTCAAAGATGCATTTTCATGGCCCAGAGCATCATTTTTAAGTGGAAAGCCGCATTGTTCGACTCCAAAAGCCACATTTCTAGGGTGCAGAGCCCCATTTTTGCTTTCCAAAGTCTTACTCTTGTCTTACAAAGCCTCATTTTAGGCTCCAAACCCCACATTTTTACAGCCAAGGGCTCACTGTTAGTTTGCATAGTCTCATTTCAGGCTCCAAAGCCTCTTTTTTTAGCATCCAGACAGGCATCCTTAAGGTCCGAGCCGCCTCTGGAGGGTCCAAGCCCTCCTTTGGAGCTTCCAAAGTTCCAGGGTTTGTGCTTTTAAGGTTCAAAGATGCATTTTAAGGGCCCAGAGCATCATTTTTAAGTGGAAAGCCGCATTGTTCGAGTCCAAAGCCACATTTCTAGGGTCCAGAGCCTCATTTTTACTTTCCAAAGTCTTACTCTTGTCTTACAAAGCCACATTTTAGGCTCCAAACCCCACATTTTGACAGCCAAAGGCTCACTGTTAGTTTGCATAGTCTCATTTCAGGCTCCAAGCCTCTTTTTTAGCATCCAGACAGGCATCCTTAGGGTCCAAGCCGCCTCTGGAGGGTCCAAGCCCTACTTTGGAGGGTCCAAAGTTCCAGGGTTTGTGCTTTTAAGGTTCAAAGATGCATTTTCATGGCCCAGAGCATCATTTTTAAGTGGAAAGCCACATTGTTCAAGTCCAAAAGCCACATTTCTAGGGTGCAGAGCCTCATTTTTACTTTCCAAAGTCTTACTCTTGTCTTACAAAGCCACATTTTAGGCTCCAAACCCCACATTTTGACAGCCAAAGGCTCACTGTTAGTTTGCATAGTCTCATTTCAGGCTCCAAAGCCTCTTTTTTTAGCATCCAGACAGGCATCCTTAGGGTCCGAGCCGCCTCTGGAGGGTCCAAGCCCTCATTTGGAGGGTCCAAAGTTCCAGGGTTTGCATATTTGGAGGTTCAAAGATGCATTTCAAGGGCCCACAGCATCATTTTTAAGCCCAAAGTCTGATTTGAAAGGTCCAAAGCCTCATTGGTCGAGTCCAAAGCCACATTTCTAGGGTCCAGAGCCTCATTTTTACTTTCCAAAGTCTTACTCTTGTCTTACAAAGCCACATTTTAGGCTCCAAACCCCACATTTTGACAGCCAAGGGCTCACTGTTAGTTTGCATAGTCTCATTTCAGTCTCCAAGCCTCTTTTTTAGCATCCAGACAGGCATCCTTAGGGTCCGAGCCGCCTCTGGAGGGTCCAAGCCCTCCTTTGGAGGGTCCAAAGTTCCAGCGTTTGTGCTTTTAAGGTTCAAAGATGCATTTTCATGGCCCAGAGCATCATTTTTAAGTGGAAAGCCGCATTGTTCGAGTCCAAAGCCACATTTCTAGGGTCCAGAGCCTCATTTTTACTTTCCAAAGTCTTACTCTTGTCTTACAAAGCCACATTTTAGGCTCCAAACCCCACATTTTGACAGCCAAGGGCTCACTGTTAGTTTGCATAGTCTCATTTCAGTCTCCAAGCCTCTTTTTTAGCATCCAGACAGGCATCCTTAGGGTCCGAGCCGCCTCTGGAGGGTCCAAGCCCTCCTTTGGAGGGTCCAAAGTTCCAGCGTTTGTGCTTTTAAGGTTCAAAGATGCATTTTCATGGCCCAGAGCATCATTTTTAAGTGGAAAGCCGCATTGTTCGACTCCAAAAGCCACATTTCTAGGGTGCAGAGCCCCATTTTTGCTTTCCAAAGTCTTACTCTTGTCTTACAAAGCCTCATTTTAGGCTCCAAACCCCACATTTTTACAGCCAAGGGCTCACTGTTAGTTTGCATAGTCTCATTTCAGGCTCCAAAGCCTCTTTTTTTAGCATCCAGACAGGCATCCTTAAGGTCCGAGCCGCCTCTGGAGGGTCCAAGCCCTCCTTTGGAGCTTCCAAAGTTCCAGGGATTGCGTTTTTGGAGGTTCAAAGATGCATTTAAAGGGCCCAGAGCATCATTTTTAAGTGGAAAGCCGCATGGTTCAAGTTCAAAGCCACATTTCTAGGGTGCAGAGCCTCATTTTTGCTTTCCAAAGTCTTACTCTTGTCTTACAAAGCCTCATTTTAGGCTCCAAACCCCACATTTTTATGGCCAAAGGCTCACTGTTAGTTTGCATAGTCTCATTTCAGGCTCCAAAGCCTCTTTTTTAGCATCCAGACAGGCATCCTTAGGGTCCGAGCCGCCTCTGGAGGGTTCAAGCCCTCCTTTGGAGCTTCCAAAGTTCCAGGGTTTGTGCTTTTAAGGTTCAAAGATGCGTTTTAAGGGCCCAGAGCATCATTTTTAAGCCCAAAGTCTGATTTGAAAGGTCCAAAGCCTCAGTGGTCGACTCCAAATCAAAATTTCTAGGGTGCAGAGCCTCATTTTTACTTTCCAAAGTCTTACTCTTGTCTTACAAAGCCACATTTTAGGCTCCAAACCCCACATTTTTACGGCCAAAGGCTCACTGTTAGTTTACATAGTCTCATTTCAGGCTCCAAGCCTCTTTTTTAGCATCCAGACAGGCATCCTTAGGGTCCAAGCCGCCTCTGGAGGGTCCAAGCCCTCATTTGGAGCTTCCAAAGTTCCAGGGTTTGTGCTTTTAAGGTTCAAAGATGCATTTTCATGGCCCAGAGCATCATTTTTAAGTGGAAAGCCACATTGTTCGACTCCAAAAGCCACATTTCTAGGGTGCAGAGCCTCATTTTTACTTTCCAAAGTCTTACTCTTGTCTTACAAAGCCACATTTTAGGCTCCAAACCCCACATTTTGACAGCCAAAGGCTCACTGTTAGTGTGCATAGTCTCATTTCAGGCTCCAAAGCCTCTTTTTTTAGCATCCAGACAGGCATCCTTAGGGTCCGAGCCGCCTCTGGAGGGTCCAAGCCCTCATTTGGAGGGTCCAAGGTTCCAGGGATTGCATATTTGGAGGTTCAAAGATGCATTTCAAGGGCCCACAGCATCATTTTTAAGCCCAAAGTCTGATTTGAAAGGTCCAAAGCCTCATTGGTCGAGTCCAAATCAAAATTTCTAGGGTGCAGAGCCTCATTTTTACTTTCCAAAGTCTTACTCTTGTCTTACTAAGCCACATTTTAGGCTCCAAACCCCACATTTTTATGGCCAAAGGCTCACTGTTAGTGTGCATAGTCTCATTTCAGGCTCCAAGCCTCTTTTTTAGCATCCAGACAGGCATCCTTAGGGTCCGAGCCACCTCTGGAGGGTCCAAGCCCTCATTTGGAGCTTCCAAAGTTCCAGGGTTTGTGCTTTTAAGGTTCAAAGATGCATTTTCATGGCCCAGAGCATCATTTTTAAGTGGAAAGCCGCATTGTTCGAGTCCAAAGCCACATTTCTAGGGTCCAGAGCCTCATTTTTACTTTCCAAAGTCTTACTCTTGTCTTACAAAGCCACATTTTAGGCTCCAAACCCCACATTTTGACAGCCAAAGGCTCACTGTTAGTTTGCATAGTCTCATTTCAGTCTCCAAGCCTCTTTTTTTGCATCCAGACAGGCATCCTTAGGGTCCGAGCCGCCTCTGGAGGGTCCAAGCCCTCCTTTGGAGGGTCCAAAGTTCCAGGGTTTGTGCTTTTAAGGTTCAAAGATGCATTTTCATGGCCCAGAGCATCATTTTTAAGTGGAAAGCCGCATTGTTCGACTCCAAAAGCCACATTTCTAGGGTGCAGAGCCCCATTTTTGCTTTCCAAAGTCTTACTCTTGTCTTACAAAGCCTCATTTTAGGCTCCAAACCCCACATTTTTACAGCCAAGGGCTCACTGTTAGTTTGCATAGTCTCATTTCAGGCTCCAAAGCCTCTTTTTTTAGCATCCAGACAGGCATCCTTAAGGTCCGAGCCGCCTCTGGAGGGTCCAAGCCCTCCTTTGGAGCTTCCAAAGTTCCAGGGTTTGTGCTTTTAAGGTTCAAAGATGCATTTTAAGGGCCCAGAGCATCATTTTTAAGTGGAAAGCCGCATTGTTCGAGTCCAAAGCCACATTTCTAGGGTCCAGAGCCTCATTTTTACTTTCCAAAGTCTTACTCTTGTCTTACAAAGCCACATTTTAGGCTCCAAACCCCACATTTTGACAGCCAAAGGCTCACTGTTAGTTTGCATAGTCTCATTTCAGGCTCCAAGCCTCTTTTTTAGCATCCAGACAGGCATCCTTAGGGTCCAAGCCGCCTCTGGAGGGTCCAAGCCCTACTTTGGAGGGTCCAAAGTTCCAGGGTTTGTGCTTTTAAGGTTCAAAGATGCATTTTCATGGCCCAGAGCATCATTTTTAAGTGGAAAGCCACATTGTTCAAGTCCAAAAGCCACATTTCTAGGGTGCAGAGCCTCATTTTTACTTTCCAAAGTCTTACTCTTGTCTTACAAAGCCACATTTTAGGCTCCAAACCCCACATTTTGACAGCCAAAGGCTCACTGTTAGTTTGCATAGTCTCATTTCAGGCTCCAAAGCCTCTTTTTTTAGCATCCAGACAGGCATCCTTAGGGTCCGAGCCGCCTCTGGAGGGTCCAAGCCCTCATTTGGAGGGTCCAAAGTTCCAGGGTTTGCATATTTGGAGGTTCAAAGATGCATTTCAAGGGCCCACAGCATCATTTTTAAGCCCAAAGTCTGATTTGAAAGGTCCAAAGCCTCATTGGTCGAGTCCAAATCAAAATTTCTAGGGTGCAGAGCCTCATTTTTACTTTCCAAAGTCTTACTCTTGTCTTACAAAGCCACATTTTAGGCTCCAAACCCCACATTTTTACGGCCAAAGGCTCACTGTTAGTTTGCATAGTCTCATTTCAGGCTCCAAGCCTCTTTTTTAGCATCCAGACAGGCATCCTTAGGGTCCAAGCCGCCTCTGGAGGGTCCAAGCCCTACTTTGGAGGGTCCAAAGTTCCAGGGTTTGTGCTTTTAAGGTTCAAAGATGCATTTTCATGGCCCAGAGCATCATTTTTAAGTGGAAAGCCGCATTGTTCGACTCCAAAAGCCACATTTCTAGGGTGCAGAGCCTCATTTTTACTTTCCAAAGTCTTACTCTTGTCTTACAAAGCCACATTTTAGGCTCCAAACCCCACATTTTTACAGCCAAGGGCTCACTGTTAGTTTGCATAGTCTCATTTCAGGCTCCAAAGCCTCTTTTCTTAGCATCCAGACAGGCATCCTTAGGGTCCGAGCCGCCTCTGGAGGGTCCAAGCCCTCCTTTGGAGCTTCCAAAGTTCCAGGGATTGCGTATTTGGAGGTTCAAAGATGCATTTAAAGGGCCCAGAGCAACATTTTTAAGTGGAAAGCCGCATGGTTCAAGTCCAAAGCCACATTTCTAGGGTGCAGAGCCTCATTTTTGCTTTCCAAAGTCTTACTCTTGTCTTACAAAGCCTCATTTTAGGCTCCAAACCCCACATTTTTACGGCCAAAGGCTCACTGTTAGTTTGCATAGTCTCATTTCAGGCTCCAAAGCCTCTTTTTTAGCATCCAGACAGGCATCCTTAGGGTCCGAGCCGCCTCTGGAGGGTTCAAGCCCTCCTTTGGAGCTTCCAAAGTTCCAGGGTTTGTGCTTTTAAGGTTCAAAGATGCATTTTAAGGGCCCAGAGCATCATTTTTAAGTGGAAAGCCGCATTGTTCGAGTCCAAAGCCACATTTCTAGGGTCCAGAGCCTCATTTTTACTTTCCAAAGTCTTACTCTTGTCTTACAAAGCCACATTTTAGGCTCCAAACCCCACATTTTGACAGCCAAGGGCTCACTGTTAGTTTGCATAGTCTCATTTCAGTCTCCAAGCCTCTTTTTTAGCATCCAGACAGGCATCCTTAGGGTCCGAGCCGCCTCTGGAGGGTCCAAGCCCTCCTTTGGAGGGTCCAAAGTTCCAGCGTTTGTGCTTTTAAGGTTCAAAGATGCATTTTCATGGCCCAGAGCATCATTTTTAAGTGGAAAGCCGCATTGTTCGAGTCCAAAGCCACATTTCTAGGGTCCAGAGCCTCATTTTTACTTTCCAAAGTCTTACTCTTGTCTTACAAAGCCACATTTTAGGCTCCAAACCCCACATTTTGACAGCCAAGGGCTCACTGTTAGTTTGCATAGTCTCATTTCAGTCTCCAAGCCTCTTTTTTAGCATCCAGACAGGCATCCTTAGGGTCCGAGCCGCCTCTGGAGGGTCCAAGCCCTCCTTTGGAGGGTCCAAAGTTCCAGCGTTTGTGCTTTTAAGGTTCAAAGATGCATTTTCATGGCCCAGAGCATCATTTTTAAGTGGAAAGCCGCATTGTTCGACTCCAAAAGCCACATTTCTAGGGTGCAGAGCCCCATTTTTGCTTTCCAAAGTCTTACTCTTGTCTTACAAAGCCTCATTTTAGGCTCCAAACCCCACATTTTTACAGCCAAGGGCTCACTGTTAGTTTGCATAGTCTCATTTCAGGCTCCAAAGCCTCTTTTTTTAGCATCCAGACAGGCATCCTTAAGGTCCGAGCCGCCTCTGGAGGGTCCAAGCCCTCCTTTGGAGCTTCCAAAGTTCCAGGGATTGCGTTTTTGGAGGTTCAAAGATGCATTTAAAGGGCCCAGAGCATCATTTTTAAGTGGAAAGCCGCATGGTTCAAGTTCAAAGCCACATTTCTAGGGTGCAGAGCCTCATTTTTGCTTTCCAAAGTCTTACTCTTGTCTTACAAAGCCTCATTTTAGGCTCCAAACCCCACATTTTTATGGCCAAAGGCTCACTGTTAGTTTGCATAGTCTCATTTCAGGCTCCAAAGCCTCTTTTTTAGCATCCAGACAGGCATCCTTAGGGTCCGAGCCGCCTCTGGAGGGTTCAAGCCCTCCTTTGGAGCTTCCAAAGTTCCAGGGTTTGTGCTTTTAAGGTTCAAAGATGCGTTTTAAGGGCCCAGAGCATCATTTTTAAGCCCAAAGTCTGATTTGAAAGGTCCAAAGCCTCAGTGGTCGACTCCAAATCAAAATTTCTAGGGTGCAGAGCCTCATTTTTACTTTCCAAAGTCTTACTCTTGTCTTACAAAGCCACATTTTAGGCTCCAAACCCCACATTTTTACGGCCAAAGGCTCACTGTTAGTTTACATAGTCTCATTTCAGGCTCCAAGCCTCTTTTTTAGCATCCAGACAGGCATCCTTAGGGTCCAAGCCGCCTCTGGAGGGTCCAAGCCCTCATTTGGAGCTTCCAAAGTTCCAGGGTTTGTGCTTTTAAGGTTCAAAGATGCATTTTCATGGCCCAGAGCATCATTTTTAAGTGGAAAGCCACATTGTTCGACTCCAAAAGCCACATTTCTAGGGTGCAGAGCCTCATTTTTACTTTCCAAAGTCTTACTCTTGTCTTACAAAGCCACATTTTAGGCTCCAAACCCCACATTTTGACAGCCAAAGGCTCACTGTTAGTGTGCATAGTCTCATTTCAGGCTCCAAAGCCTCTTTTTTTAGCATCCAGACAGGCATCCTTAGGGTCCGAGCCGCCTCTGGAGGGTCCAAGCCCTCATTTGGAGGGTCCAAGGTTCCAGGGATTGCATATTTGGAGGTTCAAAGATGCATTTCAAGGGCCCACAGCATCATTTTTAAGCCCAAAGTCTGATTTGAAAGGTCCAAAGCCTCATTGGTCGAGTCCAAATCAAAATTTCTAGGGTGCAGAGCCTCATTTTTACTTTCCAAAGTCTTACTCTTGTCTTACTAAGCCACATTTTAGGCTCCAAACCCCACATTTTTATGGCCAAAGGCTCACTGTTAGTGTGCATAGTCTCATTTCAGGCTCCAAGCCTCTTTTTTAGCATCCAGACAGGCATCCTTAGGGTCCGAGCCACCTCTGGAGGGTCCAAGCCCTCCTTTGGAGCTTCCAAAGTTCCAGGGATTGCGTATTTGGAGGTTCAAAGATGCATTTAAAGGGCCCAGAGCAACATTTTTAAGTGGAAAGCCGCATGGTTCAAGTCCAAAGCCACATTTCTAGGGTGCAGAGCCTCATTTTTGCTTTCCAAAGTCTTACTCTTGTCTTACAAAGCCTCATTTTAGGCTCCAAACCCCACATTTTTACGGCCAAAGGCTCACTGTTAGTTTGCATAGTCTCATTTCAGGCTCCAAAGCCTCTTTTTTAGCATCCAGACAGGCATCCTTAGGGTCCGAGCCGCCTCTGGAGGGTTCAAGCCCTCCTTTGGAGCTTCCAAAGTTCCAGGGTTTGTGCTTTTAAGGTTCAAAGATGCATTTTAAGGGCCCAGAGCATCATTTTTAAGTGGAAAGCCGCATTGTTCGAGTCCAAAGCCACATTTCTAGGGTCCAGAGCCTCATTTTTACTTTCCAAAGTCTTACTCTTGTCTTACAAAGCCACATTTTAGGCTCCAAACCCCACATTTTGACAGCCAAGGGCTCACTGTTAGTTTGCATAGTCTCATTTCAGTCTCCAAGCCTCTTTTTTAGCATCCAGACAGGCATCCTTAGGGTCCGAGCCGCCTCTGGAGGGTCCAAGCCCTCCTTTGGAGGGTCCAAAGTTCCAGCGTTTGTGCTTTTAAGGTTCAAAGATGCATTTTCATGGCCCAGAGCATCATTTTTAAGTGGAAAGCCGCATTGTTCGAGTCCAAAGCCACATTTCTAGGGTCCAGAGCCTCATTTTTACTTTCCAAAGTCTTACTCTTGTCTTACAAAGCCACATTTTAGGCTCCAAACCCCACATTTTGACAGCCAAGGGCTCACTGTTAGTTTGCATAGTCTCATTTCAGTCTCCAAGCCTCTTTTTTAGCATCCAGACAGGCATCCTTAGGGTCCGAGCCGCCTCTGGAGGGTCCAAGCCCTCCTTTGGAGGGTCCAAAGTTCCAGCGTTTGTGCTTTTAAGGTTCAAAGATGCATTTTCATGGCCCAGAGCATCATTTTTAAGTGGAAAGCCGCATTGTTCGACTCCAAAAGCCACATTTCTAGGGTGCAGAGCCCCATTTTTGCTTTCCAAAGTCTTACTCTTGTCTTACAAAGCCTCATTTTAGGCTCCAAACCCCACATTTTTACAGCCAAGGGCTCACTGTTAGTTTGCATAGTCTCATTTCAGGCTCCAAAGCCTCTTTTTTTAGCATCCAGACAGGCATCCTTAAGGTCCGAGCCGCCTCTGGAGGGTCCAAGCCCTCCTTTGGAGCTTCCAAAGTTCCAGGGATTGCGTTTTTGGAGGTTCAAAGATGCATTTAAAGGGCCCAGAGCATCATTTTTAAGTGGAAAGCCGCATGGTTCAAGTTCAAAGCCACATTTCTAGGGTGCAGAGCCTCATTTTTGCTTTCCAAAGTCTTACTCTTGTCTTACAAAGCCTCATTTTAGGCTCCAAACCCCACATTTTTATGGCCAAAGGCTCACTGTTAGTTTGCATAGTCTCATTTCAGGCTCCAAAGCCTCTTTTTTAGCATCCAGACAGGCATCCTTAGGGTCCGAGCCGCCTCTGGAGGGTTCAAGCCCTCCTTTGGAGCTTCCAAAGTTCCAGGGTTTGTGCTTTTAAGGTTCAAAGATGCGTTTTAAGGGCCCAGAGCATCATTTTTAAGCCCAAAGTCTGATTTGAAAGGTCCAAAGCCTCAGTGGTCGACTCCAAATCAAAATTTCTAGGGTGCAGAGCCTCATTTTTACTTTCCAAAGTCTTACTCTTGTCTTACAAAGCCACATTTTAGGCTCCAAACCCCACATTTTTACGGCCAAAGGCTCACTGTTAGTTTACATAGTCTCATTTCAGGCTCCAAGCCTCTTTTTTAGCATCCAGACAGGCATCCTTAGGGTCCAAGCCGCCTCTGGAGGGTCCAAGCCCTCATTTGGAGCTTCCAAAGTTCCAGGGTTTGTGCTTTTAAGGTTCAAAGATGCATTTTCATGGCCCAGAGCATCATTTTTAAGTGGAAAGCCACATTGTTCGACTCCAAAAGCCACATTTCTAGGGTGCAGAGCCTCATTTTTACTTTCCAAAGTCTTACTCTTGTCTTACAAAGCCACATTTTAGGCTCCAAACCCCACATTTTGACAGCCAAAGGCTCACTGTTAGTGTGCATAGTCTCATTTCAGGCTCCAAAGCCTCTTTTTTTAGCATCCAGACAGGCATCCTTAGGGTCCGAGCCGCCTCTGGAGGGTCCAAGCCCTCATTTGGAGGGTCCAAGGTTCCAGGGATTGCATATTTGGAGGTTCAAAGATGCATTTCAAGGGCCCACAGCATCATTTTTAAGCCCAAAGTCTGATTTGAAAGGTCCAAAGCCTCATTGGTCGAGTCCAAATCAAAATTTCTAGGGTGCAGAGCCTCATTTTTACTTTCCAAAGTCTTACTCTTGTCTTACTAAGCCACATTTTAGGCTCCAAACCCCACATTTTTATGGCCAAAGGCTCACTGTTAGTGTGCATAGTCTCATTTCAGGCTCCAAGCCTCTTTTTTAGCATCCAGACAGGCATCCTTAGGGTCCGAGCCACCTCTGGAGGGTCCAAGCCCTCATTTGGAGCTTCCAAAGTTCCAGGGTTTGTGCTTTTAAGGTTCAAAGATGCATTTTCATGGCCCAGAGCATCATTTTTAAGTGGAAAGCCGCATTGTTCGAGTCCAAAGCCACATTTCTAGGGTCCAGAGCCTCATTTTTACTTTCCAAAGTCTTACTCTTGTCTTACAAAGCCACATTTTAGGCTCCAAACCCCACATTTTGACAGCCAAAGGCTCACTGTTAGTTTGCATAGTCTCATTTCAGTCTCCAAGCCTCTTTTTTTGCATCCAGACAGGCATCCTTAGGGTCCGAGCCGCCTCTGGAGGGTCCAAGCCCTCCTTTGGAGGGTCCAAAGTTCCAGGGTTTGTGCTTTTAAGGTTCAAAGATGCATTTTCATGGCCCAGAGCATCATTTTTAAGTGGAAAGCCGCATTGTTCGACTCCAAAAGCCACATTTCTAGGGTGCAGAGCCCCATTTTTGCTTTCCAAAGTCTTACTCTTGTCTTACAAAGCCTCATTTTAGGCTCCAAACCCCACATTTTTACAGCCAAGGGCTCACTGTTAGTTTGCATAGTCTCATTTCAGGCTCCAAAGCCTCTTTTTTTAGCATCCAGACAGGCATCCTTAAGGTCCGAGCCGCCTCTGGAGGGTCCAAGCCCTCCTTTGGAGCTTCCAAAGTTCCAGGGTTTGTGCTTTTAAGGTTCAAAGATGCATTTTAAGGGCCCAGAGCATCATTTTTAAGTGGAAAGCCGCATTGTTCGAGTCCAAAGCCACATTTCTAGGGTCCAGAGCCTCATTTTTACTTTCCAAAGTCTTACTCTTGTCTTACAAAGCCACATTTTAGGCTCCAAACCCCACATTTTGACAGCCAAAGGCTCACTGTTAGTTTGCATAGTCTCATTTCAGGCTCCAAGCCTCTTTTTTAGCATCCAGACAGGCATCCTTAGGGTCCAAGCCGCCTCTGGAGGGTCCAAGCCCTACTTTGGAGGGTCCAAAGTTCCAGGGTTTGTGCTTTTAAGGTTCAAAGATGCATTTTCATGGCCCAGAGCATCATTTTTAAGTGGAAAGCCACATTGTTCAAGTCCAAAAGCCACATTTCTAGGGTGCAGAGCCTCATTTTTACTTTCCAAAGTCTTACTCTTGTCTTACAAAGCCACATTTTAGGCTCCAAACCCCACATTTTGACAGCCAAAGGCTCACTGTTAGTTTGCATAGTCTCATTTCAGGCTCCAAAGCCTCTTTTTTTAGCATCCAGACAGGCATCCTTAGGGTCCGAGCCGCCTCTGGAGGGTCCAAGCCCTCATTTGGAGGGTCCAAAGTTCCAGGGTTTGCATATTTGGAGGTTCAAAGATGCATTTCAAGGGCCCACAGCATCATTTTTAAGCCCAAAGTCTGATTTGAAAGGTCCAAAGCCTCATTGGTCGAGTCCAAATCAAAATTTCTAGGGTGCAGAGCCTCATTTTTACTTTCCAAAGTCTTACTCTTGTCTTACAAAGCCACATTTTAGGCTCCAAACCCCACATTTTTACGGCCAAAGGCTCACTGTTAGTTTGCATAGTCTCATTTCAGGCTCCAAGCCTCTTTTTTAGCATCCAGACAGGCATCCTTAGGGTCCAAGCCGCCTCTGGAGGGTCCAAGCCCTACTTTGGAGGGTCCAAAGTTCCAGGGTTTGTGCTTTTAAGGTTCAAAGATGCATTTTCATGGCCCAGAGCATCATTTTTAAGTGGAAAGCCGCATTGTTCGACTCCAAAAGCCACATTTCTAGGGTGCAGAGCCTCATTTTTACTTTCCAAAGTCTTACTCTTGTCTTACAAAGCCACATTTTAGGCTCCAAACCCCACATTTTTACAGCCAAGGGCTCACTGTTAGTTTGCATAGTCTCATTTCAGGCTCCAAAGCCTCTTTTCTTAGCATCCAGACAGGCATCCTTAGGGTCCGAGCCGCCTCTGGAGGGTCCAAGCCCTCCTTTGGAGCTTCCAAAGTTCCAGGGATTGCGTATTTGGAGGTTCAAAGATGCATTTAAAGGGCCCAGAGCAACATTTTTAAGTGGAAAGCCGCATGGTTCAAGTCCAAAGCCACATTTCTAGGGTGCAGAGCCTCATTTTTGCTTTCCAAAGTCTTACTCTTGTCTTACAAAGCCTCATTTTAGGCTCCAAACCCCACATTTTTACGGCCAAAGGCTCACTGTTAGTTTGCATAGTCTCATTTCAGGCTCCAAAGCCTCTTTTTTAGCATCCAGACAGGCATCCTTAGGGTCCGAGCCGCCTCTGGAGGGTTCAAGCCCTCCTTTGGAGCTTCCAAAGTTCCAGGGTTTGTGCTTTTAAGGTTCAAAGATGCATTTTAAGGGCCCAGAGCATCATTTTTAAGTGGAAAGCCGCATTGTTCGAGTCCAAAGCCACATTTCTAGGGTCCAGAGCCTCATTTTTACTTTCCAAAGTCTTACTCTTGTCTTACAAAGCCACATTTTAGGCTCCAAACCCCACATTTTGACAGCCAAGGGCTCACTGTTAGTTTGCATAGTCTCATTTCAGTCTCCAAGCCTCTTTTTTAGCATCCAGACAGGCATCCTTAGGGTCCGAGCCGCCTCTGGAGGGTCCAAGCCCTCCTTTGGAGGGTCCAAAGTTCCAGCGTTTGTGCTTTTAAGGTTCAAAGATGCATTTTCATGGCCCAGAGCATCATTTTTAAGTGGAAAGCCGCATTGTTCGAGTCCAAAGCCACATTTCTAGGGTCCAGAGCCTCATTTTTACTTTCCAAAGTCTTACTCTTGTCTTACAAAGCCACATTTTAGGCTCCAAACCCCACATTTTGACAGCCAAGGGCTCACTGTTAGTTTGCATAGTCTCATTTCAGTCTCCAAGCCTCTTTTTTAGCATCCAGACAGGCATCCTTAGGGTCCGAGCCGCCTCTGGAGGGTCCAAGCCCTCCTTTGGAGGGTCCAAAGTTCCAGCGTTTGTGCTTTTAAGGTTCAAAGATGCATTTTCATGGCCCAGAGCATCATTTTTAAGTGGAAAGCCGCATTGTTCGACTCCAAAAGCCACATTTCTAGGGTGCAGAGCCCCATTTTTGCTTTCCAAAGTCTTACTCTTGTCTTACAAAGCCTCATTTTAGGCTCCAAACCCCACATTTTTACAGCCAAGGGCTCACTGTTAGTTTGCATAGTCTCATTTCAGGCTCCAAAGCCTCTTTTTTTAGCATCCAGACAGGCATCCTTAAGGTCCGAGCCGCCTCTGGAGGGTCCAAGCCCTCCTTTGGAGCTTCCAAAGTTCCAGGGATTGCGTTTTTGGAGGTTCAAAGATGCATTTAAAGGGCCCAGAGCATCATTTTTAAGTGGAAAGCCGCATGGTTCAAGTTCAAAGCCACATTTCTAGGGTGCAGAGCCTCATTTTTGCTTTCCAAAGTCTTACTCTTGTCTTACAAAGCCTCATTTTAGGCTCCAAACCCCACATTTTTATGGCCAAAGGCTCACTGTTAGTTTGCATAGTCTCATTTCAGGCTCCAAAGCCTCTTTTTTAGCATCCAGACAGGCATCCTTAGGGTCCGAGCCGCCTCTGGAGGGTTCAAGCCCTCCTTTGGAGCTTCCAAAGTTCCAGGGTTTGTGCTTTTAAGGTTCAAAGATGCGTTTTAAGGGCCCAGAGCATCATTTTTAAGCCCAAAGTCTGATTTGAAAGGTCCAAAGCCTCAGTGGTCGACTCCAAATCAAAATTTCTAGGGTGCAGAGCCTCATTTTTACTTTCCAAAGTCTTACTCTTGTCTTACAAAGCCACATTTTAGGCTCCAAACCCCACATTTTTACGGCCAAAGGCTCACTGTTAGTTTACATAGTCTCATTTCAGGCTCCAAGCCTCTTTTTTAGCATCCAGACAGGCATCCTTAGGGTCCAAGCCGCCTCTGGAGGGTCCAAGCCCTCATTTGGAGCTTCCAAAGTTCCAGGGTTTGTGCTTTTAAGGTTCAAAGATGCATTTTCATGGCCCAGAGCATCATTTTTAAGTGGAAAGCCACATTGTTCGACTCCAAAAGCCACATTTCTAGGGTGCAGAGCCTCATTTTTACTTTCCAAAGTCTTACTCTTGTCTTACAAAGCCACATTTTAGGCTCCAAACCCCACATTTTGACAGCCAAAGGCTCACTGTTAGTGTGCATAGTCTCATTTCAGGCTCCAAAGCCTCTTTTTTTAGCATCCAGACAGGCATCCTTAGGGTCCGAGCCGCCTCTGGAGGGTCCAAGCCCTCATTTGGAGGGTCCAAGGTTCCAGGGATTGCATATTTGGAGGTTCAAAGATGCATTTCAAGGGCCCACAGCATCATTTTTAAGCCCAAAGTCTGATTTGAAAGGTCCAAAGCCTCATTGGTCGAGTCCAAATCAAAATTTCTAGGGTGCAGAGCCTCATTTTTACTTTCCAAAGTCTTACTCTTGTCTTACTAAGCCACATTTTAGGCTCCAAACCCCACATTTTTATGGCCAAAGGCTCACTGTTAGTGTGCATAGTCTCATTTCAGGCTCCAAGCCTCTTTTTTAGCATCCAGACAGGCATCCTTAGGGTCCGAGCCACCTCTGGAGGGTCCAAGCCCTCATTTGGAGCTTCCAAAGTTCCAGGGTTTGTGCTTTTAAGGTTCAAAGATGCATTTTCATGGCCCAGAGCATCATTTTTAAGTGGAAAGCCGCATTGTTCGAGTCCAAAGCCACATTTCTAGGGTCCAGAGCCTCATTTTTACTTTCCAAAGTCTTACTCTTGTCTTACAAAGCCACATTTTAGGCTCCAAACCCCACATTTTGACAGCCAAAGGCTCACTGTTAGTTTGCATAGTCTCATTTCAGTCTCCAAGCCTCTTTTTTTGCATCCAGACAGGCATCCTTAGGGTCCGAGCCGCCTCTGGAGGGTCCAAGCCCTCCTTTGGAGGGTCCAAAGTTCCAGGGTTTGTGCTTTTAAGGTTCAAAGATGCATTTTCATGGCCCAGAGCATCATTTTTAAGTGGAAAGCCGCATTGTTCGACTCCAAAAGCCACATTTCTAGGGTGCAGAGCCCCATTTTTGCTTTCCAAAGTCTTACTCTTGTCTTACAAAGCCTCATTTTAGGCTCCAAACCCCACATTTTTACAGCCAAGGGCTCACTGTTAGTTTGCATAGTCTCATTTCAGGCTCCAAAGCCTCTTTTTTTAGCATCCAGACAGGCATCCTTAAGGTCCGAGCCGCCTCTGGAGGGTCCAAGCCCTCCTTTGGAGCTTCCAAAGTTCCAGGGATTGCGTATTTGGAGGTTCAAAGATGCGTTTTAAGGGCCCAGAGCATCATTTTTAAGTGGAAAGCCGCATGGTTCAAGTTCAAAGCCACATTTCTAGGGTGCAGAGCCTCATTTTTGCTTTCCAAAGTCTTACTCTTGTCTTACAAAGCCTCATTTTAGGCTCCAAACCCCACATTTTTATGGCCAAAGGCTCACTGTTAGTTTGCATAGTCTCATTTCAGGCTCCAAAGCCTCTTTTTTAGCATCCAGACAGGCATCCTTAGGGTCCGAGCCGCCTCTGGAGGGTCCAAGCCCTCCTTTGGAGCTTCCAAAGTTCCAGGGTTTGTGCTTTTAAGGTTCAAAGATGCGTTTTAAGGGCCCAGAGCATCATTTTTAAGCCCAAAGTCTGATTTGAAAGGTCCAAAGCCTCAGTGGTCGACTCCAAATCAAAATTTCTAGGGTGCAGAGCCTCATTTTTACTTTCCAAAGTCTTACTCTTGTCTTACAAAGCCACATTTTAGGCTCCAAACCCCACATTTTGACAGCCAAAGGCTCACTGTTAGTTTGCATAGTCTCATTTCAGGCTCCAAGCCTCTTTTTTAGCATCCAGACAGGCATCCTTAGGGTCCAAGCCGCCTCTGGAGGGTCCAAGCCCTACTTTGGAGGGTCCAAAGTTCCAGGGTTTGTGCTTTTAAGGTTCAAAGATGCATTTTCATGGCCCAGAGCATCATTTTTAAGTGGAAAGCCACATTGTTCAAGTCCAAAAGCCACATTTCTAGGGTGCAGAGCCTCATTTTTACTTTCCAAAGTCTTACTCTTGTCTTACAAAGCCACATTTTAGGCTCCAAACCCCACATTTTGACAGCCAAAGGCTCACTGTTAGTTTGCATAGTCTCATTTCAGGCTCCAAAGCCTCTTTTTTTAGCATCCAGACAGGCATCCTTAGGGTCCGAGCCGCCTCTGGAGGGTCCAAGCCCTCATTTGGAGGGTCCAAAGTTCCAGGGTTTGCATATTTGGAGGTTCAAAGATGCATTTCAAGGGCCCACAGCATCATTTTTAAGCCCAAAGTCTGATTTGAAAGGTCCAAAGCCTCATTGGTCGAGTCCAAATCAAAATTTCTAGGGTGCAGAGCCTCATTTTTACTTTCCAAAGTCTTACTCTTGTCTTACTAAGCCACATTTTAGGCTCCAAACCCCACATTTTTATGGCCAAAGGCTCACTGTTAGTGTGCATAGTCTCATTTCAGGCTCCAAGCCTCTTTTTTTAGCATCCAAACAGGCATCCTTAGGGTCCGAGCCACCTCTGGAGGGTCCAAGCCCTCATTTGGAGCTTCCAAAGTTCCAGGGTTTGTGCTTTTAAGGTTCAAAGATGCATTTCAAGGGCCCAGAGCATCATTTTTAAGTGGAAAGCCGCATTGTTCGACTCCAAAGCCACATTTCTACGGTCCAAGGCCTCATTTTTACTTTCCAAAGTCTTACTCTTGTCTTACAAAGCCACATTTTAGGCTCCAAACCCCACATTTTTACAGCCAAGGGCTCACTGTTAGTTTGCATAGTCTCATTTCAGACTCCAAAGCCTCTTTTCTTAGCATCCAGACAGGCATCCTTAGGGTCCGAGCCGCCTCTGGAGGGTCCAAGCCCTCCTTTGGAGCTTCCAAAGTTCCAGGGATTGCGTATTTGGAGGTTCAAAGATGCATTTAAAGGGCCCAGAGCATCATTTTTAAGTGGAAAGCCGCATGGTTCAAGTCCAAAGCCACATTTCTAGGGTGCAGAGCCTCATTTTTGCTTTCCAAAGTCTTACTCTTGTCTTACAAAGCCTCATTTTAGGCTCCAAACCCCACATTTTTACGGCCAAAGGCTCACTGTTAGTTTGCATAGTCTCATTTCAGGCTCCAAAGCCTCTTTTTTAGCATCCAGACAGGCATCCTTAGGGTCCGAGCCGCCTCTGGAGGGTTCAAGCCCTCCTTTGGAGCTTCCAAAGTTCCAGGGTTTGTGCTTTTAAGGTTCAAAGATGCATTTAAAGGGCCCAGAGCATCATTTTTAAGTGGAAAGCCGCATTGTTCGAGTCCAAAGCCACATTTCTAGGGTCCAGAGCCTCATTTTTACTTTCCAAAGTCTTACTCTTGTCTTACAAAGCCACATTTTAGGCTCCAAACCCCACATTTTGACAGCCAAGGGCTCACTGTTAGTTTGCATAGTCTCATTTCAGTCTCCAAGCCTCTTTTTTAGCATCCAGACAGGCATCCTTAGGGTCCGAGCCGCCTCTGGAGGGTCCAAGCCCTCCTTTGGAGGGTCCAAAGTTCCAGCGTTTGTGCTTTTAAGGTTCAAAGATGCATTTTCATGGCCCAGAGCATCATTTTTAAGTGGAAAGCCGCATTGTTCGAGTCCAAAGCCACATTTCTAGGGTCCAGAGCCTCATTTTTACTTTCCAAAGTCTTACTCTTGTCTTACAAAGCCACATTTTAGGCTCCAAACCCCACATTTTGACAGCCAAGGGCTCACTGTTAGTTTGCATAGTCTCATTTCAGGCTCCAAGCCTCTTTTTTAGCATCCAGACAGGCATCCTTAGGGTCCGAGCCGCCTCTGGAGGGTCCAAGCCCTCCTTTGGAGGGTCCAAAGTTCCAGCGTTTGTGCTTTTAAGGTTCAAAGATGCATTTTCATGGCCCAGAGCATCATTTTTAAGTGGAAAGCCGCATTGTTCGACTCCAAAAGCCACATTTCTAGGGTGCAGAGCCTCATTTTTGCTTTCCAAAGTCTTACTCTTGTCTTACAAAGCCTCATTTTAGGCTCCAAACCCCACATTTTTACAGCCAAGGGCTCACTGTTAGTTTGCATAGTCTCATTTCAGGCTCCAAAGCCTCTTTTTTTAGCATCCAGACAGGCATCCTTAAGGTCCGAGCCGCCTCTGGAGGGTTCAAGCCCTCCTTTGGAGCTTCCAAAGTTCCAGGGATTGCGTATTTGGAGGTTCAAAGATGCATTTAAAGGGCCCAGAGCATCATTTTTAAGTGGAAAGCCGCATGGTTCAAGTCCAAAGCCACATTTCTAGGGTGCAGAGCCTCATTTTTGCTTTCCAAAGTCTTACTCTTGTCTTACAAAGCCTCATTTTAGGCTCCAAACCCCACATTTTTATGGCCAAAGGCTCACTGTTAGTTTGCATAGTCTCATTTCAGGCTCCAAAGCCTCTTTTTTAGCATCCAGACAGGCATCCTTAGGGTCCGAGCCGCCTCTGGAGGGTTCAAGCCCTCCTTTGGAGCTTCCAAAGTTCCAGGGTTTGTGCTTTTAAGGTTCAAAGATGCGTTTTAAGGGCCCAGAGCATCATTTTTAAGCCCAAAGTCTGATTTGAAAGGTCCAAAGCCTCAGTGGTCGACTCCAAATCAAAATTTCTAGGGTGCAGAGCCTCATTTTTACTTTCCAAAGTCTTACTCTTGTCTTACAAAGCCACATTTTAGGCTCCAAACCCCACATTTTTACGGCCAAAGGCTCACTGTTAGTTTGCATAGTCTCATTTCAGGCTCCAAGCCTCTTTTTTAGCATCCAGACAGGCATCCTTAGGGTCCAAGCCGCCTCTGGAGGGTCCAAGCCCTACTTTGGAGGGTCCAAAGTTCCAGGGTTTGTGCTTTTAAGGTTCAAAGATGCATTTTCATGGCCCAGAGCATCATTTTTAAGTGGAAAGCCACATTGTTCGACTCCAAAAGCCACATTTCTAGGGTGCAGAGCCTCATTTTTACTTTCCAAAGTCTTACTCTTGTCTTACAAAGCCACATTTTAGGCTCCAAACCCCACATTTTGACAGCCAAAGGCTCACTGTTAGTTTGCATAGTCTCATTTCAGGCTCCAAAGCCTCTTTTTTTAGCATCCAGACAGGCATCCTTAGGGTCCGAGCCGCCTCTGGAGGGTCCAAGCCCTCATTTGGAGGGTCCAAAGTTCCAGGGTTTGCATATTTGGAGGTTCAAAGATGCATTTCAAGGGCCCACAGCATCATTTTTAAGCCCAAAGTCTGATTTGAAAGGTCCAAAGCCTCATTGGTCGAGTCCAAATCAAAATTTCTAGGGTGCAGAGCCTCATTTTTACTTTCCAAAGTCTTACTCTTGTCTTACTAAGCCACATTTTAGGCTCCAAACCCCACATTTTTATGGCCAAAGGCTCACTGTTAGTGTGCATAGTCTCATTTCAGGCTCCAAGCCTCTTTTTTTAGCATCCAAACAGGCATCCTTAGGGTCCGAGCCACCTCTGGAGGGTCCAAGCCCTCATTTGGAGCTTCCAAAGTTCCAGGGTTTGTCCTTTTAAGGTTCAAAGATGCATTTTAAGGGCCCAGAGCATCATTTTTACCCCAAAGTCTGATTTGAAAGGTCCAAAGCCTCAGTGGTCGACTCCAAATCAAAATTTCTAGGGTCCAAAGCCTCATTTTTACTTTCCAAAGTCTTACTCTTGTCTTACAAAGCCACATTTTAGGCTCCAAACCCCACATTTTTACAGCCAAGGGCTCACTGTTAGTTTGCATAGTCTCATTTCCGGGTCCAAAGCCTCTTTTTTTAGCATCCAGACAGGCATCCTTAGGGTCCGAACCGCCTCTGGAGGGTCCAAGCCCTCATTTGGAGGGTCCAAAGTTCCAGGGTTTGTGCTTTTAAGGTTCAAAGATGCATTTTAAGGGCCCAGAGCATCATTTTTAAGTGGAAAGCCGCATTGTTCGACTCCAAAAGCCACATTTCTAGGGTGCAGAGCCTCATTTTTACTTTCCAAAGTCTTACTCTTGTCTTACAAAGCCTCATTTTAGGCTCCAAACCCCACATTTTGACAGCCAAAGGCTCACTGTTAGTTTGCATAGTCTCATTTCAGGCTCCAAAGCCTCTTTTTTTAGCATCCAGACAGGCATCCTTAGGGTCCGAGCCGCCTCTGGAGGGTCCAAGCCCTCATTTGGAGGGTCCAAAGTTCCAGGGTTTGCATATTTGGAGGTTCAAAGATGCATTTCAAGGGCCCACAGCATCATTTTTAAGCCCAAAGTCTGATTTGAAAGGTCCAAAGCCTCATTGGTCGAGTCCAAATCAAAATTTCTAGGGTGCAGAGCCTCATTTTTACTTTCCAAAGTCTTACTCTTGTCTTACTAAGCCACATTTTAGGCTCCAAACCCCACATTTTTATGGCCAAAGGCTCACTGTTAGTGTGCATAGTCTCATTTCAGGCTCCAAGCCTCTTTTTTTAGCATCCAAACAGGCATCCTTAGGGTCCGAGCCACCTCTGGAGGGTCCAAGCCCTCATTTGGAGCTTCCAAAGTTCCAGGGTTTGTGCTTTTAAGGTTCAAAGATGCATTTCAAGGGCCCAGAGCATCATTTTTAAGTGGAAAGCCGCATTGTTCGACTCCAAAGCCACATTTCTACGGTCCAAGGCCTCATTTTTACTTTCCAAAGTCTTACTCTTGTCTTACAAAGCCACATTTTAGGCTCCAAACCCCACATTTTTACAGCCAAGGGCTCACTGTTAGTTTGCATAGTCTCATTTCAGACTCCAAAGCCTCTTTTCTTAGCATCCAGACAGGCATCCTTAGGGTCCGAGCCGCCTCTGGAGGGTCCAAGCCCTCCTTTGGAGCTTCCAAAGTTCCAGGGATTGCGTATTTGGAGGTTCAAAGATGCATTTAAAGGGCCCAGAGCATCATTTTTAAGTGGAAAGCCGCATGGTTCAAGTCCAAAGCCACATTTCTAGGGTGCAGAGCCTCATTTTTGCTTTCCAAAGTCTTACTCTTGTCTTACAAAGCCTCATTTTAGGCTCCAAACCCCACATTTTTACGGCCAAAGGCTCACTGTTAGTTTGCATAGTCTCATTTCAGGCTCCAAAGCCTCTTTTTTAGCATCCAGACAGGCATCCTTAGGGTCCGAGCCGCCTCTGGAGGGTTCAAGCCCTCCTTTGGAGCTTCCAAAGTTCCAGGGTTTGTGCTTTTAAGGTTCAAAGATGCATTTTAAGGGCCCAGAGCATCATTTTTAAGTGGAAAGCCGCATTGTTCGAGTCCAAAGCCACATTTCTAGGGTCCAGAGCCTCATTTTTACTTTCCAAAGTCTTACTCTTGTCTTACAAAGCCACATTTTAGGCTCCAAACCCCACATTTTGACAGCCAAGGGCTCACTGTTAGTTTGCATAGTCTCATTTCAGTCTCCAAGCCTCTTTTTTAGCATCCAGACAGGCATCCTTAGGGTCCGAGCCGCCTCTGGAGGGTCCAAGCCCTCCTTTGGAGGGTCCAAAGTTCCAGCGTTTGTGCTTTTAAGGTTCAAAGATGCATTTTCATGGCCCAGAGCATCATTTTTAAGTGGAAAGCCGCATTGTTCGAGTCCAAAGCCACATTTCTAGGGTCCAGAGCCTCATTTTTACTTTCCAAAGTCTTACTCTTGTCTTACAAAGCCACATTTTAGGCTCCAAACCCCACATTTTGACAGCCAAGGGCTCACTGTTAGTTTGCATAGTCTCATTTCAGTCTCCAAGCCTCTTTTTTAGCATCCAGACAGGCATCCTTAGGGTCCGAGCCGCCTCTGGAGGGTCCAAGCCCTCCTTTGGAGGGTCCAAAGTTCCAGCGTTTGTGCTTTTAAGGTTCAAAGATGCATTTTCATGGCCCAGAGCATCATTTTTAAGTGGAAAGCCGCATTGTTCGACTCCAAAAGCCACATTTCTAGGGTGCAGAGCCTCATTTTTGCTTTCCAAAGTCTTACTCTTGTCTTACAAAGCCTCATTTTAGGCTCCAAACCCCACATTTTTACAGCCAAGGGCTCACTGTTAGTTTGCATAGTCTCATTTCAGGCTCCAAAGCCTCTTTTTTTAGCATCCAGACAGGCATCCTTAAGGTCCGAGCCGCCTCTGGAGGGTTCAAGCCCTCCTTTGGAGCTTCCAAAGTTCCAGGGATTGCGTATTTGGAGGTTCAAAGATGCATTTAAAGGGCCCAGAGCATCATTTTTAAGTGGAAAGCCGCATGGTTCAAGTCCAAAGCCACATTTCTAGGGTGCAGAGCCTCATTTTTGCTTTCCAAAGTCTTACTCTTGTCTTACAAAGCCTCATTTTAGGCTCCAAACCCCACATTTTTATGGCCAAAGGCTCACTGTTAGTTTGCATAGTCTCATTTCAGGCTCCAAAGCCTCTTTTTTAGCATCCAGACAGGCATCCTTAGGGTCCGAGCCGCCTCTGGAGGGTTCAAGCCCTCCTTTGGAGCTTCCAAAGTTCCAGGGTTTGTGCTTTTAAGGTTCAAAGATGCGTTTTAAGGGCCCAGAGCATCATTTTTAAGCCCAAAGTCTGATTTGAAAGGTCCAAAGCCTCAGTGGTCGACTCCAAATCAAAATTTCTAGGGTGCAGAGCCTCATTTTTACTTTCCAAAGTCTTACTCTTGTCTTACAAAGCCACATTTTAGGCTCCAAACCCCACATTTTTACGGCCAAAGGCTCACTGTTAGTTTGCATAGTCTCATTTCAGGCTCCAAGCCTCTTTTTTAGCATCCAGACAGGCATCCTTAGGGTCCAAGCCGCCTCTGGAGGGTCCAAGCCCTACTTTGGAGGGTCCAAAGTTCCAGGGTTTGTGCTTTTAAGGTTCAAAGATGCATTTTCATGGCCCAGAGCATCATTTTTAAGTGGAAAGCCACATTGTTCGACTCCAAAAGCCACATTTCTAGGGTGCAGAGCCTCATTTTTACTTTCCAAAGTCTTACTCTTGTCTTACAAAGCCACATTTTAGGCTCCAAACCCCACATTTTGACAGCCAAAGGCTCACTGTTAGTTTGCATAGTCTCATTTCAGGCTCCAAAGCCTCTTTTTTTAGCATCCAGACAGGCATCCTTAGGGTCCGAGCCGCCTCTGGAGGGTCCAAGCCCTCATTTGGAGGGTCCAAAGTTCCAGGGTTTGCATATTTGGAGGTTCAAAGATGCATTTCAAGGGCCCACAGCATCATTTTTAAGCCCAAAGTCTGATTTGAAAGGTCCAAAGCCTCATTGGTCGAGTCCAAATCAAAATTTCTAGGGTGCAGAGCCTCATTTTTACTTTCCAAAGTCTTACTCTTGTCTTACTAAGCCACATTTTAGGCTCCAAACCCCACATTTTTATGGCCAAAGGCTCACTGTTAGTGTGCATAGTCTCATTTCAGGCTCCAAGCCTCTTTTTTTAGCATCCAAACAGGCATCCTTAGGGTCCGAGCCGCCTCTGGAGGGTCCAAGCCCTCCTTTGGAGCTTCCAAAGTTCCAGGGTTTGTCCTTTTAAGGTTCAAAGATGCATTTTAAGGGCCCAGAGCATCATTTTTACCCCAAAGTCTGATTTGAAAGGTCCAAAGCCTCAGTGGTCGACTCCAAATCAAAATTTCTAGGGTCCAAAGCCTCATTTTTACTTTCCAAAGTCTTACTCTTGTCTTACAAAGCCACATTTTAGGCTCCAAACCCCACATTTTTACAGCCAAGGGCTCACTGTTAGTTTGCATAGTCTCATTTCCGGGTCCAAAGCCTCTTTTTTTAGCATCCAGACAGGCATCCTTAGGGTCCGAACCGCCTCTGGAGGGTCCAAGCCCTCATTTGGAGGGTCCAAAGTTCCAGGGTTTGTGCTTTTAAGGTTCAAAGATGCATTTTCATGGCCCAGAGCATCATTTTTAAGTGGAAAGCCGCATTGTTCGACTCCAAAAGCCACATTTCTAGGGTGCAGAGCCTCATTTTTACTTTCCAAAGTCTTACTCTTGTCTTACAAAGCCTCATTTTAGGCTCCAAACCCCACATTTTGACAGCCAAAGGCTCACTGTTAGTTTGCATAGTCTCATTTCAGGCTCCAAAGCCTCTTTTTTTAGCATCCAGACAGGCATCCTTAAGGTCCGAGCCGCCTCTGGAGGGTCCAAGCCCTCATTTGGAGGGTCCAAGGTTCCAGGGATTGCATATTTGGAGGTTCAAAGATGCATTTTAAGGGCCCACAGCATCATTTTTAAGCCCAAAGTCTGATTTGAAAGGTCCAAAGCCTCATTGGTCGAGTCCAAATCAAAATTTCTAGGGTGCAGAGCCTCATTTTTACTTTCCAAAGTCTTACTCTTGTCTTACTAAGCCACATTTTAGGCTCCAAACCCCACATTTTTATGGCCAAAGGCTCACTGTTAGTGTGCATAGTCTCATTTCAGGCTCCAAGCCTCTTTTTTTAGCATCCAAACAGGCATCCTTAGGGTCCGAGCCACCTCTGGAGGGTCCAAGCCCTCATTTGGAGCTTCCAAAGTTCCAGGGTTTGTGCTTTTAAGGTTCAAAGATGCATTTAAAGGGCCCAGAGCATCATTTTTAAGTGGAAAGCCGCATTGTTCGAGTCCAAAGCCACATTTCTAGGGTCCAGAGCCTCATTTTTACTTTCCAAAGTCTTACTCTTGTCTTACAAAGCCACATTTTAGGCTCCAAACCCCACATTTTGACAGCCAAGGGCTCACTGTTAGTTTGCATAGTCTCATTTCAGTCTCCAAGCCTCTTTTTTAGCATCCAAACAGGCATCCTTAGGGTCCGAGCCGCCTCTGGAGGGTCCAAGCCCTCCTTTGGAGGGTCCAAAGTTCCAGCGTTTGTGCTTTTAAGGTTCAAAGATGCATTTTCATGGCCCAGAGCATCATTTTTAAGTGGAAAGCCGCATTGTTCGAGTCCAAAGCCACATTTCTAGGGTCCAGAGCCTCATTTTTACTTTCCAAAGTCTTACTCTTGTCTTACAAAGCCACATTTTAGGCTCCAAACCCCACATTTTGACAGCCAAGGGCTCACTGTTAGTTTGCATAGTCTCATTTCAGTCTCCAAGCCTCTTTTTTAGCATCCAGACAGGCATCCTTAGGGTCCAAGCCGCCTCTGGAGGGTCCAAGCCCTCCTTTGGAGCTTCCAAAGTTCCAGGGTTTGTGCTTTTAAGGTTCAAAGATGCGTTTTAAGGGCCCAGAGCATCATTTTTAAGCCCAAAGTCTGATTTGAAAGGTCCAAAGCCTCAGTGGTCGACTCCAAATCAAAATTTCTAGGGTGCAGAGCCTCATTTTTACTTTCCAAAGTCTTACTCTTGTCTTACAAAGCCACATTTTAGGCTCCAAACCCCACATTTTTACGGCCAAAGGCTCACTGTTAGTTTGCATAGTCTCATTTCAGGCTCCAAGCCTCTTTTTTAGCATCCAGACAGGCATCCTTAGGGTCCAAGCCGCCTCTGGAGGGTCCAAGCCCTACTTTGGAGGGTCCAAAGTTCCAGGGTTTGTGCTTTTAAGGTTCAAAGATGCATTTTCATGGCCCAGAGCATCATTTTTAAGTGGAAAGCCACATTGTTCGACTCCAAAAGCCACATTTCTAGGGTGCAGAGCCTCATTTTTACTTTCCAAAGTCTTACTCTTGTCTTACAAAGCCACATTTTAGGCTCCAAACCCCACATTTTGACAGCCAAAGGCTCACTGTTAGTTTGCATAGTCTCATTTCAGGCTCCAAAGCCTCTTTTTTTAGCATCCAGACAGGCATCCTTAGGGTCCGAGCCGCCTCTGGAGGGTCCAAGCCCTCATTTGGAGGGTCCAAAGTTCCAGGGTTTGCATATTTGGAGGTTCAAAGATGCATTTCAAGGGCCCACAGCATCATTTTTAAGCCCAAAGTCTGATTTGAAAGGTCCAAAGCCTCATTGGTCGAGTCCAAATCAAAATTTCTAGGGTGCAGAGCCTCATTTTTACTTTCCAAAGTCTTACTCTTGTCTTACTAAGCCACATTTTAGGCTCCAAACCCCACATTTTTATGGCCAAAGGCTCACTGTTAGTGTGCATAGTCTCATTTCAGGCTCCAAGCCTCTTTTTTTAGCATCCAAACAGGCATCCTTAGGGTCCGAGCCGCCTCTGGAGGGTCCAAGCCCTCCTTTGGAGCTTCCAAAGTTCCAGGGTTTGTCCTTTTAAGGTTCAAAGATGCATTTTAAGGGCCCAGAGCATCATTTTTACCCCAAAGTCTGATTTGAAAGGTCCAAAGCCTCAGTGGTCGACTCCAAATCAAAATTTCTAGGGTCCAAAGCCTCATTTTTACTTTCCAAAGTCTTACTCTTGTCTTACAAAGCCACATTTTAGGCTCCAAACCCCACATTTTTACAGCCAAGGGCTCACTGTTAGTTTGCATAGTCTCATTTCCGGGTCCAAAGCCTCTTTTTTTAGCATCCAGACAGGCATCCTTAGGGTCCGAACCGCCTCTGGAGGGTCCAAGCCCTCATTTGGAGGGTCCAAAGTTCCAGGGTTTGTGCTTTTAAGGTTCAAAGATGCATTTTCATGGCCCAGAGCATCATTTTTAAGTGGAAAGCCGCATTGTTCGACTCCAAAAGCCACATTTCTAGGGTGCAGAGCCTCATTTTTACTTTCCAAAGTCTTACTCTTGTCTTACAAAGCCTCATTTTAGGCTCCAAACCCCACATTTTGACAGCCAAAGGCTCACTGTTAGTTTGCATAGTCTCATTTCAGGCTCCAAAGCCTCTTTTTTTAGCATCCAGACAGGCATCCTTAAGGTCCGAGCCGCCTCTGGAGGGTCCAAGCCCTCATTTGGAGGGTCCAAGGTTCCAGGGATTGCATATTTGGAGGTTCAAAGATGCATTTTAAGGGCCCACAGCATCATTTTTAAGCCCAAAGTCTGATTTGAAAGGTCCAAAGCCTCATTGGTCGAGTCCAAATCAAAATTTCTAGGGTGCAGAGCCTCATTTTTACTTTCCAAAGTCTTACTCTTGTCTTACTAAGCCACATTTTAGGCTCCAAACCCCACATTTTTATGGCCAAAGGCTCACTGTTAGTGTGCATAGTCTCATTTCAGGCTCCAAGCCTCTTTTTTTAGCATCCAAACAGGCATCCTTAGGGTCCGAGCCACGTCTGGAGGGTCCAAGCCCTCATTTGGAGCTTCCAAAGTTCCAGGGTTTGTGCTTTTAAGGTTCAAATATGCA
This sequence comes from Buteo buteo, assembly GCF_964188355.1. Lineage (NCBI taxonomy): Eukaryota > Metazoa > Chordata > Aves > Accipitriformes > Accipitridae > Buteo > Buteo buteo. The sequence continues at coordinate 355,840 of NC_134203.1, forward strand.
TTTTAAGGGCCCAGAGCATCATTTTTAAGTGGAAAGCCGCATTGTTCGAGTCCAAAGCCACATTTCTAGGGTCCAGAGCCTCATTTTTACTTTCCAAAGTCTTACTCTTGTCTTACAAAGCCACATTTTAGGCTCCAAACCCCACATTTTGACAGCCAAAGGCTCACTGTTAGTGTGCATAGTCTCATTTCAGGCTCCAAAGCCTCTTTTTTTAGCATCCAGACAGGCATCCTTAAGGTCCGAGCCGCCTCTGGAGGGTCCAAGCCCTCCTTTGGAGGGTCCAAAGTTCCAGGGATTGCGTATTTGGAGGTTCAAAGATGCATTTAAAAGGCCCAGAGCATCATTTTTAAGTGGAAAGCCGCATGGTTCAAGTTCAAAGCCACATTTCTAGGGTGCAGAGCCTCATTTTTGCTTTCCAAAGTCTTACTCTTGTCTTACAAAGCCTCATTTTAGGCTCCAAACCCCACATTTTTATGGCCAAAGGCTCACTGTTAGTTTGCATAGTCTCATTTCAGGCTCCAAAGCCTCTTTTTTAGCATCCAGACAGGCATCCTTAGGGTCCAAGCCGCCTCTGGAGGGTTCAAGCCCTCCTTTGGAGCTTCCAAAGTTCCAGGGTTTGTGCTTTTAAGGTTCAAAGATGCGTTTTAAGGGCCCAGAGCATCATTTTTAAGCCCAAAGTCTGATTTGAAAGGTCCAAAGCCTCAGTGGTCGACTCCAAATCAAAATTTCTAGGGTGCAGAGCCTCATTTTTACTTTCCAAAGTCTTACTCTTGTCTTACAAAGCCACATTTTAGGCTCCAAACCCCACATTTTTACGGCCAAAGGCTCACTGTTCGTTTGCATAGTCTCATTTCAGGCTCCAAGCCTCTTTTTTAGCATCCAGACAGGCATCCTTAGGGTCCAAGCCGCCTCTGGAGGGTCCAAGCCCTACTTTGGAGGGTCCAAAGTTCCAGGGTTTGTGCTTTTAAGGTTCAAAGATGGATTTTCATGGCCCAGAGCATCATTTTTAAGTGGAAAGCCACATTGTTCGACTCCAAAAGCCACATTTCTAGGGTGCAGAGCCTCATTTTTACTTTCCAAAGTCTTACTCTTGTCTTACAAAGCCACATTTTAGGCTCCAAACCCCACATTTTGACAGCCAAAGGCTCACTGTTAGTTTGCATAGTCTCATTTCAGGCTCCAAAGCCTCTTTTTTTAGCATCCAGACAGGCATCCTTAGGGTCCGAGCCGCCTCTGGAGGGTCCAAGCCCTCATTTGGAGGGTCCAAAGTTCCAGGGTTTGCATATTTGGAGGTTCAAAGATGCATTTTAAGGGCCCAGAGCATCATTTTTAAGCCCAAAGTCTGATTTGAAAGGTCCAAAGCCTCATTGGTCGAGTCCAAATCAAAATTTCTAGGGTGCAGAGCCTCATTTTTACTTTCCAAAGTCTTACTCTTGTCTTACTAAGCCACATTTTAGGCTCCAAACCCCACATTTTTATGGCCAAAGGCTCACTGTTAGTGTGCATAGTCTCATTTCAGGCTCCAAGCCTCTTTTTTTAGCATCCAAACAGGCATCCTTAGGGTCCGAGCCACCTCTGGAGGGTCCAAGCCCTCATTTGGAGCTTCCAAAGTTCCAGGGTTTGTGCTTTTAAGGTTCAAAGATGCATTTCAAGGGCCCAGAGCATCATTTTTAAGTAGAAAGCCACATTGTTCGAGTCCAAAGCCACATTTCTACGGTCCAAGGCCTCATTTTTACTTTCCAAAGTCTTACTCTTGTCTTACAAAGCCACATTTTAGGCTCCAAACCCCACATTTTTACAGCCAAGGGCTCACTGTTAGTTTGCATAGTCTCATTTCAGACTCCAAAGCCTCTTTTCTTAGCATCCAGACAGGCATCCTTAGGGTCCGAGCCGCCTCTGGAGGGTCCAAGCCCTCCTTTGGAGCTTCCAAAGTTCCAGGGATTGCGTATTTGGAGGTTCAAAGATGCATTTAAAGGGCCCAGAGCATCATTTTTAAGTGGAAAGCCGCATGGTTCAAGTCCAAAGCCACATTTCTAGGGTGCAGAGCCTCATTTTTGCTTTCCAAAGTCTTACTCTTGTCTTACAAAGCCTCATTTTAGGCTCCAAACCCCACATTTTTACGGCCAAAGGCTCACTGTTAGTTTGCATAGTCTCATTTCAGGCTCCAAAGCCTCTTTTTTAGCATCCAGACAGGCATCCTTAGGGTCCGAGCCGCCTCTGGAGGGTTCAAGCCCTCCTTTGGAGCTTCCAAAGTTCCAGGGTTTGTGCTTTTAAGGTTCAAAGATGCATTTTAAGGGCCCAGAGCATCATTTTTAAGTGGAAAGCCGCATTGTTCGAGTCCAAAGCCACATTTCTAGGGTCCAGAGCCTCATTTTTACTTTCCAAAGTCTTACTCTTGTCTTACAAAGCCACATTTTAGACTCCAAACCCCACATTTTGACAGCCAAGTGCTCACTGTTAGTTTGCATAGTCTCATTTCAGTCTCCAAGCCTCTTTTTTAGCATCCAGACAGGCATCCTTAGGGTCCGAGCCGCCTCTGGAGGGTCCAAGCCCTCCTTTGGAGGGTCCAAAGTTCCAGGGTTTGTGCTTTTAAGGTTCAAAGATGCATTTTCATGGCCCAGAGCATCATTTTTAAGTGGAAAGCCGCATTGTTTGACTCCAAAAGCCACATTTCTAGGGTGCAGAGCCTCATTTTTACTTTCCAAAGTCTTACTCTTGTCTTACAAAGCCACATTTTAGGCTCCAAACCCCACATTTTTATGGCAAAAAGGCTCACTGTTAGTTTGCATAGTCTCATTTCAGGCTCCAAAGACTCTTTTCTTAGCATCCAGACAGGCATCCTTAGGGTCCGAGCCACCTCTGGAGAGTCCAAGCCCTCCTTTGGAGCTTCCAAAGTTCCAGGGTTTGTGCTTTTAAGGTTCAAAGATGCATTTAAAGGGCCCAGAGCATCATTTTTAAGTGGAAAGCCGCATTGTTCAAGTCCAAAGCCACATTTCTAGGGTGCAGAGCCTCATTTTTGCTTTCCAAAGTCTTACTCTTGTCTTACAAAGCCTCATTTTAGGCTCCAAACCCCACATTTTTACGGCCAAAGGCTCACTGTTAGTTTGCATAGTCTCATTTCAGGCTCCAAAGCCTCTTTTTTAGCATCCAGACAGGCATCCTTAGGGTCCGAGCCGCCTCTGGAGGGTTCAAGCCCTCCTTTGGAGCTTCCAAAGTTCCAGGGTTTGTGCTTTTAAGGTTCAAAGATGCGTTTTAAGGGCCCAGAGCATCATTTTTAAGCCCAAAGTCTGATTTGAAAGGTCCAAAGCCTCATTGGTCGACTCCAAATCAAAATTTCTAGGGTGCAGAGCCTCATTTTTACTTTCCAAAGTCTTACTCTTGTCTTACAAAGCCACATTTTAGGCTCCAAACCCCACATTTTTACGGCCAAAGGCTCACTGTTAGTTTGCATAGTCTCATTTCAGGCTCCAAAGCCTCTTTTTTTAGCATCCAGACAGGCATCCTTAGGGTCCGAGCCACCTCTGGAGGGTCCAAGCCCTCATTTGGAGGGTCCAAAGTTCCAGGGTTTGCATATTTGGAGGTTCAAAGATGCATTTCAAGGGCCCACAGCATCATTTTTAAGCCCAAAGTCTGATTTGAAAGGTCCAAAGCCTCATTGGTCGAGTCCAAAGCCACATTTCTAGGGTCCAAAGCCTCATTTTTACTTTCCAAAGTCTTACTCTTGTCTTACAAAGCCACATTTTAGGCTCCAAACCCCACATCTTTATGGCAAAAAGGCTCACTGTTAGTTTGCATAGTCTCATTTCAGGCTCCAAAGCCTCTTTTCTTAGCATCCAGACAGGCATCCTTAGGGTCCGAGCCGCCTCTGGAGGGTCCAAGCCCTCATTTGGAGGGTCCAAAGTTCCAGGGATTGCATATTTGGAGGTTCAAAGATGCATTTTAAGGGCCCACAGCATCATTTTTAAGTGGAAAGCTGCATTGTTCGAGTCCAAATCAAAATTTCTAGGGTGCAGAGCCTCATTTTTACTTTCCAAAGTCTTACTCTTGTCTTACAAAGCCACATTTTAGGCTCCAAACCCCACATTTTGACAGCCAAAGGCTCACTGTTAGTTTGCATAGTCTCATTTCAGGCTCCAAAGCCTCTTTTTTTAGCATCCAGACAGGCATCCTTAGGGTCCGAGCCGCCTCTGGAGGGTCCAAGCCCTCATTTGGAGGGTCCAAAGTTCCAGGGTTTGTGCTTTTAAGGTTCAAAGATGCATTTTCATGGCCCAGAGCATCATTTTTAAGTGGAAAGCCGCATTGTTCGACTCCAAAAGCCACATTTCTAGGGTGCAGAGCCTCATTTTTACTTTCCAAAGTCTTACTCTTGTCTTACAAAGCCTCATTTTAGGCTCCAAACCCCACATTTTGACAGCCAAAGGCTCACTGTTAGTGTGCATAGTCTCATTTCAGGCTCCAAAGCCTCTTTTTTTAGCATCCAGACAGGCATCCTTAAGGTCCGAGCCGCCTCTGGAGGGTCCAAGCCCTCATTTGGAGGGTCCAAGGTTCCAGGGATTGCATATTTGGAGGTTCAAAGATGCATTTTAAGGGCCCACAGCATCATTTTTAAGCCCAAAGTCTGATTTGAAAGGTCCAAAGCCTCATTGGTCGAGTCCAAATCAAAATTTCTAGGGTGCAGAGCCTCATTTTTACTTTCCAAAGTCTTACTCTTGTCTTACTAAGCCACATTTTAGGCTCCAAACCCCACATTTTTATGGCCAAAGGCTCACTGTTAGTGTGCATAGTCTCATTTCAGGCTCCAAGCCTCTTTTTTTAGCATCCAAACAGGCATCCTTAGGGTCCGAGCCACCTCTGGAGGGTCCAAGCCCTCATTTGGAGCTTCCAAAGTTCCAGGGTTTGTGCTTTTAAGGTTCAAAGATGCATTTCAAGGGCCCAGAGCATCATTTTTAAGTGGAAAGCCGCATTGTTCAAGTCCAAAGCCACATTTCTAGGGTGCAGAGCCTCATTTTTACTTTCCAAAGTCTTACTCTTGTCTTACAAAGCCACATTTTAGGCTCCAAACCCCACATTTTGACAGCCAAAGGCTCACTGTTAGTGTGCATAGTCTCATTTCAGGCTCCAAAGCCTCTTTTTTTAGCATCCAGACAGGCATCCTTAAGGTCCGAGCCGCCTCTGGAGGGTCCAAGCCCTCCTTTGGAGCTTCCAAAGTTCCAGGGATTGCGTATTTGGAGGTTCAAAGATGCATTTAAAGGGCCCAGAGCATCATTTTTAAGTGGAAAGCCGCATGGTTCAAGTTCAAAGCCACATTTCTAGGGTGCAGAGCCTCATTTTTGCTTTCCAAAGTCTTACTCTTGTCTTACAAAGCCTCATTTTAGGCTCCAAACCCCACATTTTTATGGCCAAAGGCTCACTGTTAGTTTGCATAGTCTCATTTCAGGCTCCAAAGCCTCTTTTTTACCATCCAGACAGGCATCCTTAGGGTCCAAGCCGCCTCTGGAGGGTTCAAGCCCTCCTTTGGAGCTTCCAAAGTTCCAGGGTTTGTGCTTTTAAGGTTCAAAGATGCGTTTTAAGGGCCCAGAGCATCATTTTTAAGCCCAAAGTCTGATTTGAAAGGTCCAAAGCCTCATTGGTCGACTCCAAATCAAAATTTCTAGGGTGCAGAGCCTCATTTTTACTTTCCAAAGTCTTACTCTTGTCTTACTAAGCCACATTTTAGGCTCCAAACCCCACATTTTTACGGCCAAAGGCTCACTGTTAGTTTGCATAGTCTCATTTCAGGCTCCAAGCCTCTTTTTTAGCATCTAGACAGGCATCCTTAGGGTCCAAGCCGCCTCTGGAGGGTCCAAGCCCTACTTTGGAGGGTCCAAAGTTCCAGGGTTTGCATATTTTAAGGTTCAAAGATGCATTTTCATGGCCCAGAGCATCATTTTTAAGTGGAAAGCCACATTGTTCGACTCCAAAAGCCACATTTCTAGGGTGCAGAGCCTCATTTTTACTTTCCAAAGTCTTACTCTTGTCTTACAAAGCCACATTTTAGGCTCCAAACCCCACATATTTATGGCAAAAAGGCTCACTGTTAGTTTGCATAGTCTCATTTCAGACTCCAAAGCCTCTTTTCTTAGCATCCAGACAGGCATCCTTAGGGTCCGAGCCGCCTCTGGAGGGTCCAAGCCCTCCTTTGGAGCTTCCAAAGTTCCAGGGATTGCGTATTTGGAGGTTCAAAGATGCATTTAAAGGGCCCAGAGCATCATTTTTAAGTGGAAAGCCGCATGGTTCAAGTCCAAAGCCACATTTCTAGGGTGCAGAGCCTCATTTTTGCTTTCCAAAGTCTTACTCTTGTCTTACAAAGCCTCATTTTAGGCTCCAAACCCCACATTTTTACGGCCAAAGGCTCACTGTTAGTTTGCATAGTCTCATTTCAGGCTCCAAAGCCTCTTTTTTTAGCATCCAGACAGGCATCCTTAGGGTCCGAGCCGCCTCTGGAGGGTTCAAGCCCTCCTTTGGAGCTTCCAAAGTTCCAGGGTTTGTGCTTTTAAGGTTCAAAGATGCATTTTAAGGGCCCAGAGCATCATTTTTAAGTGGAAAGCCGCATTGTTCGAGTCCAAAGCCACATTTCTAGGGTCCAGAGCCTCATTTTTACTTTCCAAAGTCTTACTCTTGTCTTACAAAGCCACATTTTAGGCTCCAAACCCCACATTTTGACAGCCAAGGGCTCACTGTTAGTTTGCATAGTCTCATTTCAGTCTCCAAGCCTCTTTTTTAGCATCCAGACAGGCATCCTTAGGGTCCGAGCCGCCTCTGGAGGGTCCAAGCCCTCCTTTGGAGGGTCCAAAGTTCCAGCGTTTGTGCTTTTAAGGTTCAAAGATGCATTTTCATGGCCCAGAGCATCATTTTTAAGTGGAAAGCCGCATTGTTCGACTCCAAAAGCCACATTTCTAGGGTGCAGAGCCTCATTTTTACTTTCCAAAGTCTTACTCTTGTCTTACAAAGCCACATTTTAGGCTCCAAACCCCACATATTTATGGCAAAAAGGCTCACTGTTAGTTTGCATAGTCTCATTTCAGACTCCAAAGCCTCTTTTCTTAGCATCCAGACAGGCATCCTTAGGGTCCGAGCCGCCTCTGGAGGGTCCAAGCCCTCCTTTGGAGCTTCCAAAGTTCCAGGGATTGCGTATTTGGAGGTTCAAAGATGCATTTAAAGGGCCCAGAGCATCATTTTTAAGTGGAAAGCCGCATGGTTCAAGTCCAAAGCCACATTTCTAGGGTGCAGAGCCTCATTTTTGCTTTCCAAAGTCTTACTCTTGTCTTACAAAGCCTCATTTTAGGCTCCAAACCCCACATTTTTACGGCCAAAGGCTCACTGTTAGTTTGCATAGTCTCATTTCAGGCTCCAAAGCCTCTTTTTTTAGCATCCAGACAGGCATCCTTAGGGTCCGAGCCGCCTCTGGAGGGTTCAAGCCCTCCTTTGGAGCTTCCAAAGTTCCAGGGTTTGTGCTTTTAAGGTTCAAAGATGCATTTTAAGGGCCCAGAGCATCATTTTTAAGTGGAAAGCCGCATTGTTCGAGTCCAAAGCCACATTTCTAGGGTCCAGAGCCTCATTTTTACTTTCCAAAGTCTTACTCTTGTCTTACAAAGCCACATTTTAGGCTCCAAACCCCACATTTTGACAGCCAAGGGCTCACTGTTAGTTTGCATAGTCTCATTTCAGTCTCCAAGCCTCTTTTTTAGCATCCAGACAGGCATCCTTAGGGTCCGAGCCGCCTCTGGAGGGTCCAAGCCCTCCTTTGGAGGGTCCAAAGTTCCAGCGTTTGTGCTTTTAAGGTTCAAAGATGCATTTTCATGGCCCAGAGCATCATTTTTAAGTGGAAAGCCGCATTGTTTGACTCCAAAAGCCACATTTCTAGGGTGCAGAGCCTCATTTTTACTTTCCAAAGTCTTACTCTTGTCTTACAAAGCCACATTTTAGGCTCCAAACCCCACATTTTTATGGCAAAAAGGCTCACTGTTAGTTTGCATAGTCTCATTTCAGGCTCCAAAGACTCTTTTCTTAGCATCCAGACAGGCATCCTTAGGGTCCGAGCCACCTCTGGAGAGTCCAAGCCCTCCTTTGGAGCTTCCAAAGTTCCAGGGTTTGTGCTTTTAAGGTTCAAAGATGCATTTAAAGGGCCCAGAGCATCATTTTTAAGTGGAAAGCCACATTGTTCAAGTCCAAAGCCACATTTCTAGGGTGCAGAGCCTCATTTTTGCTTTCCAAAGTCTTACTCTTGTCTTACAAAGCCTCATTTTAGGCTCCAAACCCCACATTTTTACGGCCAAAGGCTCACTGTTAGTGTGCATAGTCTCATTTCAGGCTCCAAAGCCTCTTTTTTAGCATCCAGACAGGCATCCTTAGGGTCCGAGCCGCCTCTGGAGGGTCCAAGCCCTCCTTTGGAGCTTCCAAAGTTCCAGGGTTTGTGCTTTTAAGGTTCAAAGATGCGTTTTAAGGGCCCAGAGCATCATTTTTAAGCCCAAAGTCTGATTTGAAAGGTCCAAAGCCTCATTGGTCGACTCCAAATCAAAATTTCTAGGGTGCAGAGCCTCATTTTTACTTTCCAAAGTCTTACTCTTGTCTTACAAAGCCACATTTTAGGCTCCAAACCCCACATTTTTACGGCCAAAGGCTCACTGTTAGTTTGCATAGTCTCATTTCAGGCTCCAAAGCCTCTTTTTTTAGCATCCAGACAGGCATCCTTAGGGTCCGAGCCGCCTCTGGAGGGTCCAAGCCCTCATTTGGAGGGTCCAAAGTTCCAGGGTTTGCATATTTGGAGGTTCAAAGATGCATTTCAAGGGCCCACAGCATCATTTTTAAGCCCAAAGTCTGATTTGAAAGGTCCAAAGCCTCATTGGTCGAGTCCAAAGCCACATTTCTAGGGTCCAAAGCCTCATTTTTACTTTCCAAAGTCTTACTCTTGTCTTACAAAGCCACATTTTAGGCTCCAAACCCCACATTTTGACAGCCAAGGCCTCACTGTTAGTTTGCATAGTCTCATTTCAGGCTCCAAAGCCTCTTTTTTTAGCATCCAGACAGGCATCCTTAGGGTCCGAGCCGCCTCTGGAGGGTCCAAGCCCTCCTTTGGAGGGTCCAAAGTTCCAGGGTTTGTGCTTTTAAGGTTCAAAGATGCATTTTCATGGCCCAGAGCATCATTTTTAAGTGGAAAGCCGCATTGTTCGACTCCAAAAGCCACATTTCTAGGGTCCAAAGCCTCATTTTTACTTTCCAAAGTCTTACTCTTGTCTTACAAAGCCTCATTTTAGGCTCCAAACCCCACATTTTGACAGCCAAAGGCTCACTGTTAGTGTGCATAGTCTCATTTCAGGCTCCAAAGCCTCTATTTTAGCATCCAGACAGGCATCCTTAAGGTCCGAGCCGCCTCTGGAGGGTCCAAGCCCTCATTTGGAGGGTCCAAGGTTCCAGGGATTGCATATTTGGAGGTTCAAAGATGCATTTTAAGGGCCCACAGCATCATTTTTAAGCCCAAAGTCTGATTTGAAAGGTCCAAAGCCTCATTGGTCGAGTCCAAATCAAAATTTCTAGGGTGCAGAGCCTCATTTTTACTTTCCAAAGTCTTACTCTTGTCTTACTAAGCCACATTTTAGGCTCCAAACCCCACATTTTTATGGCCAAAGGCTCACTGTTAGTGTGCATAGTCTCATTTCAGGCTCCAAGCCTCTTTTTTTAGCATCCAAACAGGCATCCTTAGGGTCCGAGCCACCTCTGGAGGGTCCAAGCCCTCATTTGGAGCTTCCAAAGTTCCAGGGTTTGTGCTTTTAAGGTTCAAAGATGCATTTCAAGGGCCCAGAGCATCATTTTTAAGTGGAAAGCTGCATTGTTCGAGTCCAAAGCCACATTTCTACGGTCCAAGGCCTCATTTTTACTTTCCAAAGTCTTACTCTTGTCTTACAAAGCCACATTTTAGGCTCCAAACCCCACATATTTATGGCAAAAAGGCTCACTGTTAGTTTGCATAGTCTCATTTCAGACTCCAAAGCCTCTTTTCTTAGCATCCAGACAGGCATCCTTAGGATCCGAGCCGCCTCTGGAGGGTCCAAGCCCTCCTTTGGAGCTTCCAAAGTTCCAGGGATTGCGTATTTGGAGGTTCAAAGATGCATTTAAAGGGCCCAGAGCATCATTTTTAAGTGGAAAGCCGCATGGTTCAAGTTCAAAGCCACATTTCTAGGGTGCAGAGCCTCATTTTTGCTTTCCAAAGTCTTACTCTTGTCTTACAAAGCCTCATTTTAGGCTCCAAACCCCACATTTTTATGGCCAAAGGCTCACTGTTAGTTTGCATAGTCTCATTTCAGGCTCCAAAGCCTCTTTCTTAGCATCCAGACAGGCATCCTTAGGGTCCAAGCCGCCTCTGGAGGGTTCAAGCCCTCCTTTGGAGCTTCCAAAGTTCCAGGGTTTGTGCTTTTAAGGTTCAAAGATGCATTTTCGTGGCCCAGAGCATCATTTTTAAGTGGAAAGCCACATTGTTCGACTCCAAAAGCCACATTTCTACGGTGCAGAGCCTCATTTTTACTTTCCAAAGTCTTACTCTTGTCTTACAAAGCCACATTTTAGGCTCCAAACCCCACATTTTTATGGCAAAAAGGCTCACTTTTAGTTTGCATAGTCTCATTTCAGGCTCCAAAGCCTCTTTTTTTAGGATCCAGACAGGCATCCTTAGGGTCCGAGCCGCCTCTGGAGGGTCCAAGCCCTCATTTGGAGGGTCCAAAGTTCCAGGGTTTGCATATTTGGAGGTTCAAAGATGCATTTCAAGGGCCCACAGCATCATTTTTAAGCCCAAAGTCTGATTTGAAAGGTCCAAAGCCTCATTGGTCGAGTCCAAATCAAAATTTCTAGGGTGCAGAGCCTCATTTTTACTTTCCAAAGTCTTACTCTTGTCTTACTAAGCCACATTTTAGGCTCCAAACCCCACATTTTTATGGCCAAAGGCTCACTGTTAGTGTGCATAGTCTCATTTCAGGCTCCAAGCCTCTTTTTTTAGCATCCAAACAGGCATCCTTAGGGTCCGAGCCGCCTCTGGAGGGTTCAAGCCCTCCTTTGGAGCTTCCAAAGTTCCAGGGTTTGTGCTTTTAAGGTTCAAAGATGCATTTTAAGGGCCCAGAGCATCATTTTTAAGTGGAAAGCCGCATTGTTCGAGTCCAAAGCCACATTTCTAGGGTCCAGAGCCTCATTTTTACTTTCCAAAGTCTTACTCTTGTCTTACAAAGCCACATTTTAGGCTCCAAACCCCACATTTTGACAGCCAAGGGCTCACTGTTAGTTTGCATAGTCTCATTTCAGTCTCCAAGCCTCTTTTTTAGCATCCAGACAGGCATCCTTAGGGTCCGAGCCGCCTCTGGAGGGTCCAAGCCCTCCTTTGGAGGGTCCAAAGTTCCAGGGTTTGTGCTTTTAAGGTTCAAAGATGCATTTTCCTGGCCCAGAGCATCATTTTTAAGTGGAAAGCCGCATTGTTCGACTCCAAAAGCCACATTTCTAGGGTGCAGAGCCTCATTTTTACTTTCCAAAGTCTTACTCTTGTCTTACTAAGCCACATTTTAGGCTCCAAACCCCACATTTTTATGGCAAAAAGGCTCACTGTTAGTTTGCATAGTCTCATTTCAGGCTCCAAAGACTCTTTTCTTAGCATCCAGACAGGCATCCTTAGGGTCCGAGCCACCTCTGGAGAGTCCAAGCCCTCCTTTGGAGCTTCCAAAGTTCCAGGGTTTGTGCTTTTAAGGTTCAAAGATGCATTTAAAGGGCCCAGAGCATCATTTTTAAGTGGAAAGCCGCATTGTTCAAGTCCAAAGCCACATTTCTAGGGTGCAGAGCCTCATTTTTGCTTTCCAAAGTCTTACTCTTGTCTTACAAAGCCTCATTTTAGGCTCCAAACCCCACATTTTTACGGCCAAAGGCTCACTGTTAGTTTGCATAGTCTCATTTCAGGCTCCAAAGCCTCTTTTTTAGCATCCAGACAGGCATCCTTAGGGTCCGAGCCGCCTCTGGAGGGTCCAAGCCCTCCTTTGGAGCTTCCAAAGTTCCAGGGTTTGTGCTTTTAAGGTTCAAAGATGCGTTTTAAGGGCCCAGAGCATCATTTTTAAGCCCAAAGTCTGATTTGAAAGGTCCAAAGCCTCATTGGTCGACTCCAAATCAAAATTTCTAGGGTGCAGAGCCTCATTTTTACTTTCCAAAGTCTTACTCTTGTCTTACAAAGCCACATTTTAGGCTCCAAACCCCACATTTTTACGGCCAAAGGCTCACTGTTAGTTTGCATAGTCTCATTTCAGGCTCCAAAGCCTCTTTTTTTAGCATCCAGACAGGCATCCTTAGGGTCCGAGCCGCCTCTGGAGGGTCCAAGCCCTCATTTGGAGGGTCCAAAGTTCCAGGGTTTGCATATTTGGAGGTTCAAAGATGCATTTCAAGGGCCCACAGCATCATTTTTAAGCCCAAAGTCTGATTTGAAAGGTCCAAAGCCTCATTGGTCGAGTCCAAAGCCACATTTCTAGGGTCCAAAGCCTCATTTTTACTTTCCAAAGTCTTACTCTTGTCTTACAAAGCCACATTTTAGGCTCCAAACCCCACATTTTGACAGCCAAGGCCTCACTGTTAGTTTGCATAGTCTCATTTCAGGCTCCAAAGCCTCTTTTTTTAGCATCCAGACAGGCATCCTTAGGGTCCGAGCCGCCTCTGGAGGGTCCAAGCCCTCCTTTGGAGGGTCCAAAGTTCCAGGGTTTGTGCTTTTAAGGTTCAAAGATGCATTTTCATGGCCCAGAGCATCATTTTTAAGTGGAAAGCCGCATTGTTCGACTCCAAAAGCCACATTTCTAGGGTCCAAAGCCTCATTTTTACTTTCCAAAGTCTTACTCTTGTCTTACAAAGCCTCATTTTAGGCTCCAAACCCCACATTTTGACAGCCAAAGGCTCACTGTTAGTGTGCATAGTCTCATTTCAGGCTCCAAAGCCTCTTTTTTTAGCATCCAGACAGGCATCCTTAAGGTCCGAGCCGCCTCTGGAGGGTCCAAGCCCTCATTTGGAGGGTCCAAGGTTCCAGGGATTGCATATTTGGAGGTTCAAAGATGCATTTTAAGGGCCCACAGCATCATTTTTAAGCCCAAAGTCTGATTTGAAAGGTCCAAAGCCTCATTGGTCGAGTCCAAATCAAAATTTCTAGGGTGCAGAGCCTCATTTTTACTTTCCAAAGTCTTACTCTTGTCTTACTAAGCCACATTTTAGGCTCCAAACCCCACATTTTTATGGCCAAAGGCTCACTGTTAGTGTGCATAGTCTCATTTCAGGCTCCAAGCCTCTTTTTTTAGCATCCAAACAGGCATCCTTAGGGTCCGAGCCACCTCTGGAGGGTCCAAGCCCTCATTTGGAGCTTCCAAAGTTCCAGGGTTTGTGCTTTTAAGGTTCAAAGATGCATTTCAAGGGCCCAGAGCATCATTTTTAAGTGGAAAGCTGCATTGTTCGAGTCCAAAGCCACATTTCTACGGTCCAAGGCCTCATTTTTACTTTCCAAAGTCTTACTCTTGTCTTACAAAGCCACATTTTAGGCTCCAAACCCCACATATTTATGGCAAAAAGGCTCACTGTTAGTTTGCATAGTCTCATTTCAGACTCCAAAGCCTCTTTTTTTAGCATCCAGACAGGCATCCTTAAGGTCCGAGCCGCCTCTGGAGGGTCCAAGCCCTCATTTGGAGGTTCCAAAGTTCCAGGGATTGCGTATTTGGAGGTTCAAAGATGCATTTAAAGGGCCCAGAGCATCATTTTTAAGTGGAAAGCCGCATGGTTCAAGTCCAAAGCCACATTTCTAGGGTGCAGAGCCTCATTTTTGCTTTCCAAAGTCTTACTCTTGTCTTACAAAGCCTCATTTTAGGCTCCAAACCCCACATTTTTACGGCCAAAGGCTCACTGTTAGTTTGCATAGTCTCATTTCAGGCTCCAAAGCCTCTTTTTTAGCATCCAGACAGGCATCCTTAGGGTCCGAGCCGCCTCTGGAGGGTTCAAGCCCTCCTTTGGAGCTTCCAAAGTTCCAGGGTTTGTGCTTTTAAGGTTCAAAGATGCGTTTTAAGGGCCCAGAGCATCATTTTTAAGCCCAAAGTCTGATTTGAAAGGTCCAAAGCCTCAGTGGTCGACTCCAAATCAAAATTTCTAGGGTGCAGAGCCTCATTTTTACTTTCCAAAGTCTTACTCTTGTCTTACAAAGCCACATTTTAGGCTCCAAACCCCACATTTTTACGGCCAAAGGCTCACTGTTAGTTTGCATAGTCTCATTTCAGGCTCCAAGCCTCTTTTTTAGCATCCAGACAGGCATCCTTAGGGTCCAAGCCGCCTCTGGAGGGTCCAAGCCCTACTTTGGAGGGTCCAAAGTTCCAGGGTTTGTGCTTTTAAGGTTCAAAGATGCATTTTCATGGCCCAGAGCATCATTTTTAAGTGGAAAGCCACATTGTTCGACTCCAAAAGCCACATTTCTAGGGTGCAGAGCCTCATTTTTACTTTCCAAAGTCTTACTCTTGTCTTACAAAGCCACATTTTAGGCTCCAAACCCCACATTTTGACAGCCAAAGGCTCACTTTTAGTTTGCATAGTCTCATTTCAGGCTCCAAAGCCTCTTTTTTTAGCATCCAGACAGGCATCCTTAGGGTCCGAGCCGCCTCTGGAGGGTCCAAGCCCTCATTTGGAGGGTCCAAAGTTCCAGGGTTTGCATATTTGGAGGTTCAAAGATGCATTTCAAGGGCCCACAGCATCATTTTTAAGCCCAAAGTCTGATTTGAAAGGTCCAAAGCCTCATTGGTCGAGTCCAAAGCCACATTTCTACGGTCCAAGGCCTCATTTTTACTTTCCAAAGTCTTACTCTTGTCTTACAAAGCCACATTTTAGGCTCCAAACCCCACATATTTATGGCAAAAAGGCTCACTGTTAGTTTGCATAGTCTCATTTCAGACTCCAAAGCCTCTTTTCTTAGCATCCAGACAGGCATCCTTAGGATCCGAGCCGCCTCTGGAGGGTCCAAGCCCTCCTTTGGAGCTTCCAAAGTTCCAGGGATTGCGTATTTGGAGGTTCAAAGATGCATTTAAAGGGCCCAGAGCATCATTTTTAAGTGGAAAGCCGCATGGTTCAAGTCCAAAGCCACATTTCTAGGGTGCAGAGCCTCATTTTTGCTTTCCAAAGTCTTACTCTTGTCTTACAAAGCCACATTTTAGGCTCCAAACCCCACATTTTTACGGCCAAAGGCTCACTGTTAGTTTGCATAGTCTCATTTCAGGCTCCAAAGCCTCTTTTTTAGCATCCAGACAGGCATCCTTAGGGTCCGAGCCACCTCTGGAGAGTCCAAGCCCTCCTTTGGAGCTTCCAAAGTTCCAGGGTTTGTGCTTTTAAGGTTCAAAGATGCATTTTAAGGGCCCAGAGCATCATTTTTAAGTGGAAAGCCGCATTGTTCGACTCCAAAAGCCACATTTCTAGGGTGCAGAGCCCCATTTTTGCTTTCCAAAGTCTTACTCTTGTCTTACAAAGCCTCATTTTAGGCTCCAAACCCCACATTTTTATGGCCAAAGGCTCACTGTTAGTTTGCATAGTCTCATTTCAGTCTCCAAGCCTCTTTTTTAGCATCCAGACAGGCATCCTTAGGGTCCGAGCCGCCTCTGGAGGGTCCAAGCCCTCCTTTGGAGGGTCCAAAGTTCCAGGGTTTGTGCTTTTAAGGTTCAAAGATGCATTTTCATGGCCCAGAGCATCATTTTTAAGTGGAAAGCCGCATTGTTCGACTCCAAAAGCCACATTTCTAGGGTGCAGAGCCTCATTTTTACTTTCCAAAGTCTTACTCTTGTCTTACAAAGCCACATTTTAGGCTCCAAACCCCACATTTTTATGGCAAAAAGGCTCACTGTTAGTTTGCATAGTCTCATTTCAGGCTCCAAAGACTCTTTTTTAGCATCCAGACAGGCATCCTTAGGGTCCGAGCCACCTCTGGAGAGTCCAAGCCCTCCTTTGGAGCTTCCAAAGTTCCAGGGTTTGTGCTTTTAAGGTTCAAAGATGCATTTAAAGGGCCCAGAGCATCATTTTTAAGTGGAAAGCCGCATTGTTCAAGTCCAAAGCCACATTTCTAGGGTGCAGAGCCTCATTTTTGCTTTCCAAAGTCTTACTCTTGTCTTACAAAGCCTCATTTTAGGCTCCAAACCCCACATTTTTACGGCCAAAGGCTCACTGTTAGTTTGCATAGTCTCATTTCAGGCTCCAAAGCCTCTTTTTTAGCATCCAGACAGGCATCCTTAGGGTCCGAGCCACCTCTGGAGGGTTCAAGCCCTCCTTTGGAGCTTCCAAAGTTCCAGGGTTTGTGCTTTTAAGGTTCAAAGATGCGTTTTAAGGGCCCAGAGCATCATTTTTAAGCCCAAAGTCTGATTTGAAAGGTCCAAAGCCTCATTGGTCGACTCCAAATCAAAATTTCTAGGGTGCAGAGCCTCATTTTTACTTTCCAAAGTCTTACTCTTGTCTTACAAAGCCACATTTTAGGCTCCAAACCCCACATTTTTACGGCCAAAGGCTCACTGTTAGTTTGCATAGTCTCATTTCAGGCTCCAAAGCCTCTTTTTTTAGCATCCAGACAGGCATCCTTAGGGTCCGAGCCGCCTCTGGAGGGTCCAAGCCCTCATTTGGAGGGTCCAAAGTTCCAGGGTTTGCATATTTGGAGGTTCAAAGATGCATTTCAAGGGCCCACAGCATCATTTTTAAGCCCAAAGTCTGATTTGAAAGGTCCAAAGCCTCATTGGTCGAGTCCAAATCAAAATTTCTAGGGTGCAGAGCCTCATTTTTACTTTCCAAAGTCTTACTCTTGTCTTACTAAGCCACATTTTAGGCTCCAAACCCCACATTTTTATGGCCAAAGGCTCACTGTTAGTGTGCATAGTCTCATTTCAGGCTCCAAGCCTCTTTTTTTAGCATCCAAACAGGCATCCTTAGGGTCCGAGCCACCTCTGGAGGGTCCAAGCCCTCATTTGGAGCTTCCAAAGTTCCAGGGTTTGTGCTTTTAAGGTTCAAAGATGCATTTCAAGGGCCCAGAGCATCATTTTTAAGTGGAAAGCCGCATTGTTCAAGTCCAAAGCCACATTTCTAGGGTGCAGAGCCTCATTTTTACTTTCCAAAGTCTTACTCTTGTCTTACAAAGCCACATTTTAGGCTCCAAACCCCACATTTTGACAGCCAAAGGCTCACTGTTAGTGTGCATAGTCTCATTTCAGGCTCCAAGCCTCTTTTCTTAGCATCCAGACAGGCATCCTTAGGGTCCGAACCGCATCTGGAGGGTCCAAGCCCTCATTTGGAGGGTCCAAAGTTCCAGGGTTTGTGCTTTTAAGGTTCAAAGATGCATTTTAAGGGCCCACAGCATCATTTTTAAGCCCAAAGTCTGATTTGAAAGGTCCAAAGCCTCATTGGTCGAGTCCAAATCAAAATTTCTAGGGTGCAGAGCCTCATTTTTACTTTCCAAAGTCTTACTCTTGTCTTACTAAGCCACATTTTAGGCTCCAAACCCCACATTTTTATGGCCAAAGGCTCACTGTTAGTGTGCATAGTCTCATTTCAGGCTCCAAGCCTCTTTTTTTAGCATCCAAACAGGCATCCTTAGGGTCCGAGCCACCTCTGGAGGGTCCAAGCCCTCATTTGGAGCTTCCAAAGTTCCAGGGTTTGTGCTTTTAAGGTTCAAAGATGCATTTCAAGGGCCCAGAGCATCATTTTTAAGTGGAAAGCCGCATTGTTCGAGTCCAAAGCCACATTTCTAGGGTCCAGAGCCTCATTTTTACTTTCCAAAGTCTTACTCTTGTCTTACAAAGCCACATTTTAGGCTCCAAACCCCACATTTTGACAGCCAAAGGCTCACTGTTAGTGTGCATAGTCTCATTTCAGGCTCCAAAGCCTCTTTTTTTAGCATCCAGACAGGCATCCTTAAGGTCCGAGCCGCCTCTGGAGGGTCCAAGCCCTCCTTTGGAGCTTCCAAAGTTCCAGGGATTGCGTATTTGGAGGTTCAAAGATGCATTTTCATGGCCCAGAGCATCATTTTTAAGTGGAAAGCCGCATGGTTCAAGTTCAAAGCCACATTTCTAGGGTGCAGAGCCTCATTTTTGCTTTCCAAAGTCTTACTCTTGTCTTACAAAGCCTCATTTTAGGCTCCAAACCCCACATTTTTATGGCCAAAGGCTCACTGTTAGTTTGCATAGTCTCATTTCAGGCTCCAAAGCCTCTTTTTTACCATCCAGACAGGCATCCTTAGGGTCCAAGCCGCCTCTGGAGGGTTCAAGCCCTCCTTTGGAGCTTCCAAAGTTCCAGGGTTTGTGCTTTTAAGGTTCAAAGATGCGTTTTAAGGGCCCAGAGCATCATTTTTAAGCCCAAAGTCTGATTTGAAAGGTCCAAAGCCTCAGTGGTCGACTCCAAATCAAAATTTCTAGGGTGCAGAGCCTCATTTTTACTTTCCAAAGTCTTACTCTTGTCTTACTAAGCCACATTTTAGGCTCCAAACCCCACATTTTTATGGCCAAAGGCTCACTGTTAGTGTGCATAGTCTCATTTCAGGCTCCAAGCCTCTTTTTTTAGCATCCAGACAGGCATCCTTAGGGTCCGAGCCACCTCTGGAGGGTCCAAGCCCTCATTTGGAGCTTCCAAAGTTCCAGGGTTTGTGCTTTTAAGGTTCAAAGATGCATTTCAAGGGCCCAGAGCATCATTTTTAAGTGGAAAGCCGCATTGTTCGAGTCCAAAGCCACATTTCTACGGTCCAAGGCCTCATTTTTACTTTCCAAAGTCTTACTCTTGTCTTACAAAGCCACATTTTAGGCTCCAAACCCCACATCTTTATGGCAAAAAGGCTCACTGTTAGTTTGCATAGTCTCATTTCAGACTCCAAAGCCTCTTTTCTTAGCATCCAGACAGGCATCCTTAGGGTCCGAGCCGCCTCTGGAGGGTCCAAGCCCTCCTTTGGAGCTTCCAAAGTTCCAGGGATTGCGTATTTGGAGGTTCAAAGATGCATTTAAAGGGCCCAGAGCATCATTTTTAAGTGGAAAGCCGCATGGTTCAAGTCCAAAGCCACATTTCTAGGGTGCAGAGCCTCATTTTTGCTTTCCAAAGTCTTACTCTTGTCTTACAAAGCCTCATTTTAGGCTCCAAACCCCACATTTTTACGGCCAAAGGCTCACTGTTAGTTTGCATAGTCTCATTTCAGGCTCCAAAGCCTCTTTTTTAGCATCCAGACAGGCATCCTTAGGGTCCGAGCCGCCTCTGGAGGGTTCAAGCCCTCCTTTGGAGCTTCCAAAGTTCCAGGGTTTGTGCTTTTAAGGTTCAAAGATGCATTTTAAGGGCCCAGAGCATCATTTTTAAGTGGAAAGCCGCATTGTTCGAGTCCAAATCCACATTTCTAGGGTCCAGAGCCTCATTTTTACTTTCCAAAGTCTTACTCTTGTCTTACAAAGCCACATTTTAGGCTCCAAACCCCACATTTTGACAGCCAAGGGCTCACTGTTAGTTTGCATAGTCTCATTTCAGTCTCCAAGCCTCTTTTTTAGCATCCAGACAGGCATCCTTAGGGTCCGAGCCGCCTCTGGAGGGTCCAAGCCCTCATTTGGAGGGTCCAAAGTTCCAGGGTTTGTGCTTTTAAGGTTCAAAGATGCATTTTCATGGCCCAGAGCATCATTTTTAAGTGGAAAGCCGCATTGTTCGACTCCAAAAGCCACATTTCTAGGGTGCAGAGCCTCATTTTTACTTTCCAAAGTCTTACTCTTGTCTTACAAAGCCACATTTTAGGCTCCAAACCCCACATTTTTATGGCAAAAAGGCTCACTGTTAGTTTGCATAGTCTCATTTCAGGCTCCAAAGACTCTTTTCTTAGCATCCAGACAGGCATCCTTAGGGTCCGAGCCACCTCTGGAGAGTCCAAGCCCTCCTTTGGAGCTTCCAAAGTTCCAGGGTTTGTGCTTTTAAGGTTCAAAGATGCATTTAAAGGGCCCAGAGCATCATTTTTAAGTGGAAAGCCGCATGGTTCAAGTCCAAAGCCACATTTCTAGGGTGCAGAGCCTCATTTTTGCTTTCCAAAGTCTTACTCTTGTCTTACAAAGCCTCATTTTAGGCTCCAAACCCCACATTTTTACGGCCAAAGGCTCACTGTTAGTTTGCATAGTCTCATTTCAGGCTCCAAAGCCTCTTTTTTAGCATCCAGACAGGCATCCTTAGGGTCCGAGCCGCCTCTGGAGGGTTCAAGCCCTCCTTTGGAGCTTCCAAAGTTCCAGGGTTTGTGCTTTTAAGGTTCAAAGATGCATTTTAAGGGCCCAGAGCATCATTTTTAAGTGGAAAGCCGCATTGTTCGAGTCCAAAGCCACATTTCTAGGGTGCAGAGCCTCATTTTTACTTTCCAAAGTCTTACTCTTGTCTTACAAAGCCACATTTTAGGCTCCAAACCCCACATTTTTACGGCCAAAGGCTCACTGTTAGTTTACATAGTCTCATTTCCGGGTCCAAAGCCTCTTTTTTTAGCATCCAGACAGGCATCCTTAGGGTCCGAGCCGCCTCTGGAGGGTCCAAGCCCTCATTTGGAGGGTCCAAAGTTCCAGGGTTTGCATATTTGGAGGTTCAAAGATGCATTTCAAGGGCCCACAGCATCATTTTTAAGCCCAAAGTCTGATTTGAAAGGTCCAAAGCCTCATTGGTCGACTCCAAATCAAAATTTCTAGGGTGCAGAGCCTCATTTTTACTTTCCAAAGTCTTACTCTTGTCTTACAAAGCCACATTTTAGGCTCCAAACCCCACATTTTTACGGCCAAAGGCTCACTGTTAGTTTGCATAGTCTCATTTCAGGCTCCAAAGCCTCTTTTTTTAGCATCCAGACAGGCATCCTTAGGGTCCGAGACGCCTCTGGAGGGTCCAAGCCCTCATTTGGAGCTTCCAAAGTTCCAGGGTTTGCATATTTGGAGGTTCAAAGATGCATTTCAAGGGCCCACAGCATCATTTTTAAGCCCAAAGTCTGATTTGAAAGGTCCAAAGCCTCATTGGTCGAGTCCAAAGCCACATTTCTAGGGTCCAAAGCCTCATTTTTACTTTCCAAAGTCTTACTCTTGTCTTACAAAGCCACATTTTAGGCTCCAAACCCCACATTTTGACAGCCAAGGCCTCACTGTTAGTTTGCATAGTCTCATTTCAGGCTCCAAAGCCTCTTTTTTTAGCATCCAGACAGGCATCCTTAGGGTCCGAGCCGCCTCTGGAGGGTCCAAGCCCTCATTTGGAGGGTCCAAAGTTCCAGGGATTGCATATTTGGAGGTTCAAAGATGCATTTTAAGGGCCCACAGCATCATTTTTAAGTGGAAAGCTGCATTGTTCGAGTCCAAATCAAAATTTCTAGGGTGCAGAGCCTCATTTTTACTTTCCAAAGTCTTACTCTTGTCTTACAAAGCCACATTTTAGGCTCCAAACCCCACATTTTGACAGCCAAAGGCTCACTGTTAGTGTGCATAGTCTCATTTCAGGCTCCAAGCCTCTTTTCTTAGCATCCAGACAGGCATCCTTAGGGTCCGAACCGCATCTGGAGGGTCCAAGCCCTCATTTGGAGGGTCCAAAGTTCCAGGGTTTGTGCTTTTAAGGTTCAAAGATGCATTTTAAGGGCCCACAGCATCATTTTTAAGCCCAAAGTCTGATTTGAAAGGTCCAAAGCCTCATTGGTCGACTCCAAATCAAAATTTCTAGGGTCCAAAGCCTCATTTTTACTTTCCAAAGTCTTACTCTTGTCTTACAAAGCCACATTTTAGGCTCCAAACCCCACATTTTGACAGCCAAAGGCTCACTGTTAGTGTGCATAGTCTCATTTCAGGCTCCAAAGCCTCTTTTTTTAGCATCCAGACAGGCATCCTTAGGGTCCGAGCCGCCTCTGGAGGGTCCAAGCCCTCCTTTGGAGCTTCCAAAGTTCCAGGGTTTGTGCTTTTAAGGTTCAAAGATGCATTTAAAGGGCCCAGAGCATCATTTTTAAGTGGAAAGCCGCATTGTTCGACTCCAAAAGCCACATTTCTAGGGTGCAGAGCCTCATTTTTACTTTCCAAAGTCTTACTCTTGTCTTACAAAGCCTCATTTTAGGCTCCAAACCCCACATTTTGACAGCCAAAGGCTCACTGTTAGTGTGCATAGTCTCATTTCAGGCTCCAAAGCCTCTTTTTTTAGCATCCAGACAGGCATCCTTAAGGTCCGAGCCGCCTCTGGAGGGTCCAAGCCCTCATTTGGAGGGTCCAAGGTTCCAGGGATTGCATATTTGGAGGTTCAAAGATGCGTTTTAAGGGCCCACAGCATCATTTTTAAACCCAAAGTCTGATTTGAAAGGTCCAAAGCCTCATTGGTCGACTCCAAATCAAAATTTCTAGGGTGCAGAGCCTCATTTTTACTTTCCAAAGTCTTACTCTTGTCTTACTAAGCCACATTTTAGGCTCCAAACCCCACATTTTTATGGCCAAAGGCTCACTGTTAGTGTGCATAGTCTCATTTCAGGCTCCAAGCCTCTTTTTTTAGCATCCAAACAGGCATCCTTAGGGTCCGAGCCACCTCTGGAGGGTCCAAGCCCTCATTTGGAGCTTCCAAAGTTCCAGGGTTTGTGCTTTTAAGGTTCAAAGATGCGTTTTAAGGGCCCAGAGCATCATTTTTAAGCCCAAAGTCTGATTTGAAAGGTCCAAAGCCTCATTGGTCGACTCCAAATCAAAATTTCTAGGGTGCAGAGCCTCATTTTTACTTTCCAAAGTCTTACTCTTGTCTTACAAAGCCACATTTTAGGCTCCAAACCCCACATTTTTACGGCCAAAGGCTCACTGTTAGTTTGCATAGTCTCATTTCAGGCTCCAAAGCCTCTTTTTTTAGCATCCAGACAGGCATCCTTAGGGTCCGAGCCGCCTCTGGAGGGTCCAAGCCCTCATTTGGAGGGTCCAAAGTTCCAGGGTTTGCATATTTGGAGGTTCAAAGATGCATTTCAAGGGCCCACAGCATCATTTTTAAGCCCAAAGTCTGATTTGAAAGGTCCAAAGCCTCATTGGTCGAGTCCAAAGCCACATTTCTAGGGTCCAAAGCCTCATTTTTACTTTCCAAAGTCTTACTCTTGTCTTACAAAGCCACATTTTAGGCTCCAAACCCCACATTTTGACAGCCAAGGCCTCACTGTTAGTTTGCATAGTCTCATTTCAGGCTCCAAAGCCTCTTTTTTTAGCATCCAGACAGGCATCCTTAGGGTCCGAGCCGCCTCTGGAGGGTCCAAGCCCTCATTTGGAGCTTCCAAAGTTCCAGGGTTTGCATATTTGGAGGTTCAAAGATGCATTTTAAGCGCCCACAGCATCATTTTTAAGTGGAAAGCTGCATTGTTCGAGTCCAAATCAAAATTTCTAGGGTGCAGAGCCTCATTTTTACTTTCCAAAGTCTTACTCTTGTCTTACAAAGCCACATTTTAGGCTCCAAACCCCACATTTTGACAGCCAAAGGCTCACTGTTAGTTTGCATAGTCTCATTTCAGGCTCCAAAGCCTCTTTTTTTAGCATCCAGACAGGCATCCTTAGGGTCCGAGCCGCCTCTGGAGGGTCCAAGCCCTCCTTTGGAGCTTCCAAAGTTCCAGGGTTTGTGCTTTTAAGGTTCAAAGATGCATTTTCATGGCCCAGAGCATCATTTTTAAGTGGAAAGCCGCATTGTTCGACTCCAAAAGCCACATTTCTAGGGTGCAGAGCCTCATTTTTACTTTCCAAAGTCTTACTCTTGTCTTACAAAGCCTCATTTTAGGCTCCAAACCCCACATTTTGACAGCCAAAGGCTCACTGTTAGTGTGCATAGTCTCATTTCAGGCTCCAAAGCCTCTTTTTTTAGCATCCAGACAGGCATCCTTAAGGTCCGAGCCGCCTCTGGAGGGTCCAAGCCCTCATTTGGAGGGTCCAAGGTTCCAGGGATTGCATATTTGGAGGTTCAAAGATGCATTTTAAGGGCCCACAGCATCATTTTTAAGCCCAAAGTCTGATTTGAAAGGTCCAAAGCCTCATTGGTCGAGTCCAAATCAAAATTTCTAGGGTGCAGAGCCTCATTTTTACTTTCCAAAGTCTTACTCTTGTCTTACAAAGCCACATTTTAGGCTCCAAACCCCACATATTTATGGCAAAAAGGCTCACTGTTAGTTTGCATAGTCTCATTTCAGACTCCAAAGCCTCTTTTCTTAGCATCCAGACAGGCATCCTTAGGGTCCGAGCCGCCTCTGGAGGGTCCAAGCCCTCCTTTGGAGCTTCCAAAGTTCCAGGGATTGCGTATTTGGAGGTTCAAAGATGCATTTAAAGGGCCCAGAGCATCATTTTTAAGTGGAAAGCCGCATGGTTCAAGTCCAAAGCCACATTTCTAGGGTGCAGAGCCTCATTTTTGCTTTCCAAAGTCTTACTCTTGTCTTACAAAGCCTCATTTTAGGCTCCAAACCCCACATTTTTACGGCCAAAGGCTCACTGTTAGTTTGCATAGTCTCATTTCAGGCTCCAAAGCCTCTTTTTTAGCATCCAGACAGGCATCCTTAGGGTCCGAGCCGCCTCTGGAGGGTCCAAGCCCTCATTTGGAGGGTCCAAAGTTCCAGGGATTGCATATTTGGAGGTTCAAAGATGCATTTTAAGGGCCTACAGCATCATCTTTAAGCCCAAAGTCTGATTTGAATGGTCCAAAGCCTCATTGGTCGACTCCAAAGCCACATTTCTAGGGTCCAAAGCCTCATTTTTACTTTCCAAAGTCTTACTCTTGTCTTACAAAGCCACATTTTAGGCTCCAAACCCCACATTTTTATGGCAAAAAGGCTCACTGTTAGTTTGCATAGTCTCATTTCAGGCTCCAAAGCCTCTTTTCTTAGCATCCAGACAGGCATCCTTAGGGTCCGAGCCGCCTCTGGAGAGTCCAAGCCCTCCTTTGGAGCTTCCAAAGTTCCAGGGTTTGTGCTTTTAAGGTTCAAAGATGCATTTTAAGGGCCCAGAGCATCATTTTTAAGTGGAAAGCCGCATTGTTCAAGTCCAAAGCCACATTTCTAGGGTGCAGAGCCTCATTTTTACTTTCCAAAGTCTTACTCTTGTCTTACAAAGCCACATTTTAGGCTCCAAACCCCACATTTTTACGGCCAAAGGCTCACTGTTAGTTTGCATAGTCTCATTTCAGGCTCCAAAGCCTCTTTTTTAGCATCCAGACAGGCATCCTTAGGGTCCGATCCGCCTCTGGAGGGTCCAAGCCCTCCTTTGGAGCTTCCAAAGTTCCAGGGATTGCGTATTTGGAGGTTCAAAGATGCATTTAAAGGGCCCAGAGCATCATTTTTAAGTGGAAAGCCGCATTGTTCAAGTCCAAAGCCACATTTCTAGGGTGCAGAGCCTCATTTTTGCTTTCCAAAGTCTTACTCTTGTCTTACAAAGCCTCATTTTAGGCTCCAAACCCCACATTTTTACGGCCAAAGGCTCACTGTTAGTTTGCATAGTCTCATTTCAGGCTCCAAAGCCTCTTTTTTAGCATCCAGACAGGCATCCTTAGGGTCCGAGCCACCTCTGGAGGGTTCAAGCCCTCCTTTGGAGCTTCCAAAGTTCCAGGGTTTGTGCTTTTAAGGTTCAAAGATGCGTTTTAAGGGCCCAGAGCATCATTTTTAAGCCCAAAGTCTGATTTGAAAGGTCCAAAGCCTCAGTGGTCGACTCCAAATCAAAATTTCTAGGGTGCAGAGCCTCATTTTTACTTTCCAAAGTCTTACTCTTGTCTTACAAAGCCACATTTTAGGCTCCAAACCCCACATTTTTACGGCCAAAGGCTCACTGTTAGTTTGCATAGTCT
The DNA here is from genome assembly GCF_964188355.1 of Buteo buteo. NCBI lineage: Eukaryota > Metazoa > Chordata > Aves > Accipitriformes > Accipitridae > Buteo > Buteo buteo. The sequence goes on from NC_134203.1 coordinate 381,667, forward strand.
CATTTCAGGCTCCAAAGCCTCTTTTTTTAGCATCCAGACAGGCATCCTTAGGGTCCGAGCCGCCTCTGGAGGGTCCAAGCCCTCATTTGGAGGGTCCAAAGTTCCAGGGTTTGCATATTTGGAGGTTCAAAGATGCATTTCAAGGGCCCACAGCATCATTTTTAAGCCCAAAGTCTGATTTGAAAGGTCCAAAGCCTCATTGGTCGAGTCCAAATCAAAATTTCTAGGGTGCAGAGCCTCATTTTTACTTTCCAAAGTCTTACTCTTGTCTTACTAAGCCACATTTTAGGCTCCAAACCCCACATTTTTATGGCCAAAGGCTCACTGTTAGTGTGCATAGTCTCATTTCAGGCTCCAAGCCTCTTTTTTTAGCATCCAGACAGGCATCCTTAGGGTCCGAGCCACCTCTGGAGGGTCCAAGCCCTCATTTGGAGCTTCCAAAGTTCCAGGGTTTGTGCTTTTAAGGTTCAAAGATGCATTTCAAGGGCCCAGAGCATCATTTTTAAGTGGAAAGCCGCATTGTTCGAGTCCAAAGCCACATTTCTAGGGTCCAGAGCCTCATTTTTACTTTCCAAAGTCTTACTCTTGTCTTACAAAGCCACATTTTAGGCTCCAAACCCCACATTTTGACAGCCAAAGGCTCACTGTTAGTGTGCATAGTCTCATTTCAGGCTCCAAAGCCTCTTTTTTTAGCATCCAGACAGGCATCCTTAAGGTCCGAGCCGCCTCTGGAGGGTCCAAGCCCTCCTTTGGAGCTTCCAAAGTTCCAGGGATTGCGTATTTGGAGGTTCAAAGATGCATTTAAAGGGCCCAGAGCATCATTTTTAAGTGGAAAGCCGCATGGTTCAAGTTCAAAGCCACATTTCTAGGGTGCAGAGCCTCATTTTTGCTTTCCAAAGTCTTACTCTTGTCTTACAAAGCCTCATTTTAGGCTCCAAACCCCACATTTTTATGGCCAAAGGCTCACTGTTAGTTTGCATAGTCTCATTTCAGGCTCCAAAGCCTCTTTTTTAGCATCCAGACAGGCATCCTTAGGGTCCAAGCCGCCTCTGGAGGGTCCAAGCCCTCATTTGGAGCTTCCAAAGTTCCAGGGTTTGTGCTTTTAAGGTTCAAAGATGCGTTTTAAGGGCCCAGAGCATCATTTTTAAGCCCAAAGTCTGATTTGAAAGGTCCAAAGCCTCAGTGGTCGACTCCAAATCAAAATTTCTAGGGTGCAGAGCCTCATTTTTACTTTCCAAAGTCTTACTCTTGTCTTACAAAGCCACATTTTAGGCTCCAAACCCCACATTTTTACGGCCAAAGGCTCACTGTTAGTTTGCATAGTCTCATTTCAGTCTCCAAGCCTCTTTTTTAGCATCCAGACAGGCATCCTTAGGGTCCGAGCCGCCTCTGGAGGGTCCAAGCCCTCCTTTGGAGGGTCCAAAGTTCCAGGGTTTGTGCTTTTAAGGTTCAAAGATGCATTTTCATGGCCCAGAGCATCATTTTTAAGTGGAAAGCCGCATTGTTCGACTCCAAAAGCCACATTTCTAGGGTGCAGAGCCTCATTTTTACTTTCCAAAGTCTTACTCTTGTCTTACAAAGCCACATTTTAGGCTCCAAACCCCACATTTTTATGGCAAAAAGGCTCACTGTTAGTTTGCATAGTCTCATTTCAGGCTCCAAAGACTCTTTTTTAGCATCCAGACAGGCATCCTTAGGGTCCGAGCCACCTCTGGAGAGTCCAAGCCCTCCTTTGGAGCTTCCAAAGTTCCAGGGTTTGTGCTTTTAAGGTTCAAAGATGCATTTAAAGGGCCCAGAGCATCATTTTTAAGTGGAAAGCCGCATTGTTCAAGTCCAAAGCCACATTTCTAGGGTGCAGAGCCTCATTTTTGCTTTCCAAAGTCTTACTCTTGTCTTACAAAGCCTCATTTTAGGCTCCAAACCCCACATTTTTACGGCCAAAGGCTCACTGTTAGTTTGCATAGTCTCATTTCAGGCTCCAAAGCCTCTTTTTTAGCATCCAGACAGGCATCCTTAGGGTCCGAGCCACCTCTGGAGGGTTCAAGCCCTCCTTTGGAGCTTCCAAAGTTCCAGGGTTTGTGCTTTTAAGGTTCAAAGATGCGTTTTAAGGGCCCAGAGCATCATTTTTAAGCCCAAAGTCTGATTTGAAAGGTCCAAAGCCTCATTGGTCGACTCCAAATCAAAATTTCTAGGGTGCAGAGCCTCATTTTTACTTTCCAAAGTCTTACTCTTGTCTTACAAAGCCACATTTTAGGCTCCAAACCCCACATTTTTACGGCCAAAGGCTCACTGTTAGTTTGCATAGTCTCATTTCAGGCTCCAAAGCCTCTTTTTTTAGCATCCAGACAGGCATCCTTAGGGTCCGAGCCGCCTCTGGAGGGTCCAAGCCCTCATTTGGAGGGTCCAAAGTTCCAGGGTTTGCATATTTGGAGGTTCAAAGATGCATTTCAAGGGCCCACAGCATCATTTTTAAGCCCAAAGTCTGATTTGAAAGGTCCAAAGCCTCATTGGTCGAGTCCAAATCAAAATTTCTAGGGTGCAGAGCCTCATTTTTACTTTCCAAAGTCTTACTCTTGTCTTACTAAGCCACATTTTAGGCTCCAAACCCCACATTTTTATGGCCAAAGGCTCACTGTTAGTGTGCATAGTCTCATTTCAGGCTCCAAGCCTCTTTTTTTAGCATCCAAACAGGCATCCTTAGGGTCCGAGCCACCTCTGGAGGGTCCAAGCCCTCATTTGGAGCTTCCAAAGTTCCAGGGTTTGTGCTTTTAAGGTTCAAAGATGCATTTCAAGGGCCCAGAGCATCATTTTTAAGTGGAAAGCCGCATTGTTCAAGTCCAAAGCCACATTTCTAGGGTGCAGAGCCTCATTTTTACTTTCCAAAGTCTTACTCTTGTCTTACAAAGCCACATTTTAGGCTCCAAACCCCACATTTTGACAGCCAAAGGCTCACTGTTAGTGTGCATAGTCTCATTTCAGGCTCCAAGCCTCTTTTCTTAGCATCCAGACAGGCATCCTTAGGGTCCGAACCGCATCTGGAGGGTCCAAGCCCTCATTTGGAGGGTCCAAAGTTCCAGGGTTTGTGCTTTTAAGGTTCAAAGATGCATTTTAAGGGCCCACAGCATCATTTTTAAGCCCAAAGTCTGATTTGAAAGGTCCAAAGCCTCATTGGTCGAGTCCAAATCAAAATTTCTAGGGTGCAGAGCCTCATTTTTACTTTCCAAAGTCTTACTCTTGTCTTACTAAGCCACATTTTAGGCTCCAAACCCCACATTTTTATGGCCAAAGGCTCACTGTTAGTGTGCATAGTCTCATTTCAGGCTCCAAGCCTCTTTTTTTAGCATCCAAACAGGCATCCTTAGGGTCCGAGCCACCTCTGGAGGGTCCAAGCCCTCATTTGGAGCTTCCAAAGTTCCAGGGTTTGTGCTTTTAAGGTTCAAAGATGCATTTCAAGGGCCCAGAGCATCATTTTTAAGTGGAAAGCCGCATTGTTCGAGTCCAAAGCCACATTTCTAGGGTCCAGAGCCTCATTTTTACTTTCCAAAGTCTTACTCTTGTCTTACAAAGCCACATTTTAGGCTCCAAACCCCACATTTTGACAGCCAAAGGCTCACTGTTAGTGTGCATAGTCTCATTTCAGGCTCCAAAGCCTCTTTTTTTAGCATCCAGACAGGCATCCTTAAGGTCCGAGCCGCCTCTGGAGGGTCCAAGCCCTCCTTTGGAGCTTCCAAAGTTCCAGGGATTGCGTATTTGGAGGTTCAAAGATGCATTTAAAGGGCCCAGAGCATCATTTTTAAGTGGAAAGCCGCATGGTTCAAGTTCAAAGCCACATTTCTAGGGTGCAGAGCCTCATTTTTGCTTTCCAAAGTCTTACTCTTGTCTTACAAAGCCTCATTTTAGGCTCCAAACCCCACATTTTTATGGCCAAAGGCTCACTGTTAGTTTGCATAGTCTCATTTCAGGCTCCAAAGCCTCTTTTTTACCATCCAGACAGGCATCCTTAGGGTCCAAGCCGCCTCTGGAGGGTTCAAGCCCTCCTTTGGAGCTTCCAAAGTTCCAGGGTTTGTGCTTTTAAGGTTCAAAGATGCGTTTTAAGGGCCCAGAGCATCATTTTTAAGCCCAAAGTCTGATTTGAAAGGTCCAAAGCCTCAGTGGTCGACTCCAAATCAAAATTTCTAGGGTGCAGAGCCTCATTTTTACTTTCCAAAGTCTTACTCTTGTCTTACTAAGCCACATTTTAGGCTCCAAACCCCACATTTTTATGGCCAAAGGCTCACTGTTAGTGTGCATAGTCTCATTTCAGGCTCCAAGCCTCTTTTTTTAGCATCCAGACAGGCATCCTTAGGGTCCGAGCCACCTCTGGAGGGTCCAAGCCCTCATTTGGAGCTTCCAAAGTTCCAGGGTTTGTGCTTTTAAGGTTCAAAGATGCATTTCAAGGGCCCAGAGCATCATTTTTAAGTGGAAAGCCGCATTGTTCGAGTCCAAAGCCACATTTCTACGGTCCAAGGCCTCATTTTTACTTTCCAAAGTCTTACTCTTGTCTTACAAAGCCACATTTTAGGCTCCAAACCCCACATCTTTATGGCAAAAAGGCTCACTGTTAGTTTGCATAGTCTCATTTCAGACTCCAAAGCCTCTTTTCTTAGCATCCAGACAGGCATCCTTAGGGTCCGAGCCGCCTCTGGAGGGTCCAAGCCCTCCTTTGGAGCTTCCAAAGTTCCAGGGATTGCGTATTTGGAGGTTCAAAGATGCATTTAAAGGGCCCAGAGCATCATTTTTAAGTGGAAAGCCGCATGGTTCAAGTCCAAAGCCACATTTCTAGGGTGCAGAGCCTCATTTTTGCTTTCCAAAGTCTTACTCTTGTCTTACAAAGCCTCATTTTAGGCTCCAAACCCCACATTTTTACGGCCAAAGGCTCACTGTTAGTTTGCATAGTCTCATTTCAGGCTCCAAAGCCTCTTTTTTAGCATCCAGACAGGCATCCTTAGGGTCCGAGCCGCCTCTGGAGGGTTCAAGCCCTCCTTTGGAGCTTCCAAAGTTCCAGGGTTTGTGCTTTTAAGGTTCAAAGATGCATTTTAAGGGCCCAGAGCATCATTTTTAAGTGGAAAGCCGCATTGTTCGAGTCCAAATCCACATTTCTAGGGTCCAGAGCCTCATTTTTACTTTCCAAAGTCTTACTCTTGTCTTACAAAGCCACATTTTAGGCTCCAAACCCCACATTTTGACAGCCAAGGGCTCACTGTTAGTTTGCATAGTCTCATTTCAGTCTCCAAGCCTCTTTTTTAGCATCCAGACAGGCATCCTTAGGGTCCGAGCCGCCTCTGGAGGGTCCAAGCCCTCATTTGGAGGGTCCAAAGTTCCAGGGTTTGTGCTTTTAAGGTTCAAAGATGCATTTTCATGGCCCAGAGCATCATTTTTAAGTGGAAAGCCGCATTGTTCGACTCCAAAAGCCACATTTCTAGGGTGCAGAGCCTCATTTTTACTTTCCAAAGTCTTACTCTTGTCTTACAAAGCCACATTTTAGGCTCCAAACCCCACATTTTTATGGCAAAAAGGCTCACTGTTAGTTTGCATAGTCTCATTTCAGGCTCCAAAGACTCTTTTCTTAGCATCCAGACAGGCATCCTTAGGGTCCGAGCCACCTCTGGAGAGTCCAAGCCCTCCTTTGGAGCTTCCAAAGTTCCAGGGTTTGTGCTTTTAAGGTTCAAAGATGCATTTAAAGGGCCCAGAGCATCATTTTTAAGTGGAAAGCCGCATGGTTCAAGTCCAAAGCCACATTTCTAGGGTGCAGAGCCTCATTTTTGCTTTCCAAAGTCTTACTCTTGTCTTACAAAGCCTCATTTTAGGCTCCAAACCCCACATTTTTACGGCCAAAGGCTCACTGTTAGTTTGCATAGTCTCATTTCAGGCTCCAAAGCCTCTTTTTTAGCATCCAGACAGGCATCCTTAGGGTCCGAGCCGCCTCTGGAGGGTTCAAGCCCTCCTTTGGAGCTTCCAAAGTTCCAGGGTTTGTGCTTTTAAGGTTCAAAGATGCATTTTAAGGGCCCAGAGCATCATTTTTAAGTGGAAAGCCGCATTGTTCGAGTCCAAAGCCACATTTCTAGGGTGCAGAGCCTCATTTTTACTTTCCAAAGTCTTACTCTTGTCTTACAAAGCCACATTTTAGGCTCCAAACCCCACATTTTTACGGCCAAAGGCTCACTGTTAGTTTACATAGTCTCATTTCCGGGTCCAAAGCCTCTTTTTTTAGCATCCAGACAGGCATCCTTAGGGTCCGAGCCGCCTCTGGAGGGTCCAAGCCCTCATTTGGAGGGTCCAAAGTTCCAGGGTTTGCATATTTGGAGGTTCAAAGATGCATTTCAAGGGCCCACAGCATCATTTTTAAGCCCAAAGTCTGATTTGAAAGGTCCAAAGCCTCATTGGTCGACTCCAAATCAAAATTTCTAGGGTGCAGAGCCTCATTTTTACTTTCCAAAGTCTTACTCTTGTCTTACAAAGCCACATTTTAGGCTCCAAACCCCACATTTTTACGGCCAAAGGCTCACTGTTAGTTTGCATAGTCTCATTTCAGGCTCCAAAGCCTCTTTTTTTAGCATCCAGACAGGCATCCTTAGGGTCCGAGCCGCCTCTGGAGGGTCCAAGCCCTCATTTGGAGCTTCCAAAGTTCCAGGGTTTGCATATTTGGAGGTTCAAAGATGCATTTCAAGGGCCCACAGCATCATTTTTAAGCCCAAAGTCTGATTTGAAAGGTCCAAAGCCTCATTGGTCGAGTCCAAAGCCACATTTCTAGGGTCCAAAGCCTCATTTTTACTTTCCAAAGTCTTACTCTTGTCTTACAAAGCCACATTTTAGGCTCCAAACCCCACATTTTGACAGCCAAGGCCTCACTGTTAGTTTGCATAGTCTCATTTCAGGCTCCAAAGCCTCTTTTTTTAGCATCCAGACAGGCATCCTTAGGGTCCGAGCCGCCTCTGGAGGGTCCAAGCCCTCATTTGGAGGGTCCAAAGTTCCAGGGATTGCATATTTGGAGGTTCAAAGATGCATTTTAAGGGCCCACAGCATCATTTTTAAGTGGAAAGCTGCATTGTTCGAGTCCAAATCAAAATTTCTAGGGTGCAGAGCCTCATTTTTACTTTCCAAAGTCTTACTCTTGTCTTACAAAGCCACATTTTAGGCTCCAAACCCCACATTTTGACAGCCAAAGGCTCACTGTTAGTGTGCATAGTCTCATTTCAGGCTCCAAGCCTCTTTTCTTAGCATCCAGACAGGCATCCTTAGGGTCCGAACCGCATCTGGAGGGTCCAAGCCCTCATTTGGAGGGTCCAAAGTTCCAGGGTTTGTGCTTTTAAGGTTCAAAGATGCATTTTAAGGGCCCACAGCATCATTTTTAAGCCCAAAGTCTGATTTGAAAGGTCCAAAGCCTCATTGGTCGACTCCAAATCAAAATTTCTAGGGTCCAAAGCCTCATTTTTACTTTCCAAAGTCTTACTCTTGTCTTACAAAGCCACATTTTAGGCTCCAAACCCCACATTTTGACAGCCAAAGGCTCACTGTTAGTGTGCATAGTCTCATTTCAGGCTCCAAAGCCTCTTTTTTTAGCATCCAGACAGGCATCCTTAGGGTCCGAGCCGCCTCTGGAGGGTCCAAGCCCTCCTTTGGAGCTTCCAAAGTTCCAGGGTTTGTGCTTTTAAGGTTCAAAGATGCATTTAAAGGGCCCAGAGCATCATTTTTAAGTGGAAAGCCGCATTGTTCGACTCCAAAAGCCACATTTCTAGGGTGCAGAGCCTCATTTTTACTTTCCAAAGTCTTACTCTTGTCTTACAAAGCCTCATTTTAGGCTCCAAACCCCACATTTTGACAGCCAAAGGCTCACTGTTAGTGTGCATAGTCTCATTTCAGGCTCCAAAGCCTCTTTTTTTAGCATCCAGACAGGCATCCTTAAGGTCCGAGCCGCCTCTGGAGGGTCCAAGCCCTCATTTGGAGGGTCCAAGGTTCCAGGGATTGCATATTTGGAGGTTCAAAGATGCGTTTTAAGGGCCCACAGCATCATTTTTAAACCCAAAGTCTGATTTGAAAGGTCCAAAGCCTCATTGGTCGAGTCCAAATCAAAATTTCTAGGGTGCAGAGCCTCATTTTTACTTTCCAAAGTCTTACTCTTGTCTTACTAAGCCACATTTTAGGCTCCAAACCCCACATTTTTATGGCCAAAGGCTCACTGTTAGTGTGCATAGTCTCATTTCAGGCTCCAAGCCTCTTTTTTTAGCATCCAAACAGGCATCCTTAGGGTCCGAGCCACCTCTGGAGGGTCCAAGCCCTCATTTGGAGCTTCCAAAGTTCCAGGGTTTGTGCTTTTAAGGTTCAAAGATGCGTTTTAAGGGCCCAGAGCATCATTTTTAAGCCCAAAGTCTGATTTGAAAGGTCCAAAGCCTCATTGGTCGACTCCAAATCAAAATTTCTAGGGTGCAGAGCCTCATTTTTACTTTCCAAAGTCTTACTCTTGTCTTACAAAGCCACATTTTAGGCTCCAAACCCCACATTTTTACGGCCAAAGGCTCACTGTTAGTTTGCATAGTCTCATTTCAGGCTCCAAAGCCTCTTTTTTTAGCATCCAGACAGGCATCCTTAGGGTCCGAGCCGCCTCTGGAGGGTCCAAGCCCTCATTTGGAGGGTCCAAAGTTCCAGGGTTTGCATATTTGGAGGTTCAAAGATGCATTTCAAGGGCCCACAGCATCATTTTTAAGCCCAAAGTCTGATTTGAAAGGTCCAAAGCCTCATTGGTCGAGTCCAAAGCCACATTTCTAGGGTCCAAAGCCTCATTTTTACTTTCCAAAGTCTTACTCTTGTCTTACAAAGCCACATTTTAGGCTCCAAACCCCACATTTTGACAGCCAAGGCCTCACTGTTAGTTTGCATAGTCTCATTTCAGGCTCCAAAGCCTCTTTTTTTAGCATCCAGACAGGCATCCTTAGGGTCCGAGCCGCCTCTGGAGGGTCCAAGCCCTCATTTGGAGCTTCCAAAGTTCCAGGGTTTGCATATTTGGAGGTTCAAAGATGCATTTTAAGCGCCCACAGCATCATTTTTAAGTGGAAAGCTGCATTGTTCGAGTCCAAATCAAAATTTCTAGGGTGCAGAGCCTCATTTTTACTTTCCAAAGTCTTACTCTTGTCTTACAAAGCCACATTTTAGGCTCCAAACCCCACATTTTGACAGCCAAAGGCTCACTGTTAGTGTGCATAGTCTCATTTCAGGCTCCAAAGCCTCTTTTTTTAGCATCCAGACAGGCATCCTTAGGGTCCGAGCCGCCTCTGGAGGGTCCAAGCCCTCCTTTGGAGCTTCCAAAGTTCCAGGGTTTGTGCTTTTAAGGTTCAAAGATGCATTTTCATGGCCCAGAGCATCATTTTTAAGTGGAAAGCCGCATTGTTCGACTCCAAAAGCCACATTTCTAGGGTGCAGAGCCTCATTTTTACTTTCCAAAGTCTTACTCTTGTCTTACAAAGCCTCATTTTAGGCTCCAAACCCCACATTTTGACAGCCAAAGGCTCACTGTTAGTGTGCATAGTCTCATTTCAGGCTCCAAAGCCTCTTTTTTTAGCATCCAGACAGGCATCCTTAAGGTCCGAGCCGCCTCTGGAGGGTCCAAGCCCTCATTTGGAGGGTCCAAGGTTCCAGGGATTGCATATTTGGAGGTTCAAAGATGCATTTTAAGGGCCCACAGCATCATTTTTAAGCCCAAAGTCTGATTTGAAAGGTCCAAAGCCTCATTGGTCGAGTCCAAATCAAAATTTCTAGGGTGCAGAGCCTCATTTTTACTTTCCAAAGTCTTACTCTTGTCTTACAAAGCCACATTTTAGGCTCCAAACCCCACATATTTATGGCAAAAAGGCTCACTGTTAGTTTGCATAGTCTCATTTCAGACTCCAAAGCCTCTTTTCTTAGCATCCAGACAGGCATCCTTAGGGTCCGAGCCGCCTCTGGAGGGTCCAAGCCCTCCTTTGGAGCTTCCAAAGTTCCAGGGATTGCGTATTTGGAGGTTCAAAGATGCATTTAAAGGGCCCAGAGCATCATTTTTAAGTGGAAAGCCGCATGGTTCAAGTCCAAAGCCACATTTCTAGGGTGCAGAGCCTCATTTTTGCTTTCCAAAGTCTTACTCTTGTCTTACAAAGCCACATTTTAGGCTCCAAACCCCACATTTTTACGGCCAAAGGCTCACTGTTAGTTTGCATAGTCTCATTTCAGGCTCCAAAGCCTCTTTTTTAGCATCCAGACAGGCATCCTTAGGGTCCGAGCCGCCTCTGGAGGGTCCAAGCCCTCATTTGGAGGGTCCAAAGTTCCAGGGATTGCATATTTGGAGGTTCAAAGATGCATTTTAAGGGCCTACAGCATCATCTTTAAGCCCAAAGTCTGATTTGAATGGTCCAAAGCCTCATTGGTCGACTCCAAAGCCACATTTCTAGGGTCCAAAGCCTCATTTTTACTTTCCAAAGTCTTACTCTTGTCTTACAAAGCCACATTTTAGGCTCCAAACCCCACATTTTTATGGCAAAAAGGCTCACTGTTAGTTTGCATAGTCTCATTTCAGGCTCCAAAGCCTCTTTTCTTAGCATCCAGACAGGCATCCTTAGGGTCCGAGCCGCCTCTGGAGAGTCCAAGCCCTCCTTTGGAGCTTCCAAAGTTCCAGGGTTTGTGCTTTTAAGGTTCAAAGATGCATTTTAAGGGCCCAGAGCATCATTTTTAAGTGGAAAGCCGCATTGTTCAAGTCCAAAGCCACATTTCTAGGGTGCAGAGCCTCATTTTTACTTTCCAAAGTCTTACTCTTGTCTTACAAAGCCACATTTTAGGCTCCAAACCCCACATTTTTACGGCCAAAGGCTCACTGTTAGTTTGCATAGTCTCATTTCAGGCTCCAAAGCCTCTTTTTTAGCATCCAGACAGGCATCCTTAGGGTCCGATCCGCCTCTGGAGGGTCCAAGCCCTCCTTTGGAGCTTCCAAAGTTCCAGGGATTGCGTATTTGGAGGTTCAAAGATGCATTTAAAGGGCCCAGAGCATCATTTTTAAGTGGAAAGCCGCATTGTTCAAGTCCAAAGCCACATTTCTAGGGTGCAGAGCCTCATTTTTGCTTTCCAAAGTCTTACTCTTGTCTTACAAAGCCTCATTTTAGGCTCCAAACCCCACATTTTTACGGCCAAAGGCTCACTGTTAGTTTGCATAGTCTCATTTCAGGCTCCAAAGCCTCTTTTTTAGCATCCAGACAGGCATCCTTAGGGTCCGAGCCACCTCTGGAGGGTTCAAGCCCTCCTTTGGAGCTTCCAAAGTTCCAGGGTTTGTGCTTTTAAGGTTCAAAGATGCGTTTTAAGGGCCCAGAGCATCATTTTTAAGCCCAAAGTCTGATTTGAAAGGTCCAAAGCCTCAGTGGTCGACTCCAAATCAAAATTTCTAGGGTGCAGAGCCTCATTTTTGCTTTCCAAAGTCTTACTCTTGTCTTACAAAGCCACATTTTAGGCTCCAAACCCCACATTTTTACGGCCAAAGGCTCACTGTTAGTTTGCATAGTCTCATTTCAGGCTCCAAAGCCTCTTTTTTTAGCATCCAGACAGGCATCCTTAGGGTCCGAGCCGCCTCTGGAGGGTCCAAGCCCTCATTTGGAGGGTCCAAAGTTCCAGGGTTTGCATATTTGGAGGTTCAAAGATGCATTTCAAGGGCCCACAGCATCATTTTTAAGCCCAAAGTCTGATTTGAAAGGTCCAAAGCCTCATTGGTCGAGTCCAAATCAAAATTTCTAGGGTGCAGAGCCTCATTTTTACTTTCCAAAGTCTTACTCTTGTCTTACTAAGCCACATTTTAGGCTCCAAACCCCACATTTTTATGGCCAAAGGCTCACTGTTAGTGTGCATAGTCTCATTTCAGGCTCCAAGCCTCTTTTTTTAGCATCCAGACAGGCATCCTTAGGGTCCGAGCCACCTCTGGAGGGTCCAAGCCCTCATTTGGAGCTTCCAAAGTTCCAGGGTTTGTGCTTTTAAGGTTCAAAGATGCATTTCAAGGGCCCAGAGCATCATTTTTAAGTGGAAAGCCGCATTGTTCGAGTCCAAAGCCACATTTCTAGGGTCCAGAGCCTCATTTTTACTTTCCAAAGTCTTACTCTTGTCTTACAAAGCCACATTTTAGGCTCCAAACCCCACATTTTGACAGCCAAAGGCTCACTGTTAGTGTGCATAGTCTCATTTCAGGCTCCAAAGCCTCTTTTTTTAGCATCCAGACAGGCATCCTTAAGGTCCGAGCCGCCTCTGGAGGGTCCAAGCCCTCCTTTGGAGCTTCCAAAGTTCCAGGGATTGCGTATTTGGAGGTTCAAAGATGCATTTAAAGGGCCCAGAGCATCATTTTTAAGTGGAAAGCCGCATGGTTCAAGTTCAAAGCCACATTTCTAGGGTGCAGAGCCTCATTTTTGCTTTCCAAAGTCTTACTCTTGTCTTACAAAGCCTCATTTTAGGCTCCAAACCCCACATTTTTATGGCCAAAGGCTCACTGTTAGTTTGCATAGTCTCATTTCAGGCTCCAAAGCCTCTTTTTTAGCATCCAGACAGGCATCCTTAGGGTCCAAGCCGCCTCTGGAGGGTTCAAGCCCTCCTTTGGAGCTTCCAAAGTTCCAGGGTTTGTGCTTTTAAGGTTCAAAGATGCGTTTTAAGGGCCCAGAGCATCATTTTTAAGCCCAAAGTCTGATTTGAAAGGTCCAAAGCCTCAGTGGTCGACTCCAAATCAAAATTTCTAGGGTGCAGAGCCTCATTTTTACTTTCCAAAGTCTTACTCTTGTCTTACAAAGCCACATTTTAGGCTCCAAACCCCACATTTTTACGGCCAAAGGCTCACTGTTAGTTTGCATAGTCTCATTTCAGGCTCCAAGCCTCTTTTTTAGCATCCAGACAGGCATCCTTAGGGTCCAAGCCGCCTCTGGAGGGTCCAAGCCCTACTTTGGAGGGTCCAAAGTTCCAGGGTTTGTGCTTTTAAGGTTCAAAGATGCATTTTCATGGCCCAGAGCATCATTTTTAAGTGGAAAGCCACATTGTTCGACTCCAAAAGCCACATTTCTAGGGTGCAGAGCCTCATTTTTACTTTCCAAAGTCTTACTCTTGTCTTACAAAGCCACATTTTAGGCTCCAAACCCCACATTTTGACAGCCAAAGGCTCACTTTTAGTTTGCATAGTCTCATTTCAGGCTCCAAAGCCTCTTTTTTTAGCATCCAGACAGGCATCCTTAGGGTCCGAGCCGCCTCTGGAGGGTCCAAGCCCTCATTTGGAGGGTCCAAAGTTCCAGGGTTTGCATATTTGGAGGTTCAAAGATGCATTTCAAGGGCCCACAGCATCATTTTTAAGCCCAAAGTCTGATTTGAAAGGTCCAAAGCCTCATTGGTCGAGTCCAAATCAAAATTTCTAGGGTGCAGAGCCTCATTTTTACTTTCCAAAGTCTTACTCTTGTCTTACTAAGCCACATTTTAGGCTCCAAACCCCACATTTTTATGGCCAAAGGCTCACTGTTAGTGTGCATAGTCTCATTTCAGGCTCCAAGCCTCTTTTTTTAGCATCCAAACAGGCATCCTTAGGGTCCGAGCCACCTCTGGAGGGTCCAAGCCCTCATTTGGAGCTTCCAAAGTTCCAGGGTTTGTGCTTTTAAGGTTCAAAGATGCATTTCAAGGGCCCAGAGCATCATTTTTAAGTGGAAAGCCGCATTGTTCGAGTCCAAAGCCACATTTCTACGGTCCAAGGCCTCATTTTTACTTTCCAAAGTCTTACTCTTGTCTTACAAAGCCACATTTTAGGCTCCAAACCCCACATCTTTATGGCAAAAAGGCTCACTGTTAGTTTGCATAGTCTCATTTCAGACTCCAAAGCCTCTTTTCTTAGCATCCAGACAGGCATCCTTAGGGTCCGAGCCGCCTCTGGAGGGTCCAAGCCCTCCTTTGGAGCTTCCAAAGTTCCAGGGATTGCGTATTTGGAGGTTCAAAGATGCATTTAAAGGGCCCAGAGCATCATTTTTAAGTGGAAAGCCGCATGGTTCAAGTCCAAAGCCACATTTCTAGGGTGCAGAGCCTCATTTTTGCTTTCCAAAGTCTTACTCTTGTCTTACAAAGCCTCATTTTAGGCTCCAAACCCCACATTTTTACGGCCAAAGGCTCACTGTTAGTTTGCATAGTCTCATTTCAGGCTCCAAAGCCTCTTTTCTTAGCATCCAGACAGGCATCCTTAGGGTCCGAACCGCATCTGGAGGGTCCAAGCCCTCATTTGGAGGGTCCAAAGTTCCAGGGTTTGTGCTTTTAAGGTTCAAAGATGCATTTTAAGGGCCCACAGCATCATTTTTAAGCCCAAAGTCTGATTTGAAAGGTCCAAAGCCTCATTGGTCGACTCCAAATCAAAATTTCTAGGGTCCAAAGCCTCATTTTTACTTTCCAAAGTCTTACTCTTGTCTTACAAAGCCACATTTTAGGCTCCAAACCCCACATTTTGACAGCCAAAGGCTCACTGTTAGTGTGCATAGTCTCATTTCAGGCTCCAAAGCCTCTTTTTTTAGCATCCAGACAGGCATCCTTAGGGTCCGAGCCGCCTCTGGAGGGTCCAAGCCCTCCTTTGGAGCTTCCAAAGTTCCAGGGTTTGTGCTTTTAAGGTTCAAAGATGCATTTAAAGGGCCCAGAGCATCATTTTTAAGTGGAAAGCCGCATTGTTCGACTCCAAAAGCCACATTTCTAGGGTGCAGAGCCTCATTTTTACTTTCCAAAGTCTTACTCTTGTCTTACAAAGCCTCATTTTAGGCTCCAAACCCCACATTTTGACAGCCAAAGGCTCACTGTTAGTGTGCATAGTCTCATTTCAGGCTCCAAAGCCTCTTTTTTTAGCATCCAGACAGGCATCCTTAAGGTCCGAGCCGCCTCTGGAGGGTCCAAGCCCTCATTTGGAGGGTCCAAGGTTCCAGGGATTGCATATTTGGAGGTTCAAAGATGCGTTTTAAGGGCCCACAGCATCATTTTTAAACCCAAAGTCTGATTTGAAAGGTCCAAAGCCTCATTGGTCGAGTCCAAATCAAAATTTCTAGGGTCCAAAGCCTCATTTTTACTTTCCAAAGTCTTACTCTTGTCTTACTAAGCCACATTTTAGGCTCCAAACCCCACATTTTTATGGCCAAAGGCTCACTGTTAGTGTGCATAGTCTCATTTCAGGCTCCAAGCCTCTTTTTTTAGCATCCAAACAGGCATCCTTAGGGTCCGAGCCACCTCTGGAGGGTCCAAGCCCTCATTTGGAGCTTCCAAAGTTCCAGGGTTTGTGCTTTTAAGGTTCAAAGATGCGTTTTAAGGGCCCAGAGCATCATTTTTAAGCCCAAAGTCTGATTTGAAAGGTCCAAAGCCTCATTGGTCGACTCCAAATCAAAATTTCTAGGGTGCAGAGCCTCATTTTTACTTTCCAAAGTCTTACTCTTGTCTTACAAAGCCACATTTTAGGCTCCAAACCCCACATTTTTACGGCCAAAGGCTCACTGTTAGTTTGCATAGTCTCATTTCAGGCTCCAAAGCCTCTTTTTTTAGCATCCAGACAGGCATCCTTAGGGTCCGAGCCGCCTCTGGAGGGTCCAAGCCCTCATTTGGAGGGTCCAAAGTTCCAGGGTTTGCATATTTGGAGGTTCAAAGATGCATTTCAAGGGCCCACAGCATCATTTTTAAGCCCAAAGTCTGATTTGAAAGGTCCAAAGCCTCATTGGTCGAGTCCAAAGCCACATTTCTAGGGTCCAAAGCCTCATTTTTACTTTCCAAAGTCTTACTCTTGTCTTACAAAGCCACATTTTAGGCTCCAAACCCCACATTTTGACAGCCAAGGCCTCACTGTTAGTTTGCATAGTCTCATTTCAGGCTCCAAAGCCTCTTTTTTTAGCATCCAGACAGGCATCCTTAGGGTCCGAGCCGCCTCTGGAGGGTCCAAGCCCTCATTTGGAGCTTCCAAAGTTCCAGGGTTTGCATATTTGGAGGTTCAAAGATGCATTTTAAGCGCCCACAGCATCATTTTTAAGTGGAAAGCTGCATTGTTCGAGTCCAAATCAAAATTTCTAGGGTGCAGAGCCTCATTTTTACTTTCCAAAGTCTTACTCTTGTCTTACAAAGCCACATTTTAGGCTCCAAACCCCACATTTTGACAGCCAAAGGCTCACTGTTAGTGTGCATAGTCTCATTTCAGGCTCCAAAGCCTCTTTTTTTAGCATCCAGACAGGCATCCTTAGGGTCCGAGCCGCCTCTGGAGGGTCCAAGCCCTCCTTTGGAGCTTCCAAAGTTCCAGGGTTTGTGCTTTTAAGGTTCAAAGATGCATTTTCATGGCCCAGAGCATCATTTTTAAGTGGAAAGCCGCATTGTTCGACTCCAAAAGCCACATTTCTAGGGTGCAGAGCCTCATTTTTACTTTCCAAAGTCTTACTCTTGTCTTACAAAGCCTCATTTTAGGCTCCAAACCCCACATTTTGACAGCCAAAGGCTCACTGTTAGTGTGCATAGTCTCATTTCAGGCTCCAAAGCCTCTTTTTTTAGCATCCAGACAGGCATCCTTAAGGTCCGAGCCGCCTCTGGAGGGTCCAAGCCCTCATTTGGAGGGTCCAAGGTTCCAGGGATTGCATATTTGGAGGTTCAAAGATGCATTTTAAGGGCCCACAGCATCATTTTTAAGCCCAAAGTCTGATTTGAAAGGTCCAAAGCCTCATTGGTCGAGTCCAAATCAAAATTTCTAGGGTGCAGAGCCTCATTTTTACTTTCCAAAGTCTTACTCTTGTCTTACTAAGCCACATTTTAGGCTCCAAACCCCACATTTTTATGGCCAAAGGCTCACTGTTAGTGTGCATAGTCTCATTTCAGGCTCCAAGCCTCTTTTTTTAGCATCCAAACAGGCATCCTTAGGGTCCGAGCCACCTCTGGAGGGTCCAAGCCCTCATTTGGAGCTTCCAAAGTTCCAGGGTTTGTGCTTTTAAGGTTCAAAGATGCATTTCAAGGGCCCAGAGCATCATTTTTAAGTGGAAAGCCGCATTGTTCGAGTCCAAAGCCACATTTCTACGGTCCAAGGCCTCATTTTTACTTTCCAAAGTCTTACTCTTGTCTTACAAAGCCACATTTTAGGCTCCAAACCCCACATATTTATGGCAAAAAGGCTCACTGTTAGTTTGCATAGTCTCATTTCAGACTCCAAAGCCTCTTTTCTTAGCATCCAGACAGGCATCCTTAGGGTCCGAGCCGCCTCTGGAGGGTCCAAGCCCTCCTTTGGAGCTTCCAAAGTTCCAGGGATTGCGTATTTGGAGGTTCAAAGATGCATTTAAAGGGCCCAGAGCATCATTTTTAAGTGGAAAGCCGCATGGTTCAAGTCCAAAGCCACATTTCTAGGGTGCAGAGCCTCATTTTTGCTTTCCAAAGTCTTACTCTTGTCTTACAAAGCCTCATTTTAGGCTCCAAACCCCACATTTTTACGGCCAAAGGCTCACTGTTAGTTTGCATAGTCTCATTTCAGGCTCCAAAGCCTCTTTTTTAGCATCCAGACAGGCATCCTTAGGGTCCGAGCCGCCTCTGGAGGGTCCAAGCCCTCATTTGGAGGGTCCAAAGTTCCAGGGATTGCATATTTGGAGGTTCAAAGATGCATTTTAAGGGCCTACAGCATCATCTTTAAGCCCAAAGTCTGATTTGAATGGTCCAAAGCCTCATTGGTCGACTCCAAAGCCACATTTCTAGGGTCCAAAGCCTCATTTTTACTTTCCAAAGTCTTACTCTTGTCTTACAAAGCCACATTTTAGGCTCCAAACCCCACATTTTTATGGCAAAAAGGCTCACTGTTAGTTTGCATAGTCTCATTTCAGGCTCCAAAGCCTCTTTTCTTAGCATCCAGACAGGCATCCTTAGGGTCCGAGCCGCCTCTGGAGAGTCCAAGCCCTCCTTTGGAGCTTCCAAAGTTCCAGGGTTTGTGCTTTTAAGGTTCAAAGATGCATTTTAAGGGCCCAGAGCATCATTTTTAAGTGGAAAGCCGCATTGTTCAAGTCCAAAGCCACATTTCTAGGGTGCAGAGCCTCATTTTTACTTTCCAAAGTCTTACTCTTGTCTTACAAAGCCACATTTTAGGCTCCAAACCCCACATTTTTACGGCCAAAGGCTCACTGTTAGTTTGCATAGTCTCATTTCAGGCTCCAAAGCCTCTTTTTTAGCATCCAGACAGGCATCCTTAGGGTCCGATCCGCCTCTGGAGGGTCCAAGCCCTCCTTTGGAGCTTCCAAAGTTCCAGGGATTGCGTATTTGGAGGTTCAAAGATGCATTTAAAGGGCCCAGAGCATCATTTTTAAGTGGAAAGCCGCATTGTTCAAGTCCAAAGCCACATTTCTAGGGTGCAGAGCCTCATTTTTGCTTTCCAAAGTCTTACTCTTGTCTTACAAAGCCTCATTTTAGGCTCCAAACCCCACATTTTTACGGCCAAAGGCTCACTGTTAGTTTGCATAGTCTCATTTCAGGCTCCAAAGCCTCTTTTTTAGCATCCAGACAGGCATCCTTAGGGTCCGAGCCACCTCTGGAGGGTTCAAGCCCTCCTTTGGAGCTTCCAAAGTTCCAGGGTTTGTGCTTTTAAGGTTCAAAGATGCGTTTTAAGGGCCCAGAGCATCATTTTTAAGCCCAAAGTCTGATTTGAAAGGTCCAAAGCCTCAGTGGTCGACTCCAAATCAAAATTTCTAGGGTGCAGAGCCTCATTTTTACTTTCCAAAGTCTTACTCTTGTCTTACAAAGCCACATTTTAGGCTCCAAACCCCACATTTTTACGGCCAAAGGCTCACTGTTAGTTTGCATAGTCTCATTTCAGGCTCCAAAGCCTCTTTTTTTAGCATCCAGACAGGCATCCTTAGGGTCCGAGCCGCCTCTGGAGGGTCCAAGCCCTCATTTGGAGGGTCCAAAGTTCCAGGGTTTGCATATTTGGAGGTTCAAAGATGCATTTCAAGGGCCCACAGCATCATTTTTAAGCCCAAAGTCTGATTTGAAAGGTCCAAAGCCTCATTGGTCGAGTCCAAATCAAAATTTCTAGGGTGCAGAGCCTCATTTTTACTTTCCAAAGTCTTACTCTTGTCTTACTAAGCCACATTTTAGGCTCCAAACCCCACATTTTTATGGCCAAAGGCTCACTGTTAGTGTGCATAGTCTCATTTCAGGCTCCAAGCCTCTTTTTTTAGCATCCAAACAGGCATCCTTAGGGTCCGAGCCACCTCTGGAGGGTCCAAGCCCTCATTTGGAGCTTCCAAAGTTCCAGGGTTTGTGCTTTTAAGGTTCAAAGATGCATTTCAAGGGCCCAGAGCATCATTTTTAAGTGGAAAGCCGCATTGTTCGAGTCCAAAGCCACATTTCTAGGGTCCAGAGCCTCATTTTTACTTTCCAAAGTCTTACTCTTGTCTTACAAAGCCACATTTTAGGCTCCAAACCCCACATTTTGACAGCCAAAGGCTCACTGTTAGTGTGCATAGTCTCATTTCAGGCTCCAAAGCCTCTTTTTTTAGCATCCAGACAGGCATCCTTAAGGTCCGAGCCGCCTCTGGAGGGTCCAAGCCCTCCTTTGGAGCTTCCAAAGTTCCAGGGATTGCGTATTTGGAGGTTCAAAGATGCATTTAAAGGGCCCAGAGCATCATTTTTAAGTGGAAAGCCGCATGGTTCAAGTTCAAAGCCACATTTCTAGGGTGCAGAGCCTCATTTTTGCTTTCCAAAGTCTTACTCTTGTCTTACAAAGCCTCATTTTAGGCTCCAAACCCCACATTTTTATGGCCAAAGGCTCACTGTTAGTTTGCATAGTCTCATTTCAGGCTCCAAAGCCTCTTTTTTAGCATCCAGACAGGCATCCTTAGGGTCCAAGCCGCCTCTGGAGGGTTCAAGCCCTCCTTTGGAGCTTCCAAAGTTCCAGGGTTTGTGCTTTTAAGGTTCAAAGATGCGTTTTAAGGGCCCAGAGCATCATTTTTAAGCCCAAAGTCTGATTTGAAAGGTCCAAAGCCTCAGTGGTCGACTCCAAATCAAAATTTCTAGGGTGCAGAGCCTCATTTTTACTTTCCAAAGTCTTACTCTTGTCTTACAAAGCCACATTTTAGGCTCCAAACCCCACATTTTTACGGCCAAAGGCTCACTGTTAGTTTGCATAGTCTCATTTCAGGCTCCAAGCCTCTTTTTTAGCATCCAGACAGGCATCCTTAGGGTCCAAGCCGCCTCTGGAGGGTCCAAGCCCTACTTTGGAGGGTCCAAAGTTCCAGGGTTTGTGCTTTTAAGGTTCAAAGATGCATTTTCATGGCCCAGAGCATCATTTTTAAGTGGAAAGCCACATTGTTCGACTCCAAAAGCCACATTTCTAGGGTGCAGAGCCTCATTTTTACTTTCCAAAGTCTTACTCTTGTCTTACAAAGCCACATTTTAGGCTCCAAACCCCACATTTTGACAGCCAAAGGCTCACTTTTAGTTTGCATAGTCTCATTTCAGGCTCCAAAGCCTCTTTTTTTAGCATCCAGACAGGCATCCTTAGGGTCCGAGCCGCCTCTGGAGGGTCCAAGCCCTCATTTGGAGGGTCCAAAGTTCCAGGGTTTGCATATTTGGAGGTTCAAAGATGCATTTCAAGGGCCCACAGCATCATTTTTAAGCCCAAAGTCTGATTTGAAAGGTCCAAAGCCTCATTGGTCGAGTCCAAATCAAAATTTCTAGGGTGCAGAGCCTCATTTTTACTTTCCAAAGTCTTACTCTTGTCTTACTAAGCCACATTTTAGGCTCCAAACCCCACATTTTTATGGCCAAAGGCTCACTGTTAGTGTGCATAGTCTCATTTCAGGCTCCAAGCCTCTTTTTTTAGCATCCAAACAGGCATCCTTAGGGTCCGAGCCACCTCTGGAGGGTCCAAGCCCTCATTTGGAGCTTCCAAAGTTCCAGGGTTTGTGCTTTTAAGGTTCAAAGATGCATTTCAAGGGCCCAGAGCATCATTTTTAAGTGGAAAGCCGCATTGTTCGAGTCCAAAGCCACATTTCTACGGTCCAAGGCCTCATTTTTACTTTCCAAAGTCTTACTCTTGTCTTACAAAGCCACATTTTAGGCTCCAAACCCCACATCTTTATGGCAAAAAGGCTCACTGTTAGTTTGCATAGTCTCATTTCAGACTCCAAAGCCTCTTTTCTTAGCATCCAGACAGGCATCCTTAGGGTCCGAGCCGCCTCTGGAGGGTCCAAGCCCTCCTTTGGAGCTTCCAAAGTTCCAGGGATTGCGTATTTGGAGGTTCAAAGATGCATTTAAAGGGCCCAGAGCATCATTTTTAAGTGGAAAGCCGCATGGTTCAAGTCCAAAGCCACATTTCTAGGGTGCAGAGCCTCATTTTTGCTTTCCAAAGTCTTACTCTTGTCTTACAAAGCCTCATTTTAGGCTCCAAACCCCACATTTTTACGGCCAAAGGCTCACTGTTAGTTTGCATAGTCTCATTTCAGGCTCCAAAGCCTCTTTTTTAGCATCCAGACAGGCATCCTTAGGGTCCGAGCCACCTCTGGAGGGTTCAAGCCCTCCTTTGGAGGGTCCAAAGTTCCAGGGTTTGTGCTTTTAAGGTTCAAAGATGCATTTTAAGGGCCCAGAGCATCATTTTTAAGTGGAAAGCCGCATTGTTCGAGTCCAAAGCCACATTTCTAGGGTCCAGAGCCTCATTTTTACTTTCCAAAGTCTTACTCTTGTCTTACAAAGCCACATTTTAGGCTCCAAACCCCACATTTTGACAGCCAAGGGCTCACTGTTAGTTTGCATAGTCTCATTTCAGTCTCCAAGCCTCTTTTTTAGCATCCAGACAGGCATCCTTAGGGTCCGAGCCGCCTCTGGAGGGTCCAAGCCCTCCTTTGGAGGGTCCAAAGTTCCAGGGTTTGTGCTTTTAAGGTTCAAAGATGCATTTTCATGGCCCAGAGCATCATTTTTAAGTGGAAAGCCGCATTGTTCGACTCCAAAAGCCACATTTCTAGGGTGCAGAGCCTCATTTTTACTTTCCAAAGTCTTACTCTTGTCTTACAAAGCCACATTTTAGGCTCCAAACCCCACATTTTTATGGCAAAAAGGCTCACTGTTAGTTTGCATAGTCTCATTTCAGGCTCCAAAGACTCTTTTCTTAGCATCCAGACAGGCATCCTTAGGGTCCGAGCCACCTCTGGAGAGTCCAAGCCCTCCTTTGGAGCTTCCAAAGTTCCAGGGTTTGTGCTTTTAAGGTTCAAAGATGCATTTAAAGGGCCCAGAGCATCATTTTTAAGTGGAAAGCCGCATGGTTCAAGTCCAAAGCCACATTTCTAGGGTGCAGAGCCTCATTTTTGCTTTCCAAAGTCTTACTCTTGTCTTACAAAGCCTCATTTTAGGCTCCAAACCCCACATTTTTACGGCCAAAGGCTCACTGTTAGTTTGCATAGTCTCATTTCAGGCTCCAAAGCCTCTTTTTTAGCATCCAGACAGGCATCCTTAGGGTCCGAGCCGCCTCTGGAGGGTCCAAGCCCTCCTTTGGAGCTTCCAAAGTTCCAGGGATTGCATATTTGGAGGTTCAAAGATGCATTTTAAGGGCCCAGAGCATCATTTTTAAGTGGAAAGCCACATTGTTCGAGTCCAAAGCCACATTTCTAGGGTGCAGAGCCTCATTTTTACTTTCCAAAGTCTTACTCTTGTCTTACAAAGCCACATTTTAGGCTCCAAACCCCACATTTTTACGGCCAAAGGCTCACTGTTAGTTTACATAGTCTCATTTCCGGGTCCAAAGCCTCTTTTTTTAGCATCCAGACAGGCATCCTTAGGGTCCGAGCCGCCTCTGGAGGGTCCAAGCCCTCATTTGGAGGGTCCAAAGTTCCAGGGTTTGCATATTTGGAGGTTCAAAGATGCATTTCAAGGGCCCACAGCATCATTTTTAAGCCCAAAGTCTGATTTGAAAGGTCCAAAGCCTCATTGGTCGACTCCAAATCAAAATTTCTAGGGTGCAGAGCCTCATTTTTACTTTCCAAAGTCTTACTCTTGTCTTACAAAGCCACATTTTAGGCTCCAAACCCCACATTTTTACGGCCAAAGGCTCACTGTTAGTTTGCATAGTCTCATTTCAGGCTCCAAAGCCTCTTTTTTTAGCATCCAGACAGGCATCCTTAGGGTCCGAGCCGCCTCTGGAGGGTCCAAGCCCTCATTTGGAGCTTCCAAAGTTCCAGGGTTTGCATATTTGGAGGTTCAAAGATGCATTTCAAGGGCCCACAGCATCATTTTTAAGCCCAAAGTCTGATTTGAAAGGTCCAAAGCCTCATTGGTCGAGTCCAAAGCCACATTTCTAGGGTCCAAAGCCTCATTTTTACTTTCCAAAGTCTTACTCTTGTCTTACAAAGCCACATTTTAGGCTCCAAACCCCACATTTTGACAGCCAAGGCCTCACTGTTAGTTTGCATAGTCTCATTTCAGGCTCCAAAGCCTCTTTTTTTAGCATCCAGACAGGCATCCTTAGGGTCCGAGCCGCCTCTGGAGGGTCCAAGCCCTCATTTGGAGGGTCCAAAGTTCCAGGGATTGCATATTTGGAGGTTCAAAGATGCATTTTAAGGGCCCACAGCATCATTTTTAAGTGGAAAGCTGCATTGTTCGAGTCCAAATCAAAATTTCTAGGGTGCAGAGCCTCATTTTTACTTTCCAAAGTCTTACTCTTGTCTTACAAAGCCACATTTTAGGCTCCAAACCCCACATTTTGACAGCCAAAGGCTCACTGTTAGTGTGCATAGTCTCATTTCAGGCTCCAAGCCTCTTTTCTTAGCATCCAGACAGGCATCCTTAGGGTCCGAACCGCATCTGGAGGGTCCAAGCCCTCATTTGGAGGGTCCAAAGTTCCAGGGTTTGTGCTTTTAAGGTTCAAAGATGCATTTTAAGGGCCCACAGCATCATTTTTAAGCCCAAAGTCTGATTTGAAAGGTCCAAAGCCTCATTGGTCGACTCCAAATCAAAATTTCTAGGGTCCAAAGCCTCATTTTTACTTTCCAAAGTCTTACTCTTGTCTTACAAAGCCACATTTTAGGCTCCAAACCCCACATCTTTATGGCAAAAAGGCTCACTGTTAGTTTGCATAGTCTCATTTCAGACTCCAAAGCCTCTTTTCTTAGCATCCAGACAGGCATCCTTAGGGTCCGAGCCGCCTCTGGAGGGTCCAAGCCCTCATTTGGAGGGTCCAAAGTTCCAGGGATTGCATATTTGGAGGTTCAAAGATGCATTTTAAGGGCCCACAGCATCATCTTTAAGCCCAAAGTCTGATTTGAATGGTCCAAAGCCTCATTGGTCGACTCCAAAGCCACATTTCTAGGGTCCAAAGCCTCATTTTTACTTTCCAAAGTCTTACTCTTGTCTTACAAAGCCACATTTTAGGCTCCAAACCCCACATTTTTATGGCAAAAAGGCTCACTGTTAGTTTGCATAGTCTCATTTCAGGCTCCAAAGCCTCTTTTCTTAGCATCCAGACAGGCATCCTTAGGGTCCGAGCCACCTCTGGAGAGTCCAAGCCCTCCTTTGGAGCTTCCAAAGTTCCAGGGTTTGTGCTTTTAAGGTTCAAAGATGCATTTTAAGGGCCCAGAGCATCATTTTTAAGTGGAAAGCCGCATTGTTCAAGTTCAAAGCCACATTTCTAGGGTGCAGAGCCTCATTTTTACTTTCCAAAGTCTTACTCTTGTCTTACAAAGCCACATTTTAGGCTCCAAACCCCACATTTTTACGGCCAAAGGCTCACTGTTAGTTTGCATAGTCTCATTTCAGTCTCCAAGCCTCTTTTTTAGCATCCAGACAGGCATCCTTAGGGTCCAAGCCGCCTGTGGAGGGTCCAAGCCCTCCTTTGGAGGCTCCAAAGTTCCAGGGTTTGTGCTTTTAAGGTTCAAAGATGCATTTTCATGACCCAGAGCATCATTTTTAAGTGGAAAGCCGCATTGTTCGACTCCAAAAGCCACATTTATAGGGTGCAGAGCCTCATTTTTACTTTCCAAAGTCTTACTCTTGTCTTACAAAGCCACATTTTAGGCTCCAAACCCCACATTTTTACGGCCAAAGGCTCACTGTTAGTTTACATAGTCTCATTTCCGGGTCCAAAGCCTCTTTTTTTAGCATCCAGACAGGCATCCTTAGGGACCGAGCCGCCTCTGGAGGGTCCAAGCCCTCATTTGGAGCTTCCAAAGTTCCAGGGTTTGTGCTTTTAAGGTTCAAAGATGCGTTTTAAGGGCCAAGAGCATCATTTTTAAGCCCAAAGTCTGATTTGAAAGGTCCAAAGCCTCATTGGTCGACACCAAATCAAAATTTCTAGGGTGCAGAGCCTCATTTTTACTTTCCAAAGTCTTACTCTTGTCTTACAAAGCCACATTTTAGGCTCCAATCCCCACATTTTTACGGCCAAAGGCTCACTGTTAGTTTGCATAGTCTCATTTCAGGCTCCAAAGCCTCTTTTTTTAGCATCCAGACAGGCATCCTTAGGGTCCGAGCCGCCTCTGGAGGGTCCAAGCCCTCATTTGGAGGGTCCAAAGTTCCAGGGCTTGCATATTTGGAGGTTCAAAGATGCATTTCAAGGGCCCACAGCATCATTTTTAAGCCCAAAGTCTGATTTGAAAGGTCCAAAGCCTCATTGGTCAACTCCAAAGCCACATTTCTAGGGTCCAAAGCCTAATTTTTACTTTCCAAAGTCTTACTCTTGTCTTACAAAGCCACATTTTAGGCTCCAAACCCCACATTTTGACAGCCAAGGGCTCACTGTTAGTTTGCATAGTCTCATTTCCGGGTCCAAAGCCTCTTTTTTTAGCATCCAGACAGGCATCCTTAGGGACCGAGCCGCCTCTGGAGGGTCCAAGCCCTCATTTGGAGCTTCCAAAGTTCCAGGGTTTGTGCTTTTAAGGTTCAAAGATGCGTTTTAAGGGCCCACAGCATCATTTTTAAGCCCAAAGTCTGATTTGAAAGGTCCAAAGCCTCATTGGTCGACTCCAAATCAAAATTTCTAGGGTGCAGAGCATCATTTTTACTTTCCAAAGTCTTACTCTTGTCTTACAAAGCCACATTTTAGGCTCCAAACCCCACATTTTTACGGCCAAAGGCTCACTGTTAGTTTGCATAGTCTCATTTCAGGCTCCAAAGCCTCTTTTTTAGCATCCAGACAGGCATCCTTAGGGTCCGAGCCGCCTCTGGAGGGTCCAAGCCCTCATTTGGAGGGTCCAAAGTTCCAGGGATTGCATATTTGGAGGTTCAAAGATGCATTTTATGGGCCCACAGCATCATTTTTAAGTGGAAAGCTGCATTGTTCGAGTCCAAATCAAAATTTCTAGGGTGCAGAGCCTCATTTTTACTTTCCAAAGTCTTACTCTTGTCTTAGAAAGCCACATTTTAGGCTCCAAACCCCACATTTTGACAGCCAAAGGCTCACTGTTAGTGTGCATAGTCTCATTTCAGGCTCCAAGCCTCTTTTCTTAGCATCCAGACAGGCATCCTTAGGGTCCGAACCGCATCTGGAGGGTCCAAGCCCTCATTTGGAGGGTCCAAAGTTCCAGGGTTTGTGCTTTTAAGGTTCAAAGATGCATTTTAAGGGCCCACAGCATCATTTTTAAGCCCAAAGTCTGATTTGAAAGGTCCAAAGCCTCATTGGTCGACTCCAAATCAAAATTTCTAGGGTCCAAAGCCTCATTTTTACTTTCCAAAGTCTTACTCTTGTCTTACAAAGCCACATTTTAGGCTCCAAACCCCACATTTTGACAGCCAAAGGCTCACTGTTAGTTTGCATAGTCTCATTTCAGGCTCCAAAGCCTCTTTTTTTAGCATCCAGACAGGCATCCTTAGGGTCCGAGCCGCCTCTGGAGGGTCCAAGCCCTCCTTTGGAGCTTCCAAAGTTCCAGGGTTTGTGCTTTTAAGGTTCAAAGATGCATTTAAAGGGCCCAGAGCATCATTTTTAAGTGGAAAGCCGCATTGTTCGACTCCAAAAGCCACATTTCTAGGGTGCAGAGCCTCATTTTTACTTTCCAAAGTCTTACTCTTGTCTTACAAAGCCTCATTTTAGGCTCCAAACCCCACATTTTGACAGCCAAAGGCTCACTGTTAGTTTGCATAGTCTCATTTCAGGCTCCAAAGCCTCTTTTTTTAGCATCCAGACAGGCATCCTTAGGGTCCGAGACGCCTCTGGAGGGTCCAAGCCCTCATTTGGAGGGTCCAAGGTTCCAGGGATTGCATATTTGGAGGTTCAAAGATGCATTTTAAGGGCCCACAGCATCATTTTTAAGCCCAAAGTCTGATTTGAAAGGTCCAAAGCCTCATTGGTCGACTCCAAATCAAAATTTCTAGGGTGCAGAGCCTCATTTTTACTTTCCAAAGTCTTACTCTTGTCTTACTAAGCCACATTTTAGGCTCCAAACCCCACATTTTTATGGCCAAAGGCTCACTGTTAGTGTGCATAGTCTCATTTCAGGCTCCAAGCCTCTTTTTTTAGCATCCAAACAGGCATCCTTAGGGTCCGAGCCACCTCTGGAGGGTCCAAGCCCTCATTTGGAGCTTCCAAAGTTCCAGGGTTTGTGCTTTTAAGGTTCAAAGATGCATTTCAAGGGCCCAGAGCATCATTTTTAAGTGGAAAGCCGCATTGTTCGAGTCCAAAGCCACATTTCTACGGTCCAAGGCCTCATTTTTACTTTCCAAAGTCTTACTCTTGTCTTACAAAGCCACATTTTAGGCTCCAAACCCCACATCTTTATGGCAAAAAGGCTCACTGTTAGTTTGCATAGTCTCATTTCAGACTCCAAAGCCTCTTTTCTTAGCATCCAGACAGGCATCCTTAGGGTCCGAGCCGCCTCTGGAGGGTCCAAGCCCTCCTTTGGAGCTTCCAAAGTTCCAGGGATTGCGTATTTGGAGGTTCAAAGATGCATTTAAAGGGCCCAGAGCATCATTTTTAAGTGGAAAGCCGCATGGTTCAAGTCCAAAGCCACATTTCTAGGGTGCAGAGCCTCATTTTTGCTTTCCAAAGTCTTACTCTTGTCTTACAAAGCCTCATTTTAGGCTCCAAACCCCACATTTTTACGGCCAAAGGCTCACTGTTAGTTTGCATAGTCTCATTTCAGGCTCCAAAGCCTCTTTTTTAGCATCCAGACAGGCATCCTTAGGGTCCGATCCGCCTCTGGAGGGTCCAAGCCCTCATTTGGAGGGTCCAAAGTTCCAGGGATTGCATATTTGGAGGTTCAAAGATGCATTTTAAGGGCCCACAGCATCATCTTTAAGCCCAAAGTCTGATTTAAATGGTCCAAAGCCTCATTGGTCGACTCCAAAGCCACATTTCTAGGGTCCAAAGCCTCATTTTTACTTTCCAAAGTCTTACTCTTGTCTTACAAAGCCACATTTTAGGCTCCAAACCCCACATTTTTATGGCAAAAAGGCTCACTGTTAGTTTGCATAGTCTCATTTCAGGCTCCAAAGCCTCTTTTCTTAGCATCCAGACAGGCATCCTTAGGGTCCGAGCCGCCTCTGGAGGGTCCAAGCCCTCCTTTGGAGCTTCCAAAGTTCCAGGGTTTGTGCTTTTAAGGTTCAAAGATGCATTTTAAGGGCCCAGAGCATCATTTTTAAGTGGAAAGCCGCATTGTTCAAGTTCAAAGCCACATTTCTAGGGTGCAGAGCCTCATTTTTACTTTCCAAAGTCTTACTCTTGTCTTACAAAGCCACATTTTAGGCTCCAAACCCCACATTTTTACGGCCAAAGGCTCACTGTTAGTTTGCATAGTCTCATTTCAGTCTCCAAGCCTCTTTTTTAGCATCCAGACAGGCATCCTTAGGGTCCAAGCCGCCTGTGGAGGGTCCAAGCCCTCCTTTGGAGGCTCCAAAGTTCCAGGGTTTGTGCTTTTAAGGTTCAAAGATGCATTTTCATGGCCCAGAGCATCATTTTTAAGTGGAAAGCCGCATTGTTCGACTCCAAAAGCCACATTTCTAGGGTGCAGAGCCTCATTTTTACTTTCCAAAGTCTTACTCTTGTCTTACAAAGCCACATTTTAGGCTCCAAACCCCACATTTTGACAGCCAAGGGCTCACTGTTAGTTTGCATAGTCTCATTTCAGGCTCCAAAGCCTCTTTTTTTAGCATCCAGACAGGCATCCTTAGGGTCCGAGCCGCCTCTGGAGGGTCCAAGCCCTCATTTGGAGGGTCCAAAGTTCCAGGGATTGCATATTTGGAGGTTCAAAGATGCATTTTAAGCTCCCACAGCATCATTTTTAAGTGGAAAGCTGCATTGTTCGAGTCCAAATCAAAATTTCTAGGGTGCAGAGCCTCATTTTTACTTTCCAAAGTCTTACTCTTGTCTTACAAAGCCACATTTTAGGCTCCAAACCCCACATTTTGACAGCCAAAGGCTCACTGTTAGTGTGCATAGTCTCATTTCAGGCTCCAAGCCTCTTTTCTTAGCATCCAGACAGGCATCCTTAGGGTCCGAACCGCATCTGGAGGGTCCAAGCCCTCATTTGGAGGGTCCAAAGTTCCAGGGTTTGTGCTTTTAAGGTTCAAAGATGCATTTTAAGGGCCCACAGCATCATTTTTAAGCCCAAAGTCTGATTTGAAAGGTCCAAAGCCTCATTGGTCGACTCCAAATCAAAATTTCTAGGGTCCAAAGCCTCATTTTTACTTTCCAAAGTCTTACTCTTGTCTTACAAAGCCACATTTTAGGCTCCAAACCCCACATTTTGACAGCCAAAGGCTCACTGTTAGTGTGCATAGTCTCATTTCAGGCTCCAAAGCCTCTTTTTTTAGCATCCAGACAGGCATCCTTAGGGTCCGAGCCGCCTCTGGAGGGTCCAAGCCCTCCTTTGGAGGCTCCAAAGTTCCAGGGTTTGTGCTTTTAAGGTTCAAAGATGCATTTTCATGGCCCAGAGCATCATTTTTAAGTGGAAAGCCGCATTGTTCGACTCCAAAAGCCACATTTCTAGGGTGCAGAGCCTCATTTTTACTTTCCAAAGTCTTACTCTTGTCTTACAAAGCCTCATTTTAGGCTCCAAACCCCACATTTTGACAGCCAAAGGCTCACTGTTAGTGTGCATAGTCTCATTTCAGGCTCCAAAGCCTCTTTTTTTAGCATCCAGACAGGCATCCTTAAGGTCCGAGCCGCCTCTGGAGGGTCCAAGCCCTCATTTGGAGGGTCCAAGGTTCCAGGGATTGCATATTTGGAGGTTCAAAGATGCATTTTAAGGGCCCACAGCATCATTTTTAAGCCCAAAGTCTGATTTGAAAGGTCCAAAGCCTCATTGGTCGAGTCCAAATCAAAATTTCTAGGGTGCAGAGCCTCATTTTTACTTTCCAAAGTCTTACTCTTGTCTTACTAAGCCACATTTTAGGCTCCAAACCCCACATTTTTATGGCCAAAGGCTCACTGTTAGTGTGCATAGTCTCATTTCAGGCTCCAAGCCTCTTTTTTTAGCATCCAAACAGGCATCCTTAGGGTCCGAGCCACCTCTGGAGGGTCCAAGCCCTCATTTGGAGCTTCCAAAGTTCCAGGGTTTGTGCTTTTAAGGTTCAAAGATGCATTTCAAGGGCCCAGAGCATCATTTTTAAGTGGAAAGCCGCATTGTTCGAGTCCAAAGCCACATTTCTACGGTCCAAGGCCTCATTTTTACTTTCCAAAGTCTTACTCTTGTCTTACAAAGCCACATTTTAGGCTCCAAACCCCACATCTTTATGGCAAAAAGGCTCACTGTTAGTTTGCATAGTCTCATTTCAGACTCCAAAGCCTCTTTTCTTAGCATCCAGACAGGCATCCTTAGGGTCCGAGCCGCCTCTGGAGGGTCCAAGCCCTCCTTTGGAGCTTCCAAAGTTCCAGGGATTGCGTATTTGGAGGTTCAAAGATGCATTTAAAGGGCCCAGAGCATCATTTTTAAGTGGAAAGCCGCATGGTTCAAGTCCAAAGCCACATTTCTAGGGTGCAGAGCCTCATTTTTGCTTTCCAAAGTCTTACTCTTGTCTTACAAAGCCTCATTTTAGGCTCCAAACCCCACATTTTTACGGCCAAAGGCTCACTGTTAGTTTGCATAGTCTCATTTCAGGCTCCAAAGCCTCTTTTTTAGCATCCAGACAGGCATCCTTAGGGTCCGAGCCACCTCTGGAGGGTTCAAGCCCTCCTTTGGAGGGTCCAAAGTTCCAGGGTTTGTGCTTTTAAGGTTCAAAGATGCATTTTAAGGGCCCAGAGCATCATTTTTAAGTGGAAAGCCGCATTGTTCGAGTCCAAAGCCACATTTCTAGGGTCCAGAGCCTCATTTTTACTTTCCAAAGTCTTACTCTTGTCTTACAAAGCCACATTTTAGGCTCCAAACCCCACATTTTGACAGCCAAGGGCTCACTGTTAGTTTGCATAGTCTCATTTCAGTCTCCAAGCCTCTTTTTTAGCATCCAGACAGGCATCCTTAGGGTCCGAGCCGCCTCTGGAGGGTCCAAGCCCTCCTTTGGAGGGTCCAAAGTTCCAGGGTTTGTGCTTTTAAGGTTCAAAGATGCATTTTCATGGCCCAGAGCATCATTTTTAAGTGGAAAGCCGCATTGTTCGACTCCAAAAGCCACATTTCTAGGGTGCAGAGCCTCATTTTTACTTTCCAAAGTCTTACTCTTGTCTTACAAAGCCACATTTTAGGCTCCAAACCCCACATTTTTATGGCAAAAAGGCTCACTGTTAGTTTGCATAGTCTCATTTCAGGCTCCAAAGACTCTTTTCTTAGCATCCAGACAGGCATCCTTAGGGTCCGAGCCACCTCTGGAGAGTCCAAGCCCTCCTTTGGAGCTTCCAAAGTTCCAGGGTTTGTGCTTTTAAGGTTCAAAGATGCATTTAAAGGGCCCAGAGCATCATTTTTAAGTGGAAAGCCGCATGGTTCAAGTCCAAAGCCACATTTCTAGGGTGCAGAGCCTCATTTTTGCTTTCCAAAGTCTTACTCTTGTCTTACAAAGCCTCATTTTAGGCTCCAAACCCCACATTTTTACGGCCAAAGGCTCACTGTTAGTTTGCATAGTCTCATTTCAGGCTCCAAAGCCTCTTTTTTAGCATCCAGACAGGCATCCTTAGGGTCCGAGCCGCCTCTGGAGGGTTCAAGCCCTCCTTTGGAGCTTCCAAAGTTCCAGGGTTTGTGCTTTTAAGGTTCAAAGATGCATTTTAAGGGCCCAGAGCATCATTTTTAAGTGGAAAGCCACATTGTTCGAGTCCAAAGCCACATTTCTAGGGTGCAGAGCCTCATTTTTACTTTCCAAAGTCTTACTCTTGTCTTACAAAGCCACATTTTAGGCTCCAAACCCCACATTTTTACGGCCAAAGGCTCACTGTTAGTTTACATAGTCTCATTTCCGGGTCCAAAGCCTCTTTTTTTAGCATCCAGACAGGCATCCTTAGGGTCCGAGCCGCCTCTGGAGGGTACAAGCCCTCATTTGGAGCTTCCAAAGTTCCAGGGTTTGCATATTTGGAGGTTCAAAGATGCATTTCAAGGGCCCACAGCATCATTTTTAAGCCCAAAGTCTGATTTGAAAGGTCCAAAGCCTCATTGGTCGAGTCCAAAGCCACATTTCTAGGGTCCAAAGCCTCATTTTTACTTTCCAAAGTCTTACTCTTGTCTTACAAAGCCACATTTTAGGCTCCAAACCCCACATTTTGACAGCCAAGGCCTCACTGTTAGTTTGCATAGTCTCATTTCAGGCTCCAAAGCCTCTTTTTTTAGCATCCAGACAGGCATCCTTAGGGTCCGAGCCGCCTCTGGAGGGTCCAAGCCCTCATTTGGAGGGTCCAAAGTTCCAGGGATTGCATATTTGGAGGTTCAAAGATGCATTTTAAGGGCCCACAGCATCATTTTTAAGTGGAAAGCTGCATTGTTCGAGTCCAAATCAAAATTTCTAGGGTGCAGAGCCTCATTTTTACTTTCCAAAGTCTTACTCTTGTCTTACAAAGCCACATTTTAGGCTCCAAACCCCACATTTTGACAGCCAAAGGCTCACTGTTAGTGTGCATAGTCTCATTTCAGGCTCCAAGCCTCTTTTCTTAGCATCCAGACAGGCATCCTTAGGGTCCGAACCGCATCTGGAGGGTCCAAGCCCTCATTTGGAGGGTCCAAAGTTCCAGGGTTTGTGCTTTTAAGGTTCAAAGATGCATTTTAAGGGCCCACAGCATCATTTTTAAGCCCAAAGTCTGATTTGAAAGGTCCAAAGCCTCATTGGTCGACTCCAAATCAAAATTTCTAGGGTCCAAAGCCTCATTTTTACTTTCCAAAGTCTTACTCTTGTCTTACAAAGCCACATTTTAGGCTCCAAACCCCACATCTTTATGGCAAAAAGGCTCACTGTTAGTTTGCATAGTCTCATTTCAGACTCCAAAGCCTCTTTTCTTAGCATCCAGACAGGCATCCTTAGGGTCCGAGCCGCCTCTGGAGGGTCCAAGCCCTCATTTGGAGGGTCCAAAGTTCCAGGGATTGCATATTTGGAGGTTCAAAGATGCATTTTAAGGGCCCACAGCATCATCTTTAAGCCCAAAGTCTGATTTGAATGGTCCAAAGCCTCATTGGTCGACTCCAAAGCCACATTTCTAGGGTCCAAAGCCTCATTTTTACTTTCCAAAGTCTTACTCTTGTCTTACAAAGCCACATTTTAGGCTCCAAACCCCACATTTTTATGGCAAAAAGGCTCACTGTTAGTTTGCATAGTCTCATTTCAGGCTCCAAAGCCTCTTTTCTTAGCATCCAGACAGGCATCCTTAGGGTCCGAGCCACCTCTGGAGAGTCCAAGCCCTCCTTTGGAGCTTCCAAAGTTCCAGGGTTTGTGCTTTTAAGGTTCAAAGATGCATTTTAAGGGCCCAGAGCATCATTTTTAAGTGGAAAGCCGCATTGTTCAAGTTCAAAGCCACATTTCTAGGGTGCAGAGCCTCATTTTTACTTTCCAAAGTCTTACTCTTGTCTTACAAAGCCACATTTTAGGCTCCAAACCCCACATTTTTACGGCCAAAGGCTCACTGTTAGTTTGCATAGTCTCATTTCAGTCTCCAAGCCTCTTTTTTAGCATCCAGACAGGCATCCTTAGGGTCCAAGCCGCCTGTGGAGGGTCCAAGCCCTCCTTTGGAGGCTCCAAAGTTCCAGGGTTTGTGCTTTTAAGGTTCAAAGATGCATTTTCATGACCCAGAGCATCATTTTTAAGTGGAAAGCCGCATTGTTCGACTCCAAAAGCCACATTTATAGGGTGCAGAGCCTCATTTTTACTTTCCAAAGTCTTACTCTTGTCTTACAAAGCCACATTTTAGGCTCCAAACCCCACATTTTTACGGCCAAAGGCTCACTGTTAGTTTACATAGTCTCATTTCCGGGTCCAAAGCCTCTTTTTTTAGCATCCAGACAGGCATCCTTAGGGACCGAGCCGCCTCTGGAGGGTCCAAGCCCTCATTTGGAGCTTCCAAAGTTCCAGGGTTTGTGCTTTTAAGGTTCAAAGATGCGTTTTAAGGGCCCAGAGCATCATTTTTAAGCCCAAAGTCTGATTTGAAAGGTCCAAAGCCTCATTGGTCGACTCCAAATCAAAATTTCTAGGGTGCAGAGCCTCATTTTTACTTTCCAAAGTCTTACTCTTGTCTTACAAAGCCACATTTTAGGCTCCAATCCCCACATTTTTACGGCCAAAGGCTCACTGTTAGTTTGCATAGTCTCATTTCAGGCTCCAAAGCCTCTTTTTTTAGCATCCAGACAGGCATCCTTAGTGTCCGAGCCGCCTCTGGAGGGTCCAAGCCCTCATTTGGAGGGTCCAAAGTTCCAGGGTTTGCATATTTGGAGGTTCAAAGATGCATTTCAAGGGCCCACAGCATCATTTTTAAGCCCAAAGTCTGATTTGAAAGGTCCAAAGCCTCATTGGTCGACTCCAAATCAAAATTTCTAGGGTGCAGAGCATCATTTTTACTTTCCAAAGTCTTACTCTTGTCTTACAAAGCCACATTTTAGGCTCCAAACCCCACATTTTTACGGCCAAAGGCTCACTGTTAGTTTACATAGTCTCATTTCCGGGTCCAAAGCCTCTTTTTTTAGCATCCAGACAGGCATCCTTAGGGACCGAGCCGCCTCTGGAGGGTCCAAGCCCTCATTTGGAGCTTCCAAAGTTCCAGGGTTTGTGCTTTTAAGGTTCAAAGATGCGTTTTAAGGGCCCAGAGCATCATTTTTAAGCCCAAAGTCTGATTTGAAAGGTCCAAAGCCTCATTGGTCGACTCCAAATCAAAATTTCTAGGGTGCAGAGCCTCATTTTTACTTTCCAAAGTCTTACTCTTGTCTTACAAAGCCACATTTTAGGCTCCAATCCCCACATTTTTACGGCCAAAGGCTCACTGTTAGTTTGCATAGTCTCATTTCAGGCTCCAAAGCCTCTTTTTTTAGCATCCAGACAGGCATCCTTAGTGTCCGAGCCGCCTCTGGAGGGTCCAAGCCCTCATTTGGAGGGTCCAAAGTTCCAGGGTTTGCATATTTGGAGGTTCAAAGATGCGTTTTAAGGGCCCAGAGCATCATTTTTAAGCCCAAAGTCTGATTTGAAAGGTCCAAAGCCTCATTGGTCAACTCCAAAGCCACATTTCTAGGGTCCAAAGCCTCATTTTTACTTTCCAAAGTCTTACTCTTGTCTTACAAAGCCACATTTTAGGCTCCAAACCCCACATTTTGACAGCCAAGGGCTCACTGTTAGTTTGCATAGTCTCATTTCCGGGTCCAAAGCCTCTTTTTTTAGCATCCAGACAGGCATCCTTAGGGACCGAGCCGCCTCTGGAGGGTCCAAGCCCTCATTTGGAGCTTCCAAAGTTCCAGGGTTTGTGCTTTTAAGGTTCAAAGATGCATTTTAAGGGCCCACAGCATCATTTTTAAGTGGAAAGCTGCATTGTTCGAGTCCAAATCAAAATTTCTAGGGTGCAGAGCCTCATTTTTACTTTCCAAAGTCTTACTCTTGTCTTACAAAGCCACATTTTAGGCTCCAAACCCCACATTTTGACAGCCAAAGGCTCACTGTTAGTGTGCATAGTCTCATTTCAGGCTCCAAGCCTCTTTTCTTAGCATCCAGACAGGCATCCTTAGGGTCCGAACCGCATCTGGAGGGTCCAAGCCCTCATTTGGAGGGTCCAAAGTTCCAGGGTTTGTGCTTTTAAGGTTCAAAGATGCATTTTAAGGGCCCACAGCATCATTTTTAAGCCCAAAGTCTGATTTGAAAGGTCCAAAGCCTCATTGGTCGACTCCAAATCAAAATTTCTAGGGTCCAAAGCCTCATTTTTACTTTCCAAAGTCTTACTCTTGTCTTACAAAGCCACATTTTAGGCTCCAAACCCCACATCTTTATGGCAAAAAGGCTCACTGTTAGTTTGCATAGTCTCATTTCAGACTCCAAAGCCTCTTTTCTTAGCATCCAGACAGGCATCCTTAGGGTCCGAGCCGCCTCTGGAGGGTCCAAGCCCTCATTTGGAGGGTCCAAAGTTCCAGGGATTGCATATTTGGAGGTTCAAAGATGCATTTTAAGGGCCCACAGCATCATCTTTAAGCCCAAAGTCTGATTTGAATGGTCCAAAGCCTCATTGGTCGACTCCAAAGCCACATTTCTAGGGTCCAAAGCCTCATTTTTACTTTCCAAAGTCTTACTCTTGTCTTACAAAGCCACATTTTAGGCTCCAAACCCCACATTTTTATGGCAAAAAGGCTCACTGTTAGTTTGCATAGTCTCATTTCAGGCTCCAAAGCCTCTTTTCTTAGCATCCAGACAGGCATCCTTAGGGTCCGAGCCACCTCTGGAGAGTCCAAGCCCTCCTTTGGAGCTTCCAAAGTTCCAGGGTTTGTGCTTTTAAGGTTCAAAGATGCATTTTAAGGGCCCAGAGCATCATTTTTAAGTGGAAAGCCGCATTGTTCAAGTTCAAAGCCACATTTCTAGGGTGCAGAGCCTCATTTTTACTTTCCAAAGTCTTACTCTTGTCTTACAAAGCCACATTTTAGGCTCCAAACCCCACATTTTTACGGCCAAAGGCTCACTGTTAGTTTGCATAGTCTCATTTCAGTCTCCAAGCCTCTTTTTTAGCATCCAGACAGGCATCCTTAGGGTCCAAGCCGCCTGTGGAGGGTCCAAGCCCTCCTTTGGAGGCTCCAAAGTTCCAGGGTTTGTGCTTTTAAGGTTCAAAGATGCATTTTCATGACCCAGAGCATCATTTTTAAGTGGAAAGCCGCATTGTTCGACTCCAAAAGCCACATTTATAGGGTGCAGAGCCTCATTTTTACTTTCCAAAGTCTTACTCTTGTCTTACAAAGCCACATTTTAGGCTCCAAACCCCACATTTTTACGGCCAAAGGCTCACTGTTAGTTTACATAGTCTCATTTCCGGGTCCAAAGCCTCTTTTTTTAGCATCCAGACAGGCATCCTTAGGGACCGAGCCGCCTCTGGAGGGTCCAAGCCCTCATTTGGAGCTTCCAAAGTTCCAGGGTTTGTGCTTTTAAGGTTCAAAGATGCGTTTTAAGGGCCCAGAGCATCATTTTTAAGCCCAAAGTCTGATTTGAAAGGTCCAAAGCCTCATTGGTCGACTCCAAATCAAAATTTCTAGGGTGCAGAGCCTCATTTTTACTTTCCAAAGTCTTACTCTTGTCTTACAAAGCCACATTTTAGGCTCCAATCCCCACATTTTTACGGCCAAAGGCTCACTGTTAGTTTGCATAGTCTCATTTCAGGCTCCAAAGCCTCTTTTTTTAGCATCCAGACAGGCATCCTTAGTGTCCGAGCCGCCTCTGGAGGGTCCAAGCCCTCATTTGGAGGGTCCAAAGTTCCAGGGTTTGCATATTTGGAGGTTCAAAGATGCATTTCAAGGGCCCACAGCATCATTTTTAAGCCCAAAGTCTGATTTGAAAGGTCCAAAGCCTCATTGGTCGACTCCAAATCAAAATTTCTAGGGTGCAGAGCATCATTTTTACTTTCCAAAGTCTTACTCTTGTCTTACAAAGCCACATTTTAGGCTCCAAACCCCACATTTTTACGGCCAAAGGCTCACTGTTAGTTTACATAGTCTCATTTCCGGGTCCAAAGCCTCTTTTTTTAGCATCCAGACAGGCATCCTTAGGGACCGAGCCGCCTCTGGAGGGTCCAAGCCCTCATTTGGAGCTTCCAAAGTTCCAGGGTTTGTGCTTTTAAGGTTCAAAGATGCATTTTAAGGGCCCAGAGCATCATTTTTAAGCCCAAAGTCTGATTTGAAAGGTCCAAAGCCTCATTGGTCGACTCCAAATCAAAATTTCTAGGGTGCAGAGCCTCATTTTTACTTTCCAAAGTCTTACTCTTGTCTTACAAAGCCACATTTTAGGCTCCAATCCCCACATTTTTACGGCCAAAGGCTCACTGTTAGTTTGCATAGTCTCATTTCAGGCTCCAAAGCCTCTTTTTTTAGCATCCAGACAGGCATCCTTAGTGTCCGAGCCGCCTCTGGAGGGTCCAAGCCCTCATTTGGAGGGTCCAAAGTTCCAGGGTTTGCATATTTGGAGGTTCAAAGATGCGTTTTAAGGGCCCAGAGCATCATTTTTAAGCCCAAAGTCTGATTTGAAAGGTCCAAAGCCTCATTGGTCAACTCCAAAGCCACATTTCTAGGGTCCAAAGCCTCATTTTTACTTTCCAAAGTCTTACTCTTGTCTTACAAAGCCACATTTTAGGCTCCAAACCCCACATTTTGACAGCCAAGGGCTCACTGTTAGTTTGCATAGTCTCATTTCCGGGTCCAAAGCCTCTTTTTTTAGCATCCAGACAGGCATCCTTAGGGACCGAGCCGCCTCTGGAGGGTCCAAGCCCTCATTTGGAGCTTCCAAAGTTCCAGGGTTTGTGCTTTTAAGGTTCAAAGATGCGTTTTAAGGGCCCACAGCATCATTTTTAAGCCCAAAGTCTGATTTGAAAGGTCCAAAGCCTCATTGGTCGACTCCAAATCAAAATTTCTAGGGTGCAGAGCATCATTTTTACTTTCCAAAGTCTTACTCTTGTCTTACAAAGCCACATTTTAGGCTCCAAACCCCACATTTTTACGGCCAAAGGCTCACTGTTAGTTTGCATAGTCTCATTTCAGGCTCCAAAGCCTCTTTTTTAGCATCCAGACAGGCATCCTTAGGGTCCGAGCCGCCTCTGGAGGGTCCAAGCCCTCATTTGGAGGGTCCAAAGTTCCAGGGATTGCATATTTGGAGGTTCAAAGATGCATTTTATGGGCCCACAGCATCATTTTTAAGTGGAAAGCTGCATTGTTCGAGTCCAAATCAAAATTTCTAGGGTGCAGAGCCTCATTTTTACTTTCCAAAGTCTTACTCTTGTCTTAGAAAGCCACATTTTAGGCTCCAAACCCCACATTTTGACAGCCAAAGGCTCACTGTTAGTGTGCATAGTCTCATTTCAGGCTCCAAGCCTCTTTTCTTAGCATCCAGACAGGCATCCTTAGGGTCCGAACCGCATCTGGAGGGTCCAAGCCCTCATTTGGAGGGTCCAAAGTTCCAGGGTTTGTGCTTTTAAGGTTCAAAGATGCATTTTAAGGGCCCACAGCATCATTTTTAAGCCCAAAGTCTGATTTGAAAGGTCCAAAGCCTCATTGGTCGACTCCAAATCAAAATTTCTAGGGTCCAAAGCCTCATTTTTACTTTCCAAAGTCTTACTCTTGTCTTACAAAGCCACATTTTAGGCTCCAAACCCCACATTTTGACAGCCAAAGGCTCACTGTTAGTTTGCATAGTCTCATTTCAGGCTCCAAAGCCTCTTTTTTTAGCATCCAGACAGGCATCCTTAGGGTCCGAGCCGCCTCTGGAGGGTCCAAGCCCTCCTTTGGAGCTTCCAAAGTTCCAGGGTTTGTGCTTTTAAGGTTCAAAGATGCATTTTCATGGCCCAGAGCATCATTTTTAAGTGGAAAGCCGCATTGTTCGACTCCAAAAGCCACATTTCTAGGGTGCAGAGCCTCATTTTTACTTTCCAAAGTCTTACTCTTGTCTTACAAAGCCTCATTTTAGGCTCCAAACCCCACATTTTGACAGCCAAAGGCTCACTGTTAGTTTGCATAGTCTCATTTCAGGCTCCAAAGCCTCTTTTTTTAGCATCCAGACAGGCATCCTTAGGGTCCGAGACGCCTCTGGAGGGTCCAAGCCCTCATTTGGAGGGTCCAAGGTTCCAGGGATTGCATATTTGGAGGTTCAAAGATGCATTTTAAGGGCCCACAGCATCATTTTTAAGCCCAAAGTCTGATTTGAAAGGTCCAAAGCCTCATTGGTCGACTCCAAATCAAAATTTCTAGGGTGCAGAGCCTCATTTTTACTTTCCAAAGTCTTACTCTTGTCTTACTAAGCCACATTTTAGGCTCCAAACCCCACATTTTTATGGCCAAAGGCTCACTGTTAGTGTGCATAGTCTCATTTCAGGCTCCAAGCCTCTTTTTTTAGCATCCAAACAGGCATCCTTAGGGTCCGAGCCACCTCTGGAGGGTCCAAGCCCTCATTTGGAGCTTCCAAAGTTCCAGGGTTTGTGCTTTTAAGGTTCAAAGATGCATTTCAAGGGCCCAGAGCATCATTTTTAAGTGGAAAGCCGCATTGTTCGAGTCCAAAGCCACATTTCTACGGTCCAAGGCCTCATTTTTACTTTCCAAAGTCTTACTCTTGTCTTACAAAGCCACATTTTAGGCTCCAAACCCCACATCTTTATGGCAAAAAGGCTCACTGTTAGTTTGCATAGTCTCATTTCAGACTCCAAAGCCTCTTTTCTTAGCATCCAGACAGGCATCCTTAGGGTCCGAGCCGCCTCTGGAGGGTCCAAGCCCTCCTTTGGAGCTTCCAAAGTTCCAGGGATTGCGTAT
The DNA here is from genome assembly GCF_964188355.1 of Buteo buteo. NCBI lineage: Eukaryota > Metazoa > Chordata > Aves > Accipitriformes > Accipitridae > Buteo > Buteo buteo. Next base: position 422,472 of record NC_134203.1, read on the forward strand.
TTGGAGGTTCAAAGATGCATTTAAAGGGCCCAGAGCATCATTTTTAAGTGGAAAGCCGCATGGTTCAAGTCCAAAGCCACATTTCTAGGGTGCAGAGCCTCATTTTTGCTTTCCAAAGTCTTACTCTTGTCTTACAAAGCCTCATTTTAGGCTCCAAACCCCACATTTTTACGGCCAAAGGCTCACTGTTAGTTTGCATAGTCTCATTTCAGGCTCCAAAGCCTCTTTTTTAGCATCCAGACAGGCATCCTTAGGGTCCGATCCGCCTCTGGAGGGTCCAAGCCCTCATTTGGAGGGTCCAAAGTTCCAGGGATTGCATATTTGGAGGTTCAAAGATGCATTTTAAGGGCCCACAGCATCATCTTTAAGCCCAAAGTCTGATTTAAATGGTCCAAAGCCTCATTGGTCGACTCCAAAGCCACATTTCTAGGGTCCAAAGCCTCATTTTTACTTTCCAAAGTCTTACTCTTGTCTTACAAAGCCACATTTTAGGCTCCAAACCCCACATTTTTATGGCAAAAAGGCTCACTGTTAGTTTGCATAGTCTCATTTCAGGCTCCAAAGCCTCTTTTCTTAGCATCCAGACAGGCATCCTTAGGGTCCGAGCCGCCTCTGGAGGGTCCAAGCCCTCCTTTGGAGCTTCCAAAGTTCCAGGGTTTGTGCTTTTAAGGTTCAAAGATGCATTTTAAGGGCCCAGAGCATCATTTTTAAGTGGAAAGCCGCATTGTTCAAGTTCAAAGCCACATTTCTAGGGTGCAGAGCCTCATTTTTACTTTCCAAAGTCTTACTCTTGTCTTACAAAGCCACATTTTAGGCTCCAAACCCCACATTTTTACGGCCAAAGGCTCACTGTTAGTTTGCATAGTCTCATTTCAGTCTCCAAGCCTCTTTTTTAGCATCCAGACAGGCATCCTTAGGGTCCAAGCCGCCTGTGGAGGGTCCAAGCCCTCCTTTGGAGGCTCCAAAGTTCCAGGGTTTGTGCTTTTAAGGTTCAAAGATGCATTTTCATGGCCCAGAGCATCATTTTTAAGTGGAAAGCCGCATTGTTCGACTCCAAAAGCCACATTTCTAGGGTGCAGAGCCTCATTTTTACTTTCCAAAGTCTTACTCTTGTCTTACAAAGCCACATTTTAGGCTCCAAACCCCACATTTTGACAGCCAAGGGCTCACTGTTAGTTTGCATAGTCTCATTTCAGGCTCCAAAGCCTCTTTTTTTAGCATCCAGACAGGCATCCTTAGGGTCCGAGCCGCCTCTGGAGGGTCCAAGCCCTCATTTGGAGGGTCCAAAGTTCCAGGGATTGCATATTTGGAGGTTCAAAGATGCATTTTAAGCTCCCACAGCATCATTTTTAAGTGGAAAGCTGCATTGTTCGAGTCCAAATCAAAATTTCTAGGGTGCAGAGCCTCATTTTTACTTTCCAAAGTCTTACTCTTGTCTTACAAAGCCACATTTTAGGCTCCAAACCCCACATTTTGACAGCCAAAGGCTCACTGTTAGTGTGCATAGTCTCATTTCAGGCTCCAAGCCTCTTTTCTTAGCATCCAGACAGGCATCCTTAGGGTCCGAACCGCATCTGGAGGGTCCAAGCCCTCATTTGGAGGGTCCAAAGTTCCAGGGTTTGTGCTTTTAAGGTTCAAAGATGCATTTTAAGGGCCCACAGCATCATTTTTAAGCCCAAAGTCTGATTTGAAAGGTCCAAAGCCTCATTGGTCGACTCCAAATCAAAATTTCTAGGGTCCAAAGCCTCATTTTTACTTTCCAAAGTCTTACTCTTGTCTTACAAAGCCACATTTTAGGCTCCAAACCCCACATTTTGACAGCCAAAGGCTCACTGTTAGTGTGCATAGTCTCATTTCAGGCTCCAAAGCCTCTTTTTTTAGCATCCAGACAGGCATCCTTAGGGTCCGAGCCGCCTCTGGAGGGTCCAAGCCCTCCTTTGGAGGCTCCAAAGTTCCAGGGTTTGTGCTTTTAAGGTTCAAAGATGCATTTTCATGGCCCAGAGCATCATTTTTAAGTGGAAAGCCGCATTGTTCGACTCCAAAAGCCACATTTCTAGGGTGCAGAGCCTCATTTTTACTTTCCAAAGTCTTACTCTTGTCTTACAAAGCCTCATTTTAGGCTCCAAACCCCACATTTTGACAGCCAAAGGCTCACTGTTAGTGTGCATAGTCTCATTTCAGGCTCCAAAGCCTCTTTTTTTAGCATCCAGACAGGCATCCTTAAGGTCCGAGCCGCCTCTGGAGGGTCCAAGCCCTCATTTGGAGGGTCCAAGGTTCCAGGGATTGCATATTTGGAGGTTCAAAGATGCATTTTAAGGGCCCACAGCATCATTTTTAAGCCCAAAGTCTGATTTGAAAGGTCCAAAGCCTCATTGGTCGAGTCCAAATCAAAATTTCTAGGGTGCAGAGCCTCATTTTTACTTTCCAAAGTCTTACTCTTGTCTTACTAAGCCACATTTTAGGCTCCAAACCCCACATTTTTATGGCCAAAGGCTCACTGTTAGTGTGCATAGTCTCATTTCAGGCTCCAAGCCTCTTTTTTTAGCATCCAAACAGGCATCCTTAGGGTCCGAGCCACCTCTGGAGGGTCCAAGCCCTCATTTGGAGCTTCCAAAGTTCCAGGGTTTGTGCTTTTAAGGTTCAAAGATGCATTTCAAGGGCCCAGAGCATCATTTTTAAGTGGAAAGCCGCATTGTTCGAGTCCAAAGCCACATTTCTACGGTCCAAGGCCTCATTTTTACTTTCCAAAGTCTTACTCTTGTCTTACAAAGCCACATTTTAGGCTCCAAACCCCACATCTTTATGGCAAAAAGGCTCACTGTTAGTTTGCATAGTCTCATTTCAGACTCCAAAGCCTCTTTTCTTAGCATCCAGACAGGCATCCTTAGGGTCCGAGCCGCCTCTGGAGGGTCCAAGCCCTCCTTTGGAGCTTCCAAAGTTCCAGGGATTGCGTATTTGGAGGTTCAAAGATGCATTTAAAGGGCCCAGAGCATCATTTTTAAGTGGAAAGCCGCATGGTTCAAGTCCAAAGCCACATTTCTAGGGTGCAGAGCCTCATTTTTGCTTTCCAAAGTCTTACTCTTGTCTTACAAAGCCTCATTTTAGGCTCCAAACCCCACATTTTTACGGCCAAAGGCTCACTGTTAGTTTGCATAGTCTCATTTCAGGCTCCAAAGCCTCTTTTTTAGCATCCAGACAGGCATCCTTAGGGTCCGAGCCACCTCTGGAGGGTTCAAGCCCTCCTTTGGAGGGTCCAAAGTTCCAGGGTTTGTGCTTTTAAGGTTCAAAGATGCATTTTAAGGGCCCAGAGCATCATTTTTAAGTGGAAAGCCGCATTGTTCGAGTCCAAAGCCACATTTCTAGGGTCCAGAGCCTCATTTTTACTTTCCAAAGTCTTACTCTTGTCTTACAAAGCCACATTTTAGGCTCCAAACCCCACATTTTGACAGCCAAGGGCTCACTGTTAGTTTGCATAGTCTCATTTCCGGGTCCAAAGCCTCTTTTTTTAGCATCCAGACAGGCATCCTTAGGGACCGAGCCGCCTCTGGAGGGTCCAAGCCCTCATTTGGAGCTTCCAAAGTTCCAGGGTTTGTGCTTTTAAGGTTCAAAGATGCGTTTTAAGGGCCCACAGCATCATTTTTAAGCCCAAAGTCTGATTTGAAAGGTCCAAAGCCTCATTGGTCGACTCCAAATCAAAATTTCTAGGGTGCAGAGCATCATTTTTACTTTCCAAAGTCTTACTCTTGTCTTACAAAGCCACATTTTAGGCTCCAAACCCCACATTTTTACGGCCAAAGGCTCACTGTTAGTTTGCATAGTCTCATTTCAGGCTCCAAAGCCTCTTTTTTAGCATCCAGACAGGCATCCTTAGGGTCCGAGCCGCCTCTGGAGGGTCCAAGCCCTCATTTGGAGGGTCCAAAGTTCCAGGGATTGCATATTTGGAGGTTCAAAGATGCATTTTATGGGCCCACAGCATCATTTTTAAGTGGAAAGCTGCATTGTTCGAGTCCAAATCAAAATTTCTAGGGTGCAGAGCCTCATTTTTACTTTCCAAAGTCTTACTCTTGTCTTAGAAAGCCACATTTTAGGCTCCAAACCCCACATTTTGACAGCCAAAGGCTCACTGTTAGTGTGCATAGTCTCATTTCAGGCTCCAAGCCTCTTTTCTTAGCATCCAGACAGGCATCCTTAGGGTCCGAACCGCATCTGGAGGGTCCAAGCCCTCATTTGGAGGGTCCAAAGTTCCAGGGTTTGTGCTTTTAAGGTTCAAAGATGCATTTTAAGGGCCCACAGCATCATTTTTAAGCCCAAAGTCTGATTTGAAAGGTCCAAAGCCTCATTGGTCGACTCCAAATCAAAATTTCTAGGGTCCAAAGCCTCATTTTTACTTTCCAAAGTCTTACTCTTGTCTTACAAAGCCACATTTTAGGCTCCAAACCCCACATTTTGACAGCCAAAGGCTCACTGTTAGTTTGCATAGTCTCATTTCAGGCTCCAAAGCCTCTTTTTTTAGCATCCAGACAGGCATCCTTAGGGTCCGAGCCGCCTCTGGAGGGTCCAAGCCCTCCTTTGGAGCTTCCAAAGTTCCAGGGTTTGTGCTTTTAAGGTTCAAAGATGCATTTTCATGGCCCAGAGCATCATTTTTAAGTGGAAAGCCGCATTGTTCGACTCCAAAAGCCACATTTCTAGGGTGCAGAGCCTCATTTTTACTTTCCAAAGTCTTACTCTTGTCTTACAAAGCCTCATTTTAGGCTCCAAACCCCACATTTTGACAGCCAAAGGCTCACTGTTAGTTTGCATAGTCTCATTTCAGGCTCCAAAGCCTCTTTTTTTAGCATCCAGACAGGCATCCTTAGGGTCCGAGACGCCTCTGGAGGGTCCAAGCCCTCATTTGGAGGGTCCAAGGTTCCAGGGATTGCATATTTGGAGGTTCAAAGATGCATTTTAAGGGCCCACAGCATCATTTTTAAGCCCAAAGTCTGATTTGAAAGGTCCAAAGCCTCATTGGTCGACTCCAAATCAAAATTTCTAGGGTGCAGAGCCTCATTTTTACTTTCCAAAGTCTTACTCTTGTCTTACTAAGCCACATTTTAGGCTCCAAACCCCACATTTTTATGGCCAAAGGCTCACTGTTAGTGTGCATAGTCTCATTTCAGGCTCCAAGCCTCTTTTTTTAGCATCCAAACAGGCATCCTTAGGGTCCGAGCCACCTCTGGAGGGTCCAAGCCCTCATTTGGAGCTTCCAAAGTTCCAGGGTTTGTGCTTTTAAGGTTCAAAGATGCATTTCAAGGGCCCAGAGCATCATTTTTAAGTGGAAAGCCGCATTGTTCGAGTCCAAAGCCACATTTCTACGGTCCAAGGCCTCATTTTTACTTTCCAAAGTCTTACTCTTGTCTTACAAAGCCACATTTTAGGCTCCAAACCCCACATCTTTATGGCAAAAAGGCTCACTGTTAGTTTGCATAGTCTCATTTCAGACTCCAAAGCCTCTTTTCTTAGCATCCAGACAGGCATCCTTAGGGTCCGAGCCGCCTCTGGAGGGTCCAAGCCCTCCTTTGGAGCTTCCAAAGTTCCAGGGATTGCGTATTTGGAGGTTCAAAGATGCATTTAAAGGGCCCAGAGCATCATTTTTAAGTGGAAAGCCGCATGGTTCAAGTCCAAAGCCACATTTCTAGGGTGCAGAGCCTCATTTTTGCTTTCCAAAGTCTTACTCTTGTCTTACAAAGCCTCATTTTAGGCTCCAAACCCCACATTTTTACGGCCAAAGGCTCACTGTTAGTTTGCATAGTCTCATTTCAGGCTCCAAAGCCTCTTTTTTAGCATCCAGACAGGCATCCTTAGGGTCCGATCCGCCTCTGGAGGGTCCAAGCCCTCATTTGGAGGGTCCAAAGTTCCAGGGATTGCATATTTGGAGGTTCAAAGATGCATTTTAAGGGCCCACAGCATCATCTTTAAGCCCAAAGTCTGATTTAAATGGTCCAAAGCCTCATTGGTCGACTCCAAAGCCACATTTCTAGGGTCCAAAGCCTCATTTTTACTTTCCAAAGTCTTACTCTTGTCTTACAAAGCCACATTTTAGGCTCCAAACCCCACATTTTTATGGCAAAAAGGCTCACTGTTAGTTTGCATAGTCTCATTTCAGGCTCCAAAGCCTCTTTTCTTAGCATCCAGACAGGCATCCTTAGGGTCCGAGCCGCCTCTGGAGGGTCCAAGCCCTCCTTTGGAGCTTCCAAAGTTCCAGGGTTTGTGCTTTTAAGGTTCAAAGATGCATTTTAAGGGCCCAGAGCATCATTTTTAAGTGGAAAGCCGCATTGTTCAAGTTCAAAGCCACATTTCTAGGGTGCAGAGCCTCATTTTTACTTTCCAAAGTCTTACTCTTGTCTTACAAAGCCACATTTTAGGCTCCAAACCCCACATTTTTACGGCCAAAGGCTCACTGTTAGTTTGCATAGTCTCATTTCAGTCTCCAAGCCTCTTTTTTAGCATCCAGACAGGCATCCTTAGGGTCCAAGCCGCCTGTGGAGGGTCCAAGCCCTCCTTTGGAGGCTCCAAAGTTCCAGGGTTTGTGCTTTTAAGGTTCAAAGATGCATTTTCATGGCCCAGAGCATCATTTTTAAGTGGAAAGCCGCATTGTTCGACTCCAAAAGCCACATTTCTAGGGTGCAGAGCCTCATTTTTACTTTCCAAAGTCTTACTCTTGTCTTACAAAGCCACATTTTAGGCTCCAAACCCCACATTTTGACAGCCAAGGGCTCACTGTTAGTTTGCATAGTCTCATTTCAGGCTCCAAAGCCTCTTTTTTTAGCATCCAGACAGGCATCCTTAGGGTCCGAGCCGCCTCTGGAGGGTCCAAGCCCTCATTTGGAGGGTCCAAAGTTCCAGGGATTGCATATTTGGAGGTTCAAAGATGCATTTTAAGCTCCCACAGCATCATTTTTAAGTGGAAAGCTGCATTGTTCGAGTCCAAATCAAAATTTCTAGGGTGCAGAGCCTCATTTTTACTTTCCAAAGTCTTACTCTTGTCTTACAAAGCCACATTTTAGGCTCCAAACCCCACATTTTGACAGCCAAAGGCTCACTGTTAGTGTGCATAGTCTCATTTCAGGCTCCAAGCCTCTTTTCTTAGCATCCAGACAGGCATCCTTAGGGTCCGAACCGCATCTGGAGGGTCCAAGCCCTCATTTGGAGGGTCCAAAGTTCCAGGGTTTGTGCTTTTAAGGTTCAAAGATGCATTTTAAGGGCCCACAGCATCATTTTTAAGCCCAAAGTCTGATTTGAAAGGTCCAAAGCCTCATTGGTCGACTCCAAATCAAAATTTCTAGGGTCCAAAGCCTCATTTTTACTTTCCAAAGTCTTACTCTTGTCTTACAAAGCCACATTTTAGGCTCCAAACCCCACATTTTGACAGCCAAAGGCTCACTGTTAGTGTGCATAGTCTCATTTCAGGCTCCAAAGCCTCTTTTTTTAGCATCCAGACAGGCATCCTTAGGGTCCGAGCCGCCTCTGGAGGGTTCAAGCCCTCCTTTGGAGGCTCCAAAGTTCCAGGGTTTGTGCTTTTAAGGTTCAAAGATGCATTTTCATGGCCCAGAGCATCATTTTTAAGTGGAAAGCCGCATTGTTCGACTCCAAAAGCCACATTTCTAGGGTGCAGAGCCTCATTTTTACTTTCCAAAGTCTTACTCTTGTCTTACAAAGCCTCATTTTAGGCTCCAAACCCCACATTTTGACAGCCAAAGGCTCACTGTTAGTGTGCATAGTCTCATTTCAGGCTCCAAAGCCTCTTTTTTTAGCATCCAGACAGGCATCCTTAAGGTCCGAGCCGCCTCTGGAGGGTCCAAGCCCTCATTTGGAGGGTCCAAGGTTCCAGGGATTGCATATTTGGAGGTTCAAAGATGCATTTTAAGGGCCCACAGCATCATTTTTAAGCCCAAAGTCTGATTTGAAAGGTCCAAAGCCTCATTGGTCGAGTCCAAATCAAAATTTCTAGGGTGCAGAGCCTCATTTTTACTTTCCAAAGTCTTACTCTTGTCTTACTAAGCCACATTTTAGGCTCCAAACCCCACATTTTTATGGCCAAAGGCTCACTGTTAGTGTGCATAGTCTCATTTCAGGCTCCAAGCCTCTTTTTTTAGCATCCAAACAGGCATCCTTAGGGTCCGAGCCACCTCTGGAGGGTCCAAGCCCTCATTTGGAGCTTCCAAAGTTCCAGGGTTTGTGCTTTTAAGGTTCAAAGATGCATTTCAAGGGCCCAGAGCATCATTTTTAAGTGGAAAGCCGCATTGTTCGAGTCCAAAGCCACATTTCTACGGTCCAAGGCCTCATTTTTACTTTCCAAAGTCTTACTCTTGTCTTACAAAGCCACATTTTAGGCTCCAAACCCCACATCTTTATGGCAAAAAGGCTCACTGTTAGTTTGCATAGTCTCATTTCAGACTCCAAAGCCTCTTTTCTTAGCATCCAGACAGGCATCCTTAGGGTCCGAGCCGCCTCTGGAGGGTCCAAGCCCTCCTTTGGAGCTTCCAAAGTTCCAGGGATTGCGTATTTGGAGGTTCAAAGATGCATTTAAAGGGCCCAGAGCATCATTTTTAAGTGGAAAGCTGCATGGTTCAAGTCCAAAGCCACATTTCTAGGGTGCAGAGCCTCATTTTTGCTTTCCAAAGTCTTACTCTTGTCTTACAAAGCCTCATTTTAGGCTCCAAACCCCACATTTTTACGGCCAAAGGCTCACTGTTAGTTTGCATAGTCTCATTTCAGGCTCCAAAGCCTCTTTTTTAGCATCCAGACAGGCATCCTTAGGGTCCGAGCCACCTCTGGAGGGTTCAAGCCCTCCTTTGGAGGGTCCAAAGTTCCAGGGTTTGTGCTTTTAAGGTTCAAAGATGCATTTTAAGGGCCCAGAGCATCATTTTTAAGTGGAAAGCCGCATTGTTCGAGTCCAAAGCCACATTTCTAGGGTCCAGAGCCTCATTTTTACTTTCCAAAGTCTTACTCTTGTCTTACAAAGCCACATTTTAGGCTCCAAACCCCACATTTTGACAGCCAAGGGCTCACTGTTAGTTTGCATAGTCTCATTTCAGTCTCCAAGCCTCTTTTTTAGCATCCAGACAGGCATCCTTAGGGTCCGAGCCGCCTCTGGAGGGTCCAAGCCCTCCTTTGGAGGGTCCAAAGTTCCAGGGTTTGTGCTTTTAAGGTTCAAAGATGCATTTTCATGGCCCAGAGCATCATTTTTAAGTGGAAAGCCGCATTGTTCGACTCCAAAAGCCACGTTTCTAGGGTGCAGAGCCTCATTTTTACTTTCCAAAGTCTTACTCTTGTCTTACAAAGCCACATTTTAGGCTCCAAACCCCACATTTTTATGGCAAAAAGGCTCACTGTTAGTTTGCATAGTCTCATTTCAGGCTCCAAAGACTCTTTTCTTAGCATCCAGACAGGCATCCTTAGGGTCCGAGCCACCTCTGGAGAGTCCAAGCCCTCCTTTGGAGCTTCCAAAGTTCCAGGGTTTGTGCTTTTAAGGTTCAAAGATGCATTTAAAGGGCCCAGAGCATCATTTTTAAGTGGAAAGCCGCATGGTTCAAGTCCAAAGCCACATTTCTAGGGTGCAGAGCCTCATTTTTGCTTTCCAAAGTCTTACTCTTGTCTTACAAAGCCTCATTTTAGGCTCCAAACCCCACATTTTTACGGCCAAAGGCTCACTGTTAGTTTGCATAGTCTCATTTCAGGCTCCAAAGCCTCTTTTTTAGCATCCAGACAGGCATCCTTAGGGTCCGAGCCGCCTCTGGAGGGTTCAAGCCCTCCTTTGGAGCTTCCAAAGTTCCAGGGTTTGTGCTTTTAAGGTTCAAAGATGCATTTTAAGGGCCCAGAGCATCATTTTTAAGTGGAAAGCCACATTGTTCGAGTCCAAAGCCACATTTCTAGGGTGCAGAGCCTCATTTTTACTTTCCAAAGTCTTACTCTTGTCTTACAAAGCCACATTTTAGGCTCCAAACCCCACATTTTTACGGCCAAAGGCTCACTGTTAGTTTACATAGTCTCATTTCCGGGTCCAAAGCCTCTTTTTTTAGCATCCAGACAGGCATCCTTAGGGTCCGAGCCGCCTCTGGAGGGTCCAAGCCCTCATTTGGAGGGTCCAAAGTTCCAGGGTTTGCATATTTGGAGGTTCAAAGATGCATTTCAAGGGCCCACAGCATCATTTTTAAGCCCAAAGTCTGATTTGAAAGGTCCAAAGCCTCATTGGTCGACTCCAAATCAAAATTTCTAGGGTGCAGAGCCTCATTTTTACTTTCCAAAGTCTTACTCTTGTCTTACAAAGCCACATTTTAGGCTCCAAACCCCACATTTTTACGGCCAAAGGCTCACTGTTAGTTTGCATAGTCTCATTTCAGGCTCCAAAGCCTCTTTTTTTAGCATCCAGACAGGCATCCTTAGGGTCCGAGCCGCCTCTGGAGGGTCCAAGCCCTCATTTGGAGCTTCCAAAGTTCCAGGGTTTGCATATTTGGAGGTTCAAAGATGCATTTCAAGGGCCCACAGCATCATTTTTAAGCCCAAAGTCTGATTTGAAAGGTCCAAAGCCTCATTGGTCGAGTCCAAAGCCACATTTCTAGGGTCCAAAGCCTCATTTTTACTTTCCAAAGTCTTACTCTTGTCTTACAAAGCCACATTTTAGGCTCCAAACCCCACATTTTGACAGCCAAGGCCTCACTGTTAGTTTGCATAGTCTCATTTCAGGCTCCAAAGCCTCTTTTTTTAGCATCCAGACAGGCATCCTTAGGGTCCGAGCCGCCTCTGGAGGGTCCAAGCCCTCATTTGGAGGGTCCAAAGTTCCAGGGTTTGCATATTTGGAGGTTCAAAGATGCATTTCAAGGGCCCACAGCATCATTTTTAAGCCCAAAGTCTGATTTGAAAGGTCCAAAGCCTCATTGGTCGACTCCAAATCAAAATTTCTAGGGTGCAGAGCCTCATTTTTACTTTCCAAAGTCTTACTCTTGTCTTACAAAGCCACATTTTAGGCTCCAAACCCCACATTTTTACGGCCAAAGGCTCACTGTTAGTTTGCATAGTCTCATTTCAGGCTCCAAAGCCTCTTTTTTTAGCATCCAGACAGGCATCCTTAGGGTCCGAGCCGCCTCTGGAGGGTCCAAGCCCTCATTTGGAGCTTCCAAAGTTCCAGGGTTTGCATATTTGGAGGTTCAAAGATGCATTTCAAGGGCCCACAGCATCATTTTTAAGCCCAAAGTCTGATTTGAAAGGTCCAAAGCCTCATTGGTCGAGTCCAAAGCCACATTTCTAGGGTCCAAAGCCTCATTTTTACTTTCCAAAGTCTTACTCTTGTCTTACAAAGCCACATTTTAGGCTCCAAACCCCACATTTTGACAGCCAAGGCCTCACTGTTAGTTTGCATAGTCTCATTTCAGGCTCCAAAGCCTCTTTTTTTAGCATCCAGACAGGCATCCTTAGGGTCCGAGCCGCCTCTGGAGGGTCCAAGCCCTCATTTGGAGGGTCCAAAGTTCCAGGGATTGCATATTTGGAGGTTCAAAGATGCATTTTAAGGGCCCACAGCATCATTTTTAAGTGGAAAGCTGCATTGTTCGAGTCCAAATCAAAATTTCTAGGGTGCAGAGCCTCATTTTTACTTTCCAAAGTCTTACTCTTGTCTTACAAAGCCACATTTTAGGCTCCAAACCCCACATTTTGACAGCCAAAGGCTCACTGTTAGTGTGCATAGTCTCATTTCAGGCTCCAAGCCTCTTTTCTTAGCATCCAGACAGGCATCCTTAGGGTCCGAACCGCATCTGGAGGGTCCAAGCCCTCATTTGGAGGGTCCAAAGTTCCAGGGTTTGTGCTTTTAAGGTTCAAAGATGCATTTTAAGGGCCCACAGCATCATTTTTAAGCCCAAAGTCTGATTTGAAAGGTCCAAAGCCTCATTGGTCGACTCCAAATCAAAATTTCTAGGGTCCAAAGCCTCATTTTTACTTTCCAAAGTCTTACTCTTGTCTTACAAAGCCACATTTTAGGCTCCAAACCCCACATCTTTATGGCAAAAAGGCTCACTGTTAGTTTGCATAGTCTCATTTCAGACTCCAAAGCCTCTTTTCTTAGCATCCAGACAGGCATCCTTAGGGTCCGAGCCGCCTCTGGAGGGTCCAAGCCCTCATTTGGAGGGTCCAAAGTTCCAGGGATTGCATATTTGGAGGTTCAAAGATGCATTTTAAGGGCCCACAGCATCATCTTTAAGCCCAAAGTCTGATTTGAATGGTCCAAAGCCTCATTGGTCGACTCCAAAGCCACATTTCTAGGGTCCAAAGCCTCATTTTTACTTTCCAAAGTCTTACTCTTGTCTTACAAAGCCACATTTTAGGCTCCAAACCCCACATTTTTATGGCAAAAAGGCTCACTGTTAGTTTGCATAGTCTCATTTCAGGCTCCAAAGCCTCTTTTCTTAGCATCCAGACAGGCATCCTTAGGGTCCGAGCCACCTCTGGAGAGTCCAAGCCCTCCTTTGGAGCTTCCAAAGTTCCAGGGTTTGTGCTTTTAAGGTTCAAAGATGCATTTTAAGGGCCCAGAGCATCATTTTTAAGTGGAAAGCCGCATTGTTCAATTTCAAAGCCACATTTCTAGGGTGCAGAGCCTCATTTTTACTTTCCAAAGTCTTACTCTTGTCTTACAAAGCCACATTTTAGGCTCCAAACCCCACATTTTTACGGCCAAAGGCTCACTGTTAGTTTGCATAGTCTCATTTCAGTCTCCAAGCCTCTTTTTTAGCATCCAGACAGGCATCCTTAGGGTCCAAGCCGCCTGTGGAGGGTCCAAGCCCTCCTTTGGAGGCTCCAAAGTTCCAGGGTTTGTGCTTTTAAGGTTCAAAGATGCATTTTCATGACCCAGAGCATCATTTTTAAGTGGAAAGCCGCATTGTTCGACTCCAAAAGCCACATTTATAGGGTGCAGAGCCTCATTTTTACTTTCCAAAGTCTTACTCTTGTCTTACAAAGCCACATTTTAGGCTCCAAACCCCACATTTTTACGGCCAAAGGCTCACTGTTAGTTTACATAGTCTCATTTCCGGGTCCAAAGCCTCTTTTTTTAGCATCCAGACAGGCATCCTTAGGGACCGAGCCGCCTCTGGAGGGTCCAAGCCCTCATTTGGAGCTTCCAAAGTTCCAGGGTTTGTGCTTTTAAGGTTCAAAGATGCGTTTTAAGGGCCCAGAGCATCATTTTTAAGCCCAAAGTCTGATTTGAAAGGTCCAAAGCCTCATTGGTCGACTCCAAATCAAAATTTCTAGGGTGCAGAGCCTCATTTTTACTTTCCAAAGTCTTACTCTTGTCTTACAAAGCCACATTTTAGGCTCCAATCCCCACATTTTTACGGCCAAAGGCTCACTGTTAGTTTGCATAGTCTCATTTCAGGCTCCAAAGCCTCTTTTTTTAGCATCCAGACAGGCATCCTTAGTGTCCGAGCCGCCTCTGGAGGGTCCAAGCCCTCATTTGGAGGGTCCAAAGTTCCAGGGTTTGCATATTTGGAGGTTCAAAGATGCATTTCAAGGGCCCACAGCATCATTTTTAAGCCCAAAGTCTGATTTGAAAGGTCCAAAGCCTCATTGGTCAACTCCAAAGCCACATTTCTAGGGTCCAAAGCCTCATTTTTACTTTCCAAAGTCTTACTCTTGTCTTACAAAGCCACATTTTAGGCTCCAAACCCCACATTTTGACAGCCAAGGGCTCACTGTTAGTTTGCATAGTCTCATTTCCGGGTCCAAAGCCTCTTTTTTTAGCATCCAGACAGGCATCCTTAGGGACCGAGCCGCCTCTGGAGGGTCCAAGCCCTCATTTGGAGCTTCCAAAGTTCCAGGGTTTGTGCTTTTAAGGTTCAAAGATGCGTTTTAAGGGCCCACAGCATCATTTTTAAGCCCAAAGTCTGATTTGAAAGGTCCAAAGCCTCATTGGTCGACTCCAAATCAAAATTTCTAGGGTGCAGAGCATCATTTTTACTTTCCAAAGTCTTACTCTTGTCTTACAAAGCCACATTTTAGGCTCCAAACCCCACATTTTGACAGCCAAAGGCTCACTGTTAGTGTGCATAGTCTCATTTCAGGCTCCAAGCCTCTTTTCTTAGCATCCAGACAGGCATCCTTAGGGTCCGAACCGCATCTGGAGGGTCCAAGCCCTCATTTGGAGGGTCCAAACTTCCAGGGTTTGTGCTTTTAAGGTTCAAAGATGCATTTTAAGGGCCCACAGCATCATTTTTAAGCCCAAAGTCTGATTTGAAAGGTCCAAAGCCTCATTGGTCGACTCCAAATCAAAATTTCTAGGGTCCAAAGCCTCATTTTTACTTTCCAAAGTCTTACTCTTGTCTTACAAAGCCACATTTTAGGCTCCAAACCCCACATTTTGACAGCCAAAGGCTCACTGTTAGTTTGCATAGTCTCATTTCAGGCTCCAAAGCCTCTTTTTTTAGCATCCAGACAGGCATCCTTAGGGTCCGAGCCGCCTCTGGAGGGTCCAAGCCCTCCTTTGGAGCTTCCAAAGTTCCAGGGTTTGTGCTTTTAAGGTTCAAAGATGCATTTTCATGGCCCAGAGCATCATTTTTAAGTGGAAAGCCGCATTGTTCGACTCCAAAAGCCACATTTCTAGGGTGCAGAGCCTCATTTTTACTTTCCAAAGTCTTACTCTTGTCTTACAAAGCCTCATTTTAGGCTCCAAACCCCACATTTTGACAGCCAAAGGCTCACTGTTAGTTTGCATAGTCTCATTTCAGGCTCCAAAGCCTCTTTTTTTAGCATCCAGACAGGCATCCTTAGGGTCCGAGACGCCTCTGGAGGGTCCAAGCCCTCATTTGGAGGGTCCAAGGTTCCAGGGATTGCATATTTGGAGGTTCAAAGATGCATTTTAAGGGCCCACAGCATCATTTTTAAGCCCAAAGTCTGATTTGAAAGGTCCAAAGCCTCATTGGTCGACTCCAAATCAAAATTTCTAGGGTGCAGAGCCTCATTTTTACTTTCCAAAGTCTTACTCTTGTCTTACTAAGCCACATTTTAGGCTCCAAACCCCACATTTTTATGGCCAAAGGCTCACTGTTAGTGTGCATAGTCTCATTTCAGGCTCCAAGCCTCTTTTTTTAGCATCCAAACAGGCATCCTTAGGGTCCGAGCCACCTCTGGAGGGTCCAAGCCCTCATTTGGAGCTTCCAAAGTTCCAGGGTTTGTGCTTTTAAGGTTCAAAGATGCATTTCAAGGGCCCAGAGCATCATTTTTAAGTGGAAAGCCGCATTGTTCGAGTCCAAAGCCACATTTCTACGGTCCAAGGCCTCATTTTTACTTTCCAAAGTCTTACTCTTGTCTTACAAAGCCACATTTTAGGCTCCAAACCCCACATCTTTATGGCAAAAAGGCTCACTGTTAGTTTGCATAGTCTCATTTCAGACTCCAAAGCCTCTTTTCTTAGCATCCAGACAGGCATCCTTAGGGTCCGAGCCGCCTCTGGAGGGTCCAAGCCCTCCTTTGGAGCTTCCAAAGTTCCAGGGATTGCGTATTTGGAGGTTCAAAGATGCATTTAAAGGGCCCAGAGCATCATTTTTAAGTGGAAAGCCGCATGGTTCAAGTCCAAAGCCACATTTCTAGGGTGCAGAGCCTCATTTTTGCTTTCCAAAGTCTTACTCTTGTCTTACAAAGCCTCATTTTAGGCTCCAAACCCCACATTTTTACGGCCAAAGGCTCACTGTTAGTTTGCATAGTCTCATTTCAGGCTCCAAAGCCTCTTTTTTAGCATCCAGACAGGCATCCTTAGGGTCCGAGCCGCCTCTGGAGGGTCCAAGCCCTCATTTGGAGGGTCCAAAGTTCCAGGGATTGCATATTTGGAGGTTCAAAGATGCATTTTAAGGGCCCACAGCATCATCTTTAAGCCCAAAGTCTGATTTGAATGGTCCAAAGCCTCATTGGTCGACTCCAAAGCCACATTTCTAGGGTCCAAAGCCTCATTTTTACTTTCCAAAGTCTTACTCTTGTCTTACAAAGCCACATTTTAGGCTCCAAACCCCACATTTTTATGGCAAAAAGGCTCACTGTTAGTTTGCATAGTCTCATTTCAGGCTCCAAAGCCTCTTTTCTTAGCATCCAGACAGGCATCCTTAGGGTCCGAGCCGCCTCTGGAGGGTCCAAGCCCTCCTTTGGAGCTTCCAAAGTTCCAGGGTTTGTGCTTTTAAGGTTCAAAGATGCATTTTAAGGGCCCAGAGCATCATTTTTAAGTGGAAAGCCGCATTGTTCAAGTTCAAAGCCACATTTCTAGGGTGCAGAGCCTCATTTTTACTTTCCAAAGTCTTACTCTTGTCTTACAAAGCCACATTTTAGGCTCCAAACCCCACATTTTTACGGCCAAAGGCTCACTGTTAGTTTGCATAGTCTCATTTCAGTCTCCAAGCCTCTTTTCGTAGCATCCAGACAGGCATCCTTAGGGTCCAAGCCGCCTGTGGAGGGTCCAAGCCCTCCTTTGGAGGCTCCAAAGTTCCAGGGTTTGTGCTTTTAAGGTTCAAAGATGCATTTTCATGGCCCAGAGCATCATTTTTAAGTGGAAAGCCGCATTGTTCGACTCCAAAAGCCACATTTCTAGGGTGCAGAGCCTCATTTTTACTTTCCAAAGTCTTACTCTTGTCTTACAAAGCCACATTTTAGGCTCCAAACCCCACATTTTGACAGCCAAGGGCTCACTGTTAGTTTGCATAGTCTCATTTCAGGCTCCAAAGCCTCTTTTTTTAGCATCCAGACAGGCATCCTTAGGGTCCGAGCCGCCTCTGGAGGGTCCAAGCCCTCATTTGGAGGGTCCAAAGTTCCAGGGATTGCATATTTGGAGGTTCAAAGATGCATTTTAAGCTCCCACAGCATCATTTTTAAGTGGAAAGCTGCATTGTTCGAGTCCAAATCAAAATTTCTAGGGTGCAGAGCCTCATTTTTACTTTCCAAAGTCTTACTCTTGTCTTACAAAGCCACATTTTAGGCTCCAAACCCCACATTTTGACAGCCAAAGGCTCACTGTTAGTGTGCATAGTCTCATTTCAGGCTCCAAGCCTCTTTTCTTAGCATCCAGACAGGCATCCTTAGGGTCCGAACCGCATCTGGAGGGTCCAAGCCCTCATTTGGAGGGTCCAAAGTTCCAGGGTTTGTGCTTTTAAGGTTCAAAGATGCATTTTAAGGGCCCACAGCATCATTTTTAAGCCCAAAGTCTGATTTGAAAGGTCCAAAGCCTCATTGGTCGACTCC
The DNA here is from genome assembly GCF_964188355.1 of Buteo buteo. Lineage (NCBI taxonomy): Eukaryota > Metazoa > Chordata > Aves > Accipitriformes > Accipitridae > Buteo > Buteo buteo. The sequence goes on from NC_134203.1 coordinate 439,713, forward strand.
AAATCAAAATTTCTAGGGTCCAAAGCCTCATTTTTACTTTCCAAAGTCTTACTCTTGTCTTACAAAGCCACATTTTAGGCTCCAAACCCCACATTTTGACAGCCAAAGGCTCACTGTTAGTGTGCATAGTCTCATTTCAGGCTCCAAAGCCTCTTTTTTTAGCATCCAGACAGGCATCCTTAGGGTCCGAGCCGCCTCTGGAGGGTCCAAGCCCTCCTTTGGAGGCTCCAAAGTTCCAGGGTTTGTGCTTTTAAGGTTCAAAGATGCATTTTCATGGCCCAGAGCATCATTTTTAAGTGGAAAGCCGCATTGTTCGACTCCAAAAGCCACATTTCTAGGGTGCAGAGCCTCATTTTTACTTTCCAAAGTCTTACTCTTGTCTTACAAAGCCTCATTTTAGGCTCCAAACCCCACATTTTGACAGCCAAAGGCTCACTGTTAGTGTGCATAGTCTCATTTCAGGCTCCAAAGCCTCTTTTTTTAGCATCCAGACAGGCATCCTTAAGGTCCGAGCCGCCTCTGGAGGGTCCAAGCCCTCATTTGGAGGGTCCAAGGTTCCAGGGATTGCATATTTGGAGGTTCAAAGATGCATTTTAAGGGCCCACAGCATCATTTTTAAGCCCAAAGTCTGATTTGAAAGGTCCAAAGCCTCATTGGTCGAGTCCAAATCAAAATTTCTAGGGTGCAGAGCCTCATTTTTACTTTCCAAAGTCTTACTCTTGTCTTACTAAGCCACATTTTAGGCTCCAAACCCCACATTTTTATGGCCAAAGGCTCACTGTTAGTGTGCATAGTCTCATTTCAGGCTCCAAGCCTCTTTTTTTAGCATCCAAACAGGCATCCTTAGGGTCCGAGCCACCTCTGGAGGGTCCAAGCCCTCATTTGGAGCTTCCAAAGTTCCAGGGTTTGTGCTTTTAAGGTTCAAAGATGCATTTCAAGGGCCCAGAGCATCATTTTTAAGTGGAAAGCCGCATTGTTCGAGTCCAAAGCCACATTTCTACGGTCCAAGGCCTCATTTTTACTTTCCAAAGTCTTACTCTTGTCTTACAAAGCCACATTTTAGGCTCCAAACCCCACATCTTTATGGCAAAAAGGCTCACTGTTAGTTTGCACAGTCTCATTTCAGACTCCAAAGCCTCTTTTCTTAGCATCCAGACAGGCATCCTTAGGGTCCGAGCCGCCTCTGGAGGGTCCAAGCCCTCCTTTGGAGCTTCCAAAGTTCCAGGGATTGCGTATTTGGAGGTTCAAAGATGCATTTAAAGGGCCCAGAGCATCATTTTTAAGTGGAAAGCCGCATGGTTCAAGTCCAAAGCCACATTTCTAGGGTGCAGAGCCTCATTTTTGCTTTCCAAAGTCTTACTCTTGTCTTACAAAGCCTCATTTTAGGCTCCAAACCCCACATTTTTACGGCCAAAGGCTCACTGTTAGTTTGCATAGTCTCATTTCAGGCTCCAAAGCCTCTTTTTTAGCATCCAGACAGGCATCCTTAGGGTCCGAGCCGCCTCTGGAGGGTCCAAGCCCTCATTTGGAGGGTCCAAAGTTCCAGGGATTGCATATTTGGAGGTTCAAAGATGCATTTTAAGGGCCCACAGCATCATCTTTAAGCCCAAAGTCTGATTTGAATGGTCCAAAGCCTCATTGGTCGACTCCAAAGCCACATTTCTAGGGTCCAAAGCCTCATTTTTACTTTCCAAAGTCTTACTCTTGTCTTACAAAGCCACATTTTAGGCTCCAAACCCCACATTTTTATGGCAAAAAGGCTCACTGTTAGTTTGCATAGTCTCATTTCAGGCTCCAAAGCCTCTTTTCTTAGCATCCAGACAGGCATCCTTAGGGTCCGAGCCACCTCTGGAGAGTCCAAGCCCTCCTTTGGAGCTTCCAAAGTTCCAGGGTTTGTGCTTTTAAGGTTCAAAGATGCATTTTAAGGGCCCACAGCATCATTTTTAAGTGGAAAGCCGCATTGTTCAAGTTCAAAGCCACATTTCTAGGGTGCAGAGCCTCATTTTTACTTTCCAAAGTCTTACTCTTGTCTTACAAAGCCACATTTTAGGCTCCAAACCCCACATTTTTACGGCCAAAGGCTCACTGTTAGTTTGCATAGTCTCATTTCTGTCTCCAAGCCTCTTTTTTAGCATCCAGACAGGCATCCTTAGGGTCCAAGCCGCCTGTGGAGGGTCCAAGCCCTCCTTTGGAGGCTCCAAAGTTCCAGGGTTTGTGCTTTTAAGGTTCAAAGATGCATTTTCATGGCCCAGAGCATCATTTTTAAGTGGAAAGCCGCATTGTTCGACTCCAAAAGCCACATTTCTAGGGTGCAGAGCCTCATTTTTACTTTCCAAAGTCTTACTCTTGTCTTACAAAGCCACATTTTAGGCTCCAAACCCCACATTTTTACGGCCAAAGGCTCACTGTTAGTTTACATAGTCTCATTTCCGGGTCCAAAGCCTCTTTTTTTAGCATCCAGACAGGCATCCTTAGGGACCGAGCCGCCTCTGGAGGGTCCAAGCCCTCATTTGGAGCTTCCAAAGTTCCAGGGTTTGTGCTTTTAAGGTTCAAAGATGCGTTTTAAGGGCCCAGAGCATCATTTTTAAGCCCAAAGTCTGATTTGAAAGGTCCAAAGCCTCATTGGTCGACTCCAAATCAAAATTTCTAGGGTGCAGAGCCTCATTTTTACTTTCCAAAGTCTTACTCTTGTCTTACAAAGCCACATTTTAGGCTCCAATCCCCACATTTTTACGGCCAAAGGCTCACTGTTAGTTTGCATAGTCTCATTTCAGGCTCCAAAGCCTCTTTTTTTAGCATCCAGACAGGCATCCTTAGTGTCCGAGCCGCCTCTGGAGGGTCCAAGCCCTCATTTGGAGGGTCCAAAGTTCCAGGGTTTGCATATTTGGAGGTTCAAAGATGCATTTCAAGGGCCCACAGCATCATTTTTAAGCCCAAAGTCTGATTTGAAAGGTCCAAAGCCTCATTGGTCGACTCCAAAGCCACATTTCTAGGGTCCAAAGCCTCATTTTTACTTTCCAAAGTCTTACTCTTGTCTTACAAAGCCACATTTTAGGCTCCAAACCCCACATTTTGACAGCCAAGGGCTCACTGTTAGTTTGCATAGTCTCATTTCAGGCTCCAAAGCCTCTTTTTTTAGCATCCAGACAGGCATCCTTAGGGTCCGAGCCGCCTCTGGAGGGTCCAAGCCCTCATTTGGAGGGTCCAAAGTTCCAGGGATTGCATATTTGGAGGTTCAAAGATGCATTTTAAGCTCCCACAGCATCATTTTTAAGTGGAAAGCTGCATTGTTCGAGTCCAAATCAAAATTTCTAGGGTGCAGAGCCTCATTTTTACTTTCCAAAGTCTTACTCTTGTCTTACAAAGCCACATTTTAGGCTCCAAACCCCACATTTTGACAGCCAAAGGCTCACTGTTAGTGTGCATAGTCTCATTTCAGGCTCCAAGCCTCTTTTCTTAGCATCCAGACAGGCATCCTTAGGGTCCGAACCGCATCTGGAGGGTCCAAGCCCTCATTTGGAGGGTCCAAAGTTCCAGGGTTTGTGCTTTTAAGGTTCAAAGATGCATTTTAAGGGCCCACAGCATCATTTTTAAGCCCAAAGTCTGATTTGAAAGGTCCAAAGCCTCATTGGTCGACTCCAAATCAAAATTTCTAGGGTCCAAAGCCTCATTTTTACTTTCCAAAGTCTTACTCTTGTCTTACAAAGCCACATTTTAGGCTCCAAACCCCACATTTTGACAGCCAAAGGCTCACTGTTAGTGTGCATAGTCTCATTTCAGGCTCCAAAGCCTCTTTTTTTAGCATCCAGACAGGCATCCTTAGGGTCCGAGCCGCCTCTGGAGGGTCCAAGCCCTCCTTTGGAGGCTCCAAAGTTCCAGGGTTTGTGCTTTTAAGGTTCAACGATGCATTTTCATGGCCCAGAGCATCATTTTTAAGTGGAAAGCCGCATTGTTCGACTCCAAAAGCCACATTTCTAGGGTGCAGAGCCTCATTTTTACTTTCCAAAGTCTTACTCTTGTCTTACAAAGCCTCATTTTAGGCTCCAAACCCCACATTTTGACAGCCAAAGGCTCACTGTTAGTGTGCATAGTCTCATTTCAGGCTCCAAAGCCTCTTTTTTTAGCATCCAGACAGGCATCCTTAAGGTCCGAGCCGCCTCTGGAGGGTCCAAGCCCTCATTTGGAGGGTCCAAGGTTCCAGGGATTGCATATTTGGAGGTTCAAAGATGCATTTTAAGGGCCCACAGCATCATTTTTAAGCCCAAAGTCTGATTTGAAAGGTCCAAAGCCTCATTGGTCGAGTCCAAATCAAAATTTCTAGGGTGCAGAGCCTCATTTTTACTTTCCAAAGTCTTACTCTTGTCTTACTAAGCCACATTTTAGGCTCCAAACCCCACATTTTTATGGCCAAAGGCTCACTGTTAGTGTGCATAGTCTCATTTCAGGCTCCAAGCCTCTTTTTTTAGCATCCAAACAGGCATCCTTAGGGTCCGAGCCACCTCTGGAGGGTCCAAGCCCTCATTTGGAGCTTCCAAAGTTCCAGGGTTTGTGCTTTTAAGGTTCAAAGATGCATTTCAAGGGCCCAGAGCATCATTTTTAAGTGGAAAGCCGCATTGTTCGAGTCCAAAGCCACATTTCTACGGTCCAAGGCCTCATTTTTACTTTCCAAAGTCTTACTCTTGTCTTACAAAGCCACATTTTAGGCTCCAAACCCCACATTTTTATGGCAAAAAGGCTCACTGTTAGTTTGCATAGTCTCATTTCAGACTCCAAAGCCTCTTTTCTTAGCATCCAGACAGGCATCCTTAGGGTCCGAGCCGCCTCTGGAGGGTCCAAGCCCTCCTTTGGAGCTTCCAAAGTTCCAGGGATTGCGTATTTGGAGGTTCAAAGATGCATTTAAAGGGCCCAGAGCATCATTTTTAAGTGGAAAGCCGCATGGTTCAAGTCCAAAGCCACATTTCTAGGGTGCAGAGCCTCATTTTTGCTTTCCAAAGTCTTACTCTTGTCTTACAAAGCCTCATTTTAGGCTCCAAACCCCACATTTTTACGGCCAAAGGCTCACTGTTAGTTTGCATAGTCTCATTTCAGGCTCCAAAGCCTCTTTTTTAGCATCCAGACAGGCATCCTTAGGGTCCGAGCCGCCTCTGGAGGGTTCAAGCCCTCCTTTGGAGCTTCCAAAGTTCCAGGGTTTGTGCTTTTAAGGTTCAAAGATGCATTTTAAGGGCCCAGAGCATCATTTTTAAGTGGAAAGCCGCATTGTTCGAGTCCAAAGCCACATTTCTAGGGTCCAGAGCCTCATTTTTACTTTCCAAAGTCTTACTCTTGTCTTACAAAGCCACATTTTAGGCTCCAAACCCCACATTTTGACAGCCAAGGGCTCACTGTTAGTTTGCATAGTCTCATTTCAGTCTCCAAGCCTCTTTTTTAGCATCCAGACAGGCATCCTTAGGGTCCGAGCCGCCTCTGGAGGGTCCAAGCCCTCCTTTGGAGGGTCCAAAGTTCCAGGGTTTGTGCTTTTAAGGTTCAAAGATGCATTTTCATGGCCCAGAGCATCATTTTTAAGTGGAAAGCCGCATTGTTCGACTCCAAAAGCCACATTTCTAGGGTGCAGAGCCTCATTTTTACTTTCCAAAGTCTTACTCTTGTCTTACAAAGCCACATTTTAGGCTCCAAACCCCACATTTTTACGGCCAAAGGCTCACTGTTAGTTTGCATAGTCTCATTTCAGGCTCCAAAGCCTCTTTTTTTAGCATCCAGACAGGCATCCTTAGTGTCCGAGCCGCCTCTGGAGGGTCCAAGCCCTCATTTGGAGGGTCCAAAGTTCCAGGGTTTGCATATTTGGAGGTTCAAAGATGCATTTCAAGGGCCCACAGCATCATTTTTAAGCCCAAAGTCTGATTTGAAAGGTCCAAAGCCTCATTGGTCGAGTCCAAAGCCACATTTCTAGGGTCCAAAGCCTCATTTTTACTTTCCAAAGTCTTACTCTTGTCTTACAAAGCCACATTTTAGGCTCCAAACCCCACATTTTGACAGCCAAGGCCTCACTGTTAGTTTGCATAGTCTCATTTCAGGCTCCAAAGCCTCTTTTTTTAGCATCCAGACAGGCATCCTTAGGGTCCGAGCCGCCTCCGGAGGGTCCAAGCCCTCATTTGGAGGGTCCAAAGTTCCAGGGATTGCATATTTGGAGGTTCAAAGATGCATTTTAAGGGCCCACAGCATCATTTTTAAGTGGAAAGCTGCATTGTTCGAGTCCAAATCAAAATTTCTAGGGTGCAGAGCCTCATTTTTACTTTCCAAAGTCTTACTCTTGTCTTACAAAGCCACATTTTAGGCTCCAAACCCCACATTTTGACAGCCAAAGGCTCACTGTTAGTGTGCATAGTCTCATTTCAGGCTCCAAGCCTCTTTTCTTAGCATCCAGACAGGCATCCTTAGGGTCCGAACCGCATCTGGAGGGTCCAAGCCCTCATTTGGAGGGTCCAAAGTTCCAGGGTTTGTGCTTTTAAGGTTCAAAGATGCATTTTAAGGGCCCACAGCATCATTTTTAAGCCCAAAGTCTGATTTGAAAGGTCCAAAGCCTCATTGGTCGACTCCAAATCAAAATTTCTAGGGTCCAAAGCCTCATTTTTACTTTCCAAAGTCTTACTCTTGTCTTACAAAGCCACATTTTAGGCTCCAAACCCCACATTTTGACAGCCAAAGGCTCACTGTTAGTTTGCATAGTCTCATTTCAGGCTCCAAAGCCTCTTTTTTTAGCATCCAGACAGGCATCCTTAGGGTCCGAGCCGCCTCTGGAGGGTCCAAGCCCTCATTTGGAGGGTCCAAAGTTCCAGGGTTTGTGCTTTTAAGGTTCAAAGATGCATTTTCATGGCCCAGAGCATCATTTTTAAGTGGAAAGCCGCATTGTTCGACTCCAAAAGCCACATTTCTAGGGTCCAAAGCCTCATTTTTACTTTCCAAAGTCTTACTCTTGTCTTACAAAGCCTCATTTTAGGCTCCAAACCCCACATTTTGACAGCCAAAGGCTCACTGTTAGTGTGCATAGTCTCATTTCAGGCTCCAAAGCCTCTTTTTTTAGCATCCAGACAGGCATCCTTAAGGTCCGAGCCGCCTCTGGAGGGTCCAAGCCCTCATTTGGAGGGTCCAAAGTTCCAGGGATTGCATATTTGGAGGTTCAAAGACGCATTTTAAGGGCCCACAGCATCATTTTTAAGCCCAAAGTCTGATTTGAAAGGTCCAAAGCCTCATTGGTCGAGTCCAAATCAAAATTTCTAGGGTGCAGAGCCTCATTTTTACTTTCCAAAGTCTTACTCTTGTCTTACTAAGCCACATTTTAGGCTCCAAACCCCACATTTTTATGGCCAAAGGCTCACTGTTAGTGTGCATAGTCTCATTTCAGGCTCCAAGCCTCTTTTTTTAGCATCCAAACAGGCATCCTTAGGGTCCGAGCCACCTCTGGAGGGTCCAAGCCCTCATTTGGAGCTTCCAAAGTTCCAGGGTTTGTGCTTTTAAGGTTCAAAGATGCATTTCAAGGGCCCAGAGCATCATTTTTAAGTGGAAAGCCGCATTGTTCGAGTCCAAAGCCACATTTCTACGGTCCAAGGCCTCATTTTTACTTTCCAAAGTCTTACTCTTGTCTTACAAAGCCACATTTTAAGCTCCAAACCCCACATCTTTATGGCAAAAAGGCTCACTGTTAGTTTGCATAGTCTCATTTCAGACTCCAAAGCCTCTTTTCTTAGCATCCAGACAGGCATCCTTAGGGTCCGAGCCGCCTCTGGAGGGTCCAAGCCCTCCTTTGGAGCTTCCAAAGTTCCAGGGATTGCGTATTTGGAGGTTCAAAGATGCATTTAAAGGGCCCAGAGCATCATTTTTAAGTGGAAAGCCGCATGGTTCAAGTCCAAAGCCACATTTCTAGGGTGCAGAGCCTCATTTTTGCTTTCCAAAGTCTTACTCTTGTCTTACAAAGCCTCATTTTAGGCTCCAAACCCCACATTTTTACGGCCAAAGGCTCACTGTTAGTTTGCATAGTCTCATTTCAGGCTCCAAAGACTCTTTTTTAGCATCCAGACAGGCATCCTTAGGGTCCGAGCCGCCTCTGGAGGGTCCAAGCCCTCATTTGGAGGGTCCAAGGTTCCAGGGATTGCATATTTGGAGGTTCAAAGATGCATTTTAAGGGCCCACAGCATCATCTTAAAGCCCAAAGTCTGATTTGAATGGTCCAAAGCCTCATTGGTCGACTCCAAAGCCACATTTCTAGGGTCCAAAGCCTCATTTTTACTTTCCAAAGTCTTACTCTTGTCTTACAAAGCCACATTTTAGGCTCCAAACCCCACATTTTTATGGCAAAAAGGCTCACTGTTAGTTTGCATAGTCTCATTTCAGGCTCCAAAGCCTCTTTTCTTAGCATCCAGACAGGCATCCTTAGGGTCCGAGCCACCTCTGGAGAGTCCAAGCCCTCCTTTGGAGCTTCCAAAGTTCCAGGGTTTGTGCTTTTAAGGTTCAAAGATGCATTTTAAGGGCCCAGAGCATCATTTTTAAGTGGAAAGCCGCATTGTTCAAGTCCAAAGCCACATTTCTAGGGTGCAGAGCCTCATTTTTACTTTCCAAAGTCTTACTCTTGTCTTACAAAGCCACATTTTAGGCTCCAAACCCCACATTTTTACGGCCAAAGGCTCACTGTTAGTTTGCATAGTCTCATTTCAGGCTCCAAGCCTCTTTTTTAGCATCCAGACAGGCATCCTTAGGGTCCAAGCCGCCTGTGGAGGGTCCAAGCCCTCCTTTGGAGGCTCCAAAGTTCCAGGGTTTGTGCTTTTAAGGTTCAAAGATGCATTTTCATGGCCCAGAGCATCATTTTTAAGTGGAAAGCCGCATTGTTCGACTCCAAAAGCCACATTTCTAGGGTGCAGAGCCTCATTTTTACTTTCCAAAGTCTTACTCTTGTCTTACAAAGCCACATTTTAGGCTCCAATCCCCACATTTTTACGGCCAAAGGCTCACTGTTAGTTTGCATAGTCTCATTTCAGGCTCCAAAGCCTCTTTTTTTAGCATCCAGACAGGCATCCTTAGTGTCCGAGCCGCCTCTGGAGGGTCCAAGCCCTCATTTGGAGGGTCCAAGGTTCCAGGGTTTGCATATTTGGAGGTTCAAAGATGCATTTCAAGGGCCCACAGCATCATTTTTAAGCCCAAAGTCTGATTTGAAAGGTCCAAAGCCTCATTGGTCGAGTCCAAAGCCACATTTCTAGGGTCCAAAGCCTCATTTTTACTTTCCAAAGTCTTACTCTTGTCTTACAAAGCCACATTTTAGGCTCCAAACCCCACATTTTGACAGCCAAGGCCTCACTGTTAGTTTGCATAGTCTCATTTCAGGCTCCAAAGCCTCTTTTTTTAGCATCCAGACAGGCATCCTTAGGGTCCGAGCCGCCTCTGGAGGGTCCAAGCCCTCATTTGGAGGGTCCAAAGTTCCAGGGATTGCATATTTGGAGGTTCAAAGATGCATTTTAAGCTCCCACAGCATCATTTTTAAGTGGAAAGCTGCATTGTTCGAGTCCAAATCAAAATTTCTAGGGTGCAGAGCCTCATTTTTACTTTCCAAAGTCTTACTCTTGTCTTACAAAGCCACATTTTAGGCTCCAAACCCCACATTTTGACAGCCAAAGGCTCACTGTTAGTGTGCATAGTCTCATTTCAGGCTCCAAGCCTCTTTTCTTAGCATCCAGACAGGCATCCTTAGGGTCCGAACCGCATCTGGAGGGTCCAAGCCCTCATTTGGAGGGTCCAAAGTTCCAGGGTTTGTGCTTTTAAGGTTCAAAGATGCATTTTAAGGGCCCACAGCATCATTTTTAAGCCCAAAGTCTGATTTGAAAGGTCCAAAGCCTCATTGGTCGACTCCAAATCAAAATTTCTAGGGTCCAAAGCCTCATTTTTACTTTCCAAAGTCTTACTCTTGTCTTACAAAGCCACATTTTAGGCTCCAAACCCCACATTTTGACAGCCAAAGGCTCACTGTTAGTGTGCATAGTCTCATTTCAGGCTCCAAAGCCTCTTTTTTTAGCATCCAGACAGGCATCCTTAGGGTCCGAGCCGCCTCTGGAGGGTCCAAGCCCTCCTTTGGAGCTTCCAAAGTTCCAGGGTTTGTGCTTTTAAGGTTCAACGATGCATTTTCATGGCCCAGAGCATCATTTTTAAGTGGAAAGCCGCATTGTTCGACTCCAAAAGCCACATTTCTAGGGTGCAGAGCCTCATTTTTACTTTCCAAAGTCTTACTCTTGTCTTACAAAGCCACATTTTAGGCTCCAAACCCCACATCTTTATGGCAAAAAGGCTCACTGTTAGTTTGCACAGTCTCATTTCAGACTCCAAAGCCTCTTTTCTTAGCATCCAGACAGGCATCCTTAGGGTCCGAGCCGCCTCTGGAGGGTCCAAGCCCTCCTTTGGAGCTTCCAAAGTTCCAGGGATTGCGTATTTGGAGGTTCAAAGATGCATTTAAAGGGCCCAGAGCATCATTTTTAAGTGGAAAGCCGCATGGTTCAAGTCCAAAGCCACATTTCTAGGGTGCAGAGCCTCATTTTTGCTTTCCAAAGTCTTACTCTTGTCTTACAAAGCCTCATTTTAGGCTCCAAACCCCACATTTTTACGGCCAAAGGCTCACTGTTAGTTTGCATAGTCTCATTTCAGGCTCCAAAGCCTCTTTTTTAGCATCCAGACAGGCATCCTTAGGGTCCGAGCCGCCTCTGGAGGGTCCAAGCCCTCATTTGGAGGGTCCAAAGTTCCAGGGATTGCATATTTGGAGGTTCAAAGATGCATTTTAAGGGCCCACAGCATCATCTTTAAGCCCAAAGTCTGATTTGAATGGTCCAAAGCCTCATTGGTCGACTCCAAAGCCACATTTCTAGGGTCCAAAGCCTCATTTTTACTTTCCAAAGTCTTACTCTTGTCTTACAAAGCCACATTTTAGGCTCCAAACCCCACATTTTTATGGCAAAAAGGCTCACTGTTAGTTTGCATAGTCTCATTTCAGGCTCCAAAGCCTCTTTTCTTAGCATCCAGACAGGCATCCTTAGGGTCCGAGCCACCTCTGGAGAGTCCAAGCCCTCCTTTGGAGCTTCCAAAGTTCCAGGGTTTGTGCTTTTAAGGTTCAAAGATGCATTTTAAGGGCCCAGAGCATCATTTTTAAGTGGAAAGCCGCATTGTTCAAGTCCAAAGCCACATTTCTAGGGTGCAGAGCCTCATTTTTACTTTCCAAAGTCTTACTCTTGTCTTACAAAGCCACATTTTAGGCTCCAAACCCCACATTTTTACGGCCAAAGGCTCACTGTTAGTTTGCATAGTCTCATTTCAGGCTCCAAGCCTCTTTTTTAGCATCCAGACAGGCATCCTTAGGGTCCAAGCCGCCTGTGGAGGGTCCAAGCCCTCCTTTGGAGGCTCCAAAGTTCCAGGGTTTGTGCTTTTAAGGTTCAAAGATGCATTTTCATGGCCCAGAGCATCATTTTTAAGTGGAAAGCCGCATTGTTCGACTCCAAAAGCCACATTTCTAGGGTGCAGAGCCTCATTTTTACTTTCCAAAGTCTTGCTCTTGTCTTACAAAGCCACATTTTAGGCTCCAATCCCCACATTTTTACGGCCAAAGGCTCACTGTTAGTTTGCATAGTCTCATTTCAGGCTCCAAAGCCTCTTTTTTTAGCATCCAGACAGGCATCCTTAGTGTCCGAGCCGCCTCTGGAGGGTCCAAGCCCTCATTTGGAGGGTCCAAAGTTCCAGGGTTTGCATATTTGGAGGTTCAAAGATGCATTTCAAGGGCCCACAGCATCATTTTTAAGCCCAAAGTCTGATTTGAAAGGTCCAAAGCCTCATTGGTCGAGTCCAAAGCCACATTTCTAGGGTCCAAAGCCTCATTTTTACTTTCCAAAGTCTTACTCTTGTCTTACAAAGCCACATTTTAGGCTCCAAACCCCACATTTTGACAGCCAAGGCCTCACTGTTAGTTTGCATACTCTCATTTCAGGCTCCAAAGCCTCTTTTTTTAGCATCCAGACAGGCATCCTTAGGGTCCGAGCCGCCTCTGGAGGGTCCAAGCCCTCATTTGGAGGGTCCAAAGTTCCAGGGATTGCATATTTGGAGGTTCAAAGATGCATTTTAAGCTCCCACAGCATCATTTTTAAGTGGAAAGCTGCATTGTTCGAGTCCAAATCAAAATTTCTAGGGTGCAGAGCCTCATTTTTACTTTCCAAAGTCTTACTCTTGTCTTACAAAGCCACATTTTAGGCTCCAAACCCCACATTTTGACAGCCAAAGGCTCACTGTTAGTGTGCATAGTCTCATTTCAGGCTCCAAGCCTCTTTTCTTAGCATCCAGACAGGCATCCTTAGGGTCCGAACCGCATCTGGAGGGTCCAAGCCCTCATTTGGAGGGTCCAAAGTTCCAGGGTTTGTGCTTTTAAGGTTCAAAGATGCATTTTAAGGGCCCACAGCATCATTTTTAAGCCCAAAGTCTGATTTGAAAGGTCCAAAGCCTCATTGGTCGACTCCAAATCAAAATTTCTAGGGTCCAAAGCCTCATTTTTACTTTCCAAAGTCTTACTCTTGTCTTACAAAGCCACATTTTAGGCTCCAAACCCCACATTTTGACAGCCAAAGGCTCACTGTTAGTGTGCATAGTCTCATTTCAGGCTCCAAAGCCTCTTTTCTTAGCATCCAGACAGGCATCCTTAGGGTCCGAGCCGCCTCTGGAGGGTCCAAGCCCTCCTTTGGAGCTTCCAAAGTTCCAGGGTTTGTGCTTTTAAGGTTCAAAGATGCATTTTCATGGCCCAGAGCATCATTTTTAAGTGGAAAGCCGCATTGTTCGACTCCAAAAGCCACATTTCTAGGGTGCAGAGCCTCATTTTTACTTTCCAAAGTCTTACTCTTGTCTTACAAAGCCACATTTTAGGCTCCAAACCCCACATTTTGACAGCCAAAGGCTCACTGTTAGTTTGCATAGTCTCATTTCAGGCTCCAAAGCCTCTTTTTTTAGCATCCAGACAGGCATCCTTAGGGTCCGAGACGCCTCTGGAGGGTCCAAGCCCTCATTTGGAGGGTCCAAGGTTCCAGGGATTGCATATTTGGAGGTTCAAAGATGCATTTTAAGGGCCCACAGCATCATTTTTAAGCCCAAAGTCTGATTTGAAAGGTCCAAAGCCTCATTGGTCGAGTCCAAATCAAAATTTCTAGGGTGCAGAGCCTCATTTTTACTTTCCAAAGTCTTACTCTTGTCTTACTAAGCCACATTTTAGGCTCCAAACCCCACATTTTTATGGCCAAAGGCTCACTGTTAGTGTGCATAGTCTCATTTCAGGCTCCAAGCCTCTTTTTTTAGCATCCAAACAGGCATCCTTAGGGTCCGAGCCACCTCTGGAGGGTCCAAGCCCTCATTTGGAGCTTCCAAAGTTCCAGGGTTTGTGCTTTTAAGGTTCAAAGATGCATTTCAAGGGCCCAGAGCATCATTTTTAAGTGGAAAGCCGCATTGTTCGAGTCCAAAGCCACATTTCTACGGTCCAAGGCCTCATTTTTACTTTCCAAAGTCTTACTCTTGTCTTACAAAGCCACATTTTAGGCTCCAAACCCCACATTTTTACGGCCAAAGGCTCACTGTTAGTTTGCATAGTCTCATTTCAGGCTCCAAGCCTCTTTTTTAGCATCCAGACAGGCATCCTTAGGGTCCAAGCCGCCTGTGGAGGGTCCAAGCCCTCCTTTGGAGGCTCCAAAGTTCCAGGGTTTGTGCTTTTAAGGTTCAAAGATGCATTTTCATGGCCCAGAGCATCATTTTTAAGTGGAAAGCCGCATTGTTCGACTCCAAAAGCCACATTTCTAGGGTGCAGAGCCTCATTTTTACTTTCCAAAGTCTTACTCTTGTCTTACAAAGCCACATTTTAGGCTCCAAACCCCACATTTTTACGGCCAAAGGCTCACTGTTAGTTTACATAGTCTCATTTCCGGGTCCAAAGCCTCTTTTTTTAGCATCCAGACAGGCATCCTTAGGGACCGAGCCGCCTCTGGAGGGTCCAAGCCCTCATTTGGAGCTTCCAAAGTTCCAGGGTTTGTGCTTTTAAGGTTCAAAGATGCGTTTTAAGGGCCCAGAGCATCATTTTTAAGCCCAAAGTCTGATTTGAAAGGTCCAAAGCCTCATTGGTCGACTCCAAATCAAAATTTCTAGGGTGCAGAGCCTCATTTTTACTTTCCAAAGTCTTACTCTTGTCTTACAAAGCCACATTTTAGGCTCCAATCCCCACATTTTTACGGCCAAAGGCTCACTGTTAGTTTGCATAGTCTCATTTCAGGCTCCAAAGCCTCTTTTTTTAGCATCCAGACAGGCATCCTTAGTGTCCGAGCCGCCTCTGGAGGGTCCAAGCCCTCATTTGGAGGGTCCAAAGTTCCAGGGTTTGCATATTTGGAGGTTCAAAGATGCATTTCAAGGGCCCACAGCATCATTTTTAAGCCCAAAGTCTGATTTGAAAGGTCCAAAGCCTCATTGGTCGAGTCCAAAGCCACATTTCTAGGGTCCAAAGCCTCATTTTTACTTTCCAAAGTCTTACTCTTGTCTTACAAAGCCACATTTTAGGCTCCAAACCCCACATTTTGACAGCCAAGGCCTCACTGTTAGTTTGCATAGTCTCATTTCAGGCTCCAAAGCCTCTTTTTTTAGCATCCAGACAGGCATCCTTAGGGTCCGAGCCGCCTCTGGAGGGTCCAAGCCCTCATTTGGAGGGTCCAAAGTTCCAGGGATTGCATATTTGGAGGTTCAAAGATGCATTTTAAGCTCCCACAGCATCATTTTTAAGTGGAAAGCTGCATTGTTCGAGTCCAAATCAAAATTTCTAGGGTGCAGAGCCTCATTTTTACTTTCCAAAGTCTTACTCTTGTCTTACAAAGCCACATTTTAGGCTCCAAACCCCACATTTTGACAGCCAAAGGCTCACTGTTAGTGTGCATAGTCTCATTTCAGGCTCCAAGCCTCTTTTCTTAGCATCCAGACAGGCATCCTTAGGGTCCGAACCGCATCTGGAGGGTCCAAGCCCTCATTTGGAGCTTCCAAAGTTCCAGGGTTTGTGCTTTTAAGGTTCAAAGATGCATTTTAAGGGCCCACAGCATCATTTTTAAGCCCAAAGTCTGATTTGAAAGGTCCAAAGCCTCATTGGTCGACTCCAAATCAAAATTTCTAGGGTCCAAAGCCTCATTTTTACTTTCCAAAGTCTTACTCTTGTCTTACAAAGCCACATTTTAGGCTCCAAACCCCACATTTTGACAGCCAAAGGCTCACTGTTAGTGTGCATAGTCTCATTTCAGGCTCCAAAGCCTCTTTTTTTAGCATCCAGACAGGCATCCTTAGGGTCCGAGCCGCCTCTGGAGGGTCCAAGCCCTCCTTTGGAGCTTCCAAAGTTCCAGGGTTTGTGCTTTTAAGGTTCAACGATGCATTTTCATGGCCCAGAGCATCATTTTTAAGTGGAAAGCCGCATTGTTCGACTCCAAAAGCCACATTTCTAGGGTGCAGAGCCTCATTTTTACTTTCCAAAGTCTTACTCTTGTCTTACAAAGCCTCATTTTAGGCTCCAAACCCCACATTTTGACAGCCAAAGGCTCACTGTTAGTTTGCATAGTCTCATTTCAGGCTCCAAAGCCTCTTTTTTTAGCATCCAGACAGGCATCCTTAGGGTCCGAGACGCCTCTGGAGGGTCCAAGCCCTCATTTGGAGGGTCCAAGGTTCCAGGGATTGCATATTTGGAGGTTCAAAGATGCATTTTAAGGGCCCACAGCATCATTTTTAAGCCCAAAGTCTGATTTGAAAGGTCCAAAGCCTCATTGGTCGAGTCCAAATCAAAATTTCTAGGGTGCAGAGCCTCATTTTTACTTTCCAAAGTCTTACTCTTGTCTTACTAAGCCACATTTTAGGCTCCAAACCCCACATTTTTATGGCCAAAGGCTCACTGTTAGTGTGCATAGTCTCATTTCAGGCTCCAAGCCTCTTTTTTTAGCATCCAAACAGGCATCCTTAGGGTCCGAGCCACCTCTGGAGGGTCCAAGCCCTCATTTGGAGCTTCCAAAGTTCCAGGGTTTGTGCTTTTAAGGTTCAAAGATGCATTTCAAGGGCCCAGAGCATCATTTTTAAGTGGAAAGCCGCATTGTTCGAGTCCAAAGCCACATTTCTACGGTCCAAGGCCTCATTTTTACTTTCCAAAGTCTTACTCTTGTCTTACAAAGCCACATTTTAGGCTCCAAACCCCACATTTTTATGGCAAAAAGGCTCACTGTTAGTTTGCATAGTCTCATTTCAGACTCCAAAGCCTCTTTTCTTAGCATCCAGACAGGCATCCTTAGGGTCCGAGCCGCCTCTGGAGGGTCCAAGCCCTCCTTTGGAGCTTCCAAAGTTCCAGGGATTGCGTATTTGGAGGTTCAAAGATGCATTTAAAGGGCCCAGAGCATCATTTTTAAGTGGAAAGCCGCATGGTTCATGTCCAAAGCCACATTTCTAGGGTGCAGAGCCTCATTTTTGCTTTCCAAAGTCTTACTCTTGTCTTACAAAGCCTCATTTTAGGCTCCAAACCCCACATTTTTACGGCCAAAGGCTCACTGTTAGTTTGCATAGTCTCATTTCAGGCTCCAAAGCCTCTTTTTTAGCAGCCAGACAGGCATCCTTAGGGTCCGAGCCGCCTCTGGAGGGTTCAAGCCCTCCTTTGGAGGGTCCAAAGTTCCAGGGTTTGTGCTTTTAAGGTTCAAAGATGCATTTTAAGGGCCCAGAGCATCATTTTTAAGTGGAAAGCCGCATTGTTCGAGTCCAAAGCCACATTTCTAGGGTCCAGAGCCTCATTTTTACTTTCCAAAGTCTTACTCTTGTCTTACAAAGCCACATTTTAGGCTCCAAACCCCACATTTTGACAGCCAAGGGCTCACTGTTAGTTTGCATAGTCTCATTTCAGTCTCCAAGCCTCTTTTTTAGCATCCAGACAGGCATCCTTAGGGTCCGAGCCGCCTCTGGAGGGTCCAAGCCCTCCTTTGGAGGGTCCAAAGTTCCAGGGTTTGTGCTTTTAAGGTTCAAAGATGCATTTTCATGGCCCAGAGCATCATTTTTAAGTGGAAAGCCGCATTGTTCGACTCCAAAAGCCACATTTCTAGGGTGCAGAGCCTCATTTTTACTTTCCAAAGTCTTACTCTTGTCTTACAAAGCCACATTTTAGGCTCCAAACCCCACATTTTTACGGCCAAAGGCTCACTGTTAGTTTGCATAGTCTCATTTCAGGCTCCAAAGCCTCTTTTTTAGCAGCCAGACAGGCATCCTTAGGGTCCGAGCCGCCTCTGGAGGGTTCAAGCCCTCCTTTGGAGGGTCCAAAGTTCCAGGGTTTGTGCTTTTAAGGTTCAAAGATGCATTTTAAGGGCCCAGAGCATCATTTTTAAGTGGAAAGCCGCATTGTTCGAGTCCAAAGCCACATTTCTAGGGTCCAGAGCCTCATTTTTACTTTCCAAAGTCTTACTCTTGTCTTACAAAGCCACATTTTAGGCTCCAAACCCCACATTTTGACAGCCAAGGGCTCACTGTTAGTTTGCATAGTCTCATTTCAGTCTCCAAGCCTCTTTTTTAGCATCCAGACAGGCATCCTTAGGGTCCGAGCCGCCTCTGGAGGGTCCAAGCCCTCCTTTGGAGGGTCCAAAGTTCCAGGGTTTGTGCTTTTAAGGTTCAAAGATGCATTTTCATGGCCCAGAGCATCATTTTTAAGTGGAAAGCCGCATTGTTCGACTCCAAAAGCCACATTTCTAGGGTGCAGAGCCTCATTTTTACTTTCCAAAGTCTTACTCTTGTCTTACAAAGCCACATTTTAGGCTCCAAACCCCACATTTTTATGGCAAAAAGGCTCACTGTTAGTTTGCATAGTCTCATTTCAGGCTCCAAAGACTCTTTTCTTAGCATCCAGACAGGCATCCTTAGGGTCCGAGCCGCCTCTGGAGAGTCCAAGCCCTCCTTTGGAGCTTCCAAAGTTCCAGGGTTTGTGCTTTTAAGGTTCAAAGATGCATTTTAAGGGCCCAGAGCATCATTTTTAAGTGGAAAGCCGCATTGTTCGACTCCAAAAGCCACATTTCTAGGGTGCAGAGCCTCATTTTTACTTTCCAAAGTCTTACTCTTGTCTTACAAAGCCACATTTTAGGCTCCAAACCCCACATTTTTACGGCCAAAGGCTCACTGTTAGTTTACATAGTCTCATTTCCGGGTCCAAAGCCTCTTTTTTTAGCATCCAGACAGGCATCCTTAGGGACCGAGCCGCCTCTGGAGGGTCCAAGCCCTCATTTGGAGCTTCCAAAGTTCCAGGGTTTGTGCTTTTAAGGTTCAAAGATGCGTTTTAAGGGCCCAGAGCATCATTTTTAAGCCCAAAGTCTGATTTGAAAGGTCCAAAGCCTCATTGGTCGACTCCAAATCAAAATTTCTAGGGTGCAGAGCCTCATTTTTACTTTCCAAAGTCTTACTCTTGTCTTACAAAGCCACATTTTAGGCTCCAAACCCCACATTTTTACGGCCAAAGGCTCACTGTTAGTTTGCATAGTCTCATTTCAGGCTCCAAAGCCTCTTTTTTTAGCATCCAGACAGGCATCCTTAGGGTCCGAGCCGCCTCTGGAGGGTCCAAGCCCTCATTTGGAGGGTCCAAAGTTCCAGGGTTTGCATATTTGGAGGTTCAAAGATGCATTTCAAGGGCCCACAGCATCATTTTTAAGCCCAAAGTCTGATTTGAAAGGTCCAAAGCCTCATTGGTCGAGTCCAAAGCCACATTTCTAGGGTCCAAAGCCTCATTTTTACTTTCCAAAGTCTTACTCTTGTCTTACAAAGCCACATTTTAGGCTCCAAACCCCACATTTTGACAGCCAAGGCCTCACTGTTAGTTTGCATAGTCTCATTTCAGGCTCCAAAGCCTCTTTTTTTAGCATCCAGACAGGCATCCTTAGGGTCCGAGCCGCCTCCGGAGGGTCCAAGCCCTCATTTGGAGGGTCCAAAGTTCCAGGGATTGCATATTTGGAGGTTCAAAGATGCATTTTAAGGGCCCACAGCATCATTTTTAAGTGGAAAGCTGCATTGTTCGAGTCCAAATCAAAATTTCTAGGGTGCAGAGCCTCATTTTTACTTTCCAAAGTCTTACTCTTGTCTTACAAAGCCACATTTTAGGCTCCAAACCCCACATTTTGACAGCCAAAGGCTCACTGTTAGTGTGCATAGTCTCATTTCAGGCTCCAAGCCTCTTTTCTTAGCATCCAGACAGGCATCCTTAGGGTCCGAACCGCATCTGGAGGGTCCAAGCCCTCATTTGGAGGGTCCAAAGTTCCAGGGTTTGTGCTTTTAAGGTTCAAAGATGCATTTTAAGGGCCCACAGCATCATTTTTAAGCCCAAAGTCTGATTTGAAAGGTCCAAAGCCTCATTGGTCGACTCCAAATCAAAATTTCTAGGGTCCAAAGCCTCATTTTTACTTTCCAAAGTCTTACTCTTGTCTTACAAAGCCACATTTTAGGCTCCAAACCCCACATTTTGACAGCCAAAGGCTCACTGTTAGTTTGCATAGTCTCATTTCAGGCTCCAAAGCCTCTTTTTTTAGCATCCAGACAGGCATCCTTAGGGTCCGAGCCGCCTCTGGAGGGTCCAAGCCCTCCTTTGGAGCTTCCAAAGTTCCAGGGTTTGTGCTTTTAAGGTTCAAAGATGCATTTTCATGGCCCAGAGCATTATTTTTAAGTGGACAGCCGCATTGTTCGACTCCAAAAGCCACATTTCTAGGGTGCAGAGCCTCATTTTTACTTTCCAAAGTCTTACTCTTGTCTTACAAAGCCTCATTTTAGGCTCCAAACCCCACATTTTTATGGCCAAAGGCTCACTGTTAGTGTGCATAGTCTCATTTCAGGCTCCAAGCATCTTTTTTTAACATCCAAACAGGCATCCTTAGGGTCCGAGCCACCTCTGGAGGGTCCAAGCCCTCATTTGGAGCTTCCAAAGTTCCAGGGTTTGTGCTTTTAAGGTTCAAAGATGCATTTCAAGGGCCCAGAGCATCATTTTTAAGTGGAAAGCCGCATTGTTCGAGTCCAAAGCCACATTTCTACGGTCCAAGGCCTCATTTTTACTTTCCAAAGTCTTACTCTTGTCTTACAAAGCCACATTTTAGGCTCCAAACCCCACATCTTTATGGCAAAAAGGCTCACTGTTAGTTTGCACAGTCTCATTTCAGACTCCAAAGCCTCTTTTCTTAGCATCCAGACAGGCATCCTTAGGGTCCGAGCCGCCTGTGGAGGGTCCAAGCCCTCCTTTGGAGCTTCCAAAGTTCCAGGGATTGCGTATTTGGAGGTTCAAAGATGCATTTAAAGGGCCCAGAGCATCATTTTTAAGTGGAAAGCCGCATGGTTCAAGACCAAAGCCACATTTCTAGGGTGCAGAGCCTCATTTTTGCTTTCCAAAGTCTTACTCTTGTCTTACAAAGCCTCATTTTAGGCTCCAAACCCCACATTTTTACGGCCAAAGGCTCACTGTTAGTTTGCATAGTCTCATTTCAGGCTCCAAAGCCTCTTTTTTAGCATCCAGACAGGCATCCTTAGGGTCCGAGCCGCCTCTGGAGGGTCCAAGCCCTCATTTGGAGGGTCCAAAGTTCCAGGGATTGCATATTTGGAGGTTCAAAGATGCATTTTAAGGGCCCAGAGCATCATTTTTAAGCCCAAAGTCTGATTTGAATGGTCCAAAGCCTCATTGGTCGACTCCAAAGCCACATTTCTAGGGTCCAAAGCCTCATTTTTACTTTCCAAAGTCTTACTCTTGTCTTACAAAGCCACATTTTAGGCTCCAAACCCCACATTTTTATGGCAAAAAGGCTCACTGTTAGTTTGCATAGTCTCATTTCAGGCTCAAAAGCCTCTTTTTTTAGCATCCAGACAGGCATCCTTAGGGTCCGAGCCACCTCTGGAGAGTCCAAGCCCTCCTTTGGAGCTTCCAAAGTTCCAGGGTTTGTGCTTTTAAGGTTCAAAGATGCATTTTAAGGGCCCGGAGCATCATTTTTAAGTGGAAAGCCGCATTGTTCAAGTCCAAAGCCACATTTCTAGGGTGCAGAGCCTCATTTTTACTTTCCAAAGTCTTACTCTTGTCTTACAAAGCCTCATTTTAGGCTCCAAACCCCACATTTTGACAGCCAAAGGCTCACTGTTAGTTTGCATAGTCTCATTTCAGGCTCCAAGCCTCTTTTTTAGCATCCAGACAGGCATCCTTAGGGTCCAAGCCGCCTGTGGAGGGTCCAAGCCCTCCTTTGGAGGGTCCAAAGTTCCAGGGTTTGTGCGTTTAAGGTTCAAAGATGCATTTTAAGGGCCCAGAGCATCATTTTTAAGTGGAAAGCCGCATTGTTCGACTCCAAAAGCCACATTTCTAGGGTGCAGAGCCTCATTTTTACTTTCCAAAGTCTTACTCTTGTCTTACAAAGCCACATTTTAGGCTCCAAACCCCACATTTTTACGGCCAAAGGCTCACTGTTAGTTTACATAGTCTCATTTCCGGGTCCAAAGCCTCTTTTTTTAGCATCCAGACAGGCATCCTTAGGGACCGAGCCGCCTCTGGAGGGTCCAAGCCCTCATTTGGAGCTTCCAAAGTTCCAGGGTTTGTGCTTTTAAGGTTCAAAGATGCGTTTTAAGGGCCCACAGCATCATTTTTAAGCCCAAAGTCTGATTTGAAAGGTCCAAAGCCTCATTGGTCGAGTCCAAAGCCACATTTCTAGGGTCCAAAGCCTCATTTTTACTTTCCAAAGTCTTACTCTTGTCTTACAAAGCCACATTTTAGGCTCCAAACCCCACATTTTGACAGCCAAGGCCTCACTGTTAGTTTGCATAGTCTCATTTCAGGCTCCAAAGCCTCTTTTTTTAGCATCCAGACAGGCATCCTTAGGGTCCGAGCCGCCTCTGGAGGGTCCAAGCCCTCATTTGGAGGGTCCAAAGTTCCAGGGATTGCATATTTGGAGGTTCAAAGATGCATTTTAAGCGCCCACAGCATCATTTTTAAGTGGAAAGCTGCATTGTTCGAGTCCAAATCAAAATTTCTAGGGTGCAGAGCCTCATTTTTACTTTCCAAAGTCTTACTCTTGTCTTACAAAGCCACATTTTAGGCTCCAAACCCCACATTTTGACAGCCAAAGGCTCACTGTTAGTGTGCATAGTCTCATTTCAGGCTCCAAGCCTCTTTTCTTAGCATCCAGACAGGCATCCTTAGGGTCCGAACCGCATCTGGAGGGTCCAAGCCCTCATTTGGAGCTTCCAAAGTTCCAGGGTTTGTGCTTTTAAGGTTCAAAGATGCATTTTAAGGGCCCAGAGCATCATTTTTAAGCCCAAAGTCTGATTTGAAAGGTCCAAAGCCTCATTGGTCGACTCCAAATCAAAATTTCTAGGGTGCAGAGCCTCATTTTTACTTTCCAAAGTCTTACTCTTGTCTTACAAAGCCACATTTTAGGCTCCAAACCCCACATTTTGACAGCCAAAGGCTCACTGTTAGTTTGCATAGTCTCATTTCAGGCTCCAAAGCGTCTTTTTTTAGCATCCAGACAGGCATCCTTAGGGTCCAAGCCGCCTCTGGAGGGTCCAAGCCCTCCTTTGGAGCTTCCAAAGTTCCAGGGTTTGTGCTTTTAAGGTTCAACGATGCATTTTCATGGCCCAGAGCATCATTTTTAAGTGGAAAGCCGCATTGTTCGACTCCAAAAGCCACATTTCTAGGGTGCAGAGCCTCATTTTTACTTTCCAAAGTCTTACTCTTGTCTTACAAAGCCTCATTTTAGGCTCCAAACCCCACATTTTGACAGCCAAAGGCTCACTGTTAGTGTGCATAGTCTCATTTCCGGGTCCAAAGCCTCTTTTTTTAGCATCCAGACAGGCATCCTTAAGGTCCGAGCCGCCTCTGGAGGGTCCAAGCCCTCATTGGGAGGGTCCAAGGTTCCAGGGATTGCATATTTGGAGGTTCAAAGATGCATTTTAAGGGCCCACAGCATCATTTTTAAGCCCAAAGTCTGATTTGAAAGGTCCAAAGCCTCATTGGTCGACTCCAAATCAAAATTTCTAGGGTGCAGAGCCTCATTTTTACTTTCCAAAGTCTTACTCTTGTCTTAACAAGCCACATTTTAGGCTCCAAACCCCACATTTTTATGGCCAAAGGCTCACTGTTAGTGTGCATAGTCTCATTTCAGGCTCCAAGCCTCTTTTTTTAGCATCCAAACAGGCATCCTTAGGGTCCGAGCCACCTCTGGAGGGTCCAAGCCCTCATTTGGAGCTTCCAAAGTTCCAGGGTTTGTGCTTTTAAGGTTCAAAGATGCATTTAAAGGGCCCAGAGCATCATTTTTAAGTGGAAAGCCGCATTGTTCGAGTCCAAAGCCACATTTCTACGGTCCAAGGCCTCATTTTTACTTTCCAAAGTCTTACTCTTGTCTTACAAAGCCACATTTTAGGCTCCAAACCCCACATATTTATGGCAAAAAGGCTCACTGTTAGTTTGCATAGTCTCATTTCAGACTCCAAAGCCTCTTTTCTTAGCATCCAGACAGGCATCCTTAGGGTCCGAGCCGCCTCTGGAGGGTCCAAGCCCTCCTTTGGAGCTTCCAAAGTTCCAGGGATGGCGTATTTGGAGGTTCAAAGATGCATTTAAAGGGCCCAGAGCATCATTTTTAAGTGGAAAGCCGCATGGTTCAAGTCCAAAGCCACATTTCTAGGGTGCAGAGCCTCATTTTTGCTTTCCAAAGTCTTACTCTTGTCTTACAAAGCCTCATTTTAGGCTCCAAACCCCACATTTTTACGGCCAAAGGCTCACTGTTAGTTTGCATAGTCTCATTTCAGGCTCCAAAGCCTCTTTTTTAGCATCCAGACAGGCATCCTTAGGGTCCGAGCCGCCTCTGGAGGGTCCAAGCCCTCATTTGGAGGGTCCGAAGTTCCAGGGATTGCATATTTGGAGGTTCAAAGATGCATTTTAAGGGCCCACAGCATCATCTTTAAGCCCAAAGTCTGATTTGAAAGGTCCAAAGCCTCATTGGTCGACTCCAAAGCCACATTTCTAGGGTCCAAAGCCTCATTTTTACTTTCCAAAGTCTTACTCTTGTCTTACAAAGCCACATTTTAGGCTCCAAACCCCACATTTTTATGGCAAAAAGGCTCACTGTTAGTTTGCATAGTCTCATTTCAGGCTCCAAAGCCTCTTTTCTTAGCATCCAGACAGGCATCCTTAGGGTCCGAGCCACCTCTGGAGAGTCCAAGCCCTCCTTTGGAGCTTCCAACGTTCCAGGGTTTGTGCTTTTAAGGTTCAAAGATGCATTTTAAGGGCCCAGAGCATCATTTTTAAGTGGAAAGCCGCATTGTTCAAGTCCAAAGCCACATTTCTAGGGTGCAGAGCCTCATTTTTACTTTCCAAAGTCTTACTCTTGTCTTACAAAGCCACATTTTAGGCTCCAAACCCCACATTTTTACGGCCAAAGGCTCACTGTTAGTTTGCATAGTCTCATTTCAGGCTCCAAGCCTCTTTTTTAGCATCCAGACAGGCATCCTTAGGGTCCGAGCCGCCTCTGGAGGGTCCAAGCCCTCCTTTGGAGGGTCCAAAGTTCCAGGGTTTGTGCTTTTAAGGTTCAAAGATGCATTTTCATGGCCCAGATCATCATTTTTAAGTGGAAAGCCGCATTGTTCGACTCCAAAAGCCACATTTCTAGGGTGCAGAGCCTCATTTTTACTTTCCAAAGTCTTACTCTTGTCTTACAAAGCCACATTTTAGGCTCCAAACCCCACATTTTGACAGCCAAAGGCTCACTGTTAGTTTGCATAGTCTCATTTCAGGCTCCAAAGCCTCTTTTTTTAGCATCCAGACAGGCATCCTTAGGGTCCGAGACGCCTCTGGAGGGTCCAAGCCCTCATTTGGAGGGTCCAAAGTTCCAGGGTTTGCATATTTGGAGGTTCAAAGATGCATTTCAAGGGCCCACAGCATCATTTTTAAGCCCAAAGTCTGATTTGAAAGGTCCAAAGCCTCATTGGTCGAGTCCAAAGCCACATTTCTAGGGTCCAAAGCCTCATTTTTACTTTCCAAAGTCTTACTCTTGTCTTACAAAGCCACATTTTAGGCTCCAAACCCCACATTTTGACAGCCAAAGTCTCACTGTTAGTTTGCATAGTCTCATTTCAGGCTCCAAAGCCTCTTTTTTTAGCATCCAAACAGGCATCCTTAGGGTCCGAGCCACCTCTGGAGGGTCCAAGCCCTCATTTGGAGCTTCCAAAGTTCCAGGGTTTGTGCTTTTAAGGTTCAAAGATGCATTTAAAGGGCCCAGAGCATCATTTTTAAGTGGAAAGCTGCATTGTTCGAGTCCAAAGCCACATTTCTACGGTCCAAGGCCTCATTTTTACTTTCCAAAGTCTTACTCTTGTCTTACAAAGCCACATTTTAGGCTCCAAACCCCACATATTTATGGCAAAAAGGCTCACTGTTAGTTTGCATAGTCTCATTTCAGACTCCAAAGCCTCTTTTCTTAGCATCCAGACAGGCATCCTTAGGGTCCGAGCCGCCTCTGGAGGGTCCAAGCCCTCCTTTGGAGCTTCCAAAGTTCCAGGGATTGCGTATTTGGAGGTTCAAAGATGCATTTAAAGGGCCCAGAGCATCATTTTTAAGTGGAAAGCCGCATGGTTCAAGTCCAAAGCCACATTTCTAGGGTGCAGAGCCTCATTTTTGCTTTCCAAAGTCTTACTCTTGTCTTACAAAGCCACATTTTAGGCTCCAAACCCCACATTTTTACGGCCAAAGGCTCACTGTTAGTTTGCATAGTCTCATTTCAGGCTCCAAAGCCTCTTTTTTAGCATCCAGACAGGCATCCTTAGGGTCCGAGCCGCCTCTGGAGGGTTCAAGCCCTCCTTTGGAGCTTCCAAAGTTCCAGGGTTTGTGCTTTTAAGGTTCAAAGATGCATTTTAAGGGCCCAGAGCATCATTTTTAAGTGGAAAGCCGCATTGTTCGAGTCCAAAGGCACATTTCTAGGGTCCAGAGCCTCATTTTTACTTTCCAAAGTCTTACTCTTGTCTTACAAAGCCACATTTTAGGCTCCAAACCCCACATTTTGACAGCCAAGGGCTCACTGTTAGTTTGCATAGTCTCATTTCAGTCTCCAAGCCTCTTTTTTAGCATCCAGACAGGCATCCTTAGGGTCCGAGCCGCCTCTGGAGGGTCCAAGCCCTCCTTTGGAGGGTCCAAAGTTCCAGGGTTTGTGCTTTTAAGGTTCAAAGATGCATTTTCATGGCCCAGAGCATCATTTTTAAGTGGAAAGCTGCATTGGTCGACTCCAAAAGCCACATTTCTAGGGTGCAGAGCCTCATTTTTACTTTCCAAAGTCTTACTCTTGTCTTACAAAGCCACATTTTAGGCTCCAAACCCCACATTTTTATGGCAAAAAGGCTCACTGTTAGTTTGCATAGTCTCATTTCAGGCTCCAAAGACTCTTTTCTTAGCATCCAGACAGGCATCCTTAGGGTCCGAGCCACCTCTGGAGAGTCCAAGCCCTCCTTTGGAGCTTCCAAAGTTCCAGGGTTTGTGCTTTTAAGGTTCAAAGATGCATTTTAAGGGCCCAGAGCATCATTTTTAAGTGGAAAGCCGCATTGTTCGAGTCCAAAGCCACATTTCTAGGGTGCAGAGCCTCATTTTTGCTTTCCAAAGTCTTACTCTTGTCTTACAAAGCCTCATTTTAGGCTCCAAACCCCACATTTTTACGGCCAAAGGCTCACTGTTAGTTTGCATAGTCTCATTTCAGGCTCCAAAGACTCTTTTTTAGCATCCAGACAGGCATCCTTAGGGTCCGAGCCACCTCTGGAGGGTTCAAGCCCTCCTTTGGAGCTTCCAAAGTTCCAGGGTTTGTGCTTTTAAGGTTCAAAGATGCATTTTAAGGGCCCAGAGCATCATTTTTAAGTGGAAAGCCGCATTGTTCGAGTCCAAAGCCACATTTCTAGGGTGCAGAGCCTCATTTTTACTTTCCAAAGTCTTACTCTTGTCTTACAAAGCCACATTTTAGGCTCCAAACCCCACATTTTTACGGCCAAAGGCTCACTGTTAGTTTACATAGTCTCATTTCCGGGTCCAAAGCCTCTTTTTTTAGCATCCAGACAGGCATCCTTAGGGACCGAGCCGCCTCTGGAGGGTCCAAGCCCTCATTTGGAGCTTCCAAAGTTCCAGGGTTTGTGCTTTTAAGGTTCAAAGATGCGTTTTAAGGGCCCAGAGCATCATTTTTAAGCCCAAAGTCTGATTTGAAAGGTCCAAAGCCTCATTGGTCGACTCCAAATCAAAATTTCTAGGGTGCAGAGCCTCATTTTTACTTTCCAAAGTCTTACTCTTGTCTTACAAAGCCACATTTTAGGCTCCAAACCCCACATTTTTACGGCCAAAGGCTCACTGTTAGTTTGCATAGTCTCATTTCAGGCTCCAAAGCCTCTTTTTTTAGCATCCAGACAGGCATCCTTAGGGTCCGAGACGCCTCTGGAGGGTCCAAGCCCTCATTTGGAGGGTCCAAAGTTCCAGGGTTTGCATATTTGGAGGTTCAAAGATGCATTTCAAGGGCCCACAGCATCATTTTTAAGCCCAAAGTCTGATTTGAAAGGTCCAAAGCCTCATTGGTCGAGTCCAAAGCCACATTTCTAGGGTCCAAAGCCTCATTTTTACTTTCCAAAGTCTTACTCTTGTCTTACAAAGCCACATTTTAGGCTCCAAACCCCACATTTTGACAGCCAAGGCCTCACTGTTAGTTTGCATAGTCTCATTTCAGGCTCCAAAGCCTCTTTTTTTAGCATCCAGACAGGCATCCTTAGGGTCCGAGCCGCCTCTGGAGGGTCCAAGCCCTCCTTTGGAGCTTCCAAAGTTCCAGGGTTTGTGCTTTTAAGGTTCAACGATGCATTTTCATGGCCCAGAGCATCATTTTTAAGTGGAAAGCCGCATTGTTCGACTCCAAAAGCCACATTTCTAGGGTGCAGAGCCTCATTTTTACTTTCCAAAGTCTTACTCTTGTCTTACAAAGCCTCATTTTAGGCTCCAAACCCCACATTTTGACAGCCAAAGGCTCACTGTTAGTGTGCATAGTCTCATTTCAGGCTCCAAAGCCTCTTTTTTTAGCATCCAGACAGGCATCCTTAAGGTCCGAGCCGCCTCTGGAGGGTCCAAGCCCTCATTTGGAGGGTCCAAGGTTCCAGGGATTGCATATTTGGAGGTTCAAAGATGCATTTCAAGGGCCCACAGCATCATTTTTAAGCCCAAAGTCTGATTTGAAAGGTCCAAAGCCTCATTGGTCGAGTCCAAATCAAAATTTCTAGGGTGCAGAGCCTCATTTTTACTTTCCAAAGTCTTACTCTTGTCTTACTAAGCCACATTTTAGGCTCCAAACCCCACATTTTTATGGCCAAAGGCTCACTGTTAGTGTGCATAGTCTCATTTCAGGCTCCAAGCCTCTTTTTTTAGCATCCAAACAGGCATCCTTAGGGTCCGAGCCACCTCTGGAGGGTCCAAGCCCTCATTTGGAGCTTCCAAAGTTCCAGGGTTTGTGCTTTTAAGGTTCAAAGATGCATTTAAAGGGCCCAGAGCATCATTTTTAAGTGGAAAGCTGCATTGTTCGAGTCCAAAGCCACATTTCTACGGTCCAAGGCCTCATTTTTACTTTCCAAAGTCTTACTCTTGTCTTACAAAGCCACATTTTAGGCTCCAAACCCCACATTTTTATGGCAAAAAGGCTCACTGTTAGTTTGCATAGTCTCATTTCAGACTCCAAAGCCTCTTTTCTTAGCATCCAGACAGGCATCCTTAGGGTCCGAGCCGCCTCTGGAGGGTCCAAGCCCTCCTTTGGAGCTTCCAAAGTTCCAGGGATGGCGTATTTGGAGGTTCAAAGATGCATTTAAAGGGCCCAGAGCATCATTTTTAAGTGGAAAGCCGCATGGTTCAAGTCCAAAGCCACATTTCTAGGGTGCAGAGCCTCATTTTTGCTTTCCAAAGTCTTACTCTTGTCTTACAAAGCCTCATTTTAGGCTCCAAACCCCACATTTTTACGGCCAAAGGCTCACTGTTAGTTTGCATAGTCTCATTTCAGGCTCCAAAGCCTCTTTTTTAGCATCCAGACAGGCATCCTTAGGGTCCGAGCCGCCTCTGGAGGGTCCAAGCCCTCATTTGGAGGGTCCGAAGTTCCAGGGATTGCATATTTGGAGGTTCAAAGATGCATTTTAAGGGCCCACAGCATCATCTTTAAGCCCAAAGTCTGATTTGAAAGGTCCAAAGCCTCATTGGTCGACTCCAAAGCCACATTTCTAGGGTCCAAAGCCTCATTTTTACTTTCCAAAGTCTTACTCTTGTCTTACAAAGCCACATTTTAGGCTCCAAACCCCACATTTTTATGGCAAAAAGGCTCACTGTTAGTTTGCATAGTCTCATTTCAGGCTCCAAAGACTCTTTTCTTAGCATCCAGACAGGCATCCTTAGGGTCCGAGCCACCTCTGGAGAGTCCAAGCCCTCCTTTGGAGCTTCCAACGTTCCAGGGTTTGTGCTTTTAAGGTTCAACGATGCATTTTCATGGCCCAGAGCATCATTTTTAAGTGGAAAGCCGCATTGTTCGACTCCAAAAGCCACATTTCTAGGGTGCAGAGCCTCATTTTTACTTTCCAAAGTCTTACTCTTGTCTTACAAAGCCTCATTTTAGGCTCCAAACCCCACATTTTGACAGCCAAAGGCTCACTGTTAGTGTGCATAGTCTCATTTCAGGCTCCAAAGCCTCTTTTCTTAGCATCCAGACAGGCATCCTTAAGGTCCGAGCCGCCTCTGGAGGGTCCAAGCCCTCATTTGGAGGGTCCAAGGTTCCAGGGATTGCATATTTGGAGGTTCAAAGATGCATTTTAAGGGCCCACAGCATCATTTTTAAGCCCAAAGTCTGATTTGAAAGGTCCAAAGCCTCATTGGTCGAGTCCAAATCAAAATTTCTAGGGTCCAAAGCCTCATTTTTACTTTCCAAAGTCTTACTCTTGTCTTACTAAGCCACATTTTAGGCTCCAAACCCCACATTTTTATGGCCAAAGGCTCACTGTTAGTGTGCATAGTCTCATTTCAGGCTCCAAGCCTCTTTTTTTAGCATCCAAACAGGCATCCTTAGGGTCCGAGCCACCTCTGGAGGGTCCAAGCCCTCATTTGGAGCTTCCAAAGTTCCAGGGTTTGTGCTTTTAAGGTTCAAAGATGCATTTAAAGGGCCCAGAGCATCATTTTTAAGTGGAAAGCTGCATTGTTCGAGTCCAAAGCCACATTTCTACGGTCCAAGGCCTCATTTTTACTTTCCAAAGTCTTACTCTTGTCTTACAAAGCCACATTTTAGGCTCCAAACCCCACATATTTATGGCAAAAAGGCTCACTGTTAGTTTGCATAGTCTCATTTCAGACTCCAAAGCCTCTTTTCTTAGCATCCAGACAGGCATCCTTAGGGTCCGAGCCGCCTCTGGAGGGTCCAAGCCCTCCTTTGGAGCTTCCAAAGTTCCAGGGATTGCGTATTTGGAGGTTCAAAGATGCATTTAAAGGGCCCAGAGCATCATTTTTAAGTGGAAAGCCGCATGGTTCGAGTCCAAAGCCACATTTCTAGGGTGCAGAGCCTCATTTTTACTTTCCAAAGTCTTACTCTTGTCTTACAAAGCCACATTTTAGGCTCCAAACCCCACATTTTGACAGCCAAGGGCTCACTGTTAGTTTGCATAGTCTCATTTCAGTCTCCAAGCCTCTTTTTTAGCATCCAGACAGGCATCCTTAGGGTCCGAGCCGCCTCTGGAGGGTCCAAGCCCTCCTTTGGAGGGTCCAAAGTTCCAGGGTTTGTGCTTTTAAGGTTCAAAGATGCATTTTCATGGCCCAGAGCATCATTTTTAAGTGGAAAGCCGCATTGTTCGACTCCAAAAGCCACATTTCTAGGGTGCAGAGCCTCATTTTTACTTTCCAAAGTCTTACTCTTGTCTTACAAAGCCACATTTTAGGCTCCAAACCCCACATTTTTATGGCAAAAAGGCTCACTGTTAGTTTGCATAGTCTCATTTCAGGCTCCAAAGACTCTTTTCTTAGCATCCAGACAGGCATCCTTAGGGTCCGAGCCACCTTTGGAGAGTCCAAGCCCTCCTTTGGAGCTTCCAAAGTTCCAGGGTTTGTGCTTTTAAGGTTCAAAGATGCATTTTAAGGGCCCAGAGCATCATTTTTAAGTGGAAAGCCGCATTGTTCGAGTCCAAAGCCACATTTCTAGGGTGCAGAGCCTCATTTTTGCTTTCCAAAGTCTTACTCTTGTCTTACAAAGCCTCATTTTAGGCTCCAAACCCCACATTTTTACGGCCAAAGGCTCACTGTTAGTTTGCATAGTCTCATTTCAGGCTCCAAAGCCTCTTTTTTAGCATCCAGACAGGCATCCTTAGGGTCCGAGCCACCTCTGGAGGGTTCAAGCCCTCCTTTGGAGCTTCCAAAGTTCCAGGGTTTGTGCTTTTAAGGTTCAAAGATGCATTTTAAGGGCCCAGAGCATCATTTTTAAGTGGAAAGCCGCATTGTTCGAGTCCAAAGCCACATTTCTAGGGTGCAGAGCCTCATTTTTACTTTCCAAAGTCTTACTCTTGTCTTACAAAGCCACATTTTAGGCTCCAAACCCCACATTTTTACGGCCAAAGGCTCACTGTTAGTTTACATAGTCTCATTTCCGGGTCCAAAGCCTCTTTTTTTAGCATCCAGACAGGCATCCTTAGGGACCGAGCCGCCTCTGGAGGGTCCAAGCCCTCATTTGGAGCTTCCAAAGTTCCAGGGTTTGTGCTTTTAAGGTTCAAAGATGCGTTTTAAGGGCCCACAGCATCATTTTTAAGCCCAAAGTCTGATTTGAAAGGTCCAAAGCCTCATTGGTCGACTCCAAAACAAAATTTCTAGGGTGCAGAGCCTCATTTTTACTTTCCAAAGTCTTACTCTTGTCTTACTAAGCCACATTTTAGGCTCCAAACCCCACATTTTTACGGCCAAAGGCTCACTGTTAGTTTGCATAGTCTCATTTCAGGCTCCAAAGCCTCTTTTTTTAGCATCCAGACAGGCATCCTTAGGGTCCGAGACGCCTCTGGAGGGTCCAAGCCCTCATTTGGAGGGTCCAAAGTTCCAGGGTTTGCATATTTGGAGGTTCAAAGATGCATTTCAAGGGCCCACAGCATCATTTTTAAGCCCAAAGTCTGATTTGAAAGGTCCAAAGCCTCATTGGTCGACTCCAAATCAAAATTTCTAGGGTCCAAAGCCTCATTTTTACTTTCCAAAGTCTTACTCTTGTCTTACAAAGCCTCATTTTAGGCTCCAAACCCCACATTTTGACAGCCAAGGCCTCACTGTTAGTTTGCATAGTCTCATTTCAGGCTCCAAAGCCTCTTTTTTTAGCATCCAGACAGGCATCCTTAGGGTCCGAGCCGCCTCTGGAGGGTCCAAGCCCTCCTTTGGAGCTTCCAAAGTTCCAGGGTTTGTGCTTTTAAGGTTCAACGATGCATTTTCATGACCCAGAGCATCATTTTTAAGTGGAAAGCCGCATTGTTCGACTCCAAAAGCCACATTTCTAGGGTGCAGAGCCTCATTTTTACTTTCCAAAGTCTTACTCTTGTCTTACAAAGCCACATTTTAGGCTCCAAACCCCACATTTTGACAGCCAAAGGCTCACTGTTAGTTTGCATAGTCTCATTTCAGGCTCCAAAGCCTCTTTTTTTAGCATCCAGACAGGCATCCTTAGGGTCCGAGACGCCTCTGGAGGGTCCAAGCCCTCATTTGGAGGGTCCAAAGTTCCAGGGTTTGCATATTTGGAGGTTCAAAGATGCATTTCAAGGGCCCACAGCATCATTTTTAAGCCCAAAGTCTGATTTGAAAGGTCCAAAGCCTCATTGGTCGACTCCAAAGCCACATTTCTAGGGTCCAAATGTAGGTAATTAGGGCCTGGCGGTCGGAAGATCTCG
Organism: Buteo buteo; assembly: GCF_964188355.1. Lineage (NCBI taxonomy): Eukaryota > Metazoa > Chordata > Aves > Accipitriformes > Accipitridae > Buteo > Buteo buteo. Next base: position 472,683 of record NC_134203.1, read on the forward strand.
CGGTGTACGGAAAGTTAGAGCCCCTCTCCTAATGACCAATAGTGTTTAATTTACGATGTAAGCAGACGGAAGTGGCGTCGTAAACCAAAGGTATATAACACCGTGTCGACCACTAATAAACGCCATTTGCTGTCCACCACATTGGTGTCCGCAAGCTGATGGACGGGGGTCGCCGTTCCTGAACCAGGTCGCCACGCCTGCATGCCAGGCGACAAGTGGTGCCGAAACCCGGGAGGATCGCCTGGACGGGTGAACGGTCAGACAGGCTGCTGGACCAGCTCGACGGGAAGAGGTCGAGGGGGGACGCTCCCGGACCAGGACCAACAAGGAGGATGGAGGCCCTTGTGAAGGTCGTATCCCAATTACATAAACAGTGGGGGATTGAGTGTAGGCCCAAAGATTTTACCCTTGCTATTGCGAGGCTTTTGGAAATTGGAGCCATTGATCTGCCGGTAGATATACTCCATCCTGAGGTGTGGGATAAGTGCACTAAAGCGTTAGCCGAGGAGACGAAGTCCTCGGGCAGCGGAAAAAACCTTAAAGCGTGGGGAAAAGTTGAACAGGCTTTGCAAAAAGCCATACAAGAGCAGGAAACCTGGAGGGCTGCAAGAGACTGCCTGCTGGTCACCCCGAAATTGGGAGTCGGGGCGGCCACACAGACTCTGTGCCCCCCAGGCGACGGCAATTCTGCCGAGTTGGAACACCCGCGGGAGGGCGGCGCGTCCCAAAAACCCCCAAGCCCCGTTCCGCTCACGGAGGCAAAAGATCAAGCGAAATCTTTCTGGGGAGGGTTAGCTGAGGAAGCTAGGACCGCCGCGGAGAGATCACAGTCAGAAAATATCCGGGCTAAACCACCGCCCTATGCGCCCCAAGATGGCGCCGAGCCCCTAGGGGAAAGGCGGGGCGAGAATGCCCCCGGCGAGAACAAAGACAAAGCGCCAGAACTAACAAGCGCACACAAAAGAGAAGGGGAGGGGAAGGAGAAGGAGAGAGGCGATGGGAGTGACCGACACAGAGGGGGGAGTGCGGGTGAGGGGCGGAGAGCCAATCGTAGCGGCCATTTGAAAAAACGGCCGACCACCCCCCCGAACAGAAGGCGGGGTGAGCCTAGAGGGAGGGAACGGCCCACCCACAGGGGGCGGGGCCGGAGCCCAACAAAAAGGTACCAGAGCCCGGAAACGACTAGTCAGTCGAGTTCCGACTCCGGGTCAGACACTTCCTGGGACGAGCGGCTCACAACCGATCTAACTTCAGAGGAGGAGGAGGAGGTAAACAAGATTAAAAGTCAACGTACCCCTTTTCGCTATAAAGAAAAAACGCGAAAAGGAGAAATTCCCCTTACGGATTGGAAAAAGATACAAATTGCATGTGCCGATTGGGCCTCACCGGCCACGCTAGCGTTCCCAGTCCGAGTAGCGGACGGGGGACAAAGGATTTATTCACCAATAAACCCTAAGGATGTGCAAGCGATTGTTAAAGCGATCGCGGAGAAAGGGCTTAATTCTGCCATGGTCTCCACCCTCATAGATGGAATTTTCGGGGGAGATGACATGCTCCCATTCGATATAAAGCAAACTTGTAGACTGATTTTTGATGGGGCGGGGATGATTGTTTTTAAACAAGAATGGGAAGAGAACTGTGCAAGGCAGCTAGCCCAAGCAGCAGGAGCAGACCACCCGCTCCATGGCTCTAACCTACAGCGACTAATGGGCACAGATCCAACAATGATCACCCCCCAGGCACAAGCCCAAGGCTTGCGAGCCCACGAAGTTATGACAACCACTCGTGCAGCTAGAGAAGCTATTCGTACAGTCTCTAGAATCATTGCTAAGCCATCACCATGGTCCACAATAAAGCAAAGTGAAAGTGAGAGTTTTACACAATTTGTAGACCGCCTCCAAGCGGCAGTCGATTCCTCATCCCTGCCTTCAGAGGCAAAAGGCCCAGTTGTCGCAGACTGTTTACGCCAACAATGTAATTCAAAAACCAAAGAAGTCCTGCGGTCGCTACCGGCGGGGTCAAGTATTGCAGACATGATCAAGCATGTTGTGAGTGAAGAACATCTAACCCCGATTCAGGCGGCTGTTCGTACCGCAATAGCCGATGTGATGGCATGTTTTAAATGCGGTCAGGAAGGCCACGTTGTTATGAACTGCCCTCAACTGGGGAACTTGCTAACTGCGTACCCCCCACGCCAGATTCAGCCTAGAGGGCCGTGTTGGGTTTGTGGAAAGAAAGGACATTTTGCTAAGGACTGTAGGTTTAAAAATCAGGGAAACGGAAGGGGGAGGGGGCACCCGGGCCGCACACAGCCCTCTCCCACTTGGGATGTGAGGCGGCCCAATTATGCAAATCCGAGTTGGGGCGAGGTGCTTCCGAACCCGCTGCCCCCTCGAAGAGCTACCGATTTTGTGGCCCAACCTGTCAACCAACCGAATTTGCCCCCATCTCAGGGACAGCAAAGACCATCCCCTGGGAGCGAGACCCCTGGGTGGCCCTGGCGGTAGCATGTGATAGCCCGCCAGTGGTGTGGGGAATTTGTTCCCTCTATAATGCCCCAAATGACACCACCATTAGTGTCCCCTTTTTGATCGATACCGGAGCAGACGTCACAGTTATCCCCGAAACGAATTGGCCCCCACGTTGGAAGCTAGAGGACGCCCCCATGGTAGGCGGAGTCGGGGGACTAACCCGAGCTCGGAAGAGCGCCCACTTAGTAGCAATCATACTTCACACCGAAAAGGGACCAGAGGAAACTATCACTCTTTTTCCATATGTCATGTCAGGGGTCCCACCCCTGTTGGGAAGGGACGCTCTATCCCTATTAAAAGTCAGGATGACAAATTTACCCTAAGGGCCACTGCCGTACACCCGCTTCCACCAATCAAACTGACATGGAAATCATCCGATCCAGTGTGGGTTGAGCAGTGGCCCCTGTCAAAGCCTCGAATGGATGCCCTCCTTGAGCTACTTGACCGCGAACTACAGAGAGGTCATATAGAGCCTTCTACTAGCCCGTGGAACACCCCAGTTTTTGTAATACCCAAACGGACTGGCGAAGGGTTTCGTCTCCTCCACGACCTGCGTGAAGTAAACAAAATAATCCAACCAATGGGTCCCGTCCAAACACTATTGCCCATGAACTCTATGATACCAGAAGGGCAACCTTGTGCCGTCCTTGATATCAAAGACTGTTTTTTCTCAATACCCCTGCATGAAGACGACAAAGAGCGGTTTGCTTTTTCCGTAGTGTTTCCAAACAGCCAGCGTCCTAACCTACGTTTTCAGTGGAAAGTATTGCCCCAAGGAATGATCAACTCGCCCACCATCTGCCAGATCACAGTAGATCGAGCATTGGCACCGGTCCGGTGTAGTGACCCGACTGCAACTATCATCCAATACATGGACGACATTTTGATTTCTGCACCGTCAGGAAATCAAGTGGACCAGCTGGTGTCAACAATTTCAGAAACTCTAAAAACGAACGGGTTTGAAATCGCGAACGCAAAAATTAAAAGAGGTCCATGTGTAAGTTTCCTGGGAGTGGAGATCACGGATCTCTACATAACCCCCCCCCAAGTAAAAATCCACAGAAACATTAAGACACTCCATGATATGCAACAGTTAGTAGGGTCTTTGCAATGGCTACGCAATATCGTCCTAATCCCTCCTGAAATTATGACCCCTCTGTATGATCTTTTGAAAGGAAAAAACCCATGGGAACAAAAAACCCTGACAACAGAAGCAATAAACTCTCTCGATTTTATAGAACAACAAATGTCATCAAGTACGCTAGCCAGGTGGAACCCAAATATACCACTTGATCTGTACGTGCATTTCACCGAAAAGGGAGGAGTAGGAGCACTAGCCCAAGGTCCCCCAGAAAAAGCCCAGCCAATACAATGGATAGTCTTAGGAAAAACATCTCGTGCCTTTTCTCCAGGAATCGAGTGTCTCAGTAACCTCATTATGAAAGGCCGGAAACTCGCCCTAAGACATCTAGGCACCGAACCCACCAGAATATACTTACCCTTCCGCAAACAGCTCCCAATGCAGTCAGTGGCAATATCAGAGTACTTAGCCATAGCTCTCACCGGGTTTGGCGGAGAAGTCCGGTACGCAACGAAGCCCCCTTGGACTCAAATGCTAACAATCATCAGCATCGACCTTCCAGAAAAGGTCATGGACCGACCTCAACCAGGACCAACAGTCTTCACAGACGCATCTTCAGCGACCTCAACCGCGGCAGTAGTATGGCAATCAGAAGAACAATGGTACTGCATTAAAATGACAGATCACGCTCTTTCAGTTCAGCAGTTGGAAGCGACAGCCATAGTACTAGCGTGCGGACTGTTCCCAACAGAACATCTCAACATAGTAACTGATTCAATGTTTGTGGCCAAACTTTGCTTGGCCATGTCAAGGCCCGGCATGGCAACATCTACAACAGCCTTGATACTGGAGGAAGCGTTATCCTCACGAGAGGGCACTATATCAGTTATCCATGTCAACAGCCACAGCCCAATCAGAGGGTTTTTCCAAACTGGTAATGACAAAGCAGATGCCGCTGCTAAAGGACTGTGGACACTAAGAGACGCTCGTCAATTACACGAGTCTCTCCACATCGGAGCTAAAGCATTAGCAAAGAAATGCGGAATCTCAGTCCCTGATGCGAAACACATAGTAGCCACATGTCCCCATTGTCAAAAAGCACCATTGTGGTCCAGTGGAGTCAACCCCAGAGGTCTTAAGGCCTCCGAGGTGTGGCAAACAGACTTTACACTCTGCCACTTGCTAAAACCTCGAGCGTGGTTAGCGGTAACCGTAGATACATATAGCGGAGTGATCGCGGCCACTCAACACCTTAAAACTGACTCCAAAGCAACCATTCAACATTGGCTAACAACCATGGCGTGGCTAGGTATCCCCAATCAGATCAAAACAGATAATGGTCCAAATTTTGTTTCCAAGTCAGTCCAGGCATTTGCTTCAAAATGGGGTATTACCTTAATACACGGCATCCCGTATAATAGTACAGGACAAGCTATAGTAGAACGAGCAAATCACACCCTGAAATCCAAATTGGAAGTACTAGCAAAAACAGAAGGTTTTGCCAGCGCCATCCCCCAAAAGGACCAACCACGCCTTTTAGCGACTGCTCTGTTAGCACTGAATCAGTTCCCCCGGGGGGAGGAAGTAAATAGTCCCACCCAAAAACATTGGGCCACTCGAGCATTAGAAGAAGGCCCGCTAGTTATAATCAGGAATGAGTTAGGAGAATGGGAACAAGGATGGAGGCTAGTCCTTACAGGGCGGGGGTACGGCGCGGTCAAAAAAGACGGAAAAGTTAGGTGGTGTCCGCTTAAGTCCATTAAACCAGACCTCCAGAATAAAACTAATGAAAACTGTGAGTTTTTGTCCACAGGACCGGATCATCGGACGCCCCCGTAATCCATACTTCCCGATGGCAACAGAAAGTGACGAGCCGGCAAGCGTCCCGTCCGAACCAGAAGATTCCGCACCGGCGGAGCCCGGACAATATCTAAACAACCTCGGCAAGAGAAAGTTCCGATGCTTTTGTGTAATCCTGATTTTAAAGCTTATCATTGCAGGAAAGGCAGAACCAGATTACAATCCCCATCGGCCATTCAGGTGGGTCCTACAAGACCTCACCAGCGATCGAGTGATAGCGGTAAACGTGACAGCAGGCCCCCCAACTTTCGTGGTAACAAATTTCGATTTGTTCCCTAAACGTGGAAGTCCTAAATCAATATGGGGAACGTATTGGTGTCCTAGTTCAAACCCAGGGAAGAGTTACTGTAACTATCCAGGTCGTTGGTTTTGTGGGTACTGGGGATGTGAAACTATCGTGACGAGCAATAGATGGAAACCAGAAATAGAGGACAAAAATTTGCAAGTAGAATGGGGACCAAACGGGTGCAATCGTCCAAAATTCAGACCCAATGGATGGTTAGCCAACAAAGGTACCTGTTCCCATCTGGTTTTGAAGATCCAGAACCCGGCTAATATGGGATGGGTCGTGGGAAGGAGGTGGTCAGTATTCATTCACAGCGCTTTCAAAGATCCAGGAACAGTGGTACAGATCCTTAAAATAATCTCACAAACACCCCAAGCGATCGGGCCTAATCCAGTTCTCAACCCACCAACACCGATATATAGCAAAACACACGATATCGAAGTTACAACCCCCGATAACGTCCAAACCCCTTACAAAAATCTTCTTTGGAAAATAATGCAAGCTAGCTTCCAAGTATTGAACGAGACAAATCCAAATCTTACAGAGCATTGCTGGTTATGTTACGGAATAAGACCACCCTTTTATGAGGCCATAGGAGTAAGTGACCTACCCGTGCAGACAAATGATACAAACCCGGCCCAGTGTATATGGGACACAGAAAAACAAGGCATTACGTTATCACAGGTGGTAGGGAAGGGAGTGTGTGTAGGCAAAGTCCCAGAGCATAGAGAAGAACTGTGTTCCAATAAGATGCTGAGTAAAGCCTCTACCAAATGGTTAATACCAACCAAAAATGCCAAGTGGGTCTGTTCTACTACCGGAGTTACGCCTTGTTTGTCATTAGAAAGCCTTCATAAGTCCTCAGAACATTGTATCCAAGTGTCCATAGTCCCAAAAATTTTGTACCATCCCGAAGAATTTGTCTATAACTATCAAGCTACCCCAGAACATCATTTGATGAAACGAGAACCCTTTACAACACTAACGGTAGCCACCTTAATGATCTTAGGAACAGCAGGAGTAAGTACGGGAGTAACATCCTTGGTACACCAAAGCAAAGGATTCAGTGCCCTAAGAGTAGCAGTAGACGAAGACCTAGCAAGGATTGAACAATCGATAAGTGCATTAGAACGATCAGTTAGATCACTATCCGAAGTAGTGTTACAAAATCGAAGAGGATTAGACCTAATGTTCTTGCAGCAGGGAGGAGTATGTGTAGCACTGAGGGAAGAGTGTTGTACATATGCGGATCACACTGGAGTAGTGAGAGACACCATGGCTAAACTGCGAGAAGGACTGGAAAAGCGAAAAAGAGAACGGGACGCGCAACAAAACTGGTACGAATCATGGTTCAACCGTTCGCCGTGGTTGACCACCCTGATATCCTCCTTGATAGGGCCAGTCACGATAATTCTGCTAACATTGATTTTCGGACCTTGTATACTGAAAAAACTCGTGTCGTTTGTCAAAAAACGACTACAAAGCGTTAACATCCTGTTTGTAGAGCACCAACAAATGCTTTAAGAATATTTAACATTGTCCCTAACAATTTCCTGACTTACTCCTTAACTTCCTTACTTACCTGTCTTAACTAACTAATTTATGGTGTTTATAGTTTTTAATATAGTTTTCTACTTAGATTTATAATATATTACATATATTTTTTAATACTTTTTATAAAACTAAAACATTTTTGCTAATTGTATTAATATAATTTTTATAACTAATTTAATTAATTTAACTAATTTAACGACGCATAGGGAGGGGGGAAATGTAGGTAATTAGGGCCTGGCGGTCGGAAGATCTCGCGGTGTACGGAAAGTTAGAGCCCCTCTCCTAATGACCAATAGTGTTTAATTTACGATGTAAGCAGACGGAAGTGGCGTCGTAAACCAAAGGTATATAACACCGTGTCGACCACTAATAAACGCCATTTGCTGTCCACCACATTGGTGTCCGCAAGCTGATGGACGGGGGTCGCCGTTCCTGAACCAGGTCGCCACGCCTGCATGCCAGGCGACATCCAAAGCCTCATTTTTACTTTCCAAAGTCTTACTCTTGTCTTACAAAGCCACATTTTAGGCTCCAAACCCCACATTTTTATGGCAAAAAGGCTCACTGTTAGTTTGCATAGTCTCATTTCAGGCTCCAAAGCCTCTTTTCTTAGCATCCAGACAGGCATCCTTAGGGTCCGAGCCGCCTCTGGAGGGTCCAAGCCCTCCTTTGGAGCTTCCAAAGTTCCAGGGATTGCATATTTGGAGGTTCAAAGATGCATTTCAAGGGCCCAGAGCATCATTTTTAAGTGGAAAGCCGCATTGTTCGAGTCCAAAGCCACATTTCTAGGGTCCAGAGCCTCATTTTTACTTTCCAAAGTCTTACTCTTGTCTTACAAAGCCTCATTTTAGGCTCCAAACCCCACATTTTTACGGCCAAAGGCTCACTGTTAGTTTGCATAGTCTCATTTCAGGCTCCAAAGCCTCTTTTTTAGCATCCAGACAGGCATCCTTAGGGTCCGAGCCGCCTGTGGAGGGTCCAAGCCCTCCTTTGGAGCTTCCAAAGTTCCAGGGTTTGTGCTTTTAAGGTTCAAAGATGCATTTTAAGGGCCCAGAGCATCATTTTTAAGTGGAAAGCCGCATTGTTCAAGTCCAAAGCCACATTTCTAGGGTGCAGAGCCTCATTTTTACTTTCCAAAGTCTTACTCTTGTCTTACAAAGCCACATTTTAGGCTCCAAACCCCACATTTTGACAGCCAAAGGCTCACTGTTAGTTTGCATAGTCTCATTTCAGGCTCCAAAGACTCTTTTTTTAGCATCCAGACAGGCATCCTTAGGGTCCGAGCCGCCTCTGGAGGGTCCAAGCCCTCATTTGGAGGGTCCAGAGTTCCAGGGTTTGTGCTTTTAAGGTTCAAAGATGCGTTTTAAGGGCCCAGAGCATCATTTTTAAGCCCAAAGTCTGATTTGAAAGGTCCAAAGCCTCATTGGTCGAGTCCAAATCAAAATTTCTAGGGTCCAAAGCCTCATTTTTACTTTCCAAAGTCTTACTCTTGTCTTACAAAGCCACATTTTAGGCTCCAAACCCCACAGTTTTATGGCCAAAGGCTCACTGTTAGTGTGCATAGTCTCATTTCAGGCTCCAAGCCTCTTTTTTTAGCATCCAGACAGGCATCCTTAGTGTCCGAGCCGCCTCTGGAGGGTCCAAGCCCTCATTTGGAGGGTCCAAAGTTCCAGGGTTTGTGCTTGCAAGGTTCAAAGATGCGTTTTAAGGGCCCAGAGCATCATTTTTAAGCCCAAAGTCTGATTTGAAAGGTCCAAAGCCTCATTGGTCGAGTCCAAATCAAAATTTCTAGGGTGCAGAGCCTCATTTTTACTTTCCAAAGTCTTACTCTTGTCTTACAAAGCCACATTTTAGGCTCCAAACCCCACATTTTGACAGCCAAAGGCTCACTGTTAGTTTGCATAGTCTCATTTCAGGCTCCAAGCCTCTTTTTTTAGCATCCAAACAGGCATCCTTAGGGTCCGAGCCACCTCTGGAGAGTCCAAGCCCTCATTTGGAGCTTCCAAAGTTCCAGGGTTTGTGCTTTTAAGGTTCAAAGATGCATTTTAAGGGCCCGGAGCATCATTTTTAAGTGGAAAGCCGCATTGTTCAAGTTCAAAGCCACATTTCTAGGGTGCAGAGCCTCATTTTTACTTTCCAAAGTCTAACTCTTGTCTTACAAAGCCACATTTTAGGCTCCAAACCCCACATTTTTACAGCCAAGGGCTCACTGTTAGTTTGCATAGTCTCATTTCAGGCTCCAAAGCCTCTTTTCTTAGCATCCAGACAGGCATCCTTAGGGTCCGAGACGCCTCTGGAGGGTCCAAGCCCTCATTTGGAGGGTCCAAAGTTCCAGGGTTTGCATATTTGGAGGTTCAACGATGCATTTTAAGGGCCCACAGCATCATTTTTAAGCCCAAAGTCTGATTTGAAAGGTCCAAAGCCTCATTGGTCGACTCCAAATCAAAATTTCTAGGGTCCAAAGCCTCATTTTTACTTTCCAAAGTCTTACTCTTGTCTTACAAAGCCTCATTTTAGGCTCCAAACCCCACATTTTGACAGCCAAAGGCTTACTGTTAGTGTGCATAGTCTCATTTCCGGCTCCAAAGCCTCTTTTTTTAGCATCCAGACAGGCATCCTTAAGGTCCGAGCCGCCTCTGGAGGGTCCAAGCCCTCATTTGGAGGGTCCAAATTTCCAGGGATTGCATATTTGGAGGTTCAAAGATGCATTTCAAGGGCCCAGAGCATCATTTTTAAGTGGAAAGCCGCATTGTTCGAGTCCAAAGCCACATTTCTAGGGTGCAGAGCCTCATTTTTACTTTCCAAAGTCTTACTCTTGTCTTACAAAGCCACATTTTAGGCTCCAAACCCCACATTTTGACAGCCAAAGGCTCACTGTTAGTGTGCATAGTCTCATTTCAGGCTCCAAAGCCTATTTTTTAGCATCCAAACAGGCATCCTTAGGGTCCGAGCCACCTCTGGAGGGTCCAAGCCCTCCTTTGGAGCTTCCAAAGTTCCAGGGTTTGTGCTTTTAAGGTTCAAAGATGAATTTCAAGGGCCCAGAGCATCATTTTTAAGCCCAAAGTCTGATTTGAAAGGTCCAAAGCCTCATTGGTCGAGTCCAAATCAAAATTTCTAGGGTCCAAAGCCTCATTTTTACTTTCCAAAGTCTTACTCTTGTCTTACAAAGCCTCATTTTAGGCTCCAAACCCCACATTTTGACAGCCAAGGCCTCACTGTTAGTTTGCATAGTCTCATTCCAGGCTCCAAAGCCTCTTTTTTTAGCATCCAGACAGGCATCCTTAGGGTCCAAGCCGCCTCTGGAGAGTCCAAGCCCTCATTTGGAGGGTCCAAAGTTCCAGGGATTGCATATTTGGAGGTTCAAAAATGCATTTTAAGGGCCCAGAGCATCATTTTTAAGTGGAAAGCCGCATTGTTCGAGTCCAAATCAAAATTTCTAGGGTGCAGAGCCTCATTTTTACTTTCCAAAGTCTTACTCTTGTCTTACAAAGCCACATTTTAGGCTCCAAACCCCACATTTTGACAGCCAAAGGCTCACTGTTAGTTTGCATAGTCTCATTTCAGGCTCCAAAGCCTCTTTTTTTAGCATCCAGACAGGCATCCTTAGGGTCCGAGACGCCTCTGGAGGGTCCAAGGCCTCATTTGGAGCTTCCAAAGTTCCAGGGTTTGCATATTTGGAGGTTCAAAGATGCATTTCAAGGGCCCACAGCATCATTTTTAAGCCCAAAGTCTGATTTGGAAGGCCCGAAGCAACAATATATAATTCAAATTTAATTTTCTAGGGTGCAGAGCCTCATTTTTACTTTCCAAAGTCTTACTCTTGTCTTACAAAGCCTCATTTTAGGCTCTAAACCCCACATTTTGACAGCCAAAGGCTCACTGTTAGTTTGCATAGTCTCATTTCCGGGTCCAAAGCCTCTTTTTTTAGCATCCAGACAGGCATCCTTAAGGTCCGAGACGCCTCTGGAGGGTCCAAGCCCTCCTTTGGAGGGTCCAAAGTTCCAGGGATTGCATATTTGGAGGTTCAAAGATGCATTTAAAAGGCCCAGAGCATCATTTTTAAGTGGAAAGCCACATTGTTCGAGTCCAAAGCCACATTTCTAGGGTGCAGAGCCTCATTTTTACTTTCCAAAGTCTTACTCTTGTCTTACAAAGCCTCATTTTAGGCTCCAAACCCCACATTTTTATGGCCAAAGGCTCACTGATAGTGTGCATAGTCTCATTTCAGGCTCCAAGCCTCTTTTTTTAGCATCCAGACAGGCATCCTTAGGGTCCGAGCCACCTCTGGAGGGCCCAAGCCCTCCTTTGGAGCTTCCAAAGTTCCAGGGTTTGTGCTTTTAAGGTTCAAAGTTGCATTTTAAGGGCCCAGAGCATCATTTTTAAGCCCAAAGTCTAATTTGAAAGGTCCAAAGCCTCATTGGTCGAGTCCAAATCAAAATTTCTAGGGTGCAGAGCCTCATTTTTACTTTCCAAAGTCTTACTCTTGTCTTACAAAGCCTCATTTTAGGCTCCAAACCCCACATTTTGACAGCCAAGGCCTCACTGTTAGTGTGCATAGTCTCATTTCAGGCTCCAAGCCTCTTTTTTTAGCATCCAAACAGGCATCCTTAGGGTCCGAGCCACCTCTGGAGAGTCCAAGCCCTCCTTTGGAGCTTCCAAAGTTCCAGAGTTTGTGCTTTTAAGGTTCAACGATGCATTTTAAGGACCCAGAGCATCATTTTTAAGTGGAAAGCCGCATTGTTCGACTCCAAAAGCCACATTTCTAGGGTGCAGAACCTCATATTACTTTCCAAAGTCTTACTCTTGTCTTACAAAGCCACATTTTAGGCTCCAAACCCCACATTTTGACAGCCAAAGGCTCACTGTTAGTGTGCATAGTCTCATTTCAGGCTCCAAAGCCTCTTTTTTTAGCATCCAGACAGGCATCCTTAGGGTCCGAGCCGCCTCTGGAGAGTCCAAGCCCTCATTTGGAGGGTCCAAAGTTCCAGGGTTTGCATATTTGGAGGTTCAAAGATGCATTTCAAGGGCCCAGAGCATCATTTTTCAGCCCAAAGTCTAATTTGAAAGGTCCAAAGCCTCATTGGTCGAGTCCAAATCAAAATTTCTAGGGTCCAAAGCCTCATTTTTACTTTCCAAAGTCTTACTCTTGTCTTACAAAGCCACATTTTAGGCTCCAAACCCCACATTTTGACAGCCAAGGCCTCACTGTTAGTATGCATAGTCTCATTCCAGGCTCCAAAGCCTCTTTTTTTAGCATCCAGACAGGCATCCTTAGGGTCCAAGCCGCCTCTGGAGAGTCCAAGCCCTCATTTGGAGGTCCAAAGTTCCAGGGATTGCATATTTGGAGGTTCAAAAATGCATTTTAATGGCCCAGAGCATCATTTTTAAGTGGAAAGCCGCATTGTTCGAGTCCAAATCAAAATTTCTAGGGTGCAGAGCCTCATTTTTACTTTCCAAAGTCTTACTCTTGTCTTACAAAGCCACATTTTAGGCTCCAAACCCCACATTTTGACAGCCAAAGGCTCACTGTTAGTTTGCATAGTCTCATTTCAGGCTCCAAAGCCTCTTTTTTTAGCATCCAGACAGGCATCCTTAGGGTCCGAGACGCCTCTGGAGGGTCCAAGCCCTCATTTGGAGCTTCCAAAGTTCCAGGGTTTGCATATTTGGAGGTCCAAAGATGCATTTCAAGGGCCCACAGCATCATTTTTAAGCCCAAAGTCTGATTTGGAAGGCCCGAAGCAACAATATAGAATTCAAATTTAATTTTCTAGGGTGCAGAGCCTCATTTTTACTTTCCAAAGTCTTACTCTTGTCTTACAAAGCCACATTTTAGGCTCCAAACCCCACATTTTGACAGCCAAAGGCTCACTGTTAGTTTGCATAGTCTCATTTCAGGCTCCAAAGCCTCTTTTTTTAGCATCCAGACAGGCATCCTTAGGGTCCGAGCCGCCTCTGGAGGGTCCAAGCCCTCATTTGGAGGGTCCAAAGTTCCAGGGTTTGCATATTTGGAGGTTCAAAGATGCATTTCAAGGGCCCACAGCATCATTTTTAAGCCCAAAGTCTGATTTGAAAGGTCCAAAGCCTCATTGGTCGAGTCCAAAGCCACATTTCTAGGGTCCAAAGCCTCATTTTTACTTTCCAAAGTCTTACTCTTGTCTTACAAAGCCACATTTTAGGCTCCAAACCCCACATTTTGACAGCCAAAGGCTCACTGTTAGTGTGCATAGTCTCATTTCAGGCTCCAAAGCCTCTTTTTTTAGCATCCAGACAGGCATCCTTAGGGTCCGAGCCGCCTCTGGAGGGTCCAAGCCCTCATTTGGAGGATCCAAAGTTCCAGGGATTGCATATTTGGAGGTTCAAAGATGCATTTTAATGGCCCACAGCATCATTTTTAAGTGGAAAGCCGCATTGGTCGAGTCCAAATCAAAATTTCTAGGGTGCAGAGCCTCATTTTTACTTTCCAAAGTCTTACTCTTGTCTTACAAAGCCTCATTTTAGGCTCCAAACGCCACATTTTGACAGCCAAAGGCTCACTGTTAGTGTGCATAGTCTCATTTCAGGCTCCAAAGCCTCTTTTTTTAGCATCCAGACAGGCATCCTTAGGGTCCGAGCCACCTCTGGAGGGTCCAAGCCCTCCTTTGGAGGGTCCAGAGTTCCAGGGTTTGCATATTTGGAGGTTCAAAGATGCATTTTAAGGGCCCACAGCATCATTTTTAAGCCCAAAGTCCGATTTGAAAGGTCCAAAGCCTCATTGGTCGACTCCAAAGCCACATTTCTAGGGTGCAGAGCCTCATTTTTACTTTCCAAAGTCTTACTCTTGTCTTACAAAGCCACATTTTAGGCTCCAAACCCCACAGTTTTATGGCCAAAGGCTCACTGTTAGTGTGCATAGTCTCATTTCAGGCTCCAAAGCCTCTTTTTTTAGCATCCAAACAGGCATCCTTAGGGTCCGAGACGCCTCTGGAGGGCCCAAGCCCTCATTTGGAGGGTCCAAAGTTCCAGGGTTTGCATATTTGGAGGTTCAAAGATGCATTTTAAGGGACCACAGCATCATTTTTAAGCCCAAAGTCTGATTTGGAAGGCCCGAAGCAACTATATAGAATTCAAATTTAATTTTCTAGGGTGCAGAGCCTCATTTTTACTTTCCAAAGTCTTACTCTTGTCTTACAAAGCCACATTTTAGGCACCAAACCTCACATTTTAACAGCCAAAGACTCACTGTTAGTGTGCATAGTCTCATTTCAGGCTCCAAAGCCTCTTTTTTTAGCATCCAGACAGGCATCCTTAGGGTCCGAGCCGCCTCTGGAGGGTCCAAGCCCTCATTTGGAGGGTCCAAAGTTCCAGGGTTTGCATATTTGGAGGTTCAAAGATGCATTTCAAGGGCCCAGAGCATCATTTTTAAGCCCAAAGTCTGATTTGGAAGGCCCAAAGCCACTTTATAGAATTCAAACCTAATTTATAGGGTGCAGAGCCTCATTTTTACTTTCCAAAGTCTTACTCTTGTCTTACAAAGCCTCATTTTAGGCTCCAAACGCCACATTTTGACAGCCAAAGGCTCACTGTTAGTTTGCATAGTCTCATTTCAGGCTCCAAAGCCTCTTTTTTTAGCATCCAGACAGGCATCCTTAGGGTCCGAGCCACCTCTGGAGGGTCCAAGCCCTCATTTGGAGCTTCCAAAGTTACAGGGTTTGTGCTTTTAAGGTTCAACGATGCATTTTAAGGACCCAGAGCATCATTTTTAAGTGGAAAGCCACATTGTTCGAGTCCAAAGCCACATTTCTAGGGTCCAAAGCCTCATTTTTACTTTCCAAAGTCTTACTCTTGTCTTACAAAGCCACATTTTAGGCTCCAAACCCCACATTTTGACAGCCAAAGGCTCACTGTCAGTGTGCATAGTCTCATTTCAGGCTCCAAGCCTCTTTTTTTAGCATCCAGACAGGCATCCTTAGGGTCCGAGCCACCTCTGGAGAGTCCAAGCCCTCCTTTGGAGCTTCCAAAGTTCCAGAGTTTGTGCTTTTAAGGTTCAAAGATGCATTTTAAGTGCCCAGAGCATCATTTTTAAGCCCAAAGTCTGATTTGAAAGGTCCAAAGCCTCATTGGTCGAGTCCAAAGCCACATTTCTAGGGTGCAGAGCCTCATTTTTACTTTCCAAAGTCTTACTCTTGTCTTACAAAGCCACATTTTAGGCTCCAAACCCCACATTTTGACAGCCAAAGGCTCACTGTTAGTTTGCATACTCTCATTTCAGGCTCCAAAGCCTCTTTTTTTAGCATCCAGACAGGCATCCTTAGGGTCCGAGCCGCCTCTGGAGGGTCCAAGCCCTCATTTGGAGGGTCCAAAGTTCCAGGGTTTGCATATTTGGAGGTTCAAAGATGCATTTCAAGGGCCCACAGCATCATTTTTAAGCCCAAAGTCTGATTTGAAAGGTCCAAAGCCTCATTGGTCGAGTCCAAAGCCACATTTCTAGGGTCCAAAGCCTCATTTTTACTTTCCAAAGTCTTACTCTTGTCTTACAAAGCCACATTTTAGGCTCCAAACCCCACATTTTGACAGCCAAAGGCTCACTGTTAGTGTGCATAGTCTCATTTCAGGCTCCAAAGCCTCTTTTTTTAGCATCCAGACAGGCATCCTTAGGGTCCGAGCCGCCTCTGGAGGGTCCAAGCCCTCATTTGGAGGATCCAAAGTTCCAGGGATTGCATATTTGGAGGTTCAAAGATGCATTTTAATGGCCCACAGCATCATTTTTAAGTGGAAAGCCGCATTGGTCGAGTCCAAATCAAAATTTCTAGGGTGTAGAGCCTCATTTTTACTTTCCAAAGTCTTACTCTTGTCTTACAAAGCCTCATTTTAGGCTCCAAACGCCACATTTTGACAGCCAAAGGCTCACTGTTAGTGTGCATAGTCTCATTTCAGGCTCCAAAGCCTCTTTTTTTAGCATCCAGACAGGCATCCTTAGGGTCCGAGCCACCTCTGGAGGGTCCAAGCCCTCCTTTGGAGGGTCCAGAGTTCCAGGGTTTGCATATTTGGAGGTTCAAAGATGCATTTTAAGGGCCCACAGCATCATTTTTAAGCCCAAAGTCCGATTTGAAAGGTCCAAAGCCTCATTGGTCGACTCCAAAGCCACATTTCTAGGGTGCAGAGCCTCATTTTTACTTTCCAAAGTCTTACTCTTGTCTTACAAAGCCACATTTTAGGCTCCAAACCCCACATTTTGACAGCCAAAGGCTCACTGTTAGTGTGCATAGTCTCATTTCAGGCTCCAAAGCCTCTTTTTTTAGCATCCAAACAGGCATCCTTAGGGTCCGAGACGCCTCTGGAGGGCCCAAGCCCTCATTTGGAGGGTCCAAAGTTCCAGGGTTTGCATATTTGGAGGTTCAAAGATGCATTTTAAGGGACCACAGCATCATTTTTAAGCCCAAAGTCTGATTTGGAAGGCCCGAAGCAACTATATAGAATTCAAATTTAATTTTCTAGGGTGCAGAGCCTCATTTTTACTTTCCAAAGTCTTACTCTTGTCTTACAAAGCCACATTTTAGGCACCAAACCTCACATTTTAACAGCCAAAGACTCACTGTTAGTGTGCATAGTCTCATTTCAGGCTCCAAAGCCTCTTTTTTTAGCATCCAGACAGGCATCCTTAGGGTCCGAGCCGCCTCTGGAGGGTCCAAGCCCTCATTTGGAGGGTCCAAAGTTCCAGGGTTTGCATATTTGGAGGTTCAAAGATGCATTTCAAGGGCCCAGAGCATCATTTTTAAGCCCAAAGTCTGATTTGGAAGGCCCAAAGCCACTTTATAGAATTCAAACCTAATTTATAGGGTGCAGAGCCTCATTTTTACTTTCCAAAGTCTTACTCTTGTCTTACAAAGCCTCATTTTAGGCTCCAAACGCCACATTTTGACAGCCAAAGGCTCACTGTTAGTTTGCATAGTCTCATTTCAGGCTCCAAAGCCTCTTTTTTTAGCATCCAGACAGGCATCCTTAGGGTCCGAGCCACCTCTGGAGGGTCCAAGCCCTCATTTGGAGCTTCCAAAGTTACAGGGTTTGTGCTTTTAAGGTTCAACGATGCATTTTAAGGACCCAGAGCATCATTTTTAAGTGGAAAGCCACATTGTTCGAGTCCAAAGCCACATTTCTAGGGTCCAAAGCCTCATTTTTACTTTCCAAAGTCTTACTCTTGTCTTACAAAGCCACATTTTAGGCTCCAAACCCCACATTTTGACAGCCAAAGGCTCACTGTCAGTGTGCATAGTCTCATTTCAGGCTACAAGCCTCTTTTTTTAGCATCCAGACAGGCATCCTTAGGGTCCGAGCCACCTCTGGAGAGTCCAAGCCCTCCTTTGGAGCTTCCAAAGTTCCAGAGTTTGTGCTTTTAAGGTTCAAAGATGCATTTTAAGTGCCCAGAGCATCATTTTTAAGCCCAAAGTCTGATTTGAAAGGTCCAAAGCCTCATTGGTCGAGTCCAAAGCCACATTTCTAGGGTGCAGAGCCTCATTTTTACTTTCCAAAGTCTTACTCTTGTCTTACAAAGCCACATTTTAGGCTCCAAACCCCACATTTTGACAGCCAAAGGCTCAATGTTAGTGTGCATACTCTCATTTCAGGCTCCAAAGCCTCTTTTTTTAGCATCCAGACAAGCATCCTTAGGGTCCGAGACGCCTCTGGAGGGTCCAAGCCCTCATTTGGAGGGTCCAAAGTTCCAGGGTTTGCATATTTGGAGGTTCAAAGATGCATTTCAAGGGCCCAGAGCATCATTTTTAAGCCCAAAGTCTGATTTGGAAGGTCCAAAGCCTCATTGGTCGACTCCAAAACAAAATTTCTAGGGTGCAGAGCCTCATTTTTACTTTCCAAAGTCTTACTCTTGTCTTACAAAGCCACATTTTAGGCTCCAAACCCCACATTTTGACAGCCAAGGCCTCACTGTTAGTTTGCATAGTCTCATTTCAGGCTCCAAAGCCTCTTTTTTTAGCATCCAGACAGGCATCCTTAGGGTCCGAGCCGCCTCTGGAGGGTCCAAGCCCTCATTTGGAGGGTCCAAAGTTCCAGGGATTGCATATTTGGAGGTTCAAAAATGCATTTTAAGGGCCCAGAGCATCATTTTTAAGTGGAAAGCCGCATTGGTCGACTCCAAAAGCCTCATTTCTAGGGTGCAGAGCCTCATTTTTACTTTCCAAAGTCTTACTCTTGTCTTACAAAGCCACATTTTAGGCTCCAAACCCCACATTTTGACAGCCAAAGGCTCACTGTTAGTTTGCATAGTCTCATTTCAGGCTCCAAGCCTCTTTTTTTAGCATCCAGACAGGCATCCTTAGGGTCCGAGACGCCTCTGGAGGGTCCAAGCCCTCATTTGGAGGGTCCAAAGTTCCAGGGTTTGCATATTTGGAGGTTCAAAGATGCATTTCAAGGGCCCAGAGCATCATTTTTAAGCCCAAAGACTAATTTGAAAGGTCCAAAGCCTCATTGGTCGACTCCAAAACAAAATTTCTAGGGTGCAGAGCCTCATTTTTACTTTCCAAAGTCTTACTCTTGTCTTAGAAAGCCACATTTTAGGCTCCAAACCCCACATTTTTATGGCCAAAGGCTCACTGTCAGTGTGCATAGTCTCATTTCAGGCTCCAAAGCCTCTTTTTTTAGCATCCAGACAGGCATCCTTAGGGTCCGAGCCGCCTCTGGAGAGTCCAAGCCCTCATTTGGAGGGTCCAAAGTTCCAGCGTTTGCATATTTGGAGGTTCAAAGATGCATTTTAAGGGCCCAGAGCATCATTTTTAAGTGGAAAGCCGCAGTGTTCGACTCCAAATCAAAATTTCTAGGGTGCAGAGCCTCATTTTTACTTTCCAAAGTCTTACTCTTGTCTTACAAAGCCACATTTTAGGCTCCAAACCCCACATTTTGACAGCCAAAGGCTCACTGTTAGTGTGCATAGTCTCATTTCAGGCTCCAAAGCCTCTTTTTTTAGCATCCAGACAGGCATCCTTAGGGTCCGAGCCGCCTCTGGAGGGTCCAAGCCCTCATTTGGAGGTTCCAAAGTTCCAGGGATTGCATATTTGGAGGTTCAAAGATGCATTTAAAGGGCCCAGAGCATCATTTTTAAGCCCAAAGTCTGATTTGGAAGGCCCAAAGCAACTTTATACAATTCAAATCTAATTTTCTAGGGTGCAGAGCCTCATTTTTACTTTCCAAAGTCTTACTCTTGTCTTACAAAGCCTCATTTTAGGCTCCAAACCCCACATTTTTACGGCCAAAGGCTCACTGTTAGTGTGCATACTCTCATTTCGGGCTCCAAAGCCTCTTTTTTTAGCATCCAGACAGGCATCCTTAAGGTCCGAGCCGCCTCTGGAGGGTCCAAGCCCTCATTTGGAGGGTCCAAAGTTCCAGGGATTGCATATTTGGAGGTTCAAAGATGAATTTAAGGGACCACAGCATCATTTTTAAGTGGAAAGCCGCATTGTTCGAGTCCAAAGCCACATTTCTAGGGTGCAGAGCCTCATTTTTACTTTCCAAAGTCTTACTCTTGTCTTAGAAAGCCACATTTTAGGCTCCAAACCCCACATTTTGACAGCCAAAGGCTCACTGTTAGTGTGCATACTCTCATTTCGGGCTCCAAAGCCTCTTTTTTTAGCATCCAGACAGGCATTCTTAAGGTCCGAGCCGCCTCTGGAGGGTCCAAGCCCTCATTTGGAGGGTCCAAAGTTCCAGGGATTGCATATTTGGAGGTTCAAAGATGAATTTAAGGGACCACAGCATCATTTTTAAGTGGAAAGCCGCATTGTTCGAGTCCAAAGCCACATTTCTAGGGTGCAGAGCCTCATTTTTACTTTCCAAAGTCTTACTCTTGTCTTACAAAGCCACATTTTAGGCTCCAAACCCCACATTTTGACAGCCAAAGGCTCACTGTTAGTGTGCATAGTCTCATTTCAGGCTCCAAAGCCTCTTTTTTTAGCATCCAGACAGGCATCCTTAGGGTCCGAGCCGCCTCTGGAGAGTCCAAGCCCTCATTTGGAGGGTCCAAAGTTCCAGGGATTGTGCTTTTAAGGTTCAACGATGCATTTTAAGGACCCAGAGCATCATTTTTAAGTGGAAAGCCACATTGTTCGAGTCCAAAGCCACATTTCTAGGGTCCAAAGCCTCATTTTTACTTTCCAAAGTCTTACTCTTGTCTTACAAAGCCACATTTTAGGCTCCAAACCCCACATTTTGACAGCCAAAGGCTCACTGTCAGTGTGCATAGTCTCATTTCAGGCTCCAAAGCCTCTTTTTTTAGCATCCAGACAGGCATCCTTAGGGTCCGAGCCACCTCTGGAGAGTCCAAGCCCTCCTTTGGAGCTTCCAAAGTTCCAGAGTTTGTGCTTTTAAGGTTCAAAGATGCATTTTAAGTGCCCAGAGCATCATTTTTAAGCCCAAAGTCTGATTTGGAAGGTCCAAAGCCTCATTGGTCGACTCCAAAACAAAATTTCTAGGGTGCAGAGCCTCATTTTTACTTTCCAAAGTCTTACTCTTGTCTTACAAAGCCACATTTTAGGCTCCAAACCCCACATTTTGACAGCCAAGGCCTCACTGTTAGTTTGCATAGTCTCATTTCAGGCTCCAAAGCCTCTTTTTTTAGCATCCAGACAGGCATCCTTAGGGTCCGAGCCGCCTCTGGAGGGTCCAAGCCCTCATTTGGAGGGTCCAAAGTTCCAGGGATTGCATATTTGGAGGTTCAAAAATGCATTTTAAGGGCCCAGAGCATCATTTTTAAGTGGAAAGCCGCATTGTTCGACTCCAAAAGCCACATTTCTAGGGTGCAGAGCCTCATTTTTACTTTCCAAAGTCTTACTCTTGTCTTACAAAGCCACATTTTAGGCTCCAAACCCCACATTTTGACAGCCAAAGGCTCACTGTTAGTTTGCATAGTCTCATTTCAGGCTCCAAGCCTCTTTTTTTAGCATCCAGACAGGCATCCTTAGGGTCCGAGACGCCTCTGGAGGGTCCAAGCCCTCATTTGGAGGGTCCAAAGTTCCAGGGTTTGCATATTTGGAGGTTCAAAGATGCATTTCAAGGGCCCAGAGCATCATTTTTAAGCCCAAAGTCTGATTTGAAAGGTCCAAAGCCTCATTGGTCGACTCCAAAACAAAATTTCTATGGTGCAGAGCCTCATTTTTACTTTCCAAAGTCTTACTCTTGTCTTATAAAGCCACATTTTAGGCTCCAAACCCCACATTTTTATGGCCAAAGGCTCACTGTCAGTGTGCATAGTCTCATTTCAGGCTCCAAAGCCTCTTTTTTTAGCATCCAGACAGGCATCCTTAGGGTCCGAGCCGCCTCTGGAGAGTCCAAGCCCTCATTTGGAGGGTCCAAAGTTCCAGCGTTTGCATATTTGGAGGTTCAAAGATGCATTTTAAGGGCCCAGAGCATCATTTTTAAGTGGAAAGCCGCAGTGTTCGACTCCAAATCAAAATTTCTAGGGTGCAGAGCCTCATTTTTACTTTCCAAAGTCTTACTCTTGTCTTACAAAGCCTCATTTTAGGCTCCAAACCCCACATTTTGACAGCCAAAGGCTCACTGTTAGTGTGCATAGTCTCATTTCAGGCTCCAAAGCCTCTTTTTTTAGCATCCAGACAGGCATCCTTAGGGTCCGAGCCGCCTCTGGAGGGTCCAAGCCCTCATTTGGAGGTTCCAAAGTTCCAGGGATTGCATATTTGGAGGTTCAAAGATGCATTTAAAGGGCCCAGAGCATCATTTTTAAGCCCAAAGTCTGATTTGGAAGGCCCAAAGCAACTTTATACACTTCAAATCTAATTTTCTAGGGTGCAGAGCCTCATTTTTACTTTCCAAAGTCTTACTCTTGTCTTACAAAGCCTCATTTTAGGCTCCAAACCCCACATTTTTACGGCCAAAGGCTCACTGTTAGTGTGCATACTCTCATTTCGGGCTCCAAAGCCTCTTTTTTTAGCATCCAGACAGGCATCCTTAAGGTCCGAGCCGCCTCTGGAGGGTCCAAGCCCTCATTTGGAGGGTCCAAAGTTCCAGGGATTGCATATTTGGAGGTTCAAAGATGAATTTAAGGGACCACAGCATCATTTTCAAGTGGAAAGCCGCATTGTTCGAGTCCAAAGCCACATTTCTAGGGTGCAGAGCCTCATTTTTACTTTCCAAAGTCTTACTCTTGTCTTAGAAAGCCACATTTTAGGCTCCAAACCCCACATTTTGACAGCCAAAGGCTCACTGTTAGTGTGCATAGTCTCATTTCAGGCTCCAAAGCCTCTTTTTTTAGCATCCAGACAGGCATCCTTAGGGTCCGAGCCACCTCTGGAGAGTCCAAGCCCTCATTTGGAGGGTCCAAAGTTCCAGCGTTTGCATATTTGGAGGCCCAAAGATGCATTTCAAGGGCCCACAGCATCATTTTTAAGCCCAAAGTCTGATTTGGAAGGACCGAAGCAACTATATAGAATTCAAATTTAATTTTCTAGGGTGCAGAGCCTCATTTTTACTTTCCAAAGTCTTACTCTTGTCTTACAAAGCCACATTTAGGCTCCAAACCCCACATTTTGACAGCCAAAGACTCACTGTTAGTGTGCATAGTCTCATTTCAGGCTCCAAAGCCTCTTTTTTTAGCATCCAGACAGGCATCCTTAGGGTCCGAGCCGCCTCTGGAGAGTCCAAGCCCTCATTTGGAGGGTCCAAAGTTCCAGCGTTTGCATATTTGGAGGTTCAAAGATGCATTTTAAGGGCCCAGAGCATCATTTTTAAGTGGAAAGCCGCAGTGTTCGACTCCAAATCAAAATTTCTAGGGTGCAGAGCCTCATTTTTACTTTCCAAAGTCTTACTCTTGTCTTACAAAGCCACATTTTAGCCTCCAAACCCCACATTTTGACAGCCAAAGGCTCACTGTTAGTGTGCATAGTCTCATTTCAGGCTCCAAAGCCTCTTTTTTTAGCATCCAGACAGGCATCCTTAGGGTCCAAGACGCATCTGGAGGGTCCAAGCCCTCATTTGGAGGTTCCAAAGTTCCAGGGATTGCATATTTGGAGGTTCAAAGATGCATTTAAAGGGCCCAGAGCATCATTTTTAAGCCCAAAGTCTGATTTGGAAGGCCCAAAGCAACTTTATACAATTCAAATCTAATTTTCTAGGGTGCAGAGCCTCATTTTTACTTTCCAAAGTCTTACTCTTGTCTTACAAAGCCTCATTTTAGGCTCCAAACCCCACATTTTTACGGCCAAAGGCTCACTGTTAGTGTGCATACTCTCATTTCGGGCTCCAAAGCCTCTTTTTTTAGCATCCAGACAGGCATCCTTAGGGTCCGAGCCGCCTCTGGAGGGTCCAAGCCCTCATTTGGAGCTTCCAAAGTTCCAGGGTTTGCATATTTGGAGGTTCAAAGATGCATTTCAAGGGCCCACAGCATCATTTTTAAGTGGAAAGCCGCATTGTTCGACTCCAAAAGCCACATTTCTAGGGTGCAGAGCCTCATTTTTACTTTCCAAAGTCTTACTCTTGTCTTACAAAGCCTCATTTTAGGCTCCAAACCCCACATTTTGACAGCCAAAGGCTCACTGTTAGTGTGCATAGTCTCATTTCAGGCTCCAAAGCCTCTTTTCTTAGCATCCAGACAGGCATCCTTAAGGTCCGAGCCGCCTCTGGAGGGTCCAAGCCCTCATTTGGAGGGTCCAAGGTTCCAGGGATTGCATATTTGGAGGTTCAAAGATGCATTTTAAGGGCCCACAGCATCATTTTTAAGCCCAAAGTCTGATTTGAAAGGTCCAAAGCCTCATTGGTCGAGTCCAAATCAAAATTTCTAGGGTGCAGAGCCTCATTTTTACTTTCCAAAGTCTTACTCTTGTCTTACAAAGCCACATTTTAGGCTCCAAACCCCACATTTTGACAGCCAAAGGCTCACTGTTAGTGTGCATAGTCTCATTTCAGGCTCCAAGCCTCTTTTTTTAGCATCCAAACAGGCATCCTTAGGGTCCGAGCCACCTCTGGAGGGTCCAAGCCCTCATTTGGAGCTTCCAAAGTTCCAGGGTTTGTGCTTTTAAGGTTCAAAGATGCATTTAAAGGGCCCAGAGCATCATTTTTAAGTGGAAAGCTGCATTGTTCGAGTCCAAAGCCACATTTCTACGGTCCAAGGCCTCATTTTTACTTTCCAAAGTCTTACTCTTGTCTTACAAAGCCACATTTTAGGCTCCAAACCCCACATATTTATGGCAAAAAGGCTCACTGTTAGTTTGCATAGTCTCATTTCAGACTCCAAAGCCTCTTTTCTTAGCATCCAGACAGGCATCCTTAGGGTCCGAGCCGCCTCTGGAGGGTCCAAGCCCTCCTTTGGAGCTTCCAAAGTTCCAGGGATTGCGTATTTGGAGGTTCAAAGATGCATTTAAAGGGCCCAGAGCATCATTTTTAAGTGGAAAGCCGCATGGTTCAAGTCCAAAGCCACATTTCTAGGGTGCAGAGCCTCATTTTTGCTTTCCAAAGTCTTACTCTTGTCTTACAAAGCCACATTTTAGGCTCCAAACCCCACATTTTTACGGCCAAAGGCTCACTGTTAGTTTGCATAGTCTCATTTCAGGCTCCAAAGCCTCTTTTTTAGCATCCAGACAGGCATCCTTAGGGTCCGAGCCGCCTCTGGAGGGTTCAAGCCCTCCTTTGGAGCTTCCAAAGTTCCAGGGTTTGTGCTTTTAAGGTTCAAAGATGCATTTTAAGGGCCCAGAGCATCATTTTTAAGTGGAAAGCCGCATTGTTCGAGTCCAAAGGCACATTTCTAGGGTCCAGAGCCTCATTTTTACTTTCCAAAGTCTTACTCTTGTCTTACAAAGCCACATTTTAGGCTCCAAACCCCACATTTTGACAGCCAAGGGCTCACTGTTAGTTTGCATAGTCTCATTTCAGTCTCCAAGCCTCTTTTTTAGCATCCAGACAGGCATCCTTAGGGTCCGAGCCGCCTCTGGAGGGTCCAAGCCCTCCTTTGGAGGGTCCAAAGTTCCAGGGTTTGTGCTTTTAAGGTTCAAAGATGCATTTTCATGGCCCAGAGCATCATTTTTAAGTGGAAAGCCGCATTGTTCGACTCCAAAAGCCACATTTCTAGGGTGCAGAGCCTCATTTTTACTTTCCAAAGTCTTACTCTTGTCTTACAAAGCCACATTTTAGGCTCCAAACCCCACATTTTTATGGCAAAAAGGCTCACTGTTAGTTTGCATAGTCTCATTTCAGGCTCCAAAGACTCTTTTCTTAGCATCCAGACAGGCATCCTTAGGGTCCGAGCCACCTCTGGAGAGTCCAAGCCCTCCTTTGGAGCTTCCAAAGTTCCAGGGTTTGTGCTTTTAAGGTTCAAAGATGCATTTTAAGGGCCCAGAGCATCATTTTTAAGTGGAAAGCCGCATTGTTCGAGTCCAAAGCCACATTTCTAGGGTGCAGAGCCTCATTTTTGCTTTCCAAAGTCTTACTCTTGTCTTACAAAGCCTCATTTTAGGCTCCAAACCCCACATTTTTACGGCCAAAGGCTCACTGTTAGTTTGCATAGTCTCATTTCAGGCTCCAAAGCCTCTTTTTTAGCATCCAGACAGGCATCCTTAGGGTCCGAGCCACCTCTGGAGGGTTCAAGCCCTCCTTTGGAGCTTCCAAAGTTCCAGGGTTTGTGCTTTTAAGGTTCAAAGATGCATTTTAAGGGCCCAGAGCATCATTTTTAAGTGGAAAGCCGCATTGTTCGAGTCCAAAGCCACATTTCTAGGGTGCAGAGCCTCATTTTTACTTTCCAAAGTCTTACTCTTGTCTTACAAAGCCACATTTTAGGCTCCAAACCCCACATTTTTACGGCCAAAGGCTCACTGTTAGTTTACATAGTCTCATTTCCGGGTCCAAAGCCTCTTTTTTTAGCATCCAGACAGGCATCCTTAGGGACCGAGCCGCCTCTGGAGGGTCCAAGCCCTCATTTGGAGCTTCCAAAGTTCCAGGGTTTGTGCTTTTAAGGTTCAAAGATGCGTTTTAAGGGCCCAGAGCATCATTTTTAAGCCCAAAGTCTGATTTGAAAGGTCCAAAGCCTCATTGGTCGAGTCCAAATCAAAATTTCTAGGGTGCAGAGCCTCATTTTTACTTTCCAAAGTCTTACTCTTGTCTTACAAAGCCACATTTTAGGCTCCAAACCCCACATTTTTACGGCCAAAGGCTCACTGTTAGTTTGCATAGTCTCATTTCAGGCTCCAAAGCCTCTTTTTTTAGCATCCAGACAGGCATCCTTAGGGTCCGAGACGCCTCTGGAGGGTCCAAGCCCTCATTTGGAGGGTCCAAAGTTCCAGGGTTTGCATATTTGGAGGTTCAAAGATGCATTTCAAGGGCCCACAGCATCATTTTTAAGCCCAAAGTCTGATTTGAAAGGTCCAAAGCCTCATTGGTCGACTCCAAATCAAAATTTCTAGGGTCCAAAGCCTCATTTTTACTTTCCAAAGTCTTACTCTTGTCTTACAAAGCCACATTTTAGGCTCCAAACCCCACATTTTGACAGCCAAGGCCTCACTGTTAGTTTGCATAGTCTCATTTCAGGCTCCAAAGCCTCTTTTTTTAGCATCCAGACAGGCATCCTTAGGGTCCGAGCCGCCTCTGGAGGGTCCAAGCCCTCCTTTGGAGCTTCCAAAGTTCCAGGGTTTGTGCTTTTAAGGTTCAACGATGCATTTTCATGGCCCAGAGCATCATTTTTAAGTGGAAAGCCGCATTGTTCGACTCCAAAAGCCACATTTCTAGGGTGCAGAGCCTCATTTTTACTTTCCAAAGTCTTACTCTTGTCTTACAAAGCCTCATTTTAGGCTCCAAACCCCACATTTTGACAGCCAAAGGCTCACTGTTAGTGTGCATAGTCTCATTTCAGGCTCCAAAGCCTCTTTTTTTAGCATCCAGACAGGCATCCTTAAGGTCCGAGCCGCCTCTGGAGGGTCCAAGCCCTCATTTGGAGGGTCCAAGGTTCCAGGGATTGCATATTTGGAGGTTCAAAGATGCATTTCAAGGGCCCACAGCATCATTTTTAAGCCCAAAGTCTGATTTGAAAGGTCCAAAGCCTCATTGGTCGAGTCCAAATCAAAATTTCTAGGGTGCAGAGCCTCATTTTTACTTTCCAAAGTCTTACTCTTGTCTTACAAAGCCACATTTTAGGCTCCAAACCCCACATTTTTATGGCCAAAGGCTCACTGTTAGTGTGCATAGTCTCATTTCAGGCTCCAAGCCTCTTTTTTTAGCATCCAAACAGGCATCCTTAGGGTCCGAGCCACCTCTGGAGGGTCCAAGCCCTCATTTGGAGCTTCCAAAGTTCCAGGGTTTGTGCTTTTAAGGTTCAAAGATGCATTTAAAGGGCCCAGAGCATCATTTTTAAGTGGAAAGCTGCATTGTTCGAGTCCAAAGCCACATTTCTACGGTCCAAGGCCTCATTTTTACTTTCCAAAGTCTTACTCTTGTCTTACAAAGCCACATTTTAGGCTCCAAACCCCACATATTTATGGCAAAAAGGCTCACTGTTAGTTTGCATAGTCTCATTTCAGACTCCAAAGCCTCTTTTCTTAGCATCCAGACAGGCATCCTTAGGGTCCGAGCCGCCTCTGGAGGGTCCAAGCCCTCCTTTGGAGCTTCCAAAGTTCCAGGGATTGCGTATTTGGAGGTTCAAAGATGCATTTAAAGGGCCCAGAGCATCATTTTTAAGTGGAAAGCCGCATGGTTCAAGTCCAAAGCCACATTTCTAGGGTGCAGAGCCTCATTTTTGCTTTCCAAAGTCTTACTCTTGTCTTACAAAGCCACATTTTAGGCTCCAAACCCCACATTTTTACGGCCAAAGGCTCACTGTTAGTTTGCATAGTCTCATTTCAGGCTCCAAAGCCTCTTTTTTAGCATCCAGACAGGCATCCTTAGGGTCCGAGCCGCCTCTGGAGGGTTCAAGCCCTCCTTTGGAGCTTCCAAAGTTCCAGGGTTTGTGCTTTTAAGGTTCAAAGATGCATTTTAAGGGCCCAGAGCATCATTTTTAAGTGGAAAGCCGCATTGTTCGAGTCCAAAGGCACATTTCTAGGGTCCAGAGCCTCATTTTTACTTTCCAAAGTCTTACTCTTGTCTTACAAAGCCACATTTTAGGCTCCAAACCCCACATTTTGACAGCCAAGGGCTCACTGTTAGTTTGCATAGTCTCATTTCAGTCTCCAAGCCTCTTTTTTAGCATCCAGACAGGCATCCTTAGGGTCCGAGCCGCCTCTGGAGGGTCCAAGCCCTCCTTTGGAGGGTCCAAAGTTCCAGGGTTTGTGCTTTTAAGGTTCAAAGATGCATTTTCATGGCCCAGAGCATCATTTTTAAGTGGAAAGCCGCATTGTTCGACTCCAAAAGCCACATTTCTAGGGTGCAGAGCCTCATTTTTACTTTCCAAAGTCTTACTCTTGTCTTACAAAGCCACATTTTAGGCTCCAAACCCCACATTTTTATGGCAAAAAGGCTCACTGTTAGTTTGCATAGTCTCATTTCAGGCTCCAAAGACTCTTTTCTTAGCATCCAGACAGGCATCCTTAGGGTCCGAGCCACCTCTGGAGAGTCCAAGCCCTCCTTTGGAGCTTCCAAAGTTCCAGGGTTTGTGCTTTTAAGGTTCAAAGATGCATTTTAAGGGCCCAGAGCATCATTTTTAAGTGGAAAGCCGCATTGTTCGAGTCCAAAGCCACATTTCTAGGGTGCAGAGCCTCATTTTTGCTTTCCAAAGTCTTACTCTTGTCTTACAAAGCCTCATTTTAGGCTCCAAACCCCACATTTTTACGGCCAAAGGCTCACTGTTAGTTTGCATAGTCTCATTTCAGGCTCCAAAGCCTCTTTTTTAGCATCCAGACAGGCATCCTTAGGGTCCGAGCCACCTCTGGAGGGTTCAAGCCCTCCTTTGGAGCTTCCAAAGTTCCAGGGTTTGTGCTTTTAAGGTTCAAAGATGCATTTTAAGGGCCCAGAGCATCATTTTTAAGTGGAAAGCCGCATTGTTCGAGTCCAAAGCCACATTTCTAGGGTGCAGAGCCTCATTTTTACTTTCCAAAGTCTTACTCTTGTCTTACAAAGCCACATTTTAGGCTCCAAACCCCACATTTTTACGGCCAAAGGCTCACTGTTAGTTTACATAGTCTCATTTCCGGGTCCAAAGCCTCTTTTTTTAGCATCCAGACAGGCATCCTTAGGGACCGAGCCGCCTCTGGAGGGTCCAAGCCCTCATTTGGAGCTTCCAAAGTTCCAGGGTTTGTGCTTTTAAGGTTCAAAGATGCGTTTTAAGGGCCCAGAGCATCATTTTTAAGCCCAAAGTCTGATTTGAAAGGTCCAAAGCCTCATTGGTCGAGTCCAAATCAAAATTTCTAGGGTGCAGAGCCTCATTTTTACTTTCCAAAGTCTTACTCTTGTCTTACAAAGCCACATTTTAGGCTCCAAACCCCACATTTTTACGGCCAAAGGCTCACTGTTAGTTTGCATAGTCTCATTTCAGGCTCCAAAGCCTCTTTTTTTAGCATCCAGACAGGCATCCTTAGGGTCCGAGACGCCTCTGGAGGGTCCAAGCCCTCATTTGGAGGGTCCAAAGTTCCAGGGTTTGCATATTTGGAGG
Organism: Buteo buteo; assembly: GCF_964188355.1. NCBI lineage: Eukaryota > Metazoa > Chordata > Aves > Accipitriformes > Accipitridae > Buteo > Buteo buteo. Next base: position 502,553 of record NC_134203.1, read on the forward strand.
TTCAAAGATGCATTTCAAGGGCCCACAGCATCATTTTTAAGCCCAAAGTCTGATTTGAAAGGTCCAAAGCCTCATTGGTCGACTCCAAATCAAAATTTCTAGGGTCCAAAGCCTCATTTTTACTTTCCAAAGTCTTACTCTTGTCTTACAAAGCCACATTTTAGGCTCCAAACCCCACATTTTGACAGCCAAGGCCTCACTGTTAGTTTGCATAGTCTCATTTCAGGCTCCAAAGCCTCTTTTTTTAGCATCCAGACAGGCATCCTTAGGGTCCGAGCCGCCTCTGGAGGGTCCAAGCCCTCCTTTGGAGGGTCCAAAGTTCCAGGGTTTGTGCTTTTAAGGTTCAAAGATGCATTTTCATGGCCCAGAGCATCATTTTTAAGTGGAAAGCCGCATTGTTCGACTCCAAAAGCCACATTTCTAGGGTGCAGAGCCTCATTTTTACTTTCCAAAGTCTTACTCTTGTCTTACAAAGCCTCATTTTAGGCTCCAAACCCCACATTTTGACAGCCAAAGGCTCACTGTTAGTGTGCATAGTCTCATTTCAGGCTCCAAAGCCTCTTTTTTTAGCATCCAGACAGGCATCCTTAAGGTCCGAGCCGCCTCTGGAGGGTCCAAGCCCTCATTTGGAGGGTCCAAGGTTCCAGGGATTGCATATTTGGAGGTTCAAAGATGCATTTCAAGGGCCCACAGCATCATTTTTAAGCCCAAAGTCTGATTTGAAAGGTCCAAAGCCTCATTGGTCGAGTCCAAATCAAAATTTCTAGGGTGCAGAGCCTCATTTTTACTTTCCAAAGTCTTACTCTTGTCTTACTAAGCCACATTTTAGGCTCCAAACCCCACATTTTGACAGCCAAAGGCTCACTGTTAGTGTGCATAGTCTCATTTCAGGCTCCAAGCCTCTTTTTTTAGCATCCAAACAGGCATCCTTAGGGTCCGAGCCACCTCTGGAGGGTCCAAGCCCTCATTTGGAGCTTCCAAAGTTCCAGGGTTTGTGCTTTTAAGGTTCAAAGATGCATTTAAAGGGCCCAGAGCATCATTTTTAAGTGGAAAGCTGCATTGTTCGAGTCCAAAGCCACATTTCTACGGTCCAAGGCCTCATTTTTACTTTCCAAAGTCTTACTCTTGTCTTACAAAGCCACATTTTAGGCTCCAAACCCCACATATTTATGGCAAAAAGGCTCACTGTTAGTTTGCATAGTCTCATTTCAGACTCCAAAGCCTCTTTTCTTAGCATCCAGACAGGCATCCTTAGGGTCCGAGCCGCCTCTGGAGGGTCCAAGCCCTCCTTTGGAGCTTCCAAAGTTCCAGGGATTGCGTATTTGGAGGTTCAAAGATGCATTTAAAGGGCCCAGAGCATCATTTTTAAGTGGAAAGCCGCATGGTTCAAGTCCAAAGCCACATTTCTAGGGTGCAGAGCCTCATTTTTGCTTTCCAAAGTCTTACTCTTGTCTTACAAAGCCTCATTTTAGGCTCCAAACCCCACATTTTTACGGCCAAAGGCTCACTGTTAGTTTGCATAGTCTCATTTCAGGCTCCAAGCCTCTTTTTTAGCATCCAGACAGGCATCCTTAGGGTCCAAGCCGCCTGTGGAGGGTCCAAGCCCTCCTTTGGAGGGTCCAAAGTTCCAGGGTTTGTGCTTTTAAGGTTCAAAGATGCATTTTCATGACCCAGAGCATCATTTTTAAGTGGAAAGCCGCATTGTTCGACTCCAAAAGCCACATTTCTAGGGTGCAGAGCCTCATTTTTACTTTCCAAAGTCTTACTCTTGTCTTACAAAGCCACATTTTAGGCTCCAAACCCCACATTTTGACAGCCAAAGGCTCACTGTTAGTTTGCATAGTCTCATTTCAGGCTCCAAAGCCTCTTTTTTTAGCATCCAGACAGGCATCCTTAGGGTCCGAGACGCCTCTGGAGGGTCCAAGCCCTCATTTGGAGGGTCCAAAGTTCCAGGGTTTGCATATTTGGAGGTTCAAAGATGCATTTTAAGGGCCCACAGCATCATTTTTAAGCCCAAAGTCTGATTTGAAAGGTCCAAAGCCTCATTGGTCGACTCCAAAGCCACATTTCTAGGGTCCAAAGCCTCATTTTTACTTTCCAAAGTCTTACTCTTGTCTTACAAAGCCACATTTTAGGCTCCAAACCCCACATTTTTATGGCAAAAAGGCTCACTGTTAGTTTGCATAGTCTCATTTCAGGCTCCAAAGCCTCTTTTCTTAGCATCCAGACAGGCATCCTTAGGGTCCGAGCCGCCTCTGGAGGGTCCAAGCCCTCCTTTGGAGCTTCCAAAGTTCCAGGGATTGCATATTTGGAGGTTCAAAGATGCATTTCAAGGGCCCAGAGCATCATTTTTAAGTGGAAAGCCGCATTGTTCGAGTCCAAAGCCACATTTCTAGGGTCCAGAGCCTCATTTTTACTTTCCAAAGTCTTACTCTTGTCTTACAAAGCCTCATTTTAGGCTCCAAACCCCACATTTTTACGGCCAAAGGCTCACTGTTAGTTTGCATAGTCTCATTTCAGGCTCCAAAGCCTCTTTTTTAGCATCCAGACAGGCATCCTTAGGGTCCGAGCCGCCTGTGGAGGGTCCAAGCCCTCCTTTGGAGCTTCCAAAGTTCCAGGGTTTGTGCTTTTAAGGTTCAAAGATGCATTTTAAGGGCCCAGAGCATCATTTTTAAGTGGAAAGCCGCATTGTTCAAGTCCAAAGCCACATTTCTAGGGTGCAGAGCCTCATTTTTACTTTCCAAAGTCTTACTCTTGTCTTACAAAGCCACATTTTAGGCTCCAAACCCCACATTTTGACAGCCAAAGGCTCACTGTTAGTTTGCATAGTCTCATTTCAGGCTCCAAAGACTCTTTTTTTAGCATCCAGACAGGCATCCTTAGGGTCCGAGCCGCCTCTGGAGGGTCCAAGCCCTCATTTGGAGGGTCCAGAGTTCCAGGGTTTGTGCTTTTAAGGTTCAAAGATGCGTTTTAAGGGCCCAGAGCATCATTTTTAAGCCCAAAGTCTGATTTGAAAGGTCCAAAGCCTCATTGGTCGAGTCCAAATCAAAATTTCTAGGGTCCAAAGCCTCATTTTTACTTTCCAAAGTCTTACTCTTGTCTTACAAAGCCACATTTTAGGCTCCAAACCCCACAGTTTTATGGCCAAAGGCTCACTGTTAGTGTGCATAGTCTCATTTCAGGCTCCAAGCCTCTTTTTTTAGCATCCAGACAGGCATCCTTAGTGTCCGAGCCGCCTCTGGAGGGTCCAAGCCCTCATTTGGAGGGTCCAAAGTTCCAGGGTTTGTGCTTGCAAGGTTCAAAGATGCGTTTTAAGGGCCCAGAGCATCATTTTTAAGCCCAAAGTCTGATTTGAAAGGTCCAAAGCCTCATTGGTCGAGTCCAAATCAAAATTTCTAGGGTGCAGAGCCTCATTTTTACTTTCCAAAGTCTTACTCTTGTCTTACAAAGCCACATTTTAGGCTCCAAACCCCACATTTTGACAGCCAAAGGCTCACTGTTAGTTTGCATAGTCTCATTTCAGGCTCCAAGCCTCTTTTTTTAGCATCCAAACAGGCATCCTTAGGGTCCGAGCCACCTCTGGAGAGTCCAAGCCCTCATTTGGAGCTTGCAAAGTTCCAGGGTTTGTGCTTTTAAGGTTCAAAGATGCATTTTAAGGGCCCGGAGCATCATTTTTAAGTGGAAAGCCGCATTGTTCAAGTTCAAAGCCACATTTCTAGGGTGCAGAGCCTCATTTTTACTTTCCAAAGTCTAACTCTTGTCTTACAAAGCCACATTTTAGGCTCCAAACCCCACATTTTTACAGCCAAGGGCTCACTGTTAGTTTGCATAGTCTCATTTCAGGCTCCAAAGCCTCTTTTCTTAGCATCCAGACAGGCATCCTTAGGGTCCGAGACGCCTCTGGAGGGTCCAAGCCCTCATTTGGAGGGTCCAAAGTTCCAGGGTTTGCATATTTGGAGGTTCAACGATGCATTTCAAGGGCCCACAGCATCATTTTTAAGCCCAAAGTCTGATTTGAAAGGTCCAAAGCCTCATTGGTCGACTCCAAATCAAAATTTCTAGGGTCCAAAGCCTCATTTTTACTTTCCAAAGTCTTACTCTTGTCTTACAAAGCCTCATTTTAGGCTCCAAACCCCACATTTTGACAGCCAAAGGCTTACTGTTAGTGTGCATAGTCTCATTTCCGGCTCCAAAGCCTCTTTTTTTAGCATCCAGACAGGCATCCTTAAGGTCCGAGCCGCCTCTGGAGGGTCCAAGCCCTCATTTGGAGGGTCCAAATTTCCAGGGATTGCATATTTGGAGGTTCAAAGATGCATTTCAAGGGCCCAGAGCATCATTTTTAAGTGGAAAGCCGCATTGTTCGAGTCCAAAGCCACATTTCTAGGGTGCAGAGCCTCATTTTTACTTTCCAAAGTCTTACTCTTGTCTTACAAAGCCACATTTTAGGCTCCAAACCCCACATTTTTACGGCCAAAGGCTCACTGTTAGTTTGCATAGTCTCATTTCCGGGTCCAAAGCCTCTTTTTTTAGCATCCAGACAGGCATCCTTAGGGTCCGAGACGCCTCTGGAGGGTTCAAGCCCTCATTTGGAGGGTCCAAGGTTCCAGGGTTTGTGCTTTTAAGGTTCAAAGATGCATTTTAAGGGCCCACAGCATCATTTTTAAGCCCAAAGTCTGATTTGAAAGGTCCAAAGCCTCATTGGTTGACTCCAAATCAAAATTTCTAGGGTGCAGAGCCTCATTTTTACTTTCCAAAGTCTTACTCTTGTCTTACAAAGCCACATTTTAGGCTCCAAACCCCACATTTTGACAGCCAAAGGCTCACTGTTAGTGTGCATAGTCTCATTTCAGGCTCCAAAGCCTATTTTTTAGCATCCAAACAGGCGTCCTTAGGGTCCGAGCCACCTCTGGAGGGTCCAAGCCCTCCTTTGGAGCTTCCAAAGTTCCAGGGTTTGTGCTTTTAAGGTTCAAAGATGCATTTCAAGGGCCCACAGCATCATTTTTAAGCCCAAAGTCTGATTTGAAAGGTCCAAAGCCTCATTGGTCGAGTCCAAATCAAAATTTCTAGGGTCCAAAGCCTCATTTTTACTTTCCAAAGTCTTACTCTTGTCTTACAAAGCCTCATTTTAGGCTCCAAACCCCACATTTTGACAGCCAAGGCCTCACTGTTAGTTTGCATAGTCTCATTCCAGGCTCCAAAGCCTCTTTTTTTAGCATCCAGACAGGCATCCTTAGGGTCCAAGCCGCCTCTGGAGAGTCCAAGCCCTCATTTGGAGGGTCCAAAGTTCCAGGGATTGCATATTTGGAGGTTCAAAAATGCATTTTAAGGGCCCAGAGCATCATTTTTAAGTGGAAAGCCGCATTGTTCGAGTCCAAATCAAACTTTCTAGGGTGCAGAGCCTCATTTTTACTTTCCAAAGTCTTACTCTTGTCTTACAAAGCCACATTTTAGGCTCCAAACCCCACATTTTGACAGCCAAAGGCTCACTGTTAGTTTGCATAGTCTCATTTCAGGCTCCAAAGCCTCTTTTTTTAGCATCCAGACAGGCATCCTTAGGGTCCGAGACGCCTCTGGAGGGTCCAAGGCCTCATTTGGAGCTTCCAAAGTTCCAGGGTTTGCATATTTGGAGGTTCAAAGATGCATTTCAAGGGCCCACAGCATCATTTTTAAGCCCAAAGTCTGATTTGGAAGGCCCGAAGCAACAATATATAATTCAAATTTAATTTTCTAGGGTGCAGAGCCTCATTTTTACTTTCCAAAGTCTTACTCTTGTCTTACAAAGCCTCATTTTAGGCTCTAAACCCCACATTTTGACAGCCAAAGGCTCACTGTTAGTTTGCATAGTCTCATTTCCGGGTCCAAAGCCTCTTTTTTTAGCATCCAGACAGGCATCCTTAGGGTCCAAGACGCCTCTGGAGGGTCCAAGCCCTCCTTTGGAGGGTCCAAAGTTCCAGGGATTGCATATTTGGAGGTTCAACGATGCATTTAAAAGGCCCAGAGCATCATTTTTAAGTGGAAAGCCACATTGTTCGAGTCCAAAGCCACATTTCTAGGGTGCAGAGCCTCATTTTTACTTTCCAAAGTCTTACTCTTGTCTTACAAAGCCTCATTTTAGGCTCCAAACCCCACATTTTTATGGCCAAAGGCTCACTGATAGTGTGCATAGTCTCATTTCAGGCTCCAAGCCTCTTTTTTTAGCATCCAGACAGGCATCCTTGGGGTCCGAGCCACCTCTGGAGGGCCCAAGTCCTCATTTGGAGCTTCCAAAGTTCCAGGGTTTGTGCTTTTAAGGTTCAAAGTTGCATTTTAAGGGCCCAGAGCATCATTTTTAAGCCCAAAGTCTAATTTGAAAGGTCCAAAGCCTCATTGGTCGAGTCCAAATCAAAATTTCTAGGGTGCAGAGCCTCATTTTTACTTTCCAAAGTCTTACTCTTGTCTTACAAAGCCTCATTTTAGGCTCCAAACCCCACATTTTGACAGCCAAGGCCTCACTGTTAGTGTGCATAGTCTCATTTCAGGCTCCAAGCCTCTTTTTTTAGCATCCAAACAGGCATCCTTAGGGTCCGAGCCACCTCTGGAGAGTCCAAGCCCTCCTTTGGAGCTTCCAAAGTTGCAGAGTTTGTGCTTTTAAGGTTCAACGATGCATTTTAAGGACCCAGAGCATCATTTTTAAGTGGAAAGCCGCATTGTTCGACTCCAAAAGCCACATTTCTAGGGTGCAGAACCTCATATTACTTTCCAAAGTCTTACTCTTGTCTTACAAAGCCACATTTTAGGCTCCAAACCCCACATTTTGACAGCCAAAGGCTCACTGTTAGTGTGCATAGTCTCATTTCAGGCTCCAAAGCCTCTTTTTTTAGCATCCAGACAGGCATCCTTAGGGTCCGAGCCGCCTCTGGAGAGTCCAAGCCCTCATTTGGAGGGTCCAAAGTTCCAGGGTTTGCATATTTGGAGGTTCAAAGATGCATTTCAAGGGCCCAGAGCATCATTTTTCAGCCCAAAGTCTAATTTGAAAGGTCCAAAGCCTCATTGGTCGAGTCCAAATCAAAATTTCTAGGGTCCAAAGCCTCATTTTTACTTTCCAAAGTCTTACTCTTGTCTTACAAAGCCTCATTTTAGGCTCCAAACCCCACATTTTGACAGCCAAGGCCTCACTGTTAGTATGCATAGTCTCATTCCAGGCTCCAAAGCCTCTTTTTTTAGCATCCAGACAGGCATCCTTAGGGTCCAAGCCGCCTCTGGAGAGTCCAAGCCCTCATTTGGAGGTCCAAAGTTCCAGGGATTGCATATTTGGAGGTTCAAAAATGCATTTTAATGGCCCAGAGCATCATTTTTAAGTGGAAAGCCGCATTGTTCGAGTCCAAATCAAAATTTCTAGGGTGCAGAGCCTCATTTTTACTTTCCAAAGTCTTACTCTTGTCTTACAAAGCCACATTTTAGGCTCCAAACCCCACATTTTGACAGCCAAAGGCTCACTGTTAGTTTGCATAGTCTCATTTCAGGCTCCAAAGCCTCTTTTTTTAGCATCCAGACAGGCATCCTTAGGGTCCGAGACGCCTCTGGAGGGTCCAAGCCCTCATTTGGAGCTTCCAAAGTTCCAGGGTTTGCATATTTGGAGGTCCAAAGATGCATTTCAAGGGCCCACAGCATCATTTTTAAGCCCAAAGTCTGATTTGGAAGGCCCGAAGCAACAATATAGAATTCAAATTTAATTTTCTAGGGTGCAGAGCCTCATTTTTACTTTCCAAAGTCTTACTCTTGTCTTACAAAGCCACATTTTAGGCTCCAAACCCCACATTTTGACAGCCAAAGGCTCACTGTTAGTTTGCATAGTCTCATTTCAGGCTCCAAAGCCTCTTTTTTTAGCATCCAGACAGGCATCCTTAGGGTCCGAGCCGCCTCTGGAGGGTCCAAGCCCTCATTTGGAGGGTCCAAAGTTCCAGGGTTTGCATATTTGGAGGTTCAAAGATGCATTTCAAGGGCCCACAGCATCATTTTTAAGCCCAAAGTCTGATTTGAAAGGTCCAAAGCCTCATTGGTCGAGTCCAAAGCCACATTTCTAGGGTCCAAAGCCTCATTTTTACTTTCCAAAGTCTTACTCTTGTCTTACAAAGCCACATTTTAGGCTCCAAACCCCACATTTTGACAGCCAAAGGCTCACTGTTAGTGTGCATAGTCTCATTTCAGGCTCCAAAGCCTCTTTTTTTAGCATCCAGACAGGCATCCTTAGGGTCCGAGCCGCCTCTGGAGGGTCCAAGCCCTCATTTGGAGGATCCAAAGTTCCAGGGATTGCATATTTGGAGGTTCAAAGATGCATTTTAATGGCCCACAGCATCATTTTTAAGTGGAAAGCCGCATTGGTCGAGTCCAAATCAAAATTTCTAGGGTGCAGAGCCTCATTTTTACTTTCCAAAGTCTTACTCTTGTCTTACAAAGCCTCATTTTAGGCTCCAAACGCCACATTTTGACAGCCAAAGGCTCACTGTTAGTGTGCATAGTCTCATTTCAGGCTCCAAAGCCTCTTTTTTTAGCATCCAGACAGGCATCCTTAGGGTCCGAGCCACCTCTGGAGGGTCCAAGCCCTCCTTTGGAGGGTCCAGAGTTCCAGGGTTTGCATATTTGGAGGTTCAAAGATGCATTTTAAGGGCCCACAGCATCATTTTTAAGCCCAAAGTCCGATTTGAAAGGTCCAAAGCCTCATTGGTCGACTCCAAAGCCACATTTCTAGGGTGCAGAGCCTCATTTTTACTTTCCAAAGTCTTACTCTTGTCTTACAAAGCCACATTTTAGGCTCCAAACCCCACAGTTTTATGGCCAAAGGCTCACTGTTAGTGTGCATAGTCTCATTTCAGGCTCCAAAGCCTCTTTTTTTAGCATCCAAACAGGCATCCTTAGGGTCCGAGACGCCTCTGGAGGGCCCAAGCCCTCATTTGGAGGGTCCAAAGTTCCAGGGTTTGCATATTTGGAGGTTCAAAGATGCATTTCAAGGGCCCACAGCATCATTTTTAAGCCCAAAGTCTGATTTGGAAGGCCCGAAGCAACTATATAGAATTCAAATTTAATTTTCTAGGGTGCAGAGCCTCATTTTTACTTTCCAAAGTCTTACTCTTGTCTTACAAAGCCACATTTTAGGCTCCAAACCTCACATTTTAACAGCCAAAGACTCACTGTTAGTGTGCATAGTCTCATTTCAGGCTCCAAAGCCTCTTTTTTTAGCATCCAGACAGGCATCCTTAGGGTCCGAGCCGCCTCTGGAGGGTCCAAGCCCTCATTTGGAGGGTCCAAAGTTCCAGGGTTTGCATATTTGGAGGTTCAAAGATGCATTTCAAGGGCCCAGAGCATCATTTTTAAGCCCAAAGTCTGATTTGGAAGGCCCAAAGCCACTTTATAGAATTCAAACCTAATTTATAGGGTGCAGAGCCTCATTTTTACTTTCCAAAGTCTTACTCTTGTCTTACAAAGCCTCATTTTAGGCTCCAAACGCCACATTTTGACAGCCAAAGGCTCACTGTTAGTTTGCATAGTCTCATTTCAGGCTCCAAAGCCTCTTTTTTTAGCATCCAGACAGGCATCCTTAGGGTCCGAGCCACCTCTGGAGGGTCCAAGCCCTCATTTGGAGCTTCCAAAGTTACAGGGTTTGTGCTTTTAAGGTTCAACGATGCATTTTAAGGACCCAGAGCATCATTTTTAAGTGGAAAGCCACATTGTTCGAGTCCAAAGCCACATTTCTAGGGTCCAAAGCCTCATTTTTACTTTCCAAAGTCTTACTCTTGTCTTACAAAGCCACATTTTAGGCTCCAAACCCCACATTTTGACAGCCAAAGGCTCACTGTCAGTGTGCATAGTCTCATTTCAGGCTCCAAGCCTCTTTTTTTAGCATCCAGACAGGCATCCTTAGGGTCCGAGCCACCTCTGGAGAGTCCAAGCCCTCCTTTGGAGCTTCCAAAGTTCCAGAGTTTGTGCTTTTAAGGTTCAAAGATGCATTTTAAGTGCCCAGAGCATCATTTTTAAGCCCAAAGTCTGATTTGAAAGGTCCAAAGCCTCATTGGTCGAGTCCAAAGCCACATTTCTAGGGTGCAGAGCCTCATTTTTACTTTCCAAAGTCTTACTCTTGTCTTACAAAGCCACATTTTAGGCTCCAAACCCCACATTTTGACAGCCAAAGGCTCAATGTTAGTGTGCATACTCTCATTTCAGGCTCCAAAGCCTCTTTTTTTAGCATCCAGACAAGCATCCTTAGGGTCCGAGACGCCTCTGGAGGGTCCAAGCCCTCATTTGGAGGGTCCAAAGTTCCAGGGTTTGCATATTTGGAGGTTCAAAGATGCATTTCAAGGGCCCAGAGCATCATTTTTAAGCCCAAAGTCTGATTTGGAAGGTCCAAAGCCTCATTGGTCGACTCCAAAACAAAATTTCTAGGGTGCAGAGCCTCATTTTTACTTTCCAAAGTCTTACTCTTGTCTTACAAAGCCACATTTTAGGCTCCAAACCCCACATTTTGACAGCCAAGGCCTCACTGTTAGTTTGCATAGTCTCATTTCAGGCTCGAAAGCCTCTTTTTTTAGCATCCAGACAGGCATCCTTAGGGTCCGAGCCGCCTCTGGAGGGTCCAAGCCCTCATTTGGAGGGTCCAAAGTTCCAGGGATTGCATATTTGGAGGTTCAAAAATGCATTTTAAGGGCCCAGAGCATCATTTTTAAGTGGAAAGCCGCATTGGTCGACTCCAAAAGCCACATTTCTAGGGTGCAGAGCCTCATTTTTACTTTCCAAAGTCTTACTCTTGTCTTACAAAGCCACATTTTAGGCTCCAAACCCCACATTTTGACAGCCAAAGGCTCACTGTTAGTTTGCATAGTCTCATTTCAGGCTCCAAGCCTCTTTTTTTAGCATCCAGACAGGCATCCTTAGGGTCCGAGACGCCTCTGGAGGGTCCAAGCCCTCATTTGGAGGGTCCAAAGTTCCAGGGTTTGCATATTTGGAGGTTCAAAGATGCATTTCAAGGGCCCAGAGCATCATTTTTAAGCCCAAAGACTAATTTGAAAGGTCCAAAGCCTCATTGGTCGACTCCAAAACAAAATTTCTAGGGTGCAGAGCCTCATTTTTACTTTCCAAAGTCTTACTCTTGTCTTATAAAGCCACATTTTAGGCTCCAAACCCCACATTTTTATGGCCAAAGGCTCACTGTCAGTGTGCATAGTCTCATTTCAGGCTCCAAAGCCTCTTTTTTTAGCATCCAGACAGGCATCCTTAGGGTCCGAGCCGCCTCTGGAGAGTCCAAGCCCTCATTTGGAGGGTCCAAAGTTCCAGCGTTTGCATATTTGGAGGTTCAAAGATGCATTTTAAGGGCCCAGAGCATCATTTTTAAGTGGAAAGCCGCAGTGTTCGACTCCAAATCAAAATTTCTAGGGTGCAGAGCCTCATTTTTACTTTCCAAAGTCTTACTCTTGTCTTACAAAGCCACATTTTAGGCTCCAAACCCCACATTTTGACAGCCAAAGGCTCACTGTTAGTGTGCATAGTCTCATTTCAGGCTCCAAAGCCTCTTTTTTTAGCATCCAGACAGGCATCCTTAGGGTCCGAGCCGCCTCTGGAGGGTCCAAGCCCTCATTTGGAGGTTCCAAAGTTCCAGGGATTGCATATTTGGAGGTTCAAAGATGCATTTAAAGGGCCCAGAGCATCATTTTTAAGCCCAAAGTCTGATTTGGAAGGCCCAAAGCAACTTTATACAATTCAAATCTAATTTTCTAGGGTGCAGAGCCTCATTTTTACTTTCCAAAGTCTTACTCTTGTCTTACAAAGCCTCATTTTAGGCTCCAAACCCCACATTTTTACGGCCAAAGGCTCACTGTTAGTGTGCATACTCTCATTTCGGGCTCCAAAGCCTCTTTTTTTAGCATCCAGACAGGCATCCTTAAGGTCCGAGCCGCCTCTGGAGGGTCCAAGCCCTCATTTGGAGGGTCCAAAGTTCCAGGGATTGCATATTTGGAGGTTCAAAGATGAATTTAAGGGACCACAGCATCATTTTTAAGTGGAAAGCCGCATTGTTCGAGTCCAAAGCCACATTTCTAGGGTGCAGAGCCTCATTTTTACTTTCCAAAGTCTTACTCTTGTCTTAGAAAGCCACATTTTAGGCTCCAAACCCCACATTTTGACAGCCAAAGGCTCACTGTTAGTGTGCATAGTCTCATTTCAGGCTCCAAAGCCTCTTTTTTTAGCATCCAGACAGGCATCCTTAGGGTCCGAGCCGCCTCTGGAGAGTCCAAGCCCTCATTTGGAGGGTCCAAAGTTCCAGGGATTGCATATTTGGAGGCCCAAAGATGCATTTCAAGGGCCCACAGCATCATTTTTAAGTGGAAAGCCGCAGTGTTCGACTCCAAATCAAAATTTCTAGGGTGCAGAGCCTCATTTTTACTTTCCAAAGTCTTACTCTTGTCTTACAAAGCCACATTTTAGGCTCCAAACCCCACATTTTGACAGCCAAAGGCTCACTGTTAGTGTGCATAGTCTCATTTCAGGCTCCAAAGCCTCTTTTTTTAGCATCCAGACAGGCATCCTTAGGGTCCAAGACGCATCTGGAGGGTCCAAGCCCTCATTTGGAGGTTCCAAAGTTCCAGAGTTTGTGCTTTTAAGGTTCAAAGATGCATTTTAAGTGCCCAGAGCATCATTTTTAAGCCCAAAGTCTGATTTGGAAGGCCCAAAGCAACTTTATACAATTCAAATCTAATTTTCTAGGGTGCAGAGCCTCATTTTTACTTTCCAAAGTCTTACTCTTGTCTTACAAAGCCTCATTTTAGGCTCCAAACCCCACATTTTTACGGCCAAAGGCTCACTGTTAGTGTGCATACTCTCATTTCGGGCTCCAAAGCCTCTTTTTTTAGCATCCAGACAGGCATTCTTAAGGTCCGAGCCGCCTCTGGAGGGTCCAAGCCCTCATTTGGAGGGTCCAAAGTTCCAGGGATTGCATATTTGGAGGTTCAAAGATGAATTTAAGGGACCACAGCATCATTTTTAAGTGGAAAGCCGCATTGTTCGAGTCCAAAGCCACATTTCTAGGGTGCAGAGCCTCATTTTTACTTTCCAAAGTCTTACTCTTGTCTTACAAAGCCACATTTTAGGCTCCAAACCCCACATTTTGACAGCCAAAGGCTCACTGTTAGTGTGCATAGTCTCATTTCAGGCTCCAAAGCCTCTTTTTTTAGCATCCAGACAGGCATCCTTAGGGTCCGAGCCGCCTCTGGAGAGTCCAAGCCCTCATTTGGAGGGTCCAAAGTTCCAGGGATTGTGCTTTTAAGGTTCAACGATGCATTTTAAGGACCCAGAGCATCATTTTTAAGTGGAAAGCCACATTGTTCGAGTCCAAAGCCACATTTCTAGGGTCCAAAGCCTCATTTTTACTTTCCAAAGTCTTACTCTTGTCTTACAAAGCCACATTTTAGGCTCCAAACCCCACATTTTGACAGCCAAAGGCTCACTGTCAGTGTGCATAGTCTCATTTCAGGCTCCAAAGCCTCTTTTTTTAGCATCCAGACAGGCATCCTTAGGGTCCGAGCCACCTCTGGAGAGTCCAAGCCCTCCTTTGGAGCTTCCAAAGTTCCAGAGTTTGTGCTTTTAAGGTTCAAAGATGCATTTTAAGTGCCCAGAGCATCATTTTTAAGCCCAAAGTCTGATTTGGAAGGTCCAAAGCCTCATTGGTCGACTCCAAAACAAAATTTCTAGGGTGCAGAGCCTCATTTTTACTTTCCAAAGTCTTACTCTTGTCTTACAAAGCCACATTTTAGGCTCCAAACCCCACATTTTGACAGCCAAGGCCTCACTGTTAGTTTGCATAGTCTCATTTCAGGCTCCAAAGCCTCTTTTTTTAGCATCCAGACAGGCATCCTTAGGGTCCGAGCCGCCTCTGGAGGGTCCAAGCCCTCATTTGGAGGGTCCAAAGTTCCAGGGATTGCATATTTGGAGGTTCAAAAATGCATTTTAAGGGCCCAGAGCATCATTTTTAAGTGGAAAGCCGCATTGTTCGACTCCAAAAGCCACATTTCTAGGGTGCAGAGCCTCATTTTTACTTTCCAAAGTCTTACTCTTGTCTTACAAAGCCACATTTTAGGCTCCAAACCCCACATTTTGACAGCCAAAGGCTCACTGTTAGTTTGCATAGTCTCATTTCAGGCTCCAAGCCTCTTTTTTTAGCATCCAGACAGGCATCCTTAGGGTCCGAGACGCCTCTGGAGGGTCCAAGCCCTCATTTGGAGGGTCCAAAGTTCCAGGGTTTGCATATTTGGAGGTTCAAAGATGCATTTCAAGGGCCCAGAGCATCATTTTTAAGCCCAAAGACTAATTTGAAAGGTCCAAAGCCTCATTGGTCGACTCCAAAACAAAATTTCTATGGTGCAGAGCCTCATTTTTACTTTCCAAAGTCTTACTCTTGTCTTATAAAGCCACATTTTAGGCTCCAAACCCCACATTTTTATGGCCAAAGGCTCACTGTCAGTGTGCATAGTCTCATTTCAGGCTCCAAAGCCTCTTTTTTTAGCATCCAGACAGGCATCCTTAGGGTCCGAGCCGCCTCTGGAGAGTCCAAGCCCTCATTTGGAGGGTCCAAAGTTCCAGCGTTTGCATATTTGGAGGTTCAAAGATGCATTTTAAGGGCCCAGAGCATCATTTTTAAGTGGAAAGCCGCAGTGTTCGACTCCAAATCAAAATTTCTAGGGTGCAGAGCCTCATTTTTACTTTCCAAAGTCTTACTCTTGTCTTACAAAGCCTCATTTTAGGCTCCAAACCCCACATTTTGACAGCCAAAGGCTCACTGTTAGTGTGCATAGTCTCATTTCAGGCTCCAAAGCCTCTTTTTTTAGCATCCAGACAGGCATCCTTAGGGTCCGAGCCGCCTCTGGAGGGTCCAAGCCCTCATTTGGAGGTTCCAAAGTTCCAGGGATTGCATATTTGGAGGTTCAAAGATGCATTTAAAGGGCCCAGAGCATCATTTTTAAGCCCAAAGTCTGATTTGGAAGGCCCAAAGCAACTTTATACACTTCAAATCTAATTTTCTAGGGTGCAGAGCCTCATTTTTACTTTCCAAAGTCTTACTCTTGTCTTACAAAGCCTCATTTTAGGCTCCAAACCCCACATTTTTACGGCCAAAGGCTCACTGTTAGTGTGCATACTCTCATTTCGGGCTCCAAAGCCTCTTTTTTTAGCATCCAGACAGGCATCCTTAAGGTCCGAGCCGCCTCTGGAGGGTCCAAGCCCTCATTTGGAGGGTCCAAAGTTCCAGGGATTGCATATTTGGAGGTTCAAAGATGCATTTTAAGGGCCCAGAGCATCATTTTTAAGTGGAAAGCCGCAGTGTTCGACTCCAAATCAAAATTTCTAGGGTGCAGAGCCTCATTTTTACTTTCCAAAGTCTTACTCTTGTCTTACAAAGCCACATTTTAGGCTCCAAACCCCACATTTTGACAGCCAAAGGCTCACTGTTAGTGTGCATAGTCTCATTTCAGGCTCCAAAGCCTCTTTTTTTAGCATCCAGACAGGCATCCTTAGGGTCCGAGCCGCCTCTGGAGGGTCCAAGCCCTCATTTGGAGGTTCCAAAGTTCCAGGGATTGCATATTTGGAGGTTCAAAGATGCATTTAAAGGGCCCAGAGCATCATTTTTAAGCCCAAAGTCTGATTTGGAAGGCCCAAAGCAACTTTATACAATTCAAATCTAATTTTCTAGGGTGCAGAGCCTCATTTTTACTTTCCAAAGTCTTACTCTTGTCTTACAAAGCCTCATTTTAGGCTCCAAACCCCACATTTTTACGGCCAAAGGCTCACTGTTAGTGTGCATACTCTCATTTCGGGCTCCAAAGCCTCTTTTTTTAGCATCCAGACAGGCATCCTTAAGGTCCGAGCCGCCTCTGGAGGGTCCAAGCCCTCATTTGGAGGGTCCAAAGTTCCAGGGATTGCATATTTGGAGGTTCAAAGATGAATTTAAGGGACCACAGCATCATTTTTAAGTGGAAAGCCGCATTGTTCGAGTCCAAAGCCACATTTCTAGGGTGCAGAGCCTCATTTTTACTTTCCAAAGTCTTACTCTTGTCTTAGAAAGCCACATTTTAGGCTCCAAACCCCACATTTTGACAGCCAAAGGCTCACTGTTAGTGTGCATAGTCTCATTTCAGGCTCCAAAGCCTCTTTTTTTAGCATCCAGACAGGCATCCTTAGGGTCCGAGCCGCCTCTGGAGAGTCCAAGCCCTCATTTGGAGGGTCCAAAGTTCCAGGGATTGCATATTTGGAGGCCCAAAGATGCATTTCAAGGGCCCACAGCATCATTTTTAAGTGGAAAGCCGCAGTGTTCGACTCCAAATCAAAATTTCTAGGGTGCAGAGCCTCATTTTTACTTTCCAAAGTCTTACTCTTGTCTTACAAAGCCACATTTTAGGCTCCAAACCCCACATTTTGACAGCCAAAGGCTCACTGTTAGTGTGCATAGTCTCATTTCAGGCTCCAAAGCCTCTTTTTTTAGCATCCAGACAGGCATCCTTAGGGTCCAAGACGCATCTGGAGGGTCCAAGCCCTCATTTGGAGGTTCCAAAGTTCCAGAGTTTGTGCTTTTAAGGTTCAAAGATGCATTTTAAGTGCCCAGAGCATCATTTTTAAGCCCAAAGTCTGATTTGGAAGGCCCAAAGCAACTTTATACAATTCAAATCTAATTTTCTAGGGTGCAGAGCCTCATTTTTACTTTCCAAAGTCTTACTCTTGTCTTACAAAGCCTCATTTTAGGCTCCAAACCCCACATTTTTACGGCCAAAGGCTCACTGTTAGTGTGCATACTCTCATTTCGGGCTCCAAAGCCTCTTTTTTTAGCATCCAGACAGGCATTCTTAAGGTCCGAGCCGCCTCTGGAGGGTCCAAGCCCTCATTTGGAGGGTCCAAAGTTCCAGGGATTGCATATTTGGAGGTTCAAAGATGAATTTAAGGGACCACAGCATCATTTTTAAGTGGAAAGCCGCATTGTTCGAGTCCAAAGCCACATTTCTAGGGTGCAGAGCCTCATTTTTACTTTCCAAAGTCTTACTCTTGTCTTACAAAGCCACATTTTAGGCTCCAAACCCCACATTTTGACAGCCAAAGGCTCACTGTTAGTGTGCATAGTCTCATTTCAGGCTCCAAAGCCTCTTTTTTTAGCATCCAGACAGGCATCCTTAGGGTCCGAGCCGCCTCTGGAGAGTCCAAGCCCTCATTTGGAGGGTCCAAAGTTCCAGGGATTGTGCTTTTAAGGTTCAACGATGCATTTTAAGGACCCAGAGCATCATTTTTAAGTGGAAAGCCACATTGTTCGAGTCCAAAGCCACATTTCTAGGGTCCAAAGCCTCATTTTTACTTTCCAAAGTCTTACTCTTGTCTTACAAAGCCACATTTTAGGCTCCAAACCCCACATTTTGACAGCCAAAGGCTCACTGTCAGTGTGCATAGTCTCATTTCAGGCTCCAAAGCCTCTTTTTTTAGCATCCAGACAGGCATCCTTAGGGTCCGAGCCACCTCTGGAGAGTCCAAGCCCTCCTTTGGAGCTTCCAAAGTTCCAGAGTTTGTGCTTTTAAGGTTCAAAGATGCATTTTAAGTGCCCAGAGCATCATTTTTAAGCCCAAAGTCTGATTTGGAAGGTCCAAAGCCTCATTGGTCGACTCCAAAACAAAATTTCTAGGGTGCAGAGCCTCATTTTTACTTTCCAAAGTCTTACTCTTGTCTTACAAAGCCACATTTTAGGCTCCAAACCCCACATTTTGACAGCCAAGGCCTCACTGTTAGTTTGCATAGTCTCATTTCAGGCTCCAAAGCCTCTTTTTTTAGCATCCAGACAGGCATCCTTAGGGTCCGAGCCGCCTCTGGAGGGTCCAAGCCCTCATTTGGAGGGTCCAAAGTTCCAGGGATTGCATATTTGGAGGTTCAAAAATGCATTTTAAGGGCCCAGAGCATCATTTTTAAGTGGAAAGCCGCATTGTTCGACTCCAAAAGCCACATTTCTAGGGTGCAGAGCCTCATTTTTACTTTCCAAAGTCTTACTCTTGTCTTACAAAGCCACATTTTAGGCTCCAAACCCCACATTTTGACAGCCAAAGGCTCACTGTTAGTTTGCATAGTCTCATTTCAGGCTCCAAGCCTCTTTTTTTAGCATCCAGACAGGCATCCTTAGGGTCCGAGACGCCTCTGGAGGGTCCAAGCCCTCATTTGGAGGGTCCAAAGTTCCAGGGTTTGCATATTTGGAGGTTCAAAGATGCATTTCAAGGGCCCAGAGCATCATTTTTAAGCCCAAAGACTAATTTGAAAGGTCCAAAGCCTCATTGGTCGACTCCAAAACAAAATTTCTATGGTGCAGAGCCTCATTTTTACTTTCCAAAGTCTTACTCTTGTCTTATAAAGCCACATTTTAGGCTCCAAACCCCACATTTTTATGGCCAAAGGCTCACTGTCAGTGTGCATAGTCTCATTTCAGGCTCCAAAGCCTCTTTTTTTAGCATCCAGACAGGCATCCTTAGGGTCCGAGCCGCCTCTGGAGAGTCCAAGCCCTCATTTGGAGGGTCCAAAGTTCCAGCGTTTGCATATTTGGAGGTTCAAAGATGCATTTTAAGGGCCCAGAGCATCATTTTTAAGTGGAAAGCCGCAGTGTTCGACTCCAAATCAAAATTTCTAGGGTGCAGAGCCTCATTTTTACTTTCCAAAGTCTTACTCTTGTCTTACAAAGCCTCATTTTAGGCTCCAAACCCCACATTTTGACAGCCAAAGGCTCACTGTTAGTGTGCATAGTCTCATTTCAGGCTCCAAAGCCTCTTTTTTTAGCATCCAGACAGGCATCCTTAGGGTCCGAGCCGCCTCTGGAGGGTCCAAGCCCTCATTTGGAGGTTCCAAAGTTCCAGGGATTGCATATTTGGAGGTTCAAAGATGCATTTAAAGGGCCCAGAGCATCATTTTTAAGCCCAAAGTCTGATTTGGAAGGCCCAAAGCAACTTTATACACTTCAAATCTAATTTTCTAGGGTGCAGAGCCTCATTTTTACTTTCCAAAGTCTTACTCTTGTCTTACAAAGCCTCATTTTAGGCTCCAAACCCCACATTTTTACGGCCAAAGGCTCACTGTTAGTGTGCATACTCTCATTTCGGGCTCCAAAGCCTCTTTTTTTAGCATCCAGACAGGCATCCTTAAGGTCCGAGCCGCCTCTGGAGGGTCCAAGCCCTCATTTGGAGGGTCCAAAGTTCCAGGGATTGCATATTTGGAGGTTCAAAGATGAATTTAAGGGACCACAGCATCATTTTTAAGTGGAAAGCCGCATTGTTCGAGTCCAAAGCCACATTTCTAGGGTGCAGAGCCTCATTTTTACTTTCCAAAGTCTTACTCTTGTCTTAGAAAGCCACATTTTAGGCTCCAAACCCCACATTTTGACAGCCAAAGGCTCACTGTTAGTGTGCATAGTCTCATTTCAGGCTCCAAAGCCTCTTTTTTTAGCATCCAGACAGGCATCCTTAGGGTCCGAGCCGCCTCTGGAGAGTCCAAGCCCTCATTTGGAGGGTCCAAAGTTCCAGCGTTTGCATATTTGGAGGCCCAAAGATGCATTTCAAGGGCCCACAGCATCATTTTTAAGCCCAAAGTCTGATTTGGAAGGACCGAAGCAACTATATAGAATTCAAATTTAATTTTCTAGGGTGCAGAGCCTCATTTTTACTTTCCAAAGTCTTACTCTTGTCTTACAAAGCCACATTTAGGCTCCAAACCCCACATTTTGACAGCCAAAGACTCACTGTTAGTGTGCATAGTCTCATTTCAGGCTCCAAAGCCTCTTTTTTTAGCATCCAGACAGGCATCCTTAGGGTCCGAGCCGCCTCTGGAGAGTCCAAGCCCTCATTTGGAGGGTCCAAAGTTCCAGCGTTTGCATATTTGGAGGTTCAAAGATGCATTTTAAGGGCCCAGAGCATCATTTTTAAGTGGAAAGCCGCAGTGTTCGACTCCAAATCAAAATTTCTAGGGTGCAGAGCCTCATTTTTACTTTCCAAAGTCTTACTCTTGTCTTACAAAGCCACATTTTAGGCTCCAAACCCCACATTTTGACAGCCAAAGGCTCACTGTTAGTGTGCATAGTCTCATTTCAGGCTCCAAAGCCTCTTTTTTTAGCATCCAGACAGGCATCCTTAGGGTCCAAGACGCATCTGGAGGGTCCAAGCCCTCATTTGGAGGTTCCAAAGTTCCAGGGATTGCATATTTGGAGGTTCAAAGATGCATTTAAAGGGCCCAGAGCATCATTTTTAAGCCCAAAGTCTGATTTGGAAGGCCCAAAGCAACTTTATACAATTCAAATCTAATTTTCTAGGGTGCAGAGCCTCATTTTTACTTTCCAAAGTCTTACTCTTGTCTTACAAAGCCTCATTTTAGGCTCCAAACCCCACATTTTTACGGCCAAAGGCTCACTGTTAGTGTGCATACTCTCATTTCGGGCTCCAAAGCCTCTTTTTTTAGCATCCAGACAGGCATCCTTAGGGTCCGAGCCGCCTCTGGAGGGTCCAAGCCCTCATTTGGAGGGTCCAAAGTTCCAGGGTTTGCATATTTGGAGGTTCAAAGATGCATTTCAAGGGCCCAGAGCATCATTTTTAAGCCCAAAGACTAATTTGAAAGGTCCAAAGCCTCATTGGTCGACTCCAAAACAAAATTTCTATGGTGCAGAGCCTCATTTTTACTTTCCAAAGTCTTACTCTTGTCTTATAAAGCCACATTTTAGGCTCCAAACCCCACATTTTTATGGCCAAAGGCTCACTGTCAGTGTGCATAGTCTCATTTCAGGCTCCAAAGCCTCTTTTTTTAGCATCCAGACAGGCATCCTTAGGGTCCGAGCCGCCTCTGGAGAGTCCAAGCCCTCATTTGGAGGGTCCAAAGTTCCAGCGTTTGCATATTTGGAGGTTCAAAGATGCATTTTAAGGGCCCAGAGCATCATTTTTAAGTGGAAAGCCGCAGTGTTCGACTCCAAATCAAAATTTCTAGGGTGCAGAGCCTCATTTTTACTTTCCAAAGTCTTACTCTTGTCTTACAAAGCCTCATTTTAGGCTCCAAACCCCACATTTTGACAGCCAAAGGCTCACTGTTAGTGTGCATAGTCTCATTTCAGGCTCCAAAGCCTCTTTTTTTAGCATCCAGACAGGCATCCTTAGGGTCCGAGCCGCCTCTGGAGGGTCCAAGCCCTCATTTGGAGGTTCCAAAGTTCCAGGGATTGCATATTTGGAGGTTCAAAGATGCATTTAAAGGGCCCAGAGCATCATTTTTAAGCCCAAAGTCTGATTTGGAAGGCCCAAAGCAACTTTATACACTTCAAATCTAATTTTCTAGGGTGCAGAGCCTCATTTTTACTTTCCAAAGTCTTACTCTTGTCTTACAAAGCCTCATTTTAGGCTCCAAACCCCACATTTTTACGGCCAAAGGCTCACTGTTAGTGTGCATACTCTCATTTCGGGCTCCAAAGCCTCTTTTTTTAGCATCCAGACAGGCATCCTTAAGGTCCGAGCCGCCTCTGGAGGGTCCAAGCCCTCATTTGGAGGGTCCAAAGTTCCAGGGATTGCATATTTGGAGGTTCAAAGATGAATTTAAGGGACCACAGCATCATTTTTAAGTGGAAAGCCGCATTGTTCGAGTCCAAAGCCACATTTCTAGGGTGCAGAGCCTCATTTTTACTTTCCAAAGTCTTACTCTTGTCTTAGAAAGCCACATTTTAGGCTCCAAACCCCACATTTTGACAGCCAAAGGCTCACTGTTAGTGTGCATAGTCTCATTTCAGGCTCCAAAGCCTCTTTTTTTAGCATCCAGACAGGCATCCTTAGGGTCCGAGCCGCCTCTGGAGAGTCCAAGCCCTCATTTGGAGGGTCCAAAGTTCCAGCGTTTGCATATTTGGAGGCCCAAAGATGCATTTCAAGGGCCCACAGCATCATTTTTAAGCCCAAAGTCTGATTTGGAAGGACCGAAGCAACTATATAGAATTCAAATTTAATTTTCTAGGGTGCAGAGCCTCATTTTTACTTTCCAAAGTCTTACTCTTGTCTTACAAAGCCACATTTAGGCTCCAAACCCCACATTTTGACAGCCAAAGACTCACTGTTAGTGTGCATAGTCTCATTTCAGGCTCCAAAGCCTCTTTTTTTAGCATCCAGACAGGCATCCTTAGGGTCCGAGCCGCCTCTGGAGAGTCCAAGCCCTCATTTGGAGGGTCCAAAGTTCCAGCGTTTGCATATTTGGAGGTTCAAAGATGCATTTTAAGGGCCCAGAGCATCATTTTTAAGTGGAAAGCCGCAGTGTTCGACTCCAAATCAAAATTTCTAGGGTGCAGAGCCTCATTTTTACTTTCCAAAGTCTTACTCTTGTCTTACAAAGCCACATTTTAGGCTCCAAACCCCACATTTTGACAGCCAAAGGCTCACTGTTAGTGTGCATAGTCTCATTTCAGGCTCCAAAGCCTCTTTTTTTAGCATCCAGACAGGCATCCTTAGGGTCCAAGACGCATCTGGAGGGTCCAAGCCCTCATTTGGAGGTTCCAAAGTTCCAGGGATTGCATATTTGGAGGTTCAAAGATGCATTTAAAGGGCCCAGAGCATCATTTTTAAGCCCAAAGTCTGATTTGGAAGGCCCAAAGCAACTTTATACAATTCAAATCTAATTTTCTAGGGTGCAGAGCCTCATTTTTACTTTCCAAAGTCTTACTCTTGTCTTACAAAGCCTCATTTTAGGCTCCAAACCCCACATTTTTACGGCCAAAGGCTCACTGTTAGTGTGCATACTCTCATTTCGGGCTCCAAAGCCTCTTTTTTTAGCATCCAGACAGGCATCCTTAGGGTCCGAGCCGCCTCTGGAGGGTCCAAGCCCTCATTTGGAGCTTCCAAAGTTCCAGGGTTTGCATATTTGGAGGTTCAAAGATGCATTTCAAGGGCCCACAGCATCATTTTTAAGTGGAAAGCCGCATTGTTCGACTCCAAAAGCCACATTTCTAGGGTGCAGAGCCTCATTTTTACTTTCCAAAGTCTTACTCTTGTCTTACAAAGCCTCATTTTAGGCTCCAAACCCCACATTTTGACAGCCAAAGGCTCACTGTTAGTGTGCATAGTCTCATTTCAGGCTCCAAAGCCTCTTTTCTTAGCATCCAGACAGGCATCCTTAAGGTCCGAGCCGCCTCTGGAGGGTCCAAGCCCTCATTTGGAGGGTCCAAGGTTCCAGGGATTGCATATTTGGAGGTTCAAAGATGCATTTTAAGGGCCCACAGCATCATTTTTAAGCCCAAAGTCTGATTTGAAAGGTCCAAAGCCTCATTGGTCGAGTCCAAATCAAAATTTCTAGGGTGCAGAGCCTCATTTTTACTTTCCAAAGTCTTACTCTTGTCTTACAAAGCCACATTTTAGGCTCCAAACCCCACATTTTTATGGCCAAAGGCTCACTGTTAGTGTGCATAGTCTCATTTCAGGCTCCAAGCCTCTTTTTTTAGCATCCAAACAGGCATCCTTAGGGTCCGAGCCACCTCTGGAGGGTCCAAGCCCTCATTTGGAGCTTCCAAAGTTCCAGGGTTTGTGCTTTTAAGGTTCAAAGATGCATTTAAAGGGCCCAGAGCATCATTTTTAAGTGGAAAGCTGCATTGTTCGAGTCCAAAGCCACATTTCTACGGTCCAAGGCCTCATTTTTACTTTCCAAAGTCTTACTCTTGTCTTACAAAGCCACATTTTAGGCTCCAAACCCCACATATTTATGGCAAAAAGGCTCACTGTTAGTTTGCATAGTCTCATTTCAGACTCCAAAGCCTCTTTTCTTAGCATCCAGACAGGCATCCTTAGGGTCCGAGCCGCCTCTGGAGGGTCCAAGCCCTCCTTTGGAGCTTCCAAAGTTCCAGGGATTGCGTATTTGGAGGTTCAAAGATGCATTTAAAGGGCCCAGAGCATCATTTTTAAGTGGAAAGCCGCATGGTTCAAGTCCAAAGCCACATTTCTAGGGTGCAGAGCCTCATTTTTGCTTTCCAAAGTCTTACTCTTGTCTTACAAAGCCACATTTTAGGCTCCAAACCCCACATTTTTACGGCCAAAGGCTCACTGTTAGTTTGCATAGTCTCATTTCAGGCTCCAAAGCCTCTTTTTTAGCATCCAGACAGGCATCCTTAGGGTCCGAGCCGCCTCTGGAGGGTTCAAGCCCTCCTTTGGAGCTTCCAAAGTTCCAGGGTTTGTGCTTTTAAGGTTCAAAGATGCATTTTAAGGGCCCAGAGCATCATTTTTAAGTGGAAAGCCGCATTGTTCGAGTCCAAAGGCACATTTCTAGGGTCCAGAGCCTCATTTTTACTTTCCAAAGTCTTACTCTTGTCTTACAAAGCCACATTTTAGGCTCCAAACCCCACATTTTGACAGCCAAGGGCTCACTGTTAGTTTGCATAGTCTCATTTCAGTCTCCAAGCCTCTTTTTTAGCATCCAGACAGGCATCCTTAGGGTCCGAGCCGCCTCTGGAGGGTCCAAGCCCTCCTTTGGAGGGTCCAAAGTTCCAGGGTTTGTGCTTTTAAGGTTCAAAGATGCATTTTCATGGCCCAGAGCATCATTTTTAAGTGGAAAGCCGCATTGTTCGACTCCAAAAGCCACATTTCTAGGGTGCAGAGCCTCATTTTTACTTTCCAAAGTCTTACTCTTGTCTTACAAAGCCACATTTTAGGCTCCAAACCCCACATTTTTATGGCAAAAAGGCTCACTGTTAGTTTGCATAGTCTCATTTCAGGCTCCAAAGACTCTTTTCTTAGCATCCAGACAGGCATCCTTAGGGTCCGAGCCACCTCTGGAGAGTCCAAGCCCTCCTTTGGAGCTTCCAAAGTTCCAGGGTTTGTGCTTTTAAGGTTCAAAGATGCATTTTAAGGGCCCAGAGCATCATTTTTAAGTGGAAAGCCGCATTGTTCGAGTCCAAAGCCACATTTCTAGGGTGCAGAGCCTCATTTTTGCTTTCCAAAGTCTTACTCTTGTCTTACAAAGCCTCATTTTAGGCTCCAAACCCCACATTTTTACGGCCAAAGGCTCACTGTTAGTTTGCATAGTCTCATTTCAGGCTCCAAAGCCTCTTTTTTAGCATCCAGACAGGCATCCTTAGGGTCCGAGCCACCTCTGGAGGGTTCAAGCCCTCCTTTGGAGCTTCCAAAGTTCCAGGGTTTGTGCTTTTAAGGTTCAAAGATGCATTTTAAGGGCCCAGAGCATCATTTTTAAGTGGAAAGCCGCATTGTTCGAGTCCAAAGCCACATTTCTAGGGTGCAGAGCCTCATTTTTACTTTCCAAAGTCTTACTCTTGTCTTACAAAGCCACATTTTAGGCTCCAAACCCCACATTTTTACGGCCAAAGGCTCACTGTTAGTTTACATAGTCTCATTTCCGGGTCCAAAGCCTCTTTTTTTAGCATCCAGACAGGCATCCTTAGGGACCGAGCCGCCTCTGGAGGGTCCAAGCCCTCATTTGGAGCTTCCAAAGTTCCAGGGTTTGTGCTTTTAAGGTTCAAAGATGCGTTTTAAGGGCCCAGAGCATCATTTTTAAGCCCAAAGTCTGATTTGAAAGGTCCAAAGCCTCATTGGTCGAGTCCAAATCAAAATTTCTAGGGTGCAGAGCCTCATTTTTACTTTCCAAAGTCTTACTCTTGTCTTACAAAGCCACATTTTAGGCTCCAAACCCCACATTTTTACGGCCAAAGGCTCACTGTTAGTTTGCATAGTCTCATTTCAGGCTCCAAAGCCTCTTTTTTTAGCATCCAGACAGGCATCCTTAGGGTCCGAGACGCCTCTGGAGGGTCCAAGCCCTCATTTGGAGGGTCCAAAGTTCCAGGGTTTGTGCTTTTAAGGTTCAACGATGCATTTTCATGGCCCAGAGCATCATTTTTAAGTGGAAAGCCGCATTGTTCGACTCCAAAAGCCACATTTCTAGGGTGCAGAGCCTCATTTTTACTTTCCAAAGTCTTACTCTTGTCTTACAAAGCCTCATTTTAGGCTCCAAACCCCACATTTTGACAGCCAAAGGCTCACTGTTAGTGTGCATAGTCTCATTTCAGGCTCCAAAGCCTCTTTTTTTAGCATCCAGACAGGCATCCTTAAGGTCCGAGCCGCCTCTGGAGGGTCCAAGCCCTCATTTGGAGGGTCCAAGGTTCCAGGGATTGCATATTTGGAGGTTCAAAGATGCATTTCAAGGGCCCACAGCATCATTTTTAAGCCCAAAGTCTGATTTGAAAGGTCCAAAGCCTCATTGGTCGAGTCCAAATCAAAATTTCTAGGGTGCAGAGCCTCATTTTTACTTTCCAAAGTCTTACTCTTGTCTTACTAAGCCACATTTTAGGCTCCAAACCCCACATTTTTATGGCCAAAGGCTCACTGTTAGTGTGCATAGTCTCATTTCAGGCTCCAAGCCTCTTTTTTTAGCATCCAAACAGGCATCCTTAGGGTCCGAGCCACCTCTGGAGGGTCCAAGCCCTCATTTGGAGCTTCCAAAGTTCCAGGGTTTGTGCTTTTAAGGTTCAAAGATGCATTTAAAGGGCCCAGAGCATCATTTTTAAGTGGAAAGCTGCATTGTTCGAGTCCAAAGCCACATTTCTACGGTCCAAGGCCTCATTTTTACTTTCCAAAGTCTTACTCTTGTCTTACAAAGCCACATTTTAGGCTCCAAACCCCACATCTTTATGGCAAAAAGGCTCACTGTTAGTTTGCATAGTCTCATTTCAGACTCCAAAGCCTCTTTTCTTAGCATCCAGACAGGCATCCTTAGGGTCCGAGCCGCCTCTGGAGGGTCCAAGCCCTCCTTTGGAGCTTCCAAAGTTCCAGGGATTGCGTATTTGGAGGTTCAAAGATGCATTTAAAGGGCCCAGAGCATCATTTTTAAGTGGAAAGCCGCATGGTTCAAGTCCAAAGCCACATTTCTAGGGTGCAGAGCCTCATTTTTGCTTTCCAAAGTCTTACTCTTGTCTTACAAAGCCTCATTTTAGGCTCCAAACCCCACATTTTTACGGCCAAAGGCTCACTGTTAGTTTGCATAGTCTCATTTCAGGCTCCAAGCCTCTTTTTTAGCATCCAGACAGGCATCCTTAGGGTCCAAGCCGCCTGTGGAGGGTCCAAGCCCTCCTTTGGAGGGTCCAAAGTTCCAGGGTTTGTGCTTTTAAGGTTCAAAGATGCATTTTCATGGCCCAGAGCATCATTTTTAAGTGGAAAGCCGCATTGTTCGACTCCAAAAGCCACATTTCTAGGGTGCAGAGCCTCATTTTTACTTTCCAAAGTCTTACTCTTGTCTTACAAAGCCACATTTTAGGCTCCAAACCCCACATTTTGACAGCCAAAGGCTCACTGTTAGTTTGCATAGTCTCATTTCAGGCTCCAAAGCCTCTTTTTTTAGCATCCAGACAGGCATCCTTAGGGTCCGAGACGCCTCTGGAGGGTCCAAGCCCTCATTTGGAGGGTCCAAAGTTCCAGGGTTTGCATATTTGGAGGTTCAAAGATGCATTTCAAGGGCCCACAGCATCATTTTTAAGCCCAAAGTCTGATTTGAAAGGTCCAAAGCCTCATTGGTCGACTCCAAAGCCACATTTCTAGGGTCCAAAGCCTCATTTTTACTTTCCAAAGTCTTACTCTTGTCTTACAAAGCCACATTTTAGGCTCCAAACCCCACATTTTTATGGCAAAAAGGCTCACTGTTAGTTTGCATAGTCTCATTTCAGGCTCCAAAGCCTCTTTTCTTAGCATCCAGACAGGCATCCTTAGGGTCCGAGCCGCCTCTGGAGGGTCCAAGCCCTCCTTTGGAGCTTCCAAAGTTCCAGGGATTGCATATTTGGAGGTTCAAAGATGCATTTCAAGGGCCCAGAGCATCATTTTTAAGTGGAAAGCCGCATTGTTCGAGTCCAAAGCCACATTTCTAGGGTCCAGAGCCTCATTTTTACTTTCCAAAGTCTTACTCTTGTCTTACAAAGCCTCATTTTAGGCTCCAAACCCCACATTTTTACGGCCAAAGGCTCACTGTTAGTTTGCATAGTCTCATTTCAGGCTCCAAAGCCTCTTTTTTAGCATCCAGACAGGCATCCTTAGGGTCCGAGCCGCCTGTGGAGGGTCCAAGCCCTCCTTTGGAGCTTCCAAAGTTCCAGGGTTTGTGCTTTTAAGGTTCAAAGATGCATTTTAAGGGCCCAGAGCATCATTTTTAAGTGGAAAGCCGCATTGTTCAAGTCCAAAGCCACATTTCTAGGGTGCAGAGCCTCATTTTTACTTTCCAAAGTCTTACTCTTGTCTTACAAAGCCACATTTTAGGCTCCAAACCCCACATTTTGACAGCCAAAGGCTCACTGTTAGTTTGCATAGTCTCATTTCAGGCTCCAAAGACTCTTTTTTTAGCATCCAGACAGGCATCCTTAGGGTCCGAGCCGCCTCTGGAGGGTCCAAGCCCTCATTTGGAGGGTCCAGAGTTCCAGGGTTTGTGCTTTTAAGGTTCAAAGATGCGTTTTAAGGGCCCAGAGCATCATTTTTAAGCCCAAAGTCTGATTTGAAAGGTCCAAAGCCTCATTGGTCGAGTCCAAATCAAAATTTCTAGGGTCCAAAGCCTCATTTTTACTTTCCAAAGTCTTACTCTTGTCTTACAAAGCCACATTTTAGGCTCCAAACCCCACAGTTTTATGGCCAAAGGCTCACTGTTAGTGTGCATAGTCTCATTTCAGGCTCCAAGCCTCTTTTTTTAGCATCCAGACAGGCATCCTTAGTGTCCGAGCCGCCTCTGGAGGGTCCAAGCCCTCATTTGGAGGGTCCAAAGTCCCAGGGTTTGTGCTTGCAAGGTACAAAGATGCGTTTTAAGGGCCCAGAGCATCATTTTTAAGCCCAAAGTCTGATTTGAAAGGTCCAAAGCCTCATTGGTCGAGTCCAAATCAAAATTTCTAGGGTGCAGAGCCTCATTTTTACTTTCCAAAGTCTTACTCTTGTCTTACAAAGCCACATTTTAGGCTCCAAACCCCACATTTTGACAGCCAAAGGCTCACTGTTAGTTTGCATAGTCTCATTTCAGGCTCCAAGCCTCTTTTTTTAGCATCCAAACAGGCATCCTTAGGGTCCGAGCCACCTCTGGAGAGTCCAAGCCCTCATTTGGAGCTTGCAAAGTTCCAGGGTTTGTGCTTTTAAGGTTCAAAGATGCATTTTAAGGGCCCGGAGCATCATTTTTAAGTGGAAAGCCGCATTGTTCAAGTTCAAAGCCACATTTCTAGGGTGCAGAGCCTCATTTTTACTTTCCAAAGTCTAACTCTTGTCTTACAAAGCCACATTTTAGGCTCCAAACCCCACATTTTTACAGCCAAGGGCTCACTGTTAGTTTGCATAGTCTCATTTCAGGCTCCAAAGCCTCTTTTCTTAGCATCCAGACAGGCATCCTTAGGGTCCGAGACGCCTCTGGAGGGTCCAAGCCCTCATTTGGAGGGTCCAAAGTTCCAGGGTTTGCATATTTGGAGGTTCAACGATGCATTTTAAGGGCCCACAGCATCATTTTTAAGCCCAAAGTCTGATTTGAAAGGTCCAAAGCCTCATTGGTCGACTCCAAATCAAAATTTCTAGGGTCCAAAGCCTCATTTTTACTTTCCAAAGTCTTACTCTTGTCTTACAAAGCCTCATTTTAGGCTCCAAACCCCACATTTTGACAGCCAAAGGCTTACTGTTAGTGTGCATAGTCTCATTTCCGGCTCCAAAGCCTCTTTTTTTAGCATCCAGACAGGCATCCTTAAGGTCCGAGCCGCCTCTGGAGGGTCCAAGCCCTCATTTGGAGGGTCCAAATTTCCAGGGATTGCATATTTGGAGGTTCAAAGATGCATTTCAAGGGCCCAGAGCATCATTTTTAAGTGGAAAGCCGCATTGTTCGAGTCCAAAGCCACATTTCTAGGGTGCAGAGCCTCATTTTTACTTTCCAAAGTCTTACTCTTGTCTTACAAAGCCACATTTTAGGCTCCAAACCCCACATTTTTACGGCCAAAGGCTCACTGTTAGTTTGCATAGTCTCATTTCCGGGTCCAAAGCCTCTTTTTTTAGCATCCAGACAGGCATCCTTAGGGTCCGAGACGCCTCTGGAGGGTTCAAGCCCTCATTTGGAGGGTCCAAGGTTCCAGGGTTTGTGCTTTTAAGGTTCAAAGATGCATTTTAAGGGCCCACAGCATCATTTTTAAGCCCAAAGTCTGATTTGAAAGGTCCAAAGCCTCATTGGTTGACTCCAAATCAAAATTTCTAGGGTGCAGAGCCTCATTTTTACTTTCCAAAGTCTTACTCTTGTCTTACAAAGCCACATTTTAGGCTCCAAACCCCACATTTTGACAGCCAAAGGCTCACTGTTAGTGTGCATAGTCTCATTTCAGGCTCCAAAGCCTATTTTTTAGCATCCAAACAGGCGTCCTTAGGGTCCGAGCCACCTCTGGAGGGTCCAAGCCCTCCTTTGGAGCTTCCAAAGTTCCAGGGTTTGTGCTTTTAAGGTTCAAAGATGAATTTCAAGGGCCCAGAGCATCATTTTTAAGCCCAAAGTCTGATTTGAAAGGTCCAAAGCCTCATTGGTCGAGTCCAAATCAAAATTTCTAGGGTCCAAAGCCTCATTTTTACTTTCCAAAGTCTTACTCTTGTCTTACAAAGCCTCATTTTAGGCTCCAAACCCCACATTTTGACAGCCAAGGCCTCACTGTTAGTTTGCATAGTCTCATTCCAGGCTCCAAAGCCTCTTTTTTTAGCATCCAGACAGGCATCCTTAGGGTCCAAGCCGCCTCTGGAGAGTCCAAGCCCTCATTTGGAGGGTCCAAAGTTCCAGGGATTGCATATTTGGAGGTTCAAAAATGCATTTTAAGGGCCCAGAGCATCATTTTTAAGTGGAAAGCCGCATTGTTCGAGTCCAAATCAAACTTTCTAGGGTGCAGAGCCTCATTTTTACTTTCCAAAGTCTTACTCTTGTCTTACAAAGCCACATTTTAGGCTCCAAACCCCACATTTTGACAGCCAAAGGCTCACTGTTAGTTTGCATAGTCTCATTTCAGGCTCCAAAGCCTCTTTTTTTAGCATCCAGACAGGCATCCTTAGGGTCCGAGACGCCTCTGGAGGGTCCAAGGCCTCATTTGGAGCTTCCAAAGTTCCAGGGTTTGCATATTTGGAGGTTCAAAGATGCATTTCAAGGGCCCACAGCATCATTTTTAAGCCCAAAGTCTGATTTGGAAGGCCCGAAGCAACAATATATAATTCAAATTTAATTTTCTAGGGTGCAGAGCCTCATTTTTACTTTCCAAAGTCTTACTCTTGTCTTACAAAGCCTCATTTTAGGCTCTAAACCCCACATTTTGACAGCCAAAGGCTCACTGTTAGTTTGCATAGTCTCATTTCCGGGTCCAAAGCCTCTTTTTTTAGCATCCAGACAGGCATCCTTAAGGTCCGAGACGCCTCTGGAGGGTCCAAGCCCTCCTTTGGAGGGTCCAAAGTTCCAGGGATTGCATATTTGGAGGTTCAACGATGCATTTAAAAGGCCCAGAGCATCATTTTTAAGTGGAAAGCCACATTGTTCGAGTCCAAAGCCACATTTGTAGGGTGCAGAGCCTCATTTTTACTTTCCAAAGTCTTACTCTTGTCTTACAAAGCCTCATTTTAGGCTCCAAACCCCACATTTTTATGGCCAAAGGCTCACTGATAGTGTGCATAGTCTCATTTCAGGCTCCAAGCCTCTTTTTTTAGCATCCAGACAGGCATCCTTGGGGTCCGAGCCACCTCTGGAGGGCCCAAGTCCTCATTTGGAGCTTCCAAAGTTCCAGGGTTTGTGCTTTTAAGGTTCAAAGTTGCATTTTAAGGGCCCAGAGCATCATTTTTAAGCCCAAAGTCTAATTTGAAAGGTCCAAAGCCTCATTGGTCGAGTCCAAATCAAAATTTCTAGGGTGCAGAGCCTCATTTTTACTTTCCAAAGTCTTACTCTTGTCTTACAAAGCCTCATTTTAGGCTCCAAACCCCACATTTTGACAGCCAAGGCCTCACTGTTAGTGTGCATAGTCTCATTTCAGGCTCCAAGCCTCTTTTTTTAGCATCCAAACAGGCATCCTTAGGGTCCGAGCCACCTCTGGAGAGTCCAAGCCCTCCTTTGGAGCTTCCAAAGTTCCAGAGTTTGTGCTTTTAAGGTTCAACGATGCATTTTAAGGACCCAGAGCATCATTTTTAAGTGGAAAGCCGCATTGTTCGACTCCAAAAGCCACATTTCTAGGGTGCAGAACCTCATATTACTTTCCAAAGTCTTACTCTTGTCTTACAAAGCCACATTTTAGGCTCCAAACCCCACATTTTGACAGCCAAAGGCTCACTGTTAGTGTGCATAGTCTCATTTCAGGCTCCAAAGCCTCTTTTTTTAGCATCCAGACAGGCATCCTTAGGGTCCGAGCCGCCTCTGGAGAGTCCAAGCCCTCATTTGGAGGGTCCAAAGTTCCAGGGTTTGCATATTTGGAGGTTCAAAGATGCATTTCAAGGGCCCAGAGCATCATTTTTCAGCCCAAAGTCTAATTTGAAAGGTCCAAAGCCTCATTGGTCGAGTCCAAATCAAAATTTCTAGGGTCCAAAGCCTCATTTTTACTTTCCAAAGTCTTACTCTTGTCTTACAAAGCCTCATTTTAGGCTCCAAACCCCACATTTTGACAGCCAAGGCCTCACTGTTAGTATGCATAGTCTCATTCCAGGCTCCAAAGCCTCTTTTTTTAGCATCCAGACAGGCATCCTTAGGGTCCAAGCCGCCTCTGGAGAGTCCAAGCCCTCATTTGGAGGTCCAAAGTTCCAGGGATTGCATATTTGGAGGTTCAAAAATGCATTTTAATGGCCCAGAGCATCATTTTTAAGTGGAAAGCCGCATTGTTCGAGTCCAAATCAAAATTTCTAGGGTGCAGAGCCTCATTTTTACTTTCCAAAGTCTTACTCTTGTCTTACAAAGCCACATTTTAGGCTCCAAACCCCACATTTTGACAGCCAAAGGCTCACTGTTAGTTTGCATAGTCTCATTTCAGGCTCCAAAGCCTCTTTTTTTAGCATCCAGACAGGCATCCTTAGGGTCCGAGACGCCTCTGGAGGGTCCAAGCCCTCCTTTGGAGCTTCCAAAGTTCCAGGGTTTGCATATTTGGAGGTCCAAAGATGCATTTCAAGGGCCCACAGCATCATTTTTAAGCCCAAAGTCTGATTTGGAAGGCCCGAAGCAACAATATAGAATTCAAATTTAATTTTCTAGGGTGCAGAGCCTCATTTTTACTTTCCAAAGTCTTACTCTTGTCTTACAAAGCCACATTTTAGGCTCCAAACCCCACATTTTGACAGCCAAAGGCTCACTGTTAGTTTGCATAGTCTCATTTCAGGCTCCAAAGCCTCTTTTTTTAGCATCCAGACAGGCATCCTTAGGGTCCGAGCCGCCTCTGGAGGGTCCAAGCCCTCATTTGGAGGGTCCAAAGTTCCAGGGTTTGCATATTTGGAGGTTCAAAGATGCATTTCAAGGGCCCACAGCATCATTTTTAAGCCCAAAGTCTGATTTGAAAGGTCCAAAGCCTCATTGGTCGAGTCCAAAGCCACATTTCTAGGGTCCAAAGCCTCATTTTTACTTTCCAAAGTCTTACTCTTGTCTTACAAAGCCACATTTTAGGCTCCAAACCCCACATTTTGACAGCCAAAGGCTCACTGTTAGTGTGCATAGTCTCATTTCAGGCTCCAAAGCCTCTTTTTTTAGCATCCAGACAGGCATCCTTAGGGTCCGAGCCGCCTCTGGAGGGTCCAAGCCCTCATTTGGAGGATCCAAAGTTCCAGGGATTGCATATTTGGAGGTTCAAAGATGCATTTTAATGGACCACAGCATCATTTTTAAGTGGAAAGCCGCATTGGTCGAGTCCAAATCAAAATTTCTAGGGTGCAGAGCCTCATTTTTACTTTCCAAAGTCTTACTCTTGTCTTACAAAGCCTCATTTTAGGCTCCAAACGCCACATTTTGACAGCCAAAGGCTCACTGTTAGTGTGCATAGTCTCATTTCAGGCTCCAAAGCCTCTTTTTTTAGCATCCAGACAGGCATCCTTAGGGTCCGAGCCACCTCTGGAGGGTCCAAGCCCTCCTTTGGAGGGTCCAGAGTTCCAGGGTTTGCATATTTGGAGGTTCAAAGATGCATTTTAAGGGCCCACAGCATCATTTTTAAGCCCAAAGTCCGATTTGAAAGGTCCAAAGCCTCATTGGTCGACTCCAAAGCCACATTTCTAGGGTGCAGAGCCTCATTTTTACTTTCCAAAGTCTTACTCTTGTCTTACAAAGCCACATTTTAGGCTCCAAACCCCACAGTTTTATGGCCAAAGGCTCACTGTTAGTGTGCATAGTCTCATTTCAGGCTCCAAAGCCTCTTTTTTTAGCATCCAAACAGGCATCCTTAGGGTCCGAGACGCCTCTGGAGGGCCCAAGCCCTCATTTGGAGGGTCCAAAGTTCCAGGGTTTGCATATTTGGAGGTTCAAAGATGCATTTTAAGGGACCACAGCATCATTTTTAAGCCCAAAGTCTGATTTGGAAGGCCCGAAGCAACTATATAGAATTCAAATTTAATTTTCTAGGGTGCAGAGCCTCATTTTTACTTTCCAAAGTCTTACTCTTGTCTTACAAAGCCACATTTTAGGCTCCAAACCTCACATTTTAACAGCCAAAGACTCACTGTTAGTGTGCATAGTCTCATTTCAGGCTCCAAAGCCTCTTTTTTTAGCATCCAGACAGGCATCCTTAGGGTCCGAGCCGCCTCTGGAGGGTCCAAGCCCTCATTTGGAGGGTCCAAAGTTCCAGGGTTTGCATATTTGGAGGTTCAAAGATGCATTTCAAGGGCCCAGAGCATCATTTTTAAGCCCAAAGTCTGATTTGGAAGGCCCAAAGCCACTTTATAGAATTCAAACCTAATTTATAGGGTGCAGAGCCTCATTTTTACTTTCCAAAGTCTTACTCTTGTCTTACAAAGCCTCATTTTAGGCTCCAAACGCCACATTTTGACAGCCAAAGGCTCACTGTTAGTTTGCATAGTCTCATTTCAGGCTCCAAAGCCTCTTTTTTTAGCATCCAGACAGGCATCCTTAGGGTCCGAGCCACCTCTGGAGGGTCCAAGCCCTCATTTGGAGCTTCCAAAGTTACAGGGTTTGTGCTTTTAAGGTTCAACGATGCATTTTAAGGACCCAGAGCATCATTTTTAAGTGGAAAGCCACATTGTTCGAGTCCAAAGCCACATTTCTAGGGTCCAAAGCCTCATTTTTACTTTCCAAAGTCTTACTCTTGTCTTACAAAGCCACATTTTAGGCTCCAAACCCCACATTTTGACAGCCAAAGGCTCACTGTCAGTGTGCATAGTCTCATTTCAGGCTCCAAGCCTCTTTTTTTAGCATCCAGACAGGCATCCTTAGGGTCCGAGCCACCTCTGGAGAGTCCAAGCCCTCCTTTGGAGCTTCCAAAGTTCCAGAGTTTGTGCTTTTAAGGTTCAAAGATGCATTTTAAGTGCCCAGAGCATCATTTTTAAGCCCAAAGTCTGATTTGAAAGGTCCAAAGCCTCATTGGTCGAGTCCAAAGCCACATTTCTAGGGTGCAGAGCCTCATTTTTACTTTCCAAAGTCTTACTCTTGTCTTACAAAGCCACATTTTAGGCTCCAAACCCCACATTTTGACAGCCAAAGGCTCAATGTTAGTGTGCATACTCTCATTTCAGGCTCCAAAGCCTCTTTTTTTAGCATCCAGACAAGCATCCTTAGGGTCCGAGACGCCTCTGGAGGGTCCAAGCCCTCATTTGGAGGGTCCAAAGTTCCAGGGTTTGCATATTTGGAGGTTCAAAGATGCATTTCAAGGGCCCAGAGCATCATTTTTAAGCCCAAAGTCTGATTTGGAAGGTCCAAAGCCTCATTGGTCGACTCCAAAACAAAATTTCTAGGGTGCAGAGCCTCATTTTTACTTACCAAAGTCTTACTCTTGTCTTACAAAGCCACATTTTAGGCTCCAAACCCCACATTTTGACAGCCAAGGCCTCACTGTTAGTTTGCATAGTCTCATTTCAGGCTCCAAAGCCTCTTTTTTTAGCATCCAGACAGGCATCCTTAGGGTCCGAGCCGCCTCTGGAGGGTCCAAGCCCTCATTTGGAGGGTCCAAAGTTCCAGGGATTGCATATTTGGAGGTTCAAAAATGCATTTTAAGGGCCCAGAGCATCATTTTTAAGTGGAAAGCCGCATTGGTCGACTCCAAAAGCCACATTTCTAGGGTGCAGAGCCTCATTTTTACTTTCCAAAGTCTTACTCTTGTCTTACAAAGCCACATTTTAGGCTCCAAACCCCACATTTTGACAGCCAAAGGCTCACTGTTAGTTTGCATAGTCTCATTTCAGGCTCCAAGCCTCTTTTTTTAGCATCCAGACAGGCATCCTTAGGGTCCGAGACGCCTCTGGAGGGTCCAAGCCCTCATTTGGAGGGTCCAAAGTTCCAGGGTTTGCATATTTGGAGGTTCAAAGATGCATTTCAAGGGCCCAGAGCATCATTTTTAAGCCCAAAGACTAATTTGAAAGGTCCAAAGCCTCATTGGTCGACTCCAAAACAAAATTTCTAGGGTGCAGAGCCTCATTTTTACTTTCCAAAGTCTTACTCTTGTCTTATAAAGCCACATTTTAGGCTCCAAACCCCACATTTTTATGGCCAAAGGCTCACTGTCAGTGTGCATAGTCTCATTTCAGGCTCCAAAGCCTCTTTTTTTAGCATCCAGACAGGCATCCTTAGGGTCCGAGCCGCCTCTGGAGAGTCCAAGCCCTCATTTGGAGGGTCCAAAGTTCCAGCGTTTGCATATTTGGAGGTTCAAAGATGCATTTTAAGGGCCCAGAGCATCATTTTTAAGTGGAAAGCCGCATTGTTCGAGTCCAAATCAAAATTTCTAGGGTGCAGAGCCTCATTTTTACTTTCCAAAGTCTTACTCTTGTCTTACAAAGCCACATTTTAGGCTCCAAACCCCACATTTTGACAGCCAAAGGCTCACTGTTAGTGTGCATAGTCTCATTTCAGGCTCCAAAGCCTCTTTTTTTAGCATCCAGACAGGCATCCTTAGGGTCCGAGCCGCCTCTGGAGGGTCCAAGCCCTCATTTGGAGGTTCCAAAGTTCCAGGGATTGCATATTTGGAGGTTCAAAGATGCATTTAAAGGGCCCAGAGCATCATTTTTAAGCCCAAAGTCTGATTTGGAAGGCCCAAAGCAACTTTATACAATTCAAATCTAATTTTCTAGGGTGCAGAGCCTCATTTTTACTTTCCAAAGTCTTACTCTTGTCTTACAAAGCCTCATTTTAGGCTCCAAACCCCACATTTTTATGGCCAAAGGCTCACTGTTAGTGTGCATACTCTCATTTCGGGCTCCAAAGCCTCTTTTTTTAGCATCCAGACAGGCATCCTTAAGGTCCGAGCCGCCTCTGGAGGGTCCAAGCCCTCATTTGGAGGGTCCAAAGTTCCAGGGATTGCATATTTGGAGGTTCAAAGATGAATTTAAGGGACCACAGCATCATTTTTAAGTGGAAAGCCGCATTGTTCGAGTCCAAAGCCACATTTCTAGGGTGCAGAGCCTCATTTTTACTTTCCAAAGTCTTACTCTTGTCTTAGAAAGCCACATTTTAGGCTCCAAACCCCACATTTTGACAGCCAAAGGCTCACTGTTAGTGTGCATAGTCTCATTTCAGGCTCCAAAGCCTCTTTTTTTAGCATCCAGACAGGCATCCTTAGGGTCCGAGCCGCCTCTGGAGAGTCCAAGCCCTCATTTGGAGGGTCCAAAGTTCCAGGGATTGCATATTTGGAGGCCCAAAGATGCATTTCAAGGGCCCACAGCATCATTTTTAAGTGGAAAGCCGCAGTGTTCGACTCCAAATCAAAATTTCTAGGGTGCAGAGCCTCATTTTTACTTTCCAAAGTCTTACTCTTGTCTTACAAAGCCACATTTTAGGCTCCAAACCCCACATTTTGACAGCCAAAGGCTCACTGTTAGTGTGCATAGTCTCATTTCAGGCTCCAAAGCCTCTTTTTTTAGCATCCAGACAGGCATCCTTAGGGTCCAAGACGCATCTGGAGGGTCCAAGCCCTCATTTGGAGGTTCCAAAGTTCCAGGGATTGCATATTTGGAGGTTCAAAGATGCATTTAAAGGGCCCAGAGCATCATTTTTAAGCCCAAAGTCTGATTTGGAAGGCCCAAAGCAACTTTATACAATTCAAATCTAATTTTCTAGGGTGCAGAGCCTCATTTTTACTTTCCAAAGTCTTACTCTTGTCTTACAAAGCCTCATTTTAGGCTCCAAACCCCACATTTTTACGGCCAAAGGCTCACTGTTAGTGTGCATACTCTCATTTCGGGCTCCAAAGCCTCTTTTTTTAGCATCCAGACAGGCATCCTTAAGGTCCGAGCCGCCTCTGGAGGGTCCAAGCCCTCATTTGGAGGGTCCAAAGTTCCAGGGATTGCATATTTGGAGGTTCAAAGATGAATTTAAGGGACCACAGCATCATTTTTAAGTGGAAAGCCGCATTGTTCGAGTCCAAAGCCACATTTCTAGGGTGCAGAGCCTCATTTTTACTTTCCAAAGTCTTACTCTTGTCTTACAAAGCCACATTTTAGGCTCCAAACCCCACATTTTGACAGCCAAAGGCTCACTGTTAGTGTGCATACTCTCATTTCAGGCTCCAAAGCCTCTTTTTTTAGCATCCAGACAGGCATCCTTAGGGTCCGAGCCGCCTCTGGAGGGTCCAAGCCCTCATTTGGAGGGTCCAAAGTTCCAGGGATTGCATATTTGGAGGCCCAAAGATGCATTTCAAGGGCCCACAGCATCATTTTTAAGCCCAAAGTCTGATTTGGAAGGACCGAAGCAACTATATAGAATTCAAATTTAATTTTCTAGGGTGCAGAGCCTCATTTTTACTTTCCAAAGTCTTACTCTTGTCTTACAAAGCCACATTTAGGCTCCAAACCCCACATTTTGACAGCCAAAGGCTCAATGTTAGTGTGCATACTCTCATTTCAGGCTCCAAAGCCTCTTTTTTTAGCATCCAGACAAGCATCCTTAGGGTCCGAGACGCCTCTGGAGGGTCCAAGCCCTCATTTGGAGGGTCCAAAGTTCCAGGGTTTGCATATTTGGAGGTTCAAAGATGCATTTCAAGGGCCCAGAGCATCATTTTTAAGCCCAAAGTCTGATTTGGAAGGTCCAAAGCCTCATTGGTCGACTCCAAAACAAAATTTCTAGGGTGCAGAGCCTCATTTTTACTTTCCAAAGTCTTACTCTTGTCTTACAAAGCCACATTTTAGGCTCCAAACCCCACATTTTGACAGCCAAGGCCTCACTGTTAGTTTGCATAGTCTCATTTCAGGCTCCAAAGCCTCTTTTTTTAGCATCCAGACAGGCATCCTTAGGGTCCGAGCCGCCTCTGGAGGGTCCAAGCCCTCATTTGGAGGGTCCAAAGTTCCAGGGATTGCATATTTGGAGGTTCAAAAATGCATTTTAAGGGCCCAGAGCATCATTTTTAAGTGGAAAGCCGCATTGTTCGACTCCAAAAGCCACATTTCTAGGGTGCAGAGCCTCATTTTTACTTTCCAAAGTCTTACTCTTGTCTTACAAAGCCACATTTTAGGCTCCAAACCCCACATTTTGACAGCCAAAGGCTCACTGTTAGTTTGCATAGTCTCATTTCAGGCTCCAAGCCTCTTTTTTTAGCATCCAGACAGGCATCCTTAGGGTCCGAGACGCCTCTGGAGGGTCCAAGCCCTCATTTGGAGGGTCCAAAGTTCCAGGGTTTGCATATTTGGAGGTTCAAAGATGCATTTCAAGGGCCCAGAGCATCATTTTTAAGCCCAAAGACTAATTTGAAAGGTCCAAAGCCTCATTGGTCGACTCCAAAACAAAATTTCTAGGGTGCAGAGCCTCATTTTTACTTTCCAAAGTCTTACTCTTGTCTTATAAAGCCACATTTTAGGCTCCAAACCCCACATTTTTATGGCCAAAGGCTCACTGTCAGTGTGCATAGTCTCATTTCAGGCTCCAAAGCCTCTTTTTTTAGCATCCAGACAGGCATCCTTAGGGTCCGAGCCGCCTCTGGAGAGTCCAAGCCCTCATTTGGAGGGTCCAAAGTTCCAGCGTTTGCATATTTGGAGGTTCAAAGATGCATTTTAAGGGCCCAGAGCATCATTTTTAAGTGGAAAGCCGCATTGTTCGAGTCCAAATCAAAATTTCTAGGGTGCAGAGCCTCATTTTTACTTTCCAAAGTCTTACTCTTGTCTTACAAAGCCACATTTTAGGCTCCAAACCCCACATTTTGACAGCCAAAGGCTCACTGTTAGTGTGCATAGTCTCATTTCAGGCTCCAAAGCCTCTTTTTTTAGCATCCAGACAGGCATCCTTAGGGTCCGAGCCGCCTCTGGAGGGTCCAAGCCCTCATTTGGAGGGTCCAAAGTTCCAGGGATTGCATATTTGGAGGCCCAAAGATGCATTTCAAGGGCCCACAGCATCATTTTTAAGCCCAAAGTCTGATTTGGAAGGACCGAAGCAACTATATAGAATTCAAATTTAATTTTCTAGGGTGCAGAGCCTCATTTTTACTTTCCAAAGTCTTACTCTTGTCTTACAAAGCCACATTTAGGCTCCAAACCCCACATTTTGACAGCCAAAGGCTCAATGTTAGTGTGCATACTCTCATTTCAGGCTCCAAAGCCTCTTTTTTTAGCATCCAGAC
The DNA here is from genome assembly GCF_964188355.1 of Buteo buteo. Lineage (NCBI taxonomy): Eukaryota > Metazoa > Chordata > Aves > Accipitriformes > Accipitridae > Buteo > Buteo buteo. Next base: position 543,264 of record NC_134203.1, read on the forward strand.
AAGCATCCTTAGGGTCCGAGACGCCTCTGGAGGGTCCAAGCCCTCATTTGGAGGGTCCAAAGTTCCAGGGTTTGCATATTTGGAGGTTCAAAGATGCATTTCAAGGGCCCAGAGCATCATTTTTAAGCCCAAAGTCTGATTTGGAAGGTCCAAAGCCTCATTGGTCGACTCCAAAACAAAATTTCTAGGGTGCAGAGCCTCATTTTTACTTTCCAAAGTCTTACTCTTGTCTTACAAAGCCACATTTTAGGCTCCAAACCCCACATTTTGACAGCCAAGGCCTCACTGTTAGTTTGCATAGTCTCATTTCAGGCTCCAAAGCCTCTTTTTTTAGCATCCAGACAGGCATCCTTAGGGTCCGAGCCGCCTCTGGAGGGTCCAAGCCCTCATTTGGAGGGTCCAAAGTTCCAGGGATTGCATATTTGGAGGTTCAAAAATGCATTTTAAGGGCCCAGAGCATCATTTTTAAGTGGAAAGCCGCATTGTTCGACTCCAAAAGCCACATTTCTAGGGTGCAGAGCCTCATTTTTACTTTCCAAAGTCTTACTCTTGTCTTACAAAGCCACATTTTAGGCTCCAAACCCCACATTTTGACAGCCAAAGGCTCACTGTTAGTTTGCATAGTCTCATTTCAGGCTCCAAGCCTCTTTTTTTAGCATCCAGACAGGCATCCTTAGGGTCCGAGACGCCTCTGGAGGGTCCAAGCCCTCATTTGGAGGGTCCAAAGTTCCAGGGTTTGCATATTTGGAGGTTCAAAGATGCATTTCAAGGGCCCAGAGCATCATTTTTAAGCCCAAAGACTAATTTGAAAGGTCCAAAGCCTCATTGGTCGACTCCAAAACAAAATTTCTAGGGTGCAGAGCCTCATTTTTACTTTCCAAAGTCTTACTCTTGTCTTATAAAGCCACATTTTAGGCTCCAAACCCCACATTTTTATGGCCAAAGGCTCACTGTCAGTGTGCATAGTCTCATTTCAGGCTCCAAAGCCTCTTTTTTTAGCATCCAGACAGGCATCCTTAGGGTCCGAGCCGCCTCTGGAGAGTCCAAGCCCTCATTTGGAGGGTCCAAAGTTCCAGCGTTTGCATATTTGGAGGTTCAAAGATGCATTTTAAGGGCCCAGAGCATCATTTTTAAGTGGAAAGCCGCATTGTTCGAGTCCAAATCAAAATTTCTAGGGTGCAGAGCCTCATTTTTACTTTCCAAAGTCTTACTCTTGTCTTACAAAGCCACATTTTAGGCTCCAAACCCCACATTTTGACAGCCAAAGGCTCACTGTTAGTGTGCATAGTCTCATTTCAGGCTCCAAAGCCTCTTTTTTTAGCATCCAGACAGGCATCCTTAGGGTCCGAGCCGCCTCTGGAGGGTCCAAGCCCTCATTTGGAGGTTCCAAAGTTCCAGGGATTGCATATTTGGAGGTTCAAAGATGCATTTAAAGGGCCCAGAGCATCATTTTTAAGCCCAAAGTCTGATTTGGAAGGCCCAAAGCAACTTTATACACTTCAAATCTAATTTTCTAGGGTGCAGAGCCTCATTTTTACTTTCCAAAGTCTTACTCTTGTCTTACAAAGCCTCATTTTAGGCTCCAAACCCCACATTTTTACGGCCAAAGGCTCACTGTTAGTGTGCATACTCTCATTTCGGGCTCCAAAGCCTCTTTTTTTAGCATCCAGACAGGCATCCTTAAGGTCCGAGCCGCCTCTGGAGGGTCCAAGCCCTCATTTGGAGGGTCCAAAGTTCCAGGGATTGCATATTTGGAGGTTCAAAGATGAATTTAAGGGACCACAGCATCATTTTTAAGTGGAAAGCCGCATTGTTCGAGTCCAAAGCCACATTTCTAGGGTGCAGAGCCTCATTTTTACTTTCCAAAGTCTTACTCTTGTCTTAGAAAGCCACATTTTAGGCTCCAAACCCCACATTTTGACAGCCAAAGGCTCACTGTTAGTGTGCATAGTCTCATTTCAGGCTCCAAAGCCTCTTTTTTTAGCATCCAGACAGGCATCCTTAGGGTCCGAGCCGCCTCTGGAGAGTCCAAGCCCTCATTTGGAGGGTCCAAAGTTCCAGGGATTGCATATTTGGAGGCCCAAAGATGCATTTCAAGGGCCCACAGCATCATTTTTAAGTGGAAAGCCGCAGTGTTCGACTCCAAATCAAAATTTCTAGGGTGCAGAGCCTCATTTTTACTTTCCAAAGTCTTACTCTTGTCTTACAAAGCCACATTTTAGGCTCCAAACCCCACATTTTGACAGCCAAAGGCTCACTGTTAGTGTGCATAGTCTCATTTCAGGCTCCAAAGCCTCTTTTTTTAGCATCCAGACAGGCATCCTTAGGGTCCAAGACGCATCTGGAGGGTCCAAGCCCTCATTTGGAGGTTCCAAAGTTCCAGGGATTGCATATTTGGAGGTTCAAAGATGCATTTAAAGGGCCCAGAGCATCATTTTTAAGCCCAAAGTCTGATTTGGAAGGCCCAAAGCAACTTTATACAATTCAAATCTAATTTTCTAGGGTGCAGAGCCTCATTTTTACTTTCCAAAGTCTTACTCTTGTCTTACAAAGCCTCATTTTAGGCTCCAAACCCCACATTTTTACGGCCAAAGGCTCACTGTTAGTGTGCATACTCTCATTTCGGGCTCCAAAGCCTCTTTTTTTAGCATCCAGACAGGCATCCTTAAGGTCCGAGCCGCCTCTGGAGGGTCCAAGCCCTCATTTGGAGGGTCCAAAGTTCCAGGGATTGCATATTTGGAGGTTCAAAGATGAATTTAAGGGACCACAGCATCATTTTTAAGTGGAAAGCCGCATTGTTCGAGTCCAAAGCCACATTTCTAGGGTGCAGAGCCTCATTTTTACTTTCCAAAGTCTTACTCTTGTCTTACAAAGCCACATTTTAGGCTCCAAACCCCACATTTTGACAGCCAAAGGCTCACTGTTAGTGTGCATACTCTCATTTCAGGCTCCAAAGCCTCTTTTTTTAGCATCCAGACAGGCATCCTTAGGGTCCGAGCCGCCTCTGGAGGGTCCAAGCCCTCATTTGGAGGGTCCAAAGTTCCAGGGATTGCATATTTGGAGGCCCAAAGATGCATTTCAAGGGCCCACAGCATCATTTTTAAGCCCAAAGTCTGATTTGGAAGGACCGAAGCAACTATATAGAATTCAAATTTAATTTTCTAGGGTGCAGAGCCTCATTTTTACTTTCCAAAGTCTTACTCTTGTCTTACAAAGCCACATTTAGGCTCCAAACCCCACATTTTGACAGCCAAAGGCTCAATGTTAGTGTGCATACTCTCATTTCAGGCTCCAAAGCCTCTTTTTTTAGCATCCAGACAAGCATCCTTAGGGTCCGAGACGCCTCTGGAGGGTCCAAGCCCTCATTTGGAGGGTCCAAAGTTCCAGGGTTTGCATATTTGGAGGTTCAAAGATGCATTTCAAGGGCCCAGAGCATCATTTTTAAGCCCAAAGTCTGATTTGGAAGGTCCAAAGCCTCATTGGTCGACTCCAAAACAAAATTTCTAGGGTGCAGAGCCTCATTTTTACTTTCCAAAGTCTTACTCTTGTCTTACAAAGCCACATTTTAGGCTCCAAACCCCACATTTTGACAGCCAAGGCCTCACTGTTAGTTTGCATAGTCTCATTTCAGGCTCCAAAGCCTCTTTTTTTAGCATCCAGACAGGCATCCTTAGGGTCCGAGCCGCCTCTGGAGGGTCCAAGCCCTCATTTGGAGGGTCCAAAGTTCCAGGGATTGCATATTTGGAGGTTCAAAAATGCATTTTAAGGGCCCAGAGCATCATTTTTAAGTGGAAAGCCGCAGTGTTCGACTCCAAAAGCCACATTTCTAGGGTGCAGAGCCTCATTTTTACTTTCCAAAGTCTTACTCTTGTCTTACAAAGCCACATTTTAGGCTCCAAACCCCACATTTTGACAGCCAAAGGCTCACTGTTAGTTTGCATAGTCTCATTTCAGGCTCCAAGCCTCTTTTTTTAGCATCCAGACAGGCATCCTTAGGGTCCGAGACGCCTCTGGAGGGTCCAAGCCCTCATTTGGAGGGTCCAAAGTTCCAGGGTTTGCATATTTGGAGGTTCAAAGATGCATTTCAAGGGCCCAGAGCATCATTTTTAAGCCCAAAGACTAATTTGAAAGGTCCAAAGCCTCATTGGTCGACTCCAAAACAAAATTTCTAGGGTGCAGAGCCTCATTTTTACTTTCCAAAGTCTTACTCTTGTCTTATAAAGCCACATTTTAGGCTCCAAACCCCACATTTTTATGGCCAAAGGCTCACTGTCAGTGTGCATAGTCTCATTTCAGGCTCCAAAGCCTCTTTTTTTAGCATCCAGACAGGCATCCTTAGGGTCCGAGCCGCCTCTGGAGAGTCCAAGCCCTCATTTGGAGGGTCCAAAGTTCCAGCGTTTGCATATTTGGAGGTTCAAAGATGCATTTTAAGGGCCCAGAGCATCATTTTTAAGTGGAAAGCCGCATTGTTCGAGTCCAAATCAAAATTTCTAGGGTGCAGAGCCTCATTTTTACTTTCCAAAGTCTTACTCTTGTCTTACAAAGCCACATTTTAGGCTCCAAACCCCACATTTTGACAGCCAAAGGCTCACTGTTAGTGTGCATAGTCTCATTTCAGGCTCCAAAGCCTCTTTTTTTAGCATCCAGACAGGCATCCTTAGGGTCCGAGCCGCCTCTGGAGGGTCCAAGCCCTCATTTGGAGGGTCCAAAGTTCCAGGGATTGCATATTTGGAGGCCCAAAGATGCATTTCAAGGGCCCACAGCATCATTTTTAAGCCCAAAGTCTGATTTGGAAGGACCGAAGCAACTATATAGAATTCAAATTTAATTTTCTAGGGTGCAGAGCCTCATTTTTACTTTCCAAAGTCTTACTCTTGTCTTACAAAGCCACATTTAGGCTCCAAACCCCACATTTTGACAGCCAAAGGCTCAATGTTAGTGTGCATACTCTCATTTCAGGCTCCAAAGCCTCTTTTTTTAGCATCCAGACAAGCATCCTTAGGGTCCGAGACGCCTCTGGAGGGTCCAAGCCCTCATTTGGAGGGTCCAAAGTTCCAGGGTTTGCATATTTGGAGGTTCAAAGATGCATTTCAAGGGCCCAGAGCATCATTTTTAAGCCCAAAGTCTGATTTGGAAGGTCCAAAGCCTCATTGGTCGACTCCAAAACAAAATTTCTAGGGTGCAGAGCCTCATTTTTACTTTCCAAAGTCTTACTCTTGTCTTACAAAGCCACATTTTAGGCTCCAAACCCCACATTTTGACAGCCAAGGCCTCACTGTTAGTTTGCATAGTCTCATTTCAGGCTCCAAAGCCTCTTTTTTTAGCATCCAGACAGGCATCCTTAGGGTCCGAGCCGCCTCTGGAGGGTCCAAGCCCTCATTTGGAGGGTCCAAAGTTCCAGGGATTGCATATTTGGAGGTTCAAAAATGCATTTTAAGGGCCCAGAGCATCATTTTTAAGTGGAAAGCCGCATTGTTCGACTCCAAAAGCCACATTTCTAGGGTGCAGAGCCTCATTTTTACTTTCCAAAGTCTTACTCTTGTCTTACAAAGCCACATTTTTCATTTCAAGGGCCCAGAGCATCATTTTTAAGCCCAAAGACTAATTTGAAAGGTCCAAAGCCTCATTGGTCGACTCCAAAACAAAATTTCTAGGGTGCAGAGCCTCATTTTTACTTTCCAAAGTCTTACTCTTGTCTTATAAAGCCACATTTTAGGCTCCAAACCCCACATTTTTATGGCCAAAGGCTCACTGTCAGTGTGCATAGTCTCATTTCAGGCTCCAAAGCCTCTTTTTTTAGCATCCAGACAGGCATCCTTAGGGTCCGAGCCGCCTCTGGAGAGTCCAAGCCCTCATTTGGAGGGTCCAAAGTTCCAGCGTTTGCATATTTGGAGGTTCAAAGATGCATTTTAAGGGCCCAGAGCATCATTTTTAAGTGGAAAGCCGCATTGTTCGAGTCCAAATCAAAATTTCTAGGGTGCAGAGCCTCATTTTTACTTTCCAAAGTCTTACTCTTGTCTTACAAAGCCACATTTTAGGCTCCAAACCCCACATTTTGACAGCCAAAGGCTCACTGTTAGTGTGCATAGTCTCATTTCAGGCTCCAAAGCCTCTTTTTTTAGCATCCAGACAGGCATCCTTAGGGTCCGAGCCGCCTCTGGAGGGTCCAAGCCCTCATTTGGAGGTTCCAAAGTTCCAGGGATTGCATATTTGGAGGTTCAAAGATGCATTTAAAGGGCCCAGAGCATCATTTTTAAGCCCAAAGTCTGATTTGGAAGGCCCAAAGCAACTTTATACACTTCAAATCTAATTTTCTAGGGTGCAGAGCCTCATTTTTACTTTCCAAAGTCTTACTCTTGTCTTACAAAGCCTCATTTTAGGCTCCAAACCCCACATTTTTACGGCCAAAGGCTCACTGTTAGTGTGCATACTCTCATTTCGGGCTCCAAAGCCTCTTTTTTTAGCATCCAGACAGGCATCCTTAAGGTCCGAGCCGCCTCTGGAGGGTCCAAGCCCTCATTTGGAGGGTCCAAAGTTCCAGGGATTGCATATTTGGAGGTTCAAAGATGAATTTAAGGGACCACAGCATCATTTTTAAGTGGAAAGCCGCATTGTTCGAGTCCAAAGCCACATTTCTAGGGTGCAGAGCCTCATTTTTACTTTCCAAAGTCTTACTCTTGTCTTAGAAAGCCACATTTTAGGCTCCAAACCCCACATTTTGACAGCCAAAGGCTCACTGTTAGTGTGCATAGTCTCATTTCAGGCTCCAAAGCCTCTTTTTTTAGCATCCAGACAGGCATCCTTAGGGTCCGAGCCGCCTCTGGAGAGTCCAAGCCCTCATTTGGAGGGTCCAAAGTTCCAGGGATTGCATATTTGGAGGCCCAAAGATGCATTTCAAGGGCCCACAGCATCATTTTTAAGCCCAAAGTCTGATTTGGAAGGACCGAAGCAACTATATAGAATTCAAATTTAATTTTCTAGGGTGCAGAGCCTCATTTTTACTTTCCAAAGTCTTACTCTTGTCTTACAAAGCCACATTTAGGCTCCAAACCCCACATTTTGACAGCCAAAGACTCACTGTTAGTGTGCATAGTCTCATTTCAGGCTCCAAAGCCTCTTTTTTTAGCATCCAGACAGGCATCCTTAGGGTCCGAGCCGCCTCTGGAGAGTCCAAGCCCTCATTTGGAGGGTCCAAAGTTCCAGCGTTTGCATATTTGGAGGTTCAAAGATGCATTTTAAGGGCCCAGAGCATCATTTTTAAGTGGAAAGCCGCAGTGTTCGACTCCAAATCAAAATTTCTAGGGTGCAGAGCCTCATTTTTACTTTCCAAAGTCTTACTCTTGTCTTACAAAGCCACATTTTAGGCTCCAAACCCCACATTTTGACAGCCAAAGGCTCACTGTTAGTGTGCATAGTCTCATTTCAGGCTCCAAAGCCTCTTTTTTTAGCATCCAGACAGGCATCCTTAGGGTCCAAGACGCATCTGGAGGGTCCAAGCCCTCATTTGGAGGTTCCAAAGTTCCAGGGATTGCATATTTGGAGGTTCAAAGATGCATTTAAAGGGCCCAGAGCATCATTTTTAAGCCCAAAGTCTGATTTGGAAGGCCCAAAGCAACTTTATACAATTCAAATCTAATTTTCTAGGGTGCAGAGCCTCATTTTTACTTTCCAAAGTCTTACTCTTGTCTTACAAAGCCTCATTTTAGGCTCCAAACCCCACATTTTTACGGCCAAAGGCTCACTGTTAGTGTGCATACTCTCATTTCGGGCTCCAAAGCCTCTTTTTTTAGCATCCAGACAGGCATCCTTAGGGTCCGAGCCGCCTCTGGAGGGTCCAAGCCCTCATTTGGAGCTTCCAAAGTTCCAGGGTTTGCATATTTGGAGGTTCAAAGATGCATTTCAAGGGCCCACAGCATCATTTTTAAGTGGAAAGCCGCATTGTTCGAGTCCAAAGCCACATTTCTAGGGTGCAGAGCCTCATTTTTACTTTCCAAAGTCTTACTCTTGTCTTACAAAGCCACATTTTAGGCTCCAAACCCCACATTTTGACAGCCAAAGGCTCACTGTTAGTGTGCATAGTCTCATTTCAGGCTCCAAAGCCTCTTTTTTTAGCATCCAGACAGGCATCCTTAGGGTCCGAGCCGCCTCTGGAGGGTCCAAGCCCTCATTTGGAGGGTCCAAAGTTCCAGGGATTGCATATTTGGAGGCCCAAAGATGCATTTCAAGGGCCCACAGCATCATTTTTAAGCCCAAAGTCTGATTTGGAAGGACCGAAGCAACTATATAGAATTCAAATTTAATTTTCTAGGGTGCAGAGCCTCATTTTTACTTTCCAAAGTCTTACTCTTGTCTTACAAAGCCACATTTAGGCTCCAAACCCCACATTTTGACAGCCAAAGACTCACTGTTAGTGTGCATAGTCTCATTTCAGGCTCCAAAGCCTCTTTTTTTAGCATCCAGACAGGCATCCTTAGGGTCCGAGCCACCTCTGGAGGGTCCAAGCCCTCATTTGGAGCTTCCAAAGTTCCAGGGTTTGTGCTTTTAAGGTTCAACGATGCATTTTAAGGACCCAGAGCATCATTTTTAAGTGGAAAGCCACATTGTTCAAGTCCAAAGCCACATTTCTAGGGTGCAGAGCCTCATTTTTACTTTCCAAAGTCTTACTCTTGTCTTACAAAGCCTCATTTTAGGCTCCAAACCCCACATTTTTATGGCCAAAGGCTCACTGTTAGTGTACATAGTCTCATTTCAGGCTCCAAGCCTCTTTTTTTAGCATCCAGACAGGCATCTTTAGGGTCCCAGCCACCTCTGGAGAGTCCAAGCCCTCCTTTGGATCTTCCAAAGTTCCAGAGTTTGAGCTTTTAAGGTTCAAAGATGCATTTTAAGTGCCCAGAGCATCATTTTTAAGCCCAAAGTCTGATTTGAAAGGTCCAAAGCCTCATTGGTCGAGTCCAAATCAAAATTTCTAGGGTCCAAAGCCTCATTTTTACTTTCCAAAGTCTTACTCTTGTCTTACAAAGCCACATTTTAGGCTCCAAACCCCACATTTTGACAGCCAAAGTCTCACTGTTAGTTTGCATAGTCTCATTTCAGGCTCCAAAACCTCTTTTTTTAGCATCCAGACAGGCATCCTTAGGGTCCAAGACGCCTCTGGAGGGTCCAAGCCCTCATTTGGAGGTTCCAAAGTTCCAGGGTTTGCATATTTGGAGGTTCAAAGATGCATTTCAAGGGCCCACAGCATCATTTTTAAGCCCAAAGTCTGATTTGGAAGGCCCAAAGCAACTTTATACAATTCAAATCTAATTTTCTAGGGTTCAGAGCCTCATTTTTACTTTCCAAAGTCTTACTCTTGTCTTACAAAGCCTCATTTTAGGCTCCAAACCCCACAATTTGACAGCCAAAGGCTCACTGTTAGTGTGCATAGTCTCATTTCAGGCTCCAAAGCCTCTTTTTTTAGCATCCAGACAGGCATCCTTGGGGTCCGAGCCACCTCTGGAGGGCCCAAGTCCTCATTTGGAGCTTCCAAAGTTCCAGGGTTTGTGCTTTTAAGGTTCAAAGTTGCATTTTAAGGGCCGAGAGCATCATTTTTAAGCCCAAAGTCTAATTTGAAAGGTCCAAAGCCTCATTGGTCGAGTCCAAATCAAAATTTCTAGGGTGCAGAGCCTCATTTTTACTTTCCAAAGTCTTACTCTTGTCTTACAAAGCCTCATTTTAGGCTCCAAACCCCACATTTTGACAGCCAAGGCCTCACTGTTAGTGTGCATAGTCTCATTTCAGGCTCCAAGCCTCTTTTTTTAGCATCCAAACAGGCATCCTTAGGGTCCGAGCCACCTCTGGAGAGTCCAAGCCCTCCTTTGGAGCTTCCAAAGTTCCAGAGTTTGTGCTTTTAAGGTTCAACGATGCATTTTAAGGACCCAGAGCATCATTTTTAAGTGGAAAGCCGCATTGTTCGACTCCAAAAGCCACATTTCTAGGGTGCAGAACCTCATATTACTTTCCAAAGTCTTACTCTTGTCTTACAAAGCCACATTTTAGGCTCCAAACCCCACATTTTGACAGCCAAAGGCTCACTGTTAGTGTGCATAGTCTCATTTCAGGCTCCAAAGCCTCTTTTTTTAGCATCCAGACAGGCATCCTTAGGGTCCGAGCCGCCTCTGGAGAGTCCAAGCCCTCATTTGGAGGGTCCAAAGTTCCAGGGTTTGCATATTTGGAGGTTCAAAGATGCATTTCAAGGGCCCAGAGCATCATTTTTCAGCCCAAAGTCTAATTTGAAAGGTCCAAAGCCTCATTGGTCGAGTCCAAATCAAAATTTCTAGGGTCCAAAGCCTCATTTTTACTTTCCAAAGTCTTACTCTTGTCTTACAAAGCCTCATTTTAGGCTCCAAACCCCACATTTTGACAGCCAAGGCCTCACTGTTAGTATGCATAGTCTCATTCCAGGCTCCAAAGCCTCTTTTTTTAGCATCCAGACAGGCATCCTTAGGGTCCAAGCCGCCTCTGGAGAGTCCAAGCCCTCATTTGGAGGTCCAAAGTTCCAGGGATTGCATATTTGGAGGTTCAAAAATGCATTTTAATGGCCCAGAGCATCATTTTTAAGTGGAAAGCCGCATTGTTCGAGTCCAAATCAAAATTTCTAGGGTGCAGAGCCTCATTTTTACTTTCCAAAGTCTTACTCTTGTCTTACAAAGCCACATTTTAGGCTCCAAACCCCACATTTTGACAGCCAAAGGCTCACTGTTAGTTTGCATAGTCTCATTTCAGGCTCCAAAGCCTCTTTTTTTAGCATCCAGACAGGCATCCTTAGGGTCCGAGACGCCTCTGGAGGGTCCAAGCCCTCATTTGGAGCTTCCAAAGTTCCAGGGTTTGCATATTTGGAGGTCCAAAGATGCATTTCAAGGGCCCACAGCATCATTTTTAAGCCCAAAGTCTGATTTGGAAGGCCCGAAGCAACAATATAGAATTCAAATTTAATTTTCTAGGGTGCAGAGCCTCATTTTTACTTTCCAAAGTCTTACTCTTGTCTTACAAAGCCACATTTTAGGCTCCAAACCCCACATTTTGACAGCCAAAGGCTCACTGTTAGTTTGCATAGTCTCATTTCAGGCTCCAAAGCCTCTTTTTTTAGCATCCAGACAGGCATCCTTAGGGTCCGAGCCGCCTCTGGAGGGTCCAAGCCCTCATTTGGAGGGTCCAAAGTTCCAGGGTTTGCATATTTGGAGGTTCAAAGATGCATTTCAAGGGCCCACAGCATCATTTTTAAGCCCAAAGTCTGATTTGAAAGGTCCAAAGCCTCATTGGTCGAGTCCAAAGCCACATTTCTAGGGTCCAAAGCCTCATTTTTACTTTCCAAAGTCTTACTCTTGTCTTACAAAGCCACATTTTAGGCTCCAAACCCCACATTTTGACAGCCAAAGGCTCACTGTTAGTGTGCATAGTCTCATTTCAGGCTCCAAAGCCTCTTTTTTTAGCATCCAGACAGGCATCCTTAGGGTCCGAGCCGCCTCTGGAGGGTCCAAGCCCTCATTTGGAGGATCCAAAGTTCCAGGGATTGCATATTTGGAGGTTCAAAGATGCATTTTAATGGCCCACAGCATCATTTTTAAGTGGAAAGCCGCATTGGTCGAGTCCAAATCAAAATTTCTAGGGTGCAGAGCCTCATTTTTACTTTCCAAAGTCTTACTCTTGTCTTACAAAGCCTCATTTTAGGCTCCAAACCCCACATTTTGACAGCCAAAGTCTCACTGTTAGTTTGCATAGTCTCATTTCAGGCTCCAAAACCTCTTTTTTTAGCATCCAGACAGGCATCCTTAGGGTCCAAGACGCCTCTGGAGGGTCCAAGCCCTCATTTGGAGGTTCCAAAGTTCCAGGGTTTGCATATTTGGAGGTTCAAAGATGCATTTCAAGGGCCCACAGCATCATTTTTAAGCCCAAAGTCTGATTTGGAAGGCCCAAAGCAACTTTATACAATTCAAATCTAATTTTCTAGGGTTCAGAGCCTCATTTTTACTTTCCAAAGTCTTACTCTTGTCTTACAAAGCCTCATTTTAGGCTCCAAACCCCACAATTTGACAGCCAAAGGCTCACTGTTAGTGTGCATAGTCTCATTTCAGGCTCCAAAGCCTCTTTTTTTAGCATCCAGACAGGCATCCTTGGGGTCCGAGCCACCTCTGGAGGGCCCAAGTCCTCATTTGGAGCTTCCAAAGTTCCAGGGTTTGTGCTTTTAAGGTTCAAAGTTGCATTTTAAGGGCCGAGAGCATCATTTTTAAGCCCAAAGTCTAATTTGAAAGGTCCAAAGCCTCATTGGTCGAGTCCAAATCAAAATTTCTAGGGTGCAGAGCCTCATTTTTACTTTCCAAAGTCTTACTCTTGTCTTACAAAGCCTCATTTTAGGCTCCAAACCCCACATTTTGACAGCCAAGGCCTCACTGTTAGTGTGCATAGTCTCATTTCAGGCTCCAAGCCTCTTTTTTTAGCATCCAAACAGGCATCCTTAGGGTCCGAGCCACCTCTGGAGAGTCCAAGCCCTCCTTTGGAGCTTCCAAAGTTCCAGAGTTTGTGCTTTTAAGGTTCAACGATGCATTTTAAGGACCCAGAGCATCATTTTTAAGTGGAAAGCCGCATTGTTCGACTCCAAAAGCCACATTTCTAGGGTGCAGAACCTCATATTACTTTCCAAAGTCTTACTCTTGTCTTACAAAGCCACATTTTAGGCTCCAAACCCCACATTTTGACAGCCAAAGGCTCACTGTTAGTGTGCATAGTCTCATTTCAGGCTCCAAAGCCTCTTTTTTTAGCATCCAGACAGGCATCCTTAGGGTCCGAGCCGCCTCTGGAGAGTCCAAGCCCTCATTTGGAGGGTCCAAAGTTCCAGGGTTTGCATATTTGGAGGTTCAAAGATGCATTTCAAGGGCCCAGAGCATCATTTTTCAGCCCAAAGTCTAATTTGAAAGGTCCAAAGCCTCATTGGTCGAGTCCAAATCAAAATTTCTAGGGTCCAAAGCCTCATTTTTACTTTCCAAAGTCTTACTCTTGTCTTACAAAGCCTCATTTTAGGCTCCAAACCCCACATTTTGACAGCCAAGGCCTCACTGTTAGTATGCATAGTCTCATTCCAGGCTCCAAAGCCTCTTTTTTTAGCATCCAGACAGGCATCCTTAGGGTCCAAGCCGCCTCTGGAGAGTCCAAGCCCTCATTTGGAGGTCCAAAGTTCCAGGGATTGCATATTTGGAGGTTCAAAAATGCATTTTAATGGCCCAGAGCATCATTTTTAAGTGGAAAGCCGCATTGTTCGAGTCCAAATCAAAATTTCTAGGGTGCAGAGCCTCATTTTTACTTTCCAAAGTCTTACTCTTGTCTTACAAAGCCACATTTTAGGCTCCAAACCCCACATTTTGACAGCCAAAGGCTCACTGTTAGTTTGCATAGTCTCATTTCAGGCTCCAAAGCCTCTTTTTTTAGCATCCAGACAGGCATCCTTAGGGTCCGAGACGCCTCTGGAGGGTCCAAGCCCTCATTTGGAGCTTCCAAAGTTCCAGGGTTTGCATATTTGGAGGTCCAAAGATGCATTTCAAGGGCCCACAGCATCATTTTTAAGCCCAAAGTCTGATTTGGAAGGCCCGAAGCAACAATATAGAATTCAAATTTAATTTTCTAGGGTGCAGAGCCTCATTTTTACTTTCCAAAGTCTTACTCTTGTCTTACAAAGCCACATTTTAGGCTCCAAACCCCACATTTTGACAGCCAAAGGCTCACTGTTAGTTTGCATAGTCTCATTTCAGGCTCCAAAGCCTCTTTTTTTAGCATCCAGACAGGCATCCTTAGGGTCCGAGCCGCCTCTGGAGGGTCCAAGCCCTCATTTGGAGGGTCCAAAGTTCCAGGGTTTGCATATTTGGAGGTTCAAAGATGCATTTCAAGGGCCCACAGCATCATTTTTAAGCCCAAAGTCTGATTTGAAAGGTCCAAAGCCTCATTGGTCGAGTCCAAAGCCACATTTCTAGGGTCCAAAGCCTCATTTTTACTTTCCAAAGTCTTACTCTTGTCTTACAAAGCCACATTTTAGGCTCCAAACCCCACATTTTGACAGCCAAAGGCTCACTGTTAGTGTGCATAGTCTCATTTCAGGCTCCAAAGCCTCTTTTTTTAGCATCCAGACAGGCATCCTTAGGGTCCGAGCCGCCTCTGGAGGGTCCAAGCCCTCATTTGGAGGATCCAAAGTTCCAGGGATTGCATATTTGGAGGTTCAAAGATGCATTTTAATGGCCCACAGCATCATTTTTAAGTGGAAAGCCGCATTGGTCGAGTCCAAATCAAAATTTCTAGGGTGCAGAGCCTCATTTTTACTTTCCAAAGTCTTACTCTTGTCTTACAAAGCCTCATTTTAGGCTCCAAACGCCACATTTTGACAGCCAAAGGCTCACTGTTAGTGTGCATAGTCTCATTTCAGGCTCCAAAGCCTCTTTTTTTAGCATCCAGACAGGCATCCTTAGGGTCCGAGCCACCTCTGGAGGGTCCAAGCCCTCCTTTGGAGGGTCCAGAGTTCCAGGGTTTGCATATTTGGAGGTTCAAAGATGCATTTTAAGGGCCCACAGCATCATTTTTAAGCCCAAAGTCCGATTTGAAAGGTCCAAAGCCTCATTGGTCGACTCCAAAGCCACATTTCTAGGGTGCAGAGCCTCATTTTTACTTTCCAAAGTCTTACTCTTGTCTTACAAAGCCACATTTTAGGCTCCAAACCCCACAGTTTTATGGCCAAAGGCTCACTGTTAGTGTGCATAGTCTCATTTCAGGCTCCAAAGCCTCTTTTTTTAGCATCCAAACAGGCATCCTTAGGGTCCGAGACGCCTCTGGAGGGCCCAAGCCCTCATTTGGAGGGTCCAAAGTTCCAGGGTTTGCATATTTGGAGGTTCAAAGATGCATTTTAAGGGACCACAGCATCATTTTTAAGCCCAAAGTCTGATTTGGAAGGCCCGAAGCAACTATATAGAATTCAAATTTAATTTTCTAGGGTGCAGAGCCTCATTTTTACTTTCCAAAGTCTTACTCTTGTCTTACAAAGCCACATTTTAGGCTCCAAACCCCACATTTTGACAGCCAAAGGCTCACTGTTAGTGTGCATAATCTCATTTCAGGCTCCAAAGCCTCTTTTTTTAGCATCCAGACAGGCATCCTTAGGGTCCGAGCCGCCTCTGGAGAGTCCAAGCCCTCATTTGGAGGGTCCAAAGTTCCAGGGTTTGCATATTTGGAGGTTCAAAGATGCATTTCAAGGGCCCAGAGCATCATTTTTCAGCCCAAAGTCTAATTTGAAAGGTCCAAAGCCTCATTGGTCGAGTCCAAATCAAAATTTCTAGGGTCCAAAGCCTCATTTTTACTTTCCAAAGTCTTACTCTTGTCTTACAAAGCCTCATTTTAGGCTCCAAACCCCACATTTTGACAGCCAAGGCCTCACTGTTAGTATGCATAGTCTCATTCCAGGCTCCAAAGCCTCTTTTTTTAGCATCCAGACAGGCATCCTTAGGGTCCAAGCCGCCTCTGGAGAGTCCAAGCCCTCATTTGGAGGTCCAAAGTTCCAGGGATTGCATATTTGGAGGTTCAAAAATGCATTTTAATGGCCCAGAGCATCATTTTTAAGTGGAAAGCCGCATTGTTCGAGTCCAAATCAAAATTTCTAGGGTGCAGAGCCTCATTTTTACTTTCCAAAGTCTTACTCTTGTCTTACAAAGCCACATTTTAGGCTCCAAACCCCACATTTTGACAGCCAAAGGCTCACTGTTAGTTTGCATAGTCTCATTTCAGGCTCCAAAGCCTCTTTTTTTAGCATCCAGACAGGCATCCTTAGGGTCCGAGACGCCTCTGGAGGGTCCAAGCCCTCATTTGGAGCTTCCAAAGTTCCAGGGTTTGCATATTTGGAGGTCCAAAGATGCATTTCAAGGGCCCACAGCATCATTTTTAAGCCCAAAGTCTGATTTGGAAGGCCCGAAGCAACAATATAGAATTCAAATTTAATTTTCTAGGGTGCAGAGCCTCATTTTTACTTTCCAAAGTCTTACTCTTGTCTTACAAAGCCACATTTTAGGCTCCAAACCCCACATTTTGACAGCCAAAGGCTCACTGTTAGTTTGCATAGTCTCATTTCAGGCTCCAAAGCCTCTTTTTTTAGCATCCAGACAGGCATCCTTAGGGTCCGAGCCGCCTCTGGAGGGTCCAAGCCCTCATTTGGAGGGTCCAAAGTTCCAGGGTTTGCATATTTGGAGGTTCAAAGATGCATTTCAAGGGCCCACAGCATCATTTTTAAGCCCAAAGTCTGATTTGAAAGGTCCAAAGCCTCATTGGTCGAGTCCAAAGCCACATTTCTAGGGTCCAAAGCCTCATTTTTACTTTCCAAAGTCTTACTCTTGTCTTACAAAGCCACATTTTAGGCTCCAAACCCCACATTTTGACAGCCAAAGGCTCACTGTTAGTGTGCATAGTCTCATTTCAGGCTCCAAAGCCTCTTTTTTTAGCATCCAGACAGGCATCCTTAGGGTCCGAGCCGCCTCTGGAGGGTCCAAGCCCTCATTTGGAGGATCCAAAGTTCCAGGGATTGCATATTTGGAGGTTCAAAGATGCATTTTAATGGCCCACAGCATCATTTTTAAGTGGAAAGCCGCATTGGTCGAGTCCAAATCAAAATTTCTAGGGTGCAGAGCCTCATTTTTACTTTCCAAAGTCTTACTCTTGTCTTACAAAGCCTCATTTTAGGCTCCAAACGCCACATTTTGACAGCCAAAGGCTCACTGTTAGTGTGCATAGTCTCATTTCAGGCTCCAAAGCCTCTTTTTTTAGCATCCAGACAGGCATCCTTAGGGTCCGAGCCACCTCTGGAGGGTCCAAGCCCTCCTTTGGAGGGTCCAGAGTTCCAGGGTTTGCATATTTGGAGGTTCAAAGATGCATTTTAAGGGCCCACAGCATCATTTTTAAGCCCAAAGTCCGATTTGAAAGGTCCAAAGCCTCATTGGTCGACTCCAAAGCCACATTTCTAGGGTGCAGAGCCTCATTTTTACTTTCCAAAGTCTTACTCTTGTCTTACAAAGCCACATTTTAGGCTCCAAACCCCACATTTTGACAGCCAAAGGCTCACTGTTAGTGTGCATAGTCTCATTTCAGGCTCCAAAGCCTCTTTTTTTAGCATCCAAACAGGCATCCTTAGGGTCCGAGACGCCTCTGGAGGGCCCAAGCCCTCATTTGGAGGGTCCAAAGTTCCAGGGTTTGCATATTTGGAGGTTCAAAGATGCATTTTAAGGGACCACAGCATCATTTTTAAGCCCAAAGTCTGATTTGGAAGGCCCGAAGCAACTATATAGAATTCAAATTTAATTTTCTAGGGTGCAGAGCCTCATTTTTACTTTCCAAAGTCTTACTCTTGTCTTACAAAGCCACATTTTAGGCTCCAAACCTCACATTTTAACAGCCAAAGACTCACTGTTAGTGTGCATAGTCTCATTTCAGGCTCCAAAGCCTCTTTTTTTAGCATCCAGACAGGCATCCTTAGGGTCCGAGCCGCCTCTGGAGGGTCCAAGCCCTCATTTGGAGGGTCCAAAGTTCCAGGGTTTGCATATTTGGAGGTTCAAAGATGCATTTCAAGGGCCCAGAGCATCATTTTTAAGCCCAAAGTCTGATTTGGAAGGCCCAAAGCCACTTTATAGAATTCAAACCTAATTTATAGGGTGCAGAGCCTCATTTTTACTTTCCAAAGTCTTACTCTTGTCTTACAAAGCCTCATTTTAGGCTCCAAACGCCACATTTTGACAGCCAAAGGCTCACTGTTAGTTTGCATAGTCTCATTTCAGGCTCCAAAGCCTCTTTTTTTAGCATCCAGACAGGCATCCTTAGGGTCCGAGCCACCTCTGGAGGGTCCAAGCCCTCATTTGGAGCTTCCAAAGTTACAGGGTTTGTGCTTTTAAGGTTCAACGATGCATTTTAAGGACCCAGAGCATCATTTTTAAGTGGAAAGCCACATTGTTCAAGTCCAAAGCCACATTTCTAGGGTCCAAAGCCTCATTTTTACTTTCCAAAGTCTTACTCTTGTCTTACAAAGCCACATTTTAGGCTCCAAACCCCACATTTTGACAGCCAAAGGCTCACTGTCAGTGTGCATAGTCTCATTTCAGGCTCCAAGCCTCTTTTTTTAGCATCCAGACAGGCATCCTTAGGGTCCGAGCCACCTCTGGAGAGTCCAAGCCCTCCTTTGGAGCTTCCAAAGTTCCAGAGTTTGTGCTTTTAAGGTTCAAAGATGCATTTTAAGTGCCCAGAGCATCATTTTTAAGCCCAAAGTCTGATTTGAAAGGTCCAAAGCCTCATTGTTCGAGTCCAAACCCACATTTCTAGGGTGCAGAGCCTCATTTTTACTTTCCAAAGTCTTACTCTTGTCTTACAAAGCCACATTTTAGGCTCCAAACCCCACATTTTGACAGCCAAAGGCTCAATGTTAGTGTGCATACTCTCATTTCAGGCTCCAAAGCCTCTTTTTTTAGCATCCAGACAAGCATCCTTAGGGTCCGAGACGCCTCTGGAGGGTCCAAGCCCTCATTTGGAGGGTCCAAAGTTCCAGGGTTTGCATATTTGGAGGTTCAAAGATGCATTTCAAGGGCCCAGAGCATCATTTTTAAGCCCAAAGTCTGATTTGGAAGGTCCAAAGCCTCATTGGTCGACTCCAAAACAAAATTTCTAGGGTGCAGAGCCTCATTTTTACTTTCCAAAGTCTTACTCTTGTCTTACAAAGCCACATTTTAGGCTCCAAACCCCACATTTTGACAGCCAAGGCCTCACTGTTAGTTTGCATAGTCTCATTTCAGGCTCCAAAGCCTCTTTTTTTAGCATCCAGACAGGCATCCTTAGGGTCCGAGCCGCCTCTGGAGGGTCCAAGCCCTCATTTGGAGGGTCCAAAGTTCCAGGGATTGCATATTTGGAGGTTCAAAAATGCATTTTAAGGGCCCAGAGCATCATTTTTAAGTGGAAAGCCGCATTGGTCGACTCCAAAAGCCACATTTCTAGGGTGCAGAGCCTCATTTTTACTTTCCAAAGTCTTACTCTTGTCTTACAAAGCCACATTTTAGGCTCCAAACCCCACATTTTGACAGCCAAAGGCTCACTGTTAGTTTGCATAGTCTCATTTCAGGCTCCAAGCCTCTTTTTTTAGCATCCAGACAGGCATCCTTAGGGTCCGAGACGCCTCTGGAGGGTCCAAGCCCTCATTTGGAGGGTCCAAAGTTCCAGGGTTTGCATATTTGGAGGTTCAAAGATGCATTTCAAGGGCCCAGAGCATCATTTTTAAGCCCAAAGACTAATTTGAAAGGTCCAAAGCCTCATTGGTCGACTCCAAAACAAAATTTCTAGGGTGCAGAGCCTCATTTTTACTTTCCAAAGTCTTACTCTTGTCTTATAAAGCCACATTTTAGGCTCCAAACCCCACATTTTTATGGCCAAAGGCTCACTGTCAGTGTGCATAGTCTCATTTCAGGCTCCAAAGCCTCTTTTTTTAGCATCCAGACAGGCATCCTTAGGGTCCGAGCCGCCTCTGGAGAGTCCAAGCCCTCATTTGGAGGGTCCAAAGTTCCAGCGTTTGCATATTTGGAGGTTCAAAGATGCATTTTAAGGGCCCAGAGCATCATTTTTAAGTGGAAAGCCGCAGTGTTCGACTCCAAATCAAAATTTCTAGGGTGCAGAGCCTCATTTTTACTTTCCAAAGTCTTACTCTTGTCTTACAAAGCCACATTTTAGGCTCCAAACCCCACATTTTGACAGCCAAAGGCTCACTGTTAGTGTGCATAGTCTCATTTCAGGCTCCAAAGCCTCTTTTTTTAGCATCCAGACAGGCATCCTTAGGGTCCGAGCCGCCTCTGGAGGGTCCAAGCCCTCATTTGGAGGTTCCAAAGTTCCAGGGATTGCATATTTGGAGGTTCAAAGATGCATTTAAAGGGCCCAGAGCATCATTTTTAAGCCCAAAGTCTGATTTGGAAGGCCCAAAGCAACTTTATACAATTCAAATCTAATTTTCTAGGGTGCAGAGCCTCATTTTTACTTTCCAAAGTCTTACTCTTGTCTTACAAAGCCTCATTTTAGGCTCCAAACCCCACATTTTTACGGCCAAAGGCTCACTGTTAGTGTGCATACTCTCATTTCGGGCTCCAAAGCCTCTTTTTTTAGCATCCAGACAGGCATCCTTAAGGTCCGAGCCGCCTCTGGAGGGTCCAAGCCCTCATTTGGAGGGTCCAAAGTTCCAGGGATTGCATATTTGGAGGTTCAAAGATGAATTTAAGGGACCACAGCATCATTTTTAAGTGGAAAGCCGCATTGTTCGAGTCCAAAGCCACATTTCTAGGGTGCAGAGCCTCATTTTTACTTTCCAAAGTCTTACTCTTGTCTTAGAAAGCCACATTTTAGGCTCCAAACCCCACATTTTGACAGCCAAAGGCTCACTGTTAGTGTGCATAGTCTCATTTCAGGCTCCAAAGCCTCTTTTTTTAGCATCCAGACAGGCATCCTTAGGGTCCGAGCCGCCTCTGGAGAGTCCAAGCCCTCATTTGGAGGGTCCAAAGTTCCAGGGATTGCATATTTGGAGGCCCAAAGATGCATTTCAAGGGCCCACAGCATCATTTTTAAGTGGAAAGCCGCAGTGTTCGACTCCAAATCAAAATTTCTAGGGTGCAGAGCCTCATTTTTACTTTCCAAAGTCTTACTCTTGTCTTACAAAGCCACATTTTAGGCTCCAAACCCCACATTTTGACAGCCAAAGGCTCACTGTTAGTGTGCATAGTCTCATTTCAGGCTCCAAAGCCTCTTTTTTTAGCATCCAGACAGGCATCCTTAGGGTCCAAGACGCATCTGGAGGGTCCAAGCCCTCATTTGGAGGTTCCAAAGTTCCAGGGATTGCATATTTGGAGGTTCAAAGATGCATTTAAAGGGCCCAGAGCATCATTTTTAAGCCCAAAGTCTGATTTGGAAGGCCCAAAGCAACTTTATACAATTCAAATCTAATTTTCTAGGGTGCAGAGCCTCATTTTTACTTTCCAAAGTCTTACTCTTGTCTTACAAAGCCTCATTTTAGGCTCCAAACCCCACATTTTTACGGCCAAAGGCTCACTGTTAGTGTGCATACTCTCATTTCGGGCTCCAAAGCCTCTTTTTTTAGCATCCAGACAGGCATCCTTAAGGTCCGAGCCGCCTCTGGAGGGTCCAAGCCCTCATTTGGAGGTTCCAAAGTTCCAGGGATTGCATATTTGGAGGTTCAAAGATGAATTTAAGGGACCACAGCATCATTTTTAAGTGGAAAGCCGCATTGTTCGAGTCCAAAGCCACATTTCTAGGGTGCAGAGCCTCATTTTTACTTTCCAAAGTCTTACTCTTGTCTTACAAAGCCACATTTTAGGCTCCAAACCCCACATTTTGACAGCCAAAGGCTCACTGTTAGTGTGCATAGTCTCATTTCAGGCTCCAAAGCCTCTTTTTTTAGCATCCAGACAGGCATCCTTAGGGTCCGAGCCGCCTCTGGAGGGTCCAAGCCCTCATTTGGAGGGTCCAAAGTTCCAGGGATTGCATATTTGGAGGCCCAAAGATGCATTTCAAGGGCCCACAGCATCATTTTTAAGCCCAAAGTCTGATTTGGAAGGACCGAAGCAACTATATAGAATTCAAATTTAATTTTCTAGGGTGCAGAGCCTCATTTTTACTTTCCAAAGTCTTACTCTTGTCTTACAAAGCCACATTTAGGCTCCAAACCCCACATTTTGACAGCCAAAGGCTCAATGTTAGTGTGCATACTCTCATTTCAGGCTCCAAAGCCTCTTTTTTTAGCATCCAGACAAGCATCCTTAGGGTCCGAGACGCCTCTGGAGGGTCCAAGCCCTCATTTGGAGGGTCCAAAGTTCCAGGGATTGCATATTTGGAGGTTCAAAAATGCATTTTAAGGGCCCAGAGCATCATTTTTAAGTGGAAAGCCGCATTGTTCGACTCCAAAAGCCACATTTCTAGGGTGCAGAGCCTCATTTTTACTTTCCAAAGTCTTACTCTTGTCTTACAAAGCCACATTTTAGGCTCCAAACCCCACATTTTGACAGCCAAAGGCTCACTGTTAGTTTGCATAGTCTCATTTCAGGCTCCAAGCCTCTTTTTTTAGCATCCAGACAGGCATCCTTAGGGTCCGAGACGCCTCTGGAGGGTCCAAGCCCTCATTTGGAGGGTCCAAAGTTCCAGGGTTTGCATATTTGGAGGTTCAAAGATGCATTTCAAGGGCCCAGAGCATCATTTTTAAGCCCAAAGACTAATTTGAAAGGTCCAAAGCCTCATTGGTCGACTCCAAAACAAAATTTCTAGGGTGCAGAGCCTCATTTTTACTTTCCAAAGTCTTACTCTTGTCTTATAAAGCCACATTTTAGGCTCCAAACCCCACATTTTTATGGCCAAAGGCTCACTGTCAGTGTGCATAGTCTCATTTCAGGCTCCAAAGCCTCTTTTTTTAGCATCCAGACAGGCATCCTTAGGGTCCGAGCCGCCTCTGGAGAGTCCAAGCCCTCATTTGGAGGGTCCAAAGTTCCAGCGTTTGCATATTTGGAGGTTCAAAGATGCATTTTAAGGGCCCAGAGCATCATTTTTAAGTGGAAAGCCGCAGTGTTCGACTCCAAATCAAAATTTCTAGGGTGCAGAGCCTCATTTTTACTTTCCAAAGTCTTACTCTTGTCTTACAAAGCCACATTTTAGGCTCCAAACCCCACATTTTGACAGCCAAAGGCTCACTGTTAGTGTGCATAGTCTCATTTCAGGCTCCAAAGCCTCTTTTTTTAGCATCCAGACAGGCATCCTTAGGGTCCGAGCCGCCTCTGGAGGGTCCAAGCCCTCATTTGGAGGTTCCAAAGTTCCAGGGATTGCATATTTGGAGGTTCAAAGATGCATTTAAAGGGCCCAGAGCATCATTTTTAAGCCCAAAGTCTGATTTGGAAGGCCCAAAGCAACTTTATACACTTCAAATCTAATTTTCTAGGGTGCAGAGCCTCATTTTTACTTTCCAAAGTCTTACTCTTGTCTTACAAAGCCTCATTTTAGGCTCCAAACCCCACATTTTTACGGCCAAAGGCTCACTGTTAGTGTGCATACTCTCATTTCGGGCTCCAAAGCCTCTTTTTTTAGCATCCAGACAGGCATCCTTAAGGTCCGAGCCGCCTCTGGAGGGTCCAAGCCCTCATTTGGAGGGTCCAAAGTTCCAGGGATTGCATATTTGGAGGTTCAAAGATGAATTTAAGGGACCACAGCATCATTTTTAAGTGGAAAGCCGCATTGTTCGAGTCCAAAGCCACATTTCTAGGGTGCAGAGCCTCATTTTTACTTTCCAAAGTCTTACTCTTGTCTTAGAAAGCCACATTTTAGGCTCCAAACCCCACATTTTGACAGCCAAAGGCTCACTGTTAGTGTGCATAGTCTCATTTCAGGCTCCAAAGCCTCTTTTTTTAGCATCCAGACAGGCATCCTTAGGGTCCGAGCCGCCTCTGGAGAGTCCAAGCCCTCATTTGGAGGGTCCAAAGTTCCAGGGATTGCATATTTGGAGGCCCAAAGATGCATTTCAAGGGCCCACAGCATCATTTTTAAGCCCAAAGTCTGATTTGGAAGGACCGAAGCAACTATATAGAATTCAAATTTAATTTTCTAGGGTGCAGAGCCTCATTTTTACTTTCCAAAGTCTTACTCTTGTCTTACAAAGCCACATTTAGGCTCCAAACCCCACATTTTGACAGCCAAAGACTCACTGTTAGTGTGCATAGTCTCATTTCAGGCTCCAAAGCCTCTTTTTTTAGCATCCAGACAGGCATCCTTAGGGTCCGAGCCGCCTCTGGAGAGTCCAAGCCCTCATTTGGAGGGTCCAAAGTTCCAGCGTTTGCATATTTGGAGGTTCAAAGATGCATTTTAAGGGCCCAGAGCATCATTTTTAAGTGGAAAGCCGCAGTGTTCGACTCCAAATCAAAATTTCTAGGGTGCAGAGCCTCATTTTTACTTTCCAAAGTCTTACTCTTGTCTTACAAAGCCACATTTTAGGCTCCAAACCCCACATTTTGACAGCCAAAGGCTCACTGTTAGTGTGCATAGTCTCATTTCAGGCTCCAAAGCCTCTTTTTTTAGCATCCAGACAGGCATCCTTAGGGTCCAAGACGCATCTGGAGGGTCCAAGCCCTCATTTGGAGGTTCCAAAGTTCCAGGGATTGCATATTTGGAGGTTCAAAGATGCATTTAAAGGGCCCAGAGCATCATTTTTAAGCCCAAAGTCTGATTTGGAAGGCCCAAAGCAACTTTATACAATTCAAATCTAATTTTCTAGGGTGCAGAGCCTCATTTTTACTTTCCAAAGTCTTACTCTTGTCTTACAAAGCCTCATTTTAGGCTCCAAACCCCACATTTTTACGGCCAAAGGCTCACTGTTAGTGTGCATACTCTCATTTCGGGCTCCAAAGCCTCTTTTTTTAGCATCCAGACAGGCATCCTTAGGGTCCGAGCCGCCTCTGGAGGGTCCAAGCCCTCATTTGGAGCTTCCAAAGTTCCAGGGTTTGCATATTTGGAGGTTCAAAGATGCATTTCAAGGGCCCACAGCATCATTTTTAAGTGGAAAGCCGCATTGTTCGAGTCCAAAGCCACATTTCTAGGGTGCAGAGCCTCATTTTTACTTTCCAAAGTCTTACTCTTGTCTTACAAAGCCACATTTTAGGCTCCAAACCCCACATTTTGACAGCCAAAGGCTCACTGTTAGTGTGCATAGTCTCATTTCAGGCTCCAAAGCCTCTTTTTTTAGCATCCAGACAGGCATCCTTAGGGTCCGAGCCGCCTCTGGAGGGTCCAAGCCCTCATTTGGAGGGTCCAAAGTTCCAGGGATTGCATATTTGGAGGCCCAAAGATGCATTTCAAGGGCCCACAGCATCATTTTTAAGCCCAAAGTCTGATTTGGAAGGACCGAAGCAACTATATAGAATTCAAATTTAATTTTCTAGGGTGCAGAGCCTCATTTTTACTTTCCAAAGTCTTACTCTTGTCTTACAAAGCCACATTTAGGCTCCAAACCCCACATTTTGACAGCCAAAGACTCACTGTTAGTGTGCATAGTCTCATTTCAGGCTCCAAAGCCTCTTTTTTTAGCATCCAGACAGGCATCCTTAGGGTCCGAGCCACCTCTGGAGGGTCCAAGCCCTCATTTGGAGCTTCCAAAGTTCCAGGGTTTGTGCTTTTAAGGTTCAACGATGCATTTTAAGGACCCAGAGCATCATTTTTAAGTGGAAAGCCACATTGTTCAAGTCCAAAGCCACATTTCTAGGGTGCAGAGCCTCATTTTTACTTTCCAAAGTCTTACTCTTGTCTTACAAAGCCTCATTTTAGGCTCCAAACCCCACATTTTTATGGCCAAAGGCTCACTGTTAGTGTACATAGTCTCATTTCAGGCTCCAAGCCTCTTTTTTTAGCATCCAGACAGGCATCTTTAGGGTCCCAGCCACCTCTGGAGAGTCCAAGCCCTCCTTTGGATCTTCCAAAGTTCCAGAGTTTGAGCTTTTAAGGTTCAAAGATGCATTTTAAGTGCCCAGAGCATCATTTTTAAGCCCAAAGTCTGATTTGAAAGGTCCAAAGCCTCATTGGTCGAGTCCAAATCAAAATTTCTAGGGTCCAAAGCCTCATTTTTACTTTCCAAAGTCTTACTCTTGTCTTACAAAGCCACATTTTAGGCTCCAAACCCCACATTTTGACAGCCAAAGTCTCACTGTTAGTTTGCATAGTCTCATTTCAGGCTCCAAAACCTCTTTTTTTAGCATCCAGACAGGCATCCTTAGGGTCCAAGACGCCTCTGGAGGGTCCAAGCCCTCATTTGGAGGTTCGAAAGTTCCAGGGTTTGCATATTTGGAGGTTCAAAGATGCATTTCAAGGGCCCACAGCATCATTTTTAAGCCCAAAGTCTGATTTGGAAGGCCCAAAGCAACTTTATACAATTCAAATCTAATTTTCTAGGGTTCAGAGCCTCATTTTTACTTTCCAAAGTCTTACTCTTGTCTTACAAAGCCTCATTTTAGGCTCCAAACCCCACAATTTGACAGCCAAAGGCTCACTGTTAGTGTGCATAGTCTCATTTCAGGCTCCAAAGCCTCTTTTTTTAGCATCCAGACAGGCATCCTTAGGGTCCGAGCCGCCTCTGGAGAGTCCAAGCCCTCATTTGGAGGGTCCAAAGTTCCAGGGTTTGCATATTTGGAGGTTCAAAGATGCATTTCAAGAGCCCAGAGCATCATTTTTCAGCCCAAAGTCTAATTTGAAAGGTCCAAAGCCTCATTGGTCGAGTCCAAATCAAAATTTCTAGGGTCCAAAGCCTCATTTTTACTTTCCAAAGTCTTACTCTTGTCTTACAAAGCCACATTTTAGGCTCCAAACCCCACATTTTGACAGCCAAGGCCTCACTGTTAGTTTGCATATTCTCATTCCAGGCTCCAAAGCCTCTTTTTTTAGCATCCAGACAGGCATCCTTAGGGTCCAAGCCGCCTCTGGAGAGTCCAAGCCCTCATTTGGAGGGTCCAAAGTTCCAGGGATTGCATATTTGGAGGTTCAAAAATGCATTTTAATGGCCCAGAGCATCATTTTTAAGTGGAAAGCCTCATTGTTCGAGTCCAAATCAAAATTTCTAGGGTGCAGAGCCTCATTTTTACTTTCCAAAGTCTTACTCTTGTCTTACAAAGCCACATTTTAGGCTCCAAACCCCACATTTTGACAGCCAAAGGCTCACTGTTAGTTTGCATAGTCTCATTTCAGGCTCCAAAGCCTCTTTTTTTAGCATCCAGACAGGCATCCTTAGGGTCCGAGACGCCTCTGGAGAGTCCAAGCCCTCATTTGGAGCTTCCAAAGTTCCAGGGTTTGCATATTTGGAGGTCCAAAGATGCATTTCAAGGGCCCACAGCATCATTTTTAAGCCCAAAGTCTGATTTGGAAGGCCCGAAGCAACAATATAGAATTCAAATTTAATTTTCTAGGGTGCAGAGCCTCATTTTTACTTTCCAAAGTCTTACTCTTGTCTTACAAAGCCACATTTTAGGCTCCAAACCCCACATTTTGACAGCCAAAGGCTCACTGTTAGTTTGCATAGTCTCATTTCAGGCTCCAAAGCCTCTTTTTTTAGCATCCAGACAGGCATCCTTAGGGTCCGAGACGCCTCTGGAGGGTCCAAGCCCTCATTTGGAGGGTCCAAAGTTCCAGGGTTTGCATATTTGGAGGTTCAAAGATGCATTTCAAGGGCCCACAGCATCATTTTTAAGCCCAAAGTCTGATTTGAAAGGTCCAAAGCCTCATTGGTCGAGTCCAAAGCCACATTTCTAGGGTCCAAAGCCTCATTTTTACTTTCCAAAGTCTTACTCTTGTCTTACAAAGCCACATTTTAGGCTCCAAACCCCACATTTTGACAGCCAAAGGCTCACTGTTAGTGTGCATAGTCTCATTTCAGGCTCCAAAGCCTCTTTTTTTAGCATCCAGACAGGCATCCTTAGGGTCCGAGCCGCCTCTGGAGGGTCCAAGCCCTCATTTGGAGGGTCTAAAGTTCCAGGGATTGCATATTTGGAGGTTCAAAGATGCATTTTAATGGCCCACAGCATCATTTTTAAGTGGAAAGCCGCATTGGTCGAGTCCAAATCAAAATTTCTAGGGTGCAGAGCCTCATTTTTACTTTCCAAAGTCTTACTCTTGTCTTACAAAGCCTCATTTTAGGCTCCAAACCCCACATTTTGACAGCCAAAGGCTCACTGTTAGTGTGCATAGTCTCATTTCAGGCTCCAAAGCCTCTTTTTTTAGCATCCAGACAGGCATCCTTAGGGTCCGAGCCGCCTCTGGAGGGTCCAAGCCCTCCTTTGGAGGGTCCAGAGTTCCAGGGATTGCATATTTGGAGGTTCAAAGATGCATTTTAAGGGCCCACAGCATCATTTTTAAGCCCAAAGTCCGATTTGAAAGGTCCAAAGCCTCATTGGTCGACTCCAAAGCCACATTTCTAGGGTGCAGAGCCTCATTTTTACTTTCCAAAGTCTTACTCTTGTCTTACAAAGCCACATTTTAGGCTCCAAACCCCACAGTTTTATGGCCAAAGGCTCACTGTTAGTGTGCATAGTCTCATTTCAGGCTCCAAAGCCTCTTTTTTTAGCATCCAGACAGGCATCCTTAGGGTCCGAGCCGCCTCTGGAGGGCCCAAGCCCTCATTTGGAGGGTCCAAAGTTCCAGGGTTTGCATATTTGGAGGTTCAAAGATGCATTTCAAGGGCCCAGAGCATAATTTTAAGCCCAAAGTCTGATTTGGAAGGCCCAAAGCCACTTTATATAATTCAAATCAAAATTTCTAGGGTGCAGAGCCTCATTTTTACTTTCCAAAGTCTTACTCTTGTCTTACAAAGCCACATTTTAGGCTCCAAACCCCACATTTTTATGGCAAAAAGGCTCACTGTTAGTTTGCATAGTCTCATTTCAGGCTCTAAAGCCTCTTTTTTTAGTATCCAGACAGGCATCCTTAGGGTCCGAGCCGCCTCTGGAGGGTCCAAGCCCTCATTTGGTGCTTCCAAAGTTCCAGGGTTTGTGCTTTTAAGGTTCAACGATGCAATTTAAGGGCCCAGAGCATCATTTTTAAGTGGAAAGCCGCATTGGTCGAGTCCAAATCAAACTTTCTAGGGTGCAGAGCCTCATTTTTACTTTCCAAAGTCTTACTCTTGTCTTACAAAGCCACATTTTAGGCTCCAAACCCCACAGTTTTATGGCCAAAGGCTCACTGTTAGTGTGCATAGTCTCATTTCAGGCTCCAAGCCTCTTTTTTTAGCATCCAAACAGGCATCCGTAGGGTCCGAGCCACCTCTGGAGGGTCCAAGCCCTCATTTGGAGCTTCCAAAGTTCCAGGGTTTGTGCTTTTAAGGTTCAAAGATGCATTTTAAGGGCCCACAGCATCATTTTTAAGCCCAAAGTCTGATTTGAAAGGTCCAAAGCCTCATTGGTCGACTCCAAATCAAAATTTCTAGGGTGCAAAGCCTCATTTTTACTTTCCAAAGTCTTACTCTTGTCTTACAAAGCCACATTTTAGGCTCCAAACCCCACATTTTGACAGCCAAAGGCTCACTGTTAGTGTGCATAGTCTCATTTCAGGCTCCAAGGCCCCTTTTTTTAGCATCCAGACAGGCATCCTTAAGGTCCGAGCCGCCTCTGGAGGGTCCAAGCCCTCCTTTGGAGGGTCCAAAGTTCCAGGGATTGCATATTTGGAGGTTCAAAGATGCATTTCAAGGGCCCACAGCATCATTTTTAAGTGGAAAGCCGCATTGTTCGAGTCCAAAACCAAATTTCTAGGGTGCAGAGCCCCATTTTTGCTTTCCAAAGTCTTACTCTTGTCTTACAAAGCCACATTTTAGGCTCCAAACCCCACATATTTATGGCAAAAAGGCTCACTGTTAGTTTGCATAGTCTCATTTCAGACTCCAAAGCCTCTTTTCTTAGCATCCAGACAGGCATCCTTAGGGTCCGAGCCGCCTCTGGAGGGTCCAAGCCCTCCTTTGGAGCTTCCAAAGTTCCAGGGATGGCGTATTTGGAGGTTCAAAGATGCTTTTAAAGGGCCCAGAGCATCATTTTTAAGTGGAAAGCCGCATGGTTCAAGTCCAAAGCCACATTTCTAGGGTGCAGAGCCTCATTTTTACTTTCCAAAGTCTTACTCTTGTCTTACAAAGCCACATTTTAGGCTCCAAACCCCACATTTTTACGGCCAAAGGCTCACTGTTAGTTTGCATAGTCTCATTTCAGGCTCCAAGCCTCTTTTTTAGCATCCAGACAGGCATCCTTAGGGTCCAAGCCGCCTGTGGAGGGTCCAAGCCCGCCTTTGGAGGGTCCAAAGTTCCAGGGTTTGTGCTTTTAAGGTTCAAAGATGCATTTTCATGACCCAGAGCATCATTTTTAAGTGGAAAGCCGCATTGTTCGACTCCAAAAGCCACATTTCTAGGGTGCAGAGCCTCATTTTTACTTTCCAAAGTCTTACTCTTGTCTTACAAAGCCACATTTTAGGCTCCAAACCCCACATTTTGACAGCCAAAGGCTCACTGTTAGTTTGCATAGTCTCATTTCAGGCTCCAAAGCCTCTTTTTTTAGCATCCAAACAGGCATCCTTAGGGTCCGAGACGCCTCTGGAGGGTCCAAGCCCTCATTTGGAGGGTCCAAAGTTCCAGGGTTTGCATATTTGGAGGTTCAAAGATGCATTTCAAGGGCCCACAGCATCATTTTTAAGCCCAAAGTCTGATTTGAAAGGTCCAAAGCCTCATTGGTCGACTCCAAAGCCACATTTCTAGGGTCCAAAGCCTCATTTTTACTTTCCAAAGTCTTACTCTTGTCTTACAAAGCCACATTTTAGGCTCCAAACCCCACATTTTTATGGCAAAAAGGCTCACTGTTAGTTTGCATAGTCTCATTTCAGGCTCCAAAGCCTCTTTTCTTAGCATCCAGACAGGCATCCTTAGGGTCCGAGCCGCCTGTGGAGGGTCCAAGCCCTCCTTTGGAGCTTCCAAAGTTCCAGGGTTTGTGCTTTTAAGGTTCAAAGATGCATTTTAAGGGCCCAGAGCATCATTTTTAAGT
Organism: Buteo buteo; assembly: GCF_964188355.1. NCBI lineage: Eukaryota > Metazoa > Chordata > Aves > Accipitriformes > Accipitridae > Buteo > Buteo buteo. The sequence goes on from NC_134203.1 coordinate 573,878, forward strand.
GGAAAGCCGCATTGTTCAAGTCCAAAGCCACATTTCTAGGGTGCAGAGCCTCATTTTTACTTTCCAAAGTCTTACTCTTGTCTTACAAAGCCACATTTTAGGCTCCAGACCCCACATTTTGACAGCCAAGGCCTCACTGTTAGTTTGCATAGTCTCATTTCAGGCTCCAAAGCCTCTTTTTTTAGCATCCAGACAGGCATCCTTAGGGTCCGAGACGCCTCTGGAGGGTCCAAGCCCTCATTTGGAGGGTCCAAAGTTCCAGGGTTTGCATATTTGGAGGTTCAACGATGCATTTTAAGGGCCCACAGCATCATTTTTAAGCCCAAAGTCTGATTTGAAAGGTCCAAAGCCTCATTGGTCGACTCCAAATCAAAATTTCTAGGGTCCAAAGCCTCATTTTTACTTTCCAAAGTCTTACTCTTGTCTTACAAAGCCTCATTTTAGGCTCCAAACCCCACATTTTGACAGCCAAAGGCTTACTGTTAGTGTGCATAGTCTCATTTCCGGCTCCAAAGCCTCTTTTTTTAGCATCCAGACAGGCATCCTTAAGGTCCGAGCCGCCTCTGGAGGGTCCAAGCCCTCATTTGGAGGGTCCAAATTTCCAGGGATTGCATATTTGGAGGTTCAAAGATGCATTTCAAGGGCCCAGAGCATCATTTTTAAGTGGAAAGCCGCATTGTTCGAGTCCAAAGCCACATTTCTAGGGTGCAGAGCCTCATTTTTACTTTCCAAAGTCTTACTCTTGTCTTACAAAGCCACATTTTAGGCTCCAAACCCCACATTTTGACAGCCAAAGGCTCACTGTTAGTGTGCATAGTCTCATTTCAGGCTCCAAAGCCTATTTTTTAGCATCCAAACAGGCATCCTTAGGGTCCGAGCCACCTCTGGAGGGTCCAAGCCCTCCTTTGGAGGGTCCAAAGTTCCAGGGTTTGTGCTTTTAAGGTTCAAAGATGAATTTCAAGGGCCCAGAGCATCATTTTTAAGCCCAAAGTCTGATTTGAAAGGTCCAAAGCCTCATTGGTCGAGTCCAAATCAAAATTTCTAGGGTCCAAAGCCTCATTTTTACTTTCCAAAGTCTTACTCTTGTCTTACAAAGCCACATTTTAGGCTCCAAACCCCACATTTTGACAGCCAAGGCCTCACTGTTAGTTTGCATAGTCTCATTCCAGGCTCCAAAGCCTCTTTTTTTAGCATCCAGACAGGCATCCTTAGGGTCCAAGCCGCCTCTGGAGAGTCCAAGCCCTCATTTGGAGGGTCCAAAGTTCCAGGGATTGCATACTTGGAGGTTCAAAAATGCATTTTAAGGGCCCAGAGCATCATTTTTAAGTGGAAAGCCGCATTGTTCGAGTCCAAATCAAAATTTCTAGGGTGCAGAGCCTCATTTTTACTTTCCAAAGTCTTACTCTTGTCTTACAAAGCCACATTTTAGGCTCCAAACCCCACATTTTGACAGCCAAAGGCTCACTGTTAGTTTGCATAGTCTCATTTCAGGCTCCAAAGCCTCTTTTTTTAGCATCCAGACAGGCATCCTTAGGGTCCGAGACGCCTCTGGAGGGTCCAAGGCCTCATTTGGAGCTTCCAAAGTTCCAGGGTTTGCATATTTGGAGGTTCAAAGATGCATTTCAAGGGCCCACAGCATCATTTTTAAGCCCAAAGTCTGATTTGGAAGGCCCGAAGCAACAATATAGAATTCAAATTTAATTTTCTAGGGTGCAGAGCCTCATTTTTACTTTCCAAAGTCTTACTCTTGTCTTACAAAGCCTCATTTTAGGCTCTAAACCCCACATTTTGACAGCCAAAGGCTCACTGTTAGTTTGCATAGTCTCATTTCCGGGTCCAAATCCTCTTTTTTTAGCATCCAGACAGGCATCCTTAAGGTCCGAGACGCCTCTGGAGGGTCCAAGCCCTCCTTTGGAGGGTCCAAAGTTCCAGGGATTGCATATTTGGAGGTTCAACGATGCATTTAAAAGGCCCACAGCATCATTTTTAAGTGGAAAGCCGCATTGTTCGAGTCCAAAACCAAATTTCTAGGGTGCAGAGCCCCATTTTTGCTTTCCAAAGTCTTACTCTTGTCTTACAAAGCCTCATTTTAGGCTCCAAACCCCACATTTTTACAGCCAAGGGCTCACTGTTAGTTTGCATAGTCTCATTTCAGGCTCCAAGCCTCTTTTCTTAGCATCCAGACAGGCATCCTTAGGGTCCGAACCGCATCTGGAGGGTCCAAGCCCTCATTTGGAGGGTCCAAAGTTCCAGGGTTTGTGCTTTTAAGGTTCAAAGATGCATTTTAAGGGCCCACAGCATCATTTTTAAGCCCAAAGTCTGATTTGAAAGGTCCAAAGCCTCATTGGTCGACTCCAAATCAAAATTTCTAGGGTCCAAAGCCTCATTTTTACTTTCCAAAGTCTTACTCTTGTCTTACAAAGCCACATTTAGGCTCCAAACCCCACATTTTTATGGCAAAAGGCTCACTGTTAGTTTGCATAGTCTCATTTCAGGCTCCAAGCCTCTTATTTTAGCATCCAGACGGCATCCTTAGGGTCCGAGGCGCCTCTGGAGGGTCCAAGCCCTCCTTTGGAGCTTCCAAAGTTCCAGGGTTTGTGCTTTTAAGGTTCAAAGATGCATTTTAAGGGCCCACAACATCATTTTTAAGCCCAAAGTCTGATTTGAAAGGTCCAAAGCCTCATTGGTCAACTCCAAATCAAAATTTCTAGGGTGCAGAGCCTCATTTTTACTTTCCAAAGTCTTACTCTTGTCTTACAAAGCCACATTTTAGGCTCCAAACCCCACATTTTGACAGCCAAAGGCTCACTGTTAGTGTGCATAGTCTCATTTCAGGCTCCAAAGCCTCTTTTTTTAGCATCCAGACAGGCATCCTTAGGGTCCAAGACGCATCTGGAGGGTCCAAGCCCTCATTTGGAGGTTCCAAAGTTCCAGGGATTGCATATTTGGAGGTTCAAAGATGCATTTAAAGGGCCCAGAGCATCATTTTTAAGCCCAAAGTCTGATTTGGAAGGCCCAAAGCAACTTTATACAATTCAAATCTAATTTTCTAGGGTGCAGAGCCTCATTTTTACTTTCCAAAGTCTTACTCTTGTCTTACAAAGCCTCATTTTAGGCTCCAAACCCCACATTTTTACGGCCAAAGGCTCACTGTTAGTGTGCATACTCTCATTTCGGGCTCCAAAGCCTCTTTTTTTAGCATCCAGACAGGCATCCTTAAGGTCCGAGCCGCCTCTGGAGGGTCCAAGCCCTCATTTGGAGGGTCCAAAGTTCCAGGGATTGCATATTTGGAGGTTCAAAGATGAATTTAAGGGACCACAGCATCATTTTTAAGTGGAAAGCCGCATTGTTTGAGTCCAAAGCCACATTTCTAGGGTGCAGAGCCTCATTTTTACTTTCCAAAGTCTTACTCTTGTCTTACAAAGCCACATTTTAGGCTCCAAACCCCACATTTTGACAGCCAAAGGCTCACTGTTAGTGTGCATAGTCTCATTTCAGGCTCCAAAGCCTCTTTTTTTAGCATCCAGACAGGCATCCTTAGGGTCCGAGCCGCCTCTGGAGAGTCCAAGCCCTCATTTGGAGGGTCCAAAGTTCCAGGGTTTGCATATTTGGAGGTTCAAAGATGCATTTCAAGGGCCCACAGCATCATTTTTAAGCCCAAAGTCTAATTTGAAAGGTCCAAAGCCTCATTGGTCGAGTCCAAATCAAAATTTCTAGGGTGCAGAGCCTCATTTTTACTTTCCAAAGTCTTACTCTTGTCTTACAAAGCCTCATTTTAGGCTCCAAACCCCACATTTTGACAGCCAAAGGCTCACTGTTAGTGTGCATAGTCTCATTTCAGGCTCCAAAGCCTCTTTTTTTAGCATCCAGACAGGCATCCTTAAGGTCCGAGCCGCCTCTGGAGGGTCCAAGCCCTCATTTGGAGGGTCCAAGGTTCCAGGGATTGCATATTTGGAGGTTCAAAGATGCATTTCAAGGGCCCACAGCATCATTTTTAAGCCCAAAGTCTGATTTGAAAGGTCCAAAGCCTCATTGGTCGAGTCCAAATCAAAATTTCTAGGGTGCAGAGCCTCATTTTTACTTTCCAAAGTCTTACTCTTGTCTTACTAAGCCACATTTTAGGCTCCAAACCCCACATTTTTATGGCCAAAGGCTCACTGTTAGTGTGCATAGTCTCATTTCAGGCTCCAAGCCTCTTTTTTTAGCATCCAAACAGGCATCCTTAGGGTCCGAGCCACCTCTGGAGGGTCCAAGCCCTCATTTGGAGCTTCCAAAGTTCCAGGGTTTGTGCTTTTAAGGTTCAAAGATGCATTTAAAGGGCCCAGAGCATCATTTTTAAGTGGAAAGCCGCATTGTTCGAGTCCAAAGCCACATTTCTACGGTCCAAGGCCTCATTTTTACTTTCCAAAGTCTTACTCTTGTCTTACAAAGCCACATTTTAGGCTCCAAACCCCACATATTTATGGCAAAAAGGCTCACTGTTAGTTTGCATAGTCTCATTTCAGACTCCAAAGCCTCTTTTCTTAGCATCCAGACAGGCATCCTTAGGGTCCGAGCCGCCTCTGGAGGGTCCAAGCCCTCCTTTGGAGCTTCCAAAGTTCCAGGGATGGCGTATTTGGAGGTTCAAAGATGCTTTTAAAGGGCCCAGAGCATCATTTTTAAGTGGAAAGCCGCATGGTTCAAGTCCAAAGCCACATTTCTAGGGTGCAGAGCCTCATTTTTGCTTTCCAAAGTCTTACTCTTGTCTTACAAAGCCACATTTTAGGCTCCAAACCCCACATTTTTACGGCCAAAGGCTCACTGTTAGTTTGCATAGTCTCATTTCAGGCTCCAAGCCTCTTTTTTAGCATCCAGACAGGCATCCTTAGGGTCCAAGCCGCCTGTGGAGGGTCCAAGCCCTCCTTTGGAGGGTCCAAAGTTCCAGGGTTTGTGCTTTTAAGGTTCAAAGATGCATTTTCATGACCCAGAGCATCATTTTTAAGTGGAAAGCCGCATTGTTCGACTCCAAAAGCCACATTTATAGGGTGCAGAGCCTCATTTTTACTTTCCAAAGTCTTACTCTTGTCTTACAAAGCCACATTTTAGGCTCCAAACCCCACATTTTGACAGCCAAAGGCTCACTGTTAGTTTGCATAGTCTCATTTCAGGCTCCAAAGCCTCTTTTTTTAGCATCCAGACAGGCATCCTTAGGGTCCGAGACGCCTCTGGAGGGTCCAAGCCCTCATTTGGAGGGTCCAAAGTTCCAGGGTTTGCATATTTGGAGGTTCAAAGATGCATTTCAAGGGCCCACAGCATCATTTTTAAGCCCAAAGTCTGATTTGAAAGGTCCAAAGCCTCATTGGTCGACTCCAAAGCCACATTTCTAGGGTCCAAAGCCTCATTTTTACTTTCCAAAGTCTTACTCTTGTCTTACAAAGCCACATTTTAGGCTCCAAACCCCACATTTTTATGGCAAAAAGGCTCACTGTTAGTTTGCATAGTCTCATTTCAGACTCCAAAGCCTCTTTTCTTAGCATCCAGACAGGCATCCTTAGGGTCCGAGCCGCCTCTGGAGGGTCCAAGCCCTCCTTTGGAGCTTCCAAAGTTCCAGGGATGGCGTATTTGGAGGTTCAAAGATGCTTTTAAAGGGCCCAGAGCATCATTTTTAAGTGGAAAGCCGCATGGTTCAAGTCCAAAGCCACATTTCTAGGGTGCAGAGCCTCATTTTTGCTTTCCAAAGTCTTACTCTTGTCTTACAAAGCCACATTTTAGGCTCCAAACCCCACATTTTTACGGCCAAAGGCTCACTGTTAGTTTGCATAGTCTCATTTCAGGCTCCAAGCCTCTTTTTTAGCATCCAGACAGGCATCCTTAGGGTCCAAGCCGCCTGTGGAGGGTCCAAGCCCTCCTTTGGAGGGTCCAAAGTTCCAGGGTTTGTGCTTTTAAGGTTCAAAGATGCATTTTCATGACCCAGAGCATCATTTTTAAGTGGAAAGCCGCATTGTTCGACTCCAAAAGCCACATTTATAGGGTGCAGAGCCTCATTTTTACTTTCCAAAGTCTTACTCTTGTCTTACAAAGCCACATTTTAGGCTCCAAACCCCACATTTTGACAGCCAAAGGCTCACTGTTAGTTTGCATAGTCTCATTTCAGGCTCCAAAGCCTCTTTTTTTAGCATCCAGACAGGCATCCTTAGGGTCCGAGACGCCTCTGGAGGGTCCAAGCCCTCATTTGGAGGGTCCAAAGTTCCAGGGTTTGCATATTTGGAGGTTCAAAGATGCATTTCAAGGGCCCACAGCATCATTTTTAAGCCCAAAGTCTGATTTGAAAGGTCCAAAGCCTCATTGGTCGACTCCAAAGCCACATTTCTAGGGTCCAAAGCCTCATTTTTACTTTCCAAAGTCTTACTCTTGTCTTACAAAGCCACATTTTAGGCTCCAAACCCCACATTTTTATGGCAAAAAGGCTCACTGTTAGTTTGCATAGTCTCATTTCAGGCTCCAAAGCCTCTTTTCTTAGCATCCAGACAGGCATCCTTAGGGTCCGAGCCGCCTCTGGAGGGTCCAAGCCCTCCTTTGGAGCTTCCAAAGTTCCAGGGATTGCATATTTGGAGGTTCAAAGATGCATTTCAAGGGCCCAGAGCATCATTTTTAAGTGGAAAGCCGCATTGTTCGAGTCCAAACCCACATTTCTAGGGTGCAGAGCCTCATTTTTACTTTCCAAAGTCTTACTCTTGTCTTACAAAGCCTCATTTTAGGCTCCAAACCCCACATTTTTACGGCCAAAGGCTCACTGTTAGTTTGCATAGTCTCATTTCAGGCTCCAAAGCCTCTTTTTTAGCATCCAGACAGGCATCCTTAGGGTCCGAGCCGCCTGTGGAGGGTCCAAGCCCTCCTTTGGAGCTTCCAAAGTTCCAGGGTTTGTGCTTTTAAGGTTCAAAGATGCATTTTAAGGACCCAGAGCATCATTTTTAAGTGGAAAGCCGCATTGTTCAAGTCCAAAGCCACATTTCTAGGGTGCAGAGCCTCATTTTTACTTTCCAAAGTCTTACTCTTGTCTTACAAAGCCACATTTTAGGCTCCAAACCCCACATTTTGACAGCCAAGGCCTCACTGTTAGTTTGCATAGTCTCATTTCAGGCTCCAAAGCCTCTTTTTTTAGCATCCAGACAGGCATCCTTAGGGTCCGAGCCGCCTCTGGAGGGTCCAAGCCCTCATTTGGAGGGTCCAGAGTTCCAGGGTTTGTGCTTTTAAGGTTCAAAGATGCGTTTTAAGGGCCCAGAGCATCATTTTTAAGCCCAAAGTCCGATTTGAAAGGTCCAAAGCCTCATTGGTCGAGTCCAAATCAAAATTTCTAGGGTCCAAAGCCTCATTTTTACTTTCCAAAGTCTTACTCTTGTCTTACAAAGCCACATTTTAGGCTCCAAACCCCACAGTTTTATGGCCAAAGGCTCACTGTTAGTGTGCATAGTCTCATTTCAGGCTTCAAGCCTCTTTTTTTAGCATCCAAACAGGCATCCTTAGGGTCCGAGCCACCTCTGGAGGGTCCAAGCCCTACTTTGGAGCTTCCAAAGTTCCAGGGTTTGTGCTTGCAAGGTTCAAAGATGCGTTTTAAGGGCCCAGAGCATCATTTTTAAGCCCAAAGTCTGATTTGAAAGGTCCAAAGCCTCATTGGTCGAGTCCAAATCAAAATTTCTAGGGTGCAGAGCCTCATTTTTACTTTCCAAAGTCTTACTCTTGTCTTACAAAGCCACATTTTAGGCTCCAAACCCCACATTTTGACAGCCAAAGGCTCACTGTTAGTTTGCATAGTCTCATTTCAGGCTCCAAGCCTCTTATTTTAGCATCCAGACAGGCATCCTTAGGGTCCGAGCCGCCTCTGGAGAGTCCAAGCCCTCATTTGGAGCTTCCAAAGTTCCAGGGTTTGTGCTTTTAAGGTTCAAAGATGCATTTTAAGGGCCCAGAGCATCATTTTTAAGTGGAAAGCCGCATTGTTCAAGTTCAAAGCCACATTTCTAGGGTGCAGAGCCTCATTTTTACTTTCCAAAGTCTAACTCTTGTCTTACAAAGCCACATTTTAGGCTCCAAACCCCACATTTTTACAGCCAAGGGCTCACTGTTAGTTTGCATAGTCTCATTTCAGGCTCCAAAGCCTCTTTTCTTAGCATCCAGACAGGCATCCTTAGGGTCCGAGACGCCTCTGGAGGGTCCAAGCCCTCATTTGGAGGGTCCAAAGTTCCAGGGTTTGCATATTTGGAGGTTCAACGATGCATTTTAAGGGCCCACAGCATCATTTTTAAGCCCAAAGTCTGATTTGAAAGGTCCAAAGCCTCATTGGTCGACTCCAAATCAAAATTTCTAGGGTCCAAAGCCTCATTTTTACTTTCCAAAGTCTTACTCTTGTCTTACAAAGCCTCATTTTAGGCTCCAAACCCCACATTTTGACAGCCAAAGGCTTACTGTTAGTGTGCATAGTCTCATTTCCGGCTCCAAAGCCTCTTTTTTTAGCATCCAGACAGGCATCCTTAAGGTCCGAGCCGCCTCTGGAGGGTCCAAGCCCTCATTTGGAGGGTCCAAATTTCCAGGGATTGCATATTTGGAGGTTCAAAGATGCATTTCAAGGGCCCAGAGCATCATTTTTAAGTGGAAAGCCGCATTGTTCGAGTCCAAAACCAAATTTCTAGGGTGCAGAGCCCCATTTTTGCTTTCCAAAGTCTTACTCTTGTCTTACAAAGCCTCATTTTAGGCTCCAAACCCCACATTTTTACAGCCAAGGGCTCACTGTTAGTTTGCATAGTCTCATTTCAGGCTCCAAGCCTCTTTTTTTAGCATCCAGACAGGCATCCTTAGGGTCCGAACCGCATCTGGAGGGTCCAAGCCCTCATTTGGAGGGTCCAAAGTTCCAGGGTTTGTGCTTTTAAGGTTCAAAGATGCATTTTAAGGGCCCACAGCATCATTTTTAAGCCCAAAGTCTGATTTGAAAGGTCCAAAGCCTCATTGGTCGACTCCAAATCAAAATTTCTAGGGTCCAAAGCCTCATTTTTACTTTCCAAAGTCTTACTCTTGTCTTACAAAGCCACATTTAGGCTCCAAACCCCACATTTTTATGGCAAAAGGCTCACTGTTAGTTTGCATAGTCTCATTTCAGGCTCCAAGCCTCTTATTTTAGCATCCAGACAGGCATCCTTAGGGTCCGAGGCGCCTCTGGAGGGTCCAAGCCCTCATTTGGAGCTTCCAAAGTTCCAGGGTTTGTGCTTTTAAGGTTCAACGATGCATTTTAAGGGCCCACAACATCATTTTTAAGTGGAAAGCCACATTGTTCAAGTCCAAAGCCACATTTCTAGGGTGCAGAGCCTCATTTTTACTTTCCAAAGTCTTACTCTTGTCTTACAAAGCCACATTTTAGGCTCCAAACCCCACATTTTGACAGCCAAAGGCTCACTGTTAGTGTGCATAGTCTCATTTCAGGCTCCAAAGCCTCTTTTTTTAGCATCCAGACAGGCATCCTTAGGGTCCGAGCCGCCTCTGGAGAGTCCAAGCCCTCATTTGGAGGGTCCAAAGTTCCAGGGTTTGCATATTTGGAGGTTCAAAGATGCATTTCAAGGGCCCACAGCATCATTTTTAAGCCCAAAGTCTAATTTGAAAGGTCCAAAGCCTCATTGGTCGAGTCCAAATCAAAATTTCTAGGGTGCAGAGCCTCATTTTTACTTTCCAAAGTCTTACTCTTGTCTTACAAAGCCACATTTTAGGCTCCAAACCTCACATTTTAACAGCCAAAGGCTCACTGTTAGTGTGCATAGTCTCATTTCAGGCTCCAAGCCTCTTTTTTTAGCATCCAGACAGGCATCCTTAGGGTCCGAGCCGCCTCTGGAGGGTCCAAGCCCTCATTTGGAGGGTCCAAAGTTCCAGGGTTTGCATATTTGGAGGTTCAAAGATGCATTTTAAGTGCCCACAGTATCATTTTTAAGCCCAAAGTCTGATTTGAAAGGTCCAAAGCCTCATTGGTCGAGTCCAAATCAAAATTTCTAGGGTCCAAAGCCTCATTTTTACTTTCCAAAGTCTTACTCTTGTCTTACAAAGCCACATTTTAGGCTCCAAACCCCACATTTTGACAGCCAAGGCCTCACTGTTAGTTTGCATAGTCTCATTTCAGGCTCCAAAGCCTCTTTTTTTAGCATCCAGACAGGCATCCTTAGGGTCCAAGCCGCCTCTGGAGAGTCCAAGCCCTCATTTGGAGGGTCCAAAGTTCCAGGGATTGCATATTTGGAGATTCAAAAATGCATTTTAATGGCCCAGAGCATCATTTTTAAGTGGAAAGCCGCATTGTTCGAGTCCAAATCAAAATTTCTAGGGTGCAGAGCCTCATTTTTACTTTCCAAAGTCTTACTCTTGTCTTACAAAGCCACATTTTAGGCTCCAAACCCCACATTTTGACAGCCAAAGGCTCACTGTTAGTTTGCATAGTCTCATTTCAGGCTCCAAAGCCTCTTTTTTTAGCATCCAGACAGGCATCCTTAGGGTCCGAGACGCCTCTGGAGGGTCCAAGCCCTCCTTTGGAGCTTCCAAAGTTCCAGGGATTGCATATTTGGAGGTCCAAAGATGCATTTCAAGGGCCCACAGCATCATTTTTAAGCCCAAAGTCTGATTTGGAAGGCCCGAAGCAACAATATAGAATTCAAATTTAATTTTCTAGGGTGCAGAGCCTCATTTTTACTTTCCAAAGTCTTACTCTTGTCTTACAAAGCCTCATTTTAGGCTCCAAACCCCACATTTTGACAGCCAAAGGCTCACTGTTAGTTTGCATAGTCTCATTTCAGGCTCCAAAGCCTCTTTTTTTAGCATCCAGACAGGCATCCTTAGGGTCCGAGCTGCCTCTGGAGGGTCCAAGCCCTCATTTGGAGCTTCCAAAGTTCCAGGGTTTGCATATTTGGAGGTTCAAAGATGCATTTCAAGGGCCCACAGCATCATTTTTAAGCCCAAAGTCTGATTTGAAAGGTCCAAAGCCTCATTGGTCGAGTCCAAAGCCACATTTCTAGGGTCCAAAGCCTCATTTTTACTTTCCGAAGTCTTACTCTTGTCTTACAAAGCCACATTTTAGGCTCCAAACCCCACATTTTGACAGCCAAGGCCTCACTGTTAGTTTGCATAGTCTCATTTCAGGCTCCAAAGCCTCTTTTTTTAGCATCCAGACAGGCATCCATAGGGTCCGAGCCGCCTCTGGAGGGCCCAAGCCCTCATTTGGAGGGTCCAAAGTTCCAGGGATTGCATATTTGGAGGTTCAAAGATGCATTTCAAGGGCCCACAGCATAATTTTAAGCCCAAAGTCTGATTTGGAAGGCCCAAAGCCACTTTATAGAATTCAAATCAAAATTTCTAGGGTGCAGAGCCTCATTTTTACTTTCCAAAGTCTTACTCTTGTCTTACAAAGCCACATTTTAGGCTCCAAACCCCACATTTTTATGGCAAAAAGGCTCACTGTTAGTTTGCATAGTCTCATTTCAGGCTCCAAAGCCTCTTTTTTAGTATCCAGACAGGCATCCTTAGGGTCCGAGCCGCCTCTGGAGGGTCCAAGCCCTCATTTGGTGCTTCCAAAGTTCCAGGGTTTGTGCTTTTAAGGTTCAAAGATGAGTTTTAAGGGCCCAGAGCATCATTTTTAAGTGGAAAGCCGCATTGGTCGAGTCCAAATCAAACTTTCTAGGGTGCAGAGCCTCATTTTTACTTTCCAAAGTCTTACTCTTGTCTTACAAAGCCACATTTTAGGCTCCAAACCCCACAGTTTTATGGCCAAAGGCTCACTGTTAGTGTGCATAGTCTCATTTCAGGCTCCAAGCCTCTTTTTTTAGCATCCAAACAGGCATCCGTAGGGTCCGAGCCACCTCTGGAGGGTCCAAGCCCTCATTTGGAGCTTCCAAAGTTCCAGGGTTTGTCCTTTTAAGGTTCAAAGATGCATTTTAAGGGCCCACAGCATCATTTTTAAGCCCAAAGTCTGATTTGAAAGGTCCAAAGCCTCATTGGTTGACTCCAAATCAAAATTTCTAGGGTGCAGAGCCTCATTTTTACTTTCCAAAGTCTTACTCTTGTCTTACAAAGCCACATTTTAGGCTCCAAACCCCACATTTTGACAGCCAAAGGCTCACTGTTAGTGTGCATAGTCTCATTTCAGGCTCCAAAGCCTATTTTTTAGCATCCAAACAGGCATCCTTAGGGTCCGAGCCACCTCTGGAGGGTCCAAGCCCTCCTTTGGAGCTTCCAAAGTTCCAGGGTTTGTGCTTTTAAGGTTCAAAGATGAATTTCAAGGGCCCAGAGCATCATTTTTAAGCCCAAAGTCTGATTTGAAAGGTCCAAAGCCTCATTGGTCGAGTCCAAATCAAAATTTCTAGGGTCCAAAGCCTCATTTTTACTTTCCAAAGTCTTACTCTTGTCTTACAAAGCCACATTTTAGGCTCCAAACCCCACATTTTGACAGCCAAGGCCTCACTGTTAGTTTGCATAGTCTCATTTCAGGCTCCAAGCCTCTTATTTTAGCATCCAGACGGCATCCTTAGGGTCCGAGGCGCCTCTGGAGGGTCCAAGCCCTCATTTGGAGCTTCCAAAGTTCCAGGGTTTGTGCTTGCAAGGTTCAAAGATGCATTTTAAGGGCCCACAACATCATTTTTAAGCCCAAAGTCTGATTTGAAAGGTCCAAAGCCTCATTGGTCGACTCCAAATCAAAATTTCTAGGGTGCAGAGCCTCATTTTTACTTTCCAAAGTCTTACTCTTGTCTTACAAAGCCACATTTTAGGCTCCAAACCCCACATTTTGACAGCCAAAGGCTCACTGTTAGTGTGCATAGTCTCATTTCAGGCTCCAAAGCCTCTTTTTTTAGCATCCAGACAGGCATCCTTAGGGTCCAAGACGCATCTGGAGGGTCCAAGCCCTCATTTGGAGGTTCCAAAGTTCCAGGGATTGCATATTTGGAGGTTCAAAGATGCATTTAAAGGGCCCAGAGCATCATTTTTAAGCCCAAAGTCTGATTTGGAAGGCCCAAAGCAACTTTATACAATTCAAATCTAATTTTCTAGGGTGCAGAGCCTCATTTTTACTTTCCAAAGTCTTACTCTTGTCTTACAAAGCCTCATTTTAGGCTCCAAACCCCACATTTTTACGGCCAAAGGCTCACTGTTAGTGTGCATACTCTCATTTCGGGCTCCAAAGCCTCTTTTTTTAGCATCCAGACAGGCATCCTTAAGGTCCGAGCCGCCTCTGGAGGGTCCAAGCCCTCATTTGGAGGGTCCAAAGTTCCAGGGATTGCATATTTGGAGGTTCAAAGATGAATTTAAGGGACCACAGCATCATTTTTAAGTGGAAAGCCGCATTGTTCGAGTCCAAAGCCACATTTCTAGGGTGCAGAGCCTCATTTTTACTTTCCAAAGTCTTACTCTTGTCTTACAAAGCCACATTTTAGGCTCCAAACCCCACATTTTGACAGCCAAAGGCTCACTGTTAGTGTGCATAGTCTCATTTCAGGCTCCAAAGCCTCTTTTTTTAGCATCCAGACAGGCATCCTTAGGGTCCGAGCCGCCTCTGGAGAGTCCAAGCCCTCATTTGGAGGGTCCAAAGTTCCAGGGTTTGCATATTTGGAGGTTCAAAGATGCATTTCAAGGGCCCACAGCATCATTTTTAAGCCCAAAGTCTAATTTGAAAGGTCCAAAGCCTCATTGGTCGAGTCCAAATCAAAATTTCTAGGGTGCAGAGCCTCATTTTTACTTTCCAAAGTCTTACTCTTGTCTTACAAAGCCTCATTTTAGGCTCCAAACCCCACATTTTGACAGCCAAAGGCTCACTGTTAGTGTGCATAGTCTCATTTCAGGCTCCAAAGCCTCTTTTTTTAGCATCCAGACAGGCATCCTTAAGGTCCGAGCCGCCTCTGGAGGGTCCAAGCCCTCATTTGGAGGGTCCAAGGTTCCAGGGATTGCATATTTGGAGGTTCAAAGATGCATTTCAAGGGCCCACAGCATCATTTTTAAGCCCAAAGTCTGATTTGAAAGGTCCAAAGCCTCATTGGTCGAGTCCAAATCAAAATTTCTAGGGTGCAGAGCCTCATTTTTACTTTCCAAAGTCTTACTCTTGTCTTACTAAGCCACATTTTAGGCTCCAAACCCCACATTTTTATGGCCAAAGGCTCACTGTTAGTGTGCATAGTCTCATTTCAGGCTCCAAGCCTCTTTTTTTAGCATCCAAACAGGCATCCTTAGGGTCCGAGCCACCTCTGGAGGGTCCAAGCCCTCATTTGGAGCTTCCAAAGTTCCAGGGTTTGTGCTTTTAAGGTTCAAAGATGCATTTAAAGGGCCCAGAGCATCATTTTTAAGTGGAAAGCCGCATTGTTCGACTCCAAAAGCCACATTTATAGGGTGCAGAGCCTCATTTTTACTTTCCAAAGTCTTACTCTTGTCTTACAAAGCCACATTTTAGGCTCCAAACCCCACATTTTGACAGCCAAAGGCTCACTGTTAGTTTGCATAGTCTCATTTCAGGCTCCAAAGCCTCTTTTTTTAGCATCCAGACAGGCATCCTTAGGGTCCGAGACGCCTCTGGAGGGTCCAAGCCCTCATTTGGAGGGTCCAAAGTTCCAGGGTTTGCATATTTGGAGGTTCAAAGATGCATTTCAAGGGCCCACAGCATCATTTTTAAGCCCAAAGTCTGATTTGAAAGGTCCAAAGCCTCATTGGTCGACTCCAAAGCCACATTTCTAGGGTCCAAAGCCTCATTTTTACTTTCCAAAGTCTTACTCTTGTCTTACAAAGCCACATTTTAGGCTCCAAACCCCACATTTTTATGGCAAAAAGGCTCACTGTTAGTTTGCATAGTCTCATTTCAGGCTCCAAAGCCTCTTTTCTTAGCATCCAGACAGGCATCCTTAGGGTCCGAGCCGCCTCTGGAGGGTCCAAGCCCTCCTTTGGAGCTTCCAAAGTTCCAGGGATTGCATATTTGGAGGTTCAAAGATGCATTTCAAGGGCCCAGAGCATCATTTTTAAGTGGAAAGCCGCATTGTTCGAGTCCAAACCCACATTTCTAGGGTGCAGAGCCTCATTTTTACTTTCCAAAGTCTTACTCTTGTCTTACAAAGCCTCATTTTAGGCTCCAAACCCCACATTTTTACAGCCAAAGGCTCACTGTTAGTTTGCATAGTCTCATTTCAGGCTCCAAAGCCTCTTTTTTAGCATCCAGACAGGCATCCTTAGGGTCCGAGCCGCCTGTGGAGGGTCCAAGCCCTCCTTTGGAGCTTCCAAAGTTCCAGGGTTTGTGCTTTTAAGGTTCAAAGATGCATTTTAAGGGCCCAGAGCATCATTTTTAAGTGGAAAGCCGCATTGTTCAAGTCCAAAGCCACATTTCTAGGGTGCAGAGCCTCATTTTTACTTTCCAAAGTCTTACTCTTGTCTTACAAAGCCACATTTTAGGCTCCAAACCCCACATTTTGACAGCCAAGGCCTCACTGTTAGTTTGCATAGTCTCATTTCAGGCTCCAAAGCCTCTTTTTTTAGCATCCAGACAGGCATCCTTAGGGTCCGAGCCGCCTCTGGAGGGTCCAAGCCCTCATTTGGAGGGTCCAGAGTTCCAGGGTTTGTGCTTTTAAGGTTCAAAGATGCGTTTTAAGGGCCCAGAGCATCATTTTTAAGCCCAAAGTCCGATTTGAAAGGTCCAAAGCCTCATTGGTCGAGTCCAAATCAAAATTTCTAGGGTCCAAAGCCTCATTTTTACTTTCCAAAGTCTTACTCTTGTCTTACAAAGCCACATTTTAGGCTCCAAACCCCACAGTTTTATGGCCAAAGGCTCACTGTTAGTGTGCATAGTGTCATTTCAGGCTTCAAGCCTCTTTTTTTAGCATCCAAACAGGCATCCTTAGGGTCCGAGCCACCTCTGGAGGGTCCAAGCCCTCCTTTGGAGCTTCCAAAGTTCCAGGGTTTGTGCTTGCAAGGTTCAAAGATGCGTTTTAAGGGCCCAGAGCATCATTTTTAAGCCCAAAGTCTGATTTGAAAGGTCCAAAGCCTCATTGGTCGAGTCCAAATCAAAATTTCTAGGGTGCAGAGCCTCATTTTTACTTTCCAAAGTCTTACTCTTGTCTTACTAAGCCACATTTTAGGCTCCAAACCCCACATTTTTATGGCCAAAGGCTCACTGTTAGTGTGCATAGTCTCATTTCAGGCTCCAAGCCTCTTTTTTTAGCATCCAAACAGGCATCCTTAGGGTCCGAGCCACCTCTGGAGGGTCCAAGCCCTCATTTGGAGCTTCCAAAGTTCCAGGGTTTGTGCTTTTAAGGTTCAAAGATGCATTTAAAGGGCCCAGAGCATCATTTTTAAGTGGAAAGCCGCATTGTTCGACTCCAAAAGCCACATTTATAGGGTGCAGAGCCTCATTTTTACTTTCCAAAGTCTTACTCTTGTCTTACAAAGCCACATTTTAGGCTCCAAACCCCACATTTTGACAGCCAAAGGCTCACTGTTAGTTTGCATAGTCTCATTTCAGGCTCCAAAGCCTCTTTTTTTAGCATCCAGACAGGCATCCTTAGGGTCCGAGACGCCTCTGGAGGGTCCAAGCCCTCATTTGGAGGGTCCAAAGTTCCAGGGTTTGCATATTTGGAGGTTCAAAGATGCATTTCAAGGGCCCACAGCATCATTTTTAAGCCCAAAGTCTGATTTGAAAGGTCCAAAGCCTCATTGGTCGACTCCAAAGCCACATTTCTAGGGTCCAAAGCCTCATTTTTACTTTCCAAAGTCTTACTCTTGTCTTACAAAGCCACATTTTAGGCTCCAAACCCCACATTTTTATGGCAAAAAGGCTCACTGTTAGTTTGCATAGTCTCATTTCAGGCTCCAAAGCCTCTTTTCTTAGCATCCAGACAGGCATCCTTAGGGTCCGAGCCGCCTCTGGAGGGTCCAAGCCCTCCTTTGGAGCTTCCAAAGTTCCAGGGATTGCATATTTGGAGGTTCAAAGATGCATTTCAAGGGCCCAGAGCATCATTTTTAAGTGGAAAGCCGCATTGTTCGAGTCCAAACCCACATTTCTAGGGTGCAGAGCCTCATTTTTACTTTCCAAAGTCTTACTCTTGTCTTACAAAGCCTCATTTTAGGCTCCAAACCCCACATTTTTACGGCCAAAGGCTCACTGTTAGTTTGCATAGTCTCATTTCAGGCTCCAAAGCCTCTTTTTTAGCATCCAGACAGGCATCCTTAGGGTCCGAGCCGCCTGTGGAGGGTCCAAGCCCTCCTTTGGAGCTTCCAAAGTTCCAGGGTTTGTGCTTTTAAGGTTCAAAGATGCATTTTAAGGGCCCAGAGCATCATTTTTAAGTGGAAAGCCGCATTGTTCAAGTCCAAAGCCACATTTCTAGGGTGCAGAGCCTCATTTTTACTTTCCAAAGTCTTACTCTTGTCTTACAAAGCCACATTTTAGGCTCCAAACCCCACATTTTGACAGCCAAGGCCTCACTGTTAGTTTGCATAGTCTCATTTCAGGCTCCAAAGCCTCTTTTTTTAGCATCCAGACAGGCATCCTTAGGGTCCGAGCCGCCTCTGGAGGGTCCAAGCCCTCATTTGGAGGGTCCAGAGTTCCAGGGTTTGTGCTTTTAAGGTTCAAAGATGCGTTTTAAGGGCCCAGAGCATCATTTTTAAGCCCAAAGTCCGATTTGAAAGGTCCAAAGCCTCATTGGTCGAGTCCAAATCAAAATTTCTAGGGTCCAAAGCCTCATTTTTACTTTCCAAAGTCTTACTCTTGTCTTACAAAGCCACATTTTAGGCTCCAAACCCCACAGTTTTATGGCCAAAGGCTCACTGTTAGTGTGCATAGTCTCATTTCAGGCTTCAAGCCTCTTTTTTTAGCATCCAAACAGGCATCCTTAGGGTCCGAGCCACCTCTGGAGGGTCCAAGCCCTCCTTTGGAGCTTCCAAAGTTCCAGGGTTTGTGCTTGCAAGGTTCAAAGATGCGTTTTAAGGGCCCAGAGCATCATTTTTAAGCCCAAAGTCTGATTTGAAAGGTCCAAAGCCTCATTGGTCGAGTCCAAATCAAAATTTCTAGGGTGCAGAGCCTCATTTTTACTTTCCAAAGTCTTACTCTTGTCTTACAAAGCCACATTTTAGGCTCCAAACCCCACATTTTGACAGCCAAAGGCTCACTGTTAGTTTGCATAGTCTCATTTCAGGCTCCAAGCCTCTTATTTTAGCATCCAGACAGGCATCCTTAGGGTCCGAGCCGCCTCTGGAGAGTCCAAGCCCTCATTTGGAGCTTCCAAAGTTCCAGGGTTTGTGCTTTTAAGGTTCAAAGATGCATTTTAAGGGCCCAGAGCATCATTTTTAAGTGGAAAGCCGCATTGTTCAAGTTCAAAGCCACATTTCTAGGGTGCAGAGCCTCATTTTTACTTTCCAAAGTCTAACTCTTGTCTTACAAAGCCACATTTTAGGCTCCAAACCCCACATTTTTACAGCCAAGGGCTCACTGTTAGTTTGCATAGTCTCATTTCAGGCTCCAAAGCCTCTTTTCTTAGCATCCAGACAGGCATCCTTAGGGTCCGAGACGCCTCTGGAGGGTCCAAGCCCTCATTTGGAGGGTCCAAAGTTCCAGGGTTTGCATATTTGGAGGTTCAACGATGCATTTTAAGGGCCCACAGCATCATTTTTAAGCCCAAAGTCTGATTTGAAAGGTCCAAAGCCTCATTGGTCGACTCCAAATCAAAATTTCTAGGGTCCAAAGCCTCATTTTTACTTTCCAAAGTCTTACTCTTGTCTTACAAAGCCTCATTTTAGGCTCCAAACCCCACATTTTGACAGCCAAAGGCTTACTGTTAGTGTGCATAGTCTCATTTCCGGCTCCAAAGCCTCTTTTTTTAGCATCCAGACAGGCATCCTTAAGGTCCGAGCCGCCTCTGGAGGGTCCAAGCCCTCATTTGGAGGGTCCAAATTTCCAGGGATTGCATATTTGGAGGTTCAAAGATGCATTTCAAGGGCCCAGAGCATCATTTTTAAGTGGAAAGCCGCATTGTTCGAGTCCAAAACCAAATTTCTAGGGTGCAGAGCCCCATTTTTGCTTTCCAAAGTCTTACTCTTGTCTTACAAAGCCTCATTTTAGGCTCCAAACCCCACATTTTTACAGCCAAGGGCTCACTGTTAGTTTGCATAGTCTCATTTCAGGCTCCAAGCCTCTTTTTTTAGCATCCAGACAGGCATCCTTAGGGTCCGAACCGCATCTGGAGGGTCCAAGCCCTCATTTGGAGGGTCCAAAGTTCCAGGGTTTGTGCTTTTAAGGTTCAAAGATGCATTTTAAGGGCCCACAGCATCATTTTTAAGCCCAAAGTCTGATTTGAAAGGTCCAAAGCCTCATTGGTCGACTCCAAATCAAAATTTCTAGGGTCCAAAGCCTCATTTTTACTTTCCAAAGTCTTACTCTTGTCTTACAAAGCCACATTTAGGCTCCAAACCCCACATTTTTATGGCAAAAGGCTCACTGTTATTTTGCATAGTCTCATTTCAGGCTCCAAGCCTCTTATTTTAGCATCCAGACAGGCATCCTTAGGGTCCGAGGCGCCTCTGGAGGGTCCAAGCCCTCATTTGGAGCTTCCAAAGTTCCAGGGTTTGTGCTTTTAAGGTTCAACGATGCATTTTAAGGGCCCACAACATCATTTTTAAGTGGAAAGCCACATTGTTCAAGTCCAAAGCCACATTTCTAGGGTGCAGAGCCTCATTTTTACTTTCCAAAGTCTTACTCTTGTCTTACAAAGCCACATTTTAGGCTCCAAACCCCACATTTTGACAGCCAAAGGCTCACTGTTAGTGTGCATAGTCTCATTTCAGGCTCCAAAGCCTCTTTTTTTAGCATCCAGACAGGCATCCTTAGGGTCCGAGCCGCCTCTGGAGAGTCCAAGCCCTCATTTGGAGGGTCCAAAGTTCCAGGGTTTGCATATTTGGAGGTTCAAAGATGCATTTCAAGGGCCCACAGCATCATTTTTAAGCCCAAAGTCTAATTTGAAAGGTCCAAAGCCTCATTGGTCGAGTCCAAATCAAAATTTCTAGGGTGCAGAGCCTCATTTTTACTTTCCAAAGTCTTACTCTTGTCTTACAAAGCCACATTTTAGGCTCCAAACCTCACATTTTAACAGCCAAAGGCTCACTGTTAGTGTGCATAGTCTCATTTCAGGCTCCAAGCCTCTTTTTTTAGCATCCAGACAGGCATCCTTAGGGTCCGAGCCGCCTCTGGAGGGTCCAAGCCCTCATTTGGAGGGTCCAAAGTTCCAGGGTTTGCATATTTGGAGGTTCAAAGATGCATTTTAAGTGCCCACAGCATCATTTTTAAGCCCAAAGTCTGATTTGAAAGGTCCAAAGCCTCATTGGTCGAGTCCAAATCAAAATTTCTAGGGTCCAAAGCCTCATTTTTACTTTCCAAAGTCTTACTCTTGTCTTACAAAGCCACATTTTAGGCTCCAAACCCCACATTTTGACAGCCAAGGCCTCACTGTTAGTTTGCATAGTCTCATTTCAGGCTCCAAAGCCTCTTTTTTTAGCATCCAGACAGGCATCCTTAGGGTCCAAGCCGCCTCTGGAGAGTCCAAGCCCTCATTTGGAGGGTCCAAAGTTCCAGGGATTGCATATTTGGAGATTCAAAAATGCATTTTAATGGCCCAGAGCATCATTTTTAAGTGGAAAGCCGCATTGTTCGAGTCCAAATCAAAATTTCTAGGGTGCAGAGCCTCATTTTTACTTTCCAAAGTCTTACTCTTGTCTTACAAAGCCACATTTTAGGCTCCAAACCCCACATTTTGACAGCCAAAGGCTCACTGTTAGTTTGCATAGTCTCATTTCAGGCTCCAAAGCCTCTTTTTTTAGCATCCAGACAGGCATCCTTAGGGTCCGAGACGCCTCTGGAGGGTCCAAGCCCTCCTTTGGAGCTTCCAAAGTTCCAGGGATTGCATATTTGGAGGTCCAAAGATGCATTTCAAGGGCCCACAGCATCATTTTTAAGCCCAAAGTCTGATTTGGAAGGCCCGAAGCAACAATATAGAATTCAAATTTAATTTTCTAGGGTGCAGAGCCTCATTTTTACTTTCCAAAGTCTTACTCTTGTCTTACAAAGCCTCATTTTAGGCTCCAAACCCCACATTTTGACAGCCAAAGGCTCACTGTTAGTTTGCATAGTCTCATTTCAGGCTCCAAAGCCTCTTTTTTTAGCATCCAGACAGGCATCCT
This sequence comes from Buteo buteo, assembly GCF_964188355.1. Lineage (NCBI taxonomy): Eukaryota > Metazoa > Chordata > Aves > Accipitriformes > Accipitridae > Buteo > Buteo buteo. The sequence goes on from NC_134203.1 coordinate 595,064, forward strand.
TAGGGTCCGAGCTGCCTCTGGAGGGTCCAAGCCCTCATTTGGAGCTTCCAAAGTTCCAGGGTTTGCATATTTGGAGGTTCAAAGATGCATTTCAAGGGCCCACAGCATCATTTTTAAGCCCAAAGTCTGATTTGAAAGGTCCAAAGCCTCATTGGTCGAGTCCAAAGCCACATTTCTAGGGTCCAAAGCCTCATTTTTACTTTCCGAAGTCTTACTCTTGTCTTACAAAGCCACATTTTAGGCTCCAAACCCCACATTTTGACAGCCAAGGCCTCACTGTTAGTTTGCATAGTCTCATTTCAGGCTCCAAAGCCTCTTTTTTTAGCATCCAGACAGGCATCCATAGGGTCCGAGCCGCCTCTGGAGGGCCCAAGCCCTCATTTGGAGGGTCCAAAGTTCCAGGGATTGCATATTTGGAGGTTCAAAGATGCATTTCAAGGGCCCACAGCATAATTTTAAGCCCAAAGTCTGATTTGGAAGGCCCAAAGCCACTTTATAGAATTCAAATCAAAATTTCTAGGGTGCAGAGCCTCATTTTTACTTTCCAAAGTCTTACTCTTGTCTTACAAAGCCACATTTTAGGCTCCAAACCCCACATTTTTATGGCAAAAAGGCTCACTGTTAGTTTGCATAGTCTCATTTCAGGCTCCAAAGCCTCTTTTTTAGTATCCAGACAGGCATCCTTAGGGTCCGAGCCGCCTCTGGAGGGTCCAAGCCCTCATTTGGTGCTTCCAAAGTTCCAGGGTTTGTGCTTTTAAGGTTCAAAGATGAGTTTTAAGGGCCCAGAGCATCATTTTTAAGTGGAAAGCCGCATTGGTCGAGTCCAAATCAAACTTTCTAGGGTGCAGAGCCTCATTTTTACTTTCCAAAGTCTTACTCTTGTCTTACAAAGCCACATTTTAGGCTCCAAACCCCACAGTTTTATGGCCAAAGGCTCACTGTTAGTGTGCATAGTCTCATTTCAGGCTCCAAGCCTCTTTTTTTAGCATCCAAACAGGCATCCGTAGGGTCCGAGCCACCTCTGGAGGGTCCAAGCCCTCATTTGGAGCTTCCAAAGTTCCAGGGTTTGTCCTTTTAAGGTTCAAAGATGCATTTTAAGGGCCCACAGCATCATTTTTAAGCCCAAAGTCTGATTTGAAAGGTCCAAAGCCTCATTGGTTGACTCCAAATCAAAATTTCTAGGGTGCAGAGCCTCATTTTTACTTTCCAAAGTCTTACTCTTGTCTTACAAAGCCACATTTTAGGCTCCAAACCCCACATTTTGACAGCCAAAGGCTCACTGTTAGTGTGCATAGTCTCATTTCAGGCTCCAAAGCCTATTTTTTAGCATCCAAACAGGCATCCTTAGGGTCCGAGCCACCTCTGGAGGGTCCAAGCCCTCCTTTGGAGCTTCCAAAGTTCCAGGGTTTGTGCTTTTAAGGTTCAAAGATGAATTTCAAGGGCCCAGAGCATCATTTTTAAGCCCAAAGTCTGATTTGAAAGGTCCAAAGCCTCATTGGTCGAGTCCAAATCAAAATTTCTAGGGTCCAAAGCCTCATTTTTACTTTCCAAAGTCTTACTCTTGTCTTACAAAGCCACATTTTAGGCTCCAAACCCCACATTTTGACAGCCAAGGCCTCACTGTTAGTTTGCATAGTCTCATTCCAGGCTCCAAAGCCTCTTTTTTTAGCATCCAGACAGGCATCCTTAGGGTCCAAGCCGCCTCTGGAGAGTCCAAGCCCTCATTTGGAGGGTCCAAAGTTCCAGGGATTGCATACTTGGAGGTTCAAAAATGCATTTTAAGGGCCCAGAGCATCATTTTTAAGTGGAAAGCCGCATTGTTCGAGTCCAAATCAAAATTTCTAGGGTGCAGAGCCTCATTTTTACTTTCCAAAGTCTTACTCTTGTCTTACAAAGCCACATTTTAGGCTCCAAACCCCACATTTTGACAGCCAAAGGCTCACTGTTAGTTTGCATAGTCTCATTTCAGGCTCCAAAGCCTCTTTTTTTAGCATCCAGACAGGCATCCTTAGGGTCCGAGACGCCTCTGGAGGGTCCAAGGCCTCATTTGGAGCTTCCAAAGTTCCAGGGTTTGCATATTTGGAGGTTCAAAGATGCATTTCAAGGGCCCAGAGCATCATTTTTAAGTGGAAAGCCGCATTGTTCGAGTCCAAAACCAAATTTCTAGGGTGCAGAGCCCCATTTTTGCTTTCCAAAGTCTTACTCTTGTCTTACAAAGCCTCATTTTAGGCTCCAAACCCCACATTTTTACAGCCAAGGGCTCACTGTTAGTTTGCATAGTCTCATTTCAGGCTCCAAGCCTCTTTTTTTAGCATCCAGACAGGCATCCTTAGGGTCCGAACCGCATCTGGAGGGTCCAAGCCCTCATTTGGAGGGTCCAAAGTTCCAGGGTTTGTGCTTTTAAGGTTCAAAGATGCATTTTAAGGGCCCACAGCATCATTTTTAAGCCCAAAGTCTGATTTGAAAGTTCCAAAGCCTCATTGGTTGACTCCAAATCAAAATTTCTAGGGTCCAAAGCCTCATTTTTACTTTCCAAAGTCTTACTCTTGTCTTACAAAGCCACATTTAGGCTCCAAACCCCACATTTTTATGGCAAAAGGCTCACTGTTATTTTGCATAGTCTCATTTCAGGCTCCAAGCCTCTTATTTTAGCATCCAGACAGGCATCCTTAGGGTCCGAGGCGCCTCTGGAGGGTCCAAGCCCTCATTTGGAGCTTCCAAAGTTCCAGGGTTTGTGCTTTTAAGGTTCAACGATGCATTTTAAGGGCCCACAACATCATTTTTAAGTGGAAAGCCACATTGTTCAAGTCCAAAGCCACATTTCTAGGGTGCAGAGCCTCATTTTTACTTTCCAAAGTCTTACTCTTGTCTTACAAAGCCACATTTTAGGCTCCAAACCCCACATTTTGACAGCCAAAGGCTCACTGTTAGTGTGCATAGTCTCATTTCAGGCTCCAAAGCCTCTTTTTTTAGCATCCAGACAGGCATCCTTAGGGTCCGAGACGCCTCTGGAGAGTCCAAGCCCTCATTTGGAGGGTCCAAAGTTCCAGGGTTTGCATATTTGGAGGTTCAAAGATGCATTTCAAGGGCCCACAGCATCATTTTTAAGCCCAAAGTCTAATTTGAAAGGTCCAAAGCCTCATTGGTCGAGTCCAAATCAAAATTTCTAGGGTGCAGAGCCTCATTTTTACTTTCCAAAGTCTTACTCTTGTCTTACAAAGCCACATTTTAGGCTCCAAACCTCACATTTTAACAGCCAAAGGCTCACTGTTAGTGTGCATAGTCTCATTTCAGGCTCCAAGCCTCTTTTTTTAGCATCCAGACAGGCATCCTTAGGGTCCGAGCCGCCTCTGGAGGGTCCAAGCCCTCATTTGGAGGGTCCAAAGTTCCAGGGTTTGCATATTTGGAGGTTCAAAGATGCATTTTAAGTGCCCACAGCATCATTTTTAAGCCCAAAGTCTGATTTGAAAGGTCCAAAGCCTCATTGGTCGAGTCCAAATCAAAATTTCTAGGGTCCAAAGCCTCATTTTTACTTTCCAAAGTCTTACTCTTGTCTTACAAAGCCACATTTTAGGCTCCAAACCCCACATTTTGACAGCCAAGGCCTCACTGTTAGTTTGCATAGTCTCATTTCAGGCTCCAAAGCCTCTTTTTTTAGCATCCAGACAGGCATCCTTAGGGTCCAAGCCGCCTCTGGAGAGTCCAAGCCCTCATTTGGAGGGTCCAAAGTTCCAGGGATTGCATATTTGGAGATTCAAAAATGCATTTTAATGGCCCAGAGCATCATTTTTAAGTGGAAAGCCGCATTGTTCGAGTCCAAATCAAAATTTCTAGGGTGCAGAGCCTCATTTTTACTTTCCAAAGTCTTACTCTTGTCTTACAAAGCCACATTTTAGGCTCCAAACCCCACATTTTGACAGCCAAAGGCTCACTGTTAGTTTGCATAGTCTCATTTCAGGCTCCAAAGCCTCTTTTTTTAGCATCCAGACAGGCATCCTTAGGGTCCGAGACGCCTCTGGAGGGTCCAAGCCCTCCTTTGGAGCTTCCAAAGTTCCAGGGATTGCATATTTGGAGGTCCAAAGATGCATTTCAAGGGCCCACAGCATCATTTTTAAGCCCAAAGTCTGATTTGGAAGGCCCGAAGCAACAATATAGAATTCAAATTTAATTTTCTAGGGTGCAGAGCCTCATTTTTACTTTCCAAAGTCTTACTCTTGTCTTACAAAGCCTCATTTTAGGCTCCAAACCCCACATTTTGACAGCCAAAGGCTCACTGTTAGTTTGCATAGTCTCATTTCAGGCTCCAAAGCCTCTTTTTTTAGCATCCAGACAGGCATCCTTAGGGTCCGAGCTGCCTCTGGAGGGTCCAAGCCCTCATTTGGAGCTTCCAAAGTTCCAGGGTTTGCATATTTGGAGGTTCAAAGATGCATTTCAAGGGCCCACAGCATCATTTTTAAGCCCAAAGTCTGATTTGAAAGGTCCAAAGCCTCATTGGTCGAGTCCAAAGCCACATTTCTAGGGTCCAAAGCCTCATTTTTACTTTCCGAAGTCTTACTCTTATCTTACAAAGCCACATTTTAGGCTCCAAACCCCACATTTTGACAGCCAAGGCCTCACTGTTAGTTTGCATAGTCTCATTTCAGGCTCCAAAGCCTCTTTTTTTAGCATCCAGACAGGCATCCATAGGGTCCGAGCCGCCTCTGGAGGGCCCAAGCCCTCATTTGGAGGGTCCAAAGTTCCAGGGATTGCATATTTGGAGGTTCAAAGATGCATTTCAAGGGCCCACAGCATAATTTTAAGCCCAAAGTCTGATTTGGAAGGCCCAAAGCCACTTTATAGAATTCAAATCAAAATTTCTAGGGTGCAGAGCCTCATTTTTACTTTCCAAAGTCTTACTCTTGTCTTACAAAGCCACATTTTAGGCTCCAAACCCCACATTTTTATGGCAAAAAGGCTCACTGTTAGTTTGCATAGTCTCATTTCAGGCTCCAAAGCCTCTTTTTTAGTATCCAGACAGGCATCCTTAGGGTCCGAGCCGCCTCTGGAGGGTCCAAGCCCTCATTTGGTGCTTCCAAAGTTCCAGGGTTTGTGCTTTTAAGGTTCAAAGATGAGTTTTAAGGGCCCAGAGCATCATTTTTAAGTGGAAAGCCGCATTGGTCGAGTCCAAATCAAACTTTCTAGGGTGCAGAGCCTCATTTTTACTTTCCAAAGTCTTACTCTTGTCTTACAAAGCCACATTTTAGGCTCCAAACCCCACAGTTTTATGGCCAAAGGCTCACTGTTAGTGTGCATAGTCTCATTTCAGGCTCCAAGCCTCTTTTTTTAGCATCCAAACAGGCATCCGTAGGGTCCGAGCCACCTCTGGAGGGTCCAAGCCCTCATTTGGAGCTTCCAAAGTTCCAGGGTTTGTCCTTTTGAGGTTCAAAGATGCATTTTAAGGGCCCACAGCATCATTTTTAAGCCCAAAGTCTGATTTGAAAGGTCCAAAGCCTCATTGGTCGACTCCAAATCAAAATTTCTACGGTCCAAAGCCTCATTTTTACTTTCCAAAGTCTTACTCTTGTCTTACAAAGCCACATTTTAGGCTCCAAACCCCACATTTTGACAGCCAAAGGCTCACTGTTAGTGTGCATAGTCTCATTTCAGGCTCCAAAGCCTCTTTTCTTAGCATCCATACAGGCATCCTTAGGGTCCGAGCCGCCTCTGGAGGGTCCAAGCCCTCATTTGGAGGTTCCAAAGTTCCAGGGATTGCATATTTGGAGGTTCAAAGATGCATTTTAAGGGCCCACAGCATCATTTTTAAGTGGAAAGCCGCATTGTTCGAGTCCAAAGCCACATTTCTAGGGTGCAGAGCCTCATTTTTACTTTCCAAAGTCTTACTCTTGTCTTACAAAGCCTCATTTTAGGCTCCAAACCCCACATTTTTACGGCCAAAGGCTCACTGTTAGTGTGCATAGTCTCATTTCAGGCTCCAAGCCTCTTTTTTTAGCATCCAAACAGGCATCCTTAGGGTCCGAGCCACCTCTGGAGGGTCCAAGCCCTCATTTGGAGCTTCCAAAGTTCCAGGGTTTGTGCTTTTAAGGTTCAAAGATGCATTTTAAGGGCCCAGAGCATCATTTTTAAGTGGAAAGCCGCATTGTTCGAGTCCAAAGCCACATTTCTACGGTCCAAGGCCTCATTTTTACTTTCCAAAGTCTTACTCTTGTCTTACAAAGCCACATTTTAGGCTCCAAACCCCACATATTTATGGCAAAAAGGCTCACTGTTAGTTTGCATAGTCTCATTTCAGACTCCAAAGCCTCTTTTCTTAGCATCCAGACAGGCATCCTTAGGGTCCGAGCCGCCTCTGGAGGGTCCAAGCCCTCCTTTGGAGCTTCCAAAGTTCCAGGGATGGCGTATTTGGAGGTTCAAAGATGCTTTTAAAGGGCCCAGAGCATCATTTTTAAGTGGAAAGCCGCATGGTTCAAGTCCAAAGCCACATTTCTAGGGTGCAGAGCCTCATTTTTACTTTCCAAAGTCTTACTCTTGTCTTACAAAGCCACATTTTAGGCTCCAAACCCCACATTTTTACGGCCAAAGGCTCACTGTTAGTTTGCATAGTCTCATTTCAGGCTCCAAGCCTCTTTTTTAGCATCCAGACAGGCATCCTTAGGGTCCAAGCCGCCTGTGGAGGGTCCAAGCCCTCCTTTGGAGGGTCCAAAGTTCCAGGGTTTGTGCTTTTAAGGTTCAAAGATGCATTTTCATGACCCAGAGCATCATTTTTAAGTGGAAAGCCGCATTGTTCGACTCCAAAAGCCACATTTATAGGGTGCAGAGCCTCATTTTTACTTTCCAAAGTCTTACTCTTGTCTTACAAAGCCACATTTTAGGCTCCAAACCCCACATTTTGACAGCCAAAGGCTCACTGTTAGTTTGCATAGTCTCATTTCAGGCTCCAAAGCCTCTTTTTTTAGCATCCAGACAGGCATCCTTAGGGTCCGAGACGCCTCTGGAGGGTCCAAGCCCTCATTTGGAGGGTCCAAAGTTCCAGGGTTTGCATATTTGGAGGTTCAAAGATGCATTTCAAGGGCCCACAGCATCATTTTTAAGCCCAAAGTCTGATTTGAAAGGTCCAAAGCCTCATTGGTCGACTCCAAAGCCACATTTCTAGGGTCCAAAGCCTCATTTTTACTTTCCAAAGTCTTACTCTTGTCTTACAAAGCCACATTTTAGGCTCCAAACCCCACATTTTTATGGCAAAAAGGCTCACTGTTAGTGTGCATAGTCTCATTTCAGGCTCCAAAGCCTCTTTTCTTAGCATCCAGACAGGCATCCTTAGGGTCCGAGCCGCCTCTGGAGGGTCCAAGCCCTCCTTTGGAGCTTCCAAAGTTCCAGGGATTGCATATTTGGAGGTTCAAAGATGCATTTCAAGGGCCCAGAGCATCATTTTTAAGTGGAAAGCCGCATTGTTCGAGTCCAAAGCCACATTTCTAGGGTGCAGAGCCTCATTTTTACTTTCCAAAGTCTTACTCTTGTCTTACAAAGCCTCATTTTAGGCTCCAAACCCCACATTTTGACAGCCAAAGGCTCACTGTTAGTTTGCATAGTCTCATTTCAGGCTCCAAAGCCTCTTTTTTAGCATCCAGACAGGCATCCTTAGGGTCCGAGCCGCCTGTGGAGGGTCCAAGCCCTCCTTTGGAGCTTCCAAAGTTCCAGGGTTTGTGCTTTTAAGGTTCAAAGATGCATTTTAAGGGCCCAGAGCATCATTTTTAAGTGGAAAGCCGCATTGTTCAAGTCCAAAGCCACATTTCTAGGGTGCAGAGCCTCATTTTTACTTTCCAAAGTCTTACTCTTGTCTTACAAAGCCACATTTTAGGCTCCAAACCCCACATTTTGACAGCCAAGGCCTCACTGTTAGTTTGCATAGTCTCATTTCAGGCTCCAAAGCCTCTTTTTTTAGCATCCAGACAGGCATCCTTAGGGTCCGAGCCGCCTCTGGAGGGTCCAAGCCCTCATTTGGAGGGTCCAGAGTTCCAGGGTTTGTGCTTTTAAGGTTCAAAGATGCGTTTTAAGGGCCCAGAGCATCATTTTTAAGCCCAAAGTCCGATTTGAAAGGTCCAAAGCCTCATTGGTCGAGTCCAAATCAAAATTTCTAGGGTCCAAAGCCTCATTTTTACTTTCCAAAGTCTTACTCTTGTCTTACAAAGCCACATTTTAGGCTCCAAACCCCACAGTTTTATGGCCAAAGGCTCACTGTTAGTGTGCATAGTCTCATTTCAGGCTTCAAGCCTCTTTTTTTAGCATCCAAAAAGGCATCCTTAGGGTCCGAGCCACCTCTGGAGGGTCCAAGCCCTCCTTTGGAGCTTCCAAAGTTCCAGGGTTTGTGCTTGCAAGGTTCAAAGATGCGTTTTAAGGGCCCAGAGCATCATTTTTAAGCCCAAAGTCTGATTTGAAAGGTCCAAAGCCTCATTGGTCGAGTCCAAATCAAAATTTCTAGGGTGCAGAGCCTCATTTTTACTTTCCAAAGTCTTACTCTTGTCTTACAAAGCCACATTTTAGGCTCCAAACCCCACATTTTGACAGCCAAAGGCTCACTGTTAGTTTGCATAGTCTCATTTCCGGCTCCAAAGCCTCTTTTTTTAGCATCCAGACAGGCATCCTTAAGGTCCGAGCCGCCTCTGGAGGGTCCAAGCCCTCATTTGGAGGGTCCAAATTTCCAGGGATTGCATATTTGGAGGTTCAAAGATGCATTTCAAGGGCCCAGAGCATCATTTTTAAGTGGAAAGCCGCATTGTTCGAGTCCAAAGCCACATTTCTAGGGTGCAGAGCCTCATTTTTACTTTCCAAAGTCTTACTCTTGTCTTACAAAGCCACATTTTAGGCTCCAAACCCCACATTTTTACGGCCAAAGGCTCACTGTTAGTGTGCATAGTCTCATTTCCGGGTCCAAAGCCTCTTTTTTTAGCATCCAGACAGGCATCCTTAGGGTCCGAGACGCCTCTGGAGGGTCCAAGCCCTCATTTGGAGGGTCCAAGGTTCCAGGGATTGCATATTTGGAGGTTCAAAGATGCATTTTAAGGGCCCACAGCATCATTTTTAAGCCCAAAGTCTGATTTGAAAGGTCCAAAGCCTCATTGGTTGACTCCAAATCAAAATTTCTAGGGTGCAGAGCCTCATTTTTACTTTCCAAAGTCTTACTCTTGTCTTACAAAGCCACATTTTAGGCTCCAAACCCCACATTTTGACAGCCAAAGGCTCACTGTTAGTGTGCATAGTCTCATTTCAGGCTCCAAAGCCTATTTTTTAGCATCCAAACAGGCATCCTTAGGGTCCGAGCCACCTCTGGAGGGTCCAAGCCCTCCTTTGGAGCTTCCAAAGTTCCAGGGTTTGTGCTTTTAAGGTTCAAAGATGAATTTCAAGGGCCCAGAGCATCATTTTTAAGCCCAAAGTCTGATTTGAAAGGTCCAAAGCCTCATTGGTCGAGTCCAAATCAAAATTTCTAGGGTCCAAAGCCTCATTTTTACTTTCCAAAGTCTTACTCTTGTCTTACAAAGCCACATTTTAGGCTCCAAACCCCACATTTTGACAGCCAAGGCCTCACTGTTAGTTTGCATAGTCTCATTCCAGGCTCCAAAGCCTCTTTTTTTAGCATCCAGACAGGCATCCTTAGGGTCCAAGCCGCCTCTGGAGAGTCCAAGCCCTCATTTGGAGGGTCCAAAGTTCCAGGGATTGCATACTTGGAGGTTCAAAAATGCATTTTAAGGGCCCAGAGCATCATTTTTAAGTGGAAAGCCGCATTGTTCGAGTCCAAATCAAAATTTCTAGGGTGCAGAGCCTCATTTTTACTTTCCAAAGTCTTACTCTTGTCTTACAAAGCCACATTTTAGGCTCCAAACCCCACATTTTGACAGCCAAAGGCTCACTGTTAGTTTGCATAGTCTCATTTCAGGCTCCAAAGCCTCTTTTTTTAGCATCCAGACAGGCATCCTTAGGGTCCGAGACGCCTCTGGAGGGTCCAAGGCCTCATTTGGAGCTTCCAAAGTTCCAGGGTTTGCATATTTGGAGGTTCAAAGATGCATTTCAAGGGCCCACAGCATCATTTTTAAGTGGAAAGCCGCATTGTTCGAGTCCAAAACCAAATTTCTAGGGTGCAGAGCCCCATTTTTGCTTTCCAAAGTCTTACTCTTGTCTTACAAAGCCTCATTTTAGGCTCCAAACCCCACATTTTTACGGCCAAAGGCTCACTGTTAGTTTGCATAGTCTCATTTCAGGCTCCAAGCCTCTTTTTTTAGCATCCAGACAGGCATCCTTAGGGTCCGAACCGCATCTGGAGGGTCCAAGCCCTCATTTGGAGGGTCCAAAGTTCCAGGGTTTGTGCTTTTAAGGTTCAAAGATGCATTTTAAGGGCCCACAGCATCATTTTTAAGCCCAAAGTCTGATTTGAAAGGTCCAAAGCCTCATTGGTCGACTCCAAATCAAAATTTCTAGGGTCCAAAGCCTCATTTTTACTTTCCAAAGTCTTACTCTTGTCTTACAAAGCCACATTTAGGCTCCAAACCCCACATTTTTATGGCAAAAGGCTCACTGTTATTTTGCATAGTCTCATTTCAGGCTCCAAGCCTCTTATTTTAGCATCCAGACAGGCATCCTTAGGGTCCGAGGCACCTCTGGAGGGTCCAAGCCCTCATTTGGAGCTTCCAAAGTTCCAGGGTTTGTGCTTTTAAGGTTCAAAGATGCATTTTAAGGGCCCAGAGCATCATTTTTAAGTGGAAAGCCGCATTGTTCAAGTCCAAAGCCACATTTCTAGGGTGCAGAGCCTCATTTTTACTTTCCAAAGTCTTACTCTTGTCTTACAAAGCCACATTTTAGGCTCCAAACCCCACATTTTGACAGCCAAAGGCTCACTGTCAGTGTGCATAGTCTCATTTCAGGCTCCAAAGCCTCTTTTTTTAGCATCCAGACAGGCATCCTTAGGGTCCGAGCCGCCTCTGGAGAGTCCAAGCCCTCATTTGGAGGGTCCAAAGTTCCAGGGTTTGCATATTTGGAGGTTCAAAGATGCATTTCAAGGGCCCACAGCATCATTTTTAAGCCCAAAGTCTGATTTGAAAGGTCCAAAGCCTCATTGGTCGACTCCAAATCAAAATTTCTAGGGTCCAAAGCCTCATTTTTACTTTCCAAAGTCTTACTCTTGTCTTACAAAGCCACATTTTAGGCTCCAAACCCCACAGTTTTATGGCCAAAGGCTCACTGTTAGTGTGCATAGTCTCATTTCAGGCTCCAAGCCTCTTTTTTTAGCATCCAGACAGGCATCCTTAGGGTCCGAGCCGCCTCTGGAGGGTCCAAGCCCTCATTTGGAGGGTCCAAAGTTCCAGGGTTTGCATATTTGGAGGTTCAAAGATGCATTTTAAGTGCCCACAGCATCATTTTTAAGCCCAAAGTCTGATTTGAAAGGTCCAAAGCCTCATTGGTCGAGTCCAAATCAAAATTTCTAGGGTCCAAAGCCTCATTTTTACTTTCCAAAGTCTTACTCTTGTCTTACAAAGCCACATTTTAGGCTCCAAACCCCACATTTTGACAGCCAAGGCCTCACTGTTAGTTTGCATAGTCTCATTTCAGGCTCCAAAGCCTCTTTTTTTAGCATCCAGACAGGCATCCTTAGGGTCCAAGCCGCCTCTGGAGAGTCCAAGCCCTCATTTGGAGGGTCCAAAGTTCCAGGGATTGCATATTTGGAGATTCAAAAATGCATTTTAATGGCCCAGAGCATCATGTTTAAGTGGAAAGCCGCATTGTTCGAGTCCAAATCAAAATTTCTAGGGTGCAGAGCCTCATTTTTACTTTCCAAAGTCTTACTCTTGTCTTACAAAGCCACATTTTAGGCTCCAAACCCCATATTTTGACAGCCAAAGGCTCACTGTTAGTTTGCATAGTCTCATTTCAGGCTCCAAAGCCTCTTTTTTTAGCATCCAGACAGGCATCCTTAGGGTCCGAGACGCCTCTGGAGGGTCCAAGCCCTCCTTTGGAGCTTCCAAAGTTCCAGGGATTGCATATTTGGAGGTCCAAAGATGCATTTCAAGGGCCCACAGCATCATTTTTAAGCCCAAAGTCTGATTTGGAAGGCCCGAAGCAACAATATAGAATTCAAATTTAATTTTCTAGGGTGCAGAGCCTCATTTTTACTTTCCAAAGTCTTACTCTTGTCTTACAAAGCCACATTTTAGGCTCCAAACCCCACATTTTGACAGCCAAAGGCTCACTGTTAGTTTGCATAGTCTCATTTCAGGCTCCAAAGCCTCTTTTTTTAGCATCCAGACAGGCATCCTTAGGGTCCGAGCTGCCTCTGGAGGGTCCAAGCCCTCATTTGGAGCTTCCAAAGTTCCAGGGTTTGCATATTTGGAGGTTCAAAGATGCATTTCAAGGGCCCACAGCATCATTTTTAAGCCCAAAGTCTGATTTGAAAGGTCCAAAGCCTCATTGGTCGAGTCCAAAGCCACATTTCTAGGGTGCAGAGCCTCATTTTTACTTTCCAAAGTCTTACTCTTGTCTTACAAAGCCACATTTTAGGCTCCAAACCCTACATTTTTATGGCAAAAAGGCTCACTGTTAGTTTGCATAGTCTCATTTCAGGCTCCAAAGCCTCTTTTTTAGTATCCAGACAGGCATCCTTAGGGTCCGAGCCGCCTCTGGAGGGTCCAAGCCCTCATTTGGAGCTTCCAAAGTTCCAGGGTTTGTGCTTTTAAGGTTCAAAGATGAGTTTTAAGGGCCCAGAGCATCATTTTTAAGTGGAAAGCCGCATTGTTCGAGTCCAAAACCAAATTTCTAGGGTGCAGAGCCCCAGTTTTGCTTTCCAAAGTCTTACTCTTGTCTTACAAAGCCTCATTTTAGGCTCCAAACCCCACATTTTTACAGCCAAGGGCTCACTGTTAGTTTGCATAGTCTCATTTCAGGCTCCAAGCCTCTTTTCTTAGCATCCAGACAGGCATCCTTAGGGTCCGAACCGCATCTGGAGGGTCCAAGCCCTCATTTGGAGGGTCCAAAGTTCCAGGGTTTGTGCTTTTAAGGTTCAAAGATGCATTTCAAGGGCCCACAGCATCATTTTTAAGCCCAAAGTCTGATTTGAAAGGTCCAAAGCCTCATTGGTCGACTCCAAATCAAAATTTCTAGGGTCCAAAGCCTCATTTTTACTTTCCAAAGTCTTACTCTTGTCTTACAAAGCCTCATTTTAGGCTCCAAACCCCACATTTTGACAGCCAAAGGCTCACTGTTAGTTTGCATAGTCTCATTTCAGGCTCCAAAGCCTCTTTTTTTAGCATCCAGACAGGCATCCTTAGGGTCCGAGACGCCTCTGGAGGGTCCAAGCCCTCCTTTGGAGGGTCCAAAGTTCCAGGGATTGCATATTTGGAGGTTCAAAGATGCATTTTAAGGGCCCACAGCATCATCTTTAAGCCCAAAGTCTGATTTGAATGGTCCAAAGCCTCATTGGTCGACTCCAAAGCCACATTTCTAGGGTCCAAAGCCTCATTTTTACTTTCAAAAGTCTTACTCTTGTCTTACAAAGCCACATTTTAGGCTCCAAACCCCACATTTTTATGGCAAAAAGGCTCACTGTTAGTTTGCATAGTCTCATTTCAGGCTCCAAAGACTCTTTTCTTAGCATCCAGACAGGCATCCTTAGGGTCCGAGCCGCCTGTGGAGGGTCCAAGCCCTCCTTTGGAGCTTCCAAAGTTCCAGGGTTTGTGCTTTTAAGGTTCAAAGATGCATTTAAAGGGCCCAGAGCATCATTTTTAAGTGGAAAGCCGCATTGTTCAAGTCCAAAGCCACATTTCTAGGGTGCAGAGCCTCATTTTTACTTTCCAAAGTCTTACTCTTGTCTTACAAAGCCACATTTTAGGCTCCAAACCCCACATTTTGACAGCCAAGGCCTCACTGTTAGTTTGCATAGTCTCATTTCAGGCTCCAAAGCCTCTTTTTTTAGCATCCAGACAGGCATCCTTAGGGTCCGAGCCGCCTCTGGAGGGTCCAAGCCCTCATTTGGAGCTTCCAAAGTTCCAGGGTTTGTGCTTTTAAGGTTCAAAGATGCGTTTTAAGGGCCCAGAGCATCATTTTTAAGCCCAAAGTCTGATTTGAAATGTCCAAAGCCTCATTGGTCGAGTCCAAATCAAAATTTCTAGGGTCCAAAGCCTCATTTTTACTTTCCAAAGTCTTACTCTTGTCTTAAAAAGCCACATTTTAGGCTCCAAACCCCACAGTTTTATGGCCAAAGGCTCACTGTTAGTGTGCATAGTCTCATTTCAGGCTTCAAGCCTCTTTTTTTAGCATCCAAACAGGCATCCTTAGGGTCCGAGCCACCTCTGGAGGGTCCAAGCCCTCATTTGGAGGGTCCAAAGTTCCAGGGTTTGTGCTTTTAAGGTTCAAAGATGCATTTCAAGGGCCCACAGCATCATTTTTAAGCCCAAAGTCTGATTTGAAAGGTCCAAAGCCTCATTGGTCGACTCCAAATCAAAATTTCTAGGGTCCAAAGCCTCATTTTTACTTTCCAAAGTCTTACTCTTGTCTTACAAAGCCACATTTTAGGCTCCAAACCCCACATTTTGACAGCCAAAGTCTCACTGTTAGTTTGCATAGTCTCATTTCAGGCTCCAAAGCCTCTTTTTTTAGCATCCAGACAGGCATCCTTAGGGTCCGAGCCGCCTCTGGAGGGTCCAAGCCCTCCTTTGGAGGGTCCAAAGTTCCAGGGATTGCATATTTGGAGGTTCAAAGATGCATTTTAAGGGCCCACAGCATCATCTTTAAGCCCAAAGTCTGATTTGAATGGTCCAAAGCCTCATTGGTCGACTCCAAAGCCACATTTCTAGGGTCCAAAGCCTCATTTTTACTTTCAAAAGTCTTACTCTTGTCTTACAAAGCCACATTTTAGGCTCCAAACCCCACATTTTTATGGCAAAAAGGCTCACTGTTAGTTTGCATAGTCTCATTTCAGGCTCCAAAGCCTCTTTTCTTAGCATCCAGACAGGCATCCTTAGGGTCCGAGCCGCCTGTGGAGGGTCCAAGCCCTCCTTTGGAGCTTCCAAAGTTCCAGGGTTTGTGCTTTTAAGGTTCAAAGATGCATTTAAAGGGCCCAGAGCATCATTTTTAAGTGGAAAGCCGCATTGTTCAAGTCCAAAGCCACATTTCTAGGGTGCAGAGCCTCATTTTTACTTTCCAAAGTCTTACTCTTGTCTTACAAAGCCACATTTTAGGCTCCAAACCCCACATTTTGACAGCCAAGGCCTCACTGTTAGTTTGCATAGTCTCATTTCAGGCTCCAAAGCCTCTTTTTTTAGCATCCAGACAGGCATCCTTAGGGTCCGAGCCGCCTCTGGAGGGTCCAAGCCCTCATTTGGAGCTTCCAAAGTTCCAGGGTTTGTGCTTTTAAGGTTCAAAGATGCGTTTTAAGGGCCCAGAGCATCATTTTTAAGCCCAAAGTCTGATTTGAAATGTCCAAAGCCTCATTGGTCGAGTCCAAATCAAAATTTCTAGGG
This sequence comes from Buteo buteo, assembly GCF_964188355.1. Taxonomy (NCBI): domain Eukaryota; kingdom Metazoa; phylum Chordata; class Aves; order Accipitriformes; family Accipitridae; genus Buteo; species Buteo buteo. The sequence goes on from NC_134203.1 coordinate 610,561, forward strand.
TCCAAAGCCTCATTTTTACTTTCCAAAGTCTTACTCTTGTCTTACAAAGCCACATTTTAGGCTCCAAACCCCACAGTTTTATGGCCAAAGGCTCACTGTTAGTGTGCATAGTCTCATTTCAGGCTTCAAGCCTCTTTTTTTAGCATCCAAACAGGCATCCTTAGGGTCCGAGCCACCTCTGGAGGGTCCAAGCCCTCATTTGGAGGGTCCAAAGTTCCAGGGATTGCATATTTGGAGGTTCAAAGATGCATTTAAAGGGCCCACAGCATCATTTTTAAGTGGAAAGCCGCATTGGTCGAGTCCAAATCAAAATTTCTAGGGTGCAGAGCCTCATTTTTACTTTCCAAAGTCTTACTCTTGTCTTACAAAGCCTCATTTTAGGCTCCAAACCCCACATTTTGACAGCCAAAGGCTCACTGTTAGTGTGCATAGTCTCATTTCAGGCTCCAAAGCCTCTTTTTTTAGCATCCAGACAGGCATCCTTAGGGTCCGAGCCGCCTCTGGAGGGTCCAAGCCCTCCTTTGGAGGGTCCAGAGTTCCAGGGATTGCATATTTGGAGGTTCAAAGATGCATTTTAAGGGCCCACAGCATCATTTTTAAGCCCAAAGTCCGATTTGAAAGGTCCAAAGCCTCATTGGTCGACTCCAAAGCCACATTTCTAGGGTGCAGAGCCTCATTTTTACTTTCCAAAGTCTTACTCTTGTCTTACAAAGCCACATTTTAGGCTCCAAACCCCACAGTTTTATGGCCAAAGGCTCACTGTTAGTGTGCATAGTCTCATTTCAGGCTCCAAAGCCTCTTTTTTTAGCATCCAGACAGGCATCCTTAGGGTCCGAGCCGCCTCTGGAGGGCCCAAGCCCTCATTTGGAGGGTCCAAAGTTCCAGGGTTTGCATATTTGGAGGTTCAAAGATGCATTTAAAGGGCCCAGAGCATAATTTTAAGCCCAAAGTCTGATTTGGAAGGCCCAAAGCCACTTTATAGAATTCAAATCAAAATTTCTAGGGTGCAGAGCCTCATTTTTACTTTCCAAAGTCTTACTCTTGTCTTACAAAGCCACATTTTAGGCTCCAAACCCCACATTTTTATAGCAAAAAGGCTCACTGTTAGTTTGCATAGTCTCATTTCAGGATCCAAAGCCTCTTTTTTAGTATCCAGACAGGCATCCTTAGGGTCCGAGCCGCCTCTGGAGGGTCCAAGCCCTCATTTGGTGCTTCCAAAGTTCCAGGGTTTGTGCTTTTAAGGTTCAAAGATGCGTTTTAAGGGCCCAGAGCATCATTTTTAAGTGGAAAGCCGCATTGGTCGAGTCCAAATCAAACTTTCTAGGGTGCAGAGCCTCATTTTTACTTTCCAAAGTCTTACTCTTGTCTTACAAAGCCACATTTTAGGCTCCAAACCCCATATTTTGACAGCCAAAGGCTCACTGTTAGTGTGCATAGTCTCATTTCAGGCTCCAAAGCCTCTTTTTTTAGCATCCAGACAGGCATCCTTAGGGTCCGAGCCGCCTCTGGAGGGCCCAAGCCCTCATTTGGAGGGTCCAAAGTTCCAGGGTTTTCATATTTGGAGGTTCAAAGATGCATTTTAAGGGCCCACAGCATCATCTTTAAGCCCAAAGTCTGATTTGAATGGTCCAAAGCCTCATTGGTCGACTCCAAAGCCACATTTCTAGGGTCCAAAGCCTCATTTTTACTTTCAAAAGTCTTACTCTTGTCTTACAAAGCCACATTTTAGGCTCCAAACCCCACATTTTTATGGCAAAAAGGCTCACTGTTAGTTTGCATAGTCTCATTTCAGGCTCCAAAGACTCTTTTCTTAGCATCCAGACAGGCATCCTTAGGGTCCGAGCCGCCTGTGGAGGGTCCAAGCCCTCCTTTGGAGCTTCCAAAGTTCCAGGGTTTGTGCTTTTAAGGTTCAAAGATGCATTTAAAGGGCCCAGAGCATCATTTTTAAGTGGAAAGCCGCATTGTTCAAGTCCAAAGCCACATTTCTAGGGTGCAGAGCCTCATTTTTACTTTCCAAAGTCTTACTCTTGTCTTACAAAGCCACATTTTAGGCTCCAAACCCCACATTTTGACAGCCAAGGCCTCACTGTTAGTTTGCATAGTCTCATTTCAGGCTCCAAAGCCTCTTTTTTTAGCATCCAGACAGGCATCCTTAGGGTCCGAGCCGCCTCTGGAGGGTCCAAGCCCTCATTTGGAGCTTCCAAAGTTCCAGGGTTTGTGCTTTTAAGGTTCAAAGATGCGTTTTAAGGGCCCAGAGCATCATTTTTAAGCCCAAAGTCTGATTTGAAATGTCCAAAGCCTCATTGGTCGAGTCCAAATCAAAATTTCTAGGGTCCAAAGCCTCATTTTTACTTTCCAAAGTCTTACTCTTGTCTTAAAAAGCCACATTTTAGGCTCCAAACCCCACAGTTTTATGGCCAAAGGCTCACTGTTAGTGTGCATAGTCTCATTTCAGGCTTCAAGCCTCTTTTTTTAGCATCCAAACAGGCATCCTTAGGGTCCGAGCCACCTCTGGAGGGTCCAAGCCCTCATTTGGAGGGTCCAAAGTTCCAGGGTTTGTGCTTTTAAGGTTCAAAGATGCATTTCAAGGGCCCACAGCATCATTTTTAAGCCCAAAGTCTGATTTGAAAGGTCCAAAGCCTCATTGGTCGACTCCAAATCAAAATTTCTAGGGTCCAAAGCCTCATTTTTACTTTCCAAAGTCTTACTCTTGTCTTACAAAGCCACATTTTAGGCTCCAAACCCCACATTTTGACAGCCAAAGTCTCACTGTTAGTTTGCATAGTCTCATTTCAGGCTCCAAAGCCTCTTTTTTTAGCATCCAGACAGGCATCCTTAGGGTCCGAGCCGCCTCTGGAGGGTCCAAGCCCTCCTTTGGAGGGTCCAAAGTTCCAGGGATTGCATATTTGGAGGTTCAAAGATGCATTTTAAGGGCCCACAGCATCATCTTTAAGCCCAAAGTCTGATTTGAATGGTCCAAAGCCTCATTGGTCGACTCCAAAGCCACATTTCTAGGGTCCAAAGCCTCATTTTTACTTTCAAAAGTCTTACTCTTGTCTTACAAAGCCACATTTTAGGCTCCAAACCCCACATTTTTATGGCAAAAAGGCTCACTGTTAGTTTGCATAGTCTCATTTCAGGCTCCAAAGCCTCTTTTCTTAGCATCCAGACAGGCATCCTTAGGGTCCGAGCCGCCTGTGGAGGGTCCAAGCCCTCCTTTGGAGCTTCCAAAGTTCCAGGGTTTGTGCTTTTAAGGTTCAAAGATGCATTTAAAGGGCCCAGAGCATCATTTTTAAGTGGAAAGCCGCATTGTTCAAGTCCAAAGCCACATTTCTAGGGTGCAGAGCCTCATTTTTACTTTCCAAAGTCTTACTCTTGTCTTACAAAGCCACATTTTAGGCTCCAAACCCCACATTTTGACAGCCAAGGCCTCACTGTTAGTTTGCATAGTCTCATTTCAGGCTCCAAAGCCTCTTTTTTTAGCATCCAGACAGGCATCCTTAGGGTCCGAGCCGCCTCTGGAGGGTCCAAGCCCTCATTTGGAGCTTCCAAAGTTCCAGGGTTTGTGCTTTTAAGGTTCAAAGATGCGTTTTAAGGGCCCAGAGCATCATTTTTAAGCCCAAAGTCTGATTTGAAATGTCCAAAGCCTCATTGGTCGAGTCCAAATCAAAATTTCTAGGGTCCAAAGCCTCATTTTTACTTTCCAAAGTCTTACTCTTGTCTTACAAAGCCACATTTTAGGCTCCAAACCCCACAGTTTTATGGCCAAAGGCTCACTGTTAGTGTGCATAGTCTCATTTCAGGCTTCAAGCCTCTTTTTTTAGCATCCAAACAGGCATCCTTAGGGTCCGAGCCGCCTCTGGAGGGTCCAAGCCCTCCTTTGGAGGGTCCAAAGTTCCAGGGATTGCATATTTGGAGGTTCAAAGATGCATTTTAAGGGCCCACAGCATCATCTTTAAGCCCAAAGTCTGATTTGAATGGTCCAAAGCCTCATTGGTCGACTCCAAAGCCACATTTCTAGGGTCCAAAGCCTCATTTTTACTTTCAAAAGTCTTACTCTTGTCTTACAAAGCCACATTTTAGGCTCCAAACCCCACATTTTTATGGCAAAAAGGCTCACTGTTAGTTTGCATAGTCTCATTTCAGGCTCCAAAGCCTCTTTTCTTAGCATCCAGACAGGCATCCTTAGGGTCCGAGCCGCCTGTGGAGGGTCCAAGCCCTCCTTTGGAGCTTCCAAAGTTCCAGGGTTTGTGCTTTTAAGGTTCAAAGATGCATTTAAAGGGCCCAGAGCATCATTTTTAAGTGGAAAGCCGCATTGTTCAAGTCCAAAGCCACATTTCTAGGGTGCAGAGCCTCATTTTTACTTTCCAAAGTCTTACTCTTGTCTTACAAAGCCACATTTTAGGCTCCAAACCCCACATTTTGACAGCCAAGGCCTCACTGTTAGTTTGCATAGTCTCATTTCAGGCTCCAAAGCCTCTTTTTTTAGCATCCAGACAGGCATCCTTAGGGTCCGAGCCGCCTCTGGAGGGTCCAAGCCCTCATTTGGAGCTTCCAAAGTTCCAGGGTTTGTGCTTTTAAGGTTCAAAGATGCGTTTTAAGGGCCCAGAGCATCATTTTTAAGCCCAAAGTCTGATTTGAAATGTCCAAAGCCTCATTGGTCGAGTCCAAATCAAAATTTCTAGGGTCCAAAGCCTCATTTTTACTTTCCAAAGTCTTACTCTTGTCTTACAAAGCCACATTTTAGGCTCCAAACCCCACAGTTTTATGGCCAAAGGCTCACTGTTAGTGTGCATAGTCTCATTTCAGGCTTCAAGCCTCTTTTTTTAGCATCCAAACAGGCATCCTTAGGGTCCGAGCCACCTCTGGAGGGTCCAAGCCCTCATTTGGAGGGTCCAAAGTTCCAGGGATTGCATATTTGGAGGTTCAAAGATGCATTTAAAGGGCCCACAGCATCATTTTTAAGTGGAAAGCCGCATTGGTCGAGTCCAAATCAAAATTTCTAGGGTGCAGAGCCTCATTTTTACTTTCCAAAGTCTTACTCTTGTCTTACAAAGCCTCATTTTAGGCTCCAAACCCCACATTTTGACAGCCAAAGGCTCACTGTTAGTGTGCATAGTCTCATTTCAGGCTCCAAAGCCTCTTTTTTTAGCATCCAGACAGGCATCCTTAGGGTCCGAGCCGCCTCTGGAGGGTCCAAGCCCTCCTTTGGAGGGTCCAGAGTTCCAGGGATTGCATATTTGGAGGTTCAAAGATGCATTTTAAGGGCCCACAGCATCATTTTTAAGCCCAAAGTCCGATTTGAAAGGTCCAAAGCCTCATTGGTCGACTCCAAAGCCACATTTCTAGGGTGCAGAGCCTCATTTTTACTTTCCAAAGTCTTACTCTTGTCTTACAAAGCCACATTTTAGGCTCCAAACCCCACAGTTTTATGGCCAAAGGCTCACTGTTAGTGTGCATAGTCTCATTTCAGGCTCCAAAGCCTCTTTTTTTAGCATCCAGACAGGCATCCTTAGGGTCCGAGCCGCCTCTGGAGGGCCCAAGCCCTCATTTGGAGGGTCCAAAGTTCCAGGGTTTGCATATTTGGAGGTTCAAAGATGCATTTAAAGGGCCCAGAGCATAATTTTAAGCCCAAAGTCTGATTTGGAAGGCCCAAAGCCACTTTATAGAATTCAAATCAAAATTTCTAGGGTGCAGAGCCTCATTTTTACTTTCCAAAGTCTTACTCTTGTCTTACAAAGCCACATTTTAGGCTCCAAACCCCACATTTTTATAGCAAAAAGGCTCACTGTTAGTTTGCATAGTCTCATTTCAGGATCCAAAGCCTCTTTTTTAGTATCCAGACAGGCATCCTTAGGGTCCGAGCCGCCTCTGGAGGGTCCAAGCCCTCATTTGGTGCTTCCAAAGTTCCAGGGTTTGTGCTTTTAAGGTTCAAAGATGCGTTTTAAGGGCCCAGAGCATCATTTTTAAGTGGAAAGCCGCATTGGTCGAGTCCAAATCAAACTTTCTAGGGTGCAGAGCCTCATTTTTACTTTCCAAAGTCTTACTCTTGTCTTACAAAGCCACATTTTAGGCTCCAAACCCCATATTTTGACAGCCAAAGGCTCACTGTTAGTGTGCATAGTCTCATTTCAGGCTCCAAAGCCTCTTTTTTTAGCATCCAGACAGGCATCCTTAGGGTCCGAGCCGCCTCTGGAGGGCCCAAGCCCTCATTTGGAGGGTCCAAAGTTCCAGGGTTTTCATATTTGGAGGTTCAAAGATGCATTTCAAGGGCCCAGAGCATAATTTTAAGCCCAAAGTCTGATTTGGAAGGCCCAAAGCCACTTTATAGAATTCAAATCAAAATTTCTAGGGTGCAGAGCCTCATTTTTACTTTCCAAAGTCTTACTCTTGTCTTACAAAGCCACATTTTAGGCTCCAAACCCCACATTTTTATGGCAAAAAGGCTCACTGTTAGTTTGCATAGTCTCATTTCAGGATCCAAAGCCTCTTTTTTAGTATCCAGACAGGCATCCTTAGGGTCCGAGCCGCCTCTGGAGGGTCCAAGCCCTCATTTGGTGCTTCCAAAGTTCCAGGGTTTGTGCTTTTAAGGTTCAAAGATGCGTTTTAAGGGCCCAGAGCATCATTTTTAAGTGGAAAGCCGCATTGGTCGAGTCCAAATCAAACTTTCTAGGGTGCAGAGCCTCATTTTTACTTTCCAAAGTCTTACTCTTGTCTTACAAAGCCACATTTTAGGCTCCAAACCCCACAGTTTTATGGCCAAAGGCTCACTGTTAGTGTGCATAGTCTCATTTCAGGCTCCAAGCCTCTTTTTTTAGCATCCAAACAGGCATCCGTAGGGTCCGAGCCACCTCTGGAGGGTCCAAGCCCTCATTTGGAGCTTCCAAAGTTCCAGGGTTTGTCCTTTTAAGGTTCAAAGATGCATTTTAAGGGCCCACAGCATCATTTTTAAGCCCAAAGTCTGATTTGAAAGGTCCAAAGCCTCATTGGTCGACTCCAAATCAAAATTTCTAGGGTCCAAAGCCTCATTTTTACTCTCCAAAGTCTTACTCTTGTCTTACAAAGCCACATTTTAGGCTCCAAACCCCACATTTTGACAGCCAAAGGCTCACTGTTAGTGTGCATAGTCTCATTTCAGGCTCCAAAGCCTCTTTTCTTAGCATCCAGACAGGCATCCTTAGGGTCCGAGCCGCCTCTGGAGGGTCCAAGCCCTCAATTGGAGGTTCCAAAGTTCCAGGGATTGCATATTTGGAGGTTCAAAGATGCATTTTAAGGGCCCACAGCATCATTTTTAAGTGGAAAGCCGCATTGGTCGAGTCCAAATCAAAATTTTTAGGGTGCAGAGCCTCATTTTTACTTTCCAAAGTCTTACTCTTGTCTTACAAAGCCTCATTTTAGGCTCCAAACCCCACATTTTTACGGCCAAAGGCTCACTGTTAGTGTGCATAGTCTCATTTCAGGCTCCAAAGCCTCTTTTTTTAGCATCCAGACAGGCATCCTTAAGGTCCGAGCCGCCTCTGGAGGGTCCAAGCCCTCCTTTGGAGGGTCCAAAGTTCCAGGGATTGCATATTTGGAGGTTCAAAAATGCATTTCAAGGGCCCAGAGCATCATTTTTAAGTGGAAAGCCGCATTGTTCGAGTCCAAAACCAAATTTCTAGGGTGCAGAGCCCCAGTTTTGCTTTCCAAAGTCTTACTCTTGTCTTACAAAGCCTCATTTTAGGCTCCAAACCCCACATTTTTACAGCCAAGGGCTCACTGTTAGTTTGCATAGTCTCATTTCAGGCTCCAAGCCTCTTTTCTTAGCATCCAGACAGGCATCCTTAGGGTCCGAACCGCATCTGGAGGGTCCAAGCCCTCATTTGGAGGGTCCAAAGTTCCAGGGTTTGTGCTTTTAAGGTTCAAAGATGCATTTCAAGGGCCCACAGCATCATTTTTAAGCCCAAAGTCTGATGTGAAAGGTCCAAAGCCTCATTGGTCGACTCCAAATCAAAATTTCTAGGGTCCAAAGCCTCATTTTTACTTTCCAAAGTCTTACTCTTGTCTTACAAAGCCACATTTTAGGCTCCAAACCCCACAGTTTTATGGCCAAAGGCTCACTGTTAGTGTGCATAGTCTCATTTCAGGCTTCAAGCCTCTTTTTTTAGCATCCAAACAGGCATCCTTAGGGTCCGAGCCACCTCTGGAGGGTCCAAGCCCTCCTTTGGAGCTTCCAAAGTTCCAGGGTTTGTGCTTGCAAGGTTCAAAGATGCATTTCAAGGGCCCAGAGCATCATTTTTAAGCCCAAAGTCTGATTTGAAAGGTCCAAAGCCTCATTGGTCGACTCCAAATCAAAATTTCTAGGGTCCAAAGCCTCATTTTTACTTTCCAAAGTCTTACTCTTGTCTTACAAAGCCACATTTTAGGCTCTAAACCCCACATTTTGACAGCCAAAGGCTCACTGTTAGTGTGCATAGTCTCATTTCAGGCTCCAAAGCCTCTTTTTTTAGCATCCAGACAGGCATCCTTAAGGTCCGAGCCACCTCTGGAGGGTCCAAGCCCTCCTTTGGAGGGTCCAAAGTTCCAGGGATTGCATATTTGGAGGTTCAAAGATGCATTTTAATGGCCCACAGCATCATTTTTAAGTGGAAAGCCTCATTGGTTGACTCCAAATCAAAATTTCTAGGGTCCAAAGCCTCATTTTTACTTTCCAAAGTCTTACTCTTGTCTTACAAAGCCTCATTTTAGGCTCCAAACCCCACATTTTTATGGCCAAAGGCTCACTGTTAGTGTGCATAGTCTCATTTCAGGCTCCAAGCCTCTTTTTTTAGCATCCAAACAGGCATCCTTAGGGTCCGAGCCACCTCTGGAGGGTCCAAGCCCTCCTTTGGAGCTTCCAAAGTTCCAGGGTTTGTGCTTTTAAGGTTCAAAGATGCATTTCAAGGGCCCAGAGCATCATTTTTAAGCCCAAAGTCTGATTTGAAAGGTCCAAAGCCTCATTGGTCGAGTCCAAATCAAAATTTCTAGGGTCCAAAGCCTCATTTTTACTTTCCAAAGTCTTACTCTTGTCTTACAAAGCCTCATTTTAGGCTCCAAACCCCACATTTTGACAGCCAAAGGCTCACTGTTAGTGTGCATAGTCTCATTTCAGGCTCCAAGCCTCTTTTTTTAGCATCCAAACAGGCATCCGTAGGGTCCGAGCCACCTCTGGAGGGTCCAAGCCCTCATTTGGAGCTTGCAAAGTTCCAGGGTTTGTGCTTTTAAGGTTCAAAGATGCATTTCAAGGGCCCAGAGCATCATTTTTAAGCCCAAAGTCTGATTTGAAAGGTCCAAAGCCTCATTGGTCGAGTCCAAATCAAAATTTCTAGGGTGCAGAGCCTCATTTTTACTTTCCAAAGTCTTACTCTTGTCTTACAAAGCCTCATTTTAGGCTCCAAACCCCACATTTTTATGGCCAAAGGCTCACTGTTAGTGTGCATAGTCTCATTTCAGGCTCCAAAGCCTCTTTTCTTAGCATCCAGACAGGCATCCTTAAGGTCCGAGCCGCCTCTGGAGGGTCCAAGCCCTCCTTTGGAGGGTCCAAAGTTCCAGGGATTGCATATTTGGAGGTTCAAAGATGCATTTAAAGGGCCCAGAGCATCATTTTTAAGTGGAAAGCCACATTGTTCGAGTCCAAAGCCACATTTCTAGGGTGCAGAGCCTCATTTTTACTTTCCAAAGTCTTACTCTTGTCTTACAAAGCCTCATTTTAGGCTCCAAACCCCACATTTTTATGGCCACAGGCTCACTGTTAGTGTGCATAGTCTCATTTCAGGCTCCAAGCCTCTTTTTTTAGCATCCAGACAGGCATCCTTGGGGTACGAGCCACCTCTGGAGGGCCCAAGCCCTCATTTGGAGCTTCCAAAGTTCCACAGTTTGCGCATTTAAGGTTCAAAGATGCATTTCAAGAGCCCAGAGCATAATTTTAAGCCCAAAGTCTGATTTGGAAAGCCCAAAGCCACTTTATAGAATTCAAATCAAAATTTCTAGGGTGCAGAGCCTCATTTTTGCTTTCCAAAGTCTTACTCTTGTCTTACAAAGCCACATTTAGGCTCCAAACCCCACAGTTATGTGGCCAAAGCTCACTGATAGTTTGCATAGTCTCATTTCAAGCTCCAAGCCTCTTTTTTAGTATCCAGACAGGCATCCTTAAGGTCCGAGCCGCCTCTGGAGGGTCCAAGCCCTCCTTTGGAGCTTCCAAAGTTCCAGGGTTTGTGCTTTTAAGGTTCAATGATGCATTTTAAGGGCCCAGAGCATCATTTTTAAGTGGAAAGCCGCATTGTTGAAGTCCAAAGCCACATTTCTAGGGTCCAAAGCCTCATTTTTACTCTCCAAGGTCTTACTCTTGTCTTACAAAGCCACATTTTAGGCTCCAAACCCCACATTTTGACAGCCAAAGGCTCACTGTTAGTTTGCATAGTCTCATTTCAGGCTCCAAAGCCTCTTTTTTTAGCATCCAGACAGGCATCCTTAGGGTCCGAGCCGCCTCTGGAGGGTCCAAGCCCTCATTTGGAGGGTCCAAAGTTCCAGGGTTTGCATATTTGGAGGTTCAAAGATGCATTTCAAGGGCCCACAGCATCATTTTTAAGCCCAAAGTCTGATTTGAAAGGTCCAAAGCCTCATTGGTCGAGTCCAAATCAAAATTTCTAGGGTGCAGAGCCACATTTTTACTTTCCAAAGTCTTACTCTTGTCTTACAAAGCCTCATTTTAGGCTCCAAACCCCACATTTTTACGGCCAAAGGCTCACTGTTAGTTTGCATAGTCTCATTTCAGGCTCCAAAGCCTCTTTTTTAGCATCCAGACAGGCATCCTTAGGGTCCGAGCCGCCTCTGGAGGGTCCAAGCCCTCCTTTGGAGCTTCCAAAGTTCCAGGGTTTGTGCTTTTAAGGTTCAACGATGCATTTAAAGGGCCCAGAGCATCATTTTTAAGTGGAAAGCCGCATGGTTCAAGTCCAAAGCCACATTTCTAGGGTGCAGAGCCTCATTTTTACTTTCCAAAGTCTTACTCTTGTCTTACAAAGCCTCATTTTAGGCTCCAAACCCCACATTTTTACGGCCAAAGGCTCACTGTTAGTGTGCATAGTCTCATTTCATGCTCCAAAGCCTCTTTTTTAGCATCCAGACAGGCATCCTTAGGGTCCGAGACGCCTCTGGAGGGTCCAAGCCCTCCTTTGGAGGGTCCAAAGTTCCAGGGTTTGCATATTTGGAGGTTCAAAGATGCATTTCAAGGGCCCAGAGCATCATTTTTAAGTGGAAAGCCGCATTGTTCGAGTCCAAAGCCACATTTCTAGGGTGCAGAGCCTCATTTTTACTTTCCAAAGTCTTACTCTTGTCTTACAAAGCCTCATTTTAGGCTCCAAACCCCACATTTTTACGGCCAAAGGCTCACTGTTAGTGTGCATAGTCTCATTTCCGGGTCCAAAGCCTCTTTTTTTAGCATCCAGACAGGCATCCTTAGGGTCCGAGACGCCTCTGGAGGGTCCAAGCCCTCATTTGGAGGGTCCGAAGTTCCAGGAATTGCATATTTGGAGGTTCAAAGATGCATTTCAAGGGCCCACAGCATCATTTTTAAGCCCAAAGTCTGATTTGAAAGGTCCAAAGCCTCATTGGTCGACTCCAAATCAAAATTTCTAGGGTCCAAAGCCTCATTTTTACTTTCCAAAGTCTTACTCTTGTCTTACAAAGCCTCATTTTAGGCTCCAAACCCCACATTTTGACAGCCAAAGGCTCACTGTTAGTGTGCATAGTCTCATTTCAGGCTCCAAGCCTCTTTTTTTAGCATCCAAACAGGCATCCGTAGGGTCCGAGCCACCTCTGGAGGGTCCAAGCCCTCCTTTGGAGCTTCCAAAGTTCCAGGGTTTGTGCTTTTAAGGTTCAAAGATGCATTTCAAGGGCCCAGAGCATCATTTTTAAGCCCAAAGTCTGATTTGAAAGGTCCAAAGCCTCATTGGTCGAGTCCAAATCAAAATTTCTAGGGTCCAAAGCCTCATTTTTACTTTCCAAAGTCTTACTCTTGTCTTACAAAGCCTCATTTTAGGCTCCAAACCCCACATTTTGACAGCCAAAGGCTCACTGTTAGTGTGCATAGTCTCATTTCAGGCTCCAAGCCTCTTTTTTTAGCATCCAAACAGGCATCCGTAGGGTCCGAGCCACGTCTGGAGGGTCCAAGCCCTCATTTGGAGCTTGCAAAGTTCCAGGGTTTGTGCTTTTAAGGTTCAAAGATGCATTTAAAGGGCCCAGAGCATCATTTTTAAGCCCAAAGTCTGATTTGAAAGGTCCAAAGCCTCATTGGTCGAGTCCAAATCAAAATTTCTAGGGTGCAGAGCCTCATTTTTACTTTCCAAAGTCTTACTCTTGTCTTACAAAGCCTCATTTTAGGCTCCAAACCCCACATTTTTATGGCCAAAGGCTCACTGTTAGTGTGCATAGTCTCATTTCAGGCTCCAAAGCCTCTTTTCTTAGCATCCAGACAGGCATCCTTAAGGTCCGAGCCGCCTCTGGAGGGTCCAAGCCCTCCTTTGGAGGGTCCAAAGTTCCAGGGATTGCATATTTGGAGGTTCAAAGATGCATTTAAAGGGCCCAGAGCATCATTTTTAAGTGGAAAGCCACATTGTTCGAGTCCAAAGCCACATTTCTAGGGTGCAGAGCCTCATTTTTACTTTCCAAAGTCTTACTCTTGTCTTACTAAGCCTCATTTTAGGCTCCAAACCCCACATTTTTATGGCCACAGGCTCACTGTTAGTGTGCATAGTCTCATTTCAGGCTCCAAGCCTCTTTTTTTAGCATCCAGACAGGCATCCTTGGGGTACGAGCCACCTCTGGAGGGCCCAAGCCCTCATTTGGAGCTTCCAAAGTTCCACAGTTTGCGCATTTAAGGTTCAAAGATGCATTTCAAGAGCCCAGAGCATAATTTTAAGCCCAAAGTCTGATTTGGAAAGCCCAAAGCCACTTTATAGAATTCAAATCAAAATTTCTAGGGTGCAGAGCCTCATTTTTGCTTTCCAAAGTCTTACTCTTGTCTTACAAAGCCACATTTAGGCTCCAAACCCCACAGTTATGTGGCCAAAGCTCACTGATAGTTTGCATAGTCTCATTTCAAGCTCCAAGCCTCTTTTTTAGTATCCAGACAGGCATCCTTAAGGTCCGAGCCGCCTCTGGAGGGTCCAAGCCCTCCTTTGGAGCTTCCAAAGTTCCAGGGTTTGTGCTTTTAAGGTTCAATGATGCATTTTAAGGGCCCAGAGCATCATTTTTAAGTGGAAAGCCGCATTGTTGAAGTCCAAAGCCACATTTCTAGGGTCCAAAGCCTCATTTTTACTCTCCAAAGTCTTACTCTTGTCTTACAAAGCCACATTTTAGGCTCCAAACCCCACATTTTGACAGCCAAAGGCTCACTGTTAGTTTGCATAGTCTCATTTCAGGCTCCAAAGCCTCTTTTTTTAGCATCCAGACAGGCATCCTTAGGGTCCGAGCCGCCTCTGGAGGGTCCAAGCCCTCCTTTGGAGGGTCCAAAGTTCCAGGGTTTGCATATTTGGAGGTTCAAAGATGCATTTCAAGGGCCCACAGCATCATTTTTAAGTGGAAAGCCGCATTGTTCGAGTCCAAAGCCACATTTCTAGGGTGCAGAGCCTCATTTTTACTTTCCAAAGTCTTACTCTTGTCTTACAAAGCCTCATTTTAGGCTCCAAACCCCACATTTTTACGGCCAAAGGCTCACTGTTAGTGTGCATAGTCTCATTTCCGGGTCCAAAGCCTCTTTTTTTAGCATCCAGACAGGCATCCTTAGGGTCCGAGACGCCTCTGGAGGGTCCAAGCCCTCATTTGGAGGGTCCGAAGTTCCAGGAATTGCATATTTGGAGGTTCAAAGATGCATTTCAAGGGCCCACAGCATCATTTTTAAGCCCAAAGTCTGATTTGAAAGGTCCAAAGCCTCATTGGTCGACTCCAAATCAAAATTTCTAGGGTCCAAAGCCTCATTTTTACTTTCCAAAGTCTTACTCTTGTCTTACAAAGCCTCATTTTAGGCTCCAAACCCCACATTTTTATGGCCAAAGGCTCACTGTTAGTGTGCATAGTCTCATTTCAGGCTCCAAGCCTCTTTTTTTAGCATCCAAACAGGCATCCGTAGGGTCCGAGCCACGTCTGGAGGGTCCAAGCCCTCATTTGGAGCTTGCAAAGTTCCAGGGTTTGTGCTTTTAAGGTTCAAAGATGCATTTAAAGGGCCCAGAGCATCATTTTTAAGCCCAAAGTCTGATTTGAAAGGTCCAAAGCCTCATTGGTCGACTCCAAATCAAAATTTCTAGGGTGCAGAGCCTCATTTTTACTTTCCAAAGTCTTACTCTTGTCTTACAAAGCCTCATTTTAGGCTCCAAACCCCACATTTTTATGGCCAAAGGCTCACTGTTAGTGTGCATAGTCTCATTTCAGGCTCCAAAACCTCTTTTTTTAGCATCCAGACAGGCATCCTTAAGGTCCGAGCCGCCTCTGGAGGGTCCAAGCCCTCCTTTGGAGCTTCCAAAGTTCCAGGGATTGCATATTTGGAGGTTCAAAGATGCATTTTAAGGGCCCAGAGCATCATTTTTAAGTGGAAAGCCACATTGTTCGAGTCCAAAGCCACATTTCTAGGGTGCAGAGCCTCATTTTTACTTTCCAAAGTCTTACTCTTGTCTTACTAAGCCTCATTTTAGGCTCCAAACCCCACATTTTTATGGCCACAGGCTCACTGTTAGTGTGCATAGTCTCATTTCAGGCTCCAAGCCTCTTTTTTTAGCATCCAGACAGGCATCCTTGGGGTACGAGCCACCTCTGGAGGGCCCAAGCCCTCATTTGGAGCTTCCAAAGTTCCACAGTTTGCGCATTTAAGGTTCAAAGATGCATTTCAAAAGCCCAGAGCATAATTTTAAGCCCAAAGTCTGATTTGGAAAGCCCAAAGCCACTTTATAGAATTCAAATCAAAATTTCTAGGGTGCAGAGCCTCATTTTTGCTTTCCAAAGTCTTACTCTTGTCTTACAAAGCCACATTTAGGCTCCAAACCCCACAGTTATGTGGCCAAAGCTCACTGATAGTTTGCATAGTCTCATTTCAAGCTCCAAGCCTCTTTTTTAGTATCCAGACAGGCATCCTTAAGGTCCGAGCCGCCTCTGGAGGGTCCAAGCCCTCCTTTGGAGCTTCCAAAGTTCCAGGGTTTGTGCTTTTAAGGTTCAATGATGCATTTTAAGGGCCCAGAGCATCATTTTTAAGTGGAAAGCCGCATTGTTGAAGTCCAAAGCCACATTTCTAGGGTCCAAAGCCTCATTTTTACTCTCCAAAGTCTTACTCTTGTCTTACAAAGCCACATTTTAGGCTCCAAACCCCACATTTTGACAGCCAAAGGCTCACTGTTAGTTTGCATAGTCTCATTTCAGGCTCCAAAGCCTCTTTTTTTAGCATCCAGACAGGCATCCTTAGGGTCCGAGCCGCCTCTGGAGGGTCCAAGCCCTCCTTTGGAGGGTCCAAAGTTCCAGGGTTTGCATATTTGGAGGTTCAAAGATGCATTTCAAGGGCCCACAGCATCATTTTTAAGTGGAAAGCCGCATTGTTCGAGTCCAAAGCCACATTTCTAGGGTGCAGAGCCTCATTTTTACTTTCCAAAGTCTTACTCTTGTCTTACAAAGCCACATTTTAGGCTCCAAACCCCACATTTTACGGCCAAAGGCTCACTGTTAGTTTGCATGGTCTCATTTCAGGCTCCAAAGCCTCTTTTTTTAGCATCCAGACAGGCATCCTTAGGGTCCGAGCCACCTCTGGAGGGTCCAAGCCCTCATTTGGAGGGTCCAAAGTTCCAGGGTTTGCATATTTGGAGGTTCAAAGATGCATTTCAAGGGCCCACGGCATCATTTTTAAGCCCAAAGTCTGATTTGAAAGGTCCAAAGCCTCATTGGTCGAGTCCAAAGCCACATTTCTAGGGTCCAAAGCCTCATTTTTACTTTCCAAAGTCTTACTCTTGTCTTACAAAGCCACATTTTAGGCTCCAAACCCCACATTTTTACAGCCAAAGGCTCACTGTTAGTTTGCATGCTCTCATTTCAGGCTCCAAAGCCTATTTTTTAGCATCCAGACAGGCATCCTTAGTGTCCGAGCCGCCTCTGGAGGGTCCAAGCCCTCATTTGGAGCTTCCAAAATTCCAGGCTTTGTGCTTTTAAGGTTCAACGATGCAATTTAAGGGCCCAGAGCATCATTTTTAAGTGGAAAGCCGCATTGTTCAAGTCCAAAGCCACATTTCTAGGGTCCAAAGCCTCATTTTTACTTTCCAAAGTCTTACTCTTGTCTTACAAAGCCACATTTTAGGCTCCAAACCCCACATTTTTACGGCCAAAGGCTCACTGTTAGTTTGCATAGTCTCATTTCAGGCTCCAAAACCTCTTTTTTTAGCATCCAGACAGGCATCCTTAGGGTCCGAGCCGCCTCTGGAGGGTCCAAGGCCACATTTGGAGGGTCCAAAGTTCCAGGGTTTGCATATTTGGAGGTTCAAAGATGCATTTCAAGGGCCCACAGCATCATTTTTAAGCCTAAAGTCTGATTTGAAAGGTCCAAAGCCTCATTGGTCGAGTCCAAATCAAAATTTCTAGGGTGCAGAGCCTCATTTTTACTTTCCAAAGTCTTACTCTTGTCTTACAAAGCCTCATTTTAGGCTCCAAACCCCACATTTTTACGGCCAAAGGCTCACTGTTAGTTTGCATAGTCTCATTTCAGGCTCCAAAGCCTCTTTTTTAGCATCCAGAAAGGCATCCTTAGGGTCCGAGCCGCCTCTGGAGGGTCCAAGCCCTCCTTTGGAGGGTCCAAAGTTCCAGGGTTTGTGCTTTTAAGGTTCAAAGATGCATTTTCATGGCCCAGAGCATCATTTTTAAGCCCAAAGTCTGATTTGAAAGGTCCAAAGCCTCATTGGTCGACTCCAAATCAAAATTTCTAGGGTCCAAAGCCTCATTTTTACTTTCCAAAGTCTTACTCTTGTCTTACAAAGCCTCATTTTAGGCTCCAAACCCCACATTTTGACAGCCAAAGGCTCACTGTTAGACTGCATACTCTCATTTCGGGCTCCAAAGCCTCTTTTTTTAGCATCCAAACAGGCATCCGTAGGGTCCGAGCCACGTCTGGAGGGTCCAAGCCCTCATTTGGAGCTTGCAAAGTTCCAGGGTTTGTGCTTTTAAGGTTCAAAGATGCATTTCAAGGGCCCAGAGCATCATTTTTAAGCCCAAAGTCTGATTTGAAAGGTCCAAAGCCTCATTGGTCGACTCCAAATCAAAATTTCTAGGGTGCAGAGCCTCATTTTTACTTTCCAAAGTCTTACTCTTGTCTTACAAAGCCTCATTTTAGGCTCTAAACCCCACATTTTGACAGCCAAAGGCTCACTGTTAGTGTGCATAGTCTCATTTCAGGCTCCAAAGCCTCTTTTTTAGCATCCAGACAGGCATCCTTAGGGTCTGAGCCACCTCTGGAGGGTCCAAGCCCTCCTTTGGAGCTTCCAAAGTTCCAGGGTTTGTGCTTTTAAGGTTCAAAGATGCATTTTCATGGCCCAGAGCATCATTTTTAAGTGGAAAGCCGCATTGTTCGACTCCAAAAGCCACATTTCTAGGGTGCAGAGCCTCATTTTTACTTTCCAAAGTCTTACTCTTGTCTTACAAAGCCACATTTTAGGCTCCAAACCCCACATTTTTACGGCCAAAGGCTCACTGTTAGTTTGCATAGTCTCATTTCAGGCTCCAAAGCCTCTTTTTTAGTATCCAGACAGGCATCCTTAGGGTCCGAGACGCCTCTGGAGGGTCCAAGCCCTCATTTGGAGGGTCCAAAGTTCCAGGGTTTGCATATTTGGAGGTTCAAAGATGCATTTCAAGGGCCCAGAGCATCATTTTTAAGCCCTTGTCACTCCCAATGTCACTCCCAACGTCATTCCAGTTGCCCCGAGTTGCCCCCAACATGATCCCAGTCCCTCCCAGTGTGGTTCCAGTCCCTCCCAGATGCTCCCAGCACGATTCCAGTCGATCCCAGCCTGCTCCCAGTTGTTCCTAGTCACTTCGAGTCACTCCCAACTTCATTCCATTTGCCCCCTGTTGCTCCCAGCATGATCCCAGTTCCTCCAAGCACATTCCCAGTTGCTCCTAGTCATTCCCAGTGTCACTCCCAACGTCATTCCATTTGCCCCCAGTTGCCCCCAACATGATCCCAGTTCCTCCCAGTGTGGTTCCAGTCCCTCCCAGTTGCTCCCAGCATGATCCCAGTTCCTCCCAGTGTGGTTTCAGTCACACACAGTTACTCCCATTATGATCCCAGTTGATCCTAGTCACTCCCAACATCATCCCACTTGATCCCAGAATGATCCCAGTTCCTCCCAGCGTGTTCCCAGTTACTCCTATTCACACCCAATGTCATTCCCAACGTCATTCCAGTTGCCCACAGTTGCCCCCAACAAGATCCCAGTTGCTCCCAGTCTGGTTCCAGACACACCCTGTTGCTCCCAGCATGATCCCAGTTGCTCCCAGCATGTTGCCAGTTGCTCCTAGTCACTGCCAATGTCATTCCAGTTGCCCCCAGTTGCCCCCAACATGATCCCAGTTCCTACCTGTCTGGTTCGAGTTACTCCCAGTTGCTCCCAGCACGATCCCTGTTGATCTTAGTCACGCCTAACACTATCCCAGTTGCCCCCAACATGATCCCAGATGCTCCCAGTGTGGTTCCAGTCACTCCCACTTGCTCCCAGCATGATCCCACTTGCTCCCAGCATGTTCCCAGTTGCTCCTAGTCACTCCCAATGTCACTCCCAACGTCATTCCAGTCACTCCCAGTTGCTCCCAGCATGATCCTAGTTCCTCCCAGCATGCTCCTGGTTTTTCCTAGTCACGACCAATGTCATTCCAGTTGCCCCCAGTTGCCTCCAGCATGATCTTTTTTCCTTCCAGTGTGGTTCCAGTCCCTCCCAGGTGCTCCCAGCACGATTCCAGTGGATCCCAGTCTGCTCTCAGTTACTCCTAGTCACTTCGAGTCACCCCCAACTTCATTACAGTTGCCTCCAGATGCCCCCAACATGATCCCAGTTCCTACCAGTGTGGTTCCAGTCACTTCCAGTTGCTCCCAGCATGATCCCAGTTAAACTTAATTACTCCCAAGATCATCCCAGTTGCTCCCCACATCTTCCTAGGTCCTCCCAGTGTGGTTGCAGTCACTCCCAGTTGCTCCCTGCATGATCCCAGTTGATCTTAGTTACTCCGAACATCATCCCAGTTGCAACCAACTTTATCCCATTTCCTGCCAGCATGCTCCTGGTTGCTCCTACTCACTCCCAACGTCATTCCAGTTACTCCCAGTTGATCCTAGCATGATCCCAGTTCCTCCCAGTGTGGTTCCAGTCCCTCCCAGTTGCTCCCAGCACGATTCCAGTCAATCCCAGCCTGCACCCAGTTGTTCCTAGTCACTTCGAGTCACTCCCAACTTCATTCCATTTGCCCCTTGTTGCTCCCAGCATGATCCCAGTTCCTCCAAGCACGTTCCCAGTTGCTCCTAGTCACTCCCAGTGTCACTCCCAACGTCATTGCAGTTGCCCCCAGTTGCCCCCAACATGATCCCAGTTCCTCCCATTGTGGTTCCTCTCACTCCCAGTTGCTCCCAGCATGATCCCAGTTCCTCCAAGCACGTTCCCAGTTGCTCCTAGTCACTCCCAGTGTCACTCCCAACGTCATTCCAGTTGCCCCCAGTTGCCCCCAGCATGATCCCAGTTCCTCCCAGTGTGGTTTCAGTCACACACAGATACACCCAGCATGATCCCAGTTGATCCTAGTCACTCCCAACATCATCCCACTTGATCCCAGCATGATCCCAGTTGCTCCCAGCATGTTTCCAGTTTCTCCTATTCACACCCAATGTCATTCCCAACGTAATACCAATTGCCCCCAGTTGCCCCCAACATGATCCCAGTTCCTCCCAGTGTGGTTCCAGTCCCTCCCAGTTGCTCCCAGCACGATTCCAGTCGATCCCAGCCTGCTCCCAGTTGTTCCTAGTCACTTCGAGTCACTCCCAACTTCATTCCATTTGCCCCCAGTTGCTCCCAGCATGATCCCAGTTCCTCCAAGCACGTTCCTCGTTGCTCCTAGTCACTCCCAATGTCACTCCCGACGTCATTCCATTCGCTCCCAGTTGCTCTCACCATGAACCCAGTTGCTCCCAGCATGCCCCTGGTTGTTCCTAGTCACTCCCAACTTCATTCCAATTGCCCCCAACATGATCCCAGTTCCTCCCAGTGTGGTTCCAGTTACTCCCAGTTGCTCCCAGCATGATCCCTGTTGATCTTAGTCACTCCTAACACTATCCCAGTTGCCCACAACAAGCTCCCAGTTCCTCCTTGTGTGGTTCCAGTTACTCCCAGTTGCTCCCAGCAGGATCCCTGTTCCTCCCAGCATGCGCCTGTTTGCTCCTATTCACTCCCAACGTCATTCCAGTTGCCCCCAGTTGCCCCCAACATGATCCCAGTTCCTCCCAGTGTGGTTCCAGTCACTCCCACTTGCTCCCAGCATGATCCCAGTTGCTCCCACCATGTTCCCAGTTGCTCCTAGTCACTCCCAATGTCACTCCCAACGTCATTCCAGTCGCTCCCAGTTGCTCCCAGCATGATCCCAGTTCCTCCCAGCATGCTCCTGGTTCTTCCTAGTCACTACCAATGTCATTCCAGTTGCCTCCAGTTGCCCCCAGCATGATCCCAGTTCTTCCCAGTGTTGTTCCAGTCACTCCCAGTAGTTCCCTGCATGATCCCAGTTCCTCCCAGCATGTTCCCAGTTGCTGCTAGTTACTCTCAATGTCACTCCCAACGTCATTCCAGTTGCCCCTATCATGGTCGCAGTTCCTCCCAGTGTGGTTCCAGTCACTCCCAGTTACTCCCAGCATGATCCCGGTTGATCCCAGTCTGCTCCCAGTTGCTCCTAGTCACTTCGAGTCACCCCCAACTTCATTCCAGCACGACTCCCTGGTCTCTGCAGCCCGGGTCGTGACACCCCCTGACCCCTGGGACCCACCGTGACCCCCAACCCCTGCCACCCCCTGACCCCTCCACCCCTTTGGCACCCCTAGACCACCGTGACCCCCCCTCAGCCCCCCACTCCATCACCCTCTGACCCCCATCACCCCCATGACCCCCGTGACCCCTGGCAGTTGGGGGGCTGGGGGGGGCAATTGGAAGGGGGATGCTTGGGGGGTGGGGGGGTGCAGGGGGCAGCCGCCCAGTGCCTCCTACCCCCCCAGGCTGGCCTGGGGGTGGCTGCTGGAGCAGGTGGGGCAGCGCATCCACCACCAGCCGCGGTGAGTGCAGGGACTGGGGGGCACTGGGAGGGACTGGGAGGGAACAGGGGTCACTGGGGAGCACTAGGACGGACTGGGAGGCACTGGGATGGGACTGGGGGCACTGGGATGGAGTGGAGGGGAGGCTGGGAGAAGACTGGTCCATACTGGTCCATACTGGGCGCACTGGTGCCGCTGGGCAGGAAGGGAGGTGATGCTGGCGGTGGTGACCTTCCTGACCAACACAGTGGTGAAGGAGCTGCTGCAGGAGCTGCGCCGCGTCCACCGCACCCTGGTCAGCACCCCAAAACCGGGGGGGACCCCAAAACCCACCCAGGACTGCCAAAACACTATGGTGAGACCCCAAGAGCTCTCCAGGACCCCAAAAGCCCCCGGCAGAACCCCAAAATTCCCCGCAGGCCCCCAAAGCCCCTGTGGGGACCCCAAACTCCCCCAGTGGGACCCCCAAACCCTTCCAGGACCCCAAAAACTTCTTGGTGGGACCCAAAATCCCCCCAGACCCCCAAAAGCTCTTGATGGGATCCTCAAAGCCCCCAAGAACCACCCCAAAACCCTTTGGTGGGACCCCCAAAAGCCGCAGGGCCCCCCGAATCCCCTGATGGGACACCCAAGCTCCCCCAAGGGCCCCCCGACCCCTCAGGACCCCCCCAAACCTCCCCAGGCCCAGCACATGGATGGGACCCCAGAGGAATCGGGGGTTGTCCCCCCCCCCCACAGGGAGACCCCCTCAACAGCACTAGCGAGGAGCTGGGTACTGCCATCAAGGGGGGGCACCCCAAAACGGGGGGGACCACAAAATAGGGGGTGACCCCCCCAAAAGGGGTTTGGGGGGGCTATTGATGGGCTGGGGGGGCAAGGTTTGGGGGGGCATAGGGAACTTGGGGGGTCTCCTATTTCAGGGGGGTGGTTTTGGGGAGGTCTCCTGGGGGTTGGGGGGGGCATGAGGGTTTGGGGTGAAACCAGGAGGTTTTGGGGTCCTCTAGAGATTTCGGGGGGTCCTGAGGAGTTGGAGGGAGGGATTTGGGGGGGTTCCTATGGGGTTTGGGGCGTCCCTGGGTATTTTGGGGTGCCTGGGGCTTTGGGGTCAGACACTGGCGGGTCTTTTGGGGCGCATCACCCCCCCAGCACACGCTGGCCCTGCAGCCCCCCCCCGGGACTCGCCGTTCCCCCCCAGCAGCCCCGAGGGGGCCCCGCCCCACCGCCCGGCCACGCCCCCCGCCCCTTTCTGCTCTGGATCCGCCCACCTCCTGCCCCCTTCTGCGGTTGCCACGCCCCCTCAGCCTCCCACCCATTCACACCATGGCTCCGCCCCTGTCGACCGTGGCCCTGCCCCCTTCCGCGGTCACCCCGCCCCCTCAATCTTCCCGCCCTTTGTAACGGTCCTTTCCTTTCCTCAGGCTTCCCGCCCTTTTTAACGGCCGTTGCCCTTCCGTTTCCTCACAGACTGAGGGGTGAAGGGGTCCTGGCGCTGCCACAGCCGGCAGGTCGTGGTACGGAAGGGGGGGACGGGGACACGGACACCCTAGCAGGCGGCTGACCCCCCCAGCATGGACTGGTTCCAGTACAAGCGCTGCTTATGCCAAGAGGGAGCCCGCTTTGCCGTCGCCAGGTGCGGCCACGTCCTCCGTGCGGTGTGCAGGGGCGCAGGTAGGAGCCCCTTCACCCCTACAAAATGGAGGGGCACCCCCCTCATCTTGAACCCCTAAAATGGCAGAAGGGAAGGAGCCCCCTGACCTTAACCTCCTAAAATGGCGGAAGGGAGGGATGCCCCCTCACCTTATATCCATAACATGGCGGAAGGGAGGGATTCCCGCCCCCCGTCCACCTCACCAAAGGGTTCCCCCTCCCATCTTGCCAAACTTTTTCCCTCATAACCGCCATTTTGGAGGGGTGCTCGAGTCTGGTTTCTCACGCAGGTCCGTGCCCTGTCTGCGCCGCCAGCTGCTGCTACCTCCCCATCACCGACAAGGTGAGTTGCTGCCCCGTCCTGGCTGCCATTTTGACCCCTTCTCCTCCTTCATCCCTGGCCACCATTGTGAACCTTCCTCCTCCTCCATCACTGGTGGCCATCTCCTCCCCTCCCCACAGGTGTGTCTGTAGGAGAAGCTCTTCTTCAAGAGCCTGGCCGACATCGCCCTCAAGCACTCGACCCACAAGTCCCAGGCGAGGAGGAGGAGGAGGATGGAGGGCAGCCCACCCCACACCAGCCATGGGGCCAGCCCCACAGCCTCTGCCCCACAGGTCTGGCGTTTCCAGCGGGCGCAGTCCAACCTGCTGCTGGCCTCTCACAAGGAAGCGGGCCGCCATGTCCTGGACCCCGGCAATAGGTGACGCTGTCCTCCCTCAGGGCCGCCATCTTGAGAGGAGTCCACCTTCCTGGACGCCACCTTGGAAGGGTCTGCCCCCCCACACCCTCTCCCTGCCACCATCTTGGGAAGGTCTGCTCCACATCACAGACCTGCTGGAGTGCAGGGTGCTGGAGGTGCTGCCCGTAGGAGTACGGGGAGCTGCGGCGCACTCAGGTGACCCCCCTATTCCCCCCACCCTTCTCGTTCAGTCCCCCCATCTCTTCCCCACCCCCACTCACCCCCCATTTTCTCTCCCCACAGCTCTCCCCTGGCTGGTGAGGGGGCAGGAGGTGAGACCCCCGCTGTGGGGTTTCAAAGGGGGGGGCTGTGACAGCATTGGCGGTGGCACCCCCATATATCTCCACGCACGAGCAGCATGCCCCGGCCGGTCAGCATCACCTCCCTGGCGCAGACAGGTAGGTGCCCCCCTGCCCTCAAATTTTTGGGGTCCCCCCTATCCCCTATTCCCCCCCTCTTTACTTATGAGGACCACTGGGACCACCCTAGGGGCATCTGGGATCATACTGGGAGCAAGTGGGACCACACTGGGGGCAACTGGCATCATACTGGGAGCATCTAGGACCATGCTGTGGGACTCTGGGGCCATGCTGGGGGCAACTGGAATCATAGTGGCAGTGACTCTCAGGGTGAACTCAGTTATGCATGTAAACCAAAAACTTGGCATACATACTAGGCCGAAACGTATTCTCTAGCTTTGCTCTGAAAACCACAGGGGGATTTTTGCATTTTCACATGGAAAACACCCTTATGGAAGGTTCAAGAAGCATCTGTATCACTGATATACCAATGCAGTGGCATAAAACGAGTTGAAGACAAAACTAAGTCACCAAAACCTCTTGTTTTTGCTTCAAACTAGCCATCTGTTCTGTTTCCATCACTTTCAGCTTTGTCTGCCAGACTTCTCTGAAGATAAAAAGAAGAAAGCCTCCCCTGCTTGTGAGCACACCTGGCCAGGTCTTGGGATCCTGAAAAGCAGGCCAGCAAAAGCCAGTTGGGCTGAGCTGGCCTTCGGGATACCTCAGCTCCTTCCTTTGCTACTTGCGTGCCTACATTTTCCCAACCATTTATCATTTACTGCTCAATTCTCAACTTCCATCCTCTTTCCAAGGTAATTCTGATTTGACTTTCAGGACAGATCATAGAGTAGGTAGATACGGGATGAAAGTACAGGCTGGTCTGCGCCTTCCGAGCTGCAGGCTGAGCTATTACACCTTGATAGGCTGGCCAGAGGTGGGCTACGGGTAGAGTTCCTGTTTGCTATTTCCTTACCATATCCTAGGATAGGTAAGTAGGGGGTGGCAGTGTAGTCTGAGGCGTTGGGCTCAGCCTAGAATGACAAGAAGCCTGCCCTGACTGAGGCGGTAGGAAGGGAGACAGAGAAGGAGCACGGCAAAGGCAGCCGTTAAAATAGTGGCCGAAAGCCAGTCACTCCTGCATCCAAGGTGAGCAAGTGTGGGCTGGAGAGCCCGAGGGCTCTGCTGCTAAGGCTAGCCACAGGTAAGCAGCAGGTCCTCTTCAGAGAAGGTGACACGCAATGCAGTCTTTCAAAAGGGCCTCGGTAATTGCTGGCAACTGGAGTCCTGTGACAGGGACAGTGGGGCCATCAGCCTGCAGCTCGACAGCGGTTACAAGTGCCACTGAAACACTGTTGGTGGCGGATGCTGTTCTGTGGGTTGCGTTTGGGGTTTTTTTTCAGCATTTTGTTGAGTTACAGTTATTTCTTTGTGATCAGGAGACAGGATTGGCGCCGATCTTCTCTTTCTGGAGCATGTCCTGACCTCCTTTGTCATCCAAAGCTTTTCCCTCTGTTCCTGAGAGGAGTGATGGCCGCAATGGGGAACGACTCCTGTAAGTAACGGCTTCGCCAGCAGGCTTAGGCTTTGTGAATCCCCAAAGGCAAAGGACGTGGCTGGTGCTCCATCCCTGAATGTGCTGACAACCTAGAGTGAATTCTGGGGCATTTCCTGACAGCAGCCAGACTTAGCCAGGTGCTTCCGATTAGACGCAGGGAAACGCTCCTCTGTCACTCCTCTGCCACTAGTACAAGACTTTGAAAGATGACCTTGCTCGCAGAAAGATCTGACATCAGTCGGGTTACCTTCTGTGCTAGATACTTGCTTGTTTTCATCAATTTACAATCAGGAAGAGGGGAGACTTGACCTGAGAATCCAATTCAAGTCTCGAGAGGGAAAGGAAGGTAGCCCTGGGCACAGAAATCAGAGTGCGGGCTTGTTGCACTTCTGGCAAAATAAGCAGGGGTGCAGCCTATCTTCCAAAACTGTTTCTTGACCAGTAAATATCAATGGGAGCATTAGGCTTCCCCCAGTGTTTCTGGGTTGGAGGTTAGAGCTGGTTGTCCTGAGTGCTCCTGTACAGAACTCGACTTTTAAAAAAGCTTTTGTGCAACAAAATCGTGTCATCTCTTTTCAAATGTCATTTCCCTGCAGTCATTGCCAAGGAAATGGCTCCACAACAAAGGATCCTCTTTCCCCCGGAGAAGATTCGCATGGATTGGCAGCAAAGACAGAGAGCTGGAGCGGGACTGCACAACCTGGGCAATACGTGCTTCGTCAACTCCGTCCTGCAGTGCCTGACGTACACAGCCCCTCTGGCCAACTACCTGCTCTCTCGTGAGCACAGCCAGTCGTGTGAGTACTTTGAGGAACATCTCCTTGTACATCTGTTGGGCACTTCCCCAGGATTCCCACAATCTGGAATCTGATTTAGGAGAAAAGCAGCCCTTCTTTGTTGACCCCACGAGGAGTTGTTCTTTGAACACTCAGGCCTAGCAGCCGCTTGTCTTATCTAGGTGTGTTCATCTTCAGAGAGGCACTTCTTTCTAGCCCCGGGTCTTGGTCCCTATTCTTGCAAGTCAAACTCTCTTTGCTTATTGCACAGAAAACTTCTGTCAGTTAAGCATCCCTCTGAAGAAACTTTTCTACGCACTAAAATGTCCCGAGCTTGTTGGGACGTTGGCACCTTGGGAGGAGTGGAGACTGTTCTTAAAACTTCAGGATCTCCATGAGGTTTCCCATCGCTATGGCTATTATGCTAACCTGAAGAGCTTGCTTCCCTCCCTCCCTCTCTCCCTCTTCAGGTCGTCAGCAAGTCTTCTGCATGATGTGCATAATGGAAGCGCACGTTAACAAGGTCCTGCATTCCTCGGACAGTGCCATCCAGCCTAGCGCTGTCATCAACGTCCTCACACGTAAGTCATTTCAGGTGCTTTTACAGGTTTTCTCCCCTTCTTGTAGGAGAGAATTATTAACTTCTTCTTTCTTAGGCATAGGAGAAGATTTCCAGCTTGGCAGGCAGGAAGATGCCCACGAGTTCCTACGCTATACTGTCGATGCCATGCAGACAGCTTGTCTGAGTGGAAGCAGCGAGTAAGCACAAGCAAATTACCTTTTCGATGTTCCCAAGCCCTTTGGACTCCTTGCTGTACTCCCACCAAGGAAAACCTATGCCCGGGGCTTTCAGACAAAGCAAGACTCTTGGAGGAGATCACTCTCTGCCTTCCCATTTATTTCCAGGTTGGGCATGTCTTCTCAAGCAACTACCATCATCCATCAAACATTTGGGGGCTTTCTGAGATCCAGAGGTACTTTTCCGCAACTATCGCTCAACTTGGAATTGTCTGTGCCCTTCTGTTGGCCTGTGATAAACAGCCAATCGTGTGACCGGCGTAGTAGGTATGAAGGACGGAAACTGGCACAGCCAGTGACTTCCCCTATCGCTGAGCATTTTGATTTGCCTTCCAGTCACGTGCTTGAGCTGCAAAGCAGTTTCCGATTCCTACGAGGCTTTCCTGGATGTCCCTTTGGATATAAAAGTAAGAGGGTTTATAGCTGTGCTTCAAGACATCCCAAGGCCCCTGTAGCTTTCCGCAATCCATGCTGTTGACTTAAAAACGTATGCTGCGAACACAAGAGAGCTTGGTGGAGGGTCAGAAGTGGAATGGGCTGAGTTCTTCCGGGGAGGCCATGGCATTGATCTCCTTGTAGGTGCTGGCTTTAAGCTGGACAAGTACGAATTATCCTCTCTGCACCCTTGATGTTCTCTCATCCTTCTTCCTTTTGCCCTCCCTCAGCACCCCATCTGGCTCCCAGGCTGATGGGTTGTATCGTTTTCATTATTGATGACCCTGCAGTGCCACAGGGAAGTAGCTCTTGATAGCCCCGGGAATCCCTCAGGAATTCAGTTCCCTGAGGGAAATGTTCAGCATCATACCCTCTTTCTGCCTCCTTCTGGACACTGCTTGCGGGTTCACAGCGCGTCTCCTCAGCATCAGCTACCTGGGTCTTCTTGTCAACTCCTAGTAAGTGTTTGGGCAAGGGCATTGCCCGCAGCTCACTGCTCTCCTCTCTCACTCCTCCAGGCAGCCTCTTCTGTCACTGCAGCTCTGGAGGACTTTGTGAAACCGGAGCAGCTGGATGGTGAAAACTGCTTTAAGTGTAGCAAGTAAGATGATTACTAGCGACCCAGTAGTACTAGATCCTGCGGGAAGGTGCTGCATGTCATTGAGCAGAAGTCATCGTTTCACATAGGCTTAATGCACGATAACGAGACGCAGCTTTTTTTTAATATGGCCTTATGGTACTGAATAGCCTTAAAATAGTGTAAGGCTGTGTGAGACAAGAAAGCTTGTCTGGTCTTCTTGGGGGAAAATTGGGTGCATTTCAGCACTTGGCTCTGTGCTTGCTTTCAAGGTGTGACAAGATGGTTGCTGCCTCCAAGGGGTTTACAGTCCATTGCGCGCCCAAGGTTCTCACAGTGTGTCTGAAAAAGTTTGAAGATTGCACCGGCAGGAAGATCAGCAAGGTGTGTATGCCACTGGAGGGCAACTTTCTCTTCCCGGAGCAGGAGATTTCCCAAAGCAGTACGCTCTTTCACAAGCTGTTCCTGTTGGCTTTTTCGTGTTCCCTTCCGAGGAGAGGAGAGTTCCGGTGCGAAGACAAGCATGTACTCTGCTCCGACAGAGCTGCTTTGGCCGGGAGCAGTTTCCTGCCAGACAAACCATGCCTGTTGAAGGCTATTTCATGTAGTACTTCAGGATCGTTTCTGAGCCCTCCTGGTCTCCCTGTAGGTTGTGGAGTATCCTGAGTACTTGGATCTTCAGCCATACATGTCCCAGACAGCCGGAGAAGTGCTCCTCTACTCCTTATATGCTGTCCTGGTGCATCGTGGTGACAGCTGTCGTGCAGGACACTATTTGTGCTACACAAAGGTAAAGAGCAACTTCCTTCCTAGCAAGGGAAAAAATGTGTGCTGGGGAAGACAAACCTTCCCGGCAGCGTAACTGGCGGCCAAGGGTTGGGGGGAGAAGGTCTCCTTAGGGGCTGGATTGGAATTGTGTTGGCGTACTCTTGGTTCTGTAGTTTTCCGCCTGTGTTTTTGTGGAGAAACCATGCGGTTCATCTCCAGAGACTGATGCCTTTCTTTGCAGGCCAGCAATGGACTGTGGTACGAGATGAATGATATGGCTGTGAATGGTTGTGGCGTCAAGACAGGTCTCAGGCAGCGAGCCTATTTGCTGTTTTATGTCAGGTGATGACAAGTGTTAAAATGTGTTCAGAATACGTTTCCTTTTCCTGGCTTTGCTCTTTTTCTTCTCCTCCTGCCTGTTTCTCTTTCTGTCATAGGAGACAATTACTACCTGCCTCCTTCAGTGCTGTTGAATCTGAACTACCCCCCGTCAGTCCTTATCTTCCCTTGCTGGGCTTCAGGCTGCTGCCCTGGTGTAAAGTGTGACTTGTCTGCTGTCTGAAGCTGGCTAATGTAGAGAAGAGTCATTAAAGGGGGCCTACAGGAAAGATGGGGAGGGACTCTCTATCAGGGAGTGTAGTGATAGGACGAGGGCTAACAGTTTTAAAGTGAGAGAGGGAAGATTTAGATTAGATATTAGGAAGAAATTCTTTGCGGAGAGGGTGGTGAAACACTGGGAGAGTTTTCCCAGAGAGGTTGTGGATGCCCCCTCCCTGGAGGTGTTCAAGGCCAGGTTAGATGGGGCTTTGAGCAACCTCGTCTAGTGGAAGGTGTCCCTGCCCATGGCAGGGGGCTTGGACCTAGATGATCTTTAAGGTCCCTTCCAACCCACACCATTTGATGATTCTATGATTCTATGAAATGGAGGCCGTAGGGATGATAAAGACGAGGACTTGCTCTGACAGGGGCAGACCTGGTGGGCAGACCCCAATCAATTTTCCCATTTGTAGTCTTGGTTACGTCTTCTGTCTGTTGTAGAAACCGCTCCAAGAAAATGACTGAACCCCAGAGAAAGCTGCAAGAACAGCCCTAAACGCAGATCACTCTTTTTTTTCTCCAGGTGTTCTGATTTGAAAAGGGGAGAAAAGGTGCCTTCCTCACTGGCACCAGCATATGCCTGTTCCTCCCTCAGTCAGTGTGGGGCCGAGGGCAAGCAGGAGGATGCTGTGGGACCAGAGGGTCTGCCTCCTAGGACTAAGGTAACCTGGGGAGGTGGCTCAGGGCACCAGAGGGACAGCAGATTTCTTTCTGGGATCTTGGCATTGCTCTCTTCTCCCTCCCACGCTGCCGCTTTCTTCACAGCCGCAAGGCTGCTCCCTCTCAAAGCATCCCACCTCGATCCACCCCATTTGTCCGCCTTTGGCCCTTCTGCCTTTGCAGCCCTCCAGGAGAGGCTTTGGGAGGCCCTTAGCTGTCCCCTCCCACAGCTGCTGGGGTTTCCCCACTGTTCAGGTCCTTTCAGCAGGAAAGGGCAGGACCTTTGCACAGCTCTCTTTGCAGGACATGGTGGTGGGCACGGAGGACTCTCCAGAGGACAGCAGCTCCTCTGCACCAGCCAGCACCAGACAGCTAACCCAGGCAGGTGCACGGGAGGCATCTGCAGGCTGGCCAGGCAGGCTCAGCATCACCTCCTACGTGGGCTCCTGCTTGCATCGCTTCTTCTGCGGCTGCCTGAGGCTGGTGTCCAGAAGGAAAGCTGCGTGCCCGGTCTGCTCTCCACCACTTGCCCCTCTGCACACCGTGCAAGAAGACAGCACCAAAGAGGAGCACGGATGCAGCCCTTCTTCCCGCTGCCAGAGGAACGGTGCCAGGGAGAGGGCCCGGAGCAGATCCCCGCAGTGGGGAAGAGATGTCCGCAGCTGGTTGGTGGACACCACAGACTACGACCACTCAACAGGGACGAGGAGGAGGAGGAGAAGGAGGAGTCCTCCAAGTCGTGATCACGCTCCCAGGGATGCTGCTGCTCCAGGGCCCTCCAACGGCACCTCCCAGTCGGCTCCTGCACCCAGTGCTGCTCAGGAGCAAACCCTGCCAATGCAGAAGCAGAGCAGATCCCTGCGGCAGGGCTACGCTCTCCGCAGCCGGGTTGTGGAGACCACGGACTACCACCGCTCCGCGAGGAGGAAGGGGAGGCGGAGAGCAAGTCCTCCACGTAATGACCGAGCCCCAAGGGATGATGCGGCTGCAGGGCCCTCCAATGCCAGCTCCAAGCGGGCTCCCACACCCAGGGCCGCTCGGGAGCACGCTCAGCTGCGGCCGAGAGAGCGGAGCAGATCCCCACATCGGGGCTCTGACCTCTGCAGCCAGTTTGTGCACAGCACCGAGTGTGACCCCTCAGCAGGGAGGAGGAGGGTTTCAGCACCCCGGAGACGCACATCAGGCAATCACTTGGGGTGCCGAGATGGTGACGGGGGCACATTGTCGACCTGGATGAGGGAGGAGCACGGCATCTGACTGCTGCAGTGCTGGAGAGGAATCCAGGAATCCAGGAAGCATCAAAACTTCCCCCAGCAGGGACCAAGCTGCACAAAGGGCACCAGCAGCCTACCCTGTCCCTCCTCCCAGTGCTGCCTCTGGCCAGGAAG
This sequence comes from Buteo buteo, assembly GCF_964188355.1. Taxonomy (NCBI): domain Eukaryota; kingdom Metazoa; phylum Chordata; class Aves; order Accipitriformes; family Accipitridae; genus Buteo; species Buteo buteo. Next base: position 642,111 of record NC_134203.1, read on the forward strand.
AGCTCAGAGAGACCTTCCGGAGACTCGGACAGCTCTGCCAGCTGGCCTGCCTGCCCACAGGTCCCTCCAGGAAGAGCTTTAATCCGCGTTCAGCTTTTGGGGTCGCCTTGCAGAAACAACACTCGTTTGGACCCAGCAGGCAGAAAAGCCAAAGCCAGAATTAAAAAGACTCGTTGGCCTTGCCTGTGGAATTTACGGGGTGTTTCTTTCTCCATAGGTTTTGCAGCAATTGGTGGAAATACCCAGTCCGAGAAGTTTACATTGTGGGATTTTGAAAGCAGTGTGTTTGCATGTGCCCATCTTGCAATCTCTTCTTTTTAAAGATGGAGTTCAAGTCACTTGAATGGATGTGGGCTGGATGAGCTGACAGCGAGTGGGACTGCATCAGGCTGAACGGCCAGGCCCTGAGGGTGCTGCTCAGTGGCACCAAGTCTAGTGTGAGGCCAGGAGCTAGCGGTGTCTCCCGGGCGTCAGTACCGGGTCCGATCCTGTTTAACATCTTCCTTAACTAATGGTCTGGGTGATGGGCAGAGGGCACCCTCAGCAAGTTGGCAGATGACACCAGGCTGGGAGGAGAGGTGCTTCAGCCAGGGGGTCGTGCTGCCATCCCGAGGGGCCTGGGCAGGCTGGAGAGATGGGCTGACAGAGACCTCACGCAGTTCAGCAAGGGGAATGCAAAGGGTGCTGTGCGGGTGACGAGCACCGGCACAGGCTGCCCAGGGAGCCTGTGGAGTCTCCATCCTTGGAGATGTTCCACAGCCCTCTGGACATGGTCATGGACAACCAGCTGCAGGTGGCTCTGCTTGAGCAGGGGGCTGGGACCAGGGGACTTCACCCTCCAGGTGACCTCCTGGGCAGCCTCAAGTAGCCTGTGATTCTGTGAAATGGGTGCCTGGAAGAGGATCCAGCCACCACCGCTGTCGCCCTCAGGCAGCCATTGACAGCTCCACCAGGAAGCTGCAGCCCCTGGAGAGGAGCCCAGGCCGGAGCAGGCTCAACAAAGACCAACAAAGAGGAGCACGGATTCAGCCCTTCTTCCCGCTGCAATAGGAACTGTGCTTGGAAAGGGCCCGGAGCAGATCCCCGCAGCGGGGAAGAGATGTCCACAGCTGGTTGGTGGACACCACAGACTATGACCTCCTCAGCAGGGAGGAGGAGGGTTTCAGCACCCCGGAGATGCACATCAGGCTTGCTTGCTTCCCTCCTCCCTTCCTTCTTTCTTTCCCTCCCTCTTCAGGTGCAGAGGATGGCTTCTGCATGATGTGCACGACGGTAGCACACATTGAGGAGGTCCTGTCTTGTTTGGGCAGTGCCATCGAACCTACATCTCTCCTCAATGAGCTTCCACATAAGTCATTTCAGATGGTTTCATCTGGAGATATTCTTGATTTCTGAAGCACCCAGTGTGTCACTGGTTTTGCTGTGTTCGTGTTAAGGTGGAGAGCTTTTTTAGAAAGGTAAGTTTTCCTCCCTTTTTCTCTGAGATCACTGTGAAAACCTTCTTCTTTCTTAGGAATAGGAGAACATTTCCATCCTGGCAGCCAGGAAGACGCGCATGAATTCTTCTGCTATGCTGTGGGTGCCATGCAGAGAGCTTGTTTGAGCAGAAACAGCGAGTAAGCATAAGCACGTGACCGCTGAAATACTCCCTAGCCCTTTTTACGACCGTCAGTGAAAACCTCTGTCCAGGGCTTTCCTAACAAGGAAAATTCTTGCAAGAGCTAACTCTCTGCCTTCCACCTCGTGAGCTCTGATTACCATTTCTTTCCAGCTGGGACACATCTTCTCAGGCTAGCACGCTCATTCATTAGGTCTTTGGAGGATCTCTGAGATCCAGAGGTACTTTTAAAAACTATTCCTGCCCTTAGAATGATCTGTGGCTCTTTCTCTGTTTGTGGTAAACAGCCTCTGGGATGCAGCAGTATGTCCAGTGTGTTGAAAGCAGTATGTCTTGGTCACTGAAAGGGGCAGAGTTAGTCTCCTTCCCAACCTGAGAAGCATTTCTCTTTGCCTTCCAGTAACATGCTTCAGCTGCAAAGCCATTTCTGACACCTACGAGGCATTCCTTGATATTCCCTTGGATATCAAGGTAAGATGTTTTGAAATTGTGGTGCAAAATGTTTCCAGGCCCCTGCAGGGCACCTCATTTATCTCCAGGAAGCTCCGTGGAATTCAACCTGTGGCTGTTACCACACAAGAGCTTGCTGCTGGATGGGAAGGGAACTGTGCTTGTGTGCTTCTGCTGTGGAAGCTCTGTAAATGGTCTCCCTGTGCTGGGTGTCAGCTGGGCAGAGCAAGGATGGTATCTACAGCCGTGATGACACTGTCATACCCCCCTGCGTTGGACTCCCTCCGTGCGCCTCTGGTTGCTGTGCAGACGGCTTGGATTGCTTTTGCTCTTTTGGACCATGCGTCCCACAGGCAAATCGGGTATCGCCCGGGGTAGCTGTTTATTGGGACAAGGCTGGTACCACACAGGTAGCTCTTTCTTGAGATTTTGAGTTTCCAGGAGCTTAGTGCTCTCCTCTCTCTCTCACCCAGGCAGCCTCATCTGTCACTGCAGCTCTGGAAGACTTTGTCAAACCTGAGCAGCTGAATGGCAAAAAGGGCTATAAATGTAGCAAGTAAGGTTATTGCTAAGGACATCTTCCTAGTAGATACTGGGTTACAGTATTGCATGCCTGGGAGCACTAGTTAAGTGTGGACTTAACTGAGAAAGCCAGTCATGAGGCAGCTTGGGGTTTTTTTTCTTTTTTTTTTTTTCCCTTCCCCGTACAACTAACCCACAGGAACCATCCGGAACTTGGAAAAGAATGCATTTGTTTCTAAAGCAGGTCATTTTTTTTCCCTTCTGCCTGAATATTTGCAAAGCTGATGAGAATTTTATTCCTGGCCTTGTCTGCGCTGGAGGTGGTCAACCTTCCCAGCTATGAAGCTGCCTACGGAACTACCCTTATGGCCAGAAGGCAAAAAGACATGTCCCTTCTGCAATGGTGAGCCAAAGCAAGGAGAAGCTCTGGACAGTGATTTGGCAACAATCCACAGTTTCATCTCCAAGACTTTTTTGGATACTTGAATCTCTGTCCAGGAGAACTCAGTCCTCGGAGCAGTAGGGGCTCCTGCTGGCTCTCTGAGCAGTGTCATGCCTCGCTCTTGTATTGCAAGGGCTGCAGACTGCTGCTCTCCAAAGGGAGCCACCCGAGACCAAAGCTACCTTCAGGGAGAGCCTATGGACTTAAGGCATCTGAAATGCAGACACGTGCACACGGTAGTTGGGCAAAACAAGCCTTAACTCAGCCCTACATGGATGGGGGGTGGAGTGGAGAGAAGATAGGTGGAACAGTTGGGTCTGTGCTTGTTTTCAAGGTGTGAACAGCTGGCCACCGCGTCCAAGAGGCTCACGGTACATTTTTCCTCCAATGTCCTGACACTGTGCTTGAAGAGATTCGATGCTTTCTCTGGCAGATTAGCCAGGTATGTATACAAGTGCACGGCAACTTTGTCTGCTTGGAAGGAGATCGTTCCCAAAGGAGAATCCTATTTTGGAAGTCCTTAATGTCTGCCCGCGATGGCTATCGGGTGAAGCTGTCTACGAAAAATCAGTGCAATAGCTCTGCCTTGCTCTTTGCCTTACGGTAAGAGGAAAGTTCCAATGTGAAGGTAAGCACTTACTGTGGGCGTAAAGAGCTGGCTTGGCTGAGAACAGTTTTCTGCCACTTCAGGGATGAAGTGGCAACAGCTGTTTTTGATGAAGCCAGAAGATCTATTTCTATACCTCTAGCCTGTGTTTGGTGACAAGGTCTTCTCAGGCTGCTTCCTAATGACTCTCAGGATAACTTTGGAGTCTTCTTGGCCTCTCTTTAGCTTGTGCCACATCCAGAACATATGGACCTTGGCGCACATGTGTCTCAAGTGGCTGGAGAACCTCTCCTCTATTCCTTGCATGCCATCCTGGTACATGTAGGTCCCAGCTGTCAGACAGGACACTACTACTGCTCTGTAAAGGTAAAAGTCAACTTTGGGATTTCTGTTGGTGGATTGTGTCCTTCAGTGGTGTCCTGTCTGTGTTTTTCTTTTAAAACCCCTGCAGTTCATCTGAAGATAGCGTTGCCTTTCTTTGCAGGCCAGCGATGGACGTTGGTACAAGATGAATGATGCCTCTGTGGTTCTCTGTGACATCAAGACGGCCCTCTGCCAGCGTGCATATTTACTCTTCTATGCCAAGTAGGAACAAGTGCAAAAGGGTGTTCAAGCATGCACTCCCTCTCCTGTTACTGATCTTGGGGTTGCTGTTCTCCTCCGGTGGGTTTTGCTTTCTGTCCTAGGAGAGAATGACTCTGTCCAGTTGAGTTCTGTCTGTTCTGCACTTCGCCAGGTCCTTTCCTCTCCCTCCTTGTCTGGCACTAAACTGTGGCGCTTGCGTAAACTGCTGTCTGCTCTCTGAGACTGGCTAGCTGCGAGAAGAGGTGAAACGTTGCTCCGGGAGGATCTCAAGATGAGTTACTGCTCTGAAAGGAACAGATGTGGCTGGAAGACCATGATCTTGTTTCCACCTTCCTTGGGGGGGGGACGGACGGACCGACCGACACCCCAGGGAGCCCCCAGCCCCCAGCACCCATGGCCCCAACCCCATAGATTCCCCACCCCCCAATCCATAGGGACCTCCCCCACCCCATAACCCCCTACAGCCCCATAGCCACACACCCCCCCCCCAGGTAACTTGGGGGGGCCCTCCAGCCAGTCCCCCCAGTGCCAGGCCAGCACCTCCTGGATGGTGCCCACTGAGCTCAGCACCAGCAGGTCTGGCGTGGGAGGGCGGGGCTGGGGGGACACACAAATGGAGAGGGGGAGAAGGTTGGGGAGTCCTGTGGGGTTTTGGGGTCCCCAAGCAGTATTCCTGAGGGGTTTGGGGGGAGTCAAGGTGAGGGGGAGTTTTGGAGTTTATGGTCCAGGCTTGGGGGGAGGCAGGGATCCACAGGGGGTCCTGGGGGTGTGTGTGTGTGTGTCTAAAGCTTCCAGGAGAGATCTTTAGGGCCTGGAGGGGGAAGGGGTGGTGGGATCCATGGGGTCTGGGGGAATCTGTAGGGGCTGGGTTTGGTGAAAAGAGGGAACTGTAAGGTTGGGGCGGGGGGAGGAATCTACAGGGTCCAGGGGGAAAGAGAGTGATCTGCAGGGTCTGGGGGGATCAGTACAGACATGGGGAGGGATAAATCTATTGAGTCAGGGTCTATAGGGTGCAGGGGGGAAAGGGAGGGACCCAGAGGGTCTGAGAGGGACCTATAGGGTTTGAGAGTGTCTATAGGATACAGGAGAGTAAGGAGGGATCCATAGGGTCCCATGGGATCTACAGGACTGGGAGGGAATGGGGAATTTATAGGGTTCAGGGGGATCTATAGGGCTAGAGGGAACAGAGGGATCTATAGGATCCAGAGGGGCTCTCTAGGGTCTGGGGGGGGGGGGGTATCAGGGAAGGGTATACAGGGGCTGAGGGCAGTCTGTAGGGCCAAGGGTCAGGGAAGGGTACATAGGGTCTGCAGGGTCTATAGGGTCTGGCTGCAGCACCAGGGGGGTGGCAGGCTTGGGGCAGGGCATAGCGAGGCCACGCCCACTGCACTGTCCGGGGTGGGGCTGGAGGGGACCCAGGCGTCCGAGGGGGGGACACCCAGGGCAGGTCCCCTGAGCTCCCCCCCCCCGCCTCCACATGGCCCTGGTCGATCTCTTCATCAGAGGCACCGAGACCACGGCTGCCGCCCGGCCCTGGGCTGTCGCCCCCTGACCCGCCCTACCTCCCCCCTCCCTGACCTCACAGCCCCCCCAGCGTGACGTCACGCCCCAGACCCCCCCAAACCTGGCTCGGATTCACACCTCCCACCGCACCGCCCTCCTGCTGACGGTGCGGCCGACCACCCGCCCACCTTCGGACCAACAGGCGCCCGCCCGGCCGCTCTGCGCCCCCGGAGGCCGCGTCTCGATGGTGCCGCGGCGGCAGGGACAGGGGGTGGGAGGGGGGAGAGAAGCCGCAGGGCTCGTTAGCATAAATTTGCATTGTCCCTCCCCCAGCCACAGGGCACCACAGGGGACCCGGGCGTCCGGGCGCGCAGCTCACCCTTTATTGGCCGGGGGAGGGGGGACCAGGGTTCCACCCCAGTTGCTCCCAGTATGACCCTAGTTGCCAGCACTGTAGTTCCAGTCGCTCCCAGTATGATCCCAGCTGCACGCAGCATGGACCCAATTACTCCCTCCATGATCCCAGGTGCACCCCAGCATAGTCCCAGTCACTCCCAGTTGCCCCCAGTATGGTCCCACTTACCCTCATAATTCCAGCTGCTCCCAGTATATCCCAGTTGCCCCCAGCATGCACCTAGTCACTCCCAGTATGATTCCAGTTGCTGTCAGTATATCTCAAATGCCCCCAACATGATCCCAGTTCCTCCCAGCATGGTCCCAGTCACTCCCAGTTGCTCCCAGCATGATTCCAGTTGCTCCTAGTTACTTCCAGTCACCCCCAGTGTGGTCCCAGTTGCTCCCTGTATGATCCCAGTCTTGCCCAGCATGATCCCAGTTGCTCCCTGTATGATCCCAGTCTTGCCCAGCACGATCCCAGTTGCTCCCAGTTGCCCTCCGTGTGATCTCAGTTACTCACAGTATGATCCCAGTTGCTGCCACTGTGCTCCTAGACGCTCCCAGTATGATCCCAGTTGCCCTCAGTGTGGTCCCACTTGCTCCCAGTATGATCCCAGTCGCCTGCAGCGTGGTACCAGTTGGTCCCAGTTCCAGCCAGTGTGATCCCAGTCGCTCCCAGTTGCCCCCAGCACGGTCCCAGTTGCCCTCAGCATGGTCCCAGTCGCCGCCAGCGTGCTCCCAGTCACTCCCAGTATGATCCCAGTTGCCCTCAGTGTGGTCCCACCTGCTCCCAGTATGATCCCAGTTGCCCTCAGCATGATTCCAGTAGCTCCCCGTTGCCCCAGCATTGTCCCAGTTACAGCCCAACATAATCCCAGTTGCCCCCTAACGTTGTCCCAGCATGGTCCCATTTGCCACCAGCATGCTCCTAGTCACTCCCAGTATGATCCCAGTTGCTCCCTTTCTGCTCCCAGTTACTCCTCGTCACTTCCAGTCATCCTCACTGTGGTCCCACTTGCTCCCAGTATGATCCCAGTTGCCCGCAGGGTGGCTGCAGTGGTTCCCAGTATGGTCCCAGTTGCTCCTAGTCACTCCCAATATAAACCCAGTTGCTCCCAGTTGCCCCCAGCATGGGCCCAATTCCTCCCACAGTGATCGCAGTTACACCCCAGCATAGTCCCAGTTACTCCCAGTTCCCCCAGTATGATCACAGTTACCTTCAACATAGTTCCAGTTGCTCCCAGTATATCCCAGTGTCCCCCAGCATGCTGAGTCACTCCCAGTATGATCCAAGTTGCCCTCAACGTAGTTCCAGTTACACCTAGTATATCCCAATTGGACCCAATGTGCTCCTAGACACTCCCACTTGCCCCAACATGATCCCAGTTCCTCCCAGTGTGGTTCCAGTCACTCCCAGTTGCTCCCAGCATGAACCCAGTTGCTCCCAGCTGCTCCTAGTCACTTCCAGTCACCCCCAGTATGATCCCAGTTGCCCCTAGCATGATCCCAGTAGCTCCCAGTTGTCCCACTATGGTCCCAGTTGCACCCTAACATAGTCCCAGTCATTTCCAGTGTGGCCCCAGTTGCCCCAGCATGGTCACAGTTGCCCCCAGGGTGGTCCCAGTCGTACCCAGTATGATCCCAGATGTTTCCAGAGTGGCCCTCAAAAGTAAGAGGAGGGAACAGGGGGTAGGGAGACCCCTAAAAATTTTTTTTGCGGGGGACCTACCCATCTGCACCAGGGAGGTGATGCCAACCAGCCGGGCTGTGCTCCTCTTGCATATACGGGAGTGCCACCACCAATGCTGCCACAGACCCCCCTCCAAAACCCCACAGAGGGGTCTCACCTGCTGCCCCCTCGCCAGCCAGGGGAGAGCTGTGGGGAGAGAAAATGGGGGGTCAGTGGGGGCGGGGAGGAGATGGGGGAGAGAAAATGGGGGGTCAGTGGGGGCGGGGAGGAGATGGGGGACTGAACGAGGAGGGTGGGGGGAACGGGGGGATCACCCGAGTGCAGTGCATCTCCCCGTTCTCCCACCGCAGCGCCTCCAGCACCCTGCTGGAGCGGGGCTGTGATGTGGGGCAGACCCTCTGAAGATGGCGGCCAGAAGATGTGGTGGGGGGACAGACACTCCCAAGATGGCGGCCGGGAGAAGGCATGGAAGGGACAGACACTCCCAAGATGGCGGCCGGAATGGTGGAGGGACAGACACTCCCAAGATGGCGGCCGGAATGGTGGAGGGACAGGCATTCCCAAAATGGCGGCCGGCAGAGGGTCTGGGGGTCACACACTCCCACGATGGCGGCCGGGAGAGGGTGCAGGGGACAGACATTCCCAAGATGGCGGCCGGGATGGTGGACCCCTCCCAAGACGGCAGCCCTTAAGGGAGAAGGGTGTCACCTGTTGCAGGTATCCAGCACCTCCAGCACCCTGCTGGAGCAGGGCTGTGATGTGGGGCAGAGCTTCCCAAGATGGTGGCGGGGAGAGGGTGTGGGGGGGCAGACCCTTCCAAGGTGGCGTCCAGGAAGGTGGACTCCTCTCAAGATGGCGGCCCTGAGGGAGGACAGCGTCACCTATTGCCGGGGTCCAGGACATGGCGGCCAGCTTCCTTGTGAGAGGCCAGCAGCAGGTTGGACTGCGCCCGCTGGAAACGCCAGACCTGTGGGGCAGAGGCTGTGGGGCTGGCCCCATGGCTGGTGTGGGGTGGGCTGCCCTCCATCCTCCTCCTCCTCCTCCTCGCCTGGGACTTGTGGGTCAAGTGCTTGAGGGCGATGTCGGCCAGGCTCTTGAAGAAGAGCTTCTCCTACAGACACACCTGTGGGGAGGGGAGGAGATGGCCACCAGTGATGGAGGAGGAGGAAGGTTCACAATGGTGGCCAGGGATGAAGGAGGAGAAGGGGTCAAAATGGCAGCCAGGACGGGGCAGCAACTCACCTTGTCGGTGATGGGGAGGTAGCAGCAGCTGGCGGCGCAGACAGGGCACGGACCTGCGTGAGAAACCAGACTCGAGCACCCCTCCAAAATGGCGGTTATGAGGGAAAAAGTTTGGCAAGATGGGAGGGGGAACCCTTTGGTGAGGTGGACGGGGGGCGGGAATCCCTCCCTTCCGCCATGTTATGGATATAAGGTGAGGGGGCATCCCTCCCTTCCGCCATTTTAGGAGGTTAAGGTCAGGGGGCTCCTTCCCTTCTGCCATTTTAGGGGTTCAAGATGAGGGGGGTGCCCCTCCATTTTGTAGGGGTGAAGGGGCTCCTACCTGCGCCCCTGCACACCGCACGGAGGACGTGGCCGCACCTGGCGACGGCAAAGCGGGCTCCCTCTTGGCATAAGCAGCGCTTGTACTGGAACCAGTCCATGCTGGGGGGGTCAGCCGCCTGCTAGGGTGTCCGTGTCCCCGTCCCCCCCTTCCGTACCACGACCTGCCGGCTGTGGCAGCGCCAGGACCCCTTCACCCCTCAGTCTGTGAGGAAACGGAAGGGCAACGGCCGTTAAAAAGGGCGGGAAGCCTGAGGAAAGGAAAGGACCGTTACAAAGGGCGGGAAGACTGAGGGGGCGGGGTGACCGCGGAAGGGGGCAGGGCCACGGTCGACAGGGGCGGAGCCATGGTGTGAATGGGTGAGAGGCTGAGGGGGCGTGGCAACCGCAGAAGGGGGCAGGAGGTGGGCGGATCCAGAGCAGAAAGGGGCGGGGGGCGTGGCCGGGCGGTGGGGCGGGGCCCCCTCGGGGCTGCTGGGGGGGAACGGCGAGTCCCGGGGGGGGGCTGCAGGGCCAGCGTGTGCTGGGGGGGTGATGCTCCCCAAAAGACCCGCCAGTGTCTGACCCCAAAGCCCCAGGCACCCCAAAATACCCAGGGACGCCCCAAACCCCATAGGAACCCCCCCAAATCCCTCCCTCCAACTCCTCAGGACCCCCCGAAATCTCTAGAGGACCCCAAAACCTCCTGGTTTCACCCCAAACCCTCATGCCCCCCCCAACCCCCAGGAGACCTCCCCAAAACCACCCCCCTGAAATAGGAGACCCCCCAAGTTCCCTATGCCCCCCCAAACCTTGCCCCCCCAGCCCATCAATAGCCCCCCCAAACCCCTTTTGGGGGGGTCACCCCCTATTTTGTGGTCCCCCCCGTTTTGGGGTGCCCCCCCTTGATGGCAGTACCCAGCTCCTCGCTAGTGCTGTTGAGGGGGTCTCCCTGTGGGGGGGGGGGACAACCCCCGATTCCTCTGGGGTCCCATCCATGTGCTGGGCCTGGGGAGGTTTGGGGGGGTCCTGAGGGGTCGGGGGGCCCTTGGGGGAGCTTGGGTGTCCCATCAGGGGATTCGGGGGGCCCTGCGGCTTTTGGGGGTCCCACCAAAGGGTTTTGGGGTGGTTCTTGGGGGCTTTGAGGATCCCATCAAGAGCTTTTGGGGGTCTGGGGGGATTTTGGGTCCCACCAAGAAGTTTTTGGGGTCCTGGAAGGGCTTGGGGGTCCCACTGGGGGAGTTTGGGGTCCCCACAGGGGCTTTGGGGGCCTGCGGGGAATTTTGGGGTTCTGCCGGGGGCTTTTGGGGTCCTGGAGAGCTCTTGGGGTCTCACCATAGTGTTTTGGCAGTCCTGGGTGGGTTTTGGGGTCCCCCCCGGTTTTGGGGTGCTGACCAGGGTGCGGTGGACGCGGCGCAGCTCCTGCAGCAGCTCCTTCACCACCGTGTTGGTCAGGAAGGTCACCACCGCCAGCATCACCTCCCTTCCTGCCCAGCGGCACCAGTGCGCCCAGTATGGACCAGTATGGACCAGTCTTCTCCCAGCCTCCCCTCCACTCCATCCCAGTGCCCCCAGCCCCATCCCAGTGCCTCCCAGTCCGTCCTAGTGCTCCCCAGTGACCCCTGTTCCCTCCCAGTCCCACCCCAGTGCCCTCCCAATCATTCTCCAAGCCCCTTCCAGTGCCCTCCAAGTGCCCTCCCAGTCCTCCCACTCACCCTCCCAGTCCCTCCCAGTGCCCCCCAGTCCCTGCACTCACCGCGGCTGGTGGTGGATGCGCTGCCCCACCTGCTCCAGCAGCCACCCCCAGGCCAGCCTGGGGGGGTAGGAGGCACTGGGCGGCTGCCCCCTGCACCCCCCCCACCCCCCAAGCATCCCCCTTCCAATTGCCCCCCCCAGCCCCCCAACTGCCAGGGGTTACGGGGGTCATGGGGGTGATGGGGGTCAGAGGGTGATGGAGTGGGGGGCTGAGGGGGGGTCACGGTGGTCTAGGGGTGCCAAAGGGGTGGAGGGGTCAGGGGGCGGCAGGGGTTGGGGGTCACGCTGGGTCCCAGGGGTCGGGGGGTGTCACGACCCGGGCTGCAGAGACCAGGGAGTCGCGCCGAGTTCGGAATTCCCGCGGGCTGGATCCGGGTGAAGCCGACGGCCGAGGGTCGGCGAAACACTTTCTTCCCGGCAGCAGCAGCCCGAGCTCGGGAGGCGGAACCGTCGGCGGCGGGGTTTCTCCCGAAAGGAGTCGGCAGGACCCGCGTCACTCGAGGTCACCGTGTCCCCCGATTGCGGGGAGGAAAAAAGGCGAGGGTCACCGGGTTCCGTGTGCCGCGCGGCCGGTTGGTGCTTCCGGAGCCTTCGGGAAGCGGGTGGCTGGGCGCGGGGGGGTCCCTCTGGGGAGCCGCTTCTCCCTCCCTGCGGGCGCCAGCTTTCTCGGATCTCCGGCCACACTGGGAGCAATTGGGCCCAAGCTGGGAACAGCTGGGATGACCTTGGGAGTGACTAGGAGTGACTAGGAACAACTGGGAGCAGGCTGGGAGGAACTGGGATCGTACTGGGAGAAACTGGGAGTGACTAGAACCACACTGGGAGGAACTGGGATCATGATAGGGGCAACTGGGGGCAACTGGAATGAAGTTGGGAGTGACATTGGGAGTGACTAGGAGCAACTGGGAGCAGGCTGGGAGCAACTGGGTTCATGCTGGGAGCAACTGGGAGTGACTGGAACCACACTGGGAGGAACTGGGATCATGTTGGGGGCAACTGGGCAATTGGAATGAAGTTGGCAGTGAATGGAAGTGAGTAGGAGCAACTGGGAGCAGACTGGGAGGAACTGGGATCATGCTGGGAGCAACTGGGGGGAACTGGAATGATGTTGGGAGTGACTCGAAGCGACTAGGAACAACTGGGAGCAGGCTGGGATCGACTGGAATCGACTTTAGGAGTGACATTGGGAGTGACTAAGAGCAAATGGGAAGATGCTGGGAGCAACTGGGATCATGCTGGGAGGAACTGGGAGTGACTGGAACCACACTGGGAAGAAACTGGGATCATGTTGGGGGTGACTGGGAGCAACTGAAATGATGTTGGGAGTGACTAGGAGCAACTGGGATCATGCTGGGAGCAACTTGGAGTGACTGGAATGACACTGGGAGGAACTGGGGTCATGTTGGGGGCAACTGGGGGCAACTGGAATGAAGTTGGGAGTGACTCGAAGCGACTAGGAACAACTGGGAGCAGGCTGGGATCGACTGGAATCATGCTGGGAGCAACTGGGAGGGACTGGAACCACACTGGGAGGAACTGGGATCATGTTGGGGGCAACTCGGGGCAACTGGAATGACGTTGGCAGTGACTAGGAGCAAATAGGAGCATGCTGGGAGGAACTGGGATAAAGTTGGTTGCAACTGGGATGATGTTCGGAGTAACTAAAATTAACTGGGATCATGCAGGGAGCAAGTGGGAGTGACTGGAACCACACTGAGATGACCTAGGAAGATGTTGGGAGCAACTGGGATGATCTTGGAAGTAATTAAGATTAACTGGGATCATGCTGGGAGCTACTGGGAGTGACTGAAACCACAGTGGTAGGAACTGGGATCATTTTGGGGGCAACTGGGATGATGTTGGGAGTAATTAAGATTAACTGGGATCATGCTGGGAGCAAGTGGGAGTGACTGGAACCACACTGGGAGGAACTGGGATCATGTTGGGGGCAACTGGGGGCAACTGGAATGTCGTTGGGAATGACATTGGGTGTGAATAGGAGTAACTGGGAACACGCTGGGAGGAACTGGGATCATTCTGGGATCAAGTGGGATGATGTTGGGAGTGACTAGGATCAACTGGGATCATGCTGGGAGTAACTGTGTGTGACTGAAACCACACTGGGAGGAGCTGGGATCATGTTGGGGGCAACTGGGGGCAATTGGAATGAAGTTGAGAGTGACTCGAAGTGACTAGGAGCAACTGGGAACATGCTGGGAGGAACAACTGGGATCATGCTGGGAGCAACTGGGAGGGACTGGAACCACACTGGGAGGAGCTGGGATCATGTTGGGGGCAACTGGGAATGTCTAGGAGCACACTGGAGGCATCGGGGATATACTGGGAGCAAGTGGGACTACGCTGAGGGAAACTAGGGTCATACTGGGAGTGACTGGAATCATACTGGGTGTGACAAGGAGTGAGTCAGAGCATTCTGGAGGTAACTGGGATCATATGGGAGTGACCAGAATCATACTGGGAGTGACTCGGAGTGACTAGAAGCATGCTGGGGAAACTGGGATCATAATGGGAGTGACTGGAATCATACTGGGGGTGATTGGGAGTGACTTTGAGCATGCTGGGGAAACTGGGATCATAGTGGGAGCCACTGGAATCAAACTGGGAGTGGCTCAGACCATGCTGGGGCAACAGGTACCATGCTGGGGGCAACTGGGATCATACTGGGAGCAACTGGGATCATACTGGGTTCATACTGGGAGGAAATGGCTGCAGCCCTGGCCCCCCCCACCCCGGGTCAATAAACGCTGAGCTGCTTGTATGGGCGCCTCAGATGATATTGGGAGTGACTAGGATCAACTGAGATCATGCTGGGAGCAACTCGGAGTGACTGGAATGACACTGGGAGGAACTGGGGTCATGTTGGGGGCAACTGGGGGCAACTGGAATGAAGTTGGGAGTGACTCGAAGCGACTAGGAGCAACTGGGAACAGGCTGGGATCAACTGGAATCGTGCTGGGAGCAACTGAGAGGGACTGGAACCGCACTGGGAGGAACTGGGATCATGTTGGGAGCAACAGGAGGCAACAGGAATGGTGTTGGGAGTGACTCGAAGTGACTAGGAGCATGCTGGGAGGAACTGGGATCATGCTGGTAGCAACTGGAGGCAACTGGAATGATGTTTGGAGTGACATTGGGAGTGACAAGAAGCAACTGGGAACATGCTGGGAGCAACTGGGATCATGCTGGGAGCAAGTGGGAGTGACTGGAACCACACTGGGAGGAACTGGGATCATGTTGGGGGCAACTGGGGGCAACTGGAATGACGTTGGCAGTGACTAGGAGCAACCATGATCATGTTGGGAAGAACTGGGATCGTGTTGGGGGCAACTTGGGGCAACTGGAATGACGTTGGCAGTGACTAGGAGCAACTGGGAGCATACTGGGAGGAACTGGGATCATGTTGGGGGCAACTGGGGGCAACTGGAATGACGTTAGGAGTGACTAGGAGCAACTGGGAGCAGACAGGGAGGAACTGGGATCATGCTGGGAGCAACTGGGAGTGAGAGGAACCACAATGGGAGGAACTGGGATCATGCTGGGGGCAACTGGAATGACGTTAGGAGTGACTAGGAGCAACTGGGAGCAGACAGGGAGGAACTGGGATCATGCTGGGAGACACTGAGAGTAAATGGAACCGCACTGGGAGGAACTGGGATCATGACAGGGGCTACTGGGGGCAACTGGAATGACGTTGGGAGTGAATAGGAGCAACCAGGAGCATGCTGGGAGGAACAGGGATCCTGCTGGGAGCAACTGGGAGTAAGTGGAACCACACAAGGAGGAACTGGGAGCTTGTTGTGGGCAACTGGGCTAGTGTTGGGAGTGACTAAGATCAACAGGGATCATGCTGGGAGCAACTGGGAGTAACTGGAACCACATGGGAGGAACTGGGATCATGTTGGGGGCAACTGGGGGCAACTTGAATGACGTTGGAGTGAAATTGGGAGTGACTAGGAGCAACTGGGAGCACACTAGGAGGAACTGGGTTCATGCTGGGAGCAACTAGGAGTGACTGGAACCAACTGGGAGGAACTGGGACAATGATAGGGGCAACTGGGGGCAACTGGAATGGCGTTGGGAGTGACATTGGGAGCCACTAGGAGCAACTGGGAACATGCTGGGAGCAACTGGGAGTGACTGAAACCACACTGGGAGTTAATGGGATCATGATAGGGGCAACTGGGGGCAACTGGAATGACGTTGGGAGTGACACTGGGAGTGACTAGGAGCAACTGGGAGCAGACTGGGAGGAACTGGGATCATGCTGGGAGCAACTGGGAGTGAGAGGAACCACAATGGGAGGAACTGGGATCATGATGGGGGCAACTGGGGGCAACTGGAATGACGTTAGGAGTGACTAGGAGCAACTGGGAGCAGACTGGGAGGAACTGGGATCATGCTGGGAGCAATTGAGAGTGACTGGAATCACACCGGGAGGAGCTGGGATCATGTTGGGGGCAACTGGGAGTGTGTAGGAGCACAGTGGGGGCAACGGGGATATACTGGGAGCAACTGGGACTACTCTGAGGGAAACGAGGGAAACTAAGATCGTACTGGGAGTGACTGGAATCATACTGGGAGTGCCAGGGAGTGAGTCAGAGCCTTCTGGGGGCAACTGGGATCATATGGGGAGTTACCAGAATAATACTGGGACTGACTCGGAGTGACTAGGAGTATGCTGGGGAAACGGGGATCACAGTGGGAGCCACTGGAATCAAACTGGGAGTGACTCAGACCATGCTGGGGGCAACAGGTACCATGCTGGGGGCAACTGGGATCATACTGGGTTCATACTGGGAGGAAATGGCAGCAGCCCTGGCCCCCCGCCCCCCATCCCCGGTCAATAAACGCGGAGCTGCTTGTCCGGACGCCTGGGTCCCCCAGGGTGCCCTGCGGCTGGGGGAGGAGCGATGCAAATTCATGCTAATAACACCCCGCGGCTTCTCCCCCCCTCCCGCCCCCGCTCTGCACCTCCAGGGCACCATCGAGACGCGGCCTCCGGCGGCGCAGAGCGGCCGCGCGGGCGCCTATTGGTCGGACGGTGGGTGGGCGGGCGGGCGAGCGAGCAGAAATGACGTCAGTACAGGGCCGACGCGGCGGGAGGTTTGAATCCGGGCGGCGGCGGCCGCAGCTTGTGGGGGGGTTCGGGTGTGGCGTCACGTTGGGGGGCCTGATGCCCTAGCGGGGCTGTGAGGTCAGGAAGGGGGAGCCGGGGGGGGTGTGTGTGACGGAGGGTGGGACCCGAACTTTTGGGTTCCCCCCCCCGTGACCCCCCCGAACACCCGGGTTCCTTCCCCCTCCCCGCAGTGGGCGTGGCCTCGCCATGCCCCGCCCCTAGCCCCCCGCCCCCCCCCGCCCTCGCCCCGACGGACCCCGCGGCCCCACAGGGAGTGGGGGGAGAACCCCACCCTATGGATCCCTGCCGCCCCCGCGGATGCTATAGACCCCTGACCCAATAGAACCCGACCCTATAGATTTCTCCCTCCCCTTGTCCGTACCGATCCCCCAGACCCTATAGATCCCTCCCTTCCCTCCCTCCAGCTCTACAGATCCCCCCAGACCCTATAGATCACTACCTTTCCCCCCTTGAACACTGTAGATTCTGCCCCCCCATCCTGGAAGCTACACACACACACACACACGACCCTATGGATCCCTGCCTCTCTCTAAGCCTGGACCATCTAGATCCCCTGGACTGCCTGGATCCCTCTGTTATTCCCTGCCCTGGGCCATATAGATCCCTCTGGACCCTATAGATCCCCCTGTCACAGGAGGACCCAGTCATCTGGACATGCAGGCAGCCCCAGGTGTCCAGGTAGTGGACCAGGGTGTCCAGGGGTAGATGCCCCCCCGACCCAGATGCCCTGTAACTCCCCTCAGCCCCATATAAACCCCATAGTTCCTCTCCCCCCAGGTCATATAGACCTTATAGGCCACTCTTTCCATCCCTATAGGCCCTCCCTACAGTTCTATAGACTCCCCAGGCCCATATGGACCATATAACCCCCCGCGGCCATATAGACCCTAAAACACCCCCCCCCATGTAGATCATCTCAGCCCCATAAAACCCCCACAACCGAACCTCCAACCCCATACAGCCCCCCCAACCCCATATAGAACACCCATCTCCATAAAGACCCTCTACCCTCAGCCCCTCCCACATCTTTTTCGTTCCTTCACCCCAGCCGGCAACTCAGCACCGCGCAGCCGCTTGCTCGCTTCCCCCCCACACAGTGGGATGGGGGAGAGAATTGGGGGAAAAAAAAGTCAAACTTGTGGGTTGAGATAAGAACAGTTTAACAGGACAGAAAGGAAGAAACTAATAATGATAGTAATAACAATACTAAAATGAAAATAGTAATAATAAAAGGATTGGAATATACAAGTGATGCACAATGCAATTGCTCACCACCCACCAACCGATGCCCAGTTGGTCCCCGAGCGGTGATTCCCCCCCACAACCACTCCCTGCAGTTTACATACTAGGCATGACATCATAGGGTATGGAATACCCCGTTGGCTGGTTTGCGTCAGCTGCCCTGACTGTGTCCCTTCCCAACTCCTTGTGCCCCTCCAGCACAACACTAGCTGAGGTTGCATGAAAAGAGCTGCTTATAGAAAATACCGTTGTCCTGAAGATGTTCTGGGGAGCCCTTACACCGCTATTACATGGTGTTTGTGTGTGTGTTAACCTACTTGACAAGAGCGTTCTTGGGCACTCAAAACCTTAGGCTCTGTTTGTACCTTACAGAAAGACTGGCGTAACCAATCCAGTTGTCTTCCAAGTGGACCGAAGGCATATGTAGACAACATTACACGATCCAGTATTTTTAAGGTGATTTTTAAGCTCCAGCCTATTTGAAGAAGACATCCACTGTACATTTAATCGAGAAAGATGCATGCAAGTATCCTTATTTACATTTTGCAGCATTAAAGGGACACACAACTTAAGAGTCAGGGAAGTTGTTTTTGCTTGCTGAAATGCAGCTTCCCACACAGAAGCATTAAAAGCAAGCAAGCTTTTAATAATCCCTCAGCAAGACAAAAGATTCTTGTCACTACAAATTTGACCATCATGTGCTGGAGGCAGTCCACACTGCACGTTTCCCCCTCTACTAACTTCTTCATATTAAGTGATTTAACTACAGGAAGCACGACCTGCATTTTTTTTCCAGTTGACTGTGTCCTTGTAACATTCAAATTGTAATATCAACCTTATGCAGAACTAGATCTTTCAAATTATTGAAGCCAGCTGTTTTTTCAAAGTAGTATTTGTTCCAATGTTTTTATTTCACACGAGTCCAGATCCAAGCAGGGTCTAAGGGAGAGGCTGTAAAGGATGTGGACCTTCAAGCACCTAGCATTCAGATCAACCACTCATGGTTTTGTTTTTATATGCGGTCATTCCCAAAAGCATGCAGCTACTTTCAACATTCTCTTAAATGGATGTTTCATGGATACCGTTTTTTCCTCCACAGTAACGTAATCCAGGTCAACATCTATGAGCCCAGGCGTCCAGGGGAGGACCCAGGCGTCCGGGGATGCAGGCAGCAGGAGGACCCATTCATCTGGACGTGCAGGCAGCCCCAGGTGTCCGGGTAGTGGACCAGGGTGTCCAGGGGTGCAGGCAGCCCCAGATGTCTCAGCACAGAGGCAGCAGGCAGCCCCAGGCAGCCCCTTCCCGCAGTCCTGTGGACTCCTCAGCCCCATATAGACCATATACTACCCCCTCTGGCGCCATATACACCCTAAAACACCCATATAGATCATCCCAGCCCCATATAGACCATATACTACCCCCTCCGGCACCATATAGACCCTAAAACACCTATATAGATCATCCCAGCCCCATATAGACCATATACTACCCCCTCCGGTGCCATATAGACCCTAAAATACCCCCCCACCACCTATGTATATCATCCCAGCCCCATAATACCCCCACGACCGCCCCTCCAAACCCCGTACAGCCTCCCCAACCCCATAGAGAACACCCATCTCTAGAAGAGAATTGGGGGGAAAAAAGTCAAACTCATGGGTTGAGACAGGAACAGTTTAATAGGACAGAAAGGAAGAGACTAATAATGACAGTAACAACAATACTAAAATGACGATAATAATAATAATAATAAAAGGATTGGAATATACAAGTGATGCATGCTTGGGTCCCCTCCCAGACTCCTGGGTCCCCTACCAGGTCCCCGAAGAGGAGGCGACCGATGGTGCTGCAGGTGTAGAAGGGGAAAACCTCAAAGGGGCCCAGGGGGGCCTCTGAGAGACTGAAAGAGTTAATGTCTCAAACACTGCGGGGGGGCAAGTTCTGCTCAACTGAGACTCCCCACAAGAAGGAACCCCATCAGCAACAGGAGGGGGGTGCCGGAGGGTGCACAGCTCCCTGTTCGGATGTGCTGCTCCGGTACACTGAGCAGCACAGCTCACCCTGCATGGCCAAAGACCGCGTCTGCAGGGAGGGGGAGGTTATTCCCCAAAGGACCCCCAAGCCCAAAAGCTCACAGACTGATCAGGACACCTAATGAGTTCGAGTGCCCGCCCGAAGGAGGGCCAAGGATGAGCACACAAACTGAAGCCCCACGTCGTGCGCAAGCCCACCGGGACTGGAGCCCTCGGCTGACTGGCCCAACGCTGGACCCAGGACCGGTGAAATCTTTCTCTCTCTGTCTTGTTCTCTCTTTCCTTTTGCTTTCCCACAATCCCTACGCCTCATCCCTTTAGGCATAAACCGCTGACCAAGTCTGGGACTAGGAGTGGATTCAGCCGCCCCCAGGCTCCTCTCGGAGAAGGAGCCTAGAAAGCAAGGGGGTCTGCTCTGAACCTCCTGACCCAACGGGAGGGATCTCCTTCTGCCCTGAAGTGATGGACATGGTCACCACAGGTGACACGGGGCCCCGAGGTAGCTCCGCGCCAACTCCTGTTGTGAGAAAGCCCACCGCCTCCTCTTATACCTCCCAAGTTCAGTTTCACCTTAATTTAGCCTGAGGGAATGCCGAATTCAACAGGACTCCCTGGGCTGTCCAGCCCAGGTCGTGACAGGGACCCGCCGTGGGAACACAGCTCCTGCGGGGGGGTGGGGGGGGTGTCAGAAGGGGGTTTTGGGGGCACAGGGGGGTATTGGGAGACCCCAAGGGAGTACTGGGGTACCTTAAGGGGGCTTGGGGTGTCCTAAGGGGATACAGGGGGTCCAAGGGGGTATTGGGGGGCCCTAAGTGAGGCTTGGGGGGGGATGGTCCCAGGCAGGTTCAGGGGGTCTCCAAGGGAGTATTGGGGTGTCCCAGGGGGATAGAGGGGATCCCTAAGGGTTCCAGGACCCCCCCCATGTGAGAGCATAGTTTTGGGGGGAGTGTTGGTGTCTCCAGGGGGGTACTGGGGGGCCCTAGGCAGGGGTTTGGGGACCCTGAAGGGGTTTTGGGGTGGCCCAGAGGAATATAGGGGACGTTAAGAGGGTATTGAGGTGTCCCAGGGGCTTTTATATAAGGGGCTTTTAAGGGGGGTTTGGTGTCCCCATGGGTGGCATTGTGGGTCCTAAGAGGGTTTTAGGGAGCCTAAGGGGGTTTGGGGTCCCTAGGAGGGTATGAGGGTCCCAAGATGGTATTGGGGTGCCTAGAGAGGATATTGGGATGTGCTAGGGTGGGGCACTAAGGGAGCTTTGGGGGTCCCTAAGGGGATATTGGGGATATTGGGGGACTCCAAGGGAATGCTGGGGGGTCCTGAGGGGATATTGGGGTTCCTTAAGAGGGTTTTGGGGCACCCGAGGGGGATGGGAGGGGCTCTAAGGGTGATTTCGGGGTCCCTAAGGGGATGGGGGGGTCGGGGTCCCAGGGCAGGTTTAGGGGTGCCTGGGGGGCATCAGGGTCCTGGGCTCCCCAAGGGGTAAGTTGTGGTTTGTGGGAGCGGTTCCAGGGGCAGGTTTGGGGGTTCGGGTGGGGGGTGTCAGTTTTGGGGTGCCCCCCCAAACTCACTGCCCCCCCAGGCACACGCACAGGATGGCCATGCCGGCAGGTGAGGCGGCGGAGGTGCAGCGCCCCGCAGGCCCCTGCCCTCCCCACCCTTTACCAGCGGCAGCAGCGCGACTGCCATTCCTGGGGGGGGGCAACATGGGGTGCACCCCGGAGGAGTGCCTATATTAGAGGGGGGACCCAGAAAGCCACACCCTTGAAGCCACGCCCCCTAGCCACACCCTCCATCACCCCCTCAGTATCCCCATCCCCCCCAAACTGCACCCCCAAGGGAAGGGTGCCCCAACCCCCACCCTGCACCCATGGGACCCTCCTAGAGCCCTCTCAGCACCCGTGGGAGCCCCCCCTGCGCCCTGGGGACCCCCCTCCAGCTCCCATGGGAC
Organism: Buteo buteo; assembly: GCF_964188355.1. Lineage (NCBI taxonomy): Eukaryota > Metazoa > Chordata > Aves > Accipitriformes > Accipitridae > Buteo > Buteo buteo. The sequence continues at coordinate 663,599 of NC_134203.1, forward strand.
CCGCTCAGCACCCATGGCACCACCCCAGGCCCCCTTCCTGGCACGTATGGTCCCCCCCAGCACCCATAGGACCCCCTGATGTCCCCCCAGCACCCATGGCCCCCCTGCCAGACCCACCCCAGCAGCAGCAGCAGCAAACCCCCATTTATTGGGGTGCCTGCAGTGGGTGGGGGTGTCCCTCAGACCACCCCCACCTCCAGCCCCTGCCGGCACCGGGCCAGCTGCAGGTCCTCGGGGTTGAGGGTGACGCGGCGGGCGTGCAGGGAGCAGAGGTGGGCATCCTCCAGCACCCATGGGACCCCCCCCGATGACCCCCAGCACCCATGGGACCCCCCCCGCAGCACCCACGTCCTGCAGGGCCACCAGTGCCATGCGCTGCCACCAAGAGCCCACCCCCCCGAGAGAAGAGCAAGCTGATCTCCCACACCTGGGGACACTGGGGGGGACACCATGGGGACAGCATGGGCACGAGGACACCCCGGGGACACCCTACCCCAGGGCAAGGGACACCCTGGGGCATGGGGACATGGGGGACACCACCCTGGGGATGGGGACATGGGGGACAGCACCCTGGGGATGGGGAGATGGGGGACAGCACCCTGGGGACAGCACCCTGGGGATGGGGACATGGGGGACAGCACCCTGGGGATGGGGGACACCACCCGGGGGACACCACCCTGGGGACAGCACCCTGGGGACGGGGACATGGGGACACTGCCAACCTGGGGACAGCACCCCGGGGACAGGGACAGGGGGACAGGCCCACCCTGGAGATGGGGACACGGGGGACACCTTGCCCTGCGGACAATGCCGGCGTGGGGACGCTGTGGCTGTGGGGACATGGGGACAGTGCCACCATGGCGGGAGGGGCACAGGGGACACCACGTCCTGGGGGACACCGTCGGGGGGCAGGAGGGGACCCAAGGACATTTGGGGGGGACAAGGACACCGTGTCATGGCGGGAGGGGAGGGGACCTGCGTCATGGCGGGGAATGAGGACACTGGGGGCTGTGACGGTGCTGGGGACATGGGGGTCCCACTGGGGGGGGATGCTGGGGATGGCAGGGGCCCGAGAGGCTTTCGGGGGTCCTGGGCCGGGGGGACAGGGAACAGGCCAGAGAGATGATGGGAAAAAAGAGAGGGGTGCCGATCAGGACAAAGCGGTGGAGAAGGGCAAAGCTGCGACGGCCTGCAGGACAGAGAGAGACGGCAAGACCGAGGGACGGGGAGCAGGAAAGAGGGAAAAGACGAGGCAAGTCCAGGGAGAGGTGGGGTGGCAGAGGAAGAGAGAGCCTTGGAGGAGAGGGAAAGGGGGGTCAGGGAGCAGAGCCCCGTCCCAGAGAGGAGGAGAGGTCCAGGTGTGAGGGTCGAGCCCCGAGGGACTGTCCTGAGAGCCTGGACAGCGCCCCGAGAGACCCAACATGGACGTCGCGGGGAGGGGCCCGGCGTCCCTTCTCCTGACTGACGGGGGTCTCGGCCACTCCTGGAACAGGGGCGGGAGAAGCTTCCAGAAGGCCGGGACCTGGGGCCGACAAACAGGGGCAGGCAGGAGTGAGAAAAACCCTGTCTCCTCCCTCCCGACACCGAATTCCGACGCTGGAGCCGGGGCTGGTGAGCTCTCTCCACCCCCCACCCCCCACCCCCCTTTCTCTTCAAGTTGTTAAGGCAAGGCCTTAACCTTGGTTTCCCAGAGAGCCACATAGCTTCTTCGGGAGAAGCTAGACCTGTGAGGGGGCCCATGGTTACAGAAGAGTCCTTCTAGAGACTTCTCCCGTCAAAGCTGGTGTCTCTGTGTGGACCTTGAGTGTCATCTCACCTTAATCCACACTGAGGGGTTTTGCAGATCTCGGTCTCTTCCCCCCTCCCCACAGGTGGGACGTGACAACCGGGGAGCAAAAAAACTTAGGCGGAGGGAAAGGGGACGGGGCAGGGAGGGACTGGGACACAGAAGAGGGCTGACGTGACCCCAAGGGCCCAGGACTCGCCGGAGGTCCTGCTCTCTGCCCTGCCAGGCAAAGTTTAGAGTTCAGGCACTTCTTTCCCTCATCTGTCTGTCCTTTCCTCCCTTCCTCTTCTGTAGCTCCACTCGCTCGACTGTCCTCCACCTAAGAGAACACGCTGGTGCCTTGCAGCTCTTACAGCGCGAGGCTTCCGAGGTACACAGCCCTGCACGTGCGCACACACGCTCTACGTGGCCGTGCTGTGATTCTCCTTCCTTCCTTGTACAGGGAGCAGGACAGAGAGGTGTGGAGAAGGAAAAAAACGGCACGGGGCTCTAGGACAGAGAGAGAGGAATTGGAAAATACAGGCAGGGAGTCAGAGGAAGAAAGAGGAGGGAGACAATAGCGACGGACTAAAGGCAGAGAGGGAGGAATAACAAATGGGGGCAGGGGGCTGGACAGAGACCAAAACTAGCAGTTCTGGGCAGCTGCCCCCATTTCTTGAGCACTCCCCAGGAGCCTCGAGAAAAGTGCTGCCTGCAAAAGCCCTGCCTTGGGCCCAATCCTGCGCCCTGATGTTGGTGACAGTCACCACCTTGCAGAGTGTTCAGGACGGGGGAAGAAAAGGCCAGCTGGGGGCAAAAAGCTTACCCAGCTGGTTTTTTGTTTGTTTGCTTGTTGGTTTTGCTTTAAAAAAAACCTGTTTCCGCTCTAAAGACCACCTGCAAGGCAGAAGGAACCAGGCGTACCACCTTGGACACATTTAAGGCCCAAACCCACTCAACAGCCACACAAACCACCGCTCGCTCACGCTGCACACGCTCCACCACCTGCCTGCAGGTACAGGCAGCCGCCCTTCTTTCTTGAGTGCTCCCCAGGAGTGGCACCACCAGGTACCTCAAAAAACCATGCTGCCTGCAAAAACCTGAGCACAGCTTAATTCTGGGCAGTTTTTCCTCTTTTTAGGCCTGCTGGCTAAAGACTCGTCTGTCAAGCGGTGGCTCAGGACCACGCCAGGGCCGGCGGCACTGCTTTCTGGATCCTGTGGCAGCGGTAGGCAGAGGGACAGGTTGTCAACTCCCAGGGCCGGGTCTGCGTGCAGGGTGTCAGGGTCAGCCCTGCCTGGTTTTTCCCAGTGAAGCCCTGCTGCCGGCTGCCCTGGGCTTCCCCCGTTCTCTCCAGCTCTGCTTTCTGCCAGCGCGGGATGCGTGACAGAATGGCTTGCCCACTCCCCCCAGCCAGTCCTGACCCATGTCTGCAGCTCGTACGCGGTGTCCACGTCACACAGCTGATTTGGGGGTGGCAGGTCTCTCTTGTGGCACCCTGGGGATGGGGCAAAGCACACCCTCATTGCTACCTTTTGATCTTGTCCGCAGGGAGAGCAAGAGGAGACGTACTGTCTGCTGGAGAGCGTCCTGCACGGAGGTGACAGCCAATTGCCCGTGACAGCAACGCTGGGACCTGCCTGACAGCAAAGGTGCCCGGTGGCCGCAGAGCAGCCCAGGTGAGCTGGTTCTCTTGGAAGCCACCAAAGCAGCCTTCCTCCACCCCTGGTTTTGGTGAGATACAGAGCAGCACAGGGATGTTTCTCAGGCATCCAGGCCTGAGGAGGGCTTGCCAGTGCCCCCATGAGAGATCCTCCTCCCAGGAAGCACCTCCTCCTAGAGCAAAGGCTCTATCCGGCCTGGGTACGGGTGCCCCGCGCGGTGTCTCAGGGAGGACGGGGTCATCTGCCTGGTGGCTCTGAGACAGAAATGGTGAGCTGAAACCCCGTGGTCATGGCTGGCCGGTTCAAAGTCTCCGAGTGCCTCAGCCTTTCTCCCCGAGAGTGTTTAAGCCAGGCACTTTTTCCGGGTGTGACAGATGAAGTCAAGATGGATGCTGGCAACATCCCGGTGGCTGTGTCCCACTTCAGAGTTGTGATGTCTGAAATCTGGGGCCACCTGAAGGGCCTGGCAGAGATTTCCAGGGAGTTTGTGTTCAACTTTTTGCTCTCTTAGGGCTACCATGTGCTAGTGTTTTGGGATGCTAGGGTTGCAGTTCACTAGGGTTATGGGGTGGCAGGGTTATGGTATGCCAGAGCTGAAGAGAGTTAGGATTAAAGGGTGTTATTGTTATGGAGAGGATCTGGGTTTGTTGGCCCTGGGTTCCTGGGGTTAGGCTATTTTTGCCTTATCTTGTGTTCTGCATGGTCTTTTTTTGTGCAGAGTCCTTTTTTAGCTTGATTGTCTTTTCAGGGTTTGGATAGGGACCTTTGGTTTGCGTGTGCTAATTCTGGTTGATTTGTTGCTGTTCTGGTGGATTGTGCTGTGTTTCCTGTCTTGAAACCAACATTTCTGGTCTACTATGTCTACAGCAGGTTGGGCAGTGGCAGTTCTGGTGCAGTCTGACTCATTTCTGGTGGGTTGGGAGGGAGGGAGGGAGGGAGGGAGGGAGGACTTGCGGTTCATGGAAAATGACTGCCAGATGACTGACGGGCAATTCTGGGGAGAGGTGAGAGGACTTCTGGCCCATAGGTAATGACTACCAGAGGACTAAGTGTACTTCTGAATGTATGTGGACTTCCAAATTCATGGTCATTTCTCCTGCCTTGAGGAAGAGCTATGGGAAGACACCAGCCACACGGAAGGACAAGGGTTTCCCAAGGGTACGTGGCTCTTTGGTTTTTGCTCATGAGTAAAAAACCTGCGGGGAGGCTGCTATCGTTAAGTTTAGTGACATTTTGTAAAGTGCTGGACTGAGTGTCACGTGACTTGAAGCATTGCTGAAAAAATGGTGGAGGTTTGTCTGTGTGTTCTGGATGCTTCGGGTTTGAACATCTGCTCGTGGTGGTGACTTCATGCAGTCCTTGGCTCCTACCTCAAGGCACAATGTGTGCTTAGGGTGAGGTTCATCATCCATGATAGTGGACATGAATCTGCATTTCACATAGATTTCTTGATCATTTTGGATTTGGGGGGGCAATTTCTTGTCAGCTCTGATTCGATCATCCTTGGGTTTGCCTCTTCACGTGGCAGGTGGAGAGCTCGTAGGAGGAGCAGGAGGAGGGTCATCACTGCTGTTTCCACGTTGGTCGCTCGTACTGGACTTACCAGAGTTATCTTCCATCTGCAGTTTCTTTGCAGGCGTTTCTTTAAGCCACTTGTCTGTTTTGTGAAGGGTAGTGGACTGAACGGGAGACCTTTTGTTCCTCATTTGTGCCTCAGAGTTTTACCTGTCATTTTGTGTCTGTTTGTTTGCTTGTGTCCTGGTTTCGGCTGGGATAGAGTTGTCTTCCTAGTAGCTGGTATAGCGCTATGTTTTGGGTTCAGTATGAGAAGAATGTTGATTACACACTGATGTTTTCAGTTGTTGCTAAGTAGTGTTTATACTAAGGCAAGGTTTTTTCAGCTTCTCATGCCCAGCCAGCAAGAAGGCTGGAGGGGCACAAGAAGTTGGGAGAGGACACAGCCAGGGCAGCTGAGCCAAAGTGGCCAAAAGGGTATTCCCTACCATGTGATGTCATGCCCAGTATATAAGCTGGGGGGTGTGGGGCTGGGAGGAGTTGCTGCTGGGGGACTAACTGGGTGTCAGTTGGTGTGTGGTGAGCAATTGCATTGTGCATCACTTGTATATTCCAATCTTTATTATTATCATTATTGCAATTTTATTATTGTTATCATTAATTATTTCTTCTTTTCAGTTCTATTAAACTGTTCTTATGTCAATCTCAGCTGGGGTTAAACCACGACAGCTTGTGATTTGCGGTGCTTGGTTTAAAAAGCTTATTGTAGCTCTCTGGATTTCCTTCCTTAAAGGAAGTCTCTAGGATTTCTACCCAGGAGTGAGATGTCCAGAAGGGACTGTTGTCGTTGTTTAACCCCAGGCAGCAACTAAACACCACGCAGCCGCTTGCTCACTTCCCCCCCACCCAGGAGGATGGGGGAGAGAATTGGGGGAAAAAAAGTAAAACTCGTGAGTTGAGATCTAAGAACAGTTTAATAGAACAGAAAAGAAGAAACTAATTGATGGTAATAGTAACAATAATAAAATGACATTAATAATAATGAAAGGCTTGGAATCTACAAAACAAGTGATGCAGAGTGCAATTGCTCACCACTCGCTGACCGATGCCCAGTTAGATCCCAAGCAGCAGCTCGCCCCCCCTGCCCAACTCCCCGCAGTTTATATACTGCACATGACGTCACACAGTATGGAATACCCCTTTGGCCAGTTTGGCTCAGCTGTCCTGGCTGTGTCCGCTCCCAACTTCTTGTGCCCCTCCAGCCTTCTTGCTGGCTGGGCATGAGAAGCTGAAAAAACCTTGCCTTAGTATAAATACTACTTAGCAACAACTGAAAAAATCAGTGTGTTACCAGCTGAACCCAAACATAACACTATACCGGCTACTAGAAAGAAAATGAACTCTATCCCAGCCAAACCCAGGACAGCTGTCCTTGTACATTGCCGTCAGCCTTCAGTCTAGAGAAATGTCTGCTAGTGGTGTGTGTTTAACGGTAATGTAACTCAAGTGCATCTGAAGTGGGGACCCTTTAGAGTAGAGAAGACAATGTGAGAAACACTTCAATGATATGCAGCTAGTGAGGATGCAAGTACCTGCTTTAACCTTTTTTTTTCGGTTGGTTTTGCATTCTTTGGCAATATCTACTTGAAAGCCTACTTCAGCAAAAGACAAAGAAATCACTCCTGATTTCTGTGTCTGACTAAAAGAACTAACGTGATCATACAGCGAACTGATGTCAAGAGCCATTTTTTGGCATTAGTGGATATTGCATCCGACTTGTCATGCTTTCCCTGTGTGTAGGGTGGTGGTTTGTGCCTGGCACTGATCTGTGCTGCCGGGTCTGCATCCCTGTTGGTTGCCAGATGCAAAGGCAAAGGGCTTATCCTCATTAAAGTTTACTTGTCTAATTTCAGAGACCGTCTACATCGACTCAAAAATGAAACCCCTGCTAATCTCTTTGTGCACTGGTAGAGAAGCAGTGGGGGGGTTTCAGGGCAGTGCCTATGCAAGAGCCTTTAGGAGATCCTGTCCCTTGACTGTCAGATGGGGCAGTGGAGAGTTTGAGAAAATGATGGGTGTTTTGGTGTTCACCAAAGCAGTTTTTTTTCTTTTGTAGCTTACGTTTCTTATGTAGGAGAGCTGTGCGTCTGGGAGGAAAGACTGTGGGTAGAAGGGAATGTGCTTAGTTAGAGGTCAAAGGAAGGTACAATAAAGATGTAAGGAAGGGTCAGCATAACTGTTCAGAGTTTTGGTTGTTTAAATGTTGACCTGAACTTTTACCAAAATGGATTTGCTTGCACTTTTCTTCCCTTTGAGTTCACGCGTGGGTACAGGAAAGCAGGTAGCAGATGTCCACACTAGATAACCCCCCTTTTAATTGTCAGCCATAAAGGTGCCTCTCGGCTGGGAGCCTGAGAAGGACCCCCCATAAGAATTCTTGACTCTTTATATGCAATCGTAAGGCTACTCACATATTCATTTTTACAGTCTAAAAAAACCTCTTGGCTTTGGCCGTGAGATCACCTGTTACCATTCACTTTTGAGTGTTTGTCCACACAACTCCCGCGTGCAAGCACGCTTAATGCCTATTTATTAGCTGTGTTTGCACTACTTTGTTGCAACTTTGCCACTTTCAGCTCGTTTCTGTCTGGTCTCTTCTAACAATAGACCCACCTGCATAGGCAAGGTCTCTGTGGGTCAGGTTCTCTTGCATGTGTCTTCAAAGCCATCTTCACATAGGAGCTTTTTCTTACGTAGCATAATCTGCTGGTCAGCTTTTTCACCAGGCTAGTTCAAAGCCTACACAACAGGATGCGACTGCTGCCTGACAAGTTTTCTTTATATCCCACAGGAGCTCGACGGTGATCAAGCCATTTCTAGCTTTCCTTGGGAGACAGGGAGGACCGAAGCTCTTGTATCACAGCTTGGCTTGGTCAGGATGGCAAACTGACAAGCAGGTGGTGGCCCCAGACGCACCTTTCCTGGGCTGTGAGCTGTGCAAAGGCCAGCAGAAAGCTCTGGGAACACTTGGCACATAGGCCAAAGCGTTCCTGCTGGTACGCCAAGTGTCGGCAGCCCGAGCCCTCACATCTGGAGACCAATGTTTCATGCCAGCAGGGCAGGGGAAGGTAGAGTTACCTCCTCTCTGACAGGAGGCTGCCACGCTTTGGAGGGGGGCGGTCAGACCAGGTGCCTTTGTTGTCTTCTGGCCTTCATGTGGTTCTCGTGCTCCTGGACAGCCCCATCTCTGTTGGCAGTCTTTCATCAACAGAGGTTTGCAGAAGTGGAAGTTGTTTCTGCCTCCTGGTGGGAGCACTCACCGGGGCTTTGTTGTCAGAGAAGCAATGGGGAGCGCTCCTGGTTGGACGCAGCTCCCTTGGCAGATGCTTGTGCTCGTCTCTCGGCCCCAAGGTCTTCCTGGTGCCTTCCCCCCACGCAAGCTGTGCTGCTGGCTCTTGTGAAATGGAAGTACGGAGGGAGGGTGGTTTTACCACAGCTGGGAAGTTCCAGTCAACCCGTCAGGGAAGTTTTCTTCCTGGTTCTTGCAGTTACAGGTTTTCAAACAACCCGGCAAAGAAGTTTTCCAAGGAAATGTGACTGAGGGAAGTGCAGGGATGAGCTCTCATTGCTCTCTGTGTGGATTGTGTCTGTCCTCAGCCAGCATGCAGTAGCTTTCAGATGAGGAATGGGACTATTCCAGGCTAAAGTGGGCAATCAGGATCCAAACTCAGTTTTTTTAAGGCAAAATGAAGGTGAAAATGTGTGGTTGGAGCCTTCTTGGTCGCTTACCCTTTGAATTCCCTGCTGTCCTCTAGTCTGAATCTTGCAGTGTTTTTCCTGAGGCGTAAAAATTAAAGGGAGAAAGCAGATTGTCCTCACCCACATAGACACCTTCTCCGCAGCTCAAGGTGAACAGACAAAATCTCTGGGGGTGCGTTGTTTTATTGAACGTGTATCAGATATCCAGCATTAGGGGAGCTGTGTACAGCGACTGGCTGCAGGTGCCTGGGGCTTGACCAGTGTCACCTGGAAGGGAAAAAGGAAAAAAAGGCGACCATGGGGACTTGTTTCCAAGTATATTTATTTGTAATTTCTCATTGTCCATTGCTGTACGTGTGCCTCGGAACATTTAGCTCGCGCTGCTTCCTCCTCTTCTCCCCGTCTTACTCCGCCTGGTTGTCTTCCTCCACCGCCTGTTCCTACTCTTCTTCATTGTCATTCTTTTACCCTTCTTCTCCTCCTTCTGTCTGTCCTCCTGTTTGATGTTGCTCTAGTTGTCGTCTTCCTCCCCCTTCCTCCCACTCCTCCTCCACAACTTCACCCTAATCCTCTTCTCCTGTTAGTCATCCTTCTCTTGTTCAACTTCTTGCTCATCCTCTTCTTGTTTCTCATCCTCCTTCTTCTCCTCTTTCTCCCCCACCTCCTCCACTGCCTCCTCTTTGTTCTGTTCCTCTTCATCCCGCATGTCCTCTTCCTTCTCTGTGTCTTCCTCCTCCTCCTGTTCCCATTCCTCTTCATTCTCCTTCTCCATTTTCTTCCTCTTTCTCCTCTTCTTGCCCCTCTACCTCCTCTTCCTCCTCTTCTTTTCTCTTCTTTCTCATGTTTGTTCTCCTCCTCCTGTTCTGTATCTTGTTCCTGTGTTCTGTTCCTCCTCCTGCTCATCCTTCTTCTCTCCCTGTTTTTCCTCCTGTTTCTAGTCCTGTGCCACCTGTTCCTTGTGTTCCACCTCCACCTCTTCTTTCTCCTCCTCTTGCTCCTCCTCCTCCTCTTCTTCCTCGTCCCTCTTTTCTCTCTCTTCTTCCTCCTTGTTCTCATTCTCTTTCTATGTTCCTCGTCCTCTTCATTCCCTTCCTCCTCCTCCTTCTGCCGTCCACCAGTTCGTCCTGTTTGTCTTCTTTCTTTTTCTCCTCCTCCTCCTGTTTGTCCTTCTGTTAATTCTCTGCGATGGGGTCATCACAGCCTGGTTGGTTGGGTGTCTGGGACTCAGTGATGGATCAAGGGATTCGATTCCCCATTTAGAAATGGGTTTCCATAGGCCCTTTCCTGGTGCCAGCGTGACAGAAATGACAGGCTGACAGTGGGGGTTTTAAAGGGTTTGTGGGTTAGAGAGAGCAGGAAAATTAGCTCGTTCCACTGGGCATCCAGTGGGTACCTGCCCATTATGAAAGTGTTGTTATTTAAGTGCTGTTAGTTTGGGGTATCTAGGGCAGGTGGAAGACCCACGTGGCTCCGTGAGGTTCCCACCATTCCCATCCAGTTTGATGTGTATCAAGGCAGAAAGCCTCTGCCCCACGGGAGGGGAAGGTGTCATGTTCATTTCCTCCACCAATTAGCCCTCGGATGAGAAGAGGGAAAAAGTTCTGTCTGATTTTACAGAAGGTGCTCTGCGTGCTGCTGCGCTTCCCAGTTGTGTGCCAGGGTCATCACAACCTGGCTGGCCAGGTTCCTGGGACCTTAGAGGCCCATAAGGAGCGAAAAAGTCAGCCTGGCACCCAGGAACCTTGAGGCTGATAGGGAGCGGGGGAAGAAGTCTGCCTGGTGTGCGGGACCTCCGGGGCCTGATGCAGAGGGGAAAGGGGACTGATAAGCGACCAGCTTGGTCACAGAGCATGGCTGTTTGCCTCATAAAATGCAATTCGTTTTGCTAACTGTCCTACCAGGTGTCAGGAGCATGGGGGTACCGGTCACAAGTGCAATTGTGAATTGCCTTTCTTAAGTACTGGGACGGCAGCAATGCAGGGCCCAAGTCCCAGGTTAGGCTTGAGGCTACTGCTTTTACCCTGGTTCTCCCAGGCAAAGCACAAGATGAGTGTTTTAGATCACTTAAAAAATTTGTAAAAGTGCGACTTAACAGAGTTCGATGGCAAGGTTCACTCTGTTACTTACTACATGGGCGAAACATACAAAGGAAGATCGTGTTAGAATTGATTTGGAATGATTTACACAGAGATGGGAGGTGTGGAAAGGTATCACAAAGGGAGACCCTCCTGTGGAGTCACAAGGTTCAGAGTGGACCCCCTTGCTTTCAAGACTCCATCTCAGTGGGGAGTCGAGGCGCAGCTGGATCCAGACTTAGTCCCAGACTTGGTCATCAGTTTATGGCTAAAAGACTGTGTGTGCACAGTCAGTCCTTGTATCACTTAGTTAAGATTTCCAAGTTTAGCATGCTGTTCATCACTTAGCGATCCATTCGGGCACCTGGTGTTAGTTCGCTCTGCAGTTTGAGCCCTTGGTTTCCTGAAACAGGCCCTCAGGCATGGAGTCTTATAAAAGTACATAATTTAATAGAGTGGTACAGCAGCAGGATCAGCTCGAGCTCGGTGCCCCCAGACAGAAATCCAAACAAAGAAATCCCTGGGCAATTATACCCTTACAGACTATTCACCCCCCTCTTCATGTGATCTTCATGCACCTTCCACACGCCCTTTGGTCCAGTCGTGGTTGTGGTCGGAGATCTTCTGACACCTTACTGGATTCCTTCACTTTCTCCGGGCAGGCCCTTGTCTTGCCGAGCTGCAGGGGCTGTTGAGGGTTGTAGCCTTGAAGGCTCCTTATCATCTGATTTAGGCTGGCTCGGGAGGCTCCTGTTTTTACTAAGTAGGTACCCGTTCAGTACATCTCAGTGCGAGTTTACAGCTTGTGGCCTAAGGCTTCAGCAAATCCAGTTACTCATGCTAAGTAAACAGCGTACTAAATCCCAGAACATTATAATTCAGAAGTGAGTTGTTCTACTTGAAACTTACTTATTTAAGGTCAACGACTAATATCTCTTAACATTGAGAGTCGTCCCTGCTCAAGGGGAGAGTTGCCTGGTGGAGTAGGTCAGTTGCCGCCCAGGGAGAACTCAAATTGGGCTCATCCAACGACCTGTTGCTGTTAAAAGATCTCGTTGCTGGAGATTACTGCCGTGCAGCCATGCTGCCTAGCAGGGAGAGCTCAGAGAAGGCTCGCTTAGGCTGTCATAGTTATGGGGTAAAGTGGTTGGCTCATAGTCAAATTGCATACAATGGGAGAGGTATGCATAAGAGTCCTTGTACCCACAACTCTCGCTGTGCCGCTCTGCTCCTTTGTGGGTTTCCTAGAGGAGTTCTTGGCCCGGCTGCGGCTCAGGCTTTACCTCCTTTGGAGCCTGTACCAAATTGCTGCTGGTTTGGTTAAGGAGGGTTCAAGTGCATCCGTCACAATAATGCACATAGTCTGTCCTGTACTTCTCCAAGGTGGTCTAGGGGTGATTGATTCTGTATTACCATTTGTGCTAAAGGATTTTCAAACGTGGGTTTCTCTAGGTTTGCTTTATTAACAACTCAGAGTTGGGCCACCACCGCAGTGAATGGTGAAAGATAACTCAAAACCGCCTTCTATATATACGATTTTACAAAACAATATGCAATTGATGTTTTGTCAGAAGAAGTTCTTGGTGTTCTTGCACAAACTCTCACTTCTCTATTCTCCAGTGGTTTCAGAAGTCCAATACGTTTTCCTGTCTCAACCGATTCTTATTGTCCCGTCTCGGTTCTTCTGAAGTTAGTGGTCATAGGCAGAAGGTCTCCAGTCACCACAGTCACTTATCTTCTTACACACCAAAGATCACCTCTGAATTTCTGAGAATCACTCAGGTTGTTCTCTTAATTCGTCTTACTCTAAAGTTAATCACTTATCTATTCTTATGTCTGAGGTCTAAGATGTATGATTCTTTTTCTGTTGATTCAGCTTGACTGGGTTTTAAGCCAGCTATGGTGAGGGCTACACGAGGGACAAGTGAGCAGCTTATGCATATTGTTTTATAAGCACCTGCGTTCTATTAAATCACATCTAAACCAAGCTCTAATCATTAGTTATATGTCTGATATGAATAGTCTTAGAAACAGTGAGGCTTAAGGCCTAGTTCCCTTTACATTTGTGATAATAATTTGATTTCTTTTTGTAGGGCTGTAATACTCTCTGCGCTTTCATTAATGGCTTTTTCTAAGTGTCTTGACACATTTGCAGCAGCTCTTTCTAGTTCTGCAACGCCTAACCCTGGGATAAAAGCTGTTGCAGGCAGGTGGAACTTTGTGCCACATTCTATCAGTGGGCTGTAACACTTCTTCCCATAGAGAGCAGTAGCTAGGAGCTACAGAGGCAGAAGAGAGACAGGTTCTAACCTGTGTGGATGGTATTAATGCACTTGGAATACACTTTTCAGCTCAGGTTGAGGGTCAATCCTCAACTGCCCTTTCTCCACCTCTCTAGTATCGCCCTGGTAGTTGTGTCAATGGGTAGTATAATCTCCAAATAAGTCTGAATCCTGTAAGTGATTTCCTGTAGAAGGGTTTGCATGTGCTGGATTTGGATGTTCAGGTAAACCGGTAAGGTTTGGACCCAGAGTAGATGACTCAGAGCAATCAGGATCCTACAGGCCTGTGGTGGCAACCAAAATTGTATCATTATCCTTGGTTTGATTACAGCTTCCTGCAGAATACCAGGTTAATCTATCTGCAAATATCCACATTGTCTCAAGAGTCTGCAGGGCCTGAGAAACTCCATCCAGGAAAAAACTCTACAGTGTGGTGGCTTATTAGAATAGGTTTGATGTACAGGCTTCTGGAGAAACTCCCTTCCATGTTCAGTGGATGTGGTATATAGTAAGGTCTTGGAAGAATCTGTGGAGGAAGACCAATTGCCTTTAGACCCAGAAACTGATCTGTGGAATGTTGCAGGCATAAGACTCCCCTTTTCATCTGTATGGTCCGAAGATGTGAATTGTCCGTCTCCGTCCATTGTATCCATTTCAAGGCTCTGTTGGCATTTCCAGTTCCCAGCTGCTGCAGAGTCAGTAAGCTTGTCAATAGGTTTGCTCTCCAGGCATACCCAGGGACCTCCTTTGAGGCTAGCGACAAACCCTTCCTGGCGGAAGGGCCGTATGCTCACTTTCTTTGGTGAAAATTCATAACGTAGATGCCTGTCCTCGTACCACTGAGAATTCAGTGGGACAGATACCCAGGAGAGCTGATTTCTGGTAGAGGATGGGCTTTTAGTGCATACCCAACAGTCGGGCTCGTTTGCCTCCGCTGCCGTACTGTGGGCTGTGGCTATGGCCAAATTATGGAATGAATACGTATAATCCATATTCCGCCACAGGCTTATAAGCAAGGCTACCCTATTAAAACCTAGGCTTCCAAATCACTAGTAACAGGAAGAACAAACAGACAGAGATAGCAAAAATAACTATCCCTTGGATATAGAGGACAGCACTGAAATCAAAAGGGTTTCCTGACTCTGGAAACCCAGAAGGCATTGAAAGAGCTAAAGCAAGCAGTCATGGAAGCTCCCTCATGAGCCCTGCCAGACTACAACAAGCCTTTGGTATTATATTTACATGGGCAGAAAGGAATAGCCAGTTGGCCCAGAAACGTCTGCAAGCTGTAGAATGTGACTCAGCAGAACTAGACCTCGTAATTCAAGGCCTGATGTCCTGTGCTGGGGCTGTGGCAGCAGCAGCTGCGATGACTGAGAGAGCACTCAAACTCATTAGGCTAGTTAAGTGTCATGCGCGGTTTGTGCTTTCAGAACCTTCGGGAAATGGATCGCTGGGCTTGGAGGTCATTTGGGGAGTAACTCCTCCTTCCCTGCAGACCTGACCATTGTTTGATCTTTGGCCATGCATGGTGAGCTGCCCTGCTCAGCATATCAGATCAGCATATCAGAACACAGAGCTGCACACCCCCAGGCATGGCCTCCCCATCCTGTTGCTGATGTCTGTGCTGATCTGTGCCGATTGGCTTCTTTTCACCTGTGGTTCCTTGCTGTGCAGGGTTCGTTGTTAAGCAGAGTTCGTCATTACGTAGAACCTGCCCCACCGCCATGTTTGAGACATTAACTCTTTCGGTCTCTCACAGGGCCTCTCCCCATCGTCCGCCTGCCCGCCTGGGCTGCGAGGAGGAGCCGGGCGAGCATCGCCTCCATCTGCCACGGTAGACGCTGTCGTGGAGCAGGCATCGCCTGGCCCCGACCATGTCGTGTGTCCACTACAAGTTCTTCTCCAAGCTGAACTATGATATGGTCACCTTCGACGGCCTCTACATCTCTCTGCCTGACCTCAAGCTCCAGATCATGGCCCGTGAGAAGCTGACGGCGGCCAGCTGCGACCTGCTGATCACCAACGCCCAGACCAACGAAGGTGCGTGGGGGCAACAGGCACGGGGCCTCGGGGACTGCCCGGCTGGCGGTGTCACAAACGACCCCGCGACAGCTTGGGTGGAAGCTGGAAATCCAGTAATAGTCCAGTCTGTTCATCAGGATGTTTCAAGGCAGTGCTTTCAGTGCAGCTACACAGATGATTTGTTTGTCGCAAAGTGTGCAAGGGGCGTTGATGAGAAGAGAGCTAAAAACTCACCTCGTGAGAAAGCATAATTTTAAGCGCTAGGGGGAAAACGTGTTCTCGGGAGTTACCCTCTTTTGTGGTAGAGAGAGTCTGGCATGTTAGTAGTCCTTGTCAGCTCTTACTCTGCAAATCCTTTCCCCAGCAGCATATCAGCTGGTTGGCAAGGCATCTAAGGCTAGTCAAGGCTTTTCTTTGTCATTTCACATATCGGCTTGCCTTCTGATGACTTCTGTTCTGAAGAGCTTCTGTACTTTATCTGGGTGAAAATACTTCTCTGCATAGTGCTCAGAGAGGTGCTTTTGCACTGCTGTCAGACTCCAAACGGTGGGTTAAAGCAGGCCGTAAAATAAAGTAGGAGCTTTTTTCAGTAACCTGTTGATAGCATACATATGACAGAAATTAGTAAAGCTAGCAGATTTTCAGAAGTATAGGTGAATTTAAAAATGGGATTTTTAAATTGTGCATTCAGCGCGAAGCGGAGCATAACCTGAGCTGCTTGTACTTTTTTGCAGGAGGAAGGTTGTGGATACTAATGCAATAGCTGATTTAAGATTTCCGAGTCCGTATGAGGCAGCAGTCAAAGTAGCTCTTGTTTAACTTGTCTGCCTCCATGAAATACTTCTTTGCCTTGGGTCTTTCAAGCATACCAAGTTTCTTGTCTTTTAGACTGTTATGTCTCTTCTGCTCTTGACTTGGAGATAACATCCAAATCTTCCTTTGCTTTTGCAAGCTTTCTGAGTTAACGGGATCCTTATTTTTAATCACAGGTCAGATTGACAAAAGCCCAGTAGCCCCTTACTGGCCATCCCTGCCAGTAAAACAAAAAACAAGTGTTGTGCTATCAGGGAATAGGAATCAACAATGTTGTTACCTCCAGCTTTGCTGAACATTTCTGTTGGAGCGCTGCTTGGACAAGTGTGAAAAGTAGCCTTGTTGGGCATGACGTCACTGCTCACTTTGCAGATGTGGAGTCACGAGGTGAGGCAGTGTGACGCTGCTTTGCAGGTCCTGGTAGTTGCCGAGTCTCTGCTAGGGGATGCTGCTGCCCATGGGGAACAGGTTCCTGCTGGGAGACACCAGTTCATTCTGAGAGCTGTTAGACTAAGCTGGCTTCTGTTAAATTCAAATTGAGAGGGACTTCGGGAATAGCGCGCCAGATTTAGTCCTTCCCTATTTAAAAAAAGAAAAAAGTTGACTTTTTAGTCGACATTGTTTGGCTTCACCTCTCATAAAATTTCATCACCAAAATTAGTTCAGTTAATTGCGGCGAAGGAAAAATAAATGTCTTAAAGCCAATTGGTATCAGGCCCCTTCACAGAACTAACTCAGCAATGGACTCTGCTGTATGTAAACACTCTTCCACAAATTCTCTGAGACGGTGACCAAGCTGGTGGGATACTTCAGTACCAAATACAAATAGGTGCCGGGATAAGTGTCCTATACAGAGAAAGCCTTTCCTTCACCGCACTATTGTCACTCTTCAGCTGATCCATTTAAATGTGCGCTGATGGACTTTTAAGGTGAATTCAGTTTTATATCAGTCTGTTACTAGATGGCTGGACCTCTCTTCATGGTGCACTTAACAAGCGAATTGAAAACAAGCATATATCACAAGATATATATATATACACACACACATTCAAGGATAAGTCTATTCAGAAGGCAGGTGTCAATGCTTCTCTTCTAATGGTCAATGAATTGTCACCAAGTACTAGAAGAGGACTTCTTCCTCTTTTTGCATCACACAGCTGTTGGGCATGTTCGAAGTGACCTCTGCAGGCTTGCATCATTTGTGAATAAATGCATTGGTTGCTGTCCTCATATATACAGTCTCTTCCTAGGCGAGGTGCTGCCACTTGTAAAGCTGCTGCAGAACTAGAACAATCCTCAGTTCAGCACAGGCGTAGCAAACTCCTGCCTTTTTGTGGAGCCGCTGTTGCTTGTCCTCTAGCTCTGAAATGTCAGTCCAGCGGTTTGTGATCGGGACCAGAAAGAACGCTCTGTATGACTCCATTCAGCAGGTCGAAACAGCTGGTTTGGGCTTCTAGATCTGCAGCTGCCATGATGTCCCAGTTGCCTGCCTGGGCCCCAGTACTGCTTCAGCTCCTTCTCCATCAAAAAGTCCCAGTGCAGGCCTTTCTTGACAGGTGGCTGTGGAAGGGTTAGAGTTTCTTCTTTGAGAAGAGCTCTAGGGGTTGCTTTCAGGATATATGACTTCTGTAAAAGCTTCTGTTTTCGTCATTAGTAGTCCTTTCTCCTACAATTTGAACCTCCTCGGAAGTCCAGAGGAAGCTTGCTGTTCGGTTCCCTAGGGGGGAAGATCAGGAATTAGTTTCAGCTAAATGATTTCTCAGTTTTCTGAAGAAGCATTCTGTCATTTGGAAATAGAAGTAGAATGTTCATTTCATTGTGGAAATAATGTCTTCTGGTAGGTGAGTTTTGGGGTAAGAGAGGTTCCTGCCTGTAGGAATAATATACTGAAAAATGAAGCATAAATTGTGAAATATTCCTGTTTTGTGTGTGATCACTGAGCAAAACCACCCTGACAGAGCTTGACTAGATATACAGCATCTTTGGTTTTCAGACCATTGTTCTGATTCGGTCTGCAAAGGTAAGAGCTTTTAATATTTAAAACTGTAGGCAGATTACAGGGAATGGCTGCTGATAGTGATTTAAAATATTTAGTCATATCCAGCTTGTGTAAGGACAATATAAAAACCATTCTCATGGAGAGATCTTTGCATTTTAAGCTTACTCAGTCCAAGTGTCTCAGGTAGTTTGGTTTTTTGATTGTTTGGGCGTTATGTAGAAGGTCAGAAGGCTTTCCTCCTCTTCAAAGACTAACATGGTGTAAGCCCAGGCAAAGCATGGGTAGCTTCAGGCCCACTCTCTTTTCAAAAGGCTTTTCACGGCTGTCGTCGTAAGGAATTTTGTTTGAGTGTCTCAGCTCTGCAAAATGAATCGCAAGAATTCATAGAATCCTGGAATCATGGAATGGTTTGGGTTGGAAGGGACCTGAAGGATCATCCAGTTCCAACCCCCCTGCCATGGGCAGGGACACCTTCCACTAGACCAGGTTGCTCAAAAGCCCAGGGACGGGGCATCCACAACTATTGACATCCAATTCACATCCCTTGGGTTAATTCAAACTAGATGATAAGCTTCAGAGGGGAGATAGCACTTTAGTTGGAGCCAATTGTGCCCTACTTGTGAAAGCAAGCTCAACCCCCCCCCTAATTTCTCTGATCCAAATACTAGCATTGCCAGTTTTGTTTCCATTTACACGTAAAGCGCCGAGCAGCTGAGAAGCGGTGTTGTTGATGGATTAAGCTCCAAGGAATAGACAGAGATGGCAGGCGCTCTTCTGTGTTCTGTCAGTCTTGACCGCTAGCAGCACAGGGGAATTGATATAGCTAACAGCTAGGAAAGCAATGGCGCAGAGTTGTCATGCTTTAGCTGAGGGCCTCTTTTGTTGCAGGGCAAGCTAGTCAGACTTCAGAATCTGGTTTATGCAGGTGAGACTTTGCTGTGGTTGGTTTTTCTCCAAAGCTCTGTTGGTTTTGTAGCCTAACAGAAGCAAAAGCAACTTAAGCTAGATCAGGAAAGAACCTCACGCATTAGCAGACTCCGCTTCAGTGACCTTTGAGACCATTTTGCTGTTGGCATTCCAACCATTGTAAAACCATGAAAAAGATTGTGCTGCTTGTGTTTGATTATCAAACCTGAAGGTTTCTTGAAATGTACTTTCAGTGTGTTGGGACGATAAAAGTGCAACGTTCCATATCAAACTTTGCTTTTCCATCCGTAAAGGGATTCTCTGAAATGTTGTGTAATTATGTATTGATATAGGTTCTCGTAAAGTGGCAGATTCTTTTTCTGTATTGATGTTGTTTTCAGAATACACAGATGGTAATGCCCTGATTCCTAGGAACTCATTGGTAATTGTTAGAAGAATCCCTGCTGGAGGAGTTAAAGTCACCAGCAAACCCCGTGTTACGTAAGTATCCGTAAAGCATTGTATTCTTGGTTAGGGGTTTCAGTGCATTAACTTTTTAAATTGATATTAGTTTACAAGAGGCATTCAGATTGTATCTTTCTTGTTAAAGCTGCTGTTAATTTTTGTTGTCATGGGCTAGATTTTAATATATCTGTCCCAAAGCAGACGTACGTGTTTTGGCCTGCTGGGAGATTGGGTTGAAACTGCAACAATGGTAGCTTTTAAGATGATTCCATTGGGTTTGTTCTTGGGGTTGATTCTTCTGAGAGCCAAGTTGTAGATCCCATTTCCTCTACGTGGAGAGATTCCTTATTTTATGTGTTTGATTTGATTGCTTTTATAGTAAAGACAGATAGGCATTGTTGTGTAAACTTCTAATTTCTTCCCACCTCAGAAGAGTCTGATTGTCAGTGTTTGACTATTTCTTGCATTTGGGGGGTGCAGGGTGGGATATGGCAGGTATTCTTACCCCCTGGTAAATCTGGGTGTTTTGCATACTAGACACAGAGGAAAGACCAAGGGTTGCCAGCTGGCAAACCATGCAAACCAGAAGTTCCATTCATAAGTGATTCCTGTTAGTTTCCTAAAGACAATGTCCATTTCAGGCCAGAGAAAAAGAACACTCTCCTAAAGTGTATCACCTTTTGAGCGAGTACAACAAAGGAATAGTTAACCCCTTCCAAACTTGAAACTCAGTAAGCAGTTCAGCACGTTACCAGGCGTTACTAGTTCTCTAAGTCTGTTTTTACCCTAAGTTGCTATCAGTGCTCCAGGTTTTCAATCTATATTCCTCAGATTTCTGGAGGACAGAGAATCGGATGTGTTGGTTAAACTTACAGCTATGCAAATGCAGTGCTGACTACAGGATTATTGCTGTCATGTATGTATTCAGCTACATTAGCATTGTTTGAACATTCATGTTTTCCAGCCTTCTTAAAGAGACGCCTCTCCCCCACAATTAGTAGGTATTATTAGCTTGTGGTTTTGCCATGTCTTTCTCATGTTGGTTCTCAGGCAATAAAGTAGACTGGTGAGTTACTGTGTGTCTCGAAAAAACAGCACAGCAGCATCCTGGTACCTGTGAAGCATTTGCGAGCAAAAAACCCTGAATTGCTGTGAGTCTGCCTGTAAACTTTGGGCATATTACTTCAGCAGTTGCTGCAGTGCTTTCAGGCACTACCTAGGAATTCAGGACGGCACAGTGTTGTGCTTGTAACCATGGCCTTGTTTTGGCCATGTTTAACTTAAATATGTGTGCTTAGTGCCGCCTTGTCAACGCATCCTCCGTTTCTGGTTGGCTGGCGCTCTCTCCTGGTATCATAATCCTGCCCTGAAATGAGAGGAGAGATGCTGCTAGCATCAAAGATCAAGCAAAGACCTGTATGTGGGGATACGGAAAGAATGGCGCTGCTGTTGTAGTGTTGAAAATGAACCAGGCAGATGAGCTTTCTATTCCATCAGCTGGAAACATTGCAGAAACAACTGGTAGAGTGGTTAATGTTTGGGAACGAGGAATGTATGCTATAACGGTGGAGAGGCCTTCAAAAATGCGTTACTCACCTTGTTGTATGTTCTTCAAGGTAAATGGATGAAGAAAGCATTGCGTGGTAATCTAAAGTATTTCCCTGTACTTCCCCATCTTCAGGAGGTACGTGGCTGTACTTGCGAGCCTGGTGGTATTCTAGCAGTGGCAGGAAGCATGAGCCTTTCTAGTTGTACGTAAATTCCGCAGCAGCCATTGAATTGTCTCTGCTCATGCGACGCTTTGGATGACGTATGAATTGTTTGTTAACTAGATCAAGGGCTGCACGTCTGATTCCTGATGAGTGGCATGCAGATACAGATCAATAAGTGTGTGGAATCTCAGCAAGTTTTCAAATGTAATGACTATTGCCAAAAAGATTGTAGCCTTTTCAAGATTATCTTAAAGCAAATTCTGGCAAGTAAGACCTTTTCTTTTTCGTCACAGGGCTCCTAAATCACACCAAACCCCAGAAACTGCTTTCAGGTGACATTTCTACTACTATTTTTAGTCAATCTTGCATATGCTAAATGTAGGAGCTATCTGAATACAGTGCTTGGGCTTTCACAAAGAAACTCTGTTCTAAAGCCTATGCTGCTGCCATTCTTGTTATCTCTTTGTCAGATGACTGACTGTTTTCTCTGAAGTAAACTTGCACTTCAAAGTGTCTAGAACGTCAGTGTTCTTTCTTGGAAATTAAAGTACTGTATCTGGTACCCATTTGTAATACTAGATATATACGGATTGGTTAAAGTTGCCTTTGTATTTTGAGAGTTGATTATTTAAGAACACCAAGCTGTGATACAGACTTCATCTTTTTGATACTGACGCAGCAGAGACAAAATACCTGAGGGCTTCCTCTTGCACTGTTGTGTCCTATAACTGTACATCTTAATTTGTGACAAAGTAGAAACGGGATTTGGGTCTGTTTGTTGGGTTTTTTAGTTGCACTGAATGTGCCGAGAGAGAACAGTTTAGGTATATGAATAAATTTCCCCATTCCCTAGACTATCAGAACATGATGTTTTGATGTTCAGGTTTTATAACCTGTTGTCACTGCTTTATGCTGGGTCCAAGTGCTTTACTTGAAATTCTAATCACCTTTATTTCTTCTTCCAGGAGTCAAACTGAGCCAGTGCGTGGAACATCAAAAGCAGTATGTAAAAACACAATCTCACACTTTTTTCTACACACTGCTCTTAATTCTAAACCATGTAGCCTTGTATTAATTTTCCAAACATTAACTAATTATATATTCCAGTAAAACCTGGTGTATGTTGTAAAGACAATGTCTTTGATTCAGCATAGGAAAAACTGGGTAATGCCATCACTTGCACAGGTCTAATGTAAATATTGGTATTGGTGCCTAGTGATGCATTGCATTTCACATTGAATATGCTAGACTATTTCCTGGATGACTTTGTGTTGTACAGGTAATGTATGATCGCTTTTAGATCATGTAGGTCCGAGGTTTGCACAACTGAACATGGTGCCATGTTCTACATCTGTGTATAGCTAGTAAAGCGTATGTTTGTACATTGTTTTGTTTGTAGGTTGTTTTGTGCTTTTTGTTTCTTGCAATCCAAATTGTTTGGAGTGAATTTTCTGCTATTTCCACATTATATCACTTAGCTTTTTTTTTTAAAATACTCTTTTTGCCCAATGGATTTTGAAAATGTTATCAAAACTCACTGAGAAACCACCGTGGTTAAACTTGGTACTGTTTCTTAGTTGTGACCTGGGGGTTCAAACAAATAGCCAAACCAACATATCCCATACATTTTGAGGACAGTCATGTGCAGCTAAATGTTTCCGTTTCATGTCCTTAAATGCTTGGGTATTTGTTCCTAAAAGTGTATAATTGAAGTGATATTATTTGGGCCCCTCTGAGTACATGTATGTCTTTAAGAGATTGCCATGAATTTAAATATGGTTGCTCCGCGAAGTGGTATTCGGAAGTTCTGCATTTGATCTTTCCACTCTATCTGATGAAGCAGTTTAGTTTAATAGTTTGTCTGCAAATGAAAATATCTAAGACCCAGTGTAGAGATTTTGGCACAAGGTTAGAGCCTGGTGTATTTGTGGGTAAAATCCGTGTCATTTGTCTGAACTTCTGCCTGCAGTACTTTTTTGGACCTGGGTGGCTTCGGGGTTGGATGCTGCTTTGATTTCCCAAAGGTTAAGCCTTTCTTTAGTATACCCCCACTCTGAATTTCCATTTGGAAAAGGGGCAGCATTTTTCTTCGGATTAGAAAACACTGTCATTCGGCTGCTAAACTAGAGAGAAGTCACACAAGGAAATACCTGACTGGTAATGGTCTAGATCTGGATTTGCGACTTGGGTCGAAGGCTAGGTGTAACTGTGCTTTTCAAAATAGCCCTTATAATGTAAAAATTCCTATTTGTTGGTTTTTATTTTTCATCTTCAAGTATAACTGCTTTTTCTTCACTAGAATGTTGTGAGGCTTTGCACTAACCCTGGATCATTGGATCTGATCCCTTGATCAGCTGTTTGGGTAACTTAATCTAGAAATTGATGAGCTCTGGGGTTGTGTTCTGTCAAGAATACAGCCTCTGATTCTCGTGGAATGGTATACAATGAACTTAAAGTGGAAAACTTCTTGTATGTTGGTGTAAAAACACTAAGCCTAAACCTGACATCCATAATTCTATCACTGATTGGTTCAACTTCCTTTTTGGACATGAAAGGCTCTCATTGTGAGCCCAGTGACCCTAGCAGTTAATGGAAGGCATTTATGTAAACCACCTTTATAGTATTTGATCTAACTGAGATGGGGTTTTATTTCTTGGAAAGAGTTCTTTTTCTCTTTGTTTACTAGCTTGTGTATAAACACAAATCACATCTTCATCAATAAGGTTACCATTCTTTCAGCCTCGTGTGTTCCCTGGTGTCTTTGTATTACGTTTCTAAGTAGCATCTTACCATAAGCTTAGATAGATGTCTCAAAAAAATATTTTTTTTTAAGAAAGGAAAAATCCTGGAGTGGGAGGGAAGACTTAGTGTTAGTTAGAACTAATTAAAAGGAAGACAAAGCAAAACTGTTCCCTTCTTGTTTGCTCTGACTGTACCTGATGTGGGTTGTGGGTAGCCATAGGGAGGGTGGAAGCCTTGCATCTCTCTTTACAAGTCCTCTCTCTCTCTCTCTGTCTCACACACAGAGTAAAAGCACTGCAGCCTCAGGTGCTTCTAGTGTTGGAGGCACAGTTAGCTTTATTCTTAAAGCTAACTCAGGTCTTGGTCTAAAGTGTGTGGGGTTTTGTTTTGTTTTGTTATTTTAAATAAACGTCTTTCTGCATGTATTTCAAAGCCAAACCTGGATCTTAGTGTGGTCTGAATAAATCACTGGGAAGGCTTGCCAATTATTGTTGAACAGTAAAGCAGCAATGTTAAAATCAGTTCAGATTTTTTTTTTTAAAGGATGCACAAAAGCTTATACTTTGAATATTTCTTAATTGTCTTGCTCTTATGTTAGCTGTCATTCTACACTTCCAAATCTGTGCTGCTGTCCTACCGTTACTACTGCCAAATCAAGAAAGTGAATCCTATTTGTTTTCGTATTCCTATTTCAGTAACTGCAAGGATCTCTAGTTGGTATTAGTCCTCAGAGGCTGCAGAAATGCAGAGAGTCACGCGCATTGTTTTAGCACCGCCAAGCACAGCTGTGATCCTTCCTGGCTGAATTTTCAGTTTAACCAAGCTATTGGGTTTTAGGAAACCACTGTAATTTAAATGCAGCACTCCAGCAGTGAGATTAGCCTTTTCCTCCTATTTTCTGTGTCTTGAGGACAGCTGTTCAGTTTACGCTGTGACACTTTATTCTACGTTTTTGAACAACCGAAGTCCTAATAAGCAGAGATTCAGGTGTCTTTCTGATCATGTTTTGCTAGTGTAAGCTTAACTGCTGCTTGTGGCATAATATAATTCCATATTCTGGAAAAGGAACAAGCTAAGTGTTACCCTGTTTACTTGTGGAAAACCAGCATTTCAGTATTAGTTCTCCATAAACGCTGCAGCCTATTGCAAACTAGTGGCCTGAGGGCTTCACTCCTGCAGGGTGTTCCAGGAGGTAGGTGGGAGGGAGGAGTGTGGTTGCAGTGGAGAAAAAAATTACAGGACTGTGCTCTGACTCCATGTTTTCATCATCATTAAAAATTGGGTTTGCTCTGCTAGTAAGAAGCATAATATTAAATTCTCACACCTCCGGAACTAATCTGGATAGTATGGCCTGTGGTCTAATAAAATACAAGACATCAGTATTGTCTGTTTTTGTAGGCCGCTCTGTCATGGTAAACACCTTTATTTCACTAATTTGAGCAGCCTGTTTTTTTCTAGACAAAGTGGTGGTTTACTTTCATGGCTGATGTTCTGGCTTGGTGTTTTTATTTGGGTGTTGTGGGGTATGGTGAGTTTGGCATTTTTAAACTTAGTGACGACAGGAGGGGCAGAGTTCATGGTTGAGGGCTGATACGCCTGTGCTTGATTTTGCCGGGCAGCTACTGTCTTCATAAAAGCATAACTGTGTGCATTTAGAAGTGATGAGATGTTAACGGATTAATTGACAAGCTACACTGCAAATAAGTTTCCTGTAGTGATGCTTCCTTCTCAAATAAACTGAAATCCTTTTTAGCTGAAAATTGACAGATGTGAGCATTTGACAAGGGTCCCTCTCTGAGATACTGTGGAGCAGTACGTTGATGTCGTGCGGGTTTGGTTATTTTCGTTTCTTCTCATTAACCACACAGGCACTCTTAAGGTGCCATAGGTTTGGACTTTGTTTTGAGCAAACACAAATTACACGGGGTTGGCAGTGCCCCTGTCAGCGACACTCAGAGGATATAGTGCAGACTTTCAGACTACAGTAGACCTTAACTATTGCTATGTTTTGACTGTAGAACTTGAATATGTGTTTAATTTTTTGTGAACAGACAGATGACTCTCCTGCATCTCTTTCTCTGGCCCACCTTGCTAAGGTATAGATATATTCTTTTCAAATTCTTTAAAAAAAAAAAGTGTTTGCTTTGTTTTTTAAAATCTTATACTGTGATCTATAGCTGGATAACTGTTGTAATGGAAACAAAATTTAATTTAATTTTTATTAATTTAAAGTATTAATTTTAACTTTAAAATGGGTGTCTATTTTGGTACTAGCCTGTAAAGAGCAGTTCCCACTTTGGGAAGATAGAAGGGGAGTACCTTATCAGCCTCAACGTAATGTTGCACTATTACTCATCTTCCAGACACACAGAAGCAGCATTTCAGAAGCTGTTTACCATTTCTCATATGTTTCATTGATTTTGCATTGGAAACTAACAGTTTTTCCAGAAGAATTGAATGGGCTGTAAGTTACGGGCATTTGGAGGGGGGAGTGTGCAACAGCCAAAAGAGAATCGTTTCTGTAACATGGACAATTGCATGGCTGTTTTTGAATTTCTAGCCATTAAAGTTACAGATCCATTCTTTTAACGCTGCACAGTTTCATAAATGCTAGTATATAGACAGTAGACAACATAATCTAATTTGTTGGAATGCAGACTGTGTGAAGTGTGAAAGTGTACCTGATTGTTTCTAGGAATATACCGATGTGTATGTGTGGCATATTAGCAGATGTGACCTTCTGGAACTGTTGTAATGCCATGTTTTGCTATGGACCTGCTTGCATTTTTTGCTCAACAATGTGTACCTTCCTCTGGGAAAGCACTACTGTCTGCACTTTGTGAAAAGGCGTAGTGCTAGCCAATGAAAGAACTAGTCTTTAAAGTTACAAAGCTTAGAGAGGGCAGGGCCTAATGCAGAGGAGCTAGTTCTTTCTTCTGAAAAGGAAGGCTGGAGTTCATTTCCAAGAAAGAGGAATCTCTTCACACTGGTCACTTCTTTCCTTTCTCACTGAAGAAATTAAATTGTGTGCATCTGGGGGGGGGAAAAAAATGTTTGGAAGGTAGCCACCAAAAGAACTTGGTCTCCATTAGTGCTGTCCCTAAACATGTCCTTGGTACTGTAAACTTATGCCAAATTTTACTCTTAAAATATGAAGAAGTGTCCTTGTGGTGTACACATTTAAGCTTTTGAGAAAATTTCAGTATTTCAGAAAAATACAGGAACATAATGGAAAGCAGCTCAAACCTGTTACTTACTCTAACGTCTTTAGTGCAGACTGACTTGGCATGGAGGTGATGCGTTAAGAGTTTTCTGGTTTATTATTACTACGTATGAAATGCCATATTTGAATTTTGGTCTATTCCTACTAATGTGTTGTGGGTTTTGGATGTGTTTTGTAAACTGTTGGGTTCAAAGAAATTAGTCAAGTATCTGTAAAGCTTTCTGTAAATGTTCATGGAAATGATTTCATAGGTGTTGCTCTGGATTATGTTACTGTGGAGAAAAAAATGGTGTCTATGAAACATCCATTTAATAGAATGTTGAAACTAGTTGGTTGCTTTTGTGAATGAATGCATATAAAAACAGAACCATGAGTGGTTGATCTGAGTGGTTGATCTGAATGCTAGGTGCTTGAAGGTCCACATCCTTTACAGCCTCTCCCTTAGACCCTGCTTGGATCTGGACTAGTGTGAAATAAAAACATTGGAACAAATACTACTTTGAAAAAACAGCTGGCTTCAATAATTTGAAAGATCTATTTCTGCATAAGGTTGATATTACAATTTATATGTTAAAAGGACACAGTCAACTGGAAAAAAAAATGCAGATTGTGCTTCCTGTAGTTAAATCACTTAATATGAAGAAGTTAGTAGAGGGAGAAGCATGCAGTGTGGACTGCCTCCAGCACATGATGGTCAAATTTGTAGTGACAAGAATCTTTTGTCTTGCTGAGGGATTATAAAAAGCTTGCTTGCTTTTAATGCTTCTGTGTGGGAAGCTGCATTTCAGCAAGCAAAAACAACTTCCCTGACTCTTAAGTTGTGTGTCCCTTTAATGCTGCAAAATGTAAATAAGGATACTTGCATGCATCTTTCTCAATTAAATGTACAGTGGATGTCTTCTTCAAATAGGCTGGAGCTTAAAAATCACCTTAAAAATACTGGATCGTGTAATGTTGTCTACTTATGCCTTCGGTCCACTTGGAAGACAATTGGATTGGTTACGCCAGTCTTTCTGTAAGGTACAAACAGAGCCTAAGGTTTTGAGTGCCCAAGAACGCTCTTGTCAAGTAGGTTAACACGCACACAAACACCATGTAATAACGGTGTAAGGGCTCCCCAGAACATCTTCAGGACAACGGTATTTTCTATAAGCAGCTCTTTTCATGCAACCTCAGCTAGTGTTGTGCTGCTCTTTACAGGACTCGGTGAGCGGTGTTGTCTTTGGCTGTGTGGGCTTAAACATGTTTCTAATGTGCGTGTCAAATAATTGCCTGTTAAACAGACTGCCAATCTGGCTGAAGCCAGTGCTTCCGAAGAGGATAAAATAAAAGCTATGATGATCCAGTCCTGCCATGAATATGATCCAATCAAGTAAGTGTTGATAATGTCAGATCTGTTCTTTGAAGATTATGGAAAAAACTGTAGAGGTGTTTGGTTTAACAAGCGAGACATGTGCATACCTTGTTCTTTTATTCCCCCAAAACTTGCAGTTACATGAAGAAACCCGTGGGTCCACCTGCATCGTCATATACTTGCCATCGTTGCAGAAAACCTGGCCACTCTATGAAGAACTGCCCAAGAAATGGGGTAAGATTGTGGGGGACTTCTGGTGTTACCTAGTTTTTAATTGTTTTACCCTGGCAGTTAGGTAACAAGTACATGAATACTCACGTGAAGAATTGTTTCTCTTGGGGTGAAATACAGAGCTTATATGGCAATGTTGCAAAGCCTTTCAGAATTTGAGGGAAACCTGGAATTAGAAATGTAAAATTTTCTTTTTTTCTAGGTCATGGACATGAAATGTGTCCATAGATCTTTCTCTGTGAACTTGTATGCGTGTTTTTGTACATTTCAATGTTATTGGAAATTTTTCTGGTTTTAACTCTTTTTAGTGACAGTTCATAGTTTTTAGTATTTTGTATAAAAAGAAGATGTTTCTGTTGACCCCATCTACTGAACATTTGTGTGTTTTAATCAGACAAGCCTCTGGTTGCGTCTTCATGCCGTTTAATGTTAGTCACTGAAGGTACATGCATGAGGTATGAATTTAGCCTTCATATAGAGATGGTGAACATAAGTTTCCCCAGTGAGTGATTCAGAGCACTGCATTAAGCTCTCCCTCTGCATTGCCCTTTGGAGGAGGAGGAGCGGCTTTGTGTCTCTTCTCTGAGTGGATGGTGAGCTAAGGGCTGTTTCGCCCTTAAGGAACCTGAGGGTAAGCCAAAGAATGTCGACCGAATTCAAAACACTGCTCAAGCCTTTGGAACATCCTGGCTGTATTCATTTAGGAAAAGAAGTATTTTAGTCGAGCGACCCTTACGCTAGGTAAAAGGAGAGGATTAAAGGCTCTTGCTGCTTAAAATCATCATTGAAATGTCATTTTAAGTGTGGGTCTTAAGATGCGGTATGTCTGCATTTCTTGTCTCAACAGGACGAAAGTTTTGGGTCTGTGCCCAGGATGAAAAAGACCACAGGAATTCCAAGGAGTTTCTTGGTGGAGGTGAAAGATCCCAAAAGGAAGGGTGTCATGGTGACAAAAACTGGAAAATACGCAATACCACGTGTTAATGTGTAAGTATGGAATTAATTGGACCGACCAAAAAGTGAACGAGAGAAACCGTGCGTAAATGTCTGTATTGGCTTTGTGTGGCAAGTTTTTGGTAGCGGGGGTGGGGGGGAAGGTTACAGGGGTGGCTGCTGTAAGAAGCTGCTGGAAGCTTCCCCTGTGTTCAAGAGAGCCAATACCAGCCAGCTCTAAGACGGACCCGCCGCCAGCCAAGCCCGAGCCAATCCGCAATAGTGGTGACGCCTCTGTGATAACATTTTTAAGAAGGGAAAAAAAGTTGGGACAGAGGGAAAACAGCAGCCGGAGAGAGGAGTGAGAACATGTAAGAGAAACAACCCTGCAGACACCAAGGTCAGTGAAGCAGGAGGGGGAGGAGATGCTCCAGGCGCCGGAGCAGAGATTCCCCTGCAGCCTGTGGGGAAGACCATGGTGAGGCAGGCTGTCCCCCTGCAGTCCATGGAGGTCCACGGTGGAGCGGAGGTCCACAGTAAAGCAGATGTCCACCTGCAGCCCGTGGAGGACCCCACGCCGGAGCAGGTGTGTTCCCAAAGGAGGCTGTGACCCCGTGGGAACCCCACTCTGGAGCAGGCTCCTGGCAGGACATGCAGATCTGTGGAGAGGAGCCCACGGAGCAGGTTTTCTGGCAGGACTTGTGACCCCGTGGGGTACCCACGCTGGAGCAGTGTGCTCCTGAAGGACTGCAGCCCATGGAAGGGACCCATGCTGGAGCAGTTTGTGAAGAACTGCAGCCCATGGGAAGGACCCACGCTGGAGAAGTTCATGGAGAACTGTCTCCCGTGGGAGGGACCCTGCACTGGAGTAGGGGAAGAGTGAGGAGTCTTCCCCCTGAGGAGGAAGGAGCGGCAGAGACAAGGTGTGATGAACTGACCGTAACCCCCATTCCCTGTCCCCCTGCGCCGCTGGGGGGGGAGGGTAGGTAGAGCATTTGGGAGTAAAGCTGTGCCTGGGAAGAAGGGAGGGGTGGAGGGAAGGTGTTCTGAGATTTGGGTTTATTTCTCATTACCCTACTCTGGTTGATTTGTAATATATTGAGTTAATTTTCCCCAAGCTGAGTCTGTTTTGCCCGTGACGGTAATTGGTGAGTGATCTCTCCTGTCCTTATCTCGACCCACAAGCTCATCTGAGCTAATTTCGTTGTTGATCCACTGAATGGGAGAGGTCTGCGGTGGGAAAATTGTTCCCCCCTCCCTATTCTAGTGTGGTGGCTATAGAAAAGTAGGTTCAACTAAATGCCTATGTTTTAGGAGGCTAATGTGGAGTGAGAAGAATTCCATCTCCTGTCTTCCTTTGATAAGATCCAAAGCTTGGAAAAGTTCTCCTTTACCCATCTTTAATTTGTTTCTTTTTCCTTCCCCTTTCCCCTCCTCCAGGGAAGCTTATGCTAGAAGAGAGAAGGAAAAGCCTCCCTTTTTACCGGAGGAGCCATCCTCTTCCTCCTCAGATGATCCTATTCCAGAGGAGATTTTATGTCTCATTTGTAAGGAGATAATGACTGATGCGGCTATTATTCCCTGCTGTGGAAACAGTTATTGTGATGAATGTAAGTGTGAACTCCCATGTTTGTTAATTCAAAACAGCACATCTGCTCTTCTGAAAGCAGAAAGAGGAGATAGCGAAATTATTTTGTTACCAGTTCTATTTTATACTTAAGTATACCCTGAATAGGAAAGGGCTCTTCTCGTATAAAGGGGGAAAAAAGCCACAGAGCTTTAATAGTTAAATAAATAAATAAATAGTAAAATACATAGCTTTTTAGTTAAATTTACATGCGGAAGGACGAGTATGAGAGGAGTGGCTGATTGTGCAGGTGATTGCAGTATTGGATATTGAGTGCATTTAGTTTGCCCACAGCCCTTTCTCTCATACAAAACTATATAGCCAACTCTGGTGACTTTCGGTGGTCTGCAACAAACGGATAGTTAGCAGCATTTAATCCACATTTTCCTCCACGGGAGAGTTGGTTAAAACCTTCAGAGCGCGAACCTAGTAATGGTTTTTTGAACCTACTATTTGTTTTTCTGAGACAAGTTTTATTCGTTAACCTGGAGGGTGGGGACTTCTCACTGTACTATATAGTGGGAAAAAGACTAGCTGAAACATCAAGACACAGCCTACTCTACATCTTCAAATGTTACAACAGTGACATACCAAAACTCTAGAGTTATTTGCTGCATACTAGAAATTTTTTACGCTATTGAACCTTTATAGCTTCATGCTCTCACTTCAAGACCATATTCACCTGTTGATCATATAGGTGTTTTTATAGTTGATTAGAACCCCCAAAACTTCCTTAGTTTGGCTAAATGCTATTTTGATTATTCTAATTGTACACAGGTATTAGAACAGCCTTACTGGAATCTGAGGAGCATAGATGTCCAGAGTGTCATCAGACAGGTGTTTCGCCTGATGCTTTAGTGGCCAACAAGTGCCTACGCCGGGTAACCTGATGACTTTTACGTAAAGTGCTTGTAAGAATAGGCTCTTTGTAAAAAGCTGAAAGGGAAGGAAATATTAGTTTACATCTGCTTAAGCAAGGTTGACTTGAATAAGGCTAAATTTACCTTTCAAGTGCATTATCTGTTATCACAGAAGCTTACAACTCCTTGGAGACAATCTGGCAAATTCAGGTCATGCTTTTGTTTAAGGTGATTGCCTCGCTTTCAAATTCTGTGTTAACAGGGCAGTACTTTGAATACAGACACTCCGAGTTACCAATCACTAGTATCAGTGTTTAATGTGATGTGTTCATGTATCGGCATGTTGATTTCTTTGGGGATTGATAGCATTTACAGCTAATTACACAAGTAATTTTACTCTGTGGAGGCTTTTGTTCGTATATCTGCTGAAGTTTCATATTACCTTTGCGTAAATGTTTTTCTGCCTCTAGGCTGTGAGCAACTTCAAAAGTGGAGCCGGTTACAGAAGAAGGCACCGTCAGCAGATGTGGCACCACCAGCAGCAGCAGCTGCCACTGCCACCACCCCCACTCGTGACTCTTACACCTCCTGCTGCTCTGGTGACTGCTGCTGAACATTCTACATATTCCTCTCTGTCAGTCAGCAGTTTGTTGGAAGAGAAGGTAAGCTTTGTTTCAACATTTGCAGCGATTCTTGTATTTTAGTAGAGCTTGTTTTCCAACTGTCTGCATTTATTCACAAGGGCTGTCAGACCCCTGTACTAAGACAACCAGCATTACCAAGTCGTCTGGGCCCCCAAGGACAATCAACACGCACCACTGGTAAGGAACTGTAACTTTTAATTTTTCTAAAAAGAATTTCTGTTAAAAAATGATCTTCAGATACACTGAATGGGATTTTTTGCTTTTTCCTCTCTCCACTCCAAAAGGTCATCCAGCGAGAGCCAGTACAATTTGCTCAGCAGGTGGCAGACCAGGCTGGGAACTGTAAGTGTTCTGCAGAAATTCAATGTATTAATACTGGTAACCTGTTAAATGAGGCTGTAACACATAAATTCTACAACAGCTGATTTATGATGAAGTAAGTGTGCACAGATAGTTGTGTAGAATACAAGTGGTCATTAATTTTTAAATGGCCTAATTTGAATTGGCTTTAACAAAGGGGTATGTGCTCGCAGTAAGATTATTTACAATAGAAGTCCAGTGCATAATTGAAAAGAGGACTCTGAAAAATGCACGCTTTCTGAGGAAACCATAAGTGCATCTAAAAATCAAATCTAATTAAAGGATCAGGTGGAAAGCCACCCTTTTGCTCACTGGCTGTATAAGGCTGAAGAAATTGATTTCCCAATAGAAACCAGCCTCCAGCATTCTTTTTTGAACAACTTAGTTGATTCTGATTGAGCAAATCATTGGAAAAGTCAAGGCTGTTATTTTAGGACAATTCTGAGTTTCTTCAATTTAGTCGTCTCAGATAGCCAAGCTGCTTTCTCTCCGTTGGAAAGAGAAGAGTCTGTTTTATCTCTTATTGCTGTGCCAAGTCAGTCCTTCATTTTTTTATATGCTTGATGTTAGATCGACTGTAAGGGTGCACTGTGTTTATAAAATCTCAAAGATAAATCCAAACAAAAATGGGGATCCACCCCACAGATGATTTAAAATCTCAGATTCAGTAAGCAAGAAAATAACAATGCAGGGACAAGAACAGGCCAAGTACATCATCATGAGGCGACAGCACAGGAAGCGTATGTGGAAGAGGTTAAAAGAAGTTTGAGAGAAGATGAGTTAATATTTGTGCAGGACTTTGAAGGTTAGAAGTGCGAAATATTAAGTGTCTCCAGGAGTAGCAGAGGAGCGGTGGGCACATGGCACGTGGGAGATGGGAGTCTCTGTTAAGCGTGGGCAGCCTCCACTTGCAGCTGCAAAGCTGAGTGTCAGGAGAGAAGACCGAGGGGAGTGTTGGGGGTGAGGATGTGGAAGGCAAGTATGAGGATCAAGAAATGAGTGTAATCTCACATGAACGGAAAGCAGGGAGAAAAATGCTTAAGTTGAGAACAAGAAGTGCTCCCCACCATGCTCCCGCTTCCTTCGCTTTCCTCTTTAAAATCCGACAGAGTGTAACAAACAGTGACACATGGTTTTGGGTTTCTTTAGAGGTCCAAATCGAGGACGCCTGCACAGCGAGTGTACCCAAAGGACTCAGGCCCCAGCACTACCAGAATCAACACCAGTCTTTGTGCCTGTGCCTCCAGCTCCCTTGTATCCTCCAGCACGCCATGCACTTCCTCTTCCACTGGGGGTACCACCACCACCGTTTCCTCCTCAGTTTCCACCTGGCCAGCCTCCATCTGCTGGGTGCGCTGTCCCCCCTCCAGGATATCCCCCAGCTCCCGCAAACACGTCATCAGCTTGGGTTCCAAGAGCAGTACCCATGTCTCCTCCACCTACCATCCCAAGGACTCAAGCATCTCCTTTCTCTAGGGAGGAGTTTTACAGAGAACAACGGAGTCTTAAAGAGGAGTAAGTATTTGGCTCAGTGAAGCTGTGTTGTTCTTCATTTTTGTATTTTGATCACATAATGAGCTGCAGTTACACTCAAGTGCACCTGACGTAAGCAAAAATGACAGTGTTTTTTCCAGTATACTTTTGTGTTGCAGATGGTAAACATGCAAAACTAAACCAAGACAAATGTAATTCTAAAACTTTCCCTAAAACTTGTAGGAACGCTGAACTGTTTTTGCTGAAATGGGATGTTCCCCTGTTGCATTTGCATGCAGTCTATATTTTCTCATATTGGCCATGTTTTGTCTCTTGGTGCCTTTTTGTAATAAAGGTCAAACTTATTTTAACAGGGAAAAGAAAAAGTCCAAACTTGATGAGTTTACCAGTGATTTTGCTAAGGAATTGATGGAATGTAAAAAGATTCCAGAGGAGCGTAGGCATTCGTTTTCCAGGTAACTGGTTTACATGTCTGTAATGGAGCAGCAGGTTGTCTGGAAGAATCAGGGGGAGTTCCACTGCACCCCTCTCTCATTGGATGGATTGGATGATTCAAGGGATTAGCAGGGATAGGAGTTTCATAGGTAGGTTACTGGCTCAAATATGGCAGAGATTACAGTTGACTGATGGTGATAATGGGGCAGCAGTTGTTAAGGAACAGGGGTCTCTTTCCCTGAAGCTTCTCTGCAATGACATCCTTCACCTCCTGAGAGCCGTGAGGAGGCTAGGAACTGAATAGGTGTAGTAGCCGGATTTTCTGCATCTCCCTGTTCTGATTGTAACCATTACCTCAAAGCACATCGGAGGAGATATGTGAGAGAAATTGTCTTCCTCTTTTGTCTCTCTCCTGTAGGTACACGGAGAGATTTTAAGCTGGACTGCAGACTGGTGGCTTTCACTAGAATTTTGTTGACATTGTTAAATGAAAAACAAGAGAAACTTGTGAAGAAAAAACGCAGGGCAGCTGATGTTTTCTATCCCCCCAAATCACTTGGGCAGGAGTCTGCATAGCTGTCTCTTAGTAATGCTGTCAGTATCCTTCCTAGAGTAATGGCATTGAGTCATATTACTCGAGGCTGAGTTTAGAAGCATTTAGATACGACTCTTTCTTGAAGCGCTGTCACTATCCTTGGTTAGAGCTAGAGGTATGTGCAAGTTTTTGCTAGGACATTGGGCTAGAAGTGTTGATTGTAAGACTGCAGTGCAAGTATTTTGCATCCTGTACAAATTGCCAAAGAAGTAGTGAAGTTAAAGAGACTAAGCTGGCATTTTAAAATTGAGCTTTACTGTCTTCAGGCCAAATCGTGTTTTCCTGATGTTTGATACTGCACTGTAGCCATTAAGACTTGCTCTTTTTGCATCTTACTGCAACAAAAATGATTTGCGCTGCATGTCGTTGCAGAGTAGTGAAAAAATGGGTGCGTTCACATAGCAGTAGAGGCCACTATACACCACCTTAAATCAGCCGATAGCTATGGTAGTTCGCGTGGTAGAAGTGAGTGGAAACAGACTTAGCCTTCCTGTATGTTTTTCCATTAACAAAGCAACAGCTGTTCTGTCTTGTGAGCCGAAACTTGTACATGTTATTAAGTTCTTCGGTTGGCAGTAGCATTATGTCAGCAGCTGAAAGAACATAAGTGTATGGAGAGTCAAAAACCCCAAAGCAAATCTGGAAGGAAAAAACTGGGGAGAGTGACTGTTTTGAATTAACTTCGTGTGTGTGTGTTGTGTTTTTTTTAAGGTCCAAGTCTCCTTCTAGTGCTTCATCTTACTCTAGAAGTTTCTATACCTACTCCAAGTCAAGATCAGCTTCTTCCCCCTCTCGCTCCCACTCTCGATCATTTTGTCGTTCCCATTTGCATTCCTACTCGCGATCGCGGCTGTATCCAAGAAGAGGCGAAGGGAAGAGTCGTAACTATTGTTCTAGGTCAAGGTCAGCTGGTAATAGAGCTGGAAATTACCCTGGAAAATCTTCTGGAAGAGCACGCCATGTCGTCAAAGATCCTACCAAATCAAAAGAGAAGGAAGTGGAATATCCACAGGGAGATGGCAAAGGAAATAAACATCAAAAACACCAGAAGAGAAGAAAAGGAGATGAGAACGAAGGATTTCCTTCATTTCGTGAAAGATGTCCTGGAATGGAACCTCCTGCGAAAAAAGTGAAGGAGGAGCTTCCCAAGACAGGCGGCATTGAAACATCTTCCTCTCAAAAGGGTGAGAAGGTTCTTGGTACCCCACAGAAAGTTCACCCAAAAGTGACAAAAGATCACCCAGAAACCAGACCAGCCGAGGAGGAAAAGGCAAAGAAAGACCACAATGAAAATGACAGTGAGAGTAATGTATCTGCAAAAGATGAGGGAGCTGCAGGAAAAAGTCCAAAAGACCCCAAAGAAAAGTCTGCTGATAAGGTGAAAGAGGATACAGCAGCACCTGCTGCAGTTGACCAGCCTGAAGCAAGCAGAAGTCAAAGCCGTCCCAGTGTTAGCTGTAGTCAAAGCCCTTCTGAGAGTCAGCCTCGAAGCCACAGCAGCAGTGCCAGCTCGGGAGAGAGTCAAGACAGCAAGAAAAAGAAAAAGGAGAAGCAGCAGCACAAGAAGCATAAGAAGCACAAGAAGCATAAGAAACACAGGAAGCATAAGAAACACATTGGAAGCGAAACGGAATTGGAGAAGAGCCAAAAGCACAAACACAAGAAGGAAAAATCGAAGGAAAGCAAAGATAAAGATAAGCAAAACATGAAATCTGTCACTACATAGAATGACGGATATTAAAAAAATGACTTAATTCCTAAGTCATCTGTATTAGATTTTGATAAAATGTAAATGAATTCAAGCGTTGCAAATAGTGACATGGAAGACCCTGTGCTGCACTTAAAATATTGCTGCTTGATTATTTGATTTTTACATCAGAGCTTTATAAAAGTGAACATTTTGTAGAGAATTGTGAGTTGTGGCCATGTATCATGAAAGGTTTTGCTGGGGCATGTTATTTTTAACCATTGTTGATTAGTTTGGGTGGGGTATACTGCAAAAATTTTCACAGCTGAATTTTGTTTTAATTGCCTGCCAGAAGAAGGTGGTACCTGTTATAAAATAGCAGCAGCAAAATGCTTTGCAGAATCCATTACAGCCCTGTTATGTCACTTCTTGGTTATAATAAATTTTCAGTAAACTATCCAACGTGATGAGATTTCCAGTGATAGCTGAACATGAGCAGAGAAGAGACTAGTGACAGAAAAAAGGTACCAGTAGAAGCTTGCTGGTAGCTAACATGTACGAAAAATAACCATATCAAGGGGTTTCATTTGGAAAAGACAGGTAGGACTTTAAATCTTTTGAACTGATGCAATGTGGGGAGGTGCTGCCAAGAGGTATGTTTTTTTCCTGTGCCAAGCGGCCTTGTTTTTCTATTGTAAAAGGTAGGATGTGGCCCCAAACATAGAGCCACTCTTCACAGCTGGTCCTGACAATTTTAGAATAACGTTCAATAAGAAGCTGCCACATTTCAACCTTGTTCCAGTTTGTTTGGAAAGCTGTTGTCATTTGCCAGCAGACATTTACACATAGACTTTAGGATGCCCTGTAATCTGTATTTCCTCTCATAAGAATGCTGATCACCAAGGTGTTTGTGTTCCTTAAATAGAAGCTTTATTAGGAGTATTTTCATATGGTGGTGCCATGATACAGAGCTAACCCTTCCAATAAACGTGGGGTTCAGCAGATGAGTTTGGCAGAAGAAGAAAGCCCACTAGAAAGGCAGGCTTCTGCTTTAAGCTTCTTTGAACAATGACAGGAAATCTAGAAAATGGTTCGGGTGTGACGTCACGTTGGGGGGTCTGATGCCCTAGCGGGGCTGTGAGGTCAGGAGGGGGGAGCCGGGGTGTGTGTGTGTGACGCAGGGGGGTCCCCGACTTTTGGTTCCCCCTCGTGACCCCCCCACCTGGACATGCGGGTTCCCCCCTGCCCCCTGCGTGCAGTGGGCGTGGCCTCGCCAGGCCCCGCCCCAAGCCCCCCGCCCCGCCTCCATCGCCCCGACAGACCCCGCGGCCCCACAGAGAGTGGAGGTTAACCCCACCCTATGGATCTCCGCCACCCCCCCCCGGACACTATGGACTCTTCCCTGGCCCTATAGAACCCCCCTGGCCCTATAGACCCTGCCCTGATGCCCAGCCTTACAGACCGCCCCCAGACCCTCCATACTCTTCCCTGACACACACCCCCAGACCCTATAGACTCTCTTTGGATCCTATAGAACACTCCCTTTCCCCCCTGGACCCTGTAGATTCTGCCCCCACAACCTTATAGTTCCCTCCTTTCACCGAACCCAGCCCCTGTAGATTCCCCCAGACCCCATGGAACCCACTCCCCCTCCAAGCCCTAAAGATTTCTTCTGGAAGCTATATACACACACACCCCCTCCCCCAGGACCCTATGGATCCCTGCCTCTCCCAAGCCTGGACCATCTAGATCCCCTGGACTGCCTGGATCCCTCTGTTATTCCCTGCCCTGGGCCATATAGATCCCTCTGGACCCTATAGATCCCCCTGTCACAGGAGGACCCAGTCATCTGGACATGCAGGCAGCCCCAGGTGTCCAGGTAGTGGACCAGGGTGTCCAGGGGTAGATGCCCCCCCGACCCAGATGCCCTGTAACTCCCCTCAGCCCCATATAAACCCCATAGTTCCTCTCCCCCCAGGTCATATAGACCTTATAGGCCACTCTTTCCATCCCTATAGGCCCTCCCCACAGTTCTATAGACTCCCCCAGCCCCATATGGACCATATAACCCCCCTGGGGCCATATAGACCCTAAAACACCCCCCCCACACCCCCATATAGATCATCCCAGCCCCATAAAACCCCCACAACCGCCCCTCCAAACCCCATACAGCCCCCCCAACCCCATATAGAACACCCATC
Organism: Buteo buteo; assembly: GCF_964188355.1. Lineage (NCBI taxonomy): Eukaryota > Metazoa > Chordata > Aves > Accipitriformes > Accipitridae > Buteo > Buteo buteo. Next base: position 702,965 of record NC_134203.1, read on the forward strand.
TCCTTAGAGACCCTCTACCCTCAGCCCCTCCCACACCTTTGTCAGGATTTAACCCCAGCCGGCAACTCAGCACCACGCAGCCGCTCGCTCGCTTCCCCCCCACGCAGTGGGATGGGGGAGAGAATTGGGGGGAAAAAAGTCAAACTCGTGGGTTGAGATAAGAACAGTTTAACAGGACAGAAAGGAAGAAACTAATAATGATAGTAATAACAATACTAAGGTGACAATGGCCTGGACAACGCCCCGAGAGACCCAACATGGACGTCGCGGGGAGGGGCCCGGCGTCCCTTCTCCTGACTGACGGGGGTCTCGGACACTCCTGGAACTGGGGTGGGAGAAGGTTCCAGAAGGCCGGGACCTGGGGCCCAGAAATAGGGGCACAGCGGAGCAAAAAAATCACACACAAAAGCTTTTTTCACTCTGCTGTAGTAAGATGCTGGCAGTCTCCAATGTGAAAAATCATGAGTCCAGCAAAGCAAAATAATGAGACTTTAAGCTCATGATACTTGAAACAAACCCGTGATTTGCCTTCTAGTAATTAAGACGGAATATACTTGTTACAGAGATAGAAGACTATCTGTATAACAGTTACATAGACAGTTATGTAGATGGAAGAGGTAAATAACTTCTAGTGAGAGCCTGAAAGAGTTGCAGATCAAAAGATGACTGGAAAAAGCATGTAGAAATCTTTGGAAAAGAGAAAATGTAACACGGTAAAAGGCATAGCAGAAATTAAAAACTGAAGTCGGAGACATTGGTTTTTGGAGGTTTTTTCCTTCCTTTGAACTGTGGGAGAGACTAATTTTGGAATGAACTGTCAAAGGAAATGATGACTAGACGCTCTCAGGCAGGAGCCTTTATGTTTCCAAGACGTTCAATTTGGCGCTGAGATACATAGATGAAAATGGCCATTGCGTGCAGGAGGTTGGAGTAGATGATCTTCCTTTGGTGTACCTGACCCTCCAAGCAGCGTACCTTGGTACAGGCACATACAGTATGGTGTCGGGGGTTTAACCCCAGCCAGCAACTAAGCACCGCGCAGCCGCTCGCTCACTTCCCCCCCCCCAGTGGGATGGGGGAGAGGATTGGGGGGAAAAGTCAAACTTGTGGGTTGAGATAAAGACAGTGTAATGGGACAGAAAAAGAAGAAAATAATAATAATGATGAGAATAATAAAAGAATGAGAATATGCAAAACAAGTGATGCAGAGTGCAATTGCTCACCACTCGCTGACCAATGCACAGACAGTTCCCGAGCAGCGATCCCCCTAGGCCAACTCCCCCCAGATTATATACTGGGCATGACAGCACATGGTATGGAATACCCCGTTGGCCAGTTTGGCTCAGCTGTCCTGGCTGTGTCCCCTCCCAACTCCTTGTGCCCCTCCAGCTTTCTTGCTGGCTGGGCATGAGAAGCTGAAAAGTCCTTGACATAGTATAAATACTACTTAGCAACAGCTGAAAACGTCAGTGTGTTATCAACATTCTTCTCATACTGAACCCAAAACATAGCACTATGCCAGCTACTAGAAAGAAAATTAACTCTATTCTGGCCGAAACCAGGACATATGGCATGCCAAAAATTGGAGTGGCTTAATTGGAAAGCCTGCTTTACCTTGCGCAGAAAACACCTGACGTCCACCAAGAATGCCTTGATATGGAAAGGCACAAACTGCAGGAGAGGCTGCCGCCAGCGTGTCAGTGTGCACCTGCAACGGAACGCCGCACCCGCCCCTCCGCGCCTTCCATGACCCAGCGCGTTACGACAAAAGGCCCGTGTCCTGTCACCCCCCGGGGCTGTCACTGACCCGTGTCCCTCCTGTCACCCCACAGGCTGTCACCGACCCGTGTCCCCTCCTGCCAGCAGCCAGCCAGGGCAAGACAGCCTGGGGGGTTTTGCCGTGGGGCACTCAGCTGCCCGCGCCGCAGTGACAGTGAAGGGAGGAGAGGACATCTCGCGCTGTTGGAGTGTACCTTGTGCGTTTATGGAAAGTTCAGTCAAAAAAGCCAGTAGCCATCTAGGTTGAGTGCCATAAACCAATGTACTTCCCAACTGTGGCACATCCACAGCTGCTTGAATTCTGCAGAGGAGGACTAAAGAGTACGACTGAACCATCAGCATTAGGAGGTGCCCCAGGACAATATGTCTTGCTCTCTCAGTCATCGCAGCTGCTGCTGCAACAGCCCCAGCACATGAAATCATGCCTTGAATTAAGAGGTCTAGTTCTGCTGAGTAGTATGCTACGGCTTGCAGACGTTTCTGGGCCAACTGGCTATTCCTTTCTGTCCGTGTACATATAATACCAAAGGCTTGTTGTAGTCTGGCAGGGCTCATGAGGGAGCTTCCATGACTGCTTGCTTTAGCTCTTTCAATGCCTTCTGGGTTGCCGGAGTCAGGAAACCCTTTTGATTTCAGTGCTGTCCTCTATATCCAAGGGATAGTTATTTTTGCTATTTCCGTCTGTTTGTTCTTCCTGTTACTAGTCATTTGGAAGCCTAGATTTTAATAGGGTAGCCTTGCTTATAAGCCTGTGGTGGAATATGTATTATACGTATTCATTCCATAATTTGGCCATAGCCACAGTCCACAGTATGGCAGTGGAGGCAAACGAGCCCAAGTGTTGGATATTCAGTTCTGGTGGGTTCACCCTGGGTCGACGCCAGGTGCCCACCAAAGCGACTCTATCACTCCCCCTCCTCAGCTGGACAGGGGGGAGAAAATATAACAAAAGGCTCGTGGGTCAAGATAAGGACAGCTTAATAAAGCAAAAGCAAAGGTCGCACGTGAAAACGAAGGAAAACAAAAGGTTTTATTCTCTACTTCCCATTGGCAGGCGATGTCTGGTCCCTTCCCGGGAAGCAGGGCTTCACTACTTGTAGCGGTTGCACCCAAAGACAAATGTTAAAAAAAAATGCCACCCCCTTCCATCTCCCTTTACTTAGCTTTTATTGCTGAGCTGACGTCATATGGCATGGAATATCCCTTTGGTCAGTTTGGGTCAGCTGTCCTGGCTATATCCCCTCCCAGGATCTTGCCCACCCAAAGCCCACCAGTGGGGGCAGGGGGAAGTGTTGGAGAGACAGCCTTATGCTGTGCAAGCACTGCTCAGCGGTAGCCAAAACACTGGTGTGTTATCAACACTTTTCTAGCTACCAATACAAAGCACAGCACTACGAGGGCTGTTTTGGGGAGAATTAACTCCATCTCAGCCAGACCCAGTACAGGCATAAAGAACCACCTGAGCAGGGGGGGAGTAAATGCAGGCACCCTGTGTGGAGAAGGGGCAAAATGAGCCTTGCCAAACAAGAGAGGGGGAAAAACAGCTCTCCCGAGAGGGACACAGTGAAAGCAAGACACCCGGACAAGGCCGTGGCCAAACTGGATGCCCCAAGTGGAGGATAAAAAAAAAAGAAAGCCTCCCCAAGTGGAGCAGGAGCCAAACTAGCTGCCCTGAGATGAGCAGGAGTAAAATTAACTGCCCCAAGCAGCATTGGGGAAAACTAGATGAGCCAGGCAGGGCAAGGGCCAAACCGGCCAGCTCAAAAGGGCAGGAATAACACCCAGCTGCCTGATCGGGGCAGGAGCAATACTCACTGCCCTGCGAGCAGGTCAAGGAATTAAACCTGATGCTAAAAAGGCACCCACAAACATTTTTCAGAGGTCCAGGGTGAGAGAGCAGTTGGGTGGGGGCCTGGCAGCCAGCCAAGTTCAACCCAGCACAGTTGCTGAAGGTGTTTCTTTGGTAGTGCTAGTTCAGAGCCAGCCCGTGGCTCTGTCTTGGGGGCAGATCAAATTCTTTGGAAATGAACCTGTGAGAGACCACATGAGTGTCACGGACACAGTCCTGTACCTGGGCAGAGTGGAAAAGACACCCTCAGCAACCCAAACGTGCCAGCCAAAGCTGTGAACAGGCACGCCTACAGCCCTGGGCAGGTTTTTATTCATCCAGCCCATGCAGCTGCAGGAAGAGGTGGGAGCTCTGCCGCAGACAAACAGCCCTGCGCCAGCAGCCTCTGGGGAGCTCCAGCGACTGCCGGCTACCGGAGGTGCCCGGGCTGTGGCGGCCATGGTGCTCGATGGCCTCAAGGGGACATGTCCCCGTGCAGCCCCGTGTCACAAGGGGGCAGTGATGCGGCACCCGCCCGGCGCTTGTGAGCACACCTGGCCAGGTCTTGGGATCCTGAAAAGCAGGCCAGCAAAAGCCAGCTGGGCTGAGCTGGCCTTCAGGATAACTCACCTCCTTCCTTTGCTGCTTGCATGCCTACATTTTCCCAACCATTTATCATTTACTGCTCAGTTCTCAACTTCCATCCTCTTTCCAAGGTAATTCTGATTTGACTTTCAGGACAGATCATAGAGTAGGTAGATACGGGATGAAAGTACAGGCTGGTCTGCGCCTTCCGAGCTGCAGGCTGAGCTATTACACCTTGATAGGCTGGCCAGAGGTGGGCTACGGGTAGAGTTCCTGTTTGCTATTTCCTTACCATATCCTAGGATAGGTAAGTAGGGGGTGGCAGTGTAGTCTGAGGCGTTGGGCTCAGCCTAGAATGACAAGAAGCCTGCCCTGACTGAGGCGGTAGGAAGGGAGACAGAGAAGGAGCACGGCAAAGGCAGCCGTTAAAATAGTGGCCGAAAGCCGGTCACTCCTGCATCCAAGGTGAGCAAGTGTGGGCTGGAGAGCCCGAGGGCTCTGCTGCTAAGGCTAGCCACAGGTAAGCAGCAGGTCCTCTTCAGAGAAGGTGACACGCAATGCAGTCTTTCAAAAGGGCCTCGGTAATTGCTGGCAACTGGAGTCCTGTGACAGGGACAGTGGGGCCATCAGCCTGCAGCTCGACAGCGGTTACAAGTGCCACTGAAACACTGTTGGTGGCGGATGCTGTTCTGTGGGTTGCGTTTGGGGTTTTTTTTCAGCATTTTGTTGAGTTACAGTTATTTCTTTGTGATCAGGAGACAGGATTGGCACCGATCTTCTCTTTCTGGAGCACGCCCTGACCTCCAGGACGTAGGAAGGTAGGAAGGAAGGTAGGAAGGAAGGTAGCCCTGGGCACAGAAATCGGAGTGTGGGCTTGTTGGACTTTTGGCAAAATAAGCAGGGGAGCAGCCTATTTTCCAAAACTGTTTCTTGACCAATAAGTATCAACGGCAGCGTTAGGCTTCCCCCAGTGTTTCTGGGTTGGAGGTTAGAGCTGGTTGTCCTGGGTGCTCCTGTACAGAACTCGACTTCTAAAAACGCTTTTGTGCAACAAAATCGTGTCATCTCTTCTCAAATGTCGTTTCCCTGCAGTCACTGCCAAGGAAATGGCTCCACAACAAAGGATCCCCTTTCCCCCGGAGAAGATTTGCATGGATTGGCAGCAAAGACAGAGAGCTGGAGCGGGACTGCACAACCTGGGCAATACGTGCTTCGTCAACTCCGTCCTGCAGTGCCTGACGTACACAGCCCCTCTGGCCAACTACCTGCTCTCTCATGAGCACAGCCAGTCGTGTGAGTACTTTGAGGAACATCTCCTTGTACATCTGTTGGGCACTTCCCCAGGATTCCCACAATCTGGAATTTGATTCAGGAGAAAAGCAGCCCTTCTTTCTCAACCCCACGAGGAGTTGTTCTTTGAACGCTCAGGCTTAGCAGCCGCTCGCCTTATCTAGGTGTGTTCATCTTCAGAGAGGCACTTCTTTCTAGCCCCGGGTCTTGGTCCCTATTCCTGCAAGTCAAACTCTCTTTGCTTATTGCACAGAAAACTTCTGTCAGTTAAGCATCCCTCTGAAGAAACTTTTCTACGCACTAAAATGTCCCGGGCTTGTTGGGACGTTGGCACCTTGGGAGGAGTGGAGACTGTTCTTAAAACTTCAGCTTCTCCATGAGGTTTCCCATCGCTATGGCTATTATGTAACCTGAGGAGCTTGCTTCCCTCCCTCCCTCTCTCCCTCTTCAGGTCGTCAGCAAGACTTCTGCATGATGTGCATAATGGAAGCGCACGTTAACAAGGTCCCGCATTCCTCGGTCAGTGCCATCCAGCCTAGCGCTGTCATCAACGTCCTCACACGTAAGTCATTTCAGGTGCTTTTACAGGTTTTCTCCCCTTCTTGTAGGAGAGAATTATTAACTTCTTCTTTCTTAGGAATAGGAGAAGATTTCCAGCTTGGCAGGCAGGAAGATGCCCACGAGTTCCTACGCTATACTGTCGATGCCATGCAGACAGCTTGTCTGAGTGGAAGCAGCGAGTAAGCACAAGCAAATTACCTTTTCGATGTTCCCAAGCCCTTTGGACTCCTTGATGTACTCCCACCAAGGAAAACCTATGCCCGGGGCTTTCAGACAAAGCAAGACTCTTGGAGGAGATCACTCTCTGCCTTACCATTTATTTCCAGGTTGGACATGTCTTCTCAAGAAACTACCACCATCCATCAAATATCTGGGGGCTTTCTGAGATCCAGAGGTACTTTTCCGCAACTATTGCTCAACTTGGAATTGTCTGTGCCCTTCTGTTGGCCTGTGATAAACAGCCAATCGTGTGACCGGCGTAGTAGGTATGAAGGACGGAAACTGGCGCAGCCAGTGACTTCCCCTATCGCTGAGCATTTTGATTTGCCTTCCAGTCACGTGCTTGAGCTGCAAAGCAGTTTCCGATTCCTACGAGGCTTTCCTGGATGTCCCTTTGGATATAAAAGTAAGAGGGTTTATAGCTGTGCTTCAAGACGACCCAAGGCCCCTGTAGCTTTCCGCAATCCATGCTTTTGACTTTAAAACGTATGCTGCAAACACAAGAGAGCTTGGTGGAGGGTCAGAAGTGGAATGGGCTGAGTTCTTCCGGGGAGGCCATGGCAGTGGTCTCCTTGTAGGTGCTGGCTTTAAGCTGGACAAGTACGAATTATCCTCTCTGCACCCTTGATGTTCTCTCATCCTTCTTCCTTTTGCCCTCCCTCAGCACCCCATCTGGCTCCCAGGCTGATGGGTTGTATCGTTTTCATTATTGATGACCCTGCAGTGCCACAGGGAAGTAGCTCTTGATAGCCCCGGGAATCCCTCAGGAATTCAGTTCCCTGAGGGAAATGTTCAGCATCATACCCTCTTTCTGCCTCCTTCTGGACACTGCTTGCGGGTTCACAGCGCGTCTCCTCAGCATCAGCTACCTGGGTCTTCTTGTCAACTCCTAGTAAGTGTTTGGGCAAGGGCATTGCCCGCAGCTCACTGCTCTCCTCTCTCACTCCTCCAGGCAGCCTCTTCTGTCACTGCAGCTCTGGAGGACTTTGTGAAACCGCAGCAGCTGGATGGTGAAAACTGCTTTAAGTGTAGCAAGTAAGATGATTACTAGCGACCCAGTAGTACTAGATCCTGCGGGAAGGTGCTGCATGTCATTGAGCAGAAGTCATCGTTTCACATAGGCTTAATGCACGATAACGAGACGCAGCTTTTTTTTAATATGGCCTTATGGTACTGAATAGCCTTAAAATAGTGTAAGGCTGTGTGAGACAAGAAAGCTTGTCTGGTCTTCTTGGGGGAAAATTGGGTGCATTTCAGCACTTGGCTCTGTGCTTGCTTTCAAGGTGTGACAAGATGGTTGCTGCCTCCAAGGGGTTTACAGTCCATTGCGCGCCCAAGGTTCTCACAGTGTGTCTGAAAAAGTTTGAAGATTGCACCGGCAGGAAGATCAGCAAGGTGTGTATGCCACTGGAGGGCAACTTTCTCTTCCCGGAGCAGGAGATTTCCCAAAGCAGTACGCTCTTTCACAAGCTGTTCCTGTTGGCTTTTTCGTGTTCCCTTCCGAGGAGAGGAGAGTTCCGGTGCGAAGACAAGCATGTACTCTACTCCGACAGAGCTGCTTTGGCCGGGAGCAGTTTCCTGCCAGACAAACCATGCCTGTTGAAGGCTATTTCATGTAGTACTTCAGGATCGTTTCTGAGCCCTCCTGGTCTCCCTGTAGGTTGTGGAGTATCCTGAGTACTTGGATCTTCAGCCATACATGTCCCAGACAGCCGGAGAAGTGCTCCTCTACTCCTTATATGCTGTCCTGGTGCATCGTGGTGACAGCTGTCGTGCAGGACACTATTTGTGCTACACAAAGGTAAAGAGCAACTTCCTTCCTAGCAAGGGAAAAAATGTGTGCTGGGGAAGACAAACCTTCCCGGCAGCGTAACTGGCGGCCAAGGGTTGGGGGGAGAAGGTCTCCTTAGGGGCTGGGTTGGATTTGTGTTGGCGTACTCTTGGTTCTGTAGTTTTCCGCCTGTGTTTTTGTGGAGAAACCATGCGGTTCATCTCCAGAGACTGATGCCTTTCTTTGCAGGCCAGCAATGGACTGTGGTACGAGATGAATGATATGGCTGTGAATGGTTGTGGCATCAAGACAGTTCTCAGGCAGCAAGCCTATTTGCTGTTTTATGTCAGGTGATGACAAGTGTTAAAATGTGTTCAGAATACGTTTCCTTTTCCTGCCTTTGCTCTTTTTCTTCTCCTCCTGCCTGTTTCTCTTTCTGTCATAGGAGACAATTACTACCTGCCTCCTTCAGTGCTGTTGAATCTGAACTACCCCCCGTCAGTCCTTATCTTCCCTTGCTGGGCTTCAGGCTGCTGCCCTGGTGTAAAGTGCGACTTGCCTGCTGTCTGAAGCTGGCTAATGTAGAGAAGAGTAGTTAAAGGGGGCCTACAGGAAAGATGGGGAGGGACTCTCTATCAGGGAGTGTAGCGATAGGACGAGGGGTAACAGTTTTAAAGTGAGAGAGGGAAGATTTAGATTAGATATTAGGAAGAAATTCTTTGCAGAGAGGATGGTGAAACACTGGGAGAGTTTTCCCAGAGAGGTTGTGGATGCCCCCTCCCTGGAGGTGTTCAAGGCCAGGTTGGATGGGGCTTTGAGCAACCTCGTCTAGTGGAAGGTGTCCCTGCCCATGGCAGGGGGCTTGGAACTAGATGATCTTTAAGGTCCCTTCCAACCCACACCATTTGATGATTCTATGATTCTATGAAATGGAGGCCGTAGGGATGATAAAGACGAGGACTTGCTTTGACAGGGGCAGACCTGGTGGGCAGACCCCCATCAATTTTCCCATTTGTAGTCTTGGTTACGTCTTCTGTCTGTTGTAGAAACCGCTCCAAGAAAATGACTGAACCCCAGAGAAAGCTGCAAGAACAGCCCTAAACGCAGATCACTCTTTTTTTTCTCCAGGTGTTCTGATTTGAAAAGGGGAGAAAAGGTGCCTTCCTCACTGGCACCAGCATATGCCTGTTCGTCCCTCAGTCAATGCGGGGCCGAGGGCAAGCAGGAGGATGCTGTGGGACCAGAGGGTCTGCCTCCTAGGACTAAGGTAACCTGGGGAAGTGGCTCAGGGCATCAGAGGGACAGCAGATTTCTTTCTGGGATCTTGGCATTGCTCTCTTCTCCCTCCCACGCTGCCGCTTTCTTCACAGCCGCAAGGCTGCTCCCTCTCAAAGCATCCCACCTCGATCCACCCCATTTGTCCGCCTTTGGCCCTTCTGCCTTTGCAGCCCTCCAGGAGAGGCTTTGGGAGGCCCTTAGCTGTCCCCTCCCACAGCTGCTGGGGTTTCCCCACTGTTCAGGTCCTTTCAGCAGGAAAGGGCAGGACCTTTGCACAGCTCTCTTTGCAGGACATGGCGGTGGGCATGGAGGACTCTCCAGAGGACAGCAGCTCCTCTGCACCAGCCAGCACCAGACAGCTAACCCAGGCAGGTGCATGGGAGGCATCTGCAGGCTGGCCAGGCAGGCTGAGCATCACCTCCTACGTGGGCTCCTGCTTGCATCGCTTCTTCTGCGGCTGCCTGAGGCTGGTGTCCAGAAGGAAAGCTGCGTGCCCGGTCTGCTCTCCACCACTTGCCCCTCTGCACACCGTGCAAGAAGACAGCACCAAAGAGGAGCACGGATGCAGCCCTTCTTCCCGCTGCCAGAGGAACGGTGCCAGGGAGAGGGCCCGGAGCAGATCCCCGCAGTGGGGAAGAGATGTCCGGAGCTGGTTGGTGGACACCACAGACTACGACCACTCAACAGGGACGAGGAGGAGGAGGAGGAGGAGGAGTCCTCCAAGTCGTGATCACGCTCCCAGGGATGCTGCTGCTCCAGGGCCCTCCAACGGCACCTCCCAGTCGGCTCCTGCACCCAGTGCTGCTCAGGAGCAAACCCTGCCAATGCAGAAGCAGAGCAGATCCCTGCGGCAGGGCTACGCTCTCCGCAGCCGGGTTGTGGAGACCACGGACTACCACCGCTCTGCGAGGAGGAAGGGGAGGCGGAGAGCAAGTCCTCCACGTCATGACCGAGCCCCAAGGGATGATGCAGCTGCAGGGCCCTCCAATGCCAGCTCCAAGCGGGCTCCCACACCCAGGGCCGCTCGGGAGCATGCTCAGCTGCGGCCGAGAGAGCGGAGCAGATCCCCACATCGGGGCTCTGACCTCTGCAGCCAGTTTGTGCACAGCACCGAGTGTGACCCCTCAGCAGGGAGAAGGAGGGTTTCAGCACCCCGGAGACGCACATCAGGCAATCACTTGGGGTGCCGAGATGGTGACGGGGGCACATTGTCGACCTGGATGAGGGAGGAGCACGGCATCTGACTGCTGCAGTGCCAGAGAGGAATTGAGGAATCCAGGAATCCAGGAAGCATCAAAACTTCCCCCAGCAGGGACCAAGCTGCACAAAGGGCACCAGCAGCCTACCCTGTCCCTCCTCCCAGTGCTGCCTCTGGCCAGGAAGAGCTCAGAGAGACCTTCCGGAGACTCGGACAGCTCTGCCAGCTGGCCTGCCTGCCCACAGGTCCCTCCAGGAAGAGCTTTAATCCGCGTTCAGCTTTTGGGGTCGCCTTGCAGAAACAACACTCGTTTGGACCCAGCAGGCAGAAAAGCCAAAGCCAGAATTAAAAAGACTCGTTGGCCTTGCCTGTGGAATTTACGGGGTGTTTCTTTCTCCATAGGTTTTGCAGCAATTGGTGGAAATACCCAGTCCGAGAAGTTTACATTGTGGGATTTTGAAAGCAGTGTGTTTGCATGTGCCCATCTTGCAATCTCTTCTTTCTAAAGATGGAGTTCAAGTCACTTGAATGGATGTGGGCTGGATGAGCTGACAGCGAGTGGGACTGCATCAGGCTGAACGGCCAGGCCCTGAGGGTGCTGCTCAGTGGCACCAAGTCTAGTGTGAGGCCAGGAGCTAGCGGTGTCTCCCGGGCGTCAGTACCGGGTCCGATCCTGTTTAACATCTTCCTTAACTAATGGTCTGGGTGATGGGCAGAGGGCACCCTCAGCAAGTTGGCAGATGACACCAGGCTGGGAGGAGAGGTGCTTCAGCCAGGGGGTCGTGCTGCCATCCCGAGGGGCCTGGGCAGGCTGGAGAGATGGGCTGACAGAGACCTCACGCAGTTCAGCAAGGGGAATGCAAAGGGTGCTGTGCGGGTGACGAGCACCGGCACAGGCTGCCCAGGGAGCCTGTGGAGTCTCCATCCTTGGAGATGTTCCACAGCCCTCTGGACATGGTCATGGACAACCAGCTGCAGGTGGCTCTGCTTGAGCAGGGGGCTGGGACCAGGGGACTTCACCCTCCAGGTGACCTCCTGGGCAGCCTCAAGTAGCCTGTGATTCTGTGAAATGGGTGCCTGGAAGAGGATCCAGCCACCACCGCTGTCGCCCTCAGGCAGCCATTGACAGCTCCACCAGGAAGCTGCAGCCCCTGGAGAGGAGCCCAGGCCGGAGCAGGCTCAACAAAGACCAACAAAGAGGAGCACGGATTCAGCCCTTCTTCCCGCTGCAATAGGAACTGTGCTTGGAAAGGGCCCGGAGCAGATCCCCGCAGCGGGGAAGAGATGTCCACAGCTGGTTGGTGGACACCACAGACTATGACCTCCTCAGCAGGGAGGAGGAGGGTTTCAGCACCCCGGAGATGCACATCAGGCTTGCTTGCTTCCCTCCTCCCTTCCTTCTTTCTTTCCCTCCCTCTTCAGGTGCAGAGGATGGCTTCTGCATGATGTGCACGACGGTAGCACACATTGAGGAGGTCCTGTCTTGTTCGGGCAGTGCCATCAAACCTACATCTCTCCTCAATGAGCTTCCACATAAGTCATTTCAGATGGTTTCATCTGGAGATATTCTTGATTTCTGAAGCACCCAGTGTGTCACTGGTTTTGCTGTGTTCGTGTTAAGGTGGAGAGCTTTTTTAGAAAGGTAAGTTTTCCTCCCTTTTTCTCTGAGATCACTGTGAAAACCTTCTTCTTTCTTAGGAATAGGAGAACATTTCCATCCTGGCAGCCAGGAAGACGCGCATGAATTCTTCTGCTATGCTGTGGGTGCCATGCAGAGAGCTTGTTTGAGCAGAAACAGCGAGTAAGCATAAGCACGTGACCGCTGAAATACTCCCTAGCCCTTTTTACGACCGTCAGTGAAAACCTCTGTCCAGGGCTTTCCTAACAAGGAAAATTCTTGCAAGAGCTAACTCTCTGCCTTCCACCTCGTGAGCTCTGATTACCATTTCTTTCCAGCTGGGACACATCTTCTCAGGCTAGCACGCTCATTCATTAGGTCTTTGGAGGATCTCTGAGATCCAGAGGTACTTTTAAAAACTATTCCTGCCCTTAGAATGATCTGTGGCTCTTTCTCTGTTTGTGGTAAACAGCCTCTGGGATGCAGCAGTATGTCCAGTGTGTTGAAAGCAGTATGTCTTGGTCACTGAAAGGGGCAGAGTTAGTCTCCTTCCCAACCTGAGAAGCATTTCTCTTTGCCTTCCAGTAACGTGCTTCAGCTGCAAAGCCATTTCTGACACCTACGAGGCATTCCTTGATATTCCCTTGGATATCAAGGTAAGATGTTTTGAAATTGTGGTGCAAAATGTTTCCAGGCCCCTGCAGGGCACCTCATTTATCTCCAGGAAGCTCCGTGGAATTCAACCTGTGGCTGTTACCACACAAGAGCTTGCTGCTGGATGGGAAGGGAACTGTGCTTGTGTGCTTCTGCTGTGGAAGCTCTGTAAATGGTCTCCCTGTGCTGGGTGTCAGCTGGGCAGAGCAAGGATGGTATCTACAGCCGTGATGACACTGTCATACCCCCCTGCGTTGGACTCCCTCCGTGCGCCTCTGGTTGCTGTGCAGACGGCTTGGATTGCTTTTGCTCTTTTGGACCATGCGTCCCACAGGCAAATCGGGTACCGCCCGGGGTAGCTGTTTATTGGGACAAGGCTGGTACCACACAGGTAGCTCTTTCTTGAGATTTTGAGTTTCCAGGAGCTTAGTGCTCTCCTCTCTCTCTCACCCAGGCAGCCTCATCTGTCACTGCAGCTCTGGAAGACTTTGTCAAACCTGAGCAGCTGAATGGCAAAAAGGGCTATAAATGTAGCAAGTAAGGTTATTGCTAAGGACATCTTCCTAGTAGATACTGGGTTACAGTATTGCATGCCTGGGAGCACTAGTTAAGTGTGGACTTAACTGAGAAAGCCAGTCATGAGGCAGCTTGGGGTTTTTTTTTTTTTTTTTTTTTTTTTTTCCTTCCCTGTACAACTAACCCACAGGAACCATCCGGAACTTGGAAAAGAATGCATTTGTTTCTAAAGCAGGTCATTTTTTTTCCCTTCTGCCTGAATATTTGCAAAGCTGATGAGAATTTTATTCCTGGCCTTGTCTGCGCTGGAGGTGGTCAACCTTCCCAGCTATGAAGCTGCCTACGGAACTACCCTTATGGCCAGAAGGCAAAAAGACATGTCCCTTCTGCAATGGTGAGCCAAAGCAAGGAGGAGCTCTGGACAGTGATTTGGCAACAATCCACAGTTTCATCTCCAAGACTTTTTTGGATACTTGAATCTCTGTCCAGGAGAACTCAGTCCTCGGAGCAGTAGGGGCTCCTGCTGGCTCTCTGAGCAGTGTCATGCCTCGCTCTTGTATTGCAAGGGCTGCAGACTGCTGCTCTCCAAAGGGAGCCACCCGAGACCAAAGCTACCTTCAGGGAGAGCCTATGGACTTAAGGCATCTGAAATGCAGACACGTGCACACGGTAGTTGGGCAAAACAAGCCTTAACTCAGCCCTACATGGATGGGGGGTGGAGTGGAGAGAAGATAGGTGGAACAGTTGGGTCTGTGCTTGTTTTCAAGGTGTGAACAGCTGGCCACCGCGTCCAAGAGGCTCACGGTACATTTTTCCTCCAATGTCCTGACACTGTGCTTGAAGAGATTCGATGCTTTCTCTGGCAGATTAGCCAGGTATGTATACAAGTGCACGGCAACTTTGTCTGCTTGGAAGGAGATCGTTCCCAAAGGAGAATCCTATTTTGGAAGTCCTTAATGTCTGCCCGCGATGGCTATCGGGTGAAGCTGTCTACGAAAAATCAGTGCAATAGCTCTGCCTTGCTCTTTGCCTTACGGTAAGAGGAAAGTTCCAATGTGAAGGTAAGCACTTACTGTGGGCGTAAAGAGCTGGCTTGGCTGAGAACAGTTTTCTGCCACTTCAGGGATGAAGTGGCAACAGCTGTTTTTGATGAAGCCAGAAGATCTATTTCTATACCTCTAGCCTGTGTTTGGTGACAAGGTCTTCTCAGGCTGCTTCCTAATGACTCTCAGGATAACTTTGGAGTCTTCTTGGCCTCTCTTTAGCTTGTGCCACATCCAGAACATATGGACCTTGGCGCACATGTGTCTCAAGTGGCTGGAGAACCTCTCCTCTATTCCTTGCATGCCATCCTGGTACATGTAGGTCCCAGCTGTCAGACAGGACACTACTACTGCTCTGTAAAGGTAAAAGTCAACTTTGGGATTTCTGTTGGTGGATTGTGTCCTTCAGTGGTGTCCTGTCTGTGTTTTTCTTTTAAAACCCCTGCAGTTCATCTGAAGATAGCGTTGCCTTTCTTTGCAGGCCAGCGATGGACGTTGGTACAAGATGAATGATGCCTCTGTGGTTCTCTGTGACATCAAGACGGCCCTCTGCCAGCGTGCATATTTAATCTTCTATGCCAAGTAGGAACAAGTGCAAAAGGGTGTTCAAGCATGCACTCCCTCTCCTGTTACTGATCTTGGGGTTGCTGTTCTCCTCCGGTGGGTTTTGCTTTCTGTCCTAGGAGAGAATGACTCTGTCCAGTTGAGTTCTGTCTGTTCTGCACTTCGCCAGGTCCTTTCCTCTCCCTCCTTGTCTGGCACTAAACTGTGGCGCTTGCGTAAACTGCTGTCTGCTCTCTGAGACTGGCTAGCTGCGAGAAGAGGTGAAACGTTGCTCCGGGAGGATCTCAAGATGAGTTACTGCTCTGAAAGGAACAGATGTGGCTGGAAGACCATGATCTTGTTTCCACCTTCCTTGGCGGGGGGGGGGGGGGGGGGGGGGGACACGGACGGACCGACACCCCAGGGAGCCCCCAGCACCCATGGCCCCAACCCCACAGATTCCCCACCCCCCAATCCATAGGGACCTCCCCCACCCCATAACCCTCTACAGCCCCATAGCCACACCCCCCCCCCCCAGGTAACTTGGGGGGGCCCTCCAGCCAGTCCCCCCAGTGCCAGGCCAGCACCTCCTGGATGGTGCCCACTGAGCTCAGCACCAGCAGGTCTGGCGTGGGAGGGCGGGGCTGGGGGGACACACAAATGGAGAGGGGGAGAAGGTTGGGGAGTCCTGTGGGGTTTTGGGGTCCCCAAGCAGTATTCCTGAGGGGTTTGGGGGGAGTCAAGGTGAGGGGGAGTTTTGGAGTTTATGGTCCAGGCTTGGGGGGAGGCAGGGATCCATAGGGGGTCCTGGGTGTGTGTGTGTGTGTGTGTGTCTAAAGCTTCCAGGAGAGATCTTTAGGGCCTGGAGGGGGAAGGGGTGGTGGGATCCATGGGGTCTGGGGGAATCTGTAGGGGCTGGGTTTGGTGAAAAGAGGGAACTGTAAGGTTGGGGCGGGGGGAGGAATCTACAGGGTCCAGGGGGAAAGAGAGTGATCTGCAGGGTCTGGGGGGATCAGTACAGACATGGGGAGGGATAAATCTATTGAGTCAGGGTCTATAGGGTGCAGGGGGGAAAGGGAGGGACCCAGAGGGTCTGAGAGGGACCTATAGGGTTTGAGAGTGTCTATAGGATACAGGAGAGTAAGGAGGGATCCATAGGGTCCCATGGGATCTACAGGACTGGGAGGGAATGGGGAATTTATAGGGTTCAGGGGGATCTATAGGGCTAGAGGGAACAGAGGGATCTATAGGATCCAGAGGGGCTCTCTAGGGTCTGGGGGGGGGGGGGTATCAGGGAAGGGTATACAGGGGCTGAGGGCAGTCTGTAGGGCCAAGGGTCAGGGAAGGGTACATAGGGTCTGCAGGGTCTATAGGGTCTGGCTGCAGCACCAGGGGGGTGGCAGGCTTGGGGCAGGGCATAGCGAGGCCACGCCCACTGCACTGTCCGGGGTGGGGCTGGAGGGGACCCAGGCGTCCGAGGGGGGGACACCCAGGGCAGGTCCCCTGAGCTCCCCCCCCCCGCCTCCACATGGCCCTGGTCGATCTCTTCATCAGAGGCACCGAGACCACGGCTGCCGCCCGGCCCTGGGCTGTCGCCCCCTGACCCGCCCTACCTCCCCCCTCCCTGACCTCACAGCCCCCCCAGCGTGACGTCACGCCCCAGACCCCCCCAAACCTGGCTCGGATTCACACCTCCCACCGCACCGCCCTCCTGCTGACGGTGCGGCCGACCACCCGCCCACCTTCGGACCAACAGGCGCCCGCCCGGCCGCTCTGCGCCCCCGGAGGCCGCGTCTCGATGGTGCCGCGGCGGCAGGGACAGGGGGTGGGAGGGGGGAGAGAAGCCGCAGGGCTCGTTAGCATAAATTTGCATTGTCCCTCCCCCAGCCACAGGGCACCACAGGGGACCCGGGCGTCCGGGCGCGCAGCTCACCCTTCATTGGCCGGGGGAGGGGGGACCAGGGTTCCACCCCAGTTGCTCCCAGTATGACCCTAGTTGCCAGCACTGTAGTTCCAGTCGCTCCCAGTATGATCCCAGCTGCACACAGCATGGACCCAATTACTCCCTCCATGATCCCAGGTGCACCCCAGCATAGTCCCAGTCACTCCCAGTTGCCCCCAGTATGGTCCCACTTACCCTCATAATTCCAGCTGCTCCCAGTATATCCCAGTTGCCCCCAGCATGCACCTAGTCACTCCCAGTATGATTCCAGTTGCTGTCAGTATATCTCAAATGCCCCCAACATGATCCCAGTTCCTCCCAGCATGGTCCCAGTCACTCCCAGTTGCTCCCAGCGTGATTCCAGTTGCTCCTAGTTACTTCCAGTCACCCCCAGTGTGGTCCCAGTTGCTCCCTGTATGATCCCAGTCTTGCCCAGCATGATCCCAGTTGCTCCCTGTATGATCCCAGTCTTGCCCAGCACGATCCCAGTTGCTCCCAGTTGCCCTCCGTGTGATCTCAGTTACTCACAGTATGATCCCAGTTGCTGCCACTGTGCTCCTAGACGCTCCCAATATGATCCCAGTTGCCCTCAGTGTGGTCCCACTTGCTCCCAGTATGATCCCAGTCGCCTGCAGCGTGGTACCAGTTGGTCCCAGTTCGAGCCAGTGTGATCCCAGTCGCTCCCAGTTGCCCCCAGCACGGTCCCAGTTGCCCTCAGCATGGTCCCAGTCGCCGCCAGCGTGCTCCCAGTCACTCCCAGTATGATCCCAGTTGCCCTCAGTGTGGTCCCACCTGCTCCCAGTATGATCCCAGTTGCCCTCAGCATGATTCCAGTAGCTCCCCGTTGCCCCAGCATTGTCCCAGTTACAGCCCAACATAATCCCAGTTGCCCCCTAACGTTGTCCCAGCATGGTCCCATTTGCCACCAGCATGCTCCTAGTCACTCCCAGTATGATCCCAGTTGCTCCCTTTCTGCTCCCAGTTACTCCTCGTCACTTCCAGTCATCCTCACTGTGGTCCCACTTGCTCCCAGTATGATCCCAGTTGCCCGCAGGGTGGCTGCAGTGGTTCCCAGTATGGTCCCAGTTGCTCCTAGTCACTCCCAATATAAACCCAGTTGCTCCCAGTTGCCCCCAGCATGGGCCCAATTCCTCCCACAGTGATCGCAGTTACACCCCAGCATAGTCCCAGTTACTCCCAGTTCCCCCAGTATGATCACAGTTACCTTCAACATAGTTCCAGTTGCTCCCAGTATATCCCAGTGTCCCCCAGCATGCTGAGTCACTCCCAGTATGATCCAAGTTGCCCTCAACGTAGTTCCAGTTACACCTAGTATATCCCAATTGGACCCAATGTGCTCCTAGACACTCCCACTTGCCCCAACATGATCCCAGTTCCTCCCAGTGTGGTTCCAGTCACTCCCAGTTGCTCCCAGCATGAACCCAGTTGCTCCCAGCTGCTCCTAGTCACTTCCAGTCACCCCCAGTATGATCCCAGTTGCCCCTAGCATGATCCCAGTAGCTCCCAGTTGTCCCACTATGGTCCCAGTTGCACCCTAACATAGTCCCAGTCATTTCCAGTGTGGCCCCAGTTGCCCCAGCATGGTCACAGTTGCCCCCAGGGTGGTCCCAGTCGTACCCAGTATGATCCCAGATGTTTCCAGAGTGGCCCTCAAAAGTAAGAGGAGGGAACAGGGGGTAGGGAGACCCCTAAAAATTTTTTTTGGGGGGGACCTACCCATCTGCACCAGGGAGGTGATGCCAACCAGCCGGGCTGTGCTCCTCTTGCATATACGGGAGTGCCACCACCAATGCTGCCACAGACCCCCCTCCAAAACCCCACAGAGGGGTCTCACCTGCTGCCCCCTCGCCAGCCAGGGGAGAGCTGTGGGGAGAGAAAATGGGGGGTCAGTGGGGGCGGGGAGGAGATGGGGGACTGAACGAGGAGGGTGGGGGGAACGGGGGGATCACCCGAGTGCAGTGCATCTCCCCGTTCTCCCACCGCAGCGCCTCCAGCACCCTGCTGGAGCGGGGCTGTGATGCGGGGCAGACCCTCTGAAGATGGCGGCCAGAAGATGTGGTGGGGGGACAGACACTCCCAAGATGGCGGCCGGGAGAAGGCATGGAAGGGACAGACACTCCCAAGATGGCGGCCGGGAGAAGGCATGGAAGGGACAGACACTCCCAAGATGGCGGCCGGAATGGTGGAGGGACAGACACTCCCAAGATGGCGGCCGGAATGGTGGAGGGACAGACACTCCCAAGATGGCGGCCGGAATGGTGGAGGGACAGACACTCCCAAGATGGCGGCCGGGTGAAGGTGTGGGGGACAGACATTCCCAAAATGGCGGCCGGCAGAGGGTCTGGGGGTCACACACTCCCACGATGGCGGCCGGGAGAGGGTGCAGGGGACAGACATTCCCAAGATGGCGGCCGGGATGGTGGACCCCTCCCAAGACGGCAGCCCTTAAGGGAGAAGGGTGTCACCTGTTGCAGGTATCCAGCACCTCCAGCACCCTGCTGGAGCAGGGCTGTGATGTGGGGCAGAGCTTCCCAAGATGGTGGCGGGGAGAGGGTGTGGGGGGGCAGACCCTTCCAAGGTGGCGTCCAGGAAGGTGGACTCCTCTCAAGATGGCGGCCCTGAGGGAGGACAGCGTCACCTATTGCCGGGGTCCAGGACATGGCGGCCCGCTTCCTTGTGAGAGGCCAGCAGCAGGTTGGACTGCGCCCGCTGGAAACGCCAGACCTGTGGGGCAGAGGCTGTGGGGCTGGCCCCATGGCTGGTGTGGGGTGGGCTGCCCTCCATCCTCCTCCTCCTCCTCGCCTGGGACTTGTGGGTCGAGTGCTTGAGGGCGATGTCGGCCAGGCTCTTGAAGAAGAGCTTCTCCTACAGACACACCTGTGGGGAGGGGAGGAGATGGCCACCAGTGATGGAGGAGGAGGAAGGTTCACAATGGTGGCCAGGGATGAAGGAGGAGAAGGGGTCAAAATGGCAGCCAGGACGGGGCAGCAACTCACCTTGTCGGTGATGGGGAGGTAGCAGCAGCTGGCGGCGCAGACAGGGCACGGACCTGCGTGAGAAACCAGACTCGAGCACCCCTCCAAAATGGCGGTTATGAGGGAAAAAGTTTGGCAAGATGGGAGGGGGAACCCTTTGGTGAGGTGGACGGGGGGCGGGAATCCCTCCCTTCCGCCATGTTATGGATATAAGGTGAGGGGGCATCCCTCCCTTCCGCCATTTTAGGAGGTTAAGGTCAGGGGGCTCCTTCCCTTCTGCCATTTTAGGGGTTCAAGATGAGGGGGGTGCCCCTCCATTTTGTAGGGGTGAAGGGGCTCCTACCTGCGCCCCTGCACACCGCACGGAGGACGTGGCCGCACCTGGCGACGGCAAAGCGGGCTCCCTCTTGGCATAAGCAGCGCTTGTACTGGAACCAGTCCATGCTGGGGGGGTCAGCCGCCTGCTAGGGTGTCCGTGTCCCCGTCCCCCCCTTCCGTACCACGACCTGCCGGCTGTGGCAGCGCCAGGACCCCTTCACCCCTCAGTCTGTGAGGAAACGGAAGGGCAACGGCCGTTAAAAAGGGCGGGAAGCCTGAGGAAAGGAAAGGACCGTTACAAAGGGCGGGAAGATTGAGGGGGCGGGGTGACCGCGGAAGGGGGCAGGGCCACGGTCGACAGGGGCGGAGCCATGGTGTGAATGGGTGGGAGGCTGAGGGGGCGTGGCAACCGCAGAAGGGGGCAGGAGGTGGGCGGATCCAGAGCAGAAAGGGGCGGGGGGCGTGGCCGGGCGGTGGGGCGGGGCCCCCTCGGGGCTGCTGGGGGGGAACGGCGAGTCCCGGGGGGGGGCTGCCTGGCCAGCGTGTGCTGGGGGGGTGATGCGCCCCAAAACACCCGCCAGTGTCTGACCCCAAAGCCCCAGGCACCCCAAAATACCCAGGGACGCCCCAAACCCCATAGGAACCCCCCCAAATCCCTCCCTCCAACTCCTCAGGACCCCCCGAAATCTCTAGAGGACCCCAAAACCTCCTGGTTTCACCCCAAACCCTCATGCCCCCCCCCAACCCCCAGGAGACCTCCCCAAAACCACCCCCCTGAAATAGGAGACCCCCCAAGTTCCCTATGCCCCCCCAAACCTTGCCCCCCCAGCCCATCAATAGCCCCCCCAAACCCCTTTTGGGGGGGTCACCCCCTATTTTGTGGTCCCCCCCGTTTTGGGGTGCCCCCCCTTGATGGCAGTACCCAGCTCCTCGCTAGTGCTGTTGAGGGGGTCTCCCTGTGGGGGGGGGGGACAACCCCCGATTCCTCTGGGGTCCCATCCATGTGCTGGGCCTGGGGAGGTTTGGGGGGATCCTGAGGGGTCGGGGGGCCCTTGGGGGAGCTTGGGTGTCCCATCAGGGGATTTGGGGGGCCCTGCGGCTTTTGGGGGTCCCACCAAAGGGTTTTGGGGTGGTTCTTGGGGGCTTTGAGGATCCCATCAAGAGCTTTTGGGGGTCTGGGGGGATTTTGGGTCCCACCAAGAAGTTTTTGGGGTCCTGGAAGGGCTTGGGGGTCCCACTGGGGGAGTTTGGGGTCCCCACAGGGGCTTTGGGGGCCTGCGGGGAATTTTGGGGTTCTGCCGGGGGCTTTTGGGGTCCTGGAGAGCTCTTGGGGTCTCACCATAGTGTTTTGGCAGTCCTGGGTGGGTTTTGGGGTCCCCCCCGGTTTTGGGGTGCTGACCAGGGTGCGGTGGACGCGGCGCAGCTCCTGCAGCAGCTCCTTCACCACTGTGTTGGTCAGGAAGGTCACCACCGCCAGCATCACCTCCCTTCCTGCCCAGCGGCACCAGTGCGCCCAGTATGGACCAGTATGGACCAGTCTTCTCCCAGCCTCCCCTCCACTCCATCCCAGTGCCCCCAGTCCCATCCCAGTGCCTCCCAGTCCGTCCTAGTGCTCCCCAGTGACCCCTGTTCCCTCCCAGTCCCACCCCAGTGCCCTCCCAATCATTCTCCAAGCCCCTTCCAGTGCCCTCCAAGTGCCCTCCCAGTCCTCCCAATCACCCTCCCAGTCCCTCCCAGTGCCCCCCAGTCCCTGCACTCACCGCGGCTGGTGGTGGATGCGCTGCCCCACCTGCTCCAGCAGCCGCCCCCAGGCCAGCCTGGGGGGGTAGGAGGCACTGGGCGGCTGCCCCCTGCACCCCCCCACCCCCCAAGCATCCCCCTTCCAATTGCCCCCCCCAGCCCCCCAACTGCCAGGGGTCACGGGGGTCATGGGGGTGATGGGGGTCAGAGGGTGATGGAGTGGGGGGCTGAGGAGGGGTCACGGCGGTCTAGGGGTGCCAAAGGGGTGGAGGGGTCAGGGGGCGGCAGGGGTTGGGGGTCACGGTGGGTCCCAGGGGTCGGGGGGTGTCACGACCCGGGCTGCAGAGACCAGGGAGTCGCGCCGAGTTCGGAATTCCCGCGGGCTGGATCCGGGTGAAGCCGACGGCCGAGGGTCGGCGAAACACTTTCTTCCCGGCAGCAGCAGCCCGAGCTCGGGAGGCGGAACCGTCGGCGGCGGGGTTTCCTCCCGAAAGGAGTCGGCAGGACCCGCGTCACTCGAGGTCACCGTGTCCCCCGATTGCGGGGAGGAAAGAAGGCGAGGGTCACCGGGTTCCGTGTGCCGCGCGGCCGGTTGGTGCTTCCGGAGCCTTCGGGAAGCGGGTGGCTGGGCGCGGGGGGGTCCCTCTGGGGAGCCGCTTCTCCCTCCCTGCGGGCGCCAGCTTTCTCGGATCTCCGGCCACACTGGGAGCAATTGGGCCCAAGCTGGGAACAGCTGGGATGACCTTGGGAGTGACTAGGAGTGACTAGGAACAACTGGGAGCAGGCTGGGAGGAACTGGGATCGTACTGGGAGAAACTGGGAGTGACTAGAACCACACTGGGAGGAACTGGGATCATGATAGGAGCAACTGGGGGCAACTGGAATGAAGTTGGGAGTGACATTGGGAGTGACTAGGAGCAACTGGGAGCAGGCTGGGAGCAACTGGGTTCATGCTGGGAGCAACTGGGAGTGACTGGAACCACACTGGGAGGAACTGGGATCATGTTGGGGGCAACTGGGCAATTGGAATGAAGTTGGCAGTGAACGGAAGTGAGTAGGAGCAACTGGGAGCAGACTGGGAGGAACTGGGATCATGCTGGGAGCAACTGGGGGGAACTGGAATGATGTTGGGATTAACTAGGATCAACTGGGATCATGCTGGGAGCAACTGGGAGTGACTGGAATCACACTGGGAGGAACTGGGATCATGTTGGGGGCAATTGGGGGCAGCTGGAATGACTTTAGGAGTGACATTGGGAGTGACTAAGAGCAAATGGGAAGATGCTGGGAGCAACTGGGATCATGCTGGGAGGAACTGGGAGTGACTGGAACCACACTGGGAAGAAACTGGGATCATGTTGGGGGTGACTGGGAGCAACTGAAATGATGTTGGGAGTGACTAGGAGCAACTGGGATCATGCTGGGAGCAACTTGGAGTGACTGGAATGACACTGGGAGGAACTGGGGTCATGTTGGGGGCAACTGGGGGCAACTGGAATGAAGTTGGGAGTGACTCGAAGCGACTAGGAACAACTGGGAGCAGGCTGGGATCGACTGGAATCATGCTGGGAGCAACTGGGAGGGACTGGAACCACACTGGGAGGAACTGGGATCATGTTGGGGGCAACTCGGGGCAACTGGAATGACGTTGGCAGTGACTAGGAGCAAATAGGAGCATGCTGGGAGGAACTGGGATAAAGTTGGTTGCAACTGGGATGATGTTCGGAGTAACTAAAATTAACTGGGATCATGTAGGGAGCAACTGGGAGTGACTGGAACCACACTGAGATGACCTAGGAAGATGTTGGGAGCAACTGGGATGATCTTGGAAGTAATTAAGATTAACTGGGATCATGCTGGGAGCTACTGGGAGTGACTGAAACCACAGTGGTAGGAACTGGGATCATTTTGGGGGCAACTGGGATGATGTTGGGAGTAATTAAGATTAACTGGGATCATGCTGGGAGCAAGTGGGAGTGACTGGAACCACACTGGGAGGAACTGGGATCATGTTGGGGGCAACTGGGGGCAACTGGAATGTCGTTGGGAATGACATTGGGTGTGAATAGGAGTAACTGGGAATACGCTGGGAGGAACTGGGATCATTCTGGGATCAAGTGGGATGATGTTGGGAGTGACTAGGATCAACTGGGATCATGCTGGGAGTAACTGTGTGTGACTGAAACCACACTGGGAGGAGCTGGGATCATGTTGGGGGCAACTGGGGGCAATTGGAATGAAGTTGAGAGTGACTCGAAGTGACTAGGAGCAACTGGGAACATGCTGGGAGGAACAACTGGGATCATGCTGGGAGCAACTGGGAGGGACTGGAACCACACTGGGAGGAGCTGGGATCATGTTGGGGGCAACTGGGAATGTCTAGGAGCACACTGGAGGCATCGGGGATATACTGGGAGCAAGTGGGACTACGCTGAGGGAAACTAGGGTCATACTGGGAGTGACTGGAATCATACTGGGTGTGACAAGGAGTGAGTCAGAGCATTCTGGAGGTAACTGGGATCATATGGGAGTGACCAGAATCATACTGGGAGTGACTCGGAGTGACTAGAAGCATGCTGGGGAAACTGGGATCATAATGGGAGTGACTGGAATCATACTGGGGGTGATTGGGAGTGACTTTGAGCATGCTGGGGAAACTGGGATCATAGTGGGAGCCACTGGAATCAAACTGGGAGTGGCTCAGACCATGCTGGGGCAACAGGTACCATGCTGGGGGCAACTGGGATCATACTGGGAGCAACTGGGATCATACTGGGTTCATACTGGGAGGAAATGGCTGCAGCCCTGGCCCCCCCCACCCCGGGTCAATAAACGCTGAGCTGCTTGTATGGGCGCCTCAGATGATATTGGGAGTGACTAGGATCAACTGAGATCATGCTGGGAGCAACTCGGAGTGACTGGAATGACACTGGGAGGAACTGGGGTCATGTTGGGGGCAACTGGGGGCAACTGGAATGAAGTTGGGAGTGACTCGAAGCGACTAGGAGCAACTGGGAACAGGCTGGGATCAACTGGAATCGTGCTGGGAGCAACTGAGAGGGACTGGAACCGCACTGGGAGGAACTGGGATCATGTTGGGAGCAACAGGAGGCAACAGGAATGGTGTTGGGAGTGACATTGGGAGTGACAAGAAGCAACTGGGAACATGCTGGGAGCAACTGGGATCATGCTGGGAGCAAGTGGGAGTGACTGGAACCACACTGGGAGGAACTGGGATCATTTTGGGGGCAACTGGGGGCAACTGGAATGACGTTGGCAGTGACTAGGAGCAACCATGATCATGTTGGGAAGAACTGGGATCGTGTTGGGGGCAACTTGGGGCAACTGGAATGACGTTGGCAGTGACTAGGAGCAACTGGGAGCATACTGCGAGGAACTGGGATCATGTTGGGGGCAACTGGGGGCAACTGGAATGACGTTAGGAGTGACTAGGAGCAACTGGGAGCAGACAGGGAGGAACTGGGATCATGCTGGGAGACACTGGGAGTAAATGGAACCGCACTGGGAGGAACTGGGATCATGACAGGGGCTACTGGGGGCAACTGGAATGACGTTGGGAGTGAATAGGAGCAACCAGGAGCATGCTGGGAGGAACAGGGATCCTGCTGGGAGCAACTGGGAGTAAGTGGAACCACACAAGGAGGAACTGGGAGCTTGTTGTGGGCAACTGGGATAGTGTTGGGAGTGACTAAGATCAACAGGGATCATGCTGGGAGCAACTGGGAGTGAGAGGAACCACAATGGGAGGAACTGGCATCATGATGGGGGCAACTGGGGGCAACTGGAATGACGTTAGGAGTGACTAGGAGCAACTGGGAGCAGACTGGGAGGAACTGGGATCATGGTGGGAGCAATTGGGAGTGACTGGAATCACACCGGGAGGAGCTGGGATCATGTTGGGGGCAACTGGGAGTGTGTAGGAGCACAGTGGGGGCAACGGGGATATACTGGGAGCAACTGGGACTACTCTGAGGGAAACGAGGGAAACTAAGATCGTACTGGGAGTGACTGGAATCATACTGGGAGTGCCAGGGAGTGAGTCAGAGCCTTCTGGGGGCAACTGGGATCATATGGGGAGTTACCAGAATAATACTGGGACTGACTCGGAGTGACTAGGAGCATGCTGGGGAAACGGGGATCACAGTGGGAGCCACTGGAATCAAACTGGGAGTGACTCAGACCATGCTGGGGGCAACAGGTACCATGCTGGGG
The DNA here is from genome assembly GCF_964188355.1 of Buteo buteo. Classification (NCBI taxonomy): domain Eukaryota; kingdom Metazoa; phylum Chordata; class Aves; order Accipitriformes; family Accipitridae; genus Buteo; species Buteo buteo. The sequence continues at coordinate 729,077 of NC_134203.1, forward strand.
GCAACTGGGATCATACTGGGTTCATACTGGGAGGAAATGGCAGCAGCCCTGGCCCCCCGCCCCCCATCCCCGGTCAATAAACGCGGAGCTGCTTGTCCGGACGCCTGGGTCCCCCAGGGTGCCCTGCGGCTGGGGGAGGAGCGATGCAAATTCATGCTAATAACACCCCGCGGCTTCTCCCCCCCTCCCGCCCCCGCTCTGCACCTCCAGGGCACCATCGAGACGCGGCCTCCGGCGGCGCAGAGCGGCCGCGCGGGCGCCTATTGGTCGGACGGTGGGTGGGCGGGCGGGCGAGCGAGCAGAAATGACGTCAGTACAGGGCCGACGCGGCGGGAGGTTTGAATCCGGGCGGCGGCGGCCGCAGCTTGTGGGGGGGTTCGGGTGTGGCGTCACGTTGGGGGGCCTGATGCCCTAGCGGGGCTGTGAGGTCAGGAAGGGGGAGCCGGGGGGGGTGTGTGTGACGGAGGGTGGGACCCGAACTTTTGGGTTTCCCCCCCCGTGACCCCCCCGAACACCCGGGTTCCTTCCCCCTCCCCGCAGTGGGCGTGGCCTCGCCATGCCCCGCCCCTAGCCCCCCGCCCCCCCCAGCCCTCGCCCCGACGGACCCCGCGGCCCCACAGGGCGTGGGGGGAGAACCCCACCCTATGGATCCCTGCCGCCCCCCCGGATGCTATAGACCCCTGACCCAATAGAACCCGACCCTATAGATTTCTCCCTCCCCTTGTCCGTACCGATCCCCCAGACCCTATAGATCCCTCCCTTCCCTCCCTCCAGCTCTACAGATCCCCCCAGACCCTATAGATCACTACCTTTCCCCCCTTGAACACTGTAGATTCTGCCCCCCCATCCTGGAAGCTACACACACACACACACGACCCTATGGATCCCTGCCTCTCTCTAAGCCTGGACCATCTAGATCCCCTGGACTGCCTGGATCCCTCTGTTATTCCCTGCCCTGGGCCATATAGATCCCTCTGGACCCTATAGATCCCCCTGTCACAGGAGGACCCAGTCATCTGGACATGCAGGCAGCCCCAGGTGTCCAGGTAGTGGACCAGGGTGTCCAGGGGTAGATGCCCCCCCGACCCAGATGCCCTGTAACTCCCCTCAGCCCCATATAAACCCCATAGTTCCTCTCCCCCCGGGTCATATAGACCTTATAGGCCACTCTTTCCATCCCTATAGGCCCTCCCCACAGTTCTATAGACTCCCCCAGCCCCATATGGACCATATAACCCCCCTGGGGCCATATAGACCCTAAAACACCCCCCCCACACCCCCATATAGATCATCCCAGCCCCATAAAACCCCCACAACCGCCCCTCCAAACCCCATACAGCCCCCCCAACCCCATATAGAACACCCATCTCCTTAGAGACCCTCTACCCTCAGCCCCTCCCACACCTTTGTCAGGATTTAACCCCAGCCGGCAACTCAGCACCACGCAGCCGCTCGCTCGCTTCCCCCCCACACAGTGGGATGGGGGAGAGAATTGGGGGAAAAAAAGTCAAACTTGTGGGTTGAGATAAGAACAGTTTAACAGGACAGAAAGAAAGAAACTAATAATGATAGTAATAACAATACTAAAATGAAAATAGTAATAATAAAAGGATTGGAATATACAAGTGATGCACAATGCAATTGCTCACCACCCACCAACCGATGCCCAGTTGGTCCCCGAGCGGTGATTCCCCCCCACAACCACTCCCTGCAGTTTACATACTAGGCATGACATCATAGGGTATGGAATACCCCGTTGGCCAGTTTGCGTCAGCTGCCCTGACTGTGTCCCTTCCCAACTCCTTGTGCCCCTCCAGCACAACACTAGCTGAGGTTGCATGAAAAGAGCTGCTTATAGAAAATACCGTTGTCCTGAAGATGTTCTGGGGAGCCCTTACACCGCTATTACATGGTGTTTGTGTGTGTGTTAACCTACTTGACAAGAGCGTTCTTGGGCACTCAAAACCTTAGGCTCTGTTTGTACCTTACAGAAAGACTGGCGTAACCAATCCAGTTGTCTTCCAAGTGGACCGCAGGCATAAGTAGACAACATTACACGATCCAGTATTTTTAAGGTGATTTTTAAGCTCCAGCCTATTTGAAGAAGACTTCCACTGTACATTTAATCGAGAAAGATGCATGCAAGTATCCTTATTTACATTTTGCAGCATTAAAGGGACACACAACTGAAGAGTCAGGGAAGTTGCTTTTGCTTGCTGAAATGCAGCTTCCCACACAGAAGCATTAAAAGCAAGCAAGCTTTTAATAATCCCTCAGCAAGACAAAAGATTCTTGTCACTACAAATTTGACCATCATGTGCTGGAGGCAGTCCACACTGCACGTTTCCCCCTCTACTAACTTCTTCATATTAAGTGATTTAACTACAGGAAGCACGACCTGCATTTTTTTTCCAGTTGACTGTGTCCTTGTAACATTCAAATTGTAATATCAACCTTATGCAGAACTAGATCTTTCAAATTATTGAAGCCAGCTGTTTTTTCAAAGTAGTATTTGTTCCAATGTTTTTATTTCACACTAGTCCAGATCCAAGCAGGGTCTAAGGGAGAGGCTGTAAAGGATGTGGACCTTCAAGCACCTAGCATTCAGATCAACCACTCATGGTTTTGTTTTTATATGCGGTCATTCCCAAAAGCATGCAGCTACTTTCAACATTCTCTTAAATGGATGTTTCATGGATACCGTTTTTTCCTCCACAGTAACGTAATCCAGATCAACATCTATGAGCCCAGGCGTCCAGGGGAGGACCCAGGCGTCCGGGGATGCAGGCAGCAGGAGGACCCATTCATCTGGACGTGCAGGCAGCCCCAGGTGTCCGGGTAGTGGACCAGGGTGTCCAGGGGTGCAGGCAGCCCCAGATGTCTCAGCACAGAGGCAGCAGGCAGCCCCAGGCAGCCCCTTCCCGCAGTCCTGTGGACTCCTCAGCCCCATATAGACCATATACTACCCCCTCTGGCGCCATATACACCCTAAAACACCCATATAGATCATCCCAGCCCCATATAGACCATATACTACCCCCTCCGGCACCATATAGACCCTAAAACACCTATACATATCATCCCAGCCCCATATAGACCATATACTACCCCCTCCGGTGCCATATAGACCCTAAAATACCCCCCCCCCACCTATGTATATCATCCCAGCCCCATAATACCCCCACGACCGCCCCTCCAAACCCCATACAGCCTCCCCAACCCCATAGAGAACACCCATCTCTAGAAGAGAATTGGGGGAAAAAAAGTCAAACTCATGGGTTGAGACAGGAACAGTTTAATAGGACAGAAAGGAAGAGACTAATAATGACAGTAACAACAATACTAAAATGACGATAATAATAATAATAAAAGGATTGGAATATACAAGTGATGCATGCTTGGGTCCCCTCCCAGACTCCTGGGTCCCCTACCAGCTCCCCGAAGAGGAGGCGACCGATGGTGCTGCAGGTGTAGAAGGGGAAAACCTCAAAGGGGCCCAGGGGGGCCTCTGAGAGACTGAAAGAGTTAATGTCTCAAACACTGCGGGGGGGCAAGTTCTGCTCAACTGAGACTCCCCACAAGAAGGAACCCCAGGGCAAAAGCAGCGGATCAGCACCCATCAGCAACAGGAGGGGGGTGCCGGAGGGTGCACAGCTCCCTGTTCGGATGTGCTGCTCCGGTACACTGAGCAGCACAGCTCACCCTGCATGGCCAAAGACCGCGTCTGCAGGGAGGGGGAGGTTATTCCCCAAAGGACCCCCAAGCCCAAAAGCTCACAGACTGATCAGGACACCTAATGAGTTCGAGTGCCCGCCCGAAGGAGGGCCAAGGATGAGCACACAAACTGAAGCCCCACGTCGTGCGCAAGCCCACCGGGACTGGAGCCCTCGGCTGACTGGCCCAACGCTGGACCCAGGACCGGTGAAATCTTTCTCTCTCTGTCTTGTTCTCTCTTTCCTTTTGCTTTCCCACAATCCCTACGCCTCATCCCTTTAGGCATGACCTACGCTGACCAAGTCTGGGACTAGGAGTGGATTCAGCCGCCCCCAGGCTCCTCTCGGAGAAGGAGCCTAGAAAGCAAGGGGGTCTGCTCTGAACCTCCTGACCCAACGGGAGGGATCTCCTTCTGCCCTGAAGTGATGGACATGGTCACCACAGGTGACACGGGGCCCCGAGGTAGCTCCGCGCCAACTCCTGTTGTGAGAAAGCCCACCGCCTCCTCTTATACCTCCCAAGTTCAGTTTCACCTTAATTTAGCCTGAGGGAATGCCGAATTCAACAGGACTCCCTGGGCTGTCCAGCCCAGGTCGTGACAGGGACCCGCCGTGGGAACACAGCTCCTGCGGGGGGGTGGGGGGGGTGTCAGAAGGGGGTTTTGGGGGCACAGGGGGGTATTGGGAGACGCCAAGGGAGTACTGGGGTACCTTAAGGGGGCTTGGGGTGTCCTAAGGGGATACAGGGGGTCCAAGGGGGTATTGGGGGGCCCTAAGTGAGGCTTGGGGGGGGATGGTCCCAGGCAGGTTCAGGGGGTCTCCAAGGGAGTTTTGGGGTGTCCCAGGGGAATAGAGGGGATCCCTAAGGGGTCCAGGCTCCCCCCCATGTGAGAGCATAGTTTTGGGGGGAGTGTTGGTGTCTCCAGGGGGGTACTGGGGGGCCCTAAGCAGGGGTTTGGGGACCCTGAAGGGGTTTTGGGGTGGCCCAGAGTAATATAGGGGACGTTAAGAGGGTATTGAGGTGTCCCAGGGGCTTTTGTATAAGGGGCTTTTAAGGGGGGTTTGGTGTCCCCATGGGTGGCATTGGGGGTCCTAAGAGGGTTTTAGGGAGCCTAAGGGGGTTTGGGGTCCCTAGGAGGGTATGAGGGTCCCAAGATGGTATTGGGGTGCCTAGAGAGGATATTGGGATGTGCTAGGGTGGGGCACTAAGGGAGCTTTGGGGGTCCCTAAGGGGATATTGGGGATATTGGGGGACTCCAAGGGAATGCTGGGGGGTCCTGAGGGGATATTGGGGTTCCTTAAGAGGGTTTTGGGGCACCCGAGGGGGATGGGAGGGGCTCTAAGGGTGATTTCGGGGTCCCTAAGGGGATGGGGGGGTCGGGGTCCCAGGGCAGGTTTAGGGGTGCCTGGGGGGCATCAGGGTCCTGGGCTCCCCAAGGGGTAAGTTGTGGTTTGTGGGAGCGGTTCCAGGGGCAGGTTTGGGGGTTCGGGTGGGGGGTGTCAGTTTTGGGGTGCCCCCCCAGGCACACGCACAGGATGGCCATGCCGGCAGGTGAGGCGGCGGAGGTGCAGCGCCCCGCAGGCCCCTGCCCTCCCCACCCTTTACCAGCGGCAGCAGCGCGACTGCCATTCCTGGGGGGGGGCAACATGGGGTGCACCCCGGAGGAGTGCCTATATTAGAGGGGGGACCCAGAAAGCCACACCCTTGAAGCCACGCCCCCTAGCCACACCCTCCATCACCCCCTCAGTATCCCCATCCCCCCCAAACTGCACCCCCAAGGGAAGGGTGCCCCAACCCCCACCCTGCACCCATGGGACCCTCCTAGAGCCCTCTCAGCACCCGTGGGAGCCCCCCCTGCGCCCTGGGGACCCCCCTCCAGCTCCCATGGGACCCGCTCAGCACCCATGGCACCACCCCAGGCCCCCTTCCTGGCACGTATGGTCCCCCCCAGCACCCATAGGACCCCCTGATGTCCCCCCAGCACCCATGGCCCCCCTGCCAGACCCACCCCAGCAGCAGCAGCAGCAAACCCCCATTTATTGGGGTGCCTGCAGTGGGTGGGGGTGTCCCTCAGACCACCCCCACCTCCAGCCCCTGCCGGCACCGGGCCAGCTGCAGGTCCTCGGGGTTGAGGGTGACGCGGCGGGCGTGCAGGGAGCAGAGGTGGGCATCCTCCAGCACCCATGGGACCCCCCCCGATGACCCCCAGCACCCATGGGACCCCCCCCGCAGCACCCACGTCCTGCAGGGCCACCAGTGCCATGCGCTGCCACCAAGAGCCCACCCCCCCGAGAGAAGAGCAAGCTGATCTCCCACACCTGGGGACACTGGGGGGGGACACCATGGGGACAGCATGGGCACGAGGACACCCCGGGGACACCCTACCCCAGGGCAAGGGACACCCTGGGGCATGGGGACATGGGGGACTCCACCCTGGGGACGGGGAGATGGGGGACACCACTCTGGGGACGGGGACATGGGGGACACCACCCTGGAGATGGGGACATGGGGGACACCACGCTGGGGACACCACCCTGGGGATGGGGAGATGGGGATGGGGGACACCACCCGGGGGACACCACCCTGGGGACGGGGACATGGGGACACTGCCAACCTGGGGACACCACCCTGGGGATGGGGAGATGGGGGACACCACCCTGGAGATGGGGAGATGGGGGACACCACCCTGGGGATGGGGACATGGGGGACACCCCGGGGGGCACCATGGGGACACCCTACCCCAGGGCAAGGGACACCACCCTGGGGATGGGGACATGGGGGACACCACCCTGGGGATGGGGGACACCAACCTGGGGACACCACCCTGGGGACGGGGACATGGGGGACACCACCCTGGGGACGGGGAGATGGGGGACAGCACCCTGGGGACAGCACCCTGGGGATGGGGACATGGGGGACAGCACCCTGGGGATGGGGGACACCACCCGGAGGACACCACCCTGGGGACAGCACCCTGGGGACGGGGACATGGGGACACTGCCAACCTGGGGACAGCACCCCGGGGACAGGGACAGGGGGACAGGCCCACCCTGGAGATGGGGACACGGGGGACACCTTGCCCTGCGGACAATGCCGGCGTGGGGACGCTGTGGCTGTGGGGACATGGGGACAGTGCCACCATGGCGGGAGGGGCACAGGGGACACCACGTCCTGGGGGACACCGTCGGGGGGCAGGAGGGGACCCAAGGACATTTGGGGGGGACAAGGACACCGTGTCATGGCGGGAGGGGAGGGGACCTGCGTCATGGCGGGGAATGAGGACACTGGGGGCTGTGACGGTGCTGGGGACATGGGGGTCCCACTGGGGGGGGATGCTGGGGATGGCAGGGGCCCGAGAGGCTTTCGGGGGTCCTGGGCCGGGGGGACAGGGAACAGGCCAGAGAGATGATGGGAAAAAAGAGAGGGGTGCCGATCAGGACAAAGCGGTGGAGAAGGGCAAAGCTGCGACGGCCTGCAGGACAGAGAGAGACGGCAAGACCGAGGGACGGGGAGCAGGAAAGAGGGAAAAGACGAGGCAAGTCCAGGGAGAGGTGGGGTGGCAGAGGAAGAGAGAGCCTTGGAGGAGAGGGAAAGGGGGGTCAGGGAGCAGAGCCCCGTCCCAGAGAGGAGGAGAGGTCCAGGTGTGAGGGTCGAGCCCCGAGGGACTGTCCTGAGAGCCTGGACAGCGCCCCGAGAGACCCAACATGGACGTCGCGGGGAGGGGCCCGGCGTCCCTTCTCCTGACTGACGGGGGTCTCGGCCACTCCTGGAACAGGGGCGGGAGAAGCTTCCAGAAGGCCGGGACCTGGGGCCGACAAACAGGGGCAGGCAGGAGTGAGAAAAACCCTGTCTCCCTCCCTCCCTCCCGACACCGAATTCCGACGCTGGAGCCGGGGCTGGTGAGCTCTCTCCACCCCCCACCCCCCACCCCCCTTTCTCTTCAAGTTGTTAAGGCAAGGCCTTAACCTTGGTTTCCCAGAGAGCCACATAGCTTCTTCGGGAGAAGCTAGACCTGTGAGGGGGCCCATGGTTACAGAAGAGTCCTTCTAGAGACTTCTCCCGTCAAAGCTGGTGTCTCTGTGTGGACCTTGAGTGTCATCTCACCTTAATCCACACTGAGGGGTTTTGCAGATCTCGGTCTCTTCCCCCCTCCCCACAGGTGGGACGTGACAACCGGGGAGCAAAAAAACTTAGGCGGAGGGAAAGGGGACGGGGCAGGGAGGGACTGGGACACAGAAGAGGGCTGACGTGACCCCAAGGGCCCAGGACTCGCCGGAGGTCCTGCTCTCTGCCCTGCCAGGCAAAGTTTAGAGTTCAGGCACTTCTTTCCCTCATCTGTCTGTCCTTTCCTCCCTTCCTCTTCTGTAGCTCCACTCGCTCGACTGTCCTCCACCTAAGAGAACACGCTGGTGCCTTGCAGCTCTTACAGCGCGAGGCTTCCGAGGTACACAGCCCTGCACGTGCGCACACACGCTCTACGTGGCCGTGCTGTGATTTTCCTTCCTTCCGTGGGCAGGGAGCGGGACAGAGAGGTGTGGAGAAGGAAAAAAACAGCACGGGGCTCTAGGACAGAGAGAGAGGAATTGGAAAATACAGGCAGGGAGTCAGAGGAAGAAAGAGGAGGGAGGCAATAGCGATGGACTAAAGGCAGAGAGGGAGGAATAACAAATGGGGGCAGGGGGCTGGACAGAGACCAAAACTAGCAGTTCTGGGCAGCTGCCCCCATTTCTTGAGCACTCCCCAGGAGCCTCGAGAAAAGTGCTGCCTGCAAAAGCCCTGCCTTGGGCCCAATCCTGCGCCCTGATGTTGGTGACAGTCACCACCTTGCAGAGTGTTCAGGACGGGGGAAGAAAAGGCCAGCTGGGGGCAAAAAGCTTACCCAGCTGGTTTTTTGTTTGTTTGCTTGTTGGTTTTGCTTTAAAAAAAACCTGTTTCCGCTCTAAAGACCACCTGCAAGGCAGAAGGAACCAGGCGTACCACCTTGGACACATTTAAGGCCCAAACCCACTCAACAGCCACACAAACCACCGCTCGCTCACGCTGCACACACTCCACCACCTGCCTGCAGGTACAGGCAGCCGCCCTTCTTTCTTGAGTGCTCCCCAGGAGTGGCACCACCAGGTACCTCAAAAAACCATGCTGCCTGCAAAAACTTGAGCACAGCTTAATTCTGGGCAGTTTTTCCTCTTTTTAGGCCTGCTGGCTAAAGACTCGTCTGTCAAGCGGTGGCTCAGGACCACGCCAGGGCCGGCGGCACTGCTTTCTGAATCCTGTGGCAGCGGTAGGCAGAGGGACAGGTTGTCAACTCCCAGGGCCGGGTCTGCGTGCAGGGTGTCAGGGTCAGCCCTGCCTGGTTTTTCCCAGTGAAGCCCTGCTGCCGGCTGCCCTGGGCTTCCCCCGTTCTCTCCAGCTCTGCTTTCTGCCAGCGCGGGATGCGTGACAGAATGGCTTGCCCACTCCCCCCAGCCAGTCCTGACCCATGTCTGCAGCTCGTACGCGGTGTCCACGTCACACAGCTGATTTGGGGGTGGCAGGTCTCTCTTGTGGCACCCTGGGGATGGGGCAAAGCACACCCTCATTGCTACCTTTTGATCTTGTCCGCAGGGAGAGCAAGAGGAGACGTACTGTCTGCTGGAGAGCGTCCTGCACGGAGGTGACAGCCAATTGCCCGTGACAGCAACGCTGGGACCTGCCTGACAGCAAAGGTGCCCGGTGGCCGCAGAGCAGCCCAGGTGAGCTGGTTCTCTTGGAAGCCACCAAAGCAGCCTTCCTCCACCCCTGGTTTTGGTGAGATACAGAGCAGCACAGGGATGTTTCTCAGGCATCCAGGCCTGAGGAGGGCTTGCCAGTGCCCCCATGAGAGATCCTCCTCCCAGGAAGCACCTCCTCCTAGAGCAAAGGCTCTATCCGGCCTGGGTACGGGTGCCCCGCGCGGTGTCTCAGGGAGGACGGGGTCATCTGCCTGGTGGCTCTGAGACAGAAATGGTGAGCTGAAACCCCGTGGTCATGGCTGGCCGGTTCAAAGTCTCCGAGTGCCTCAGCCTTTCTCCCCGAGAGTGTTTAAGCCAGGCACTTTTTCCGGGTGTGACAGATGATGTCAAGATGGATGCTGGCAACATCCCGGTGGCTGTGTCCCACTTCAGAGTTGTGATGTCTGAAATCTGGGGCCACCTGAAGGGCCTGGCAGAGATTTCCAGGGAGTTTGTGTTCAATTTTTTGCTCTCTTAGGGCTACCATGTGCTAGTGTTTTGGGATGCTAGGGTTGCAGTTCACTAGGGTTATGGGGTGGCAGGGTTATGGTATGCCAGAGCTGAAGAGAGTTAGGATTAAAGGGTGTTATTGTTATGGAGAGGATCTGGGTTTGTTGGCCCTGGGTTCCTGGGGTTAGGCTATTTTTGCCTTATCTTGTGTTCTGCATGGTCTTTTTTTGTGCAGAGTCCTTTTTTAGCTTGATTGCCTTTTCAGGGTTTGGATAGGGACCTTTGGTTTGCGTGTGCTAATTCTGGTTGATTTGTTGCTGTTCTGGTGGATTGTGCTGTGTTTCCTGTCTTGAAACCAACATTTCTGGTCTACTATGTCTACAGCAGGTTGGGCAGTGGCAGTTCTGGTGCAGTCTGACTCATTTCTGGTGGGTTGGGAGGGAGGGAGGGAGGGAGGGAGGACTTGCGGTTCATGGAAAATGACTGCCAGATGACTGACGGGCAATTCTGGGGAGAGGTGAGAGGACTTCTGGCCCATAGGTAATGACTACCAGAGGACTAAGTGTACTTCTGAATGTATGTGGACTTCCAAATTCATAGCCATTTCTCCTGCCTTGAGGAAGAGCTATGGGAAGACACCAGCCACACGGAAGGACAAGGGTTTCCCAAGGGTACGTGGCTCTTTGGTTTTTGCTCATGAGTAAAAAACCTGCGGGGAGGCTGCTATCGTTAAGTTTAGTGACATTTTGTAAAGTGCTGGACTGAGTGTCACGTGACTTGAAGCATTGCTGAAAAAATGGTGGAGGTTTGTCTGTGTGTTCTGGATGCTTCGGGTTTGAACATCTGCTCGTGGTGGTGACTTCATGCAGTCCTTGGCTCCTACCTCAAGGCACAATGTGTGCTTAGGGTGAGGTTCATCATCCATGATAGTGGACGTGAATCTGCATTTCACATAGATTTCTTGATCATTTTGGATTTGGGGGGGCAATTTCTTGTCAGCTCTGATTCGATCATCCTTGGGTTTGCCTCTTCACGTGGCAGGTGGAGAGCTCGTAGGAGGAGCAGGAGAAGGGTCATCACTGCTGTTTCCACGTTGGTCACTTGTACTGGAGTTACCAGAGTTATCTTCCATCTGCAGTTTCTTTGCAGGCGTTTCTTTAAGCCACCTGTCTGTTTTGTGAAGGGTAGTGGACTGAACGGGAGACCTTTTGTTCCTCATTTGTGCCTCAGAGTTTTACCTGTCATTTTGTGTCTGTTTGTTTGCTTGTGTCCTGGTTTCGGCTGGGATAGAGTTGTCTTCCTAGTAGCTGGTATAGCGCTATGTTTTGGGTTCAGTATGAGAAGAATGTTGATTACACACTGATGTTTTCAGTTGTTGCTAAGTAGTGTTTATACTAAGGCAAGGTTTTTTCAGCTTCTCATGCCCAGCCAGCAAGAAGGCTGGAGGGGCACAAGAAGTTGGGAGAGGACACAGCCAGGGCAGCTGAGCCAAAGTGGCCAAAAGGGTATTCCCTACCATGTGATGTCATGCCCAGTATATAAGCTGGGGGGTGTGGGGCTGGGAGGAGTTGCTGCTTGGGGACTAACTGGGTGTCAGTTGGTGTGTGGTGAGCAATTGCATTGTGCATCACTTGTATATTCCAATCTTTATTATTATCATTATTGCAATTTTATTATTGTTATCATTAATTATTTCTTCTTTTCAGTTCTATTAAACTGTTCTTATGTCAATCTCAGCTGGGGTTAAACCACGACAGCTTGTGATTTGCGGTGCTTGGTTTAAAAAGCTTATTGTAGCTCTCTGGATTTCCTTCCTTAAAGGAAGTCTCTAGGATTTCTACCCAGGAGTGAGATGTCCAGAAGGGACTGTTGTCGTTGTTTAACCCCAGGCAGCAACTAAACACCACGCAGCCGCTTGCTCACTTCCCCCCCACCCAGGAGGATGGGGGAGAGAATTGGGGGAAAAAAAGTAAAACTCGTGAGTTGAGATCTAAGAACAGTTTAATAGAACAGAAAAGAAGAAACTAATTGATGGTAATAGTAACAATAATAAAATGACATTAATAATAATGAAAGGCTTGGAATCTACAAAACAAGTGATGCACAGTAGAATTGCTCACCACTCGCTGACCGATGCCCAGTTAGATCCCAAGCAGCAGCTCGCCCCCCCTGCCCAACTCCCCGCAGTTTATATACTGCACATGACGTCACACAGTATGGAATACCCCTTTGGCCAGTTTGGCTCAGCTGTCCTGGCTGTGTCCCCTCCCAACTTCTTGTGCCCCTCCAGCCTTCTTGCTGGCTGGGCATGAGAAGCTGAAAAAACCTTGCCTTAGTATAAATACTACTTAGCAACAACTGAAAAAATCAGTGTGTTACCAGCTGAACCCAAACATAACCCTATACCGGCTACTAGAAAGAAAATGAACTCTATCCCAGCCAAACCCAGGACAGCTGTCCTTGTACATTGCCGTCAGCCTTCAGTCTAGAGAAATGTCTGCTAGTGGTGTGTGTTTAACGGTAATGTAACTCAAGTGCATCTGAAGTGGGGACCCTTTAGAGTAGAGAAGAGAATGTGAGAAACACTTCAATGATATGCAGCTAGTGAGGATGCAAGTACCTGCTTTAACCTTTTTTTTGCGGTTGGTTTTGCATTCTTTGGCAATATCTACTTGAAAGCCTACTTCAGCAAAAGACAAAGAAATCACTCCTGATTTCTGTGTCTGACTAAAAGAACTAACGTGATCATACAGCGAACTGATGTCAAGAGCCATTTTTTGGCATTAGTGGATATTGCATCTGACTTGTCATGCTTTCCCTGTGTGTAGGGTGGTGGTTTGTGCCTGGCACTGATCTGTGCTGCCGGGTCTGCATCCCTGTTGGTTGCCAGATGCAAAGGCAAAGGGCTTATCCTCATTAAAGTTTACTTGTCTAATTTCAGAGACCGTCTACATCGACTCAAAAATGAAACCCCTGCTAATCTCTTTGTGCACTGGTAGAGAAGCAGTGGGGGGGTTTCAGGGCAGTGCCTATGCAAGAGCCTTTAGGAGATCCTGTCCCTTGACTGTCAGATGGGGCAGTGGAGAGTTTGAGAAAATGATGGGTGTTTTGGTGTTCACCAAAGCAGTTTTTTTTCTTTTGTAGCTTACGTTTCTTATGTAGCAGAGCTGTGCGTCTGGGAGGAAAGACTGTGGGTAGAAGGGAATGTGCTTAGTTAGAGGTCAAAGGAAGGTACAATAAAGATGTAAGGAAGGGTCAGCATAACTGTTCAGAGTTTTGGTTGTTTAAATGTTGACCTGAACTTTTACCAAAATGGATTTGCTTGCACTTTTCTTCCCTTTGAGTTCACGCGTGGGTACAGGAAAGAAGGTAGCAGATGTCCACACTAGATAACCCCCCTTTTAATTGTCAGCCATAAAGGTGCCTCTCGGCTGGGAGCCTGAGAAGGACCCCCCATAAGAATTCTTGACTCTTTATATGCAATCGTAAGGCTACTCACATATTCATTTTTACAGTCTAAAAAAACCTCTTGGCTTTGGCCGTGAGATCACCTGTTACCATTCACTTTTGAGTGTTTGTCCACACAACTCCCGCGTGCAAGCACGCTTAATGCCTATTTATTAGCTGTGTTTGCACTACTTTGTTGCAACTTTGCCACTTTCAGCTCGTTTCTGTCTGGTCTCTTCTAACAATAGACCCACCTGCATAGGCAAGGTCTCTGTGGGTCAGGTTCTCTTGCACGTGTCTTCAAAGCCATCTTCACATAGGAGCTTTTTCTTACGTAGCATAATCTGCTGGTCAGCTTTTTCACCAGGCTAGTTCAAAGCCTACACAACAGGATGCGACTGCTGCCTGACAAGTTTTCTTTATATCCCACAGGAGCTCGACAGTGATCAAGCCATTTCTAGCTTTCCTTGGGAGACAGGGAGGACCGAAGCTCTTGTATCACAGCTTGGCTTGGTCAGGATGGCAAACTGACAAGCAGGTGGTGGCCCCAGACGCACCTTTCCTGGGCTGTGAGCTGTGCAAAGGCCAGCAGAAAGCTCTGGGAACACTTGGCACATAGGCCAAAGCGTTCCTGCTGGTACGCCAAGTGTCGGCAGCCCGAGCCCTCACATCTGGAGACCGATGTTTCGTGCCAGCAGGGCAGGGGAAGGTAGAGTTACCTCCTCTCTGACAGGAGGCTGCCACGCTTTGGAGGGGGGCGGTCAGACCAGGTGCCTTTGTTGTCTTCTGGCCTTCATGTGGTTCTCGTGCTCCTGGACAGCCCCATCTCTGTTGGCAGTCTTTCATCAACAGAGGTTTGCAGAAGTGGAAGTTGTTTCTGCCTCCTGGTGGGAGCACTCACCGGGGCTTTGTTGTCAGAGAAGCAATGGGGAGCGCTCCTGGTTGGACGCAGCTCCCTTGGCAGATGCTTGTGCTCGTCTCTCGGCCCCAAGGTCTTCCTGGTGCCTTCCCCCCACGCAAGCTGTGCTGCTGGCTCTTGTGAAATGGAAGTACGGAGGGAGGGTGGTTTTACCACAGCTGGGAAGTTCCAGTCAACCCGTCAGGGAAGTTTTCTTCCTGGTTCTTGCAGTTACAGGTTTTCAAACAACCCGGCAAAGAAGTTTTCCAAGGAAATGTGACTGAGGGAAGTGCAGGGATGAGCTCTCATTGCTCTCTGTGTGGATTGTGTCTGTCCTCAGCCAGCATGCAGTAGCTTTCAGATGAGGAATGGGACTATTCCAGGCTAAAGTGGGCAATCAGGATCCAAACTCAGTTTTTTTAAGGCAATCAGGTGAAAATGTGTGGTTGGAGCCTTCTTGGTCGCTTACCCTTTGAATTCCCTGCTGTCCTCTAGTCTGAATCTTGCAGTGTTTTTCCTGAGGCGTAAAAATTAAAGGGAGAAAGCAGATTGTCCTCACCCACATAGACACCTTCTCCGCAGCTCAAGGTGAACAGACAAAATCTCTGGGGGTGCGTTGTTTTATTAAACGTGTATCAGATATCCAGCATTAGGGGAGCTGTGTACAGCGACTGGCTGCAGGTGCCTGGGGCTTGACCAGTGTCACCTGGAAGGGAAAAAGGAAAAAAAGGCGACCATGGGGACTTGTTTCCAAGTATATTTATTTGTAATTTCTCATTGTCCATTGCTGTACGTGTGCCTCGGAACATTTGGCTCGTGCTGCTTCCTCCTCTTCTCCCCGTCTTACTCCGCCTGGTTGTCTTCCTCCACCGCCTGTTCCTACTCTTCTTCATTGTCATTCTTTTACCCTTCTTCTCCTCCTTCTGTCTGTCCTCCTGTTTGATGTTGCTCTAGTTGTCGTCTTCCTCCCCCTTCCTCCCACTCCTCCTCCACAACTTCACCCTAATCCTCTTCTCCTGTTAGTCATCCTTCTCTTGTTCAACTTCTTGCTCATCCTCTTCTTGTTTCTCATCCTCCTTCTTCTCCTCTTTCTCCCCCACCTCCTCCACTGCCTCCTCTTTGTTCTGTTCCTCTTCATCCCGCATGTCCTCTTCCTTCTCTGCGTCTTCCTCCTCCTCCTGTTCCCATTCCTCTTCATTCTCCTTCTCCATTTTCTTCCTCTTTCTCCTCTTCTTGCCCCTCTACCTCCTCTTCCTCCTCTTCTTTTCTCTTCTTTCTCATGTTTGTTCTCCTCCTCCTGTTCTGTATCTTGTTCCTGTGTTCTGTTCCTCCTCCTGCTCATCCTTCTTCTCTCCCTGTTTTTCCTCCTGTTTCTAGTCCTGTGCCACCTGTTCCTTGTGTTCCACCTCCACCTCTTCTTTCTCCTCCTCTTGCTCCTCCTCCTCTTCTTCCTCATCCCTCTTTTCTCTCTCTTCTTCCTCCTTGTTCTCATTCTCTTTCTATGTTCCTCGTCCTCTTCATTCCCTTCCTCCTCCTCCTTCTGCCGTCCACCAGTTCGTCCTGTTTGTCTTCTTTCTTTTTCTCCTCCTCCTCCTGTTTGTCCTTCTGTTAATTCTCTGCGATGGGGTCATCACAGCCTGGTTGGTTGGGTGTCTGGGACTCAGTGATGGATCAAGGGATTCGATTCCCCATTTAGAAATGGGTTTCCATAGGCCCTTTCCTGGTGCCAGCGTGACAGAAATGACAGGCTGACAGTGGGGGTTTTAAAGGGTTTGTGGGTTAGAGAGAGCAGGAAAATTAGCTCGTTCCACTGGGCATCCAGTGGGTACCTGCCCATTATGAAAGTGTTGTTATTTAAGTGCTGTTAGTTTGGGGTATCTAGGGCAGGTGGAAGACCCACGTGGCTCCGTGAGGTTCCCACCATTCCCATCCAGTTTGATGTGTATCAAGGCAGAAAGCCTCTGCCCCACGGGAGGGGAAGGTGTCATGTTCATTTCCTCCACCAATTAGCCCTCGGATGAGAAGAGGGAAAAAGTTCTGTCTGATTTTACAGAAGGTGCTCTGCGTGCTGCTGCGCTTCCCAGTTGTGTGCCAGGGTCATCACAACCTGGCTGGCCAGGTTCCTGGGACCTTAGAGGCCCATAAGGAGCGAAAAAGTCAGCCTGGCACCCAGGAACCTTGAGGCTGATAGGGAGCGGGGGAAGAAGTCTGCCTGGTGTGCGGGACCTCCGGGGCCTGATGCAGAGGGGAAAGGGGACTGATAAGCGACCAGCTTGGTCACAGAGCATGGCTGTTTGCCTCATAAAATGCAATTCGTTTTGCTAACTGTCCTACCAGGTGTCAGGAGCATGGGGGTACCGGTCACAAGTGCAATTGTGAATTGCCTTTCTTAAGTACTGGGACGGCAGCAATGCAGGGCCCAAGTCCCAGGTTAGGCTTGAGGCTACTGCTTTTACCCTGGTTCTCCCAGGCAAAGCACAAGATGAGTGTTTTAGATCACTTAAAAAATTTGTAAAAGTGCGACTTAACAGAGTTCGATGGCAAGGTTCACTCTGTTACTTACTACATGGGCGAAACATACAAAGGAAGATCGTGTTAGAATCGATTTGGAATGATTTACACAGAGATGGGAGGTGTGGAAAGGTATCACAAAGGGAGACCCTCCTGTGGAGTCACAAGGTTCAGAGTGGACCCCCTTGCTTTCAAGACTCCATCTCAGTGGGGAGTCGAGGCGCAGCTGGATCCAGACTTAGTCCCAGACTTGGTCATCAGTTTATGGCTAAAAGACTGTGTGTGCACAGTCAGTCCTTGTATCACTTAGTTAAGATTTCCAAGTTTAGCATGCTGTTCATCACTTAGCGATCCATTCGGGCACCTGGTGTTAGTTCGCTCTGCAGTTTGAGCCCTTGGTTTCCTGAAACAGGCCCTCAGGCATGGAGTCTTATAAAAGTACATAATTTAATAGAGTGGTACAGCAGCAGGATCAGCTCGAGCTCGGTGCCCCCAGACAGAAATCCAAACAAAGAAATCCCTGGGCAATTATACCCTTACAGACTATTCACCCCCCTCTTCATGTGATCTTCATGCACCTTTCACACGCCCTTTGGTCCAGTCGTGGTTGTGGTCGGAGATCTTCTGACACCTTACTGGATTCCTTCACTTTCTCCGGGCAGGCCCTTGTCTTGCCGAGCTGCAGGGGCTGTTGAGGGTTGTAGCCTTGAAGGCTCCTTATCATCTGATTTAGGCTGGCTCGGGAGGCTCCTGTTTTTACTAAGTAGGTACCCGTTCAGTACATCTCAGTGCAAGTTTACAGCTTGTGGCCTAAGGCTTCAGCAAATCCAGTTACTCATGCTAAGTAAACAGCGTACTAAATCCCAGAACATTATAATTCAGAAGTGAGTTGTTCTACTTGAAACTTACTTATTTAAGGTCAACGACTAATATCTCTTAACATTGAGAGTTGTCCCTGCTCAAGGGGAGAGTTGCCTGGTGGAGCAGGCCAGTTGCCGCCCAGGGAGAACTCAAATTGGGCTCATCCAACGACCTGTTGCTGTTAAAAGATCTCGTTGCTGGAGATTACTGCCGTGCAGCCATGCTGCCTAGCAGGGAGAGCTCAGAGAAGGCTCGCTTAGGCTGTCATAGTTATGGGGTAAAGTGGTTGGCTCATAGTCAAATTGCATACAATGGGAGAGGTATGCATAAGAGTCCTTGTACCCACAACTCTCGCTGTGCCGCTCTGCTCCTTTGTGGGTTTCCTAGAGGAGTTCTTGGCCCGGCTGCGGCTCAGGCTTTACCTCCTTTGGAGCCTGTACCAAATTGCTGCTGGTTTGGTTAAGGAGGGTTCAAGTGCATCCGTCACAATAATGCACATAGTCTGTCCTGTACTTCTCCAAGGTGGTCTAGGGGTGATTGATTCTGTATTACCATTTGTGCTAAAGGATTTTCAAACGTGGGTTTCTCTAGGTTTGCTTTATTAACAACTCAGAGTTGGGCCACCACCGCAGTGAATGGTGAAAGATAACTCAAAACCGCCTTCTATATATACGATTTTACAAAACAATATGCAATTGATGTTTTGTCAGAAGAAGTTCTTGGTGTTCTTGCACAAACTCTCACTTCTCTATTCTCCAGTGGTTTCAGAAGTCCAATACGTTTTCCTGTCTCAACCGATTCTTATTGTCCCGTCTCGGTTCTTCTGAAGTTAGTGGTCATAGGCAGAAGGTCTCCAGTCACCACAGTCACTTATCTTCTTACACACCAAAGATCACCTCTGAATTTCTGAGAATCACTCAGGTTGTTCTCTTAATTCGTCTTACTCTAAAGTTAATCACTTATCTATTCTTATGTCTGAGATCTAAGATGTATGATTCTTTTTCTGTTGATTCAGCTTGACTGGGTTTTAAGCCAGCTATGGTGAGGGCTACACGAGGGACAAGTGAGCAGCTTATGCATATTGTTTTATAAGCACCTGCATTCTATTAATCACATCTAAACCAAGCTCTAATCATTAGTTATATGTCTGATATGAATAGTCTTAGAAACAGTGAGGCTTAAGGCCTAGTTCCCTTTACATTTGTGATAATAATTTGATTTCTTTTTGTAGGGCTGTAATACTCTCTGCGCTTTCATTAATGGCTTTTTCTAAGTGTCTTGACACATTTGCAGCAGCTCTTTCTAGTTCTGCAACGCCTAACCCTGGGATAAAAGCTGTTGCAGGCAGGTGGAACTTTGTGCCACATTCTATCAGTGGGCTGTAACACTTCTTCCCATAGAGAGCAGTAGCTAGGAGCTACAGAGGCAGAAGAGAGACAGGTTCTAACCTGTGTGGATGGTATTAATGCACTTGGAATACACTTTTCAGCTCAGGTTGAGGGTCAATCCTCAACTGCCCTTTCTCCACCTCTCTAGTATCGCCCTGGTAGTTGTGTCAATGGGTAGTATAATCTCCAAATAAGTCTGAATCCTGTAAGTGATTTCCTGTAGAAGGGTTTGCATGTGCTGGATTTGGATGTTCAGGTAAACCGGTAAGGTTTGGACCCAGAGTAGATGACTCAGAGCAATCAGGATCCTACAGGCCTGTGGTGGCAACCAAAATTGTATCATTATCCTTGGTTTGATTACAGCTTCCTGCAGAATACCAGGTTAATCTATCTGCAAATATCCACATTGTCTCAAGAGTCTGCAGGGCCTGAGAAACTCCATCCAGGAAAAAACTCTACAGTGTGGTGGCTTATTAGAATAGGTTTGATGTACAGGCTTCTGGAGAAACTCCCTTCCATGTTCAGTGGATGTGGTATATAGTAAGGTCTTGGAAGAATCTGTGGAGGAAGACCAATTGCCTTTAGACCCAGAAACTGATCTGTGGAATGTTGCAGGCATAAGACTCCCCTTTTCATCTGTATGGTCCGAAGATGTGAATTGTCCATCTCCGTCCATTGTATCCATTTCAAGGCTCTGTTGGCATTTCCAGTTCCCAGCTGCTGCAGAGTCAGTAAGCTTGTCAATAGGTTTGCTCTCCAGGCATACCCAGGGACCTCCTTTGAGGCTAGCGACAAACCCTTCCTGGCGGAAGGGCCGTATGCTCACTTTCTTTGGTGAAAATTCATAACGTAGATGCCTGTCCTCGTACCACTGAGAATTCAGTGGGACAGATACCCAGGAGAGCTGATTTCTGGTAGAGGATGGGCTTTTAGTGCATACCCAACAGTCGGGCTCGTTTGCCTCCGCTGCCGTACTGTGGGCTGTGGCTATGGCCAAATTATGGAATGAATAGGTATAATCCATATTCCACCACAGGCTTATAAGCAAGGCTACCCTATTAAAACCTAGGCTTCCAAATCACTAGTAACAGGAAGAACAAACAGACGGAAATAGCAAAAATAACTATCCCTTGGATATAGAGGACAGCACTGAAATCAAAAGGGTTTCCTGACTCTGGAAACCCAGAAGGCATTGAAAGAGCTAAAGCAAGCAGTCATGGAAGCTCCCTCATGAGCCCTGCCAGACTACAACAAGCCTTTGGTATTATATTTACATGGGCAGAAAGGAATAGCCAGTTGGCCCAGAAACGTCTGCAAGCTGTAGAATGTGACTCAGCAGAACTAGACCTCGTAATTCAAGGCCTGATGTCCTGTGCTGGGGCTGTGGCAGCAGCAGCTGCGATGACTGAGAGAGCACTCAAACTCATTAGGCTAGTTAAGTGTCATGCGCGGTTTGTGCTTTCAGAACCTTCGGGAAATGGATCGCTGGGCTTGGAGGTCATTTGGGGAGTAACTCCTCCTTCCCTGCAGACCTGACCATTGTTTGATCTTTGGCCATGCATGGTGAGCTGCCCTGCTCAGCATATCAGATCAGCATATCAGAACACAGAGCTGCACACCCCCAGGCATGGCCTCCCCATCCTGTTGCTGATGTCTGTGCTGATCTGTGCCGATTGGCTTCTTTTCACCTGTGGTTCCTTGCTGTGCAGGGTTCGTTGTTAAGCAGAGTTCGTCATTACGTAGAACCTGCCCCACCGCCATGTTTGAGACATTAACTCTTTCGGTCTCTCACAGGGCCTCTCCCCATCGTCCGCCTGCCCGCCTGGGCTGCGAGGAGGAGCCGGGCGAGCATCGCCTCCATCTGCCACGGTAGACGCTGTCGTGGAGCAGGCATCGCCTGGCCCCGACCATGTCGTGTGTCCACTACAAGTTCTTCTCCAAGCTGAACTATGATATGGTCACCTTCGACGGCCTCTACATCTCTCTGCCTGACCTCAAGCTCCAGATCATGGCCCGTGAGAAGCTGACGGCGGCCAGCTGCGACCTGCTGATCACCAACGCCCAGACCAACGAAGGTGCGTGGGGGCAACAGGCACGGGGCCTCGGGGACTGCCCGGCTGGCGGTGTCGCAAACGACCCCGCGACAGCTTGGGTGGAAGCTGGAAATCCAGTAATAGTCCAGTCTGTTCATCAGGATGTTTCAAGGCAGTGCTTTCAGTGCAGCTACACAGATGATTTGTTTGTCGCAAAGTGTGCAAGGGGCGTTGATGAGAAGAGAGCTAAAAACTCACCTCGTGAGAAAGCATATTTTTAAGCGCTAGGGGGAAAACGTGTTCTCGGGAGTTACCCTCTTTTGTGGTAGAGAGAGTCTGGCATGTTAGTAGTCCTTGTCAGCTCTTACTCTGCAAATCCTTTCCCCAGCAGCATATCAGCTGGTTGGCAAGGCATCTAAGGCTAGTCAAGGCTTTTCTTTGTCATTTCACATATCGGCTTGCCTTCTGATGACTTCTGTTCTGAAGAGCTTCTGTACTTTATCTGGGTGAAAATACTTCTCTGCATAGTGCTCAGAGAGGTGCTTTTGCACTGCTGTCAGACTCCAAACGGTGGGTTAAAGCAGGCCGTAAAATAAAGTAGGAGCTTTTTTCAGTAACCTGTTGATAGCATACATATGACAGAAATTAGTAAAGCTAGCAGATTTTCAGAAGTATAGGTGAATTTAAAAATGGGATTTTTAAATTGTGCATTCAGCGCGAAGCGGAGCATAACCTGAGCTGCTTGTACTTTTTTGCAGGAGGAAGGTCGTGGATACTAATGCAATAGCTGATTTAAGATTTCCGAGTCCGTATGAGGCAGCAGTCAAAGTAGCTCTTGTTTAACTTGTCTGCCTCCATGAAATACTTCTTTGCCTTGGGTCTTTCAAGCATACCAAGTTTCTTGTCTTTTAGACTGTTATGTCTCTTCTGCTCTTGACTTGGAGATAACATCCAAATCTTCCTTTGCTTTTGCAAGCTTTCTGAGTTAACGGGATCCTTATTTTTAATCACAGGTCAGATTGACAAAAGCCCAGTAGCCCCTTACTGGCCATCCCTGCCAGTAAAACAAAAAACAAGTGTTGTGCTATCAGGGAATAGGAATCAACAATGTTGTTACCTCCAGCTTTGCTGAACATTTCTGTTGGAGCACTGCTTGGACAAGTGTGAAAAGTAGCCTTGTTGGGCATGACGTCACTGCTCACTTTGCAGATGTGGAGTCACGAGGTGAGGCAGTGTGACGCTGCTTTGCAGGTCCTGGTAGTTGCCGAGTCTCTGCTAGGGGATGCTGCTGCCCATGGGGAACAGGTTCCTGCTGGGAGACACCAGTTCATTCTGAGAGCTGTTAGACTAAGCTGGCTTCTGTTAAATTCAAATTGAGAGGGACTTCGGGAATAGCGCGCCAGATTTAGTCCTTCCCTATTTAAAAAAAGAAAAAAGTTGACTTTTTAGTCGACATTGTTTGGCTTCACCTCTCATAAAATTTCATCACCAAAATTAGTTCAGTTAATTGCGGCGAAGGAAAAATAAATGTCTTAAAGCCAATTGGTATCAGGCCCCTTCACAGAACTAACTCAGCAATGGACTCTGCTGTATGTAAACACTCTTCCACAAATTCTCTGAGACGGTGACCAAGCTGGTGGGATACTTCAGTACCAAATACAAATAGGTGCCGGGATAAGTGTCCTATACAGAGAAAGCCTTTCCTTCACCGCACTATTGTCACTCTTCAGCTGATCCATTTAAATGTGCGCTGATGGACTTTTAAGGTGAATTCAGTTTTATATCAGTCTGTTACTAGATGGCTGGACCTCTCTTCATGGTGCACTTAACAAGCGAATTGAAAACAAGCATATATCACCAGATATATATATATATATACACACACACATTCAAGGATAAGTCTATTCAGAAGGCAGGTGTCAATGCTTCTCTTCTAATGGTCAGTGAATTGTCACCAAGTACTAGAAGAGGACTTCTTCCTCTTTTTGCATCACACAGCTGTTGGGCATGTTCGAAGTGACCTCTGCAGGCTTGCATCATTTGTGAATAAATGCATTGGTTGCTGTCCTCATATATACAGTCTCTTCCTAGGCGAGGTGCTGCCACTTGTAAAGCTGCTGCAGAACTAGAACAATCCTCAGTTCAGCACAGGCGTAGCAAACTCCTGCCTTTTTGTGGAGCCGCTGTTGCTTGTCCTCTATCTCTGAAATGTCAGTCCAGCGGTTTGTGATCGGGACCAGAAAGAACGCTCTGTATGACTCCATTCAGCAGGTCGAAACAGCTGGTTTGGGCTTCTAGATCTGCAGCTGCCATGATGTCCCAGTTGCCTGCCTGGGCCCCAGTACTGCTTCAGCTCCTTCTCCATCAAAAAGTCCCAGTGCAGGCCTTTCTTGACAGGTGGCTGTGGAAGGGTTAGAGTTTCTTCTTTGAGAAGAGCTCTAGGGGTTGCTTTCAGGATATATGACTTCTGTAAAAGCTTCTGTTTTCGTCATTAGTAGTCCTTTCTCCTACAATTTGAACCTCCTCGGAAGTCCAGAGGAAGCTTGCTGTTCGGTTCCCTAGGGGGGAAGATCAGGAATTAGTTTCAGCTAAATGATTTCTCAGTTTTCTGAAGAAGCATTCTGTCATTTGGAAATAGAAGTAGAATGTTCATTTCATTGTGGAAATAATGTCTTCTGGTAGGTGAGTTTTGGGGTAAGAGAGGTTCCTGCCTGTAGGAATAATATACTGAAAAATGAAGCATAAATTGTGAAATATTCCTGTTTTGTGTGTGATCACTGAGCAAAACCACCCTGACAGAGCTTGACTAGATATACAGCATCTTTGGTTTTCAGACCATTGTTCTGATTCGGTCTGCAAAGGTAAGAGCTTTTAATATTTAAAACTGTAGGCAGATTACAGGGAATGGCTGCTGATAGTGATTTAAAATATTTAGTCATATCCAGCTTGTGTAAGGACAATATAAAAACCATTCTCATGGAGAGATCTTTGCATTTTAAGCTTACTCAGTCCAAGTGTCTCAGGTAGTTTGGTTTTTTGATTGTTTGGGCGTTATGTAGAAGGTCAGAAGGCTTTCCTCCTCTTCAAAGACTAACATGGTGTAAGCCCAGGCAAAGCATGGGTAGCTTCAGGCCCACTCTCTTTTCAAAAGGCTTTTCACGGCTGTCGTCGTAAGGAATTTTGTTTGAGTGTCTCAGCTCTGCAAAATGAATCGCAAGAATTCATAGAATCCTGGAATCATGGAATGGTTTGGGTTGGAAGGGACCTGAAAGATCATCCAGTTCCAACCCCCCTGCCATGGGCAGGGACACCTTCCACTAGACCAGGTTGCTCAAAAGCCCAGGGACAGGGCATCCACAACTATTGACATCCAATTCACATCCCTTGGGTTAATTCAAACTAGATGATAAGCTTCAGAGGGGAGATAGCACTTTAGTTGGAGCCAATTGTGCCCTACTTGTGAAAGCAAGCTCAACCCCCCCCCAGATTTCTCTGATCCAAATACTAGCATTGCCAGTTTTGTTTCCATTTACACGTAAAGCGCCGAGCAGCTGAGAAGCGGTGTTGTTGATGGATTAAGCTCCAAGGAATAGACAGAGATGGCAGGCACTCTTCTGTGTTCTGTCAGTCTTGACCACTAGCAGCACAGGGGAATTGATATAGTTAACAGCTAGGAAAGCAATGGCGCAGAGTTGTCATGCTTTAGCTGAGGGCCTCTTTTGTTGCAGGGCAAGCTAGTCAGACTTCAGAATCTGGTTTATGCAGGTGAGACTTTGCTGTGGTTGGTTTTTCTCCAAAGCTCTGTTGGTTTTGTAGCCTAACAGAAGCAAAAGCAACTTAAGCTAGATCAGGAAAGAACCTCACGCATTAGCAGACTCCGCTTCAGTGACCTTTGAGACCATTTTGCTGTTGGCATTCCAACCATTGTAAAACCATGAAAAAGATTGTGCTGCTTGTGTTTGATTATCAAACCTGAAGGTTTCTTGAAATGTACTTTCAGTGTGTTGGGACGATAAAAGTGCAACGTTCCATATCAAACTTTGCTTTTCCATCCGTAAAGGGATTCTCTGAAATGTTGTGTAATTATGTATTGATATAGGTTCTCGTAAAGTGGCAGATTCTTTTTCTGTATTGATGTTGTTTTCAGAATACACAGATGGTAATGCCCTGATTCCTAGGAACTCATCGGTAATTGTTAGAAGAATCCCTGCTGGAGGAGTTAAAGTCACCAGCAAACCCCGTGTTACGTAAGTATCCGTAAAGCATTGTATTCTTGGTTAGGGGTTTCAGTGCATTAACTTTTTAAATTGATATTAGTTTACAAGAGGCATTCAGATTGTATCTTTCTTGTTAAAGCTGCTGTTAATTTTTGTTGTCATGGGCTAGATTTTAATATATCTGTCCCAAAGCAGACGTACGTGTTTTGGCCTGCTGGGAGATGGGGTTGAAACTGCAACAATGGTAGCTTTTAAGATGATTCCATTGGGTTTGTTCTTGGGGTTGATTCTTCTGAGAGCCAAGTTGTAGATCCCATTTCCTCTACGTGGAGAGATTCCTTATTTTATGTGTTTGATTTGATTGCTTTTATAGTAAAGACAGATAGGCATTGTTGTGTAAACTTCTAATTTCTTCCCACCTCAGAAGAGTCTGATTGTCAGTGTTTGACTATTTCTTGCATTTGGGGGGTGCAGGGTGGGATATGGCAGGTATTCTTACCCCCTGGTAAATCTGGGTGTTTTGCATACTAGACACAGAGGAAAGACCAAGGGTTGCCAGCTGGCAAACCATGCAAACCAGAAGTTCCATTCATAAGTGATTCCTGTTAGTTTCCTAAAGACAATGTCCATTTCAGGCCAGAGAAAAAGAACACTCTCCTAAAGTGTATCACCTTTTGAGCGAGTACAACAAAGGAATAGTTAACCCCTTCCAAACTTGAAACTCAGTAAGCAGTTCAGCACGTTACCAGGCGTTACTAGTTCTCTAAGTCTGTTTTTACCCTAAGTTGCTATCAGTGCTCCAGGTTTTCAATCTATATTCCTCAGATTTCTGGAGGACAGAGAATCGGATGTGTTGGTTAAACTTACAGCTATGCAAATGCAGTGCTGACTACAGGATTATTGCTGTCATGTATGTATTCAGCTACATTAGCATTGTTTGAACATTCATGTTTTCCAGCCTTCTTAAAGAGACGCCTCTCCCCCACAATTAGTAGGTATTATTAGCTTGTGGTTTTGCCATGTCTTTCTCATGTTGGTTCTCAGGCAATAAAGTAGACTGGTGAGTTACTGTGTGTCTCGAAAAAACAGCACAGCAGCATCCTGGTACCTGTGAAGCATTTGCGAGCAAAAAACCCTGAATTGCTGTGAGTCTGCCTGTAAACTTTGGGCATATTACTTCAGCAGTTGCTGCAGTGCTTTCAGGCACTACCTAGGAATTCAGGACGGCACAGTGTTGTGCTTGTAACCATGGCCTTGTTTTGGCCATGTTTAACTTAAATATGTGTGCTTAGTGCCGCCTTGTCAACGCATCCTCCGTTTCTGGTTGGCTGGCGCTCTCTCCTGGTATCATAATCCTGCCCTGAAATGAGAGGAGAGATGCTGCTAGCATCAAAGATCAAGCAAAGACCTGTATGTGGGGATAAGGAAAGAATGGCGCTGCTGTTGTAGTGTTGAAAATGAACCAGGCAGATGAGCTTTCTATTCCTTCAGCTGGAAACATTGCAGAAACAACTGGTAGAGTGGTTAATGTTTGGGAACGAGGAATGTATGCTATAACGGTGGAGAGGCCTTCAAAAATGCGTTACTCACCTTGTTGTATGTTCTTCAAGGTAAATGGATGAAGAAAGCATTGCGTGGTAATCTAAAGTATTTCCCTGTA
The DNA here is from genome assembly GCF_964188355.1 of Buteo buteo. Lineage (NCBI taxonomy): Eukaryota > Metazoa > Chordata > Aves > Accipitriformes > Accipitridae > Buteo > Buteo buteo. The sequence goes on from NC_134203.1 coordinate 756,006, forward strand.
CTTCCCCATCTTCAGGAGGTACGTGGCTGTACTTGCGAGCCTGGTGGTATTCTAGCAGTGGCAGGAAGCATGAGCCTTTCTAGTTGTACGTAAATTCCGCAGCAGCCATTGAATTGTCTCTGCTCATGGGATGCTTTGGATGACGTATGAATTGTTTGTTAACTAGATCAAGGGCTGCACGTCTGATTCCTGATGAGTGGCATGCAGATACAGATCAATAAGTGTGTGGAATCTCAGCAAGTTTTCAAATGTAATGACTATTGCCAAAAAGATTGTAGCCTTTTCAAGATTATCTTAAAGCAAATTCTGGCAAGTAAGACCTTTTCTTTTTCATCACAGGGCTCCTAAATCACACCAAACCCCAGAAACTGCTTTCAGGTGACATTTCTACTACTATTTTTAGTCAATCTTGCATATGCTAAATGTAGGAGCTATCTGAATACAGTGCTTGGGCTTTCACAAAGAAACTCTGTTCTAAAGCCTATGCTGCTGCCATTTTTGTTATCTCTTTGTCAGATGACTGACTGTTTTCTCTGAAGTAAACTTGCACTTCAAAGTGTCTAGAACGTCAGTGTTCTTTCTTGGAAATTAAAGTACTGTATCTGGTACCCATTTGTAATACTAGATATATACGGATTGGTTAAAGTTGCCTTTGTATTTTGAGAGTTGATTATTTAAGAACACCAAGCTGTGATACAGACTTCATCTTTTTGATACTGACGCAGCAGAGACAAAATACCTGAGGGCTTCCTCTTGCACTGTTGTGTTCTATAACTGTACATCTTAATTTGTGACAAAGTAGAAACGGGATTTGGGTCTGTTTGTTGGGTTTTTTAGTTGCGCTGAATGTGCCGAGAGAGAACAGTTTAGGTATATGAATAAATTTCCCCATTCCCTAGACTATCAGAACATGATGTTTTGATGTTCAGGTTTTATAACCTGTTGTCACTGCTTTATGCTGGGTACAAGTGCTTTACTTGAAATTCTAATCACCTTTATTTCTTCTTCCAGGAGTCAAACTGAGCCAGTGCGTGGAACATCAAAAGCAGTATGTAAAAACACAATCTCACACTTTTTTCTACACACTGCTCTTAATTCTAAACCATGTAGCCTTGTATTAATTTTCCAAACATTAACTAATTATATATTCCAGTAAAACCTGGTGTATGTTGTAAAGACAATGTCTTTGATTCAGCATAGGAAAAACTGGGTAATGCCATCACTTGCACAGTTCTAATGTAAATATTGGTTTTGGTGCCTAGTGATGCATTGCATTTCACATTGAATATGCTAGACTATTTCCTGGATGACTTTGTGTTGTACAGGTAATGTATGATCGCTTTTAGATCATGTAGGTCCGAGGTTTGCACAACTGAACATGGTGCCATGTTCTACATCTGTGTATAGCTAGTAAAGCGTATGTTTGTACATTGTTTTGTTTGTAGGTTGTTTTGTGCTTTTTGTTTCTTGCAATCCAAATTGTTTGGAGTGAATTTTCTGCTATTTCCACATTATATCACTTAGCTTTTTTTTTTTAAATACTCTTTTTGCCCAATGGATTTTGAAAATGTTATCAAAACTCACTGAGAAACCACCGTGGTTAAACTTGGTACTGTTTCTTAGTTGTGACCTGGGGGTTCAAACAAATAGCCAAACCAACATATCCCATACATTTTGAGGACAGTCATGTGCAGCTAAATGTTTCCGTTTCATGTCCTTAAATGCTTGGGTATTTGTTCCTAAAAGTGTATAATTGAAGTGATATTATTTGGGCCCCTCTGAGTACATGTATGTCTTTAAGAGATTGCCATGAATTTAAATATGGTTGCTCCGCAAAGTGGTATTTGGAAGTTCTGCATTTGATCTTTCCACTCTATCTGATGAAGCAGTTTAGTTTAATAGTTTGTCTGCAAATGAAAATATCTAAGACCCAGTGTAGAGATTTTGGCACAAGGTTAGAGCCTGGTGTATTTGTGGGTAAAATCCCTGTCATTTGTCTGAACTTCTGCCTGCAGTACTTTTTTGGACCTGGGTGGCTTCGGGGTTGGATGCTGCTTTGATTTCCCAAAGGTTAAGCCTTTCTTTAGTATACCCCCACTCTGAATTTCCATTTGGAAAAGGGGCAGCATTTTTCTTCGGGTTAGAAAACACTGTCATTCGGCTGCTAAACTAGAGAGAAGTCACACAAGGAAATACCTGACTGGTAATGGTCTAGATCTGGATTTGCGACTTGGGTCGAAGGCTAGGTGTAACTGTGCTTTTCAAAATAGCCCTTATAATGTAAAAATTCCTATTTGTTGGTTTTTATTTTTCATCTTCAAGTATAACTGCTTTTTCTTCACTAGAATGGTGTGAGGCTTTGCACTAACCCTGGATCATTGGATCTGATCCCTTGATCAGCTGTTTGGGTAACTTAATCTAGAAATTGATGAGCTCTGGGGTTGTGTTCTGTCAAGAATACAGCCTCTGATTCTCGTGGAATGGTATACAATGAACTTAAAGTGGAAAACTTCTTGTATGTTGGTGTAAAAACACTAAGCCTAAACCTGACATCCATAATTCTATCACTGATTGGTTCAACTTCCTTTTTGGACATGAAAGGCTCTCATTGTGAGCCCAGTGACCCTAGCAGTTAATGGAAGGCATTTATGTAAACTACCTTTATAGTATTTGATCTAACTGAGATGGGGTTTTATTTCTTGGAAAGAGTTCTTTTTCTCTTTGTTTACTAGCTTGTGTATAAACACAAATCACATCTTCATCAATAAGGTTACCATTCTTTCAGCCTCGTGTGTTCCCTGGTGTCTTTGTATTACGTTTCTAAGTAGCATCTTACCATAAGCTTAGATAGATGTCTCAAAAAAATATTTTGTTTTAAGAAAGGAAAAATCCTGGAGTGGGAGGGAAGACTTAGTGTTAGTTAGAACTAATTAAAAGGAAGACAAAGCAAAACTGTTCCCTTCTTGTTTGCTCTGACTGTACCTGATGTGGGTTGTGGGTAGCCATAGGGAGGGTGGAAGCCTTGCATCTCTCTTTACAAGTGTTCTCTCTCTCTCTCTGTCTCACACACAGAGTAGAAGCACTGCAGCCTCAGGTGCTTCTAGTGTTGGAGGCACAGTTAGCTTTATTCTTAAAGCTAACTCAGGTCTTGGTCTAAAGTGTGTGGGGTTTTGTTTTGTTTTGTTATTTTAAATAAACGTCTTTCTGCATGTATTTCAAAGCCAAACCTGGATCTTAGTGTGGTCTGAATAAATCACTGGGAAGGCTTGCCAATTATTGTTGAACAGTAAAGCAGCAATGTTAAAATCAGTTCAGATTTTTTTTTTTTAAAGGATGCACAAAACCTTATACTTTGAATATTTCTTAATTGTCTTGCTCTTATGTTAGCTGTCATTCTACACTTCCAAATCTGTGCTGCTGTCCTACCGTTACTACTGCCAAATCAAGAAAGTGAATCCTATTTGTTTTCGTATTCCTATTTCAGTAACTGCAAGGATCTCTAGTTGGTATTAGTCCTCAGAGGCTGCAGAAATGCAGAGAGTCACGCGCATTGTTTTAGCACCGCCAAGCACAGCTGTGATCCTTCCTGGCTGAATTTTCAGTTTAACCAAGCTATTGGGTTTTAGGAAACCACTGTAATTTAAATGCAGCACTCCAGCAGTGAGATTAGCCTTTTCCTCCTATTTTCTGTCCCCTTTCCCACTTGCTTTATGTGAATTTCTGTTTAGTCTTCTGTTTGAAATGGGAGTTAATACATTGACTGTTGATTGTGGGGTTTTTGAGGGTTTTCTTTATTTGGTTACTTTGGGGTTTTTTTCGGTTTGGGTTTTTTTTCCCCAGTTCTTCTGCAGTATTACCTTAGGGTTGTATACAAGTGTCGTGGAGGTGTTGTTTCTACTTGACCGATGGGAGGGACTGGCAGGAAATACTTCAGTAGAAATTTAAAGGAAAAAAACCAAAGACACAAGAATGTAGGATCATTGGAAGATGGCCGTTGGGCAAACGTACTAAATAGTACATTAATTTTCTATTTGCTGCTTTTGGTAACTGTTCATAGAAGGGAGTGCTTTCATCTCCTTTAAGAAATCAGACTGTTGCCTGCAGGCCATATAATAACTGCTTCCTAAAAAAATACAAGAACTAATATTAACTGTTATGTTTCAGTTACTGGTCAGTCCTAGACTGTTTAATGCCAGACTCCAATAGAGAGCTTTCCTAATTCCTTGTTTGCTTCTGAAAACCCGCAAAGTGATAATGGTTGTGCCTGCCATGAGAGAACATAGGCCTGTTTTTCCACATGTGAAGAAGAGTGGCATGTGGAGCATGAAGCTTCAAAATACTTGATCAGACTTCCGTTTTGACAGAAGTGGGTACCAAATGTTGTGAAGGGAAGGAAAGTTGAATCTTCTGGTAAGATTTGCAGTGGAAAGAAGGTCTCTTGTTCCAGGTCTGGGTGCTCCTTTCCAAAGGCACGTTTTCATGATTTTTTTACTTAGTGTTGGAGTAATGTTGTCTGCGCTTTCCTAAACATCTAGAGAAGACATGATTAACTGGAGTGAGGAAACATCTTCTGCATGTAAATATTTTGTCCCCAGAGTCTGCTAAAACTGCTCCCTTGAATTCTTCCACTACGTTAGGTAATAAAGGACAAGGGCTTTTTTCCAAGGAAGGATTTTAATCTCTGCTCCGATCCATTTAGGGACGTCTTGAGGAGAGCTCTTCAGTTTACGCTGTGACACTTTATTCTACATTTTTGAACAACCAAAGTCCTAATAAGCAGAGATTCAGGTGTCTTTCTGATCATGTTTTGCTAGTGTAAGCTTAACTGCTGCTTGTGGCATAATATAATTCCATATTCTGGAAAAGGAACAAGCTAAGCGTTACCCTGTTTACTTGTGGAAAACCAGCATTTCAGTATTAGTTCTCCATAAACGCTGCAGCCTATTGCAAACTAGTGGCCTGAGGGCTTCACTCCTGCAGGGTGTTCCAGGAGGTAGGTGGGAGGGAGGAGTGTGGTTGCAGTGGAGAAAAAAATTACAGGACTGTGCTCTGACTCCATGTTTTCATCATCATTAAAAATTGGGTTTGCTCTGCTAGTAAGAAGCATAATATTAAATTCTCACACCTCCGGAACTAATCTGGATAGTATGGCCTGTGGTCTAATAAAATACAAGACATCAGTATTGTCTGTTTTTGTAGGCCGCTCTGTCATGGTAAACACCTTTATTTCACTAATTTGAGCAGCCTGTTTTTTTCTAGACAAAGTGGTGGTTTACTTTCATGGCTGATGTTCTGGCTTGGTGTTTTTATTTGGGTGTTGTGGGGTATGGTGAGTTTGGCATTTTTAAACTTAGTGACGACAGGAGGGGCAGAGTTCATGGTTGAGGGCTGATACACCTGTGCTTGATTTTGCCAGGCAGCTACTGTCTTCATAAAAGCATAACTGTGTGCATTTAGAAGTGATGAGATGTTAACGGATTAATTGACAAGCTACACTGCAAATAAGTTTCCTGTAGTGATGCTTCCTTCTCAAATAAACTGAAATCCTTTTTAGCTGAAAATTGACAGATGTGAGCATTTGACAAGGGTCCCTCTCTGAGATACTGTGGAGCAGTAAGTTGATGTCGAGCGGGTTTGGTTATTTTCGTTTCTTCTCATTAACCACACAGGCACTCTTAAGGTGCCATAGGTTTGGACTTTGTTTTGAGCAAACACAAATTGCACGGGGTTGGCAGTGCCCCTGTCAGCGACACTCAGAGGATATAGTGCAGACTTTCAGACTACAGTAGACCTTAACTATTGCTATGTTTTGACTGTAGAACTTGAATATGTGTTTAATTTTTTGTGAACAGACAGATGACTCTCCTGCATCTCTTTCTCTGGCCCACCTTGCTAAGGTATAGATATATTTTTTTCAAATTCTTTAAAAAAAAAAAGTGTTTGCTTTGTTTTTTAAAATCTTATACTGTGATCTATAGCTGGATAACTGTTGTAATGGAAACAAAATTTAATTTAATTTTTATTAATTTAAAGTATTAATTTTAACTTTAAAATGGGTGTCTATTTTGGTACTAGCCTGTAAAGAGCAGTTCCCACTTTGGGAAGATAGAAGGGGAGTACCTTATCAGCCTCAACGTAATGTTGCACTATTACTCATCTTCCAGACACACAGAAGCAGCATTTCAGAAGCTGTTTACCATTTCTCATATGTTTCATTGATTTTGCATTGGAAACTAACAGTTTTTCCAGAAGAATTGAATGGGCTGTAAGTTACGGGCATTTGGAGGGGGGAGTGTGCAACAGCCAAAAGAGAATCGTTTCTGTAACATGGACAATTGCATGGCTGTTTTTGAATTTCTAGCCATTAAAGTTACAGATCCATTCTTTTAATGCTGCACAGTTTCATAAATGCTAGTATATAGACAGTAGACAACATAATCTAATTTGTTGGAATGCAGACTGTGTGAAGTGTGAAAGTGTACCTGATTGTTTCTAGGAATATACCGATGTGTATGTGTGGCATATTAGCAGATGTGACCTTCTGGAACTGTTGTAATGCCATGTTTTGCTATGGACCTGCTTGCATTTTTTGCTCAACAATGTGTACCTTCCTCTGGGAAAGCACTACTGGCTGCACTTTGTGAAAAGGCGTAGTGCTAGCCAATGAAAGAACTAGTCTTTAAAGTTACAAAGCTTAGAGAGGGCAGGGCCTAATGCAGAGGAGCTAGTTCTTTCTTCTGAAAAGGAAGGCTGGAGTTCATTTCCAAGAAAGAGGAATCTCTTCACACTGGTCACTTCTTTCCTTTCTCACTGAAGAAATTAAATTGTGTGCATCTGGGGGGGGAAAAAAAATGTTTGGAAGGTAGCCACCAAAAGAACTTGGTCTCCATTAGTGCTGTCCCTAAACATGTCCTTGGTACTGTAAACTTATGCCAAATTTTACTCTTAAAATATGAAGAAGTGTCCTTGTGGTGTACACATTTAAGCTTTTGAGAAAATTTCAGTATTTCAGAAAAATACAGGAACATAATGGAAAGCAGCTCAAACCTGTTACTTACTCTAACGTCTTTAGTGCAGACTGACTTGGCATGGAGGTGATGCGTTAAGAGTTTTCTGGTTTATTATTACTACGTATGAAATGCCATGTTTGAATTTTGGTCTATTCCTACTAATGTGTTGTGGGTTTTGGATGTGTTTTGTAAACTGTTGGGTTCAAAGAAATTAGTCAAGTATCTGTAAAGCTTTCTGTAAATGTTAATGGAAATGATTTCATAGGTGTTGCTCTGGATTATGTTACTGTGGAGAAAAAAATGGTGTCTATGAAACATCCATTTAATAGAATGTTGAAACTAGTTGGTTGCTTTTGTGAATGAATGCATATAAAAACAGAACCATGAGTGGTTGATCTGAGTGGTTGATCTGAATGCTAGGTGCTTGCAGGTCCACATCCTTTACAGCCTCTCCCTTAGACCCTGCTTGGATCTGGACTCGTGTGAAATAAAAACATTGGAACAAATACTACTTTGAAAAAACAGCTGGCTTCAATAATTTGAAAGATCTAGTTCTGCATAAGGTTGATATTACAATTTATATGTTAAAAGGACACAGTCAACTGGAAAAAAAAATGCAGATTGTGCTTCCTGTAGTTAAATCACTTAATATGAAGAAGTTAGTAGAGGGAGAAGCATGCAGTGTGGACTGCCTCCAGCACATGATGGTCAAATTTGTAGTGACAAGAATCTTTTGTCTTGCTGAGGGATTATAAAAAGCTTGCTTGCTTTTAATGCTTCTGTGTGGGAAGCTGCATTTCAGCAAGCAAAAACAACTTCCCTGACTCTTAAGTTGTGTGTCCCTTTAATGCTGCAAAATGTAAATAAGGATACTTGCATGCATCTTTCTCAATTAAATGTACAGTGGATGTCTTCTTCAAATAGGCTGGAGCTTAAAAATCACCTTAAAAATACTGGATCGTGTAATGTTGTCTCCTTATGCCTTCGGTCCACTTGGAAGACAATTGGATTGGTTACGCCAGTCTTTCTGTAAGGTACAAACAGAGCCTAAGGTTTTGAGTGCCCAAGAACACTCTTGTCAAGTAGGTTAACACGCACACAAACACCATGTAATAACGGTGTAAGGGCTCCCCAGAACATCTTCAGGACAACGGTATTTTCTATAAGCAGCTCTTTTCATGCAACCTCAGCTAGTGTTGTGCTGCTCTTTACAGGACTGGGTGAGCGGTGTTGTCTTTGGCTGTGTGGGCTTAAACGTGTTTCTAATGTGCATGTCAAATAATTGCCTGTTAAACAGACTGCCAATCTGGCTGAAGCCAGTGCTTCCAAAGAGGATAAAATAAAAGCTATGATGATCCAGTCCTGCCATGAATATGATCCAATCAAGTAAGTGTTGATAATGTCAGATCTGTTCTTTGAAGATTATGGAAAAAACTGTAGAGGTGTTTGGTTTAACAAGCGAGACATGTGCATACCTTGTTCTTTTATTCCCCCAAAACTTGCAGTTACATGAAGAAACCCGTGGGTCCACCTGCATCGTCATATACTTGCCATCGTTGCAGAAAACCTGGCCACTCTATGAAGAACTGCCCAAGAAATGGGATAAGATTGTGGGGGACTTCTGGTGTTACCTAGTTTTTAATTGTTTTACCCTGGCAGTTAGGTAACAAGTACATGAATACTCACGTGAAGAATTGTTTCTCTTGGGGTGAAATACAGAGCTTATATGGCAATGTTGCAAAGCCTTTCAGAATTTGAGGGAAACCTGGAATTAGAAATGTAAAATTTTCTTTTTTTCTAGGTCATGGACATGAAATGTGTCCATAGATCTTTCTCTGTGAACTTGTATGCGTGTTTTTGTACATTTCAATGTTATTGGAAATTTTTCTGGTTTTAACTCTTTTTAGTGACAGTTCATAGTTTTTAGTATTTTGTATAAAAAGAAGATGTTTCTGTTGACCCCATCTACTGAACATTTGTGTGTTTTAATCAGACAAGCCTCTGGTTGCGTCTTCATGCCGTTTAATGTTAGTCACTGAAGGTACATGCATGAGGTATGAATTTAGCCTTCATATAGAGATGGTGAACATAAGTTTCCCCAGTGAGTGATTCAGAGCACTGCATTAAGCTCTCCCTCTGCATTGCCCTTTGGAGGAGGAGGAGCGGCTTTGTGTCTCTTCTCTGAGTGGATGGTGAGCTAAGGACTGTTTCGCCCTTAAGGAACCTGAGGGTAAGCCAAAGAATGTCGACCGAATTCAAAACACTGCTCAAGCCTTTGGAACATCCTGGCTGTATTCATTTAGGAAAAGAAGTATTTTAGTCGAGCGACCCTTACGCTAGGTAAAAGGAGAGGATTAAAGGCTCTTGCTGCTTAAAATCATCATTGAAATGTCATTTTAAGTGTGGGTCTTAAGATGCGGTATGTCTGCATTTCTTGTCTCAACAGGACGAAAGTTTTGGGTCTGTGCCCAGGATGAAAAAGACCACAGGAATTCCAAGGAGTTTCTTGGTGGAGGTGAAAGATCCCAAAAGGAAGGGTGTCATGGTGACAAAAACTGGAAAATACGCAATACCACGTGTTAATGTGTAAGTATGGAATTAATTGGACCGACCAAAAAGTGAACGAGAGAAACCGTGCGTAAATGTCTGTATTGGCTTTGTGTGGCAAGTTTTTGGTAGCGGGGGTGGGGGGGAAGGTTACAGGGGTGGCTGCTGTAAGAAGCTGCTGGAAGCTTCCCCTGTGTTCAAGAGAGCCAATACCAGCCAGCTCTAAGACGGACCCGCCGCCAGCCAAGGCCGAGCCAATCCGCAATAGTGGTGACGCCTCTGTGATAACATTTTTAAGAAGGGAAAAAAAGTTGGGACAGAGGGAAAACGGCAGCCGGAGAGAGGAGTGAGAACATGTAAGAGAAACAACCCTGCAGACACCAAGGTCAGTGAAGCAGGAGGGGGAGGAGATGCTCCAGGCGCCGGAGCAGAGATTCCCCTGCAGCCTGTGGGGAAGACCATGGTGAGGCAGGCTGTCCCCCTGCAGTCCATGGAGGTCCACGGTGGAGCGGAGGTCCACAGTAAAGCAGATGTCCACCTGCAGCCCGTGGAGGACCCCACGCCGGAGCAGGTGTGTTCCCAAAGGAGGCTGTGACCCCGTGGGAACCCCGCTCTGGAGCAGGCTCCTGGCAGGACATGCAGATCTGTGGAGAGGAGCCCACGGAGCAGGTTTTCTGGCAGGACTTGTGACCCCGTGGGGTACCCACGCTGGAGCAGTGTGCTCCTGAAGGACTGCAGCCCATGGAAGGGACCCATGCTGGAGCAGTTTGTGAAGAACTGCAGCCCATGGGAAGGACCCACGCTGGAGAAGTTCATGGAGAACTGTCTCCCGTGGGAGGGACCCTGCACTGGAGTAGGGGAAGAGTGAGGAGTCTTCCCCCTGAGGAGGAAGGAGCGGCAGAGACAAGGTGTGATGAACTGACCGTAACCCCCATTCCCTGTCCCCCTGCGCCGCTGGGGGGGGAGGGTAGGTAGAGCATTTGGGAGTAAAGCTGTGCCTGGGAAGAAGGGAGGGGTGGAGGGAAGGTGTTCTGAGATTTGGGTTTATTTCTCATTACCCTACTCTGGTTGATTTGTAATATATTGAGTTAATTTTCCCCAAGCTGAGTCTGTTTTGCCCGTGACGGTGAGTGATCTCTCCTGTCCTTATCTCGACCCACAAGCTCATCTGAGCTAATTTCGTTGTTGATCCACTGAATGGGAGAGGTCTGCGGTGGGAAAATTGTTCCCCCCTCCCTATTCTAGTGTGGTGGCTATAGAAAAGTAGGTTCAACTAAATGCCTATGTTTTAGGAGGCTAATGTGGAGTGAGAAGAATTCCATCTCCTGTCTTCCTTTGATAAGATCCAAAGCTTGGAAAAGTTCTCCTTTACCCATCTTTAATTTGTTTCTTTTTCCTTCCCCTTTCCCCTCCTCCAGGGAAGCTTATGCTAGAAGAGAGAAGGAAAAGCCTCCCTTTTTACCGGAGGAGCCATCCTCTTCCTCCTCAGATGATCCTATTCCAGAGGAGATTTTATGTCTCATTTGTAAGGAGATAATGACTGATGCGGCTATTATTCCCTGCTGTGGAAACAGTTATTGTGATGAATGTAAGTGTGAACTCCCATGTTTGTTAATTCAAAACAGCACATCTGCTCTTCTGAAAGCAGAAAGAGGAGATAGCGAAATTATTTTGTTACCAGTTCTATTTTATACTTAAGTATACCCTGAATAGGAAAGGGCTCTTCTCGTATAAAGGGGGAAAAAAGCCACAGAGCTTTAATAGTTAAATAAATAAATAAATAGTAAAATACATAGCTTTTTAGTTAAATTTACATGCGGAAGGACGAGTATGAGAGGAGTGGCTGATTGTGCAGGTGATTGCAGTATTGGATATTGAGTGCATTTAGTTTGCCCACAGCCCTTTCTCTCATACAAAACTATATAGCCAACTCTGGTGACTTTCGGTGGTCTGCAACAAACGGATAGTTAGCAGCATTTGATCCACATTTTCCTCCACGGGAGAGTTGGTTAAAACCTTCAGAGCGCGAACCTAGTAATGGTTTTTTGAACCTACTATTTGTTTTTCTGAGACAAGTTTTATTCGTTAACCTGGAGGGTGGGGACTTCTCACTGTACTATATAGTGGGAAAAAGACTAGCTGAAACATCAAGACACAGCCTACTCTACATCTTCAAATGTTACAACAGTGACATACCAAAACTCTAGAGTTATTTGCTGCATACTAGAAATTTTTTACGCTATTGAACCTTTATAGCTTCATGCTCTCACTTCAAGACCATATTCACCTGTTGATCATATAGGTGTTTTTATAGTTGATTAGAACCCCCAAAACTTCCTTAGTTTGGCTAAATGCTATTTTGATTATTCTAATTGTACACAGGTATTAGAACAGCCTTACTGGAATCTGAGGAGCATAGATGTCCAGAGTGTCATCAGACAGGTGTTTCGCCTGATGCTTTAGTGGCCAACAAGTGCCTACGCCGGGTAACCTGATGACTTTTATGTAAAGTGCTTGTAAGAATAGGCTCTTTGTAAAAAGCTGAAAGGGAAGGAAATATTAGTTTACATCTGCTTAAGCAAGGTTGACTTGAATAAGGCTAAATTTACCTTTCAAGTGCATTATCTGTTATCACAGAAGCTTACAACTCCTTGGAGACAATCTGGCAAATTCAGGTCATGCTTTTGTTTAAGGTGATTGCCTCGCTTTCAAATTCTGTGTTAACAGGGCAGTACTTTGAATACAGACACTCCGAGTTACCAATCACTAGTATCAGTGTTTAATGTGATGTGTTCATGTATCGGCATGTTGATTTCTTTGGGGATTGATACAATTCCTTGGGATTACACAAGTAATTTTACTCTGTGGAGGCTTTTGTTCGTATATCTGCTGAAGTTTCATATTACCTTTGCGTAAATGTTTTTCTGCCTCTAGGCTGTGAGCAACTTCAAAAGTGGAGCCGGTTACAGAAGAAGGCACCGTCAGCAGATGTGGCACCAACAGCAGCAGCAGCTGCCACTGCCACCACCCCCACTCGTGAGTCTTACACCTCCTGCTGCTCTGGTGACTGCTGCTGAACATTCTACATATTCCTCTCTGTCAGTCAGCAGTTTGTTGGAAGAGAAGGTAAGCTTTGTTTCAACATTTGCAGCGATTCTTGTATTTTAGTAGAGCTTATTTTCCAACTGTCTGCATTTATTCACAAGGGCTGTCAGACCCCTGTACTAAGACAACCAGCATTACCAAGTCGTCTGGGCCCCCAAGGACAATCAACACACACCACTGGTAAGGAACTGTAACTTCTAATTTTTCTAAAAAGAATTTCTGTTAAAAAATGATCTTCAGATACACTGAATGGGATTTTTTGCTTTTTCCTCTCTCCACTCCAAAAGGTCATCCAGCGAGAGCCAGTACAATTTGCTCAGCAGGTGGCAGACCAGGCTGGGAACTGTAAGTGTTCTACAGAAATTCAATGTATTAATACTGGTAACCTGTTAAATGAGGCTGTAACACATAAATTCTACAACAGCTGATTTATGATGAAGTAAGTGTGCACAGATAGTTGTGTAGAATACAAGTGGTCATTAATTTTTAAATGGCCTAATTTGAATTGGCTTTAACAAAGGGGTATGTGCTCGCAGTAAGATTATTTACAATAGAAGTCCAGTGCATAATTGAAAAGAGGACTCTGAAAAATGCACGCTTTCTGAGGAAACCATAAGTGCATCTAAAAATCAAATCTAATTAAAGGATCAGGTGGAAAGCCACCCTTTTGCTCACTGGCTGTATAAGGCTGAAGAAATTGATTTCCCAATAGAAACCAGCCTCCAGCATTCTTTTTTGAACAACTTAGTTGATTCTGATTGAGCAAATCATTGGAAAAGTCAAGGCTGTTATTTTAGGACAATTCTGAGTTTCTTCAATTTAGTCGTCTCAGATAGCCAAGCTGCTTTCTCTCCGTTGGAAAGAGAAGAGTCTGTTTTATCTCTTATTGCTGTGCCAAGTCAGTCCTTCATTTTTTTATATGCTTGATGTTAGATCGACTGTAAGGGTGCACTGTGTTTATAAAATCTCAAAGATAAATCCAAACAAAAATGGGGATCCACCCCACAGATGATTTAAAATCTCAGATTCAGTAAGCAAGAAAATAACAATGCAGGGACAAGAACAGGCCAAGTACATCATCATGAGGCGACAGCACAGGAAGCGTATGTGGAAGAGGTTAAAAGAAGTTTGAGAGAAGATGAGTTAATATTTGTGCAGGACTTTGAAGGTTAGAAGTGCGAAATATTAAGTGTCTCCAGGAGTAGCAGAGGAGCGGTGGGCACATGGCACGTGGGAGATGGGAGTCTCTGTTAAGCGTGGGCAGCCTCCACTTGCAGCTGCAAAGCTGAGTGTCAGGAGAGAAGACCGAGGGGAGTGTTGGGGGTGAGGATGTGGAAGGCAAGTATGAGGATCAAGAAATGAGTGTAATCTCACATGAACGGAAAGCAGGGAGAAAAATGCTTAAGTTGAGAACAAGAAGTGCTCCCCACCATGCTCCCGCTTCCTTCGCTTTCCTCTTTAAAATCCGACAGAGTGTAACAAACAGTGACACATGGTTTTGGGTTTCTTTAGAGGTCCAAATCGAGGACGCCTGCACAGCGAGTGTACCCAAAGGACTCAGGCCCCAGCACTACCAGAATCAACACCAGTCTTTGTGCCTGTGCCTCCAGCTCCCTTGTATCCTCCAGCACGCCACGCACTTCCTCTTCCACTGGGGGTACCACCACCACCGTTTCCTCCTCAGTTTCCACCTGGCCAGCCTCCATCTGCTGGGTGCGCTGTCCCCCCTCCAGGATATCCCCCAGCTCCCGCAAACACGTCATCAGCTTGGGTTCCAAGAGCAGTACCCATGTCTCCTCCACCTACCATCCCAAGGACTCAAGCATCTCCTTTCTCTAGGGAGGAGTTTTACAGAGAACAACGGAGTCTTAAAGAGGAGTAAGTATTTGGCTCAGTGAAGCTGTGTTGTTCTTCATTTTTGTATTTTGATCACATAATGAGCTGCAGTTACACTCAAGTGCACCTGACGTAAGCAAAAATGACAGTGTTTTTTCCAGTATACTTTTGTGTTGCAGATGGTAAACATGCAAAACTAAACCAAGACAAATGTAATTCTAAAACTTTCCCTAAAACTTGTAGGAACGCTGAACTGTTTTTGCTGAAATGGGATGTTCCCCTGTTGCATTTGCATGCAGTCTATATTTTCTCATATTGGCCATGTTTTGTCTCTTGGTGCCTTTTTGTAATAAAGGTCAAACTTATTTTAACAGGGAAAAGAAAAAGTCCAAACTTGATGAGTTTACCAGTGATTTTGCTAAGGAATTGATGGAATGTAAAAAGATTCCAGAGGAGCGTAGGCATTCGTTTTCCAGGTAACTGGTTTACATGTCTGTAATGGAGCAGCAGGTTGTCTGGAAGAATCAGGGGGAGTTCCACTGCACCCCTCTCTCATTGGATGGATTGGATGATTCAAGGGATTAGCAGGGATAGGAGTTTCATAGGTAGGTTACTGGCTCAAATATGGCAGAGATTACAGTTGACTGATGGTGATAATGGGGCAGCAGTTGTTAAGGAACAGGGGTCTCTTTCCCTGAAGCTTCTCTGCAATGACATCCTTCACCTCCTGAGAGCCGTGAGGAGGCTAGGAACTGAATAGGTGTAGTAGCTGGATTTTCTGCATCTCCCTGTTCTGATTGTAACCATTACCTCAAAGCACATCGGAGGAGATATGTGAGAGAAATTGTCTTCCTCTTTTGTCTCTCTCCTGTAGGTACACGGAGAGATTTTAAGCTGGACTGCAGACTGGTGGCTTTCACTAGAATTTTGTTGACATTGTTAAATGAAAAACAAGAGAAACTTGTGAAGAAAAAACGCAGGGCAGCTGATGTTTTCTATCCCCCCAAATCACTTGGGCAGGAGTCTGCATAGCTGTCTCTTAGTAATGCTGTCAGTATCCTTCCTAGAGTAATGGCATTGAGTCATATTACTCGAGGCTGAGTTTAGAAGCATTTAGATACGACTCTTTCTTGAAGCGCTGTCACTATCCTTGGTTAGAGCTAGAGGTATGTGCAAGTTTTTGCTAGGACATTGGGCTAGAAGTGTTGATTGTAAGACTGCAGTGCAAGTATTTTGCATCCTGTACAAATTGCCAAAGAAGTAGTGAAGTTAAAGAGACTAAGCTGGCATTTTAAAATTGAGCTTTACTGTCTTCAGGCCAAATCGTGTTTTCCTGATGTTTGATACTGCACTGTAGCCATTAAGACTTGCTCTTTTTGCATCTTACTGCAACAAAAATGATTTGCGCTGCATGTCGTTGCAGAGTAGTGAAAAAATGGGTGCGTTCACATAGCAGTAGAGGCCACTATACACCACCTTAAATCAGCCGATAGCTATGGTAGTTCGCGTGGTAGAAGTGAGTGGAAACAGACTTAGCCTTCCTGTATGTTTTTCCATTAACAAAGCAACAGCTGTTCTGTCTTGTGAGCCGAAACTTGTACATGTTATTAAGTTCTTCGGTTGGCAGTAGCATTATGTCAGCAGCTGAAAGAACATAAGTGTATGGAGAGTCAAAAACCCCAAAGCAAATCTGGAAGGAAAAAACTGGGGAGAGTGACTGTTTTGAATTAACTTCGTGTGTGTGTGTTGTGTTTTTTTTAAGGTCCAAGTCTCCTTCTAGTGCTTCATCTTACTCTAGAAGTTTCTATACCTACTCCAAGTCAAGATCAGCTTCTTCCCCCTCTCGCTCCCACTCTCGATCATTTTGTCGTTCCCATTTGCATTCCTACTCGCGATCGCGGCTGTATCCAAGAAGAGGCGAAGGGAAGAGTCGTAACTATTGTTCTAGGTCAAGGTCAGCTGGTAATAGAGCTGGAAATTACCCTGGAAAATCTTCTGGAAGAGCACGCCATGTCGTCAAAGATCCTACCAAATCAAAAGAGAAGGAAGTGGAATATCCACAGGGAGATGGCAAAGGAAATAAACATCAAAAACACCAGAAGAGAAGAAAAGGAGATGAGAACGAAGGATTTCCTTCATTTCGTGAAAGATGTCCTGGAATGGAACCTCCTGCGAAAAAAGTGAAGGAGGAGCTTCCCAAGACAGGCGGCATTGAAACATCTTCCTCTCAAAAGGGTGAGAAGGTTCTTGGTACCCCACAGAAAGTTCACCCAAAAGTGACAAAAGATCACCCAGAAACCAGACCAGCCGAGGAGGAAAAGGCAAAGAAAGACCACAATGAAAATGACAGTGAGAGTAATGTATCTGCAAAAGATGAGGGAGCTGCAGGAAAAAGTCCAAAAGACCCCAAAGAAAAGTCTGCTGATAAGGTGAAAGAGGATACAGCAGCACCTGCTGCAGTTGACCAGCCTGAAGCAAGCAGAAGTCAAAGCCGTCCCAGTGTTAGCTGTAGTCAAAGCCCTTCTGAGAGTCAGCCTCGAAGCCACAGCAGCAGTGCCAGCTCGGGAGAGAGTCAAGACAGCAAGAAAAAGAAAAAGGAGAAGCAGCAGCACAAGAAGCATAAGAAGCACAAGAAGCATAAGAAACACAGGAAGCATAAGAAACACATTGGAAGCGAAACGGAATTGGAGAAGAGCCAAAAGCACAAACACAAGAAGGAAAAATCGAAGGAAAGCAAAGATAAAGATAAGCAAAACATGAAATCTGTCACTACATAGAATGACGGATATTAAAAAAATGACTTAATTCCTAAGTCATCTGTATTAGACTTTGATAAAATGTAAATGAATTCAAGCGTTGCAAATAGTGACATGGAAGACCCTGTGCTGCACTTAAAATATTGCTGCTTGATTATTTGATTTTTACATCAGAGCTTTATAAAAGTGAACATTTTGTAGAGAATTGTGAGTTGTGGCCATGTATCATGAAAGGTTTTGCTGGGGCATGTTATTTTTAACCATTGTTGATTAGTTTGGGTGGGGTATACTGCAAAAATTTTCACAGCTGAATTTTGTTTTAATTGCCTGGCAGAAGAAGGTGGTACCTGTTATAAAATAGCAGCAGCAAAATGCTTTGCAGAATCCATTACAGCCCTGTTATGTCACTTCTTGGTTATAATAAATTTTCAGTAAACTATCCAACGTGATGAGATTTCCAGTGATAGCTGAACATGAGCAGAGAAGAGACTAGTGACAGAAAAAAGGTACCAGTAGAAGCTTGCTGGTAGCTAACATGTACGAAAAATAACCATATCAAGGGGTTTCATTTGGAAAAGACAGGTAGGACTTTAAATCTTTTGAACTGATGCAATGTGGGGAGGTGCTGCCAAGAGGTATGTTTTTTTCCTGTGCCAAGCGGCCTTGTTTTTCTATTGTAAAAGGTAGGATGTGGCCCCAAACATAGAGCCACTCTTCACAGCTGGTCCTGACAATTTTAGACTAACGTTCAATAAGAAGCTGCCACATTTCAACCTTGTTCCAGTTTGTTTGGAAAGCTGTTGTCATTTGCCAGCAGACATTTACACATAGACTTTAGGATGCCCTGTAATCTGTATTTCCTCTCATAAGAATGCTGATCACCAAGGTGTTTGTGTTCCTTAAATAGAAGCTTTATTAGGAGTATTTTCATATGGTGGTGCCATGATACAGAGCTAACCCTTCCAATAAACGTGGGGTTCAGCAGATGAGTTTGGCAGAAGAAGAAAGCCCACTAGAAAGGCAGGCTTCTGCTTTAAGCTTCTTTGAACAATGACAGGAAATCTAGAAAATGGTTCGGGTGTGACGTCACGTTGGGGGGTCTGATGCCCTAGCGGGGCTGTGGTTCAGGAGGGGGGAGCCGGGGGGTGTGTGTGTGACGCAGGGGGGTCCCCGACTTTTGGTTCCCCCTCGTGACCCCCCCACCCGGACATGCGGGTTCCCCCCTGCCCCCTGCGTGCAGTGGGCGTGGCCTCGCCAGGCCCCGCCCCAAGCCCCCCGCCCCGCCTCCATCGCCCCGACAGACCCCGCGGCCCCACAGAGAGTGGAGGTTAACCCCACCCTATGGATCTCCGCCACCCCCCCCCGGACGCTATGGACTCTTCCCTGGCCCTATAGAACCCCCCTGGCCCTATAGACCCTGCCCTGATGCCCAGCCTTACAGACCGCCCCCAGACCCTCCATACTCTTCCCTGACACACACCCCCAGACCCTATAGACTCTCTTTGGATCCTATAGAACACTCCCTTTCCCCCCTGGACCCTGTAGATTCTGCCCCCCCAACCTTATAGTTCCCTCCTTTCACCGAACCCAGCCCCTGTAGATTCCCCCAGACCCCATGGAACCCACTCCCCCTCCAAGCCCTAAAGATTTCTTCTGGAAGCTATATACACACACACCCCCTCCCCCAGGACCCTATGGATCCCTGCCTCTCCCAAGCCTGGACCATCTAGATCCCCTGGACTGCCTGGATCCCTCTGTTATTCCCTGCCCTGGGCCATATAGATCCCTCTGGACCCTATAGATCCCCCTGTCACAGGAGGACCCAGTCATCTGGACATGCAGGCAGCCCCAGGTGTCCAGGTAGTGGACCAGGGTGTCCAGGGGTAGATGCCCCCCCGACCCAGATGCCCTGTAACTCCCCTCAGCCCCATATAAACCCCATAGTTCCTCTCCCCCCGGGTCATATAGACCTTATAGGCCACTCTTTCCATCCCTATAGGCCCTCCCCACAGTTCTATAGACTCCCCCAGCCCCATATGGACCATATAACCCCCCCGCGGCCATATAGACCCTAAAACACCCCCCCCACACCCCCATATAGATCATCTCAGCCCCATAAAACCCCCACAACCGCCCCTCCAAACCCCATACAGCCCCCCCAACCCCATATAGAACACCCATCTCCTTAGAGACCCTCTACCCTCAGCCCCTCCCACACCTTTGTCAGGATTTAACCCCAGCCGGCAACTCAGCACCACGCAGCCGCTCGCTCGCTTCCCCCCCACGCAGTGGGATGGGGGAGAGAATTGGGGGGAAAAAAGTCAAACTCGTGGGTTGAGATAAGAACAGTTTAACAGGACAGAAAGGAAGAAACTAATAATGATAGTAATAACAATACTAAGGTGACAATGGCCTGGACAACGCCCCGAGAGACCCAACATGGACGTCGCGGGGAGGGGCCCGGCGTCCCTTCTCCTGACTGACGGGGGTCTCGGACACTCCTGGAACTGGGGTGGGAGAAGGTTCCAGAAGGCCGGGACCTGGGGCCCAGAAATAGGGGCACAGCGGAGCAAAAAAATCACACACAAAAGCTTTTTTCACTCTGCTGTAGTAAGATGCTGGCAGTCTCCAATGTGAAAAATCATGAGTCCAGCAAAGCAAAATAATGAGACTTTAAGCTCATGATACTTGAAACAAACCCGTGATTTGCCTTCTAGTAATTAAGACGGAATATACTTGTTACAGAGATAGAAGACTATCTGTATAACAGTTACATAGACAGTTATGTAGATAGAAGAGGTAAATAACTTCTAGCGAGAGCCTGAAAGAGTTGCAGATCAAAAGATGACTGGAAAAAGCATGTAGAAATCTTTGGAAAAGAGAAAATGTAACACAGTAAAAGGCATAGCAGAAATTAAAAACTGAAGTCGGAGACATTGGTTTTTGGAGGTTTTTTTCTTCCTTTGAACTGTGGGAGAGACTAATTTTGGAATGAACTGTCAAAGGAAATGATGACTAGACGCTCTCAGGCAGGAGCCTTTATGTTTCCAAGACGTTCAATTTGGCGCTGAGATACATAGATGAAAATGGCCATTGCGTGCAGGAGGTTGGAGTAGATGATCTTCCTTTGGTGTACCTGACCCTCCAAGCAGCGTACCTTGGTACAGGCACATACAGTATGGTGTCGGGGTTTAACCCCAGCCAGCAACTAAGCACCGCGCAGCCGCTCGCTCACTTCCCCCCCCCCAGTGGGATGGGGGAGAGGATTGGGGGGAAAAGTCAAACTTGTGGGTTGAGATAAAGACAGTGTAATGGGACAGAAAAAGAAGAAAATAATAATAATGATGAGAATAATAAAAGAATGAGAATATGCAAAACAAGTGATGCAGAGTGCAATTGCTCACCACTCGCTGACCGATGCCCAGTTAGATCCCAAGCAGCAGCTCGCCCCCCCTGCCCAACTCCCCGCAGTTTATATACTGCACATGACGTCACACAGTATGGAATACCCCTTTGGCCAGTTTGGCTCAGCTGTCCTGGCTGTGTCCTTTCCCAACTCCTTGTGCCCCTCCAGCTTTCTTGCTGGCTGGGCATGAGAAGCTGAAAAGTCCTTGACATAGTATAAATACTACTTAGCAACAGCTGAAAACGTCAGTGTGTTATCAACATTCTTCTCATACTGAACCCAAAACATAGCACTATGCCAGCTACTAGAAAGAAAATTAACTCTATTCTGGCTGAAACTAGGACATATGGCATGCCAAAATCCTCTTCAGTCTGACTACAAGTACAAAGAAGCATTAGAAATACCACGCTTAAGTCCCTCTGGATTAGTATTTCATCTGCTTGTGTTGTGAATACTGAAGGACTGCATCTGAAGGGGAGAGATGCTTTTTTCCAGTTTTATCCTTTTGCTGCCACCAGGCAGCAGATTAGGGCTGAGACAGGGCAACTCTAGCCCACCAAGTTCATTATCCAGTTATATACTCACCCACCCCAAGTTTGCCAAATTCCTTTGTTATGGCTGTTTATAGCTCCTGCCTCCACAGTCTTCCATGGCAATGAGTTTTGCACCGTGTAATTGAGTCTTGGTGGGGATGTGGAACTCCTCCCCCCCCCCCTTTTCTTTATTTTAAACCTTTTATTTGATTGTTTCTTTAGGTTTCAACCAGTTCTTGTCTTGTAAGAAATCGTGTCTAATCATTGGGGTATTGCTATTCATAATTTCACATTTATTTTACACCTCTCATACAGGAACAGTTTGGCGTTGTGGGTTGTTCTTCTTGCCCCAAGTGATTGCCTGATGTGCGTCTCCGGGGTGCTGAAACCCTCCTCCTCCGTGCTGAGGGGTCACACTCGGTGCTGTGCACAAACTGGCTGCAGAGGTCAGAGCCCCGATGTGGGGATCTGCTCCGCTTTCTCGGCCGCAGCTGAGCGTGCTCCCGAGCGGCCCTGGGTGTGGGAGCCCGCTTGGAGCTGGCATTGGAGGGCCCTGCAGCCGCATCATCCCTTGGGGCTCGGTCATGACGTGGAGGACTTGCTCTCCGCCTCCTCTTCCTCCTCGCGGAGCGGTGGTAGTCCGTGGTCTCCACAACCCGGCTGCGGAGAGCGTAGCCCTGCCGCAGGGATCTGCTCTGCTTCTGCATTGGCAGGGTTTGCTCCTGAGCAGCACTGGGTGCAGGAGCCGACTGGGAGGTGCCGTTGGAGGGCCCTGGAGCAGCAGCATCCCTGGGAGCGTGATCACGACTTGGAGGACTCCTCCTCCTCTTCCTCCTCCTCGTCCCTGTTGAGTGGTCGTAGTCTGTGGTGTCCACCAACCAGCTCCGGACATCTCTTCCCCACTGCGGGGATCTGCTCCGGGCCCTCTCCCTGGCACCGTTCCTCTGGCAGCGGGAAGGGCTGCATCCGTGCTCCTCTTTGGTGCTGTCTTCTTGCACGGTGTGCAGAGGGGCAAGTGGTGGAGAGCAGACCGGGCACGCAGCTTTCCTTCTGGACACCAGCCTCAGGCAGCCGCAGAAGAAGCGATGCAAGCAGGAGCCCACGTAGGAGGTGATGCTGAGCCTGCCTGGCCAGCCCGCAGATGCCTCCCATGCACCTGCCTGGGTTAGCTGTCTGGTGCTGGCTGGTGCAGAGGAGCTGCTGTCCTCTGGAGAGTCCTCCATGCCCACCGCCATGTCCTGCAAAGAGAGCTGTGCAAAGGTCCTGCCCTTTCCTGCTGAAAGGACCTGAACAGTGGGGAAACCCCAGCAGCTGTGGGAGGGGACAGCTAAGGGCCTCCCAAAGCCTCTCCTGGAGGGCTGCAAAGGCAGAAGGGCCAAAGGCGGACAAATGGGGTGGATCGAGGTGGGATGCTTTGAGAGGGAGCAGCCTTGCGGCTGTGAAGAAAGCGGCAGCGTGGGAGGGAGAAGAGAGCAATGCCAAGATCCCAGAAAGAAATCTGCTGTCCCTCTGGTGCCCTGAGCCACCTCCCCAGGTTACCTTAGTCCTAGGAGGCAGACCCTCTGGTCCCACAGCATCCTCCTGCTTGCCCTCGGCCCCGCATTGACTGAGGGAGGAACAGGCATATGCTGGTGCCAGTGAGGAAGGCACCCTTTCTCCCATTTTCAAATCAGAGCACCTGGAGAAAAAATTTCGATGCACCATCGATCAGAATTTCTTCCTACCAGCTAACCTAATCCTACCCTCTTTCAGTTTAAAACCGTTCCCCCTAGTCCTATCACTACAATCCCTCGTAAAAAGTCCCTTCCCGTCTTTCCCTTACTCTCCTGTTATTACCTGACGTAAAACAGCAAATAGGCTTGCTGCTGGAGGACCGTGCTGATGTCACAATGACCCACAGATGAATCGTTCATCTCGTACCACAGTCCATTGCTGGCCTGTAAAAAAAAAAAAGGCAACGATATGAATCGTTGTTCATCAGGAGATGAACTGCATGGTTTCCCCACAAAAACGCAGGCAGAAAAACTCCAGAACCGCCAAAACAAACCCAAGCCAGCCTCTAAGGAGACGTTCTCCCCCAAATCCTTGGCTGCCGGTACCATTGCCGTGAAAGTTTGTCTTCCTTTTTCTCTTGGCGTGGAAGGAAGTTTCTCTTTACCTTTGTGTAGCAGAAATAGTGTCCCGAATGACACCCGTTACCGCTGTGCACCAGGACAGCGTATAAAGAGTAGAAGAGCGACTCTCCGTCTGGCTGAGACATGTACGGGCGAAGATCCAAGCAGTTGGAATACTTCACGACCTACGGAGAGACCAAGAGTGCTCAGAAATGATCCTGAAATACTACACGAAATATCCCTCCAAGACCAGGGGCCAGAGGTGTATAAATACATCTTTGGGGCTCACGAACACTTGGTTTTTCCCTAAAGCAACCTAAAGGTAATGGTTTGGGTGGCAGGAAACTATTGTCGGCCAAAGAGTACGTCCTTGTCTTCCCGCAGCAACTCTTCTCTTTCCAGAAGGGAACACAATAAAACTCAACAGCTTGTGAAAGTGCGGACCACCATGAGAAATATCCCGCTCCGGGAAGAAAAACGTTGCCCTCTGGTTGCATACTCACCTTGTTGATCTTCCCGCCGGTGAAATCTTCGAACCTTTTCAGGCACACCGTGAGGACCCTGGGCGCGCCATGGATTGTAAACCTCTTGGAGGCGGCGACCATCTTGTTACACCTTGAAACCGAGCACAGAGCCTTCGTATATGCCCTATCTTGCCCCAAAAAGGCCAGACACCCTTTCGTGTCTCCCCCACCCCTACGCTGTTTTAAGGCTGCTCAGATGCATAAAGCCATATTAAAATATTTGTGCCTGATCATTGCGCATCTAACCTACGCGAAAAGATGGCTTATGCTGGAGTATGCGCAGCACCTTCACGCAGGATCTAATATTGTTAATAATCATCTTACTGGCTGCATTTAAAGCAGTTTTCGCCATCCAGCTGCTCGGGTTTCACAAAGTCCGCCAGCGCTGCGGTGACAGATGAGGCTGCCTGGAGGAGTGAGAAAGGAGAGAGCTGATCTCCGGGAAATACTGATCTCCGGGAAATGTCCTCGCCCAAACACTTTATCAAGAGTTGACAAGACGACCCAGGTAGCTGACGCTGAGGAGAGACGCTGTGGACCCGCGAGGAGGCAGAAAGAGGGTACGATGCCGAATATTTCCCTCAATTCCTGGGGCTATCCAGAGTTACGTCTCTGTGCCACTGCTCGGTTCAGCTACCGATGGTGTGCAGGGTCATCGATAACGAAAATAATACAACCCGTCAGCCTAGGGGTCCGACGGGTGTCGAGGGAGGGCAAAAAGAAGAAGGATGCAGAGGGATCCTTCCATTCTGCCGCCAAGCTCTCTTGTGTTCACACTACGTGTTTTTTAAAGCAACTGTGTTGATTCTGGAAAGCTACGGGGGCCTTGGCGACATCTCGAAGCACGATTACAAACTCCCTTACTTTGATATCCAAAGGAATGTCCAGAAAGGCCTCGTAGGAATCGGAAACCGCTTTGCAGCTCGAGCACGTGACTGGAAGGAAATTCAAAATGCTCAGGGATAGGGGAAGTCGACCGGCTGTGCCGCTCTACGTCCTTCACACCTACTATGCCAGTCACACCATCGGCTGCTCATCACAGGCAGACAGAAGGACACGGACAATTCCAAGGAGAGCAACGGTTGTGGAAAAGTACCTCTGGATCGCAGAAAGCCCCCAAATATTTGGTGGACGATGGTAGTCGATTCAGAAGAGATGTCCAAGCTGGAAATAAATGGTAAGGCAGAGAGTTATTATCATCTCCTCCAGGTGTGAAAGCCCTGGGCATAGTTCTTCCTTGATGGCACTACACCAAGGAGTCCGAAGGGCTTGGGAACATTGCAAAATTAATTTGCTGGTGCTTACTTGCTGATTCCATTCAGACAAGCTCTCTGCATGGCATCAACAGTGTAACGTAAGAACTCGTGGGCATCCTCCTGCGTGCCAAGCTGGAAATGTTCTCCTATTACTAAAAAAGAAGAAGTTAGTAGCTTTCTCCTACAAGAACAGAAGAAAACTCGTCCAAGCCCCTGAGATGACTCACGTGAGAGAACACTGATGACAGCCGAAGGGTAGATGGCACTGCCCGAGGAGCGCAGGACTCTGTTAACGTGGCTTTCCATTCTACACATCACGCAGAAGCCTCGCTGGTGACCTGAAGAGGAAAGGAGGGAAGCAAGAGCCTTGGGTGAGCAAAATATCCACAGCGATGGGAAACCTAGTGGGGATTTTGAAGTTCTAAGTCTCCCCATCCCAACAAGCCCAGGCCGTTTTAGTGCAGAGAAAACTTTCTTCAGAGGGATGTTAAGCTGACAGAATATTTCAATAAAGCAAAGAGGGTTTAACCTGCAGGAATAGGGACCAAGACCTGGGGCTAGAAAGGGGTGCCCTTCTGAAGATGAACACGGCTCGATACGACAGGTGCCTTCTAGGCTTGAGCATTCAAAGACGACCAACTCGGGGGAACTGGGAAAGAAGGGCTGCTTTTTTTCTCTTCAATTCCAGATTCTTGGAATCCTGGGGAAGTGCCTGACAGGTTGACAAGGAGACGTTCCTCAAAGTACTCACACGACTGGCTGTGCTCACGAGACAGCAGGTAGTTGGCCAGAGGTGGGGTGTAGGTCAGGCACTGCAGGATGGAGTTGAGGAAACACAGATTGCTCGGGTTGTGGAGTCCGGCTCCAGCTCTCCATTGCTGCTGCCAGTCCATGTAAATCCTCTCCGGTGGAAAAAGGATCCTTTGCGGCGGAGCCATCCCCTCAGTGACGACTGCAGGGAAACGACATTTGAAAAGAGATGAGACAATATTGTTGCACGAAAGCACATGTAAAAAAGTTGAGTTCTTGACAGGAGTACGACCAGCTTAAACATCCAACCTGGAAGCATCAGGGGAAGCCTAACGCTGCCATCGAAAGTTTTCTGGTCAAGAAAGAGTTTTGGAAAACAATGTGTTGCCCTGCTTGCTTTCCCTAAAGTCCAACAAAGCCACACTCGGACTTCTACCTTCCTTTCCCTCTAGAGTCTTGAACTTCATTATCAAGCCTTCCCTCTTCCTGACTGTAATTTCAGGAAAACAAGCCCAGAAGGTAACCCTACTAATGTCAGATCTTTCTACGAGCAATGTCTTCTTTCGAAGACTGTACACAGTGGCAGAGCAGTGACCAAAAAACGCGTCTCCCTGCTTGAAAACACCTGGGTAAGTCTGGGTGCCATCAGGAAATGCCCCAGAATTCCCTCTCGGTTGTCAGGACCTCAACATCTAGGGACGGAGCACCAGCCACCTCCATTGCCTTTGGGGATTCCCAGAACCCAAGCCTGCTGCCGAAGTTGTTACTCACAGGACTCGTTCCCCATCACGGCCATCGCTCCTCGCCGGAACAGAGGGCAAAGCTCGGGATGACAAAGGATCTCAGGACACGCTCCGGAAAGACAAGACCGGCGCAAATCCCGTCACCTGATGGCAAAGAAATAATCGTAGCTCAACAAAATGATTAAAAAACTTCCGGCCGCTACTTTAACATCTGCCTTTGCCGTGCTCCTTTTCTGCCTCCTTTCCTACCGCTTCTTGCCGTTCTAGGCTGAGCCCAACGCCTCGGACTACGCTACCACCCCCTCTACTTACCTATCCTAGGATATAATAAAGAAATAATAATTAGCAAACAGGAACTCTGCCCGTAGCCCACCTCTGGCCAGCCCATCAAGGTGCAACAGCTCAGCCTACAGCTCCGACGGTATAGACCAGCCTATACTTTTATCCCGTTATCTACCCACTCTATGATCTGCCCTGAAAGTCAAACCATAATTACCTTTGTGCGAGGATGGCAGTTGAGAAGAAGCGAGCAGTAAACGATAAATGGTTGGGAAAAAACCCCAAACCAGTAGGCACTCAAGGAGCAGAGGAAGGAGCCGAGCTATCCCGAAGGCCAGCTCAGCCCAACTGGCTGCCCCTGGCTCGCTTTTTGGGATGCCAAAGCCGCGGCCAGGTGAGGTCACAAACGCCGGGCAGGCGCCGCATCGCTGCCCCTTTGTGACACGGGGGCTGTGGCCACGGACCGGGCACCTCAGGTAGCCAGCAACTGGGAGCCACTGGGCTTCCCCACGTACTGCTGGCAAAGGGCTGGTCATCCCTTGAACAGAGCTCCCACGTCTTCCCTGAGCCGCACCAGCCAGATGAATAAAAAGCTGCCCAGGGCCGTAATGAAGCGTCTTCACATCCGGGTTGACCTTGGATTTCTTTTCCACTCTTCCCAGGTCCAGGATTGCGTCTGAAGAGGTTCGTGTAGCGAAGCACGTGGTCTCTCGCGGGTTTATTTCCAATGGATTTTTAATCTGCCCCTCGAGATAGCGATGGGAAACCTAGTGGGGATTTTGAAGTTCTAAGGACAGTCGGCCACAGGCTGACTCTGAACTGGCGCTGCCAAAGAAACGTCTTCAGCAACTGCGCTGGGTTGACCTTGGTTGGCTGCCAGGCCCCCACCCAGCTGCTCTCTCACACCCTCGAGCTCCAAAAAAACCATTTGTACGTGGCTTTTTAGCACCTTCGCAGTTCGTAGAATCATTTAGGTTGGAAAAGACCTTCAAGGTCATTGACTCCAACCAGCAACCATGCCCACTAAACCACGTCTTGAAGTGCCTCGTCTACGCGCTTTTTGAACCCCTCCAGGGATGGTGACCCCACTGCTTCCCTGGGCAGCCTGTTCCAACGCCTGACAACCCTTCCAGTAAAGGATTTTTTTTCTAATATCCAAACTAAACCTCCCCTGGTGCAACTTGAGGCCGTTTTCTCTCCTCCTACCCCTAGTTACTTGATAGTAGAGACCAGCACCCACCTCACTACACCCTCCTTTCGGGTAGTTGTAGAGAGTGATCAGGTCTACTCTCACCCTCCTTTTCTCCAGACTAAACCACCCCAGTTCCCTCAGCCGCTTCTCCTAAGTTCTCCAGACCCTTCTCCTTGGCCTCCAGACCCTTCACCAACTTGGTTGCCCTTCTCTGGACACGCTCCAGCACCTCAACGTCTTTCCCGTAGCGAGGGGCCCAAAACCGAACCCAGGACTCGAGGTGTCACCTCACCGGTGCCCACTACAGGGGGACAACCACCTCCCTGCTCCTGCTGGCCACACCATTTCTGATACAGGCCAGGATGCCGTTGGCCGTCTTGGCCACCTGGGCACACTGCTGGCTCATCTTCAGCCGGCTGTCAACCAACACCCCCAGGTCTTCTTCTGCCAGGCAGCTTTCCAGCCACTCTTCCCCAAACCTGTAGCGCTGCGTGGATTCTTTGTGACCCAAGCGCAGGACCCGGCACTTGTTGAACCTCATACAATTGGCCTCGTCCCATCCAGCCAGCCTGTCCAGATCCCCCTGTAGAGCCTTCCTACCCTCCAGCAGATCAACCCTCCCTCCCAACTTGGCGTCGTCGCCAAACTTGCTGAGGGTGCACTCCATCCCCTGGAGAAAAAAAGAGTGATCTGCATTTAGGGCTGTTCTTGCAGCTTTCTCTGGGGTTCAGTCATTTTCTTGGAGCGGTTTCTACAACAGACAGAAGACGTAACCAAGACTACAAATGGGAAAATTGATTGGGGTCTAACCCACCAGGTCTGCCCCTGTCAGAGCAAGTCCTCGTCTTTATCATCCCTACGGCCTCCATTTCATAGAATCATAGAATCATCGAATGGTGTGGGTTGGAAGGGACCTTAAAGATCATCTAGGTCCAAGCCCCCTGCCATGGGCAGGGACACCTTCCACTAGACGAGGTTGCTCAAAGCCCCATCCAACCTGGCCTTGAACACCTCCAGGGAGGGGGCATCCACAACCCCTCTGGGAAAACTCTCCCAGTGTTTCACCACCCTCACCGTAAAGAATTTCTTCCTAATATCTAATCTAAATCTTCCCTCTCTCACTTTAAAACTGTTACCCCTCGTCCTATCGCTACACTCCCTGATAGAGAGTCCCGCCCCATCTTTCCTGTAGGCCCCCTTTAACTACTCTTCTCTACATTAGCCAGCTTCAGACAGCAGGCAAGTCGCACTTTACACCAGGGCAGCAGCCTGAAGCCCAGCAAGGGAAGATAAGGACTGACGGGGGGTAGTTCAGATTCAACAGCACTGAAGGAGGCAGGTAGTAATTGTCTCCTATGACAGAAAGAGAAACAGGCAGGAGGAGAAGAAAAAGAGCAAAGGTAGGAAAAGGAAACGCATTCTGAACACATTTTAACACTTGTCATCACCTGACATAAAACAGCAAATAGGCTCGCTGCCTGAGAACTGTCTCGATGCCACAACCATCCACAGCCATATCGTTCATCTCGTACCACAGTCCATTGCTGGCCTGCAAAGAAAGGCATCAGTCTCTGGAGATGAACCGCATGGTTTCTCCACAAAAACACAGGCGGAAAACTACAGAACCAAGAGTACGCCAACACAAATCCAATCCAGCCCCTAAGGAGACCTTCTCCCTCCAATTCTTGGCCGCCAGTTACACTGCCAGGAAGGTTTGTCTTCCCCAGCACACATTTTTCCCTTGCTAGGAAGGAAGTTGCTCTTTACCTTTGTGTAGCACAAATAGTCTCCTGCATGACAGCTGTCACCACGATGCACCAGGACAGCATATAAGGAGTAGAGGAGCACTTCTCCAGCTGTCTGGGACATGTATGGTCGAAGATCCAAGTACTCAGGATACTCCACAACCTACAGGGAGACCAGGAGGGCTCAGAAACGATCCTGAAGTACTACATGAAATAGCCTTCAACAGGCATGGTTTGGCTGGCAGGAAACTGCTCCCGGCCAAAGCAGCTCTGTCGGAGCAGAGTACATGCTTGTCTTCCCACCGGAACTCTCCTCTCCTCGGAAGGGAACACGAAAAAGCCAACAGGAACAGCTTGTGAAAGAGCGTACTGCTTTGGGAAATCTCCTGCTCCGGGAAGAGAAAGTTGCCCTCCAGTGGCATACACACCTTGCTGATCTTCCTGCCGGTGCAATCTTCAAACTTTTTCAGACACACTGTGAGAACCTTGGGCGCGCAATGGACTGTAAACCCCTTGGAGGCAGCAACCATCTTGTCACACCTTGAAAGCAAGCACAGAGCCAAGTGCTGAAATGCACCCAATTTTCCCCCAAGAAGACCAGACAAGCTTTCTTGTCTCACACAGCCTTACACTATTTTAAGGCTATTCAGTACCATAAGGCCATATTAAAAAAAAGCTGCGTCTCGTTATCGTGCATTAAGCCTATGTGAAACGATGACTTCTGCTCAATGACATGCAGCACCTTCCCGCAGGATCTAGTACTACTGGGTCGCTAGTAATCATCTTACTTGCTACACTTAAAGCAGTTTTCACCATCCGGCTGCTCCGGTTTCACAAAGTCCTCCAGAGCTGCAGTGACAGAAGAGGCTGCCTGGAGGAGTGAGAGAGGAGAGCAGTGAGCTGCGGGCAGTGCCCTTGCCCAAACACTTACTAGGAGTTGACAAGAAGACCCAGGTAGCTGATGCTGAGGAGACGCGCTGTGAACCCGCAAGCAGTGTCCAGAAGGAGGCAGAAAGAGGGTATGATGCTGAACATTTCCCTCAGGGAACTGAATTCCTGAGGGATTCCCGGGGCTATCAAGAGCTACTTCCCTGTGGCACTGCAGGGTCATCAATAATGAAAACGATACAACCCATCAGCCTGGGAGCCAGATGGGGTGCTGAGGGAGGGCAAAAGGAAGAAGGATGAGAGAACATCAAGGGTGCAGAGAGGATAATTCGTACTTGTCCAGCTTAAAGCCAGCACCTACAAGGAGATCAATGCCATGGCCTCCCCGGAAGAACTCAGCCCATTCCACTTCTGACCCTCCACCAAGCTCTCTTGTGTTCGCAGCATACGTTTTTAAGTCAACAGCATGGATTGCGGAAAGCTACAGGGGCCTTGGGATGTCTTGAAGCACAGCTATAAACCCTCTTACTTTTATATCCAAAGGGACATCCAGGAAAGCCTCGTAGGAATCGGAAACTGCTTTGCAGCTCAAGCACGTGACTGGAAGGCAAATCAAAATGCTCAGCGATAGGGGAAGTCACTGGCTGTGCCAGTTTCCGTCCTTCATACCTACTACGCCGGTCACACGATTGGCTGTTTATCACAGGCCAACAGAAGGGCACAGACAATTCCAAGTTGAGCAATAGTTGCGGAAAAGTACCTCTGGATCTCAGAAAGCCCCCAGATATTTGATGGATGATGGTAGTTGCTTGAGAAGACATGTCCAACCTGGAAATAAATGGGAAGGCAGAGAGTGTTCTCCTCCAAGAGTCTTGCTTTGTCTGAAAGCCCCGGGCATAGGTTTTCCTTGGTGGGAGTACATCAAGGAGTCCAAAGGGCTTGGGAACATCGAAAAGGTAATTTGCTTGTGCTTACTCGCTGCTTCCACTCAGACAAGCTGTCTGCATGGCATCGACAGTATAGTGTAGGAACTCGTGGGCATCTTCCTGCCTGCCAAGCTGGAAATCTTCTCCTATGCCTAAGAAAGAAGAAGTTAATAATTCTCTCCTACAAGAAGGGGAGAAAACCTGTAAAAGCACCTGAAATGACTTACGTGTGAGGACGTTGATGACAGCGCTAGGCTGGATGGCACTGTCCGAGGAATGCAGGACCTTGTTAACGTGCGCTTCCATTATGCACATCATGCAGAAGTCTTGCTGACGACCTGAAGAGGGAGAGAGGGAGGGAGGGAAGCAAGCTCTTCAGGTTAGCATAATAGCCATAGCGATGGGAAACCTCATGGAGATCCTGAAGTTTTAAGAACAGTCTCCACTCCTCCCAAGGTGCCAACGTCCCAACAAGCTCGGGACATTTTAGTGCGTAGAAAAGTTTCTTCAGAGGGATGCTTAACTGACAGAAGTTTTCTGTGCAATAAGCAAAGAGAGTTTGACTTGCAAGAATAGGGACCAAGACCCGGGGCTAGAAAGAAGTGCCTCTCTGAAGATGAACACACCTAGATAAGACAAGCGGCTGCTAGGCCTGAGTGTTCAAAGAACAACTCCTCGTGGGGTCAACAAAGAAGGGCTGCTTTTCTCCTAAATCAGATTCCAGATTCTGGGAATCCTGGGGAAGTGCCCAACAGATGTACAAGGAGATGTTCCTCCAAGTACTCACACGACTGGCTGTGCTCACGAGAGAGCAGGTAGTTGGCCAGAGGGGCTGTGTACGTCAGGCACTGCAGGACGGAGTTGACGAAGCACGTATTGCCCAGGTTGTGCAGTCCCGCTCCAGCTCTCTGTCTTTGCTGCCAATCCATGCGAATCTTCTCCGGGGGAAAGAGGATCCTTTGTTGTGGAGCCATTTCCTTGGCAATGACTGCAGGGAAATGACATTTGAAAAGAGATGACACGATTTTGTTGCACAAAAGCTTTTAAAAAAAGTCGAGTTCTGTACAGGAGCACTCAGGACAACCAGCTCTAACCTCCAACCCAGAAACACTGGGGGAAGCCTAATGCTCCCATTGATATTTACTGGTCAAGAAACAGTTTTGGAAGATAGGCTGCACCCCTGCTTATTTTGCCAGAAGTGCAACAAGCCCACACTCTGATTTCTGTGCCCAGGGCTACCTTCCTTTCCCTCTCGAGACTTGAATTGGATTCTCAGGTCAAGTCTCCCCTCTTCCTGATTGTAAATTGATGAAAACAAGCAAGTATCTAGCACAGAAGGTAACCCGACTGATGTCAGATCTTTCTGCGAGCAAGGTCATCTTTCAAAGTCTTGTACTAGTGGCAGAGGAGTGACAGAGGAGCGTTTCCCTGCGTCTAATCGGAAGCACCTGGCTAAGTCTGGCTGCTGTCAGGAAATGCCCCAGAATTCACTCTAGGTTGTCAGCACATTCAGGGATGGAGCACCAGCCACGTCCTTTGCCTTTGGGGATTCACAAAGCCTAAGCCTGCTGGCGAAGCCGTTACTTACAGGAGTCGTTCCCCATTGCGGCCATCACTCCTCTCAGGAACAGAGGGAAAAGCTTTGGATGACAAAGGAGGTCAGGACGTGCTCCAGAAAGAGAAGATCGGCGCCAATCCTGTCTCCTGATCACAAAGAAATAACTGTAACTCAACAAAATGCTGAAAAAAAAACCCAAACGCAACCCACAGAACAGCATCCGCCACCAACAGTGTTTCAGTGGCACTTGTAACCGCTGTCGAGCTGCAGGCTGATGGCCCCACTGTCCCTGTCACAGGACTCCAGTTGCCAGCAATTACCGAGGCCCTTTTGAAAGACTGCATTGCGTGTCACCTTCTCTGAAGAGGACCTGCTGCTTACCTGTGGCTAGCCTTAGCAGCAGAGCCCTCGGGCTCTCCAGCCCACACTTGCTCACCTTGGATGCAGGAGTGACCGGCTTTCGGCCACTATTTTAACGGCTGCCTTTGCCGTGCTCCTTCTCTGTCTCCCTTCCTACCGCCTCAGTCAGGGCAGGCTTCTTGTCATTCTAGGCTGAGCCCAACGCCTCAGACTACACTGCCACCCCCTACTTACCTATCCTAGGATATGGTAAGGAAATAGCAAACAGGAACTCTACCCGTAGCCCACCTCTGGCCAGCCTATCAAGGTGTAATAGCTCAGCCTGCAGCTCGGAAGGCGCAGACCAGCCTGTACTTTCATCCCGTATCTACCTACTCTATGATCCGTCCTGAAAGTCAAATCAGAATTACCTTGGAAAGAGGATGGAAGTTGAGAATTGAGCAGTAAATGATAAATGGTTGGGAAAATGTAGGCACGCAAGTAGCAAAGGAAGGAGCTGAGGTATCCCGAAGGCCAGCTCAGCCCAACTGGCTTTTGCTGGCCTGCTTTTCAGGATCCCAAGACCTGGCCAGGTGTGCTCACAAGCAGGGGAGGCTTTCTTCTTTTTATCTTCAGAGAAGTCTGGCAGGCAAAGCTGAAAGTGATGGAAACAGAACAGATGGCTAGTTTGAAGCAAAAACAAGAGGTTTTGGTGACTTAGTTTTGTCTTCAACTCGTTTTATGCCACTGCATTGGTATATCAGTGATACAGATGCTTCTTGAACCTTCCATAAGGGTGTTTTCCATGTGAAAATGCAAAAATCCCCCTGTGGTTTTCAGAGCAAAGCTAGAGAATACGTTTCGGCCTAGTATGTATGCCAAGTTTTTGGTTTACATGCATAACTGAGTTCACCCTGAGAGTCACTGCCACTATGATTCCAGTTGCCCCCAGCATGGCCCCAGAGTCCCACAGCATGGTCCTAGATGCTCCCAGTATGATGCCAGTTGCCCCCAGTGTGGTCCCACTTGCTCCCAGTATGATCCCAGATGCCCCTAGGGTGGTCCCAGTGGTCCTCATAAGTAAAGAGGGGGGGAATAGGGGATAGGGGGGACCCCAAAAATTTGAGGGCAGGGGGGCACCTACCTGTCTGCGCCAGGGAGGTGATGCTGACCGGCCGGGGCATGCTGCTCGTGCGTGGAGATATATGGGGGTGCCACCGCCAATGCTGTCACAGCCCCCCCCTTTGAAACCCCACAGCGGGGGTCTCACCTCCTGCCCCCTCACCAGCCAGGGGAGAGCTGTGGGGAGAGAAAATGGGGGGTGAGTGGGGGTGGGGAAGAGATGGGGGGACTGAACGAGAAGGGTGGGGGGAATAGGGGGGGTCACCTGAGTGCGCCGCAGCTCCCCGTACTCCGGCCGCAGCACCTCCAGCACCCTGCACTCCAGCAGGTCTGTGATGTGGAGCAGACCTTCCCAAGATGGTGGCAGGGAGAGGGTGTGGGGGGGCAGACCCTTCCAAGGTGGCGTCCAGGAAGGTGGACTCCTCTCAAGATGGCGGCCCTGAGGGAGGACAGCGTCACCTATTGCCGGGGTCCAGGACATGGCGGCCCGCTTCCTTGTGAGAGGCCAGCAGCAGGTTGGACTGCGCCCGCTGGAAACGCCAGACCTGTGGGGCAGAGGCTGTGGGGCTGGCCCCATGGCTGGTGTGGGGTGGGCTGCCCTCCATCCTCCTCCTCCTCCTCCTTGCCTGGGACTTGTGGGTCAAGTGCTTGAGGGCGATGTCGGCCAGGCTCTTGAAGAAGAGCTTCTCCCACAGACACACCTGTGGGGAGGGGAGGAGATGGCCACCAGTGATGGAGGAGGAGGAAGGTTCACAATGGTGGCCAGGGATGAAGGAGGAGAAGGGGTCAAAATGGCAGCCAGGACGGGGCAGCAACTCACCTTGTCGGTGATGGGGAGGTAGCAGCAGCTGGCGGCGCAGACAGGGCACGGACCTGCGTGAGAAACCAGACTCGAGCACCCCTCCAAAATGGCGGTTATGAGGGAAAAAGTTTGGCAAGATGGGAGGGGGAACCCTTTGGTGAGGTGGACGGGGGGCGGGAATCCCTCCCTTCCGCCATGTTATGGATATAAGGTGAGGGGGCATCCCTCCCTTCCGCCATTTTAGGAGGTTAAGGTCAGGGGGCTCCTTCCCTTCTGCCATTTTAGGGGTTCAAGATGAGGGGGGTGCCCCTCCATTTTGTAGGGGTGAAGGGGCTCCTACCTGCGCCCCTGCACACCGCACGGAGGACGTGGCCGCACCTGGCGACGGCAAAGCGGGCTCCCTCTTGGCATAAGCAGCGCTTGTACTGGAACCAGTCCATGCTGGGGGGGTCAGCCGCCTGCTAGGGTGTCCGTGTCCCCGTCCCCCCCTTCCGTACCACGACCTGCCGGCTGTGGCAGCGCCAGGACCCCTTCACCCCTCAGTCTGTGAGGAAACGGAAGGGCAACGGCCGTTAAAAAGGGCGGGAAGCCTGAGAGGGCGGGGCTACTGCAGAAGAGGGCGGAGTCACCGTTACAAAGGGCGAGGAGACTGACAGGGCGGAGCGACTGCGAGAGGGGGCGTGGCCAGGGTGGAAAGGGGTGGAGCCATGGCTACAGTGGGCGGGGAGCAGGCTGGGATGAACTGGGATCGTGCTGGGAGCAACTGGGAGGGACTGGAACCACACTGGGAGGAACTGGGATCATGCTAGGATCAACTGGGAGTAACTGGAATGACGTTGGGAGTGAGTAGGAGCAACCAGGAGCATGCTGGCAGGAAATGGGATAAAGTTGGTTGCAACTGGGATGATGTTCGGAGTAACTAAGATCAACTGGGGTCATGCAGGGAGCAACTGGGAGTGACTGCAACCACACTGGGATGAGCTAGGAAGATGTTGGGAGCATCTTGGATGATCTTGGGAGTAATTAAGATTAACTGGGATCATGCTGGGAGCAACTGGGAGTGACTGGAACCACACTGGTAGGAACTGGGATCATGTTGGGGGCATCTGGAGGCAACTGTAATGAAGTTGGGGGTGACTCGAAGTGACTAGGAGTAACTGGGAGCAGACTGGGATCCACTGGAATCGTGCTGGGAGCACCTGGGAGGGACTGGAACCACACTGGAAGGAAAAAGGATCATGCTGGAGGCAACTGGGGGCAACTGGAATGACATTGGTCGTGACTAGGAACAACCAGGAGCATGCTGGGAGGAACTAGGATCATGCTGGGAGCAACTGGGAGTGACTGGAATGACGTTGGGAGTGACATTGGGAGTGACTAGGAGCAACTGGGAACATGCTGGGAGCAAGTGGGATCATGCTGGGAGCAAGTGGGAGTGACTGGAACCACACTGGGAGGAACTGGGATCATGTTGGGGGCAACTGGGATAGTGTTAGGCGTGACTAAGATCAACAGGGATCGTGCTGGGAGCAACTGGGAGTAACTCGAACCAGACAGGTAGGAACTGGGATCATGTTGGGGGCAACTGGGGGCAACTGGAATGACATTGGCAGTGACTAGGAGCAACTGGCAACATGCTGGGAGCAACTGGGATCATGCTGGGAGCAACAGGGTGTGTCTGGAACCAGGCTGGGAGCAACTGGGATCTTGTTGGGGGCAACTGTGGGCAACTGGAATGACGTTGGGAATGACATTGGGTGTGAATAGGAGTAACTGGGAACACGCTGGGAGGAACTGGGATCATTCTGGGATCAAGTGGGATGATGTTGTTGAGAGTGACTAGGATCAACTGGGATCATAATGGGAGTAACTGTGTGTGACTGAAACCACACTGGGAGGAGCTGGGATCATGTTGGGGGCAACTGGGGGCAATTGGAATGAAGTTGAGAGTGACTCGAAGTGACTAGGAGCAAGTGGGAACATGCTGGGAGGAACAACTGGGATCATGCTGGGAGCAACTGGGAGTAACTGGAACCACACAAGGAGGAACTGGGAGCTTGTTGTGGGCAACTGGGATAGTGTTGGGAGTGACTAAGATCAACAGGGATCATGCTGGGAGCAACTGGGAGTAACTGGAACCACACAAGGAGGAACTGGGAGCTTGTTGTGGGCAACTGGGATAGTGTTGGGAGTGACTAAGATCAATAGGGATCATGGTAGGAGCAACTGGGAGTAACGGGAACCACACTGGGAGGAACTGGCATCATGATGGGGTCAACTGGGCGCAACTGGAATGACGTTGGGAGTGACATTGGGAGTGACTAGGAGCAACTGGGATCATGCTGGGAGCAATTGGGAGTGACTGGAATCACACCGGGAGGAGCTGGGATCATGTTGGGGGCAACTGGGAGTGTGTAGGAGCACAGTGGGGGCAACGGGGATATACTGGGAGCAACTGGGACTACTCTGAGGGAAACGAGGGAAACTAAGATCGTACTGGGAGTGACTGGAATCATACTGGGAGTGCCAGGGAGTGAGTCAGAGCCTTCTGGGGGCAACTGGGATCATATGGGGAGTTACCAGAATAATACTGGGACTGACTCGGAGTGACTAGGAGCATGCTGGGGAAACGGGGATCACAGTGGGAGCCACTGGAATCAAACTGGGAGTGACTCAGACCATGCTGGGGGCAACAGGTACCATGCTGGGGGCAACTGGGATCATACTGGGTTCATACTGGGAGGAAATGGCAGCAGCCCTGGCCCCCCGCCCCCCATCCCCGGTCAATAAACGCGGAGCTGCTTGTCCGGACGCCTGGGTCCCCCAGGGTGCCCTGCGGCTGGGGGAGGAGCGATGCAAATTCATGCTAATAACACCCCGCGGCTTCTCCCCCCCTCCCGCCCCCGCTCTGCACCTCCAGGGCACCATCGAGACGCGGCCTCCGGCGGCGCAGAGCGGCCGCGCGGGCGCCTATTGGTCGGACGGTGGGTGGGCGGGCGGGCGAGCGAGCAGAAATGACGTCAGTACAGGGCCGACGCGGCGGGAGGTTTGAATCCGGGCGGCGGCGGCCGCAGCTTGTGGGGGGGTTCGGGTGTGGCGTCACGTTGGGGGGCCTGATGCCCTAGCGGGTCTGTGAGGTCAGGAAGGGGGAGCCGGGGGGGGGTGTGTGTGACGGAGGGTGGGACCCGAACTTTTGGGTTTCCCCCCCCGTGACCCCCCCGAACACCCGGGTTCCTTCCCCCTCCCCGCAGTGGGCGTGGCCTCGCCATGCCCCGCCCCTAGCCCCCCGCCATCGCCCCGACGGACCCCGCGGCCCCACAGGGAGTGGGGGGAGAACCCCACCCTATGGATCCCTGCCGCCCCCCCGGATGCTATAGACCCCTGACCCAATAGAACCCGACCCTATAGATTTCTCCCTCCCCTTGTCCGTACCGATCCCCCAGACCCTATAGATCCTTCCCTCCCTCCAGCTCTACAGATCCCCCCAGACCCTATAGATCACTACCTTTCCCCCCTTGAACACTGTAGATTCTGCCCCCCCATCCTGGAAGCTACACACACACACACACACGACCCTATGGATCCCTGCCTCTCTCTAAGCCTGGACCATCTAGATCCCCTGGACTGCCTGGATCCCTCTGTTATTCCCTGCCCTGGGCCATATAGATCCCTCTGGACCCTATAGATCCCCCTGTCACAGGAGGACCCAGTCATCTGGACATGCAGGCAGCCCCAGGTGTCCAGGTAGTGGACCAGGGTGTCCAGGGGTAGATGCCCCCCCGACCCAGATGCCCTGTAACTCCCCTCAGCCCCATATAAACCCCATAGTTCCTCTCCCCCCAGGTCATATAGACCTTATAGGCCACTCTTTCCATCCCTATAGGCCCTCCCTACAGTTCTATAGACTCCCCAGCCCCATATGGACCATATAACCCCCCCGCGGCCATATAGATCCTAAAACACCCCCCCGCCCCATGTAGATCATCCCAGCCCCATAAAACCCCCACAACTGAACCTCCAACCCCATAGAGCCCCCCCAACCCCATATAGAACACCCATCTCCATAGAGACCCTCTACCCTCAGCCCCTCCCACATCTTTTTCGTTCCTTCACCCCAGCCGGCAACTCAGCACCGCGCAGCCGCTTGCTCGCTTCCCCCCCACACAGTGGGATGGGGGAGAGAATTGGGGGAAAAAAAGTCAAACTTGTGGGTTGAGATAAGAACAGTTTAACAGGACAGAAAGGAAGAAACTAATAATGATAGTAATAACAATACTAAAATGAAAATAGTAATAATAAAAGGATTGGAATATACAAGTGATGCACAATGCAATTGCTCACCACCCACTAACCGATGCCCAGTTGGTCCCCGAGCGGTGATTCCCCCCCACAACCACTCCCTGCAGTTTACATACTAGGCATGACATCATAGGGTATGGAATACCCCGTTGGCCAGTTTGCGTCAGCTGCCCTGACTGTGTCCCTTCCCAACTCCTTGTGCCCCTCCAGCACAACACTAGCTGAGGTTGCATGAAAAGAGCTGCTTATAGAAAATACCGTTGTCCTGAAGATGTTCTGGGGAGCCCTTACACCGCTATTACATGGTGTTTGTGTGTGTGTTAACCTACTTGACAAGAGCGTTCTTGGGCACTCAAAACCTTAGGCTCTGTTTGTACCTTACAGAAAGACTGGCGTAACCAATCCAGTTGTCTTCCAAGTGGACCGAAGGCATAAGTAGACAACATTACACGATCCAGTATTTTTAAGGTGATTTTTAAGCTCCAGCCTATTTGAAGAAGACATCCACTGTACATTTAATTGAGAAAGATGCATGCAAGTATCCTTATTTACATTTTGCAGCATTAAAGGGACACACAACTTAAGAGTCAGGGAAGTTGCTTTTGCTTGCTGAAATGCAGCTTCCCACACAGAAGCATTAAAAGCAAGCAAGCTTTTAATAATCCCTCAGCAAGACAAAAGATTCTTGTCACTACAAATTTGACCATCATGTGCTGGAGGCAGTCCACACTGCACGTTTCCCCCTCTACTAACTTCTTCATATTAAGTGATTTAACTACAGGAAGCACGACCTGCATTTTTTTTCCAGTTGACTGTGTCCTTGTAACATTCAAATTGTAATATCAACCTTATGCAGAACTAGATCTTTCAAATTATTGAAGCCAGCTGTTTTTTCAAAGTAGTATTTGTTCCAATGTTTTTATTTCACACGAGTCCAGATCCAAGCAGGGTCTAAGGGAGAGGCTGTAAAGGATGTGGACCTTCAAGCACCTAGCATTCAGATCAACCACTCATGGTTTTGTTTTTATATGCGGTCATTCCCAAAAGCATGCAGCTACTTTCAACATTCTCTTAAATGGATGTTTCATGGATACCGTTTTTTCCTCCACAGTAACGTAATCCAGGTCAACATCTATGAACCCAGGCATCCAGGGGAGGACCCAGGCGTCCGGGGATGCAGGCAGCAGGAGGACCCATTCATCTGGACGTGCAGGCAGCCCCAGGTGTCCGGGTAGTGGACCAGGGTGTCCAGGGGTGCAGGCAGCCCCAGATGTCTCAGCACAGAGGCAGCAGGCAGCCCCAGGCAGCCCCTTCCCGCAGTCCTGTGGACTCCTCAGCCCCATATAGACCATATACTACCCCCTCTGGCGCCATATACACCCTAAAACACCCATATAGATCATCCCAGCCCCATATAGACCATATACTACCCCCTCCGGCACCATATAGACCCTAAAACACCTATATAGATCATCCCAGCCCCATATAGACCATATACTACCCCCTCCGGTGCCATATAGACCCTAAAACACCCCCCACCACCACCTATGTATATCATCCCAGCCCCATAATACCCCCACGACCGCCCCTCCAAACCCCGTACAGCCTCCCCAACCCCATAGAGAACACCCATCTCTAGAAGAGAATTGGGGGAAAAAAAGTCAAACTCATGGGTTGAGACAGGAACAGTTTAATAGGACAGAAAGGAAGAGACTAATAATGACAGTAACAACAATACTAAAATGACGATAATAATAATAATAATAAAAGGATTGGAATATACAAGTGATGCATGCTTGGGTCCCCTCCCAGACTCCTGGGTCCCCGACCAGCTCCCCGAAGAGGAGGCGACCGATGGTGCTGCAGGTGTAGAAGGGGAAAACCTCAAAGGGGCCCAGGGGGGCCTCTGAGAGACTGAAAGAGTTAATGTCTCAAACACTGCGGGGGGGCAAGTTCTGCTCAACTGAGACTCCCCACAAGAAGGAACCCCAGGGCAAAAGCAGCGGATCAGCACCCATCAGCAACAGGAGGGGGGTGCCGGAGGGTGCACAGCTCCCTGTTCGGATGTGCTGCTCCGGTACACTGAGCAGCACAGCTCACCCTGCATGGCCAAAGACCGCGTCTGCAGGGAGGGGGAGGTTATTCCCCAAAGGACCCCCAAGCCCAAAAGCTCACAGACTGATCAGGACACCTAATGAGTTCGAGTGCCCGCCCGAAGGAGGGCCAAGGATGAGCACACAAACTGAAGCCCCACGTCGTGCGCAAGCCCACCGGGACTGGAGCCCTCGGCTGACTGGCCCAACGCTGGACCCAGGACCGGTGAAATCTTTCTCTCTCTGTCTTGTTCTCTCTTTCCTTTTGCTTTCCCACAATCCCTACGCCTCATCCCTTTAGGCATGACCTACGCTGACCAAGTCTGGGACTAGGAGTGGATTCAGCCGCCCCCAGGCTCCTCTCGGAGAAGGAGCCTAGAAAGCAAGGGGGTCTGCTCTGAACCTCCTGACCCAACGGGAGGGATCTCCTTCTGCCCTGAAGTGATGGACATGGTCACCACAGGTGACACGGGGCCCCGAGGTAGCTCCGCGCCAACTCCTGTTGTGAGAAAGCCCACCGCCTCCTCTTATACCTCCCAAGTTCAGTTTCACCTTAATTTAGCCTGAGGGAATGCCGAATTCAACAGGACTCCCTGGGCTGTCCAGCCCAGGTCGTGACAGGGACCCGCCGTGGGAACACAGCTCCTGCGGGGGGGTGGGGGGGGTGTCAGAAGGGGGTTTTGGGGGCACAGGGGGGTATTGGGAGACGCCAAGGGAGTACTGGGGTACCTTAAGGGGGCTTGGGGTGTCCTAAGGGGATACAGGGGGTCCAAGGGGGTATTGGGGGGCCCTAAGTGAGGCTTGGGGGGGGATGGTCCCAGGCAGGTTCAGGGGGTCTCCAAGGGAGTATTGGGGTGTCCCAGGGGGATAGAGGGGATCCCTAAGGGTTCCAGGACCCCCCCCATGTGAGAGCATAGTTTTGGGGGGAGTGTTGGTGTCTCCAGGGGGGTACTGGGGGGCCCTAGGCAGGGGTTTGGGGACCCTGAAGGGGTTTTGGGGTGGCCCAGAGGAATATAGGGGACGTTAAGAGGGTATTGAGGTGTCCCAGGGGCTTTTATATAAGGGGCTTTTAAGGGGGGTTTGGTGTCCCCATGGGTGGCATTGGGGGTCCTAAGAGGGTTTTAGGGAGCCTAAGGGGGTTTGGGGTCCCTAGGAGGGTATGAGGGTCCCAAGATGGTATTGGGGTGCCTAGAGAGGATATTGGGATGTGCTAGGGTGGGGCACTAAGGGAGCTTTGGGGGTCCCTAAGGGGATATTGGGGATATTGGGGGACTC
Source organism: Buteo buteo (assembly GCF_964188355.1). NCBI lineage: Eukaryota > Metazoa > Chordata > Aves > Accipitriformes > Accipitridae > Buteo > Buteo buteo. The sequence goes on from NC_134203.1 coordinate 799,104, forward strand.
CAAGGGAATGCTGGGGGGTCCTGAGGGGATATTGGGGTTCCTTAAGAGGGTTTTGGGGCACCCGAGGGGGATGGGAGGGGCTCTAAGGGTGATTTCGGGGTCCCTAAGGGGATGGGGGGGTCGGGGTCCCAGGGCAGGTTTAGGGGTGCCTGGGGGGGCATCAGGGTCCTGGGCTCCCCAAGGGGTAAGTTGTGGTTTGTGGGAGCGGTTCCAGGGGCAGGTTTGGGGGTTCGGGTGGGGGGTGTCAGTTTTGGGGTGCCCCCCCAGGCACACGCACAGGATGGCCATGCCGGCAGGTGAGGCGGCGGAGGTGCAGCGCCCCGCAGGCCCCTGCCCTCCCCACCCTTTACCAGCGGCAGCAGCGCGACTGCCATTCCTGGGGGGGGGCAACATGGGGTGCACCCCGGAGGAGTGCCTATATTAGAGGGGGGACCCAGAAAGCCACACCCTTGAAGCCACGCCCCCTAGCCACACCCTCCATCACCCCCTCAGTATCCCCATCCCCCCCAAACTGCACCCCCAAGGGAAGGGTGCCCCAACCCCCACCCTGCACCCATGGGACCCTCCTAGAGCCCCCCCTGCGCCCTGGGGACCCCCCTCCAGCTCCCATGGGACCCGCTCAGCACCCATGGCACCACCCCAGGCCCCCTTCCTGGCACGTATGGTCCCCCCCAGCACCCATAGGACCCCCTGATGTCCCCCCAGCACCCATGGCCCCCCTGCCAGACCCACCCCAGCAGCAGCAGCAGCAAACCCCCATTTATTGGGGTGCCTGCAGTGGGTGGGGGTGTCCCTCAGACCACCCCCACCTCCAGCCCCTGCCGGCACCGGGCCAGCTGCAGGTCCTCGGGGTTGAGGGTGACGCGGCGGGCGTGCAGGGAGCAGAGGTGGGCATCCTCCAGCACCCATGGGACCCCCCCCGATGACCCCCAGCACCCATGGGACCCCCCCCGCAGCACCCACGTCCTGCAGGGCCACCAGTGCCATGCGCTGCCACCAAGAGCCCACCCCCCCGAGAGAAGAGCAAGCTGATCTCCCACACCTGGGGACACTGGGGGGGACACCATGGGGACAGCATGGGCACGAGGACACCCCGGGGACACCCTACCCCAGGGCAAGGGACACCCTGGGGCATGGGGACATGGGGGACACCACCCTGGGGACGGGGACATGGGGGACAGCACCCTGGGGACGGGGAGATGGGGGACAGCACCCTGGGGACAGCACCCTGGGGATGGGGACATGGGGGACAGCACCCTGGGGATGGGGGACACCACCCGGGGGACACCACCCTGGGGACAGCACCCTGGGGACGGGGACATGGGGACACTGCCAACCTGGGGACAGCACCCCGGGGACAGGGACAGGGGGACAGGCCCACCCTGGAGATGGGGACACGGGGGACACCTTGCCCTGCGGACAATGCCGGCGTGGGGACGCTGTGGCTGTGGGGACATGGGGACAGTGCCACCATGGCGGGAGGGGCACAGGGGACACCACGTCCTGGGGGACACCGTCGGGGGGCAGGAGGGGACCCAAGGACATTTGGGGGGGACAAGGACACCGTGTCATGGCGGGAGGGGAGGGGACCTGCGTCATGGCGGGGAATGAGGACACTGGGGGCTGTGACGGTGCTGGGGACATGGGGGTCCCACTGGGGGGGGATGCTGGGGATGGCAGGGGCCCGAGAGGCTTTCGGGGGTCCTGGGCCGGGGGGACAGGGAACAGGCCAGAGAGATGATGGGAAAAAAGAGAGGGGTGCCGATCAGGACAAAGCGGTGGAGAAGGGCAAAGCTGCGACGGCCTGCAGGACAGAGAGAGACGGCAAGACCGAGGGACGGGGAGCAGGAAAGAGGGAAAAGACGAGGCAAGTCCAGGGAGAGGTGGGGTGGCAGAGGAAGAGAGAGCCTTGGAGGAGAGGGAAAGGGGGGTCAGGGAGCAGAGCCCCGTCCCAGAGAGGAGGAGAGGTCCAGGTGTGAGGGTCGAGCCCCGAGGGACTGTCCTGAGAGCCTGGACAGCGCCCCGAGAGACCCAACATGGACGTCGCGGGGAGGGGCCCGGCGTCCCTTCTCCTGACTGACGGGGGTCTCGGCCACTCCTGGAACAGGGGCGGGAGAAGCTTCCAGAAGGCCGGGACCTGGGGCCGACAAACAGGGGCAGGCAGGAGTGAGAAAAACCCTGTCTCCCTCCCGACACCGAATTCCGACGCTGGAGCCGGGGCTGGTGAGCTCTCTCCACCCCCCACCCCCCACCCCCCTTTCTCTTCAAGTTGTTAAGGCAAGGCCTTAACCTTGGTTTCCCAGAGAGCCACATAGCTTCTTCGGGAGAAGCTAGACCTGTGAGGGGGCCCATGGTTACAGAAGAGTCCTTCTAGAGACTTCTCCCGTCAAAGCTGGTGTCTCTGTGTGGACCTTGAGTGTCATCTCACCTTAATCCACACTGAGGGGTTTTGCAGATCTCGGTCTCTTCCCCCCTCCCCACAGGTGGGACGTGACAACCGGGGAGCAAAAAAACTTAGGCGGAGGGAAAGGGGACGGGGCAGGGAGGGACTGGGACACAGAAGAGGGCTGACGTGACCCCAAGGGCCCAGGACTCGCCGGAGGTCCTGCTCTCTGCCCTGCCAGGCAAAGTTTAGAGTTCAGGCACTTCTTTCCCTCATCTGTCTGTCCTTTCCTCCCTTCCTCTTCTGTAGCTCCACTCGCTCGACTGTCCTCCACCTAAGAGAACACGCTGGTGCCTTGCAGCTCTTACAGCGCGAGGCTTCCGAGGTACACAGCCCTGCACGTGCGCACACACGCTCTACGTGGCCGTGCTGTGATTTTCCTTCCTTCCGTGGGCAGGGAGCGGGACAGAGAGGTGTGGAGAAGGAAAAAAACAGCACGGGGCTCTAGGACAGAGAGAGAGGAATTGGAAAATACAGGCAGGGAGTCAGAGGAAGAAAGAGGAGGGAGGCAATAGCGATGGACTAAAGGCAGAGAGGGAGGAATAACAAATGGGGGCAGGGGGCTGGACAGAGACCAAAACTAGCAGTTCTGGGCAGCTGCCCCCATTTCTTGAGCACTCCCCAGGAGCCTCGAGAAAAGTGCTGCCTGCAAAAGCCCTGCCTTGGGCCCAATCCTGCGCCCTGATGTTGGTGGCAGTCACCACCTTGCAGAGTGTTCAGGACGGGGGAAGAAAAGGCCAGCTGGGGGCAAAAAGCTTACCCAGCTGGTTTTTTGTTTGTTTGCTTGTTGGTTTTGCTTTAAAAAAAACCTGTTTCCGCTCTAAAGACCACCTGCAAGGCAGAAGGAACCAGGCGTACCACCTTGGACACATTTAAGGCCCAAACCCACTCAACAGCCACACAAACCACCGCTCGCTCACGCTGCACACGCTCCACCACCTGCCTGCAGGTACAGGCAGCCGCCCTTGTTTCTTGAGTGCTCCCCAGGAGTGGCACCACCAGGTACCTCAAAAAACCATGCTGCCTGCAAAAACTTGAGCACAGCTTAATTCTGGGCAGTTTTTCCTCTTTTTAGGCCTGCTGGCTAAAGACTCGTCTGTCAAGCGGTGGCTCAGGACCACGCCAGGGCCGGCGGCACTGCTTTCTGAATCCTGTGGCAGCGGTAGGCAGAGGGACAGGTTGTCAACTCCCAGGGCCGGGTCTGCGTGCAGGGTGTCAGGGTCAGCCCTGCCTGGTTTTTCCCAGTGAAGCCCTGCTGCCGGCTGCCCTGGGCTTCCCCCGTTCTCTCCAGCTCTGCTTTCTGCCAGCGCGGGATGCGTGACAGAATGGCTTGCCCACTCCCCCCAGCCAGTCCTGACCCATGTCTGCAGCTCGTACGCGGTGTCCACGTCACACAGCTGATTTGGGGGTGGCAGGTCTCTCTTGTGGCACCCTGGGGATGGGGCAAAGCACACCCTCATTGCTACCTTTTGATCTTGTCCGCAGGGAGAGCAAGAGGAGACGTACTGTCTGCTGGAGAGCGTCCTGCACGGAGGTGACAGCCAATTGCCCGTGACAGCAACGCTGGGACCTGCCTGACAGCAAAGGTGCCCGGTGGCCGCAGAGCAGCCCAGGTGAGCTGGTTCTCTTGGAAGCCACCAAAGCAGCCTTCGTCCACCCCTGGTTTTGGTGAGATACAGAGCAGCACAGGGATGTTTCTCAGGCATCCAGGCCTGAGGAGGGCTTGCCAGTGCCCCCATGAGAGATCCTCCTCCCAGGAAGCACCTCCTCCTAGAGCAAAGGCTCTATCCGGCCTGGGTACGGGTGCCCCGCGCGGTGTCTCAGGGAGGACGGGGTCATCTGCCTGGTGGCTCTGAGACAGAAATGGTGAGCTGAAACCCCGTGGTCATGGCTGGCCGGTTCAAAGTCTCCGAGTGCCTCAGCCTTTCTCCCCGAGAGTGTTTAAGCCAGGCACTTTTTCCGGGTGTGACAGATGATGTCAAGATGGATGCTGGCAACATCCCGGTGGCTGTGTCCCACTCCCACTTCAGAGTTGTGATGTCTGAAATCTGGGGCCACCTGAAGGGCCTGGCAGAGATTTCCAGGGAGTTTGTGTTCAATTTTTTGCTCTCTTAGGGCTACCATGTGCTAGTGTTTTGGGATGCTAGGGTTGCAGTTCACTAGGGTTATGGGGTGGCAGGGTTATGGTATGCCAGAGCTGAAGAGAGTTAGGATTAAAGGGTGTTATTGTTATGGAGAGGATCTGGGTTTGTTGGCCCTGGGTTCCTGGGGTTAGGCTATTTTTGCCTTATCTTGTGTTCTGCATGGTCTTTTTTTGTGCAGAGTCCTTTTTTAGCTTGATTGCCTTTTCAGGGTTTGGATAGGGACCTTTGGTTTGCATGTGCTAATTCTGGTTGATTTGTTGCTGTTCTGGTGGATTGTGCTGTGTTTCCTGTCTTGAAACCAACATTTCTGGTCTACTATGTCTACAGCAGGTTGGGCAGTGGCAGTTCTGGTGCAGTCTGACTCATTTCTGGTGGGTTGGGAGGGAGGGAGGGAGGGAGGGAGGACTTGCGGTTCATGGAAAATGACTGCCAGATGACTGACGGGCAATTCTGGGGAGAGGTGAGAGGACTTCTGGCCCATAGGTAATGACTACCAGAGGACTAAGTGTACTTCTGAATGTATGTGGACTTCCAAATTCATGGCCATTTCTCCTGCCTTGAGGAAGAGCTATGGGAAGACACCAGCCACACGGAAGGACAAGGGTTTCCCAAGGGTACGTGGCTCTTTGGTTTTTGCTCATGAGTAAAAAACCTGCGGGGAGGCTGCTATCGTTAAGTTTAGTGACATTTTGTAAAGTGCTGGACTGAGTGTCACGTGACTTGAAGCATTGCTGAAAAAATGGTGGAGGTTTGTCTGTGTGTTCTGGATGCTTCGGGTTTGAACATCTGCTCGTGGTGGTGACTTCATGCAGTCCTTGGCTCCTACCTCAAGGCACAATGTGTGCTTAGGGTGAGGTTCATCATCCATGATAGTGGACGTGAATCTGCATTTCACATAGATTTCTTGATCATTTTGGATTTGGGGGGGCAATTTCTTGTCAGCTCTGATTCGATCATCCTTGGGTTTGCCTCTTCACGTGGCAGGTGGAGAGCTCGTAGGAGGAGCAGGAGAAGGGTCATCACTGCTGTTTCCACGTTGGTCGCTTGTACTGGACTTACCAGAGTTATCTTCCATCTGCAGTTTCTTTGCAGGCGTTTCTTTAAGCCACCTGTCTGTTTTGTGAAGGGTAGTGGACTGAACGGGAGACCTTTTGTTCCTCATTTGTGCCTCAGAGTTTTACCTGTCATTTTGTGTCTGTTTGTTTGCTTGTGTCCTGGTTTCGGCTGGGATAGAGTTGTCTTCCTAGTAGCTGGTATAGCGCTATGTTTTGGGTTCAGTATGAGAAGAATGTTGATTACACACTGATGTTTTCAGTTGTTGCTAAGTAGTGTTTATACTAAGGCAAGGTTTTTTAAGCTTCTCATGCCCAGCCAGCAAGAAGGCTGGAGGGGCACAAGAAGTTGGGAGAGGACACAGCCAGGGCAGCTGAGCCAAAGTGGCCAAAAGGGTATTCCCTACCATGTGATGTCATGCCCAGTATATAAGCTGGGGGGTGTGGGGCTGGGAGGAGTTGCTGCTTGGGGACTAACTGGGTGTCAGTTGGTGTGTGGTGAGCAATTGCATTGTGCATTGAACATTATAATTCAGAAGTGAGTTGTTCTACTTGAAACTTACTTATTTAAGGTCAACGACTAATACCTCTTAACATTGAGAGTCGTCCCTGCTCAAGGGGAGAGTTGCCTGGTGGAGCAGGTCAGTTGCCGCCCAGGGAGAACTCAAATTGGGCTCATCCAACGACCTGTTGCTGTTAAAAGATCTCGTTGCTGGAGATTACTGCCGTGCAGCCATGCTGCCTAGCAGGGAGAGCTCAGAGAAGGCTCGCTTAGGCTGTCATAGTTATGGGGTAAAGTGGTTGGCTCGTAGTCAAATTGCATACAATGGGAGAGGTATGCATAAGAGTCCTTGTACCCACAACTCTCGCTGTGCCGCTCTGCTCCTTTGTGGGTTTCCTAGAGGAGTTCTTGGCCCGGCTGCGGCTCAGGCTTTACCTCCTTTGGAGCCTGTACCAAATTGCTGCTGGTTTGGTTAAGGAGGGTTCAAGTGCATCCGTCACAATAATGCACATAGTCTGTCCTGTACTTCTCCAAGGTGGTCTAGGGGTGATTGATTCTGTATTACCATTTGTGCTAAAGGATTTTCAAACGTGGGTTTCTCTAGGTTTGCTTTATTAACAACTCAGAGTTGGGCCACCACCGCAGTGAATGGTGAAAGATAACTCAAAACCGCCTTCTATATATACGATTTTACAAAACAATATGCAATTGCTGTTTTGTCAGAAGAAGTTCTTGGTGTTCTTGCACAAACTCTCACTTCTCTATTCTCCAGTGGTTTCAGAAGTCCAATACGTTTTCCTGTCTCAACCGATTCTTATTGTCCCGTCTCGGTTCTTCTGAAGTTAGTGGTCATAGGCAGAAGGTCTCCAGTCACCACAGTCACTTATCTTCTTACACACCAAAGATCACTTCTGAATTTCTGAGAATCACTCAGGTTGTTCTCTTAATTCGTCTTACTCTAAAGTTAATCACTTATCTATTCTTATGTCTGAGATCTAAGATGTATGATTCTTTTTCTGTTGATTCAGCTTGACTGGGTTTTAAGCCAGCTATGGTGAGGGCTACATGAGGGACAGGTGAGCAGCTTATGCATATTGTTTTATAAGCACCTGCATTCTATTAATCACATCTAAACCAAGCTCTAATCATTAGTTATATGTCTGATATGAATAGTCTTAGAAACAGTGAGGCTTAAGGCCTAGTTCCCTTTACATTTGTGATAATAATTTGATTTCTTTTTGTAGGGCTGTAATACTCTCTGCGCTTTCATTAATGGCTTTTTCTAAGTGTCTTGACACATTTGCAGCAGCTCTTTCTAGTTCTGCAACGCCTAACCCTGGGATAAAAGCTGTTGCAGGCAGGTGGAACTTTGTGCCACATTCTATCAGTGGGCTGTAACACTTCTTCCCATAGAGAGCAGTAGCTAGGAGCTACAGAGGCAGAAGAGAGACAGGTTCTAACCTGTGTGGATGGTATTAATGCACTTGGAATACACTTTTCAGCTCAGGTTGAGGGTCAATCCTCAACTGCCCTTTCTCCACCTCTCTAGTATCGCCCTGGTAGTTGTGTCAATGGGTAGTATAATCTCCAAATAAGTCTGAATCCTGTAAGTGATTTCCTGTAGAAGGGTTTGCATGTGCTGGATTTGGATGTTCAGGTAAACCGGTAAGGTTTGGACCCAGAGTAGATGACTCAGAGCAATCAGGATCCTACAGGCCTGTGGTGGCAACCAAAATTGTATCATTATCCTTGGTTTGATTACAGCTTCCTGCAGAATACCAGGTTAATCTATCTGCAAATATCCACATTTTCTCAAGAGTCTGCAGGGCCTGAGAAACTCCATCCAGGAAAAAACTCTACAGTGTGGTGGCTTATTAGAATAGGTTTGATGTACAGGCTTCTGGAGAAACTCCCTTCCATGTTCAGTGGATGTGGTATATAGTAAGGTCTTGGAAGAATCTGTGGAGGAAGACCAATTGCCTTTAGACCCAGAAACTGATCTGTGGAATGTTGCAGGCATAAGACTCCCCTTTTCATCTGTATGGTCCGAAGATGTGAATTGTCCGTCTCCGTCCATTGTATCCATTTCAAGGCTCTGTTGGCATTTCCAGTTCCCAGCTGCTGCAGAGTCAGTAAGCTTGTCAATAGGTTTGCTCTCCAGGCATACCCAGGGACCTCCTTTGAGGCTAGCGACAAACCCTTCCTGGCGGAAGGGCCGTATGCTCACTTTCTTTGGTGAAAATCCATAACGTAGATGCCTGTCCTCGTACCACTGAGAATTCAGTGGGACAGATACCCAGGAGAGCTGATTTCTGGTAGAGGATGGGCTTTTAGTGCATACCCAACAGTCGGGCTCGTTTGCCTCCGCTGCCGTACTGTGGGCTGTGGCTATGGCCAAATTATGGAATGAATAGGTATAATCCATATTCCACCACAGGCTTATAAGCAAGGCTACCCTATTAAAACCTAGGCTTCCAAATCACTAGTAACAGGAAGAACAAACAGACGGAAATAGCAAAAATAACTATCCCTTGGATATAGAGGACAGCACTGAAATCAAAAGGGTTTCCTGACTCTGGAAACCCAGAAGGCATTGAAAGAGCTAAAGCAAGCAGTCATGGAAGCTCCCTCATGAGCCCTGCCAGACTACAACAAGCCTTTGGTATTATATTTACATGGGCAGAAAGGAATAGCCAGTTGGCCCAGAAACGTCTGCAAGCTGTAGAATGTGACTCAGCAGAACTAGACCTCGTAATTCAAGGCCTGATGTCCTGTGCTGGGGCTGTGGCAGCAGCAGCTGCGATGACTGAGAGAGCACTCAAACTCATTAGGCTAGTTAAGTGTCATGCGCGGTTTGTGCTTTCAGAACCTTCGGGAAATGGATCGCTGGGCTTGGAGGTCATTTGGGGAGTAACTCCTCCTTCCCTGCAGACCTGACCATTGTTTGATCTTTGGCCATGCATGGTGAGCTGCCCTGCTCAGCATATCAGATCAGCATATCAGAACACAGAGCTGCACACCCCCAGGCATGGCCTCCCCATCCTGTTGCTGATGTCTGTGCTGATCTGTGCCGATTGGCTTCTTTTCACCTGTGGTTCCTTGCTGTGCAGGGTTCGTTGTTAAGCAGAGTTCGTCATTACGTAGAACCTGCCCCACCGCCATGTTTGAGACATTAACTCTTTCGGTCTCTCACAGGGCCTCTCCCCATCGTCCGCCTGCCCGCCTGGGCTGCGAGGAGGAGCCGGGCGAGCATCGCCTCCATCTGCCACGGTAGACGCTGTCGTGGAGCAGGCATCGCCTGGCCCCGACCATGTCGTGTGTCCACTACAAGTTCTTCTCCAAGCTGAACTATGATATGGTCACCTTCGACGGCCTCTACATCTCTCTGCCTGACCTCAAGCTCCAGATCATGGCCCGTGAGAAGCTGACGGTGGCCAGCTGCGACCTGCTGATCACCAACGCCCAGACCAACGAAGGTGCGTGGGGGCAACAGGCACGGGGCCTCGGGGACTGCCCGGCTGGCGGTGTCACAAACGACCCCGCGACAGCTTGGGTGGAAGCTGGAAATCCAGTAATAGTCCAGTCTGTTCATCAGGATGTTTCAAGGCAGTGCTTTCAGTGCAGCTACACAGATGATTTGTTTGTCGCAAAGTGTGCAAGGGGCGTTGATGAGAAGAGAGCTAAAAACTCACCTCGTGAGAAAGCATATTTTTAAGCGCTAGGGGGAAAACGTGTTCTCGGGAGTTACCCTCTTTTGTGGTAGAGAGAGTCTGGCATGTTAGTAGTCCTTGTCAGCTCTTACTCTGCAAATCCTTTCCCCAGCAGCATATCAGCTGGTTGGCAAGGCATCTAAGGCTAGTCAAGGCTTTTCTTTGTCATTTCACATATCGGCTTGCCTTCTGATGACTTCTGTTCTGAAGAGCTTCTGTACTTTATCTGGGTGAAAATACTTCTCTGCATAGTGCTCAGAGAGTTGCTTTTGCACTGCTGTCAGACTCCAAACGGTGGGTTAAAGCAGGCCGTAAAATAAAGTAGGAGCTTTTTTCAGTAACCTGTTGATAGCATACATATGACAGAAATTAGTAAAGCTAGCAGATTTTCAGAAGTATAGGTGAATTTAAAAATGGGATTTTTAAATTGTGCATTCAGCGCGAAGCGGAGCATAACCTGAGCTGCTTGTACTTTTTTGCAGGAGGAAGGTCGTGGATACTAATGCAATAGCTGATTTAAGATTTCCGAGTCCGTATGAGGCAGCAGTCAAAGTAGCTCTTGTTTAACTTGTCTGCCTCCATGAAATACTTCTTTGCCTTGGGTCTTTCAAGCATACCAAGTTTCTTGTCTTTTAGACTGTTATGTCTCTTCTGCTCTTGACTTGGAGATAACATCCAAATCTTCCTTTGCTTTTGCAAGCTTTCTGAGTTAACGGGATCCTTATTTTTAATCACAGGTCAGATTGACAAAAGCCCAGTAGCCCCTTACTGGCCATCCCTGCCAGTAAAACAAAAAACAAGTGTTGTGCTATCAGGGAATAGGAATCAACAATGTTGTTACCTCCAGCTTTGCTGAACATTTCTGTTGGAGCGCTGCTTGGACAAGTGTGAAAAGTAGCCTTGTTGGGCATGACGTCACTGCTCACTTTGCAGATGTGGAGTCACGAGGTGAGGCAGTGTGACGCTGCTTTGCAGGTCCTGGTAGTTGCCGAGTCTCTGCTAGGGGATGCTGCTGCCCATGGGGAACAGGTTCCTGCTGGGAGACACCAGTTCATTCTGAGAGCTGTTAGACTAAGCTGGCTTCTGTTAAATTCAAATTGAGAGGGACTTCGGGAATAGCGCGCCAGATTTAGTCCTTCCCTATTTAAAAAAAGAAAAAAGTTGACTTTTTAGTCGACATTGTTTGCCTTCACCTCTCATAAAATTTCATCACCAAAATTAGTTCAGTTAATTGCGGCGAAGGAAAAATAAATGTCTTAAAGCCAATTGGTATCAGGCCCCTTCACAGAACTAACTCAGCAATGGACTCTGCTGTATGTAAACACTCTTCCACAAATTCTCTGAGACGGTGACCAAGCTGGTGGGATACTTCAGTACCAAATACAAATAGGTGCCGGGATAAGTGTCCTATACAGAGAAAGCCTTTCCTTCACCGCACTATTGTCACTCTTCAGCTGATCCATTTAAATGTGCGCTGATGGACTTTTAAGGTGAATTCAGTTTTATATCAGTCTGTTACTAGATGGCTGGACCTCTCTTCATGGTGCACTTAACAAGCGAATTGAAAACAAGCATATATCACCAGATGTATATATATACACACACACATTCAAGGATAAGTCTATTCAGAAGGCAGGTGTCAATGCTTCTCTTCTAATGGTCAGTGAATTGTCACCAAGTACTAGAAGAGGACTTCTTCCTCTTTTTGCATCACACAGCTGTTGGGCATGTTCGAAGTGACCTCTGCAGGCTTGCATCATTTGTGAATAAATGCATTGGTTGCTGTCCTCATATATACAGTCTCTTCCTAGGCGAGGTGCTGCCACTTGTAAAGCTGCTGCAGAACTAGAACAATCCTCAGTTCAGCACAGGTGTAGCAAACTCCTGCCTTTTTGTGGAGCCACTGTTGCTTGTCCTCTAGCTCTGAAATGTCAGTCCAGCGGTTTGTGATCGGGACCAGAAAGAACGCTCTGTATGACTCCATTCAGCAGGTCGAAACAGCTGGTTTGGGCTTCTAGATCTGCAGCTGCCATGATGTCCCAGTTGCCTGCCTGGGCCCCAGTACTGCTTCAGCTCCTTCTCCATCAAAAAGTCCCAGTGCAGGCCTTTCTTGACAGGTGGCTGTGGAAGGGTTAGAGTTTCTTCTTTGAGAAGAGCTCTAGGGGTTGCTTTCAGGATATATGACTTCTGTAAAAGCTTCTGTTTTCGTCATTAGTAGTCCTTTCTCCTACAATTTGAACCTCCTCGGAAGTCCAGAGGAAGCTTGCTGTTCGGTTCCCTAGGGGGGAAGATCAGGAATTAGTTTCAGCTAAATGATTTCTCAGTTTTCTGAAGAAGCATTCTGTCATTTGGAAATAGAAGTAAAATGTTCATTTCATTGTGGAAATAATGTCTTCTGGTAGGTGAGTTTTGGGGTAAGAGAGGTTCCTGCCTGTAGGAATAATATACTGAAAAATGAAGCATAAATTGTGAAATATTCCTGTTTTGTGTGTGATCACTGAGCAAAACCACCCTGTCAGAGCTTGACTAGATATACAGCATCTTTGGTTTTCAGACCATTGTTCTGATTCGGTCTGCAAAGGTAAGAGCTTTTAATATTTAAAACTGTAGGCAGATTACAGGGAATGGCTGCTGATAGTGATTTAAAATATTTAGTCATATCCAGCTTGTGTAAGGACAATATAAAAACCATTCTCATGGAGAGATCTTTGCATTTTAAGCTTACTCAGTCCAAGTGTCTCAGGTAGTTTGGTTTTTTGATTGTTTGGGCGTTATGTAGAAGGTCAGAAGGCTTTCCTCCTCTTCAAAGACTAACATGGTGTAAGCCCAGGCAAAGCATGGGTAGCTTCAGGCCCACTCTCTTTTCAAAAGGCTTTTCACGGCTGTCGTCGTAAGGAATTTTGTTTGAGTGTCTCAGCTCTGCAAAATGAATCGCAAGAATTCATAGAATCCTGGAATCATGGAATGGTTTGGGTTGGAAGGGACCTGAAAGATCATCCAGTTCCAACCCCCCTGCCATGGGCAGGGACACCTTCCACTAGACCAGGTTGCTCAAAAGCCCAGGGACGGGGCATCCACAACTATTGACATCCAATTCACATCCCTTGGGTTAATTCAAACTAGATGATAAGCTTCAGAGGGGAGATAGCACTTTAGTTGGAGCCAATTGTGCCCTACTTGTGAAAGCAAGCTCAACCCCCCCCCAGATTTCTCTGATCCAAATACTAGCATTGCCAGTTTTGTTTCCATTTACACGTAAAGCGCCGAGCAGCTGAGAAGCGGTGTTGTTGATGGATTAAGCTCCAAGGAATAGACAGAGATGGCAGGCGCTCTTCTGTGTTCTGTCAGTCTTGACCACTAGCAGCACAGGGGAATTGATATAGTTAACAGCTAGGAAAGCAATGGCGCAGAGTTGTCATGCTTTAGCTGAGGGCCTCTTTTGTTGCAGGGCAAGCTAGTCAGACTTCAGAATCTGGTTTATGCAGGTGAGACTTTGCTGTGGTTGGTTTTTCTCCAAAGCTCTGTTGGTTTTGTAGCCTAACAGAAGCAAAAGCAACTTAAGCTAGATCAGGAAAGAACCTCACGCATTAGCAGACTCCGCTTCAGTGACCTTTGAGACCATTTTGCTGTTGGCATTCCAACCATTGTAAAACCATGAAAAAGATTGTGCTGCTTGTGTTTGATTATCAAACCTGAAGGTTTCTTGAAATGTACTTTCAGTGTGTTGGGACGATAAAAGTGCAACGTTCCATATCAAACTTTGCTTTTCCATCCGTAAAGGGATTCTCTGAAATGTTGTGTAATTATGTATTGATATAGGTTCTCGTAAAGTGGCAGATTCTTTTTCTGTATTGATGTTGTTTTCAGAATACACAGATGGTAATGCCCTGATTCCTAGGAACTCATCGGTAATTGTTAGAAGAATCCCTGCTGGAGGAGTTAAAGTCACCAGCAAACCCCGTGTTACGTAAGTATCCGTAAAGCATTGTATTCTTGGTTAGGGGTTTCAGTGCATTAACTTTTTAAATTGATATTAGTTTACAAGAGGCATTCAGATTGTATCTTTCTTGTTAAAGCTGCTGTTAATTTTTGTTGTCATGGGCTAGATTTTAATATATCTGTCCCAAAGCAGACGTTCGTGTTTTGGCCTGCTGGGAGATGGGGTTGAAACTGCAACAATGGTAGCTTTTAAGGTGATTCCATTGGGTTTGTTCTTGGGGTTGATTCTTCTGAGAGCCAAGTTGTAGATCCCATTTCCTCTACGTGGAGAGATTCCTTATTTTATGTGTTTGATTTGATTGCTTTTATAGTAAAGACAGATAGGCATTGTTGTGTAAACTTCTAATTTCTTCCCACCTCAGAAGAGTCTGATTGTCAGTGTTTGACTATTTCTTGCATTTGGGGGGTGCAGGGTGGGATATGGCAGGTATTCTTACCCCCTGGTAAATCTGGGTGTTTTGCATACTAGACACAGAGGAAAGACCAAGGGTTGCCAGCTGGCAAACCATGCAAACCAGAAGTTCCATTCATAAGTGATTCCTGTTAGTTTCCTAAAGACAATGTCCATTTCAGGCCAGAGAAAAAGAACACTCTCCTAAAGTGTATCACCTTTTGAGCGAGTACAACAAAGGAATAGTTAACCCCTTCCAAACTTGAAACTCAGTAAGCAGTTCAGCACGTTACCAGGCGTTACTAGTTCTCTAAGTCTGTTTTTACCCTAAGTTGCTATCAGTGCTCCAGGTTTTCAATCTATATTCCTCAGATTTCTGGAGGACAGAGAATCGGATGTGTTGGTTAAACTTACAGCTATGCAAATGCAATGCTGACTACAGGATTATTGCTGTCATGTAGGTATTCAGCTACATTAGCATTGTTTGAACATTCATGTTTTCCAGCCTTCTTAAAGAGACGCCTCTCCCCCACAATTAGTAGGTATTATTAGCTTGTGGTTTTGCCATGTCTTTCTCATGTTGGTTCTCAGGCAATAAAGTAGACTGGTGAGTTACTGTGTGTCTCGAAAAAACAGCACAGCAGCATCCTGGTACCTGTGAAGCATTTGCGAGCAAAAAACCCTGAATTGCTGTGAGTCTGCCTGTAAACTTTGGGCATATTACTTCAGCAGTTGCTGCAGTGCTTTCAGGCACTACCTAGGAATTCAGGACGGCACAGTGTTGTGCTTGTAACCATGGCCTTGTTTTGGCCATGTTTAACTTAAATATGTGTGCTTAGTGCCGCCTTGTCAACACATCCTCCGTTTCTGGTTGGCTGGCGCTCTCTCCTGGTATCATAATCCTGCCCTGAAATGAGAGGAGAGATGCTGCTAGCATCAAAGATCAAGCAAAGACCTGTATGTGGGGATACGGAAAGAATGGCGCTGCTGTTGTAGTGTTGAAAATGAACCAGGCAGATGAGCTTTCTATTCCTTCAGCTGGAAACATTGCAGAAACAACTGGTAGAGTGGTTAATGTTTGGGAACGAGGAATGTATGCTATAACGGTGGAGAGGCCTTCAAAAATGCGTTACTCACCTTGTTGTATGTTCTTCAAGGTAAATGGATGAAGAAAGCATTGCGTGGTAATCTAAAGTATTTCCCTGTACTTCCTCATCTTCAGGAGGTACGTGGCTGTACTTGCGAGCCTGGTGGTATTCTAGCAGTGGCAGGAAGCATGAGCCTTTCTAGTTGTACGTAAATTCCACAGCAGCCATTGAATTGTCTCTGCTCATGCGACGCTTTGGATGACGTATGAATTGTTTGTTAACTAGATCAAGGGCTGCACGTCTGATTCCTGATGAGTGGCATGCAGATACAGATCAATAAGTGTGTGGAATCTCAGCAAGTTTTCAAATGTAATGACTATTGCCAAAAAGATTGTAGCCTTTTCAAGATTATCTTAAAGCAAGTTCTGGCAAGTAAGACCTTTTCTTTTTCGTCACAGGGCTCCTAAATCACACCAAACCCCAGAAACTGCTTTCAGGTGACATTTCTACTACTATTTTTAGTCAATCTTGCATATGCTAAATGTAGGAGCTATCTGAATACAGTGCTTGGGCTTTCACAAAGAAACTCTGTTCTAAAGCCTATGCTGCTGCCATTTTTGTTATCTCTTTGTCAGATGACTGACTGTTTTCTCTGAAGTAAACTTGCACTTCAAAGTGTCTAGAACGTCAGTGTTCTTTCTTGGAAATTAAAGTACTGTATCTGGTACCCATTTGTAATACTAGATATATACGGATTGGTTAAAGTTGCCTTTGTATTTTGAGAGTTGATTATTTAAGAACACCAAGCTGTGATACAGACTTCATCTTTTTGATACTGACGCAGCAGAGACAAAATACCTGAGGGCTTCCTCTTGCACTGTTGTGTTCTATAACTGTACATCTTAATTTGTGACAAAGTAGAAACGGGATTTGGGTCTGTTTGTTGGGTTTTTTAGTTGCGCTGAATGTGCCGAGAGAGAACAGTTTAGGTATATGAATAAATTTCCCCATTCCCTAGACTATCAGAACATGATGTTTTGATGTTCAGGTTTTATAACCTGTTGTCACTGCTTTATGCTGGGTACAAGTGCTTTACTTGAAATTCTAATCACCTTTATTTCTTCTTCCAGGAGTCAAACTGAGCCAGTGCGTGGAACATCAAAAGCAGTATGTAAAAACACAATCTCACACTTTTTTCTACACACTGCTCTTAATTCTAAACCATGTAGCCTTGTATTAATTTTCCAAACATTAACTAATTATATATTCCAGTAAAACCTGGTGTATGTTGTAAAGACAATGTCTTTGATTCAGCATAGGAAAAACTGGGTAATGCCATCACTTGCACAGGTCTAATGTAAATATTGGTTTTGGTGCCTAGTGATGCATTGCATTTCACATTGAATATGCTAGACTATTTCCTGGATGACTTTGTGTTGTACAGGTAATGTATGATCGCTTTTAGATCATGTAGGTGCGAGGTTTGCACAACTGAACATGGTGCCATGTTCTACATCTGTGTATAGCTAGTAAAGCGTATGTTTGTACATTGTTTTGTTTGTAGGTTGTTTTGTGCTTTTTGTTTCTTGCAATCCAAATTGTTTGGAGTGAATTTTCTGCTATTTCCACATTATATCACTTAGCTTTTTTTTTTTAAATACTCTTTTTGCCCAATGGATTTTGAAAATGTTATCAAAACTCACTGAGAAACCACCGTGGTTAAACTTGGTACTGTTTCGTACTTGTGACCTGGGGGTTCAAACAAATAGCCAAACCAACATATCCCATACATTTTGAGGACAGTCATGTGCAGCTAAATGTTTCCGTTTCATGTCCTTAAATGCTTGGGTATTTGTTCCTAAAAGTGTATAATTGAAGTGATATTATTTGGGCCCCTCTGAGTACATGTATGTCTTTAAGAGATTGCCATGAATTTAAATATGGTTGCTCCGCGAAGTGGTATTCGGAAGTTCTGCATTTGATCTTTCCACTCTATCTGATGAAGCAGTTTAGTTTAATAGTTTGTCTGCAAATGAAAATATCTAAGACCCAGTGTAGAGATTTTGGCACAAGGTTAGAGCCTGGTGTATTTGTGGGTAAAATCCCTGTCATTTGTCTGAACTTCTGCCTGCAGTACTTTTTTGGACCTGGGTGGCTTCGGGGTTGGATGCTGCTTTGATTTCCCAAAGGTTAAGCCTTTCTTTAGTATACCCCCACTCTGAATTTCCATTTGGAAAAGGGGCAGCATTTTTCTTCGGGTTAGAAAACACTGTCATTCGGCTGCTAAACTAGAGAGAAGTCACACAAGGAAATACCTGACTGGTAATGGTCTAGATCTGGATTTGCGACTTGGGTCGAAGGCTAGGTGTAACTGTGCTTTTCAAAATAGCCCTTATAATGTAAAAATTCCTATTTGTTGGTTTTTATTTTTCATCTTCAAGTATAACTGCTTTTTCTTCACTAGAATGGTGTGAGGCTTTGCACTAACCCTGGATCATTGGATCTGATCCCTTGATCAGCTGTTTGGGTAACTTAATCTAGAAATTGATGAGCTCTGGGGTTGTGTTCTGTCAAGAATACAGCCTCTGATTCTCGTGGAATGGTATACAATGAACTTAAAGTGGAAAACTTCTTGTATGTTGGTGTAAAAACACTAAGCCTAAACCTGACATCCATAATTCTATCACTGATTGGTTCAACTTCCTTTTTGGACATGAAAGGCTCTCATTGTGAGCCCAGTGACCCTAGCAGTTAATGGAAGGCATTTATGTAAACTACCTTTATAGTATTTGATCTAACTGAGATGGGGTTTTATTTCTTGGAAAGAGTTCTTTTTCTCTTTGTTTACTAGCTTGTGTATAAACACAAATCACATCTTCATCAATAAGGTTACCATTCTTTCAGCCTCGTGTGTTCCCTGGTGTCTTTGTATTACGTTTCTAAGTAGCATCTTACCATAAGCTTAGATAGATGTCTCAAAAAAATATTTTTTTTTAAGAAAGGAAAAATCCTGGAGTGGGAGGGAAGACTTAGTGTTAGTTAGAACTAATTAAAAGGAAGACAAAGCAAGACTGTTCCCTTCTTGTTTGCTCTGACTGTACCTGATGTGGGTTGTGGGTAGCCATAGGGAGGGTGGAAGCCTTGCATCTCTCTTTACAAGTCCTCTCTCTCTCTCTCTGTCTCACACACAGAGTAGAAGCACTGCAGCCTCAGGTGCTTCTAGTGTTGGAGGCACAGTTAGCTTTATTCTTAAAGCTAACTCAGGTCTTGGTCTAAAGTGTGTGGGGTTTTGTTTTGTTTTGTTATTTTAAATAAACGTCTTTCTGCATGTATTTCAAAGCCAAACCTGGATCTTAGTGTGGTCTGAATAAATCACTGGGAAGGCTTGCCAATTATTGTTGAACAGTAAAGCAGCAATGTTAAAATCAGTTCAGATTTTTTTTTTTAAAGGATGCACAAAAGCTTATACTTTGAATATTTCTTAATTGTCTTGCTCTTATGTTAGCTGTCATTCTACACTTCCAAATCTGTGCTGCTGTCCTACCGTTACTACTGCCAAATCAAGAAAGTGAATCCTATTTGTTTTCGTATTCCTATTTCAGTAACTGCAAGGATCTCTAGTTGGTATTAGTCCTCAGAGGCTGCAGAAATGCAGAGTCACGCGCATTGTTTTAGCACCGCCAAGCACAGCTGTGATCCTTCCTGGCTGAATTTTCAGTTTAACCAAGCTATTGGGTTTTAGGAAACCACTGTAATTTAAATGCAGCACTCCAGCAGTGAGATTAGCCTTTTCCTCCTATTTTCTGTCCCCTTTCCCACTTGCTTTATGTGAATTTCTGTTTAGTCTTCTGTTTGAAATGGGAGTTAATACATTGACTGTTGATTGTGGGGTTTTTGAGGGTTTTCTTTATTTGGTTACTTTGGGTTTTTTTTCGGTTTGGGTTTTTTTTCCCCAGTTCTTCTGCAGTATTACCTTAGGGTTGTATACAAGTGTCGTGGAGGTGTTGTTTCTACTTGACCGATGGGAGGGACTGGCAGGAAATACTTCAGTAGAAATTTAAAGGAAAAAAACCAAAGACACAAGAATGTAGGATCATTGGAAGATGGCCGTTGGGCAAACGTACTAAATAGTACATTAATTTTCTATTTGCTGCTTTTGGTAACTGTTCATAGAAGGGAGTGCTTTCATCTCCTTTAAGAAATCAGACTGTTGCCTGCAGGCCATATAATAACTGCTTCCTAAAAAAATACAAGAACTAATATTAACTGTTATGTTTCAGTTACTGGTCAGTCCTAGACTGTTTAATGCCAGACTCCAATAGAGAGCTTTCCTAATTCCTTGTTTGCTTCTGAAAACCCGCAAAGTGATAATGGTTGTGCCTGCCATGAGAGAACATAGGCCTGTTTTTCCACATGTGAAGAAGAGTGGCATGTGGAGCATGAAGCTTCAAAATACTTGATCAGACTTCCGTTTTGACAGAAGTGGGTACCAAATGTTGTGAAGGGAAGGAAAGTTGAATCTTCTGGTAAGATTTGCAGTGGAAAGAAGGTCTCTTGTTCCAGGTCTGGGTGCTCCTTTCCAAAGGCACGTTTTCATGATTTTTTTACTTAGTGTTGGAGTAATGTTGTCTGCGCTTTCCTAAACATCTAGAGAAGACATGATTAACTGGAGTGAGGAAACATCTTCTGCATGTAAATATTTTGTCCCCAGAGTCTGCTAAAACTGCTCCCTTGAATTCTTCCACTACGTTAGGTAATAAAGGACAAGGGCTTTTTTCCAAGGAAGGATTTTAATCTCTGCTCCGATCCATTTAGGGACGTCTTGAGGAGAGCTCTTCAGTTTACGCTGTGACACTTTATTCTACATTTTTGAACAACCAAAGTCCTAATAAGCAGTGATTCAGGTGTCTTTCTGATCATGTTTTGCTAGTGTAAGCTTAACTGCTGCTTGTGGCATAATATAATTCCATATTCTGGAAAAGGAACAAGCTAAGTGTTACCCTGTTTACTTGTGGAAAAGCAGCATTTCAGTATTAGTTCTCCATAAACGCTGCAGCCTATTGCAAACTAGTGGCCTGAGGGCTTCACTCCTGCAGGGTGTTCCAGGAGGTAGGTGGGAGGGAGGAGTGTGGTTGCAGTGGAGAAAAAAATTACAGGACTGTGCTCTGACTCCATGTTTTCATCATCATTAAAAATTGGTTTTGCTCTGCTAGTAAGAAGCATAATATTAAATTCTCACACCTCCCGAACTAATCTGGATAGTATGGCCTGTGGTCTAATAAAATACAAGACATCAGTATTGTCTGTTTTTGTAGGCCGCTCTGTCATGGTAAACACCTTTATTTCACTAATTTGAGCAGCCTGTTTTTTTCTAGACAAAGTGGTGGTTTACTTTCATGGCTGATGTTCTGGCTTGGTGTTTTTATTTGGGTGTTGTGGGGTATGGTGAGTTTGGCATTTTTAAACTTAGTGACGACAGGAGGGGCAGAGTTCATGGTTGAGGGCTGATACACCTGTGCTTGATTTTGCCAGGCAGCTACTGTCTTCATAAAAGCATAACTGTGTGCATTTAGAAGTGATGAGATGTTAACGGATTAATTGACAAGCTACACTGCAAATAAGTTTCCTGTAGTGATGCTTCCTTCTCAAATAAACTGAAATCCTTTTTAGCTGAAAATTGTCAGATGTGAGCATTTGACAAGGGTCCCTCTCTGAGATACTGTGGAGCAGTAAGTTGATGTCGTGCGGGTTTGGTTATTTTAGTTTCTTCTCATTAACCACACAGGCACTCTTAAGGTGCCATAGGTTTGGACTTTGTTTTGAGCAAACACAAATTACACGGGGTTGGCAGTGCCCCTGTCAGCGACACTCAGAGGATATAGTGCAGACTTTCAGACTACAGTAGACCTTAACTATTGCTATGTTTTGACTGTAGAACTTGAATATGTGTTTAATTTTTTGTGAACAGACAGATGACTCTCCTGCATCTCTTTCTCTGGCCCACCTTGCTAAGGTATAGATATATTTTTTTCAAATTCTTTAAAAAAAAGAAGTGTTTGCTTTGTTTTTTAAAATCTTATACTGTGATCTATAGCTGGATAACTGTTGTAATGGAAACAAAATTTAATTTAATTTTTATTAATTTAAAGTATTAATTTTAACTTTAAAATGGGTGTCTATTTTGGTACTAGCCTGTAAAGAGCAGTTCCCACTTTGGGAAGATAGAAGGGGAGTACCTTATCAGCCTCAACGTAATGTTGCACTATTACTCATCTTCCAGACACACAGAAGCAGCATTTCAGAAGCTGTTTACCATTTCTCATATGTTTCATTGATTTTGCATTGGAAACTAACAGTTTTTCCAGAAGAATTGAATGGGCTGTAAGTTACGGGCATTTGGAGGGGGGAGTGTGCAACAGCCAAAAGAGAATCGTTTCTGTAACATGGACAATTGCATGGCTGTTTTTGAATTTCTAGCCATTAAAGTTACAGATCCATTCTTTTAATGCTGCACAGTTTCATAAATGCTAGTATATAGACAGTAGACAACATAATCTAATTTGTTGGAATGCAGACTGTGTGAAGTGTGAAAGTGTACCTGATTGTTTCTAGGAATATACCGATGTGTATGTGTGGCATATTAGCAGATGTGACCTTCTGGAACTGTTGTAATGCCATGTTTTGCTATGGACCTGCTTGCATTTTTTGCTCAACAATGTGTACCTTCCTCTGGGAAAGCACTACTGTCTGCACTTTGTGAAAAGGCGTAGTGCTAGCCAATGAAAGAACTAGTCTTTAAAGTTACAAAGCTTAGAGAGGGCAGGGCCTAATGCAGAGGAGCTAGTTCTTTCTTCTGAAAAGGAAGGCTGGAGTTCATTTCCAAGAAAGAGGAATCTCTTCACACTGGTCACTTCTTTCCTTTCTCACTGAAGAAATTAAATTGTGTGCATCTGGGGGGGGAAAAAAAATGTTTGGAAGGTAGCCACCAAAAGAACTTGGTCTCCATTAGTGCTGTCCCTAAACATGTCCTTGGTACTGTAAACTTATGCCAAATTTTACTCTTAAAATATGAAGAAGTGTCCTTGTGGTGTACACATTTAAGCTTTTGAGAAAATTTCAGTATTTCAGAAAAATACAGGAACATAATGGAAAGCAGCTCAAACCTGTTACTTACTCTAACGTCTTTAGTGCAGACTGACTTGGCATGGAGGTGATGCGTTAAGAGTTTTCTGGTTTATTATTACTACGTATGAAATGCCATGTTTGAATTTTGGTCTATTCCTAGTAATGTGTTGTGGGTTTTGGATGTGTTTTGTAAACTGTTGGGTTCAAAGAAATTAGTCAAGTATCTGTAAAGCTTTCTGTAAATGTTAATGGAAATGATTTCATAGGTGTTGCTCTGGATTATGTTACTGTGGAGAAAAAAATGGTGTCTATGAAACATCCATTTAATAGAATGTTGAAACTAGTTGGTTGCTTTTGTGAATGAATGCATATAAAAACAGAACCATGAGTGGTTGATCTGAGTGGTTGATCTGAATGCTAGGTGCTTGAAGGTCCACATCCTTTACAGCCTCTCCCTTAGACCCTGCTTGGATCTGGACTAGTGTGAAATAAAAACATTGGAACAAATACTACTTTGAAAAAACAGCTGGCTTCAATAATTTGAAAGATCTAGTTCTGCATAAGGTTGATATTACAATTTATATGTTAAAAGGACACAGTCAACTGGAAAAAAAAATGCAGATTGTGCTTCCTGTAGTTAAATCACTTAATATGAAGAAGTTAGTAGAGGGAGAAGCATGCAGTGTGGACTGCCTCCAGCACATGATGGTCAAATTTGTAGTGACAAGAATCTTTTGTCTTGCTGAGGGATTATTAAAAGCTTGCTTGCTTTTAATGCTTCTGTGTGGGAAGCTGCATTTCAGCAAGCAAAAACAACTTCCCTGACTCTTAAGTTGTGTGTCCCTTTAATGCTGCAAAATGTAAATAAGGATACTTGCATGCATCTTTCTCAATTAAATGTACAGTGGATGTCTTCTTCAAATAGGCTGGAGCTTAAAAATCACCTTAAAAATACTGGATCGTGTAATGTTGTCTACTTATGCCTTCGGTCCACTTGGAAGACAATTGGATTGGTTACGCCAGTCTTTCTGTAAGGTACAAACAGAGCCTAAGGTTTTGAGTGCCCAAGAACGCTCTTGTCAAGTAGGTTAACACGCACACAAACACCATGTAATAACGGTGTAAGGGCTCTCCAGAACATCTTCAGGACAACGGTATTTTCTATAAGCAGCTCTTTTCATGCAACCTCAGCTAGTGTTGTGCTGCTCTTTACAGGACTGGGTGAGCGGTGTTGTCTTTGGCTGTGTGGGCTTAAACGTGTTTCTAATGTGCGTGTCAAATAATTGCCTGTTAAACAGACTGCCAATCTGGCTGAAGCCAGTGCTTCTGAAGAGGATAAAATAAAAGCTATGATGATCCAGTCCTGCCATGAATATGATCCAATCAAGTAAGTGTTGATAATGTCAGATCTGTTCTTTGAAGATTATGGAAAAAACTGTAGAGGTGTTTGGTTTAACAAGCGAGACATGTGCATACCTTGTTCTTTTATTCCCCCAAAACTTGCAGTTACATGAAGAAACCCGTGGGTCCACCTGCATCGTCATATACTTGCCATCGTTGCAGAAAACCTGGCCACTCTATGAAGAACTGCCCAAGAAATGGGGTAAGATTGTGGGGGACTTCTGGTGTTACCTAGTTTTTAATTGTTTTACCCTGGCAGTTAGGTAACAAGTACATGAATACTCACGTGAAGAATTGTTTCTCTTGGGGTGAAATACAGAGCTTATATGGCAATGTTGCAAAGCCTTTCAGAATTTGAGGGAAACCTGGAATTAGAAATGTAAAATTTTCTTTTTTTCTAGGTCATGGACATGAAATGTGTCCATAGATCTTTCTCTGTGAACTTGTATGCGTGTTTTTGTACATTTCAATGTTATTGGAAATTTTTCTGGTTTTAACTCTTTTTAGTGACAGTTCATAGTTTTTAGTATTTTGTATAAAAAGAAGATGTTTCTGTTGACCCCATCTACTGAACATTTGTGTGTTTTAATCAGACAAGCCTCTGGTTGCGTCTTCATGCCGTTTAATGTTAGTCACTGAAGGTACATGCATGAGGTATGAATTTAGCCTTCATATAGAGGTGGTGAACATAAGTTTCCCCAGTGAGTGATTCAGAGCACTGCATTAAGCTCTCCCTCTGCATTGCCCTTTGGAGGAGGAGGAGCGGCTTTGTGTCTCTTCTCTGAGTGGATGGTGAGCTAAGGGCTGTTTCGCCCTTAAGGAACCTGAGGGTAAGCCAAAGAATGTCGACCGAATTCAAAACACTGCTCAAGCCTTTGGAACATCCTGGCTGTATTCATTTAGGAAAAGAAGTATTTTAGTCGAGCGACCCTTACGCTAGGTAAAAGGAGAGGATTAAAGGCTCTTGCTGCTTAAAATCATCATTGAAATGTCATTTTAAGTGTGGGTCTTAAGATGCGGTATGTCTGCATTTCTTGTCTCAACAGGACGAAAGTTTTGGGTCTGTGCCCAGGATGAAAAAGACCACAGGAATTCCAAGGAGTTTCTTGGTGGAGGTGAAAGATCCCAAAAGGAAGGGTGTCATGGTGACAAAAACTGGAAAATACGCAATACCACGTGTTAATGTGTAAGTATGGAATTAATTGGACCGACCAAAAAGTGAACGAGAGAAACCGTGCGTAAATGTCTGTATTGGCTTTGTGTGGCAAGTTTTTGGTAGCGGGGGTGGGGGGGAAGGTTACAGGGGTGGCTGCTGTAAGAAGCTGCTGGAAGCTTCCCCTGTGTTCAAGAGAGCCAATACCAGCCAGCTCTAAGACGGACCCGCCGCCAGCCAAGGCCGAGCCAATCCGCAATAGTGGTGACGCCTCTGTGATAACATTTTTAAGAAGGGAAAAAAAGTTGGGACAGAGGGAAAACGGCAGCCGGAGAGAGGAGTGAGAACATGTAAGAGAAACAACCCTGCAGACACCAAGGTCAGTGAAGCAGGAGGGGGAGGAGATGCTCCAGGCGCCGGAGCAGAGATTCCCCTGCAGCCTGTGGGGAAGACCATGGTGAGGCAGGCTGTCCCCCTGCAGTCCATGGAGGTCCACGGTGGAGCGGAGGTCCACAGTAAAGCAGATGTCCACCTGCAGCCCGTGGAGGACCCCACGCCGGAGCAGGTGTGTTCCCAAAGGAGGCTGTGACCCCGTGGGAACCCCGCTCTGGAGCAGGCTCCTGGCAGGACATGCAGATCTGTGGAGAGGAGCCCACGGAGCAGGTTTTCTGGCAGGACTTGTGACCCCGTGGGGTACCCACGCTGGAGCAGTGTGCTCCTGAAGGACTGCAGCCCATGGAAGGGACCCATGCTGGAGCAGTTCGTGAAGAACTGCAGCCCATGGGAAGGACCCACGCTGGAGAAGTTCATGGAGAACTGTCTCCCGTGGGAGGGACCCTGCACTGGAGAAGGGGAAGAGTGAGGAGTCTTC
The DNA here is from genome assembly GCF_964188355.1 of Buteo buteo. Taxonomy (NCBI): domain Eukaryota; kingdom Metazoa; phylum Chordata; class Aves; order Accipitriformes; family Accipitridae; genus Buteo; species Buteo buteo. Next base: position 824,983 of record NC_134203.1, read on the forward strand.
CCCCTGAGGAGGAAGGAGCGGCAGAGACAAGGTGTGATGAACTGACCGTAACCCCCATTCCCTGTCCCCCTGCGCCGCTGGGGGGGGAGGGTAGGTAGAGCATTTGGGAGTAAAGCTGTGCCTGGGAAGAAGGGAGGGGTGGAGGGAAGGTGTTCTGAGATTTGGGTTTATTTCTCATTACCCTACTCTGGTTGATTTGTAATATATTGAGTCAATTTTCCCCAAGCTGAGTCTGTTTTGCCCGTGACGGTGAGTGATCTCTCCTGTCCTTATCTCGACCCACAAGCTCATCTGAGCTAATTTCGTTGTTGATCCACTGAATGGGAGAGGTCTGCGGTGGGAAAATTGTTCCCCCCTCCCTATTCTAGTGTGGTGGCTATAGAAAAGTAGGTTCAACTAAATGCCTATGTTTTAGGAGGCTAATGTGGAGTGAGAAGAATTCCATCTCCTGTCTTCCTTTGATAAGATCCAAAGCTTGGAAAAGTTCTCCTTTACCCATCTTTAATTTGTTTCTTTTTCCTTCCCCTTTCCCCTCCTCCAGGGAAGCTTATGCTAGAAGAGAGAAGGAAAAGCCTCCCTTTTTACCGGAGGAGCCATCCTCTTCCTCCTCAGATGATCCTATTCCAGAGGAGATTTTATGTCTCATTTGTAAGGAGATAATGACTGATGCGGCTATTATTCCCTGCTGTGGAAACAGTTATTGTGATGAATGTAAGTGTGAACTCCCATGTTTGTTAATTCAAAACAGCACATCTGCTCTTCTGAAAGCAGAAAGAGGAGATAGCGAAATTATTTTGTTACCAGTTCTATTTTATACTTAAGTATACCCTGAATAGGAAAGGGCTCTTCTCGTATAAAGGGGGAAAAAAGCCACAGAGCTTTAATAGTTAAATAAATAAATAAATAGTAAAATACATAGCTTTTTAGTTAAATTTACATGCGGAAGGACGAGTATGAGAGGAGTGGCTGATTGTGCAGGTGATTGCAGTATTGGATATTGAGTGCATTTAGTTTGCCCACAGCCCTTTCTCTCATACAAAACTATATAGCCAACTCTGGTGACTTTCGGTGGTCTGCAACAAACGGATAGTTAGCAGCATTTAATCCACATTTTCCTCCACGGGAGAGTTGGTTAAAACCTTCAGAGCGCGAACCTAGTAATGGTTTTTTGAACCTACTATTTGTTTTTCTGAGACAAGTTTTATTCGTTAACCTGGAGGGTGGGGACTTCTCACTGTACTATATAGTGGGAAAAAGACTAGCTGAAACATCAAGACACAGCCTACTCTACATCTTCAAATGTTACAACAGTGACATACCAAAACTCTAGAGTTATTTGCTGCATACTAGAAATTTTTTACGCTATTGAACCTTTATAGCTTCATGCTCTCACTTCAAGACCATATTCACCTGTGGATCATATAGGTGTTTTTATAGTTGATTAGAACCCCCAAAACTTCCTTAGTTTGGCTAAATGCTATTTTGATTATTCTAATTGTACACAGGTATTAGAACAGCCTTACTGGAATCTGAGGAGCATAGATGTCCAGAGTGTCATCAGACAGGTGTTTCGCCTGATGCTTTAGTGGCCAACAAGTGCCTACGCCGGGTAACCTGATGACTTTTACGTAAAGTGCTTGTAAGAATAGGCTCTTTGTAAAAAGCTGAAAGGGAAGGAAATATTAGTTTACATCTGCTTAAGCAAGGTTGACTTGAATAAGGCTAAATTTACCTTTCAAGTGCATTATCTGTTATCACAGAAGCTTACAACTCCTTGGAGACAATCTGGCAAATTCAGGTCATGCTTTTGTTTAAGGTGATTGCCTCGCTTTCAAATTCTGTGTTAACAGGGCAGTACTTTGAATACAGACACTCCGAGTTACCAATCACTAGTATCAGTGTTTAATGTGATGTGTTCATGTATCGGCATGTTGATTTCTTTGGGGATTGATAGCATTTACAGCTAATTACACAAGTAATTTTACTCTGTGGAGGCTTTTGTTCGTATATCTGCTGAAGTTTCATATTACCTTTGCGTAAATGTTTTTCTGCCTCTAGGCTGTGAGCAACTTCAAAAATGGAGCCGGTTACAGAAGAAGGCACCGTCAGCAGATGTGGCACCACCAGCAGCAGCAGCTGCCACTGCCACCACCCCCACTCGTGACTCTTACACCTCCTGCTGCTCTGGTGACTGCTGCTGAACATTCTACATATTCGTCTCTGTCAGTCAGCAGTTTGTTGGAAGAGAAGGTAAGCTTTGTTTCAACATTTGCAGCGATTCTTGTATTTTAGTAGAGCTTGTTTTCCAACTGTCTGCATTTATTCACAAGGGCTGTCAGACCCCTGTACTAAGACAACCAGCATTACCAAGTCGTCTGGGCCCCCAAGGACAATCAACACGCACCACTGGTAAGGAACTGTAACTTTTAATTTTTCTAAAAAGAATTTCTGTTAAAAAATGATCTTCAGATACACTGAATGTGATTTTTTGCTTTTTCCTCTCTCCACTCCAAAAGGTCATCCAGCGAAAGCCAGTACAATTTGCTCAGCAGGTGGCAGACCAGGCTGGGAACTGTAAGTGTTCTGCAGAAATTCAATGTATTAATACTGGTAACCTGTTAAATGAGGCTGTAACACATAAATTCTACAACAGCTGATTTATGATGAAGTAAGTGTGCACAGATAGTTGTGTAGAATACAAGTGGTCATTAATTTTTAAATGGCCTAATTTGAATTGGCTTTAACAAAGGGGTATGTGCTCGCAGTAAGATTATTTACAATAGAAGTCCAGTGCATAATTGAAAAGAGGACTCTGAAAAATGCACGCTTTCTGAGGAAACCATAAGTGCATCTAAAAATCAAATCTAATTAAAGGATCAGGTGGAAAGCCACCCTTTTGCTCACTGGCTGTATAAGGCTGAAGAAATTGATTTCCCAATAGAAACCAGCCTCCAGCATTCTTTTTTGAACAACTTAGTTGATTCTGATTGAGCAAATCATTGGAAAAGTCAAGGCTGTTATTTTAGGACAATTCTGAGTTTCTTCAATTTAGTCGTCTCAGATAGCCAAGCTGCTTTCTCTCCGTTGGAAAGAGAAGAGTCTGTTTTATCTCTTATTGCTGTGCCAAGTCAGTCCTTCATTTTTTTATATGCTTGATGTTAGATCGACTGTAAGGGTGCACTGTGTTTATAAAATCTCAAAGATAAATCCAAACAAAAATGGGGATCCACCCCACAGATGATTTAAAATCTCAGATTCAGTAAGCAAGAAAATAACAATGCAGGGACAAGAACAGGCCAAGTACATCATCATGAGGCGACAGCACAGGAAGCGTATGTGGAAGAGGTTAAAAGAAGTTTGAGAGAAGATGAGTTAATATTTGTGCAGGACTTTGAAGGTTAGAAGTGCGAAATATTAAGTGTCTCCAGGAGTAGCAGAGGAGCGGTGGGCACATGGCACGTGGGAGATGGGAGTCTCTGTTAAGCGTGGGCAGCCTCCACTTGCAGCTGCAAAGCTGAGTGTCAGGAGAGAAGACCGAGGGGAGTGTTGGGGGTGAGGATGTGGAAGGCAAGTATGAGGATCAAGAAATGAGTGTAATCTCACATGAACGGAAAGCAGGGAGAAAAATGCTTAAGTTGAGAACAAGAAGTGCTCCCCACCATGCTCCCGCTTCCTTCGCTTTCCTCTTTAAAATCCGACAGAGTGTAACAAACAGTGACACATGGTTTTGGGTTTCTTTAGAGGTCCAAATCGAGGACGCCTGCACAGCGAGTGTACCCAAAGGACTCAGGCCCCAGCACTACCAGAATCAACACCAGTCTTTGTGCCTGTGCCTCCAGCTCCCTTGTATCCTCCAGCACGCCACGCACTTCCTCTTCCACTGGGGGTACCACCACCACCGTTTCCTCCTCAGTTTCCACCTGGCCAGCCTCCATCTGCTGGGTGCGCTGTCCCCCCTCCAGGATATCCCCCAGCTCCCGCAAACACGTCATCAGCTTGGGTTCCAAGAGCAGTACCCATGTCTCCTTCACCTACCATCCCAAGGACTCAAGCATCTCCTTTCTCTAGGGAGGAGTTTTACAGAGAACAACGGAGTCTTAAAGAGGAGTAAGTATTTGGCTCAGTGAAGCTGCGTTGTTCTTCATTTTTGTATTTTGATCACATAATGAGCTGCAGTTACACTCAAGTGCACCTGACGTAAGCAAAAATGACAGTGTTTTTTCCAGTATACTTTTGTGTTGCAGATGGTAAACATGCAAAACTAAACCAAGACAAATGTAATTCTAAAACTTTCCCTAAAACTTGTAGGAACGCTGAACTGTTTTTGCTGAAATGGGATGTTCCCCTGTTGCATTTGCATGCAGTCTATATTTTCTCATATTGGCCATGTTTTGTCTCTTGGTGCCTTTTTGTAATAAAGGTCAAACTTATTTTAACAGGGAAAAGAAAAAGTCCAAACTTGATGAGTTTACCAGTGATTTTGCTAAGGAATTGATGGAATGTAAAAAGATTCCAGAGGAGCGTAGGCATTCGTTTTCCAGGTAACTGGTTTACATGTCTGTAATGGAGCAGCAGGTTGTCTGGAAGAATCAGGGGGAGTTCCACTGCACCCCTCTCTCATTGGATGGATTGGATGATTCAAGGGATTAGCAGGGATAGGAGTTTCATAGGTAGGTTACTGGCTCAAATATGGCAGAGATTACAGTTGACTGATGGTGATAATGGGGCAGCAGTTGTTAAGGAACAGGGGTCTCTTTCCCTGAAGCTTCTCTGCAATGACATCCTTCACCTCCTGAGAGCCGTGAGGAGGCTAGGAACTGAATAGGTGTAGTAGCTGGATTTTCTGCATCTCCCTGTTCTGATTGTAACCATTACCTCAAAGCACATCGGAGGAGATATGTGAGAGAAATTGTCTTCCTCTTTTGTCTCTCTCCTGTAGGTACACGGAGAGATTTTAAGCTGGACTGCAGACTGGTGGCTTTCACTAGAATTTTGTTGACATTGTTAAATGAAAAACAAGAGAAACTTGTGAAGAAAAAACGCAGGGCAGCTGATGTTTTCTATCCCCCCAAATCACTTGGGCAGGAGTCTGCATAGCTGTCTCTTAGTAATGCTGTCAGTATCCTTCCTAGAGTAATGGCATTGAGTCATATTACTCGAGGCTGAGTTTAGAAGCATTTAGATACGACTCTTTCTTGAAGCGCTGTCACTATCCTTGGTTAGAGCTAGAGGTATGTGCAAGATTTTGCTAGGACATTGGGCTAGAAGTGTTGATTGTAAGACTGCAGTGCAAGTATTTTGCATCCTGTACAAATTGCCAAAGAAGTAGTGAAGTTAAAGAGACTAAGCTGGCATTTTAAAATTGAGCTTTACTGTCTTCAGGCCAAATCGTGTTTTCCTGATGTTTGATACTGCACTGTAGCCATTAAGACTTGCTCTTTTTGCATCTTACTGCAACAAAAATGATTTGCGCTGCATGTCGTTGCAGAGTAGTGAAAAAATGGGTGCGTTCACATAGCAGTAGAGGCCACTATACACCACCTTAAATCAGCCGATAGCTATGGTAGTTCGCGTGGTAGAAGTGAGTGGAAACAGACTTAGCCTTCCTGTATGTTTTTCCATTAACAAAGCAACAGCTGTTCTGTCTTGTGAGCCGAAACTTGTACATGTTATTAAGTTCTTCGGTTGGCAGTAGCATTATGTCAGCAGCTGAAAGAACATAAGTGTATGGAGAGTCAAAAACCCCAAAGCAAATCTGGAAGGAAAAAACTGGGGAGAGTGACTGTTTTGAATTAACTTCGTGTGTGTGTGTTGTGTTTTTTTTAAGGTCCAAGTCTCCTTCTAGTGCTTCATCTTACTCTAGAAGTTTCTATACCTACTCCAAGTCAAGATCAGCTTCTTCCCCCTCTCGCTCCCACTCTCGATCATTTTGTCGTTCCCATTTGCATTCCTACTCGCGATCGCGGCTGTATCCAAGAAGAGGCGAAGGGAAGAGTCGTAACTATTGTTCTAGGTCAAGGTCAGCTGGTAATAGAGCTGGAAATTACCCTGGAAAATCTTCTGGAAGAGCACGCCATGTCGTCAAAGATCCTACCAAATCAAAAGAGAAGGAAGTGGAATATCCACAGGGAGATGGCAAAGGAAATAAACATCAAAAACACCAGAAGAGAAGAAAAGGAGATGAGAACGAAGGATTTCCTTCATTTCGTGAAAGATGTCCTGGAATGGAACCTCCTGCGAAAAAAGTGAAGGAGGAGCTTCCCAAGACAGGCGGCATTGAAACATCTTCCTCTCAAAAGGGTGAGAAGGTTCTTGGTACCCCACAGAAAGTTCACCCAAAAGTGACAAAAGATCACCCAGAAACCAGACCAGCCGAGGAGGAAAAGGCAAAGAAAGACCACAATGAAAATGACAGTGAGAGTAATGTATCTGCAAAAGATGAGGGAGCTGCAGGAAAAAGTCCAAAAGACCCCAAAGAAAAGTCTGCTGATAAGGTGAAAGAGGATACAGCAGCACCTGCTGCAGTTGACCAGCCTGAAGCAAGCAGAAGTCAAAGCCGTCCCAGTGTTAGCTGTAGTCAAAGCCCTTCTGAGAGTCAGCCTCGAAGCCACAGCAGCAGTGCCAGCTCGGGAGAGAGTCAAGACAGCAAGAAAAAGAAAAAGAAAAAAGAGAAGCAGCAGCCCAAGAAGCATAAGAAGCACAAGAAGCATAAGAAACACAGGAAGCATAAGAAACACATTGGAAGCGAAACGGAATTGGAGAAGAGCCAAAAGCACAAACACAAGAAGGAAAAATCGAAGGAAAGCAAAGATAAAGATAAGCAAAACATGAAATCTGTCACTACATAGAATGACGGATATTAAAAAAATGACTTAATTCCTAAGTCATCTGTATTAGATTTTGATAAAATGTAAATGAATTCAAGCGTTGCAAATAGTGACATGGAAGACCCTGTGCTGCACTTAAAATATTGCTGCTTGATTATTTGATTTTTACATCAGAGCTTTATAAAAGTGAACATTTTGTAGAGAATTGTGAGTTGTGGCCATGTATCATGAAAGGTTTTGCTGGGGCATGTTATTTTTAACCATTGTTGATTAGTTTGGGTGGGGTATACTGCAAAAATTTTCACAGCTGAATTTTGTTTTAATTGCCTGCCAGAAGAAGGTGGTACCTGTTATAAAATAGCAGCAGCAAAATGCTTTGCAGAATCCATTACAGCCCTGTTATGTCACTTCTTGGTTATAATAAATTTTCAGTAAACTATCCAACGTGATGAGATTTCCAGTGATAGCTGAACATGAGCAGAGAAGAGACTAGTGACAGAAAAAAGGTACCAGTAGAAGCTTGCTGGTAGCTAACATGTACGAAAAATAACCATATCAAGGGGTTTCATTTGGAAAAGACAGGTAGGACTTTAAATCTTTTGAACTGATGCAATGTGGGGAGGTGCTGCCAAGAGGTATGTTTTTTTCCTGTGCCAAGCGGCCTTGTTTTTCTATTGTAAAAGGTAGGATGTGGCCCCAAACATAGAGCCACTCTTCACAGCTGGTCCTGACAATTTTAGAATAACGTTCAATAAGAAGCTGCCACATTTCAACCTTGTTCCAGTTTGTTTGGAAAGCTGTTGTCATTTGCCAGCAGACATTTACACATAGACTTTAGGATGCCCTGTAATCTGTATTTCCTCTCATAAGAATGCTGATCACCAAGGTGTTTGTGTTCCTTAAATAGAAGCTTTATTAGGAGTATTTTCATATGGTGGTGCCATGATACAGAGCTAACCCTTCCAATAAACGTGGGGTTCAGCAGATGAGTTTGGCAGAAGAAGAAAGCCCACTAGAAAGGCAGGCTTCTGCTTTAAGCTTCTTTGAACAATGACAGGAAATCTAGAAAATGGTTCGGGTGTGACGTCACGTTGGGGGGTCTGATGCCCTAGCGGGGCTGTGAGGTCAGGAGGGGGGAGCCGGGGTGTGTGTGTGTGACGCAGGGGGGTCCCCGACTTTTGGTTCCCCCTCGTGACCCCCCCACCCGGACATGCGGGTTCCCCCCTGCCCCCTGCGTGCAGTGGGCGTGGCCTCGCCAGGCCCCGCCCCAAGCCCCCCGCCCCGCCTCCATCGCCCCGACAGACCCCGCGGCCCCACAGAGAGTGGAGGTTAACCCCACCCTATGGATCTCCGCCACCCCCCCCCCCGGACGCTATGGACTCTTCCCTGGCCCTATAGAACCCCCCTGGCCCTATAGACCCTGCCCTGATGCCCAGCCTTACAGACCGCCCCCAGACCCTCCATACTCTTCCCTGACACACACCCCCAGACCCTATAGACTCTCTTTGGATCCTATAGAACACTCCCTTTCCCCCCTGGACCCTGTAGATTCTGCCCCCCCAACCTTATAGTTTCCTCCTTTCACCGAAGCCAGCCCCTGTAGATTCCCCCAGACCCCATGGAACCCACTCCCCCTCCAAGCCCTAAAGATTTCTTCTGGAAGCTATATACACACACACCCCCTCCCCCAGGACCCTATGGATCCCTGCCTCTCCCAAGCCTGGACCATCTAGATCCCCTGGACTGCCTGGATCCCTCTGTTATTCCCTGCCCTGGGCGATATAGATCCCTCTGGACCCTATAGATCCCCCTGTCACAGGAGGACCCAGTCATCTGGACATGCAGGCAGCCCCAGGTGTCCAGGTAGTGGACCAGGGTGTCCAGGGGTAGATGCCCCCCCGACCCAGATGCCCTGTAACTCCCCTCAGCCCCATATAAACCCCATAGTTCCTCTCCCCCCGGGTCATATAGACCTTATAGGCCACTCTTTCCATCCCTATAGGCCCTCCCCACAGTTTTATAGACTCCCCCAGCCCCATATGGACCATATAACCCCCCCGCGGCCATATAGACCCTAAAACACCCCCCCCACACCCCCATATAGATCATCCCAGCCCCATAAAACCCCCACAACCGCCCCTCCAAACCCCATACAGCCCCCCCACCCCATATAGAACACCCATCTCCTTAGAGACCCTCTACCCTCAGCCCCTCCCACACCTTTGTCAGGATTTAACCCCAGCCGGCAACTCAGCACCACGCAGCCGCTCGCTCGCTTCCCCCCCACGCAGTGGGATGGGGGAGAGAATTGGGGGGAAAAAAGTCAAACTCGTGGGTTGAGATAAGAACAGTTTAACAGGACAGAAAGGAAGAAACTAATAATGATAGTAATAACAATACTAAGGTGACAATGGCCTGGACAACGCCCCGAGAGACCCAACATGGACGTTGTGGGGAGGGGCCCGGCGTCCCTTCTCCTGACTGACGGGGGTCTCGGACACTCCTGGAACTGGGGTGGGAGAAGGTTCCAGAAGGCCGGGACCTGGGGCCCAGAAATAGGGGCACAGCGGAGCAAAAAAATCACACACAAAAGCTTTTTTCACTCTGCTGTAGTAAGATGCTGGCAGTCTCCAATGTGAAAAATCATGAGTCCAGCAAAGCAAAATAATGAGACTTTAAGCTCATGATACTTGAAACAAACCCGTGATTTGCCTTCTAGTAATTAAGACGGAATATACTTGTTACAGAGATAGAAGACTATCTGTATAACAGTTACATAGACAGTTATGTAGATAGAAGAGGTAAATAACTTCTAGCGAGAGCCTGAAAGAGTTGCAGATCAAAAGATGACTGGAAAAAGCATGTAGAAATCTTTGGAAAAGAGAAAATGTAACACAGTAAAAGGCATAGCAGAAATTAAAAACTGAAGTCGGAGACATTGGTTTTTGGAGGTTTTTTTCTTCCTTTGAACTGTGGGAGAGACTAATTTTGGAATGAACTGTCAAAGGAAATGATGACTAGACGCTCTCAGGCAGGAGCCTTTATGTTTCCAAGACGTTCAATTTGGCGCTGAGATACATAGATGAAAATGGCCATTGCGTGCAGGAGGTTGGAGTAGATGATCTTCCTTTGGTGTACCTGACCCTCCAAGCAGCGTACCTTGGTACAGGCACATACAGTATGGTGTCGGGGTTTAACCCCAGCCAGCAACTAAGCACCGCGCAGCCGCTCGCTCACTTCCCCCCCCCCCAGTGGGATGGGGGAGAGGATTGGGGGTAAAGTCAAACTTGTGGGTTGAGATAAAGACAGTGTAATGGGACAGAAAAAGAAGAAAATAATAATAATGATGAGAATAATAAAAGAATGAGAATATGCAAAACAAGTGATGCAGAGTGCAATTGCTCACCACTCGCTGACCGATGCCCAGTTAGATCCCAAGCAGCAGCTCGCCCCCCCTGCCCAACTCCCCGCAGTTTATATACTGCACATGACGTCACACAGTATGGAATACCCCTTTGGCCAGTTTGGCTCAGCTGTCCTGGCTGTGTCCTTTCCCAACTCCTTGTGCCCCTCCAGCTTTCTTGCTGGCTGGGCATGAGAAGCTGAAAAGTCCTTGACATAGTATAAATACTACTTAGCAACAGCTGAAAACGTCAGTGTGTTATCAACATTCTTCTCATACTGAACCCAAAACATAGCACTATGCCAGCTACTAGAAAGAAAATTAACTCTATTCTGGCTGAAACTAGGACATATGGCATGCCAAAATCCTCTTCAGTCTGACTACAAGTACAAAGAAGCATTAGAAATACCACGCTTAAGTCCCTCTGGATTAGTATTTCATCTGCTTGTGTTGTGAATACTGAAGGACTGCATCTGAAGGGGAGAGATGCTTTTTTCCAGTTTTATCCTTTTGCTGCCACCAGGCAGCAGATTAGGGCTGAGACAGGGCAACTCTAGCCCACCAAGTTCATTATCCAGTTATATACTCACCCACCCCAAGTTTGCCAAATTCCTTTGTTATGGCTGTTTATAGCTCCTGCCTCCACAGTCTTCCATGGCAATGAGTTTTGCACCGTGTAATTGAGTCTTGGCGGGGATGTGGAACTCCTCCCCCCCCCCCCTTTTCTTTATTTTAAACCTGTTATTTGATTGTTTCTTTAGGTTTCAACCAGTTCTTGTCTTGTAAGAAATCGTGTCTAATCATTGGGGTATTGCTATTCATAATTTCACATTTATTTTACACCTCTCATACAGGAACAGTTTGGCGTTGTGGGTTGTTCTTCTTGCCCCAAGTGATTGCCTGATGTGCGTCTCCGGGGTGCTGAAACCCTCCTCCTCCGTGCTGAGGGGTCACACTCGGTGCTGTGCACAAACTGGCTGCAGAGGTCAGAGCCCCGATGTGGGGATCTGCTCCGCTTTCTCGGCCGCAGCTGAGCGTGCTCCCGAGCAGCCCTGGGTGTGGGAGCCCGCTTGGAGCTGGCATTGGAGGGCCCTGCAGCCGCATCATCCCTTGGGGCTCGGTCATGACGTGGAGGACTTGCTCTCCGCCTCCTCTTCCTCCTCGCGGAGCGGTGGTAGTCCGTGGTCTCCACAACCCGGCTGCGGAGAGCGTAGCCCTGCCGCAGGGATCTGCTCTGCTTCTGCATTGGCAGGGTTTGCTCCTGAGCAGCACTGGGTGCAGGAGCCGACTGGGAGGTGCCGTTGGAGGGCCCTGGAGCAGCAGCATCCCTGGGAGCGTGATCACGACTTGGAGGACTCCTCCTCCTCTTCCTCCTCCTCGTCCCTGTTGAGTGGTCGTAGTCTGTGGTGTCCACCAACCAGCTCCGGACATCTCTTCCCCACTGCGGGGATCTGCTCCGGGCCCTCTCCCTGGCACCGTTCCTCTGGCAGCGGGAAGAAGGGCTGCATCCGTGCTCCTCTTTGGTGCTGTCTTCTTGCACGGTGTGCAGAGGGGCAAGTGGTGGAGAGCAGACCGGGCACGCAGCTTTCCTTCTGGACACCAGCCTCAGGCAGCCGCAGAAGAAGCGATGCAAGCAGGAGCCCACGTAGGAGGCGATGCTGAGCCTGCCTGGCCAGCCTGCAGATGCCTCCCATGCACCTGCCTGGGTTAGCTGTCTGGTGCTGGCTGGTGCAGAGGAGCTGCTGTCCTCTGGAGAGTCCTCCATGCCCACCGCCATGTCCTGCAAAGAGAGCTGTGCAAAGGTCCTGCCCTTTCCTGCTGAAAGGACCTGAACAGTGGGGAAACCCCAGCAGCTGTGGGAGGGGACAGCTAAGGGCCTCCCAAAGCCTCTCCTGGAGGGCTGCAAAGGCAGAAGGGCCAAAGGCGGACAAATGGGGTGGATCGAGGTGGGATGCTTTGAGAGGGAGCAGCCTTGCGGCTGTGAAGAAAGCGGCAGCGTGGGAGGGAGAAGAGAGCAATGCCAAGATCCCAGAAAGAAATCTGCTGTCCCTCTGGTGCCCTGAGCCACCTCCCCAGGTTACCTTAGTCCTAGGAGGCAGACCCTCTGGTCCCACAGCATCCTCCTGCTTGCCCTCGGCCCCGCATTGACTGAGGGAGGAACAGGCATATGCTGGTGCCAGTGAGGAAGGCACCCTTTCTCCCATTTTCAAATCAGAGCACCTGGAGAAAAAATTTCGATGCACCATCGATCAGAATTTCTTCCTACCAGCTAACCTAATCCTACCCTCTTTCAGTTTAAAACCGTTCCCCCTAGTCCTATCACTACAATCCCTCGTAAAAAGTCCCTTCCCGTCTTTCCCTTACTCTCCTGTTATTACCTGACGTAAAACAGCAAATAGGCTTGCTGCTGGAGGACCGTGCTGATGTCACAATGACCCACAGATGAATCGTTCATCTCGTACCACAGTCCATTGCTGGCCTGTAAAAAAAAAAAAGGCAACGATATGAATCGTTGTTCATCAGGAGATGAACTGCATGGTTTCCCCACAAAAACGCAGGCAGAAAAACTCCAGAACCGCCAAAACAAACCCAAGCCAGCCTCTAAGGAGACGTTCTCCCCCAAATCCTTGGCTGCCGGTACCATTGCCGTGAAAGTTTGTCTTCCTTTTTCTCTTGGCGTGGAAGGAAGTTTCTCTTTACCTTTGTGTAGCAGAAATAGTGTCCCGAATGACACCCGTTACCGCTGTGCACCAGGACAGCGTATAAAGAGTAGAAGAGCGACTCTCCGTCTGGCTGAGACATGTACGGGCGAAGATCCAAGCAGTTGGAATACTTCACGACCTACGGAGAGACCAAGAGTGCTCAGAAATGATCCTGAAATACTACACGAAATATCCCTCCAAGACCAGGGGCCAGAGGTGTATAAATACATCTTTGGGGCTCACGAACACTTGGTTTTTCCCTAAAGCAACCTAAAGGTAATGGTTTGGGTGGCAGGAAACTATTGTCGGCCAAAGAGTACGTCCTTGTCTTCCCGCAGCAACTCTTCTCTTTCCAGAAGGGAACACAATAAAACTCAACAGCTTGTGAAAGTGCGGACCACCATGAGAAATATCCCGCTCCGGGAAGAAAAACGTTGCCCTCTGGTTGCATACTCACCTTGTTGATCTTCCCGCCGGTGAAATCTTCGAACCTTTTCAGGCACACCGTGAGGACCCTGGGCGCGCCATGGATTGTAAACCTCTTGGAGGCGGCGACCATCTTGTTACACCTTGAAACCGAGCACAGAGCCTTCGTATATGCCCTATCTTGCCCCAAAAAGGCCAGACACCCTTTCGTGTCTCCCCCACCCCTACGCTGTTTTAAGGCTGCTCAGATGCATAAAGCCATATTAAAATATCTGTGCCTGATCATTGCGCATCTAACCTACGCGAAAAGATGGCTTATGCTGGAGTATGCGCAGCACCTTCACGCAGGATCTAATATTGTTAATAATCATCTTACTGGCTGCATTTAAAGCAGTTTTCGCCATCCAGCTGCTCGGGTTTCACAAAGTCCGCCAGCGCTGCGGTGACAGATGAGGCTGCCTGGAGGAGTGAGAAAGGAGAGAGATGATCTCCGGGAAATACTGATCTCCGGGAAATGTCCTCGCCCAAACACTTTATCAAGAGTTGACAAGACGACCCAGGTAGCTGACGCTGAGGAGAGACGCTGTGGACCCGCGAGGAGGCAGAAAGAGGGTACGATGCCGAATATTTCCCTCAATTCCTGGGGCTATCCAGAGTTACGTCTCTGTGCCACTGCTCGGTTCAGCTACCGATGGTGTGCAGGGTCATCGATAACGAAAATAATACAACCCGTCAGCCTAGGGGTCCGACGGGTGTCGAGGGAGGGCAAAAAGAAGAAGGATGCAGAGGGATCCTTCCATTCTGCCGCCAAGCTCTCTTGTGTTCACACTACGTGTTTTTTAAAGCAACTGTGTTGATTCTGGAAAGCTACGGGGGCCTTGGCGACATCTCGAAGCACGATTACAAACTCCCTTACTTTGATATCCAAAGGAATGTCCAGAAAGGCCTCGTAGGAATCGGAAACCGCTTTGCAGCTCGAGCACGTGACTGGAAGGAAATTCAAAATGCTCAGGGATAGGGGAAGTCGACCAGCTGTGCCGCTCTACGTCCTTCACACCTACTACGCCAGTCACACCATCGGCTGCTCATCACAGGCAGACAGAAGGACACGGACAATTCCAAGGAGAGCAACGGTTGTGGAAAAGTACCTCTGGATCGCAGAAGGCCCCCAAATATTTGGTGGACGATGGTAGTCGATTCAGAAGAGATGTCCAAGCTGGAAATAAATGGTAAGGCAGAGAGTTATTATCATCTCCTCCAGGTGTGAAAGCCCTGGGCATAGTTCTTCCTTGATGGCACTACACCAAGGAGTCCGAAGGGCTTGGGAACATTGCAAAATTAATTTGCTGGTGCTTACTTGCTGATTCCATTCAGACAAGCTCTCTGCATGGCATCAACAGTGTAACGTAAGAACTCGTGGGCATCCTCCTGCGTGCCAAGCTGGAAATGTTCTCCTATTACTAAAAAAGAAGAAGTTAGTAGCTTTCTCCTACAAGAACAGAAGAAAACTCGTCCAAGCCCCTGAGATGACTCACGTGAGAGAACACTGATGACAGCCGAAGGGTAGATGGCACTGCCCGAGGAGCGCAGGACTCTGTTAACGTGGCTTTCCATTCTACACATCACGCAGAAGCCTCGCTGGTGACCTGAAGAGGAAAGGAGGGAAGCAAGAGCCTTGGGTGAGCAAAATATCCACAGCGATGGGAAACCTAGTGGGGATTTTGAAGTTCTAAGTCTCCCCATCCCAACAAGCCCAGGCCGTTTTAGTGCAGAGAAAACTTTCTTCAGAGGGATGTTAAGCTGACAGAATATTTCAATAAAGCAAAGAGGGTTTAACCTGCAGGAATAGGGACCAAGACCTGGGGCTAGAAAGGGGTGCCCTTCTGAAGATGAACACGGCTCGATACGACAGGTGCCTTCTAGGCTTGAGCATTCAAAGACGACCAACTCGGGGGAACTGGGAAAGAAGGGCTGCTTTTTTTCTCTTCAATTCCAGATTCTTGGAATCCTGGGGAAGTGCCTGACAGGTTGACAAGGAGACGTTCCTCAAAGTACTCACACGACTGGCTGTGCTCACGAGACAGCAGGTAGTTGGCCAGAGGTGGGGTGTAGGTCAGGCACTGCAGGATGGAGTTGAGGAAACACAGATTGCCCGGGTTGTGGAGTCCGGCTCCAGCTCTCCATTGCTGCTGCCAGTCCATGTAAATCCTCTCCGGTGGAAAAAGGATCCTTTGCGGCGGAGCCATCCCCTCAGTGACGACTGCAGGGAAACGACATTTGAAAAGAGATGAGACAATATTGTTGCACGAAAGCACATGTAAAAAAGTTGAGTTCTCGACAGGAGTACGACCAGCTTAAACATCCAACCTGGAAGCATCAGGGGAAGCCTAACGCTGCCATCGAAAGTTTTCTGGTCAAGAAAGAGTTTTGGAAAACAATGTGTTGCCCTGCTTGCTTTCCCTAAAGTCCAACAAAGCCACACTTGGACTTCTACCTTCCTTTCCCTCTAGAGTCTTGAACTTCAGTATCAAGCCTTCCCTCTTCCTGACTGTAATTTCAGGAAAACAAGCCCAGAAGGTAACCCTACTAATGTCAGATCTTTCTACGAGCAATGTCTTCTTTCGAAGACTGTACACAGTGGCAGAGCAGTGACCAAAAAACGCGTCTCCCTGCTTGAAAACACCTGGGTAAGTCTGGGTGCCATCAGGAAATGCCCCAGAATTCCCTCTCGGTTGTCAGGACCTCAACATTTAGGGACGGAGCACCAGCCACCTCCATTGCCTTTGGGGATTCCCAGAACCCAAGCCTGCTGCCGAAGGTGTTACTCACAGGACTCGTTCCCCATCACGGCCATCGCTCCTCGCCGGAACAGAGGGCAAAGCTCGGGATGACAAAGGATCTCAGGACACGCTCCGGAAAGACAAGACCGGCGCAAATTCCGTCACCTGATGGCAAAGAAATAATCGTAGCTCAACAAAATGATTAAAAATCTTCCGGCCGCTACTTTAACATCTGCCTTTGCCGTGCTCCTTTTCTGCCTCCTTTCCTACCGCTTCTTGCCGTTCTAGGCTGAGCCCAACGCCTCGGACTACGCTACCACCCCCTCTACTTACCTATCCTAGGATATAATAAAGAAATAATAATTAGCAAACAGGAACTCTGCCCATAGCCCACCTCTGGCCAGCCCATCAAGGTGCAACAGCTCAGCCTACAGCTCCGACGGTATAGACCAGCCTATACTTTTATCCCGTTATCTACCCACTCTATGATCTGCCCTGAAAGTCAAACCATAATTACCTTTGTGCGAGGATGGCAGTTGAGAAGAAGCGAGCAGTAAACGATAAATGGTTGGGAAAAACCCCAAAACCAGTAGGCATTCAAGGAGCAGAGGAAGGAGCCGAGCTATCCCGAAGGCCAGCTCAGCCCAACTGGCTGCCCCTGGCTCGCTTTTTGGGATGCCAAAGCCGCGGCCAGGTGAGGTCACAAACGCCGGGCGGGCACCGCATCGCTGCCCCTTTGTGACACGGGGGCTGTGGCCACGGACCGGGCACCTCAGGTAGCCAGCAACTGGGAGCCACTGGGCTTCCCCACGTACTGCTGGCAAAGGGCTGGTCATCCCTTGAACAGAGCTCCCACGTCTTCCCTGAGCCGCACCAGCCAGATGAATAAAAAGCTGCCCAGGGCCGTAATGAAGCGTCTTCACATCCGGGTTGACCTTGGATTTCTTTTCCACTCTTCCCAGGTCCAGGATTGCGTCTGAAGAGGTTCGTGTAGCGAAGCACGTGGTCTCTCGCGGGTTTATTTCCAATGGATTTTTAATCTGCCCCTCGAGATAGCGATGGGAAACCTAGTGGGGATTTTGAAGTTCTAAGGACAGTCGGCCACAGGCTGACTCTGAACTGGCGCTGCCAAAGAAACGTCTTCAGCAACTGCGCTGGGTTGACCTTGGTTGGCTGCCAGGCCCCCACCCAGCTGCTCTCTCACACCCTCGAGCTCCAAAAAAACCATTTGTACGTGGCTTTTTAGCACCTTCGCAGTTCGTAGAATCATTTAGGTTGGAAAAGACCTTCAAGGTCATTGACTCCAACCAGCAACCATGCCCACTAAACCACGTCTTGAAGTGCCTCGTCTACGCGCTTTTTGAACCCCTCCAGGGATGGTGACCCCACTGCTTCCCTGGGCAGCCTGTTCCAACGCCTGACAACCCTTCCAGTAAAGGATTTTTTTTCTAATATCCAAACTAAACCTCCCCTGGTGCAACTTGAGGCCGTTTTCTCTCCTCCTACCCCTAGTTACTTGATAGTAGAGACCAGCACCCACCTCACTACACCCTCCTTTCGGGTAGTTGTAGAGAGTGATCAGGTCTACTCTCACCCTCCTTTTCTCCAGACTAAACCACCCCAGTTCCCTCAGCCGCTTCTCCTAAGTTCTCCAGACCCTTCTCCTTGGCCTCCAGACCCTTCACCAACTTGGTTGCCCTTCTCTGGACACGCTCCAGCACCTCAATGTCTTTCCCGTAGCGAGGGGCCCAAAACCGAACCCAGGACTCGAGGTGTCACCTCACCGGTGCCCACTACAGGGGGACAACCACCTCCCTGCTCCTGCTGGCCACACCATTTCTGATACAGGCCAGGATGCCGTTGGCCGTCTTGGCCACCTGGGCACACTGCTGGCTCATCTTCAGCCGGCTGTCGACCAACACCCCCAGGTCTTCTTCTGCCAGGCAGCTTTCCAGCCACTCTTCCCCAAACCTGTAGCGCTGCGTGGATTCTTTGTGACCCAAGCGCAGGACCCGGCACTTGTTGAACCTCATACAATTGGCCTCGTCCCATCCATCCAGCCTGTCCAGATCCCCCTGTAGAGCCTTCCTACCCTCCAGCAGATCAACCCTCCCTCCCAACTTGGCGTCGTCGCCAAACTTGCTGAGGGTGCACTCCATCCCCTGGAGAAAAAAAGAGTGATCTGCATTTAGGGCTGTTCTTGCAGCTTTCTCTGGGGTTCAGTCATTTTCTTGGAGCGGTTTCTACAACAGACAGAAGACGTAACCAAGACTACAAATGGGAAAATTGATTGGGGTCTAACCCACCAGGTCTGCCCCTGTCAGAGCAAGTCCTCGTCTTTATCATCCCTACGGCCTCCATTTCATAGAATCATAGAATCATCGAATGGTGTGGGTTGGAAGGGACCTTAAAGATCATCTAGGTCCAAGCCCCCTGCCATGGGCAGGGACACCTTCCACTAGACCAGGTTGCTCAAAGCCCCATCCAACCTGGCCTTGAACACCTCCAGGGAGGGGGCATCCACAACCCCTCTGGGAAAACTCTCCCAGTGTTTCACCACCCTCACCGTAAAGAATTTCTTCCTAATATCTAATCTAAATCTTCCCTCTCTCACTTTAAAACTGTTACCCCTCGTCCTATCGCTACACTCCCTGATAGAGAGTCCCGCCCCATCTTTCCTGTAGGCCCCCTTTAACTACTCTTCTCTACATTAGCCAGCTTCAGACAGCAGGCAAGTTCCACTTTACACCAGGGCAGCAGCCTGAAGCCCAGCAAGGGAAGATAAGGACTGACGGGGGGTAGTTCAGATTCAACAGCACTGAAGGAGGCAGGTAGTAATTGTCTCCTATGACAGAAAGAGAAACAGGCAGGAGGAGAAGAAAAAGAGCAAAGCCAGGAAAAGGAAACGTATTCTGAACACATTTTAACACTTGTCATCACCTGACATAAAACAGCAAATAGGCTCGCTGCCTGAGAACTGTCTTGATGCCACAACCATTCACAACCATTCACAGCCATATCATTCATCTCGTACCACAGTCCATTGCTGGCCTGCAAAGAAAGGCATCAGTCTCTGGAGATGAACCGCATGGTTTCTCCACAAAAACACAGGCGGAAAACTACAGAACCAAGAGTACGCCAACACAAATCCAACCCAGCCCCTAAGGAGACCTTCTCCCCCCAACCCTTGGCCGCCAGTTACGCTGCCGGGAAGGTTTGTCTTCCCCAGCACACATTTTTTCCCTTGCTAGGAAGGAAGTTGCTTTGTGTAGCACAAATAGTGTCCTGCACGACAGCTGTCACCACGATGCACCAGGACAGCATATAAGGAGTAGAGGAGCACTTCTCCGGCTGTCTGGGACATGTATGGCTGAAGATCCAAGTACTCAGGATACTCCACAACCTACAGGGAGACCAGGAGGGCTCAGAAACGATCCTGAAGTACTACATGAAATAGCCTTCAACAGGCATGGTTTGGCTGGCAGGAAACTGCTCCCGGCCAAAGCAGCTCTGTCGGAGCAGAGTACATGCTTGTCTTCCCACCGGAACTCTCCTCTCCTCGGAAGGGAACACGAAAAAGCCAACAGGAACAGCTTGTGAAAGAGCGTACTGCTTTGGGAAATCTCCTGCTCCGGGAAGAGAAAGTTGCCCTCCAGTGGCATACACACCTTGCTGATCTTCCTGCCGGTGCAATCTTCAAACTTTTTCAGACACACTGTGAGAACCTTGGGCGCGCAATGGACTGTAAACCCCTTGGAGGCAGCAACCATCTTGTCACACCTTGAAAGCAAGCACAGAGCCAAGTGCTGAAATGCACCCAATTTTCCCCCAAGAAGACCAGACAAGCTTTCTTGTCTCACACAGCCTTACACTATTTTAAGGCTATTCAGTACCATAAGGCCATATTAAAAAAAAGCTGCGTCTCGTTATCGTGCATTAAGCCTATGTGAAACGATGACTTCTGCTCAATGACATGCAGCACCTTCCCGCAGGATCTAGTACTACTGGGTCGCTAGTAATCATCTTACTTGCTACACTTAAAGCAGTTTTCACCATCCAGCTGCTCCGGTCTCACAAAGTCCTCCAGAGCTGCAGTGACAGAAGAGGCTGCCTGGAGGAGTGAGAGAGGAGAGCAGTGAGCTGCGGGCAATGCCCTTGCCCAAACACTTACTAGGACTTGACAAGAAGACCCAGGTAGCTGATGCTGAGGAGACGCGCTGTGAACCCGCAAGCAGTGTCCAGAAGGAGGCAGAAAGAGGGTATGATGCTGAACATTTCCCTCAGGGAACTGAATTCCTGAGGGATTCCCGGGGCTATCAAGAGCTACTTCCCTGTGGCACTGCAGGGTCATCAATAATGAAAACGATACAACCCATCAGCCTGGGAGCCAGATGGGGTGCTGAGGGAGGGCAAAAGGAAGAAGGATGAGAGAACATCAAGGGTGCAGAGAGGATAATTCGTACTTGTCCAGCTTAAAGCCAGCACCTACAAGGAGATCAATGCCATGGCCTCCCCGGAAGAACTCAGCCCATTCCACTTCTGACCCTCCACCAAGCTCTCTTGTGTTCGCAGCATACGTTTTTAAGTCAACAGCATGGATTGCGGAAAGCTACAGGGGCCTTGGGATGTCTTGAAGCACAGCTATAAACCCTCTTACTTTTATATCCAAAGGGACATCCAGGAAAGCCTCGTAGGAATCGGAAACTGCTTTGCAGCTCAAGCACGTGACTGGAAGGCAAATCAAAATGCTCAGCGATAGGGGAAGTCACTGGCTGTGCCAGTTTCCGTCCTTCATACCTACTACGCCGGTCACACGATTGGCTGTTTATCACAGGCCAACAGAAGGGCACAGACAATTCCAAGTTGAGCGATAGTTGCGGAAAAGTACCTCTGGATCTCAGAAAGCCCCCAAATGTTTGATGGATGATGGTAGTTGCTTGAGAAGACATGCCCAACCTGGAAATAAATGGGAAGGCAGAGAGTGATCTCCTCCAAGAGTCTTGCTTTGTCTGAAAGCCCCGGGCATAGGTTTTCCTTGGTGGGAGTACAGCAAGGAGTCCAAAGGGCTTGGGAACATCGAAAAGGTAATTTGCTTGTGCTTACTCGCTGCTTCCACTCAGACAAGCTGTCTGCATGGCATCGACAGTATAGCGTAGGAACTCGTGGGCATCTTCCTGCCTGCCAAGCTGGAAATCTTCTCCTATGCCTAAGAAAGAAGAAGTTAATAATTCTCTCCTACAAGAAGGGGAGAAAACCTGTAAAAGCACCTGAAATGACTTACGTGTGAGGACGTTGATGACAGCGCTAGGCTGGATGGCACTGTCCGAGGAATGCAGGACCTCGTTAACGTGCGCTTCCATTATGCACATCATGCAGAAGTCTTGCTGACAACCTGAAGAGGGAGAGAGGGAGGGAGGGAAGCAAGCTCTTCAGGTTAGCATAATAGCCATAGCGATGGGAAACCTCATGGAGATCCTGAAATTTTAAGAACAGTCTCCACTCCTCCCAAGGTGCCAACGTCCCAACAAGCTCGGGACATTTTAGTGCGTAGAAAAGTTTCTTCAGAGGGATGCTTAACTGACAGAAGTTTTCTGTGCAATAAGCAAAGAGAGTTTGACTTGCAGGAATAGGGACCAAGACCCAGGGCTAGAAAGAAGTGCCTCTCTGAAGATGAACACACCTAGATAAGGCGAGCGGCTGCTAGGCCTGAGTGTTCAAAGAACAACTCCTCGTGGGGTCAACAAAGAAGGACTGCTTTTCTCCTAAATCAGATTCCAGATTCTGGGAATCCTGGGGAAGTGCCCAACAGATGTACAAGGAGATGTTCCTCAAAGTACTCAACGACTGGCTGTGCTCACGAGAGAGCAGGTAGTTGGCCAGAGGGGCTGTGTACGTCAGGCACTGCAGGACGGAGTTGACGAAGCACGTATTGCCCAGGTTGTGCAGTCCCGCTCCAGCTCTCTGTCTTTGCTGCCAATCCATGCGAATCTTCTCCGGGGGAAAGAGGATCCTTTGTTGTGGAGCCATTTCCTTGGCAATGACTGCAGGGAAATGACATTTGAAAAGAGATGACACGATTTTGTTGCACAAAAGCTTTTTTAAAAGTCGAGTTCTGTACAGGAGCACTCAGGACAACCAGCTCTAACCTCCAACCCAGAAACACTGGGGGAAGCCTAATGCTCCCATTGATATTTACTGGTCAAGAAACAGTTTTGGAAGATAGGCTGCACCCCTGCTTATTTTGCCAGAAGTGCAACAAGCCCGCACTCTGATTTCTGTGCCCAGGGCTACCTTCCTTTCCCTCTCGAGACTTGAATTGGATTCTCAGGTCAAGTCTCCCCTCTTCCTGATTGTAAATTGATGAAAACAAGCAAGTATCTAGCACAGAAGGTAACCCGACTGATGTCAGATCTTTCTGCGAGCAAGGTCATCTTTCAAAGTCTTGTACTAGTGGCAGAGGAGTGACAGAGGAGCGTTTCCCTGCGTCTAATCGGAAGCACCTGGCTAAGTCTGGCTGCTGTCAGGAAATGCCCCAGAATTCACTCTAGGTTGTCAGCACATTCAGGGATGGAGCACCAGCCACGTCCTTTGCCTTTGGGGATTCACAAAGCCTAAGCCTGCTGGCGAAGCCGTTACTTACAGGAGTCGTTCCCCATTGCGGCCATCACTCCTCTCAGGAACAGAGGGAAAAGCTTTGGATGACAAAGGAGGTCAGGACGTGCTCCAGAAAGAGAAGATCGGCGCCAATCCTGTCTCCTGATCACAAAGAAATAACTGTAACTCAACAAAATGCTGAAAAAAAACCCCAAACGCAACCCACAGAACAGCATCCGCCACCAACAGTGTTTCAGTGGCACTTGTAACCGCTGTCGAGCTGCAGGCTGATGGCCCCACTGTCCCTGTCACAGGACTCCAGTTGCCAGCAATTACCGAGGCCCTTTTGAAAGACTGCATTGCGTGTCACCTTCTCTGAAGAGGACCTGCTGCTTACCTGTGGCTAGCCTTAGCAGCAGAGCCCTCGGGCTCTCCAGCCCACACTTGCTCACCTTGGATGCAGGAGTGACCGGCTTTCGGCCACTATTTTAACGGCTGCCTTTGCCGTGCTCCTTCTCTGTCTCCCTTCCTACCGCCTCAGTCAGGGCAGGCTTCTTGTCATTCTAGGCTGAGCCCAACGCCTCAGACTACACTGCCACCCCCTACTTACCTATCCTAGGATATGGTAAGGAAATAGCAAACAGGAACTCTACCCGTAGCCCACCTCTGGCCAGCCTATCAAGGTGTAATAGCTCAGCCTGCAGCTCGGAAGGCGCAGACCAGCCTGTACTTTCATCCCGTATCTACCTACTCTATGATCTGTCCTGAAAGTCAAATCAGAATTACCTTGGAAAGAGGATGGAAGTTGAGAATTGAGCAGTAAATGATAAATGGTTGGGAAAATGTAGGCACGCAAGTAGCAAAGGAAGGAGCTGAGGTATCCCGAAGGCCAGCTCAGCCCAACTGGCTTTTGCTGGCCTGCTTTTCAGGATCCCAAGACCTGGCCAGGTGTGCTCACAAGCAGGGGAGGCTTTCTTCTTTTTATCTTCAGAGAAGTCTGGCAGACAAAGCTGAAAGTGATGGAAACAGAACAGATGGCTAGTTTGAAGCAAAAACAAGAGGTTTTGGTGACTTAGTTTTGTCTTCAACTCGTTTTATGCCACTGCATTGGTATATCAGTGATACAGATGCTTCTTGAACCTTCCATAAGGGTGTTTTCCATGTGAAAATGCAAAAATCCCCCTGTGGTTTTCAGAGCAAAGCTAGAGAATACGTTTCGGCCTAGTATGTATGCCAAGTTTTTGGTTTACATGCATAACTGAGTTCACCCTGAGAGTCACTGCCACTATGATTCCAGTTGCCCCCAGCATGGCCCCAGAGTCCCACAGCATGGTCCTAGATGCTCCCAGTATGATGCCAGTTGCCCCCAGTGTGGTCCCACTTGCTCCCAGTATGATCCCAGATGCCCCTAGGGTGGTCCCAGTGGTCCTCATAAGTAAAGAGGGGGGGAATAGGGGATAGGGGGGACCCCAAAAATTTGAGGGCAGGGGGGCACCTACCTGTCTGCGCCAGGGAGGTGATGCTGACCGGCCGGGGCATGCTGCTCGTGCGTGGAGATATATGGGGGTGCCACCGCCAATGCTGTCACAGCCCCCCCCTTTGAAACCCCACAGCGGGGGTCTCACCTCCTGCCCCCTCACCAGCCAGGGGAGAGCTGTGGGGAGAGAAAATGGGGGGTGAGTGGGGGTGGGGAAGAGATGGGGGGACTGAACGAGAAGGGTGGGGGGAATAGGGGGGGTCACCTGAGTGCGCCGCAGCTCCCCGTACTCCGGCCGCAGCACCTCCAGCACCCTGCACTCCAGCAGGTCTGTGATGTGGAGCAGACCTTCCCAAGATGGTGGCAGGGAGAGGGTGTGGGGGGGCAGACCCTTCCAAGGTGGCGTCCAGGAAGGTGGACTCCTCTCAAGATGGCGGCCCTGAGGGAGGACAGCGTCACCTATTGCCGGGGTCCAGGACATGGCGGCCCGCTTCCTTGTGAGAGGCCAGCAGCAGGTTGGACTGCGCCCGCTGGAAACGCCAGACCTGTGGGGCAGAGGCTGTGGGGCTGGCCCCATGGCTGGTGTGGGGTGGGCTGCCCTCCATCCTCCTCCTCCTCCTCGCCTGGGACTTGTGGGTCAAGTGCTTGAGGGCGATGTCGGCCAGGCTCTTGAAGAAGAGCTTCTCCTACAGACACACCTGTGGGGAGGGGAGGAGATGGCCACCAGTGATGGAGGAGGAGGAAGGTTCACAATGGTGGCCAGGGATGAAGGAGGAGAAGGGGTCAAAATGGCAGCCAGGACGGGGCAGCAACTCACCTTGTCGGTGATGGGGAGGTAGCAGCAGCTGGCGGCGCAGACAGGGCACGGACCTGCGTGAGAAACCAGACTCGAGCACCCCTCCAAAATGGCGGTTATGAGGGAAAAAGTTTGGCAAGATGGGAGGGGGAACCCTTTGGTGAGGTGGACGGGGGGCGGGAATCCCTCCCTTCCGCCATGTTATGGATATAAGGTGAGGGGGCATCCCTCCCTTCCGCCATTTTAGGAGGTTAAGGTCAGGGGGCTCCTTCCCTTCTGCCATTTTAGGGGTTCAAGATGAGGGGGGTGCCCCTCCATTTTGTAGGGGTGAAGGGGCTCCTACCTGCGCCCCTGCACACCGCACGGAGGACGTGGCCGCACCTGGCGACGGCAAAGCGGGCTCCCTCTTGGCATAAGCAGCGCTTGTACTGGAACCAGTCCATGCTGGGGGGGTCAGCCGCCTGCTAGGGTGTCCGTGTCCCCGTCCCCCCCTTCCGTACCACGACCTGCCGGCTGTGGCAGCGCCAGGACCCCTTCACCCCTCAGTCTGTGAGGAAACGGAAGGGCAACGGCCGTTAAAAAGGGCGGGAAGCCTGAGAGGGCGGGGCTACTGCAGAAGAGGGCGGAGTCACCGTTACAAAGGGCGAGGAGACTGACAGGGCGGAGCGACTGCGAGAGGGGGCGTGGCCAGGGTGGAAAGGGGTGGAGCCATGGCTACAGTGGGCGGGGAGCAGGCTGGGATGAACTGGAATCGTGCTGGGAGCAACTGGGAGGGACTGGAACCACACTGGGAGGAACTGGGATCATGCTGGGGGCAACTGGGGGCAACTGGAATGACGTTGGGAGTGACACTGGGAGTGACTAGGAGCAACTGGGAACGTGCTTGGAGGAACTGGGATCATGCTGGGAGCAACAGGGGGCAAATGGAATGAAGTTGGGAGTGACTCGAAGTGACTAGGAACAACTGGGTGCAGGCTGGGATTGACTGGAATCGTGCTGGGAGCAACTGGGAGGGACTGGAACCACACTGGGAGGAACTGGGATCATGCTAGGATCAACTGGGAGTAACTGGAATGACGTTGGGAGTGAGTAGAAGCAACCAGGAGCATGCTGGCAGGAACTGGGATAAAGTTGGTTGCAACTGGGATGATGTTCGGAGTAACTAAGATCAACTGGGATCATGCAGGGAGCAACTGGGAGTGACTGCAACCACACTGGGAGGACCTAGGAAGATGTTGGGAGCATCTTGGATGATCTTGGGAGTAATTAAGTTTAACTGGGATCATGCTGGGAGCAACTGGAAGTGACTGGAACCACACTGGTAGGAACTGGTATCATGTTGGGGGCATCTGGAGGCAACTGTAATGAAGTTGGGGGTGACTCAAAGTGACTAGGAGTAACTGGGAGCAGACTGGGATCCACTGGAATCGTGCTGGGAGCACCTGGGAGGGACTGGAACCACACTGGAAGGAAAAAGGATCATGCTGGAGGCAACTGGGGGCAACTGGAATGACATTGGTCGTGACTAGGAACAACCAGGAGCATGCTGGGAGGAACTAGGATCATGCTGGGAGCAACTGGGAGTGACTGGAATGACGTTGGGAGTGACATTGGGAGTGACTAGGAGCAACTGGGAACATGCTGGGAGCAAGTGGGATCATGCTGGGAGCAAGTGGGAGTGACTGGAACCACACTGGGAGCATCTGGGATCATGTTGGGGGCAACTGGGATAGTGTTAGGCGTGACTAAGATCAACAGGGATCGTGCTGGGAGCAACTGGGAGTAACTCGAACCAGACAGGTAGGAACTGGGATCATGTTGGGGGCAACTGGGGGCAACTGGAATGACATTGGCAGTGACTAGGAGCAACTGGCAACATGCTGGGAGCAACTGGGATCATGCTGGGAGCAACAGGGTGTGTCTGGAACCAGACTGGGAGCAACTGGGATCTTGTTGGGGGCAACTGTGGGCAACTGGAATGACGTTGGGAATGACATTGGGTGTGAATAGGAGTAACTGGGAACACGCTGGGAGGAACTGGGATCATTCTGGGATCAAGTGGGATGATGTTGTTGAGAGTGACTAGGATCAACTGGGATCATGCTGGGAGTAACTGGGAGGGACTGAAACCACACTGGGAGGAGCTGGGATCATGTTGGGGGCAACTGGGGGCAATTGGAATGAAGTTGAGAGTGACTCGAAGTGACTAGGAGCAAGTGGGAACATGCTGGGAGGAACAACTGGGATCATGCTGGGAGTAACTGGAACCACACAAGGAGGAATTGGGAGCTTGTTGTGGGCAACTGGGATAGTGTTGGGAGTGACTAAGATCAACAGGGATCATGCTGCGAGCAACTGGGAGTAACTGGAACCACACAAGGAGGAACTGGGAGCTTGTTGTGGGCAACTGGGATAGTGTTGGGAGTGACTAAGATCAACAGGGATCCTGCTGGGAGCAACTGGGAGTAACTGGAACCACACAAGGAGGAACTGGGAGCTTGTTGTGGGCAACTGGGATAGTGTTAGGAGTGACTAAGATCAATAGGGATCATGCTGGGAGCAACTGGGAGTAACTGGAACCACACTGGGATGACCTAGGAAGATGTTGGGAGCAACTGGGATGATCTTGGAAGTAATTAAGATTAACTGGGATCATGCTGGGAGCTACTGGGAGTGACTGAAACCACAGTGGTAGGAACTGGGATCATTTTGGGGGCAACTGGGATGATGTTGGGAGTAATTAAGATTAACTGGGATCATGCTGGGAGCAAGTGGGAGTGACTGGAACCACACTGGGAGGAACTGGGATCATGTTGGGGGCATCTGGGGGCAACTGGAATGTCGTTGGGAATGACATTGGGTGTGAATAGGAGTAACTGGGAACACGCTGGGAGGAACTGGGATCATTCTGGGATCAAGTGGGATGATGTTGGGAGTGACTAGGATCAACTGGGATCATGCTGGGAGTAACTGGGAGGGACTGAAACCACACTGGGAGGAGCTGGGATCATGTTGGGGGCAACTGGGGGCAATTGGAATGAAGTTGAGAGTGACTCGAAGTGACTAGGAGCAAGTGGGAACATGCTGGGAGGAACAACTGGGATCATGCTGGGAGCAACTGGGAGGGACTGGAACCACACTGGGAGGAGCTGGGATCATGTTGGGGGCAACTGGGAATGT
Source organism: Buteo buteo (assembly GCF_964188355.1). Classification (NCBI taxonomy): domain Eukaryota; kingdom Metazoa; phylum Chordata; class Aves; order Accipitriformes; family Accipitridae; genus Buteo; species Buteo buteo. The sequence continues at coordinate 853,168 of NC_134203.1, forward strand.
CTAGGAGCACACTGGAGGCATCGGGGATATACTGGGAGCAAGTGGGACTACGCTGAGGGAAACTAGGGTCATACTGGGAGTGACTGGAATCATACTGGGTGTGACAAGGAGTGAGTCAGAGCATTCTGGAGGTAACTGGGATCATATGGGAGTGACCAGAATCATACTGGGAGTGACTCGGAGTGACTAGAAGCATGCTGGGGAAACTGGGATCATAATGGGAGTGACTGGAATCATACTGGGGGTGATTGGGAGTGACTTTGAGCATGCTGGGGAAACTGGGATCATAGTGGGAGCCACTGGAATCAAACTGGGAGTGGCTCAGACCATGCTGGGGCAACAGGTACCATGCTGGGGGCAACTGGGATCATACTGGGAGCAACTGGGATCATACTGGGTTCATACTGGGAGGAAATGGCTGCAGCCCTGGCCCCCCCCACCCCGGGTCAATAAACGCTGAGCTGCTTGTATGGGCGCCTCAGATGATATTGGGAGTGACTAGGATCAACTGAGATCATGCTGGGAGCAACTCGGAGTGACTGGAATGACACTGGGAGGAACTGGGGTCATGTTGGGGGCAACTGGGGGCAACTGGAATGAAGTTGGGAGTGACTCGAAGCGACTAGGAGCAACTGGGAACAGGCTGGGATCAACTGGAATCGTGCTGGGAGCAACTGAGAGGGACTGGAACCGCACTGGGAGGAACTGGGATCATGTTGGGAGCAACAGGAGGCAACAGGAATGGTGTTGGGAGTGACTCGAAGTGACTAGGAGCATGCTGGGAGGAACTGGGATCATGCTGGTAGCAACTGGAGGCAACTGGAATGATGTTTGGAGTGACATTGGGAGTGACTAGGAGCAACTGGGAACATGCTGGGAGCAACTGGGATCATGCTGGGAGCAAGTGGGAGTGACTGGAACCACACTGGGAGGAACTGGGATCATGTTGGGGGCAACTGGGAGCAACTGGAATGACATTGGGAGTGAATAGGAGCAAAGAGGAGCATGCTGGGAGGAACAGGGATCCTGCTGGGAGCAAGTGGGAGTAACTGGAACCACACAAGGAGGAAGTGGGAGCTTGTTGTGGGCAACTGGGATAGTGTTGGGAGTGACTAAGATCAACAGGGATCATGCTGGGAGCAACTGGGAGTAACTGGAACCACACTGGGAGGAACTGGGATCATGTTGGGGGCAACTGGGGGCAACTGGAATGACGTTGGGAGTGACACTGGCAGTGACTAGGAGCAACTGGGAACATGCTGGGAGGAACTGGGATCATGCTGGGAACTACTGGGAGTGACTGGAACCACACTGGGAGGAACTGGGATCATGCTGGGGGCAACTGGGGGCAACTGGAATGACGTTAGGAGTGACTAGGAGCAACTGGGAGCAGACAGGGAGGAACTGGGATCATGCTGGGAGCAACTGGGAGTGAGAGGAACCACAATGGGAGCAACTGGGATCATGCTGGGGGCAACTGGGGGCAACTGGAATGACGTTAGGAGTGACTAGGAGCAACTGGGAGCAGACAGGGAGGAACTGGGATCATGCTGGGAGCAACTGGGAGTGAGAGGAACCACAATGGGAGGAACTGGGATCATGCTGGGGGCAACTGGGGGCAACTGGAATGACGTTAGGAGTGACTAGGAGCAACTGGGAGCAGACAGGGAGGAACTGGGATCATGCTGGGAGACACTGGGAGTAAATGGAACCGCACTGGGAGGAACTGGGATCATGACAGGGGCTACTGGGGGCAAATGGAATGACGTTGGCAGTGACTCGAAGTGACTAGGAGCAACTAGGAGCAGGCTGGGATCAACTGGGATAATGCTAAGAGCAACTGGGAGTGACTGGAACCACACTGGGAGGAACTGGGATCATGTTGGGGGCAACTGGGGGCAACTGGTATGATGTTGGCCGTGACTAGGAGCAACCAGGAGCATGCTGGGAGGAACAGGGATCATGCTGGGAGCAACTGGGAGCGAATGCAGTGATGTTGGGAGTGACATTGGGAGTGACTAGGAGCAACTGGGAACGTGCTTGGAGGAACTGGGATCATGCTGGGAGCAACAGGGGGCAAATGGAATGAAGTTGGGAGTGACTCGAAGTGACTAGGAACAACTGGGTGCAGGCTGGGATCGACTGGAATCGTGCTGGGAGCAACTGGGAGGGACTGGAACCACACTGGGAGGAACTGGGATCATGTTGGGGGCAACTCGGGGCAACTGGAATGACGTTGGGAGTGAGTAGGAGCAACCAGGAGCATGCTGGCAGGAAGTGGGATAAAGTTGGTTGCAACTGGGATGATGTTCGGAGTAACTAAGATCAACTGGGGTCATGCAAGGAGCAACTGGGAGTGACTGCAACCACACAGGGATGAGCTAGGAAGATGTTGGGAGCAACTGGGATGATCTTGGGAGTAATTAAGATTAACTGGGATCATGCTGGGAGCAACTGGGAGTGAGAGGAACCACAATGGGAGGAACTGGGATCATGTTGTGGGCAACTGGGGGCAACTGGAATGAAGTTGGGGGTGACTCGAAGTGACTAGGAGTAACTGGGAGCAGACTGGGATCCACTGGAATCATGCTGGGAGCACCTGGGAGGGACTGGAACCACACTGGAAGGAAAAAGGATCATGCTGGAGGCAACTGGGGGCAACTGGAATGACGCTGGGAGTTAGTAGGAGCAACCAGGAGCATGCTGGGAGGAACTGGAATCATGCTGGGAGCAAATGGGAGTGACTGGAATGACGTTGGGAGTGACATTGGGAGTGACTAGGAGCAACTGGGAACATGCTGGGAGCAACTGGGATGATGCTGGTGGCAACTGGAAGTGACTGGAACCACACTGGGAGGAACTGGGATCATGATAGGGGCACCTGGGGGCAACTGGAATGACGTTGGGAGTGACTAGGAGCAAATGGGAACATGCTGGGAGCAACTGGGATCATGCTGGGAGCAACTGGGAGTAACGGGAACCACACTGGGAGGAACTGGCATCATGATGGGGTCAACTGGGGGCAACTGGAATGACGTTGGGAGTGACATTGGGAGTGACTAGGAGCAACTGGGATCATGGTGGGAGCAATTGGGAGTGACTGGAATCACACCGGGAGGAGCTGGGATCATGTTGGGGGCAACTGGGAGTGTGTAGGAGCACAGTGGGGGCAACGGGGATATACTGGGAGCAACTGGGACTACTCTGAGGGAAACGAGGGAAACTAAGATCGTACTGGGAGTGACTGGAATCATACTGGGAGTGCCAGGGAGTGAGTCAGAGCCTTCTGGGGGCAACTGGGATCATATGGGGAGTTACCAGAATAATACTGGGACTGACTCGGAGTGACTAGGAGCATGCTGGGGAAACGGGGATCACAGTGGGAGCCACTGGAATCAAACTGGGAGTGACTCAGACCATGCTGGGGGCAACAGGTACCATGCTGGGGGCAACTGGGATCATACTGGGTTCATACTGGGAGGAAATGGCAGCAGCCCTGGCCCCCCGCCCCCCATCCCCGGTCAATAAACGCGGAGCTGCTTGTCCGGACGCCTGGGTCCCCCAGGGTGCCCTGCGGCTGGGGGAGGAGCGATGCAAATTCATGCTAATAACACCCCGCGGCTTCTCCCCCCCTCCCGCCCCCGCTCTGCACCTCCAGGGCACCATCGAGACGCGGCCTCCGGCGGCGCAGAGCGGCCGCGCGGGCGCCTATTGGTCGGACGGTGGGTGGGCGGGCGGGCGAGCGAGCAGAAATGACGTCAGTACAGGGCCGACGCGGCGGGAGGTTTGAATCCGGGCGGCGGCGGCCGCAGCTTGTGGGGGGGTTCGGGTGTGGCGTCACGTTGGGGGGCCTGATGCCCTAGCGGGGCTGTGAGGTCAGGAAGGGGGAGCCGGGGGGGGTGTGTGTGACGGAGGGTGGGACCCGAACTTTTGGGTTTCCCCCCCCGTGACCCCCCCGAACACCCGGGTTCCTTCCCCCTCCCCGCAGTGGGCGTGGCCTCGCCATGCCCCGCCCCTAGCCCCCCGCCATCGCCCCGACGGACCCCGCGGCCCCACAGGGAGTGGGGGGAGAACCCCGCCCTATGGATCCCTGCCGCCCCCCCGGATGCTATAGACCCCTGACACAATAGAACCCGACCCTATAGATTTCTCCCTCCCCTTGTCCGTACCGATCCCCCAGACCCTATAGATCCCTCCCTCCAGCTCTACAGATCCCCCCAGACCCTATAGATCACTACCTTTCCCCCCTTGAACACTGTAGATTCTGCCCCCCCATCCTGGAAGCTACACACACACACACACACGACCCTATGGATCCCTGCCTCTCTCTAAGCCTGGACCATCTAGATCCCCTGGACTGCCTGGATCCCTCTGTTATTCCCTGCCCTGGGCCATATAGATCCCTCTGGACCCTATAGATCCCCCTGTCACAGGAGGACCCAGTCATCTGGACATGCAGGCAGCCCCAGGTGTCCAGGTAGTGGACCAGGGTGTCCAGGGGTAGATGCCCCCCCGACCCAGATGCCCTGTAACTCCCCTCAGCCCCATATAAACCCCATAGTTCCTCTCCCCCCACGTCATATAGACCTTATAGGCCACTCTTTCCATCCCTATAGGCCCTCCCTACAGTTCTATAGACTCCCCAGCCCCATATGGACCATATAACCCCCCCGCGGCCATATAGACCCTAAAACACCCCCCCCACACCCCCATGTAGATCATCCCAGCCCCATAAAACCCCCACAACCGCACCTCCAACCCCATACAGCCCCCCCAACCCCATATAGAACACCCATCTCCATAGAGACCCTCTACCCTCAGCCCCTCCCACATCTTTTTCGTTCCTTCACCCCAGCCGGCAACTCAGCACCGCGCAGCCGCTTGCTCGCTTCCCCCACACACAGTGGGATGGGGGAGAGAATTGGGGGAAAAAAAGTCAAACTTGTGGGTTGAGATAAGAACAGTTTAACAGGACAGAAAGGAAGAAACTAATAATGATAGTAATAACAATACTAAAATGAAAATAGTAATAATAAAAGGATTGGAATATACAAGTGATGCACAATGCAATTGCTCACCACCCACCAACCGATGCCCAGTTGGTCCCCGAGCGGTGATTCCCCCCCACAACCACTCCCTGCAGTTTACATACTAGGCATGACATCATAGGGTATGGAATACCCCGTTGGCCAGTTTGCGTCAGCTGCCCTGACTGTGTCCCTTCCCAACTCCTTGTGCCCCTCCAGCACAACACTAGCTGAGGTTGCATGAAAAGAGCTGCTTATAGAAAATACCGTTGTCCTGAAGATGTTCTGGGGAGCCCTTACACTGCTATTACATGGTGTTTGTGTGTGTGTTAACCTACTTGACAAGAACGTTCTTGGGCACTCAAAACCTTAGGCTCTGTTTGTACCTTACAGAAAGACTGGCGTAACCAATCCAGTTGTCTTCCAAGTGGACCAAAGGCATATGTAGACAACATTACACGATCCAGTATTTTTAAGGTGATTTTTAAGCTCCAGCCTATTTGAAGAAGACATCCACTGTACATTTAATTGAGAAAGATGCGTGCAAGTATCCTTATTTACATTTTGCAGCATTAAAGGGACACACAACTGAAGAGTCAGGGAAGTTGCTTTTGCTTGCTGAAATGCAGCTTCCCACACAGAAGCATTAAAAGCAAGCAAGCTTTTAATAATCCCTCAGCAAGACAAAAGATTCTTGTCACTACAAATTTGACCATCATGTGCTGGAGGCAGTCCACACTGCACGTTTCCCCCTCTACTAACTTCTTCATATTAAGTGATTTAACTACAGGAAGCACGACCTGCATTTTTTTTCCAGTTGACTGTGTCCTTGTAACATTCAAATTGTAATATCAACCTTATGCAGAACTAGATCTTTCAAATTATTGAAGCCAGCTGTTTTTTCAAAGTAGTATTTGTTCCAATGTTTTTATTTCACACGAGTCCAGATCCAAGCAGGGTCTAAGGGAGAGGCTGTAAAGGATGTGGACCTTCAAGCACCTAGCATTCAGATCAACCACTCATGGTTTTGTTTTTATATGCGGTCATTCCCAAAAGCATGCAGCTACTTTCAACATTCTCTTAAATGGATGTTTCATGGATACCGTTTTTTCCTCCACAGTAACGTAATCCAGATCAACATCTATGAGCCCAGGCGTCCAGGGGAGGACCCAGGCGTCCGGGGATGCAGGCAGCAGGAGGACCCATTCATCTGGACGTGCAGGCAGCCCCAGGTGTCCGGGTAGTGGACCAGGGTGTCCAGGGGTGCAGGCAGCCCCAGATGTCTCAGCACAGAGGCAGCAGGCAGCCCCAGGCAGCCCCTTCCCGCAGTCCTGTGGACTCCTCAGCCCCATATAGACCATATACTACCCCCTCTGGCGCCATATACACCCTAAAACACCCATATAGATCATCCCAGCCCCATATAGACCATATACTACCCCCTCCGGCACCATATAGACCCTAAAACACCTATATAGATCATCCCAGCCCCATATAGACCATATACTACCCCCTCCGGTGCCATATAGACCCTAAAACACCCCCCCACCACCTATGTATATCATCCCAGCCCCATAATACCCCCACGACCGCCCCTCCAAACCCCGTACAGCCTCCCCAACCCCATAGAGAACACCCATCTCTAGAAGAGAATTGGGGGAAAAAAAGTCAAACTCATGGGTTGAGACAGGAACAGTTTAATAGGACAGAAAGGAAGAGACTAATAATGACAGTAACAACAATACTAAAATGACGATAATAATAATAATAATAATAAAAGGATTGGAATATACAAGTGATGCATGCTTGGGTCCCCTCCCAGACTCCTGGGTCCCCTACCAGCTCCCCGAAGAGGAGGCGACCGATGGTGCTGCAGGTGTAGAAGGGGAAAACCTCAAAGGGGCCCAGGGGGGCCTCTGAGAGACTGAAAGAGTTAATGTCTCAAACACTGCGGGGGGGCAAGTTCTGCTCAACTGAGACTCCCCACAAGAAGGAACCCCAGGGCAAAAGCAGCGGATCAGCACCCATCAGCAACAGGAGGGGGGTGCCGGAGGGTGCACAGCTCCCTGTTCGGATGTGCTGCTCCGGTACACTGAGCAGCACAGCTCACCCTGCATGGCCAAAGACCGCGTCTGCAGGGAGGGGGAGGTTATTCCCCAAAGGACCCCCAAGCCCAAAAGCTCACAGACTGATCAGGACACCTAATGAGTTCGAGTGCCCGCCCGAAGGAGGGCCAAGGATGAGCACACAAACTGAAGCCCCACGTCGTGCGCAAGCCCACCGGGACTGGAGCCCTCGGCTGACTGGCCCAACGCTGGACCCAGGACCGGTGAAATCTTTCTCTCTCTGTCTTGTTCTCTCTTTCCTTTTGCTTTCCCACAATCCCTACGCCTCATCCCTTTAGGCATGACCTACGCTGACCAAGTCTGGGACTAGGAGTGGATTCAGCCGCCCCCAGGCTCCTCTCGGAGAAGGAGCCTAGAAAGCAAGGGGGTCTGCTCTGAACCTCCTGACCCAACGGGAGGGATCTCCTTCTGCCCTGAAGTGATGGACATGGTCACCACAGGTGACACGGGGCCCCGAGGTAGCTCCGCGCCAACTCCTGTTGTGAGAAAGCCCACCGCCTCCTCTTATACCTCCCAAGTTCAGTTTCACCTTAATTTAGCCTGAGGGAATGCCGAATTCAACAGGACTCCCTGGGCTGTCCAGCCCAGGTCGTGACAGGGACCCGCCGTGGGAACACAGCTCCTGCGGGGGGGTGGGGGGGGTGTCAGAAGGGGGTTTTGGGGGCACAGGGGGGTATTGGGAGACGCCAAGGGAGTACTGGGGTACCTTAAGGGGGCTTGGGGTGTCCTAAGGGGATACAGGGGGTCCAAGGGGGTATTGGGGGGCCCTAAGTGAGGCTTGGGGGGGGATGGTCCCAGGCAGGTTCAGGGGGTCTCCAAGGGAGTATTGGGGTGTCCCAGGGGGATAGAGGGGATCCCTAAGGGTTCCAGGACCCCCCCCATGTGAGAGCATAGTTTTGGGGGGAGTGTTGGTGTCTCCAGGGGGGTACTGGGGGGCCCTAGGCAGGGGTTTGGGGACCCTGAAGGGGTTTTGGGGTGGCCCAGAGGAATATAGGGGACGTTAAGAGGGTATTGAGGTGTCCCAGGGGCTTTTATATAAGGGGCTTTTAAGGGGGGTTTGGTGTCCCCATGGGTGGCATTGGGGGTCCTAAGAGGGTTTTAGGGAGCCTAAGGGGGTTTGGGGTCCCTAGGAGGGTATGAGGGTCCCAAGATGGTATTGGGGTGCCTAGAGAGGATATTGGGATGTGCTAGGGTGGGGCACTAAGGGAGCTTTGGGGGTCCCTAAGGGGATATTGGGGATATTGGGGGACTCCAAGGGAATGCTGGGGGGTCCTGAGGGGATATTGGGGTTCCTTAAGAGGGTTTTGGGGCACCCGAGGGGGATGGGAGGGGCTCTAAGGGTGATTTCGGGGTCCCTAAGGGGATGGGGGGGTCGGGGTCCCAGGGCAGGTTTAGGGGTGCCTGGGGGGCATCAGGGTCCTGGGCTCCCCAAGGGGTAAGTTGTGGTTTATGGGAGCGGTTCCAGGGGCAGGTTTGGGGGTTCGGGTGGGGGGTGTCAGTTTTGGGGTGCCCCCCCAGGCACACGCACAGGATGGCCATGCCGGCAGGTGAGGCGGCGGAGGTGCAGCGCCCCGCAGGCCCCTGCCCTCCCCACCCTTTACCAGCGGCAGCAGCGCGACTGCCATTCCTGGGGGGGGGCAACATGGGGTGCACCCCGGAGGAGTGCCTATATTAGAGGGGGGACCCAGAAAGCCACACCCTTGAAGCCACGCCCCCTAGCCACACCCTCCATCACCCCCTCAGTATCCCCATCCCCCCCAAACTGCACCCCCAAGGGAAGGGTGCCCCAGCCCCCACCCTGCACCCATGGGACCCTCCTAGAGCCCTCTCAGCACCCGTGGGAGCCCCCCCTGCGCCCTGGGGACCCCCCTCCAGCTCCCATGGGACCCGCTCAGCACCCATGGCACCACCCCAGGCCCCCTTCCTGGCACGTATGGTCCCCCCCAGCACCCATAGGACCCCCTGATGTCCCCCCAGCACCCATGGCCCCCCTGCCAGACCCACCCCAGCAGCAGCAGCAGCAAACCCCCATTTATTGGGGTGCCTGCAGTGGGTGGGGGTGTCCCTCAGACCACCCCCACCTCCAGCCCCTGCCGGCACCGGGCCAGCTGCAGGTCCTCGGGGTTGAGGGTGACGCGGCGGGCGTGCAGGGAGCAGAGGTGGGCATCCTCCAGCACCCATGGGACCCCCCCCGATGACCCCCAGCACCCATGGGACCCCCCCCGCAGCACCCACGTCCTGCAGGGCCACCAGTGCCATGCGCTGCCACCAAGAGCCCACCCCCCCGAGAGAAGAGCAAGCTGATCTCCCACACCTGGGGACACTGGGGGGGACACCATGGGGACAGCATGGGCACGAGGACACCCCGGGGACACCCTACCCCAGGGCAAGGGACACCCTGGGGCATGGGGACATGGGGGACACCACCCTGGGGACGGGGAGATGGGGGACACCACCCTGGAGATGGGGACATGGGGGACAGCACCCTGGGGACAGCACCCTGGGGATGGGGACATGGGGGACAGCACCCTGGGGATGGGGGACACCACCCGGGGGACACCACCCTGGGGACAGCACCCTGGGGACGGGGACATGGGGACACTGCCAACCTGGGGACAGCACCCCGGGGACAGGGACAGGGGGACAGGCCCACCCTGGAGATGGGGACACGGGGGACACCTTGCCCTGCGGACAATGCCGGCGTGGGGACGCTGTGGCTGTGGGGACATGGGGACAGTGCCACCATGGCGGGAGGGGCACAGGGGACACCACGTCCTGGGGGACACCGTCGGGGGGCAGGAGGGGACCCAAGGACATTTGGGGGGGACAAGGACACCGTGTCATGGCGGGAGGGGAGGGGACCTGCGTCATGGCGGGGAATGAGGACACTGGGGGCTGTGACGGTGCTGGGGACATGGGGGTCCCACTGGGGGGGGATGCTGGGGATGGCAGGGGCCCGAGAGGCTTTCGGGGGTCCTGGGCCGGGGGGACAGGGAACAGGCCAGAGAGATGATGGGAAAAAAGAGAGGGGTGCCGATCAGGACAAAGCGGTGGAGAAGGGCAAAGCTGCGACGGCCTGCAGGACAGAGAGAGACGGCAAGACCGAGGGACGGGGAGCAGGAAAGAGGGAAAAGACGAGGCAAGTCCAGGGAGAGGTGGGGTGGCAGAGGAAGAGAGAGCCTTGGAGGAGAGGGAAAGGGGGGTCAGGGAGCAGAGCCCCGTCCCAGAGAGGAGGAGAGGTCCAGGTGTGAGGGTCGAGCCCCGAGGGACTGTCCTGAGAGCCTGGACAGCGCCCCGAGAGACCCAACATGGACGTCGCGGGGAGGGGCCCGGCGTCCCTTCTCCTGACTGACGGGGGTCTCGGCCACTCCTGGAACAGGGGCGGGAGAAGCTTCCAGAAGGCCGGGACCTGGGGCCGACAAACAGGGGCAGGCAGGAGTGAGAAAAACCCTGTCTCCCTCCCTCCCTCCCGACACCGAATTCCGACGCTGGAGCCGGGGCTGGTGAGCTCTCTCCACCCCCCACCCCCCACCCCCCTTTCTCTTCAAGTTGTTAAGGCAAGGCCTTAACCTTGGTTTCCCAGAGAGCCACATAGCTTCTTCGGGAGAAGCTAGACCTGTGAGGGGGCCCATGGTTACAGAAGAGTCCTTCTAGAGACTTCTCCCGTCAAAGCTGGTGTCTCTGTGTGGACCTTGAGTGTCATCTCACCTTAATCCACACTGAGGGGTTTTGCAGATCTCGGTCTCTTCCCCCCTCCCCACAGGTGGGACGTGACAACCGGGGAGCAAAAAAACTTAGGCGGAGGGAAAGGGGACGGGGCAGGGAGGGACTGGGACACAGAAGAGGGCTGACGTGACCCCAAGGGCCCAGGACTCGCCGGAGGTCCTGCTCTCTGCCCTGCCAGGCAAAGTTTAGAGTTCAGGCACTTCTTTCCCTCATCTGTCTGTCCTTTCCTCCCTTCCTCTTCTGTAGCTCCACTCGCTCGACTGTCCTCCACCTAAGAGAACACGCTGGTGCCTTGCAGCTCTTACAGCGCGAGGCTTCCGAGGTACACAGCCCTGCACGTGCGCACACACGCTCTACGTGGCCGTGCTGTGATTTTCCTTCCTTCCGTGGGCAGGGAGCGGGACAGAGAGGTGTGGAGAAGGAAAAAAACAGCACGGGGCTCTAGGACAGAGAGAGAGGAATTAGGAAATACAGGCAGGGAGTCAGAGAAAGAAAGAGGAGGGAGACAATAGCGATGGACTAAAGGCAGAGAGGGAGGAATAACAAATGGGGGCAGGGGGCTGGACAGAGACCAAAACTAGCAGTTCTGGGCAGCTGCCCCCATTTCTTGAGCACTCCCCAGGAGCCTCGAGAAAAGTGCTGCCTGCAAAAGCCCTGCCTTGGGCCCAATCCTGCGCCCTGATGTTGGTGACAGTCACCACCTTGCAGAGTGTTCAGGACGGGGGAAGAAAAGGCCAGCTGGGGGCAAAAAGCTTACCCAGCTGGTTTTTTGTTTGTTTGCTTGTTGGTTTTGCTTTAAAAAAAACCTGTTTCCGCTCTAAAGACCACCTGCAAGGCAGAAGGAACCAGGCGTACCACCTTGGACACATTTAAGGCCCAAACCCACTCAACAGCCACACAAACCACCGCTCGCTCACGCTGCACACGCTCCACCACCTGCCTGCAGGTACAGGCAGCCGCCCTTGTTTCTTGAGTGCTCCCCAGGAGTGGCACCACCAGGTACCTCAAAAAACCATGCTGCCTGCAAAAACTTGAGCACAGCTTAATTCTGGGCAGTTTTTCCTCTTTTTAGGCCTGCTGGCTAAAGACTCGTCTGTCAAGCGGTGGCTCAGGACCACGCCAGGGCCGGCGGCACTGCTTTCTGAATCCTGTGGCAGCGGTAGGCAGAGGGACAGGTTGTCAACTCCCAGGGCCGGGTCTGCGTGCAGGGTGTCAGGGTCAGCCCTGCCTGGTTTTTCCCAGTGAAGCCCTGCTGCCGGCTGCCCTGGGCTTCCCCCGTTCTCTCCAGCTCTGCTTTCTGCCAGCGCGGGATGCGTGACAGAATGGCTTGCCCACTCCCCCCAGCCAGTCCTGACCCATGTCTGCAGCTCGTACGCGGTGTCCACGTCACACAGCTGATTTGGGGGTGGCAGGTCTCTCTTGTGGCACCCTGGGGATGGGGCAAAGCACACCCTCATTGCTACCTTTTGATCTTGTCCGCAGGGAGAGCAAGAGGAGACGTACTGTCTGCTGGAGAGCGTCCTGCACGGAGGTGACAGCCAATTGCCCGTGACAGCAACGCTGGGACCTGCCTGACAGCAAAGGTGCCCGGTGGCCGCAGAGCAGCCCAGGTGAGCTGGTTCTCTTGGAAGCCACCAAAGCAGCCTTCCTCCACCCCTGGTTTTGGTGAGATACAGAGCAGCACAGGGATGTTTCTCAGGCATCCAGGCCTGAGGAGGGCTTGCCAGTGCCCCCATGAGAGATCCTCCTCCCAGGAAGCACCTCCTCCTAGAGCAAAGGCTCTATCCGGCCTGGGTACGGGTGCCCCGCGCGGTGTCTCAGGGAGGACGGGGTCATCTGCCTGGTGGCTCTGAGACAGAAATGGTGAGCTGAAACCCCGTGGTCATGGCTGGCCGGTTCAAAGTCTCCGAGTGCCTCAGCCTTTCTCCCCGAGAGTGTTTAAGTCCACCAGGCACTTTTTCCGGGTGTGACAGATGATGTCAAGATGGATGCTGGCAACATCCCGGTGGCTGTGTCCCACTTCCGAGTTGTGATGTCTGAAATCTGGGGCCACCTGAAGGGCCTGGCAGAGATTTCCAGGGAGTTTGTGTTCAATTTTTTGCTCTCTTAGGGCTACCATGTGCTAGTGTTTTGGGATGCTAGGGTTGCAGTTCACTAGGGTTATGGGGTGGCAGGGTTATGGTATGCCAGAGCTGAAGAGAGTTAGGATTAAAGGGTGTTATTGTTATGGAGAGGATCTGGGTTTGTTGGCCCTGGGTTCCTGGGGTTAGGCTATTTTTGCCTTATCTTGTGTTCTGCATGGTCTTTTTTTGTGCAGAGTCCTTTTTTAGCTTGATTGCCTTTTCAGGGTTTGGATAGGGACCTTTGGTTTGCGTGTGCTAATTCTGGTTGATTTGTTGCTGTTCTGGTGGATTGTGTTGTGTTTCCTGTCTTGAAACCAACATTTCTGGTCTACTATGTCTACAGCAGGTTGGGCAGTGGCAGTTCTGGTGCAGTCTGACTCATTTCTGGTGGGTTGGGAGGGAGGGAGGGAGGGAGGGAGGACTTGCGGTTCATGGAAAATGACTGCCAGATGACTGACGGGCAATTCTGGGGAGAGGTGAGAGGACTTCTGGCCCATAGGTAATGACTACCAGAGGACTAAGTGTACTTCTGAATGTATGTGGACTTCCAAATTCATGGCCATTTCTCCTGCCTTGAGGAAGAGCTATGGGAAGACACCAGCCACACGGAAGGACAAGGGTTTCCCAAGGGTACGTGGCTCTTTGGTTTTTGCTCATGAGTAAAAAACCTGCGGGGAGGCTGCTATCGTTAAGTTTAGTGACATTTTGTAAAGTGCTGGACTGAGTGTCACGTGACTTGAAGCATTGCTGAAAAAATGGTGGAGGTTTGTCTGTGTGTTCTGGATGCTTCGGGTTTGAACATCTGCTCGTGGTGGTGACTTCATGCAGTCCTTGGCTCCTACCTCAAGGCACAATGTGTGCTTAGGGTGAGGTTCATCATCCATGATAGTGGACGTGAATCTGCATTTCACATAGATTTCTTGATCATTTTGGATTTGGGGGGGCAATTTCTTGTCAGCTCTGATTCGATCATCCTTGGGTTTGCCTCTTCACGTGGCAGGTGGAGAGCTCGTAGGAGGAGCAGGAGAAGGGTCATCACTGCTGTTTCCACGTTGGTTGCTCGTACTGGACTTACCAGAGTTATCTTCCATCTGCAGTTTCTTTGCAGGCGTTTCTTTAAGCCACTTGTCTGTTTTGTGAAGGGTAGTGGACTGAACGGGAGACCTTTTGTTCCTCATTTGTGCCTCAGAGTTTTACCTGTCATTTTGTGTCTGTTTGTTTGCTTGTGTCCTGGTTTCGGCTGGGATAGAGTTGTCTTCCTAGTAGCTGGTATAGCGCTATGTTTTGGGTTCAGTATGAGAAGAATGTTGATTACACACTGATGTTTTCAGTTGTTGCTAAGTAGTGTTTATACTAAGGCAAGGTTTTTTCAGCTTCTCATGCCCAGCCAGCAAGAAGGCTGGAGGGGCACAAGAAGTTGGGAGAGGACACAGCCAGGGCAGCTGAGCCAAAGTGGCCAAAAGGGTATTCCCTACCATGTGATGTCATGCCCAGTATATAAGCTGGGGGGTGTGGGGCTGGGAGGAGTTGCTGCTGGGGGACTAACTGGGTGTCAGTTGGTGTGTGGTGAGCAATTGCATTGTGCATCACTTGTATATTCCAATCTTTATTATTATCATTATTGCAATTTTATTATTGTTATCATTAATTATTTCTTCTTTTCAGTTCTATTAAACTGTTCTTATGTCAATCTCAGCTGGGGTTAAACCACGACAGCTTGTGATTTGCGGTGCTTGGTTTAAAAAGCTTATTGTAGCTCTCTGGATTTCCTTCCTTAAAGGAAGTCTCTAGGATTTCTACCCAGGAGTGAGATGTCCAGAAGGGACTGTTGTCGTTGTTTAACCCCAGGCAGCAACTAAACACCACGCAGCCGCTTGCTCACTTCCCCCCCGCCCAGGAGGATGGGGGAGAGAATTGGGGGAAAAAAAGTAAAACTCGTGAGTTGAGATCTAAGAACAGTTTAATAGAACAGAAAAGAAGAAACTAATTGATGGTAATAGTAACAATAATAAAATGACATTAATAATAATGAAAGGCTTGGAATCTACAAAACAAGTGATGCAGAGTGCAATTGCTCACCACTCGCTGACCGATGCCCAGTTAGATCCCAAGCAGCAGCTTGCCCCCCCTGCCCAACTCCCCGCAGTTTATATACTGCACATGACGTCACACAGTATGGAATACCCCTTTGGCCAGTTTGGCTCAGCTGTCCTGGCTGTGTCCCCTCCCAACTTCTTGTGCCCCTCCAGCCTTCTTGCTGGCTGGGCATGAGAAGCTGAAAAAACCTTGCCTTAGTATAAATACTACTTAGCAACAACTGAAAAAATCAGTGTGTTACCAGCTGAACCCAAACATAACACTATACCGGCTACTAGAAAGAAAATGAACTCTATCCCAGCCAAACCCAGGACAGCTGTCCTTGTACATTGCCGTCAGCCTTCAGTCTAGAGAAATGTCTGCTAGTGGTGTGTGTTTAATGGTAATGTAACTCAAGTGCATCTGAAGTGGGGACCCTTTAGAGTAGAGAAGAGAATGTGAGAAACACTTCAATGATATGCAGCTAGTGAGGATGCAAGTACCTGCTTTAACCTTTTTTTTTCGGTTGGTTTTGCATTCTTTGGCAATATCTACTTGAAAGCCTACTTCAGCAAAAGACAAAGAAATCACTCCTGATTTCTGTGTCTGACTAAAAGAACTAACGTGATCATACAGCGAACTGATGTCAAGAGCCATTTTTTGGCATTAGTGGATATTGCATCTGACTTGTCATGCTTTCCCTGTGTGTAGGGTGGTGGTTTGTGCCTGGCACTGATCTGTGCTGCCGGGTCTGCATCCCTGTTGGTTGCCAGATGCAAAGGCAAAGGGCTTATCCTCATTAAAGTTTACTTGTCTAATTTCAGAGACCGTCTACATCGACTCAAAAATGAAACCCCTGCTAATCTCTTTGTGCACTGGTAGAGAAGCAGTGGGGGGGTTTCAGGGCAGTGCCTATGCAAGAGCCTTTAGGAGATCCTGTCCCTTGACTGTCAGATGGGGCAGTGGAGAGTTTGAGAAAATGATGGGTGTTTTGGTGTTCACCAAAGCAGTTTTTTTTCTTTTGTAGCTTACGTTTCTTATGTAGGAGAGCTGTGCGTCTGGGAGGAAAGACTGTGGGTAGAAGGGAATGTGCTTAGTTAGAGGTCAAAGGAAGGTACAATAAAGATGTAAGGAAGGGTCAGCATAACTGTTCAGAGTTTTGGTTGTTTAAATGTTGACCTGAACTTTTACCAAAATGGATTTGCTTGCACTTTTCTTCCCTTTGAGTTCACGCGTGGGTACAGGAAAGCAGGTAGCAGATGTACACACTAGATAACCCCCCTTTTAATTGTCAGCCATAAAGGTGCCTCTCGGCTGGGAGCCTGAGAAGGACCCCCCATAAGAATTCTTGACTCTTTATATGCAATCGTAAGGCTACTCACATATTCATTTTTACAGTCTAAAAAAACCTCTTGGCTTTGGCCGTGAGATCACCTGTTACCATTCACTTTTGAGTGTTTGTCCACACAACTCCCGCGTGCAAGCACGCTTAATGCCTATTTATTAGCTGTGTTTGCACTACTTTGTTGCAA
The DNA here is from genome assembly GCF_964188355.1 of Buteo buteo. Classification (NCBI taxonomy): domain Eukaryota; kingdom Metazoa; phylum Chordata; class Aves; order Accipitriformes; family Accipitridae; genus Buteo; species Buteo buteo. The sequence continues at coordinate 869,778 of NC_134203.1, forward strand.
CTTTGCCACTTTCAGCTCGTTTCTGTCTGGTCTCTTCTAACCATAGACCCACCTGCATAGGCAAGGTCTCTGTGGGTCAGGTTCTCTTGCACGTGTCTTCAAAGCCATCTTCACATAGGAGCTTTTTCTTACGTAGCATAATCTGCTGGTCAGCTTTTTCACCAGGCTAGTTCAAAGCCTACACAACAGGATGCGACTGCTGCCTGACAAGTTTTCTTTATATCCCACAGGAGCTCGATGGTGATCAAGCCATTTCTAGCTTTCCTTGGGAGACAGGGAGGACCGAAGCTCTTGTATCACAGCTTGGCTTGGTCGGGATGGCAAACTGACAAGCAGGTGGTGGCCCCAGACGCACCTTTCCTGGGCTGTGAGCTGTGCAAAGGCCAGCAGAAAGCTCTGGGAACACTTGGCACATAGGCCAAAGCGTTCCTGCTGGTACGCCAAGTGTCGGCAGCCCGAGCCCTCACATCTGGAGACCGATGTTTCATGCCAGCAGGGCAGGGGAAGGTAGAGTTACCTCCTCTCTGACAGGAGGCTGCCACGCTTTGGAGGGGGGCGGTCAGACCAGGTGCCTTTGTTGTCTTCTGGCCTTCATGTGGTTCTCGTGCTCCTGGACAGCCCCATCTCTGTTGGCAGTCTTTCATCAACAGAGGTTTGCAGAAGTGGAAGTTGTTTCTGCCTCCTGGTGGGAGCACTCACCGGGGCTTTGTTGTCAGAGAAGCAATGGGGAGCGCTCCTGGTTGGACGCAGCTCCCTTGGCAGATGCTTGTGCTCGTCTCTCGGCCCCAAGGTCTTCCTGGTGCCTTCCCCCCACGCAAGCTGTGCTGCTGGCTCTTGTGAAATGGAAGTACGGAGGGAGGGTGGTTTTACCACAGCTGGGAAGTTCCAGTCAACCCGTCAGGGAAGTTTTCTTCCTGGTTCTTGCAGTTACAGGTTTTCAAACAACCCGGCAAAGAAGTTTTCCAAGGAAATGTGACTGAGGGAAGTGCAGGGATGAGCTCTCATTGCTCTCTGTGTGGATTGTGTCTGTCCTCAGCCAGCATGCAGTAGCTTTCAGATGAGGAATGGGACTATTCCAGGCTAAAGTGGGCAATCAGGATCCAAACTCAGTTTTTTTAAGGCAAAATGAAGGTGAAAATGTGTGGTTGGAGCCTTCTTGGTCGCTTACCCTTTGAATTCCCTGCTGTCCTCTAGTCTGAATCTTGCAGTGTTTCTCCTGAGGCGTAAAAATTAAAGGGAGAAAGCAGATTGTCCTCACCCACATAGACACCTTCTCCGCAGCTCAAGGTGAACAGACAAAATCTCTGGGGGTGCGTTGTTTTATTAAACGTGTATCAGATATCCAGCATTAGGGGAGCTGTGTACAGCGACTGGCTGCAGGTGCCTGGGGCTTGACCAGTGTCACCTGGAAGGGAAAAAGGAAAAAAAGGCGACCATGGGGACTTGTTTCCAAGTATATTTATTTGTAATTTCTCATTGTCCATTGCTGTACGTGTGCCTCGGAACATTTAGCTCGCGCTGCTTCCTCCTCTTCTCCCCGTCTTACTCCGCCTGTTCGTCTTCCTCCACTGCCTGTTCCTACTCTTCTTCATTGTCATTCTTTTACCCTTCTTCTCCTCCTTCTGTCTGTCCTCCTGTTTGATGTTGCTCTAGTTGTCGTCTTCCTCCCCCTTCCTCCCACTCCTCCTCCACAACTTCACCCTAATCCTCTTCTCCTGTTAGTCATCCTTCTCTTGTTCAACTTCTTGCTCATCCTCTTCTTGTTTCTCATCCTCCTTCTTCTCCTCTTTCTCCCCCACCTCCTCCACTGCCTCCTCTTTGTTCTGTTCCTCTTCATCCCGCATGTCCTCTTCCTTCTCTGTGTCTTCCTCCTCCTCCTGTTCCCATTCCTCTTCATTCTCCTTCTCCATTTTCTTCCTCTTTCTCCTCTTCTTGCCCCTCTACCTCCTCTTCCTCCTCTTCTTTTCTCTTCTTTCTCATGTTTGTTCTCCTCCTCCTGTTCTGTATCTTGTTCCTGTGTTCTGTTCCTCCTCCTGCTCATCCTTCTTCTCTCCCTGTTTTTCCTCCTGTTTCTAGTCCTGTGCCACCTGTTCCTTGTGTTCCACCTCCACCTCTTCTTTCTCCTCCTCTTGCTCCTCCTCCTCTTCTTCCTCGTCCCTCTTTTCTCTCTCTTCTTCCTCCTTGTTCTCATTCTCTTTCTATGTTCCTCGTCCTCTTCATTCCCTTCCTCCTCCTCCTTCTGCCGTCCACCAGTTCGTCCTGTTTGTCTTCTTTCTTTTTCTCCTCCTCCTCCTGTTTGTCCTTCTGTTAATTCTCTGCGATGGGGTCATCACAGCCTGGTTGGTTGGGTGTCTGGGACTCAGTGATGGATCAAGGGATTCGATTCCCCATTTAGAAATGGGTTTCCATAGGCCCTTTCCTGGTGCCAGCGTGACAGAAATGACAGGCTGACAGTGGGGGTTTTAAAGGGTTTGTGGGTTAGAGAGAGCAGGAAAATTAGCTCGTTCCACTGGGCATCCAGTGGGTACCTGCCCATTATGAAAGTGTTGTTATTTAAGTGCTGTTAGTTTGGGGTGTATAGGGCAGGTGGAAGACCCACGTGGCTCCGTGAGGTTCCCACCATTCCCATCCAGTTTGATGTGTATCAAGGCAGAAAGCCTCTGCCCCACGGGAGGGGAAGGTGTCATGTTCATTTCCTCCACCAATTAGCCCTCGGATGAGAAGAGGGAAAAAGTTCTGTCTGATTTTACAGAAGGTGCTCTGCGTGCTGCTGCGCTTCCCAGTTGTGTGCCAGGGTCATCACAACCTGGCTGGCCAGGTTCCTGGGACCTTAGAGGCCCATAAGGAGCGAAAAAGTCAGCCTGGCACCCAGGAACCTTGAGGCTGATAGGGAGCGGGGGAAGAAGTCTGCCTGGTGTGCGGGACCTCCGGGGCCTGATGCAGAGGGGAAAGGGGACTGATAAGCGACCAGCTTGGTCACAGAGCATGGCTGTTTGCCTCATAAAATGCAATTCGTTTTGCTAACTGTCCTACCAGGTGTCAGGAGCATGGGGGTACCGGTCACAAGTGCAATTGTGAATTGCCTTTCTTAAGTACTGGGACGGCAGCAATGCAGGGCCCAAGTCCCAGGTTAGGCTTGAGGCTACTGCTTTTACCCTGGTTCTCCCAGGCAAAGCACAAGATGAGTGTTTTAGATCACTTAAAAAATTTGTAAAAGTGCGACTTAACAGAGTTTGATGGCAAGGTTCACTCTGTTACTTACTACATGGGCGAAACATACAAAGGAAGATCGTGTTAGAATCGATTTGGAATGATTTACACAGAGATGGGAGGTGTGGAAAGGTATCACAAAGGGAGACCCTCCTGTGGAGTCACAAGGTTCAGAGTGGACCCCCTTGCTTTCAAGACTCCATCTCAGTGGGGAGTCGAGGCGCAGCTGGATCCAGACTTAGTCCCAGACTTGGTCATCAGTTTATGGCTAAAAGACTGTGTGTGCACAGTCAGTCCTTGTATCACTTAGTTAAGATTTCCAAGTTTAGCATGCTGTTCATCACTTAGCGATCCATTCGGGCACCTGGTGTTAGTTCGCTCTGCAGTTTGAGCCCTTGGTTTCCTGAAACAGGCCCTCAGGCATGGAGTCTTATAAAAGTACATAATTTAATAGAGTGGTACAGCAGCAGGATCAGCTCGAGCTCGGTGCCCCCAGACAGAAATCCAAACAAAGAAATCCCTGGGCAATTATACCCTTACAGACTATTCACCCCCCTCTTCATGTGATCTTCATGCACCTTTCACACGCCCTTTGGTCCAGTCGTGGTTGTGGTCGGAGATCTTCTGACACCTTACTGGATTCCTTCACTTTCTCCGGGCAGGCCCTTGTCTTGCCGAGCTGCAGGGGCTGTTGAGGGTTGTAGCCTTGAAGGCTCCTTATCATCTGATTTAGGCTGGCTCGGGAGGCTCCTGTTTTTACTAAGTAGGTACCCGTTCAGTACATCTCAGTGCAAGTTTACAGCTTGTGGCCTAAGGCTTCAGCAAATCCAGTTACTCATGCTAAGTAAACAGCGTACTAAATCCCAGAACATTATAATTCAGAAGTGAGTTGTTCTACTTGAAACTTACTTATTTAAGGTCAACGACTAATACCTCTTAACACTGAGAGTCGTCCCTGCTCAAGGGGAGAGTTGCCTGGTGGAGCAGGCCAGTTGCCGCCCAGGGAGAACTCAAATTGGGCTCATCCAACGACCTGTTGCTGTTAAAAGATCTCGTTGCTGGAGATTACTGCCGTGCAGCCATGCTGCCTAGCAGGGAGAGCTCAGAGAAGGCTCGCTTAGGCTGTCATAGTTATGGGGTAAAGTGGTTGGCTCGTAGTCAAATTGCATACAATGGGAGAGGTATGCATAAGAGTCCTTGTACCCACAACTCTCGCTGTGCCGCTCTGCTCCTTTGTGGGTTTCCTAGAGGAGTTCTTGGCCCGGCTGCGGCTCAGGCTTTACCTCCTTTGGAGCCTGTACCAAATTGCTGCTGGTTTGGTTAAGGAGGGTTCAAGTGCATCCGTCACAATAATGCACATAGTCTGTCCTGTACTTCTCCAAGGTGGTCTAGGGGTGATTGATTCTGTATTACCATTTGTGCTAAAGGATTTTCAAACGTGGGTTTCTCTAGGTTTGCTTTATTAACAACTCAGAGTTGGGCCACCACCGCAGTGAATGGTGAAAGATAACTCAAAACCGCCTTCTATATATACGATTTTACAAAACAATATGCAATTGATGTTTTGTCAGAAGAAGTTCTTGGTGTTCTTGCACAAACTCTCACTTCTCTATTCTCCAGTGGTTTCAGAAGTCCAATACGTTTTCCTGTCTCAACCGATTCTTATTGTCCCGTCTCGGTTCTTCTGAAGTTAGTGGTCATAGGCAGAAGGTCTCCAGTCACCACAGTCACTTATCTTCTTACACACCAAAGATCACCTCTGAATTTCTGAGAATCACTCAGGTTGTTCTCTTAATTCGTCTTACTCTAAAGTTAATCACTTATCTATTCTTATGTCTGAGATCTAAGATGTATGATTCTTTTTCTGTTGATTCAGCTTGACTGGGTTTTAAGCCAGCTATGGTGAGGGCTACACGAGGGACAAGTGAGCAGCTTATGCATATTGTTTTATAAGCACCTGCATTCTATTAATCACATCTAAACCAAGCTCTAATCATTAGTTATATGTCTGATATGAATAGTCTTAGAAACAGTGAGGCTTAAGGCCTAGTTCCCTTTACATTTGTGATAATAATTTGATTTCTTTTTGTAGGGCTGTAATACTCTCTGCGCTTTCATTAATGGCTTTTTCTAAGTGTCTTGACACATTTGCAGCAGCTCTTTCTAGTTCTGCAACGCCTAACCCTGGGATAAAAGCTGTTGCAGGCAGGTGGAACTTTGTGCCACATTCTATCAGTGGGCTGTAACACTTCTTCCCATAGAGAGCAGTAGCTAGGAGCTACAGAGGCAGAAGAGAGACAGGTTCTAACCTGTGTGGATGGTATTAATGCACTTGGAATACACTTTTCAGCTCAGGTTGAGGGTCAATCCTCAACTGCCCTTTCTCCACCTCTCTAGTATCGCCCTGGTAGTTGTGTCAATGGGTAGTATAATCTCCAAATAAGTCTGAATCCTGTAAGTGATTTCCTGTAGAAGGGTTTGCATGTGCTGGATTTGGATGTTCAGGTAAACCGGTAAGGTTTGGACCCAGAGTAGATGACTCAGAGCAATCAGGATCCTACAGGCCTGTGGTGGCAACCAAAATTGTATCATTATCCTTGGTTTGATTACAGCTTCCTGCAGAATACCAGGTTAATCTATCTGCAAATATCCACATTGTCTCAAGAGTCTGCAGGGCCTGAGAAACTCCATCCAGGAAAAAACTCTACAGTGTGGTGGCTTATTAGAATAGGTTTGATGTACAGGCTTCTGGAGAAACTCCCTTCCATGTTCAGTGGATGTGGTATATAGTAAGGTCTTGGAAGAATCTGTGGAGGAAGACCAATTGCCTTTAGACCCAGAAACTGATCTGTGGAATGTTGCAGGCATAAGACTCCCCTTTTCATCTGTATGGTCCGAAGATGTGAATTGTCCATCTCCGTCCATTGTATCCATTTCAAGGCTCTGTTGGCATTTCCAGTTCCCAGCTGCTGCAGAGTCAGTAAGCTTGTCAATAGGTTTGCTCTCCAGGCATACCCAGGGACCTCCTTTGAGGCTAGCGACAAACCCTTCCTGGCGGAAGGGCCGTATGCTCACTTTCTTTGGTGAAAATTCATAACGTAGATGCCTGTCCTTGTACCACTGAGAATTCAGTGGGACAGATACCCAGGAGAGCTGATTTCTGGTAGAGGATGGGCTTTTAGTGCATACCCAACAGTCGGGCTCGTTTGCCTCCGCTGCCGTACTGTGGGCTGTGGCTATGGCCAAATTATGGAATGAATAGGTATAATCCATATTCCACCACAGGCTTATAAGCAAGGCTACCCTATTAAAACCTAGGCTTCCAAATCACTAGTAACAGGAAGAACAAACAGACGGAGATAGCAAAAATAACTATCCCTTGGATATAGAGGACAGCACTGAAATCAAAAGGGTTTCCTGACTCTGGAAACCCAGAAGGCATTGAAAGAGCTAAAGCAAGCAGTCATGGAAGCTCCCTCATGAGCCCTGCCAGACTACAACAAGCCTTTGGTATTATATTTACATGGGCAGAAAGGAATAGCCAGTTGGCCCAGAAACGTCTGCAAGCTGTAGAATGTGACTCAGCAGAACTAGACCTCGTAATTCAAGGCCTGATGTCCTGTGCTGGGGCTGTGGCAGCAGCAGCTGCGATGACTGAGAGAGCACTCAAACTCATTAGGCTAGTTAAGTGTCATGCGCGGTTTGTGCTTTCAGAACCTTCGGGAAATGGATCGCTGGGCTTGGAGGTCATTTGGGGAGTAACTCCTCCTTCCCTGCAGACCTGACCATTGTTTGATCTTTGGCCATGCATGGTGAGCTGCCCTGCTCAGCATATCAGATCAGCATATCAGAACACAGAGCTGCACACCCCCAGGCATGGCCTCCCCATCCTGTTGCTGATGTCTGTGCTGATCTGTGCCGATTGGCTTCTTTTCACCTGTGGTTCCTTGCTGTGCAGGGTTCGTTGTTAAGCAGAGTTCGTCATTACGTAGAACCTGCCCCACCGCCATGTTTGAGACATTAACTCTTTCGGTCTCTCACAGGGCCTCTCCCCATCGTCCGCCTGCCCGCCTGGGCTGCGAGGAGGAGCCGGGCGAGCATCGCCTCCATCTGCCACGGTAGACGCTGTCGTGGAGCAGGCATCGCCTGGCCCCGACCATGTCGTGTGTCCACTACAAGTTCTTCTCCAAGCTGAACTATGATATGGTCACCTTCGACGGCCTCTACATCTCTCTGCCTGACCTCAAGCTCCAGATCATGGCCCGTGAGAAGCTGACGGTGGCCAGCTGCGACCTGCTGATCACCAACGCCCAGACCAACGAAGGTGCGTGGGGGCAACAGGCACGGGGCCTCGGGGACTGCCCGGCTGGCGGTGTCGCAAACGACCCCGCGACAGCTTGGGTGGAAGCTGGAAATCCAGTAATAGTCCAGTCTGTTCATCAGGATGTTTCAAGGCAGTGCTTTCAGTGCAGCTACACAGATGATTTGTTTGTCGCAAAGTGTGCAAGGGGCGTTGATGAGAAGAGAGCTAAAAACTCACCTCGTGAGAAAGCATAATTTTAAGCGCTAGGGGGAAAACGTGTTCTCGGGAGTTACCCTCTTTTGTGGTAGAGAGAGTCTGGCATGTTAGTAGTCCTTGTCAGCTCTTACTCTGCAAATCCTTTCCCCAGCAGCATATCAGCTGGTTGGCAAGGCATCTAAGGCTAGTCAAGGCTTTTCTTTGTCATTTCACATATCGGCTTGCCTTCTGATGACTTCTGTTCTGAAGAGCTTCTGTACTTTATCTGGGTGAAAATACTTCTCTGCATAGTGCTCAGAGAGGTGCTTTTGCACTGCTGTCAGACTCCAAACGGTGGGTTAAAGCAGGCCGTAAAATAAAGTAGGAGCTTTTTTCAGTAACCTGTTGATAGCATACATATGACAGAAATTAGTAAAGCTAGCAGATTTTCAGAAGTATAGGTGAATTTAAAAATGGGATTTTTAAATTGTGCATTCAGCGTGAAGCGGAGCATAACCTGAGCTGCTTGTACTTTTTTGCAGGAGGAAGGTCGTGGATACTAATGCAATAGCTGATTTAAGATTTCCGAGTCCGTATGAGGCAGCAGTCAAAGTAGCTCTTGTTTAACTTGTCTGCCTCCATGAAATACTTCTTTGCCTTGGGTCTTTCAAGCATACCAAGTTTCTTGTCTTTTAGACTGTTATGTCTCTTCTGCTCTTGACTTGGAGATAACATCCAAATCTTCCTTTGCTTTTGCAAGCTTTCTGAGTTAACGGGATCCTTATTTTTAATCACAGGTCAGACTGACAAAAGCCCAGTAGCCCCTTACTGGCCATCCCTGCCAGTAAAACAAAAAACAAGTGTTGTGCTATCAGGGAATAGGAATCAACAATGTTGTTACCTCCAGCTTTGCTGAACATTTCTGTTGGAGTGCTGCTTGGACAAGTGAAAAGTAGCCTTGTTGGGCATGACGTCACTGCTCACTTTGCAGATGTGGAGTCACGAGGTGAGGCAGTGTGACGCTGCTTTGCAGGTCCTGGTAGTTGCCGAGTCTCTGCTAGGGGATGCTGCTGCCCATGGGGAACAGGTTCCTGCTGGGAGACACCAGTTCATTCTGAGAGCTGTTAGACTAAGCTGGCTTCTGTTAAATTCAAATTGAGAGGGACTTCGGGAATAGCGCGCCAGATTTAGTCCTTCCCTATTTAAAAAAAGAAAAAAGTTGACTTTTTAGTCGACATTGTTTGGCTTCACCTCTCATAAAATTTCATCACCAAAATTAGTTCAGTTAATTGCGGCGAAGGAAAAATAAATGTCTTAAAGCCAATTGGTATCAGGCCCCTTCACAGAACTAACTCAGCAATGGACTCTGCTGTATGTAAACACTCTTCCACAAATTCTCTGAGACGGTGACCAAGCTGGTGGAATACTTCAGTACCAAATACAAATAGGTGCCGGGATAAGTGTCCTATACAGAGAAAGCCTTTCCTTCACCGCACTATTGTCACTCTTCAGCTGATCCATTTAAATGTGCGCTGATGGACTTTTAAGGTGAATTCAGTTTTATATCAGTCTGTTACTAGATGGCTGGACCTCTCTTCATGGTGCACTTAACAAGCGAATTGAAAACAAGCATATATCACAAGATATATATATATACACACACACATTCAAGGATAAGTCTATTCAGAAGGCAGGTGTCAATGCTTCTCTTCTAGTGGTCAATGAATTGTCACCAAGTACTAGAAGAGGACTTCTTCCTCTTTTTGCATCACACAGCTGTTGGGCATGTTCGAAGTGACCTCTGCAGGCTTGCATCATTTGTGAATAAATGCATTGGTTGCTGTCCTCATATATACAGTCTCTTCCTAGGCGAGGTGCTGCCACTTGTAAAGCTGCTGCAGAACTAGAACAATCCTCAGTTCAGCACAGGCGTAGCAAACTCCTGCCTTTTTGTGGAGCCGCTGTTGCTTGTCCTCTATCTCTGAAATGTCAGTCCAGCGGTTTGTGATCGGGACCAGAAAGAACGCTCTGTATGACTCCATTCAGCAGGTCGAAACAGCTGGTTTGGGCTTCTAGATCTGCAGCTGCCATGATGTCCCAGTTGCCTGCCTGGGCCCCAGTACTGCTTCAGCTCCTTCTCCATCAAAAAGTCCCAGTGCAGGCCTTTCTTGACAGGTGGCTGTGGAAGGGTTAGAGTTTCTTCTTTGAGAAGAGCTCTAGGGGTTGCTTTCAGGATATATGACTTCTGTAAAAGCTTCTGTTTTCGTCATTAGTAGTCCTTTCTCCTACAATTTGAACCTCCTCGGAAGTCCAGAGGAAGCTTGCTGTTCGGTTCCCTAGGGGGGAAGATCAGGAATTAGTTTCAGCTAAATGATTTCTCAGTTTTCTGAAGAAGCATTCTGTCATTTGGAAATAGAAGTAGAATGTTCATTTCATTGTGGAAATAATGTCTTCTGGTAGGTGAGTTTTGGGGTAAGAGAGGTTCCTGCCTGTAGGAATAATATACTGAAAAATGAAGCATAAATTGTGAAATATTCCTGTTTTGTGTGTGATCACTGAGCAAAACCACCCTGACAGAGCTTGACTAGATATACAGCATCTTTGGTTTTCAGACCATTGTTCTGATTCGGTCTGCAAAGGTAAGAGCTTTTAATATTTAAAACTGTAGGCAGATTACAGGGAATGGCTGCTGATAGTGATTTAAAATATTTAGTCATATCCAGCTTGTGTAAGGACAATATAAAAACCATTCTCATGGAGAGATCTTTGCATTTTAAGCTTACTCAGTCCAAGTGTCTCAGGTAGTTTGGTTTTTTGATTGTTTGGGCCTTATGTAGAAGGTCAGAAGGCTTTCCTCCTCTTCAAAGACTAACATGGTGTAAGCCCAGGCAAAGCATGGGTAGCTTCAGGCCCACTCTCTTTTCAAAAGGCTTTTCACGGCTGTCGTCGTAAGGAATTTTGTTTGAGTGTCTCAGCTCTGCAAAATGAATCGCAAGAATTCATAGAATCCTGGAATCATGGAATGGTTTGGGTTGGAAGGGACCTGAAGGATCATCCAGTTCCAACCCCCCTGCCATGGGCAGGGACACCTTCCACTAGACCAGGTTGCTCAAAAGCCCAGGGACGGGGCATCCACAACTATTGACATCCAATTCACATCCCTTGGGTTAATTCAAACTAGATGATAAGCTTCAGAGGGGAGATAGCACTTTAGTTGGAGCCAATTGTGCCCTACTTGTGAAAGCAAGCTCAACCCCCCCCCAGATTTCTCTGATCCAAATACTAGCATTGCCAGTTTTGTTTCCATTTACACGTAAAGCGCCGAGCAGCTGAGAAGCGGTGTTGTTGATGGATTAAGCTCCAAGGAATAGACAGAGATGGCAGGCGCTCTTCTGTGTTCTGTCAGTCTTGACCGCTAGCAGCACAGGGGAATTGATATAGCTAACAGCTAGGAAAGCAATGGCGCAGAGTTGTCATGCTTTAGCTGAGGGCCTCTTTTGTTGCAGGGCAAGCTAGTCAGACTTCAGAATCTGGTTTATGCAGGTGAGACTTTGCTGTGGTTGGTTTTTCTCCAAAGCTCTGTTGGTTTTGTAGCCTAACAGAAGCAAAAGCAACTTAAGCTAGATCAGGAAAGAACCTCACGCATTAGCAGACTCCGCTTCAGTGACCTTTGAGACCATTTTGCTGTTGGCATTCCAACCATTGTAAAACCATGAAAAAGATTGTGCTGCTTGTGTTTGATTATCAAACCTGAAGGTTTCTTGAAATGTACTTTCAGTGTGTTGGGACGATAAAAGTGCAACGTTCCATATCAAACTTTGCTTTTCCATCCGTAAAGGGATTCTCTGAAATGTTGTGTAATTATGTATTGATATAGGTTCTCGTAAAGTGGCAGATTCTTTTTCTGTATTGATGTTGTTTTCAGAATACACAGATGGTAATGCCCTGATTCCTAGGAACTCATCGGTAATTGTTAGAAGAATCCCTGCTGGAGGAGTTAAAGTCACCAGCAAACCCCGTGTTACGTAAGTATCCGTAAAGCATTGTATTCTTGGTTAGGGGTTTCAGTGCATTAACTTTTTAAATTGATATTAGTTTACAAGAGGCATTCAGATTGTATCTTTCTTGTTAAAGCTGCTGTTAATTTTTGTTGTCATGGGCTAGATTTTAATATATCTGTCCCAAAGCAGACGTACGTGTTTTGGCCTGCTGGGAGATTGGGTTGAAACTGCAACAATGGTAGCTTTTAAGATGATTCCATTGGGTTTGTTCTTGGGGTTGATTCTTCTGAGAGCCAAGTTGTAGATCCCATTTCCTCTACGTGGAGAGATTCCTTATTTTATGTGTTTGATTTGATTGCTTTTATAGTAAAGACAGATAGGCATTGTTGTGTAAACTTCTAATTTCTTCCCACCTCAGAAGAGTCTGATTGTCAGTGTTTGACTATTTCTTGCATTTGGGGGGTGCAGGGTGGGATATGGCAGGTATTCTTACCCCCTGGTAAATCTGGGTGTTTTGCATACTAGACACAGAGGAAAGACCAAGGGTTGCCAGCTGGCAAACCATGCAAACCAGAAGTTCCATTCATAAGTGATTCCTGTTAGTTTCCTAAAGACAATGTCCATTTCAGGCCAGAGAAAAAGAACACTCTCCTAAAGTGTATCACCTTTTGAGCGAGTACAACAAAGGAATAGTTAACCCCTTCCAAACTTGAAACTCAGTAAGCAGTTCAGCACGTTACCAGGCGTTACTAGTTCTCTAAGTCTGTTTTTACCCTAAGTTGCTATCAGTGCTCCAGGTTTTCAATCTATATTCCTCAGATTTCTGGAGGACAGAGAATCGGATGTGTTGGTTAAACTTACAGCTATGCAAATGCAATGCTGACTACAGGATTATTGCTGTCATGTATGTATTCAGCTACATTAGCATTGTTTGAACATTCATGTCTTCCAGCCTTCTTAAAGAGACGCCTCTCCCCCACAATTAGTAGGTATTATTAGCTTGTGGTTTTGCCATGTCTTTCTCATGTTGGTTCTCAGGCAATAAAGTAGACTGGTGAGTTACTGTGTGTCTCGAAAAAACAGCACAGCAGCATCCTGGTACCTGTGAAGCATTTGCGAGCAAAAAACCCTGAATTGCTGTGAGTCTGCCTGTAAACTTTGGGCATATTACTTCAGCAGTTGCTGCAGTGCTTTCAGGCACTACCTAGGAATTCAGGACGGCACAGTGTTGTCCTTGTAACCATGGCCTTGTTTTGGCCATGTTTAACTTAAATATGTGTGCTTAGTGCCGCCTTGTCAACGCATCCTCCGTTTCTGGTTGGCTGGCGCTCTCTCCTGGTATCATAATCCTGCCCTGAAATGAGAGGAGAGATGCTGCTAGCATCAAAGATCAAGCAAAGACCTGTATGTGGGGATAAGGAAAGAATGGCGCTGCTGTTGTAGTGTTGAAAATGAACCAGGCAGATGAGCTTTCTATTCCTTCAGCTGGAAACATTGCAGAAACAACTGGTAGAGTGGTTAATGTTTGGGAACGAGGAATGTATGCTATAACGGTGGAGAGGCCTTCAAAAATGCGTTACTCACCTTGTTGTATGTTCTTCAAGGTAAATGGATGAAGAAAGCATTGCGTGGTAATCTAAAGTATTTCCCTGTACTTCCCCATCTTCAGGAGGTACGTGGCTGTACTTGCGAGCCTGGTGGTATTCTAGCAGTGGCAGGAAGCATGAGCCTTTCTAGTTGTACGTAAATTCCACAGCAGCCATTGAATTGTCTCTGCTCATGGGACGCTTTGGATGACGTATGAATTGTTTGTTAACTAGATCAAGGGCTGCACGTCTGATTCCTGATGAGTGGCATGCAGATACAGATCAATAAGTGTGTGGAATCTCAGCAAGTTTTCAAATGTAATGACTATTGCCAAAAAGATTGTAGCCTTTTCAAGATTATCTTAAAGCAAATTCTGGCAAGTAAGACCTTTTCTTTTTCGTCACAGGGCTCCTAAATCACACCAAACCCCAGAAACTGCTTTCAGGTGACATTTCTACTACTATTTTTAGTCAATCTTGCATATGCTAAATGTAGGAGCTATCTGAATACAGTGCTTGGGCTTTCACAAAGAAACTCTGTTCTAAAGCCTATGCTGCTGCCATTTTTGTTATCTCTTTGTCAGATGACTGACTGTTTTCTCTGAAGTAAACTTGCACTTCAAAGTGTCTAGAACGTCAGTGTTCTTTCTTGGAAATTAAAGTACTGTATCTGGTACCCATTTGTAATACTAGATATATACGGATTGGTTAAAGTTGCCTTTGTATTTTGAGAGTTGATTATTTAAGAACACCAAGCTGTGATACAGACTTCATCTTTTTGATACTGACGCAGCAGAGACAAAATACCTGAGGGCTTCCTCTTGCACTGTTGTGTTCTATAACTGTACATCTTAATTTGTGACAAAGTAGAAACGGGATTTGGGTCTGTTTGTTGGGTTTTTTAGTTGCGCTGAATGTGCCGAGAGAGAACAGTTTAGGTATATGAATAAATTTCCCCATTCCCTAGACTATCAGAACATGATGTTTTGATGTTCAGGTTTTATAACCTGTTGTCACTGCTTTATGCTGGGTCCAAGTGCTTTACTTGAAATTCTAATCACCTTTATTTCTTCTTCCAGGAGTCAAACTGAGCCAGTGCGTGGAACATCAAAAGCAGTATGTAAAAACACAATCTCACACTTTTTTCTACACACTGCTCTTAATTCTAAACCATGTAGCCTTGTATTAATTTTCCAAACATTAACTAATTATACATTCCAGTAAAACCTGGTGTATGTTGTAAAGACAATGTCTTTGATTCAGCATAGGAAAAACTGGGTAATGCCATCACTTGCACAGGTCTAATGTAAATATTGGTATTGGTGCCTAGTGATGCATTGCATTTCACATTGAATATGCTAGACTATTTCCTGGATGACTTTGTGTTGTACAGGTAATGTATGATCGCTTTTAGATCATGTAGGTCCGAGGTTTGCACAACTGAACATGGTGCCATGTTCTACATCTGTGTATAGCTAGTAAAGCGTATGTTTGTACATTGTTTTGTTTGTAGGTTGTTTTGTGCTTTTTGTTTCTTGCAATCCAAATTGTTTGGAGTGAATTTTCTGCTATTTCCACATTATATCACTTAGCTTTTTTTTTTAAAATACTCTTTTTGCCCAATGGATTTTGAAAATGTTATCAAAACTCACTGAGAAACCACCGTGGTTAAACTTGGTACTGTTTCTTAGTTGTGACCTGGGGGTTCAAACAAATAGCCAAACCAACATATCCCATACATTTTGAGGACAGTCATGTGCAGCTAAATGTTTCCGTTTCATGTCCTTAAATGCTTGGGTATTTGTTCCTAAAAGTGTATAATTGAAGTGATATTATTTGGGCCCCTCTGAGTACATGTATGTCTTTAAGAGATTGCCATGAATTTAAATATGGTTGCTCCGCGAAGTGGTATTCGGAAGTTCTGCATTTGATCTTTCCACTCTATCTGATGAAGCAGTTTAGTTTAATAGTTTGTCTGCAAATGAAAATATCTAAGACCCAGTGTAGAGATTTTGGCACAAGGTTAGAGCCTGGTGTATTTGTGGGTAAAATCCCTGTCATTTGTCTGAACTTCTGCCTGCAGTACTTTTTTGGACCTGGGTGGCTTCGGGGTTGGATGCTGCTTTGATTTCCCAAAGGTTAAGCCTTTCTTTAGTATACCCCCACTCTGAATTTCCATTTGGAAAAGGGGCAGCATTTTTCTTCGGGTTAGAAAACACTGTCATTCGGCTGCTAAACTAGAGAGAAGTCACACAAGGAAATACCTGACTGGTAATGGTCTAGATCTGGATTTGCGACTTGGGTCGAAGGCTAGGTGTAACTGTGCTTTTCAAAATAGCCCTTATAATGTAAAAATTCCTATTTGTTGGTTTTTATTTTTCATCTTCAAGTATAACTGCTTTTTCTTCACTAGAATGGTGTGAGGCTTTGCACTAACCCTGGATCATTGGATCTGATCCCTTGATCAGCTGTTTGGGTAACTTAATCTAGAAATTGATGAGCTCTGGGGTTGTGTTCTGTGAAGAATACAGCCTCTGATTCTCGTGGAATGGTATACAATGAACTTAAAGTGGAAAACTTCTTGTATGTTGGTGTAAAAACACTAAGCCTAAACCTGACATCCATAATTCTATCACTGATTGGTTCAACTTCCTTTTTGGACATGAAAGGCTCTCATTGTGAGCCCAGTGACCCTAGCAGTTAATGGAAGGCATTTATGTAAACCACCTTTATAGTATTTGATCTAACTGAGATGGGGTTTTATGTCTTGGAAAGAGTTCTTTTTCTCTTTGTTTACTAGCTTGTGTATAAACACAAATCACATCTTCATCAATAAGGTTACCATTCTTTCAGCCTCGTGTGTTCCCTGGTGTCTTTGTATTACGTTTCTAAGTAGCATCTTACCATAAGCTTAGATAGATGTCTCAAAAAAATATTTTTTTTTAAGAAAGGAAAAATCCTGGAGTGGGAGGGAAGACTTAGTGTTAGTTAGAACTAATTAAAAGGAAGACAAAGCAAGACTGTTCCCTTCTTGTTTGCTCTGACTGTACCTGATGTGGGTTGTGGGTAGCCATAGGGAGGGTGGAAGCCTTGCATCTCTCTTTACAAGTCCTCTCTCTCTCTCTCTGTCTCACACACACAGTAAAAGCACTGCAGCCTCAGGTGCTTCTAGTGTTGGAGGCACAGTTAGCTTTATTCTTAAAGCTAACTCAGGTCTTGGTCTAAAGTGTGTGGGGTTTTGTTTTGTTTTGTTATTTTAAATAAACGTCTTTCTGCATGTATTTCAAAGCCAAACCTGGATCTTAGTGTGGTCTGAATAAATCACTGGGAAGGCTTGCCAATTATTGTTGAACAGTAAAGCAGCAATGTTAAAATCAGTTCAGATTTTTTTTTTTTTAAAGGATGCACAAAACCTTATACTTTGAATATTTCTTAATTGTCTTGCTCTTATGTTAGCTGTCATTCTACACTTCCAAATCTGTGCTGCTGTCCTACCGTTACTACTGCCAAATCAAGAAAGTGAATCCTATTTGTTTTCGTATTCCTATTTCAGTAACTGCAAGGATCTCTAGTTGGTATTAGTCCTCAGAGGCTGCAGAAATGCAGAGAGTCACGCGCATTGTTTTAGCACCGCCAAGCACAGCTGTGATCCTTCCTGGCTGAATTTTCAGTTTAACCAAGCTATTGGGTTTTAGGAAACCACTGTAATTTAAATGCAGCACTCCAGCAGTGAGATTAGCCTTTTCCTCCTATTTTCTGTGTCTTGAGGACAGCTGTTCAGTTTACGCTGTGACACTTTATTCTACGTTTTTGAACAACCGAAGTCCTAATAAGCAGTGATTCAGGTGTCTTTCTGATCATGTTTTGCTAGTGTAAGCTTAACTGCTGCTTGTGGCATAATATAATTCCATATTCTGGAAAAGGAACAAGCTAAGCGTTACCCTGTTTACTTGTGGAAAAGCAGCATTTCGCTATTAGTTCTCCATAAACGCTGCAGCCTATTGCAAACTAGTGGCCTGAGGGCTTCACTCCTGCAGGGTGTTCCAGGAGGTAGGTGGGAGGGAGGAGTGTGGTTGCAGTGGAGAAAAAAATTACAGGACTGTGCTCTGACTCCATGTTTTCATCATCATTAAAAATTGGGTTTGCTCTGCTAGTAAGAAGCATAACATTAAATTCTCACACCTCCGGAACTAATCTGGATAGTATGGCCTGTGGTCTAATAAAATACAAGACATCAGTATTGTCTGTTTTTGTAGGCCGCTCTGTCATGGTAAACACCTTTATTTCACTAATTTGAGCAGCCTGTTTTTTTCTAGACAAAGTGGTGGTTTACTTTCATGGCTGATGTTCTGGCTTGGTGTTTTTATTTGGGTGTTGTGGGGTATGGTGAGTTTGGCATTTTTAAACTTAGTGACGACAGGAGGGGCAGAGTTCATGGTTGAGGGCTGATACGCCTGTGCTTGATTTTGCCAGGCAGCTACTGTCTTCATAAAAGCATAACTGTGTGCATTTAGAAGTGATGAGATGTTAACGGATTAATTGACAAGCTACACTGCAAATAAGTTTCCTGTAGTGATGCTTCCTTCTCAAATAAACTGAAATCCTTTTTAGCTGAAAATTGACAGATGTGAGCATTTGACAAGGGTCCCTCTCTGAGATACTGTGGAGCAGTAAGTTGATGTCGAGCGGGTTTGGTTATTTTCGTTTCTTCTCATTAACCACACAGGCACTCTTAAGGTGCCATAGGTTTGGACTTTGTTTTGAGCAAACACAAATTGCACGGGGTTGGCAGTGCCCCTGTCAGCAACACTCAGAGGATATAGTGCAGACTTTCAGACTACAGTAGACCTTAACTATTGCTATGTTTTGACTGTAGAACTTGAATATGTGTTTAATTTTTTGTGAACAGACAGATGACTCTCCTGCATCTCTTTCTCTGGCCCACCTTGCTAAGGTATAGATATATTCTTTTCAAATTCTTTAAAAAAAAAAAGTGTTTGCTTTGTTTTTTAAAATCTTATACTGTGATCTATAGCTGGATAACTGTTGTAATGGAAACAAAATTTAATTTAATTTTTATTAATTTAAAGTATTAATTTTAACTTTAAAATGGGTGTCTATTTTGGTACTAGCCTGTAAAGAGCAGTTCCCACTTTGGGAAGATAGAAGGGGAGTACCTTATCAGCCTCAACGTAATGTTGCACTATTACTCATCTTCCAGACACACAGAAGCAGCATTTCAGAAGCTGTTTACCATTTCTCATATGTTTCATTGATTTTGCATTGGAAACTAACAGTTTTTCCAGAAGAATTGAATGGGCTGTAAGTTACGGGCATTTGGAGGGGGGAGTGTGCAACAGCCAAAAGAGAATCGTTTCTGTAACATGGACAATTGCATGGCTGTTTTTGAATTCCTAGCCATTAAAGTTACAGATCCATTCTTTTAATGCTGCACAGTTTCATAAATGCTAGTATATAGACAGTAGACAACATAATCTAATTTGTTGGAATGCAGACTGTGTGAAGTGTGAAAGTGTACCTGATTGTTTCTAGGAATATACCGATGTGTATGTGTGGCATATTAGCAGATGTGACCTTCCGGAACTGTTGTAATGCCATGTTTTGCTATGGACCTGCTTGCATTTTTTGCTCAACAATGTGTACCTTCCTCTGGGAAAGCACTACTGTCTGCACTTTGTGAAAAGGCGTAGTGCTAGCCAATGAAAGAACTAGTCTTTAAAGTTACAAAGCTTAGAGAGGGTAGGGCCTAATGCAGAGGAGCTAGTTCTTTCTTCTGAAAAGGAAGGATGGAGTTCATTTCCAAGAAAGAGGAATCTCTTCACACTGGTCACTTCTTTCCTTTCTCACTGAAGAAATTAAATTGTGTGCATCTGGGGGGGGAAAAAAAATGTTTGGAAGGTAGCCACCAAAAGAACTTGGTCTCCATTAGTGCTGTCCCTAAACATGTCCTTGGTACTGTAAACTTATGCCAAATTTTACTCTTAAAATATGAAGAAGTGTCCTTGTGGTGTACACATTTAAGCTTTTGAGAAAATTTCAGTATTTCAGAAAAATACAGGAACATAATGGAAAGCAGCTCAAACCTGTTACTTACTCTAACGTCTTTAGTGCAGACTGACTTGGCATGGAGGTGATGCGTTAAGAGTTTTCTGGTTTATTATTACTACGTATGAAATGCCATGTTTGAATTTTGGTCTATTCCTACTAATGTGTTGTGGGTTTTGGATGTGTTTTGTAAACTGTTGGGTTCAAAGAAATTAGTCAAGTATCTGTAAAGCTTTCTGTAAATGTTAATGGAAATGATTTCATAGGTGTTGCTCTGGATTATGTTACTGTGGAGAAAAAAATGGTGTCTATGAAACATCCATTTAATAGAATGTTGAAACTAGTTGGTTGCTTTTGTGAATGAATGCATATAAAAACAGAACCATGAGTGGTTGATCTGAGTGGTTGATCTGAATGCTAGGTGCTTGAAGGTCCACATCCTTTACAGCCTCTCCCTTAGACCCTGCTTGGATCTGGACTCGTGTGAAATAAAAACATTGGAACAAATACTACTTTGAAAAAACAGCTGGCTTCAATAATTTGAAAGATCTAGTTCTGCATAAGGTTGATATTACAATTTATATGTTAAAAGGACACAGTCAACTGGAAAAAAAAATGCAGATTGTGCTTCCTGTAGTTAAATCACTTAATATGAAGAAGTTAGTAGAGGGAGAAGCATGCAGTGTGGACTGCCTCCAGCACATGATGGTCAAATTTGTAGTGACAAGAATCTTTTGTCTTGCTGAGGGATTATAAAAAGCTTGCTTCCTTTTAATGCTTCTGTGTGGGAAGCTGCATTTCAGCAAGCAAAAACAACTTCCCTGACTCTTAAGTTGTGTGTCCCTTTAATGCTGCAAAATGTAAATAAGGATACTTGCATGCATCTTTCTCAATTAAATGTACAGTGGATGTCTTCTTCAAATAGGCTGGAGCTTAAAAATCACCTTAAAAATACTGGATCGTGTAATGTTGTCTCCTTATGCCTTCGGTCCACTTGGAAGACAATTGGATTGGTTACGCCAGTCTTTCTGTAAGGTACAAACAGAGCCTAAGGTTTTGAGTGCCCAAGAACGCTCTTGTCAAGTAGGTTAACACGCACACAAACACCATGTAATAACGGTGTAAGGGCTCCCCAGAACATCTTCAGGACAACGGTATTTTCTATAAGCAGCTCTTTTGATGCAACCTCAGCTAGTGTTGTGCTGCTCTTTACAGGACTCGGTGAGCGGTGTTGTCTTTGGCTGTGTGGGCTTAAACGTGTTTCTAATGTGCGTGTCAAATAATTGCCTGTTAAACAGACTGCCAATCTGGCTGAAGCCAGTGCTTCCGAAGAGGATAAAATAAAAGCTATGATGATCCAGTCCTGCCATGAATATGATCCAATCAAGTAAGTGTTGATAATGTCAGATCTGTTCTTTGAAGATTATGGAAAAAACTGTAGAGGTGTTTGGTTTAACAAGCGAGACATGTGCATACCTTGTTCTTTTATTCCCCCAAAACTTGCAGTTACATGAAGAAACCCGTGGGTCCACCTGCATCGTCATATACTTGCCATCGTTGCAGAAAACCTGGCCACTCTATGAAGAACTGCCCAAGAAATGGGGTAAGATTGTGGGGGACTTCTGGTGTTACCTAGTTTTTAATTGTTTTACCCTGGCAGTTAGGTAACAAGTACATGAATACTCACGTGAAGAATTGTTTCTCTTGGGGTGAAATACAGAGCTTATATGGCAATGTTGCAAAGCCTTTCAGAATTTGAGGGAAACCTGGAATTAGAAATGTAAAATTTTCTTTTTTTCTAGGTCATGGACATGAAATGTGTCCATAGATCTTTCTCTGTGAACTTGTATGCGTGTTTTTGTACATTTCAATGTTATTGGAAATTTTTCTGGTTTTAACTCTTTTTAGTGACAGTTCATAGTTTTTAGTATTTTGTATAAAAAGAAGATGTTTCTGTTGACCCCATCTACTGAACATTTGTGTGTTTTAATCAGACAAGCCTCTGGTTGCGTCTTCATGCCGTTTAATGTTAGTCACTGAAGGTACATGCATGAGGTATGAATTTAGCCTTCATATAGAGATGGTGAACATAAGTTTCCCCAGTGAGTGATTCAGAGCACTGCATTAAGCTCTCCCTCTGCATTGCCCTTTGGAGGAGGAGGAGCGGCTTTGTGTCTCTTCTCTGAGTGGATGGTGAGCTAAGGGCTGTTTCGCCCTTAAGGAACCTGAGGGTAAGCCAAAGAATGTCGACCGAATTCAAGACACTGCTCAAGCCTTTGGAACATCCTGGCTGTATTCATTTAGGAAAAGAAGTATTTTAGTCGAGCGACCCTTACGCTAGGTAAAAGGAGAGGATTAAAGGCTCTTGCTGCTTAAAATCATCATTGAAATGTCATTTTAAGTGTGGGTCTTAAGATGCGGTATGTCTGCATTTCTTGTCTCAACAGGACGAAAGTTTTGGGTCTGTGCCCAGGATGAAAAAGACCACAGGAATTCCAAGGAGCTTCTTGGTGGAGGTGAAAGATCCCAAAAGGAAGGGTGTCATGGTGACAAAAACTGGAAAATACGCAATACCACGTGTTAATGTGTAAGTATGGAATTAATTGGACCGACCAAAAAGTGAACGAGAGAAACCGTGCGTAAATGTCTGTATTGGCTTTGTGTGGCAAGTTTTTGGTAGCGGGGGTGGGGGGGAAGGTTACAGGGGTGGCTGCTGTAAGAAGCTGCTGGAAGCTTCCCCTGTGTTCAAGAGAGCCAATACCAGCCAGCTCTAAGACGGACCCGCCGCCAGCCAAGGCCGAGCCAATCCGCAATAGTGGTGACGCCTCTGTGATAACATTTTTAAGAAGGGAAAAAAAGTTGGGACAGAGGGAAAACGGCAGCCGGAGAGAGGAGTGAGAACATGTAAGAGAAACAACCCTGCAGACACCAAGGTCAGTGAAGCAGGAGGGGGAGGAGATGCTCCAGGCGCCGGAGCAGAGATTCCCCTGCAGCCTGTGGGGAAGACCATGGTGAGGCAGGCTGTCCCCCTGCAGTCCAGGGAGGTCCACGGTGGAGCGGAGGTCCACAGTAAAGCAGATGTCCACCTGCAGCCCGTGGAGGACCCCACGCCGGAGCAGGTGTGTTCCCAAAGGAGGCTGTGACCCCGTGGGAACCCCGCTCTGGAGCAGGCTCCTGGCAGGACATGCAGATCTGTGGAGAGGAGCCCACGGAGCAGGTTTTCTGGCAGGACTTGTGACCCCGTGGGGTACCCACGCTGGAGCAGTGTGCTCCTGAAGGACTGCAGCCCATGGAAGGGACCCATGCTGGAGCAGTTCGTGAAGAACTGCAGCCCATGGGAAGGACCCACGCTGGAGAAGTTCATGGAGAACTGTCTCCCGTGGGAGGGACCCTGCACTGGAGTAGGGGAAGAGTGAGGAGTCTTCCCCCTGAGGAGGAAGGAGCGGCAGAGACAAGGTGTGATGAACTGACCGTAACCCCCATTCCCTGTCCCCCTGCGCCGCTGGGGGGGGAGGGTAGGTAGAGCATTTGGGAGTAAAGCTGTGCCTGGGAAGAAGGGAGGGGTGGAGGGAAGGTGTTCTGAGATTTGGGTTTATTTCTCATTACCCTACTCTGGTTGATTTGTAATATATTGAGTTAATTTTCCCCAAGCTGAGTCTGTTTTGCCCGTGACGGTAATTGGTGAGTGATCTCTCCTGTCCTTATCTCGACCCACAAGCTCATCTGAGCTAATTTCGTTGTTGATCCACTGAATGGGAGAGGTCTGCGGTGGGAAAATTGTTCCCCCCTCCCTATTCTAGTGTGGTGGCTATAGAAAAGTAGGTTCAACTAAATGCCTATGTTTTAGGAGGCTAATGTGGAGTGAGAAGAATTCCATCTCCTGTCTTCCTTTGATAAGATCCAAAGCTTGGAAAAGTTCTCCTTTACCCATCTTTAATTTGTTTCTTTTTCCTTCCCCTTTCCCCTCCTCCAGGGAAGCTTATGCTAGAAGAGAGAAGGAAAAGCCTCCCTTTTTACCGGAGGAGCCATCCTCTTCCTCCTCAGATGATCCTATTCCAGAGGAGATTTTATGTCTCATTTGTAAGGAGATAATGACTGATGCGGCTATTATTCCCTGCTGTGGAAACAGTTATTGTGATGAATGTAAGTGTGAACTCCCATGTTTGTTAATTCAAAACAGCACATCTGCTCTTCTGAAAGCAGAAAGAGGAGATAGCGAAATTATTTTGTTACCAGTTCTATTTTATACTTAAGTATACCCTGAATAGGAAAGGGCTCTTCTCGTATAAAGGGGGAAAAAAGCCACAGAGCTTTAATAGTTAAATAAATAAATAAATAGTAAAATACATAGCTTTTTAGTTAAATTTACATGCGGAAGGACGAGTATGAGAGGAGTGGCTGATTGTGCAGGTGATTGCAGTATTGGATATTGAGTGCATTTAGTTTGCCCACAGCCCTTTCTCTCATACAAAACTATATAGCCAACTCTGGTGACTTTCGGTGGTCTGCAACAAACGGATAGTTAGCAGCATTTAATCCACATTTTCCTCCACGGGAGAGTTGGTTAAAACCTTCAGAGCGCGAACCTAGTAATGGTTTTTTGAACCTACTATTTGTTTTTCTGAGACAAGTTTTATTCGTTAACCTGGAGGGTGGGGACTTCTCACTGTACTATATAGTGGGAAAAAGACTAGCTGAAACATCAAGACACAGCCTACTCTACATCTTCAAATGTTACAACAGTGACATACCAAAACTCTAGAGTTATTTGCTGCATACTAGAAATTTTTTACGCTATTGAACCTTTATAGCTTCATGCTCTCACTTCAAGACCATATTCACCTGTTGATCATATAGGTGTTTTTATAGTTGATTAGAACCCCCAAAACTTCCTTAGTTTGGCTAAATGCTATTTTGATTATTCTAATTGTACACAGGTATTAGAACAGCCTTACTGGAATCTGAGGAGCATAGATGTCCAGAGTGTCATCAGACAGGTGTTTCGCCTGATGCTTTAGTGGCCAACAAGTGCCTACGCCGGGTAACCTGATGACTTTTACGTAAAGTGCTTGTAAGAATAGGCTCTTTGTAAAAAGCTGAAAGGGAAGGAAATATTAGTTTACATCTGCTTAAGCAAGGTTGACTTGAATAAGGCTAAATTTACCTTTCAAGTGCATTATCTGTTATCACAGAAGCTTACAACTCCTTGGAGACAATCTGGCAAATTCAGGTCATGCTTTTGTTTAAGGTGATTGCCTCGCTTTCAAATTCTGTGTTAACACGGCAGTACTTTGAATACAGACACTCCGAGTTACCAATCACTAGTATCAGTGTTTAATGTGATGTGTTCATGTATCGGCATGTTGATTTCTTTGGGGATTGATAGCATTTACAGCTAATTACACAAGTAATTTTACTCTGTGGAGGCTTTTGTTCGTATATCTGCTGAAGTTTCATATTACCTTTGCGTAAATGTTTTTCTGCCTCTAGGCTGTGAGCAACTTCAAAAGTGGAGCCGGTTACAGAAGAAGGCACCGTCAGCAGATGTGGCACCACCAGCAGCAGCAGCTGCCACTGCCACCACCCCCACTCGTGACTCTTACACCTCCTGCTGCTCTGGTGACTGCTGCTGAACATTCTACATATTCGTCTCTGTCAGTCAGCAGTTTGTTGGAAGAGAAGGTAAGCTTTGTTTCAACATTTGCAGCGATTCTTGTATTTTAGTAGAGCTTGTTTTCCAACTGTCTGCATTTATTCACAAGGGCTGTCAGACCCCTGTACTAAGACAACCAGCATTACCAAGTCGTCTGGGCCCCCAAGGACAATCAACACGCACCACTGGTAAGGAACTGTAACTTTTAATTTTTCTAAAAAGAATTTCTGTTAAAAAATGATCTTCAGATACACTGAATGGGATTTTTTGCTTTTTCCTCTCTCCACTCCAAAAGGTCATCCAGCGAGAGCCAGTACAATTTGCTCAGCAGGTGGCAGACCAGGCTGGGAACTGTAAGTGTTCTGCAGAAATTCAATGTATTCATACTGGTAACCTGTTAAATGAGGCTGTAACACATAAATTCTACAACAGCTGATTTATGATGAAGTAAGTGTGCACAGATAGTTGTGTAGAATACAAGTGGTCATTAATTTTTAAATGGCCTAATTTGAATTGGCTTTAACAAAGGGGTATGTGCTCGCAGTAAGATTATTTACAATAGAAGTCCAGTGCATAATTGAAAAGAGGACTCTGAAAAATGCACGCTTTCTGAGGAAACCATAAGTGCATCTAAAAATCAAATCTAATTAAAGGATCAGGTGGAAAGCCACCCTTTTGCTCACTGGCTGTATAAGGCTGAAGAAATTGATTTCCCAATAGAAACCAGCCTCCAGCATTCTTTTTTGAACAACTTAGTTGATTCTGATTGAGCAAATCATTGGAAAAGTCAAGGCTGTTATTTTAGGACAATTCTGAGTTTCTTCAATTTAGTCGTCTCAGATAGCCAAGCTGCTTTCTCTCCGTTGGAAAGAGAAGAGTCTGTTTTATCTCTTATTGCTGTGCCAAGTCAGTCCTTCATTTTTTTATATGCTTGATGTTAGATCGACTGTAAGGGTGCACTGTGTTTATAAAATCTCAAAGATAAATCCAAACAAAAATGGGGATCCACCCCACAGATGATTTAAAATCTCAGATTCAGTAAGCAAGAAAATAACAATGCAGGGACAAGAACAGGCCAAGTACATCATCATGAGGCGACAGCACAGGAAGCGTATGTGGAAGAGGTTAAAAGAAGTTTGAGAGAAGATGAGTTAATATTTGTGCAGGACTTTGAAGGTTAGAAGTGCGAAATATTAAGTGTCTCCAGGAGTAGCAGAGGAGCGGTGGGCACATGGCACGTGGGAGATGGGAGTCTCTGTTAAGCGTGGGCAGCCTCCACTTGCAGCTGCAAAGCTGAGTGTCAGGAGAGAAGACCGAGGGGAGTGTTGGGGGTGAGGATGTGGAAGGCAAGTATGAGGATCAAGAAATGAGTGTAATCTCACATGAACGGAAAGCAGGGAGAAAAATGCTTAAGTTGAGAACAAGAAGTGCTCCCCACCATGCTCCCGCTTCCTTCGCTTTCCTCTTTAAAATCCGACAGAGTGTAACAAACAGTGACACATGGTTTTGGGTTTCTTTAGACGTCCAAATCGAGGACGCCTGCACAGCGAGTGTACCCAAAGGACTCAGGCCCCAGCACTACCAGAATCAACACCAGTCTTTGTGCCTGTGCCTCCAGCTCCCTTGTATCCTCCAGCACGCCACGCACTTCCTCTTCCACTGGGGGTACCACCACCACCGTTTCCTCCTCAGTTTCCACCTGGCCAGCCTCCATCTGCTGGGTGCGCTGTCCCCCCTCCAGGATATCCCCCAGCTCCCGCAAACACGTCATCAGCTTGGGTTCCAAGAGCAGTACCCATGTCTCCTTCACCTACCATCCCAAGGACTCAAGCATCTCCTTTCTCTAGGGAGGAGTTTTACAGAGAACAACGGAGTCTTAAAGAGGAGTAAGTATTTGGCTCAGTGAAGCTGCGTTGTTCTTCATTTTTGTATTTTGATCACATAATGAGCTGCAGTTACACTCAAGTGCACCTGACGTAAGCAAAAATGACAGTGTTTTTTCCAGTATACTTTTGTGTTGCAGATGGTAAACATGCAAAACTAAACCAAGACAAATGTAATTCTAAAACTTTCCCTAAAACTTGTAGGAACGCTGAACTGTTTTTGCTGAAATGGGATGTTCCCCTGTTGCATTTGCATGCAGTCTATATTTTCTCATATTGGCCATGTTTTGTCTCTTGGTGCCTTTTTGTAATAAAGGTCAAACTTATTTTAACAGGGAAAAGAAAAAGTCCAAACTTGATGAGTTTACCAGTGATTTTGCTAAGGAATTGATGGAATGTAAAAAGATTCCAGAGGAGCGTAGGCATTCGTTTTCCAGGTAACTGGTTTACATGTCTGTAATGGAGCAGCAGGTTGTCTGGAAGAATCAGGGGGAGTTCCACTGCACCCCTCTCTCATTGGATGGATTGGATGATTCAAGGGATTAGCAGGGATAGGAGTTTCATAGGTAGGTTACTGGCTCAAATATGGCAGAGATTACAGTTGACTGATGGTGATAATGGGGCAGCAGTTGTTAAGGAACAGGGGTCTCTTTCCCTGAAGCTTCTCTGCAATGACATCCTTCACCTCCTGAGAGCCGTGAGGAGGCTAGGAACTGAATAGGTGTAGTAGCCGGATTTTCTGCATCTCCCTGTTCTGATTGTAACCATTACCTCAAAGCACATCGGAGGAGATATGTGAGAGAAATTGTCTTCCTCTTTTGTCTCTCTCCTGTAGGTACACGGAGAGATTTTAAGCTGGACTGCAGACTGGTGGCTTTCACTAGAATTTTGTTGACATTGTTAAATGAAAAACAAGAAAAACTTGTGAAGAAAAAACGCAGGGCAGCTGATGTTTTCTATCCCCCCAAATCACTTGGGCAGGAGTCTGCATAGCTGTCTCTTAGTAATGCTGTCAGTATCCTTCCTAGAGTAATGGCATTGAGTCATATTACTCGAGGCTGAGTTTAGAAGCATTTAGATACGACTCTTTCTTGAAGCGCTGTCACTATCCTTGGTTAGAGCTAGAGGTATGTGCAAGATTTTGCTAGGACATTGGGCTAGAAGTGTTGATTGTAAGACTGCAGTGCAAGTATTTTGCATCCTGTACAAATTGCCAAAGAAGTAGTGAAGTTAAAGAGACTAAGCTGGCATTTTAAAATTGAGCTTTACTGTCTTCAGGCCAAATCGTGTTTTCCTGATGTTTGATACTGCACTGTAGCCATTAAGACTTGCTCTTTTTGCATCTTACTGCAACAAAAATGATTTGCGCTGCATGTCGTTGCAGAGTAGTGAAAAAATGGGTGCGTTCACATAGCAGTAGAGGCCACTATACACCACCTTAAATCAGCCGATAGCTATGGTAGTTCGCGTGGTAGAAGTGAGTGGAAACAGACTTAGCCTTCCTGTATGTTTTTCCATTAACAAAGCAACAGCTGTTCTGTCTTGTGAGCCGAAACTTGTACATGTTATTAAGTTCTTCAGTTGGCAGTAGCATTATGTCAGCAGCTGAAAGAACATAAGTGTATGGAGAGTCAAAAACCCCAAAGCAAATCTGGAAGGAAAAAACTGGGGAGAGTGACTGTTTTGAATTAACTTCGTGTGTGTGTGTTGTGTTTTTTTTAAGGTCCAAGTCTCCTTCTAGTGCTTCATCTTACTCTAGAAGTTTCTATACCTACTCCAAGTCAAGATCAGCTTCTTCCCCCTCTCGCTCCCACTCTCGATCATTTTGTCGTTCCCATTTGCATTCCTACTCGCGATCGCGGCTGTATCCAAGAAGAGGCGAAGGGAAGAGTCGTAACTATTGTTCTAGGTCAAGGTCAGCTGGTAATAGAGCTGGAAATTACCCTGGAAAATCTTCTGGAAGAGCACGCCATGTCGTCAAAGATCCTACCAAATCAAAAGAGAAGGAAATGGAATATCCACAGGGAGATGGCAAAGGAAATAAACATCAAAAACACCAGAAGAGAAGAAAAGGAGATGAGAACGAAGGATTTCCTTCATTTCGTGAAAGATGTCCTGGAATGGAACCTCCTGCGAAAAAAGTGAAGGAGGAGCTTCCCAAGACAGGCGGCATTGAAACATCTTCCTCTCAAAAGGGTGAGAAGGTTCTTGGTACCCCACAGAAAGTTCACCCAAAAGTGACAAAAGATCACCCAGAAACCAGACCAGCCGAGGAGGAAAAGGCAAAGAAAGACCACAATGAAAATGACAGTGAGAGTAATGTATCTGCAAAAGATGAGGGAGCTGCAGGAAAAAGTCCAAAAGACCCCAAAGAAAAGTCTGCTGATAAGGTGAAAGAGGATACAGCAGCACCTGCTGCAGTTGACCAGCCTGAAGCAAGCAGAAGTCAAAGCCGTCCCAGTGTTAGCTGTAGTCAAAGCCCTTCTGAGAGTCAGCCTCGAAGCCACAGCAGCAGTGCCAGCTCGGGAGAGAGTCAAGACAGCAAGAAAAAGAAAAAGGAGAAGCAGCAGCACAAGAAGCATAAGAAGCACAAGAAGCATAAGAAACACAGGAAGCATAAGAAACACATTGGAAGCGAAACGGAATTGGAGAAGAGCCAAAAGCACAAACACAAGAAGGAAAAATCGAAGGAAAGCAAAGATAAAGATAAGCAAAACATGAAATCTGTCACTACATAGAATGACGGATATTAAAAAAATGACTTAATTCCTAAGTCATCTGTATTAGACTTTGATAAAATGTAAATGAATTCAAGCGTTGCAAATAGTGACATGGAAGACCCTGTGCTGCACTTAAAATATTGCTGCTTGATTATTTGATTTTTACATCAGAGCTTTATAAAAGTGAACATTTTGTAGAGAATTGTGAGTTGTGGCCATGTATCATGAAAGGTTTTGCTGGGGCATGTTATTTTTAACCATTGTTGATTAGTTTGGGTGGGGTATACTGCAAAAATTTTCACAGCTGAATTTTGTTTTAATTGCCTGCCAGAAGAAGGTGGTACCTGTTATAAAATAGCAGCAGCAAAATGCTTTGCAGAATCCATTACAGCCCTGTTATGTCACTTTTTGGTTATAATACATTTTCAGTAAACTATCCAACGTGATGAGATTTCCAGTGATAGCTGAACATGAGCAGAGAAGAGACTAGTGACAGAAAAAAGGTACCAGTAGAAGCTTGCTGGTAGCTAACATGTACGAAAAATAACCATATCAAGGGGTTTCATTTGGAAAAGACAGGTAGGACTTTAAATCTTTTGAACTGATGCAATGTGGGGAGGTGCTGCCAAGAGGTATGTTTTTTTCCTGTGCCAAGCGGCCTTGTTTTTCTATTGTAAAAGGTAGGATGTGGCCCCAAACATAGAGCCACTCTTCACAGCTGGTCCTGACAATTTTAGACTAACGTTCAATAAGAAGCTGCCACATTTCAACCTTGTTCCAGTTTGTTTGGAAAGCTGTTGTCATTTGCCAGCAGACATTTACACATAGACTTTAGGATGCCCTGTAATCTGTATTTCCTCTCATAAGAATGCTGATCACCAAGGTGTTTGTGTTCCTTAAATAGAAGCTTTATTAGGAGTATTTTCATATGGTGGTGCCATGATACAGAGCTAACCCTTCCAATAAACGTGGGGTTCAGCAGATGAGTTTGGCAGAAGAAGAAAGCCCACTAGAAAGGCAGGCTTCTGCTTTAAGCTTCTTTGAACAATGACAGGAAATCTAGAAAATGGTTCGGGTGTGACGTCACGTTGGGGGGTCTGATGCCCTAGCGGGGCTGTGAGGTCAGGAGGGGGGAGCCGGGGTGTGTGTGTGTGACGCAGGGGGGTCCCCGACTTTTGGTTCCCCCTCGTGACCCCCCCACCCGGACATGCGGGTTCCCCCCTGCCCCCTGCGTGCAGTGGGCGTGGCCTCGCCAGGCCCCGCCCCAAGCCCCCCGCCCCGCCTCCATCGCCCTGACAGACCCCGCGGCCCCACAGAGAGTGGAGGTTAACCCCACCCTATGGATCTCCGCCACCCCCCCCCCGGACGCTATGGACTCTTCCCTGGCCCTATAGAACCCCCCTGGCCCTATAGACCCTGCCCTGATGCCCAGCCTTACAGACCGCCCCCAGACCCTCCATACTCTTCCCTGACACACACCCCCAGACCCTATAGACTCTCTTTGGATCCTATAGAACACTCCCTTTCCCCCCTGGACCCTGTAGATTCTGCCCCCCCAACCTTATAGTTCCCTCCTTTCACCGAACCCAGCCCCTGTAGATTCCCCCAGACCCCATGGAACCCACTCCCCCTCCAAGCCCTAAAGATTTCTTCTGGAAGCTATATACACACACACCCCCTCCCCCAGGACCCTATGGATCCCTGCCTCTCCCAAGCCTGGACCATCTAGATCCCCTGGACTGCCTGGATCCCTCTGTTATTCCCTGCCCTGGGCCATATAGATCCCTCTGGACCCTATAGATCCCCCTGTCACAGGAGGACCCAGTCATCTGGACATGCAGGCAGCCCCAGGTGTCCAGGTAGTGGACCAGGGTGTCCAGGGGTAGATGCCCCCCCGACCCAGATGCCCTGTAACTCCCCTCAGCCCCATATAAACCCCATAGTTCCTCTCCCCCCGGGTCATATAGACCTTATAGGCCACTCTTTCCATCCCTATAGGCCCTCCCCACAGTTTTATAGACTCCCCCAGCCCCATATGGACCATATAACCCCCCCGCGGCCATATAGACCCTAAAACACCCCCCCCACACCCCCATATAGATCATCCCAGCCCCATAAAACCCCCACAACCGCCCCTCCAAACCCCATACAGCCCCCCCACCCCATATAGAACACCCATCTCCTTAGAGACCCTCTACCCTCAGCCCCTCCCACACCTTTGTCAGGATTTAACCCCAGCCGGCAACTCAGCACCACGCAGCCGCTCGCTCGCTTCCCCCCCACGCAGTGGGATGGGGGAGAGAATTGGGGGGAAAAAAGTCAAACTCGTGGGTTGAGATAAGAACAGTTTAACAGGACAGAAAGGAAGAAACTAATAATGATAGTAATAACAATACTAAGGTGACAATGGCCTGGACAACGCCCCGAGAGACCCAACATGGACGTCGCGGGGAGGGGCCCGGCGTCCCTTCTCCTGACTGACGGGGGTCTCGGACACTCCTGGAACTGGGGTGGGAGAAGGTTCCAGAAGGCCGGGACCTGGGGCCCAGAAATAGGGGCACAGCGGAGCAAAAAAATCACACACAAAAGCTTTTTTCACTCTGCTGTAGTAAGATGCTGGCAGTCTCCAATGTGAAAAATCATGAGTCCAGCAAAGCAAAATAATGAGACTTTAAGCTCATGATACTTGAAACAAACCCGTGATTTGCCTTCTAGTAATTAAGACGGAATATACTTGTTACAGAGATAGAAGACTATCTGTATAACAGTTACATAGACAGTTATGTAGATAGAAGAGGTAAATAACTTCTAGCGAGAGCCTGAAAGAGTTGCAGATCAAAAGATGACTGGAAAAAGCATGTAGAAATCTTTGGAAAAGAGAAAATGTAACACAGTAAAAGGCATAGCAGAAATTAAAAACTGAAGTCGGAGACATTGGTTTTTGGAGGTTTTTTTCTTCCTTTGAACTGTGGGAGAGACTAATTTTGGAATGAACTGTCAAAGGAAATGATGACTAGACGCTCTCAGGCAGGAGCCTTTATGTTTCCAAGACGTTCAATTTGGCGCTGAGATACATAGATGAAAATGGCCATTGCGTGCAGGAGGTTGGAGTAGATGATCTTCCTTTGGTGTACCTGACCCTCCAAGCAGCGTACCTTGGTACAGGCACATACAGTATGGTGTCGGGGTTTAACCCCAGCCAGCAACTAAGCACCGCGCAGCCGCTCGCTCACTTCCCCCCCCACAGTGGGATGGGGGAGAGGATTGGGGGGAAAAGTCAAACTTGTGGGTTGAGATAAAGACAGTGTAATGGGACAGAAAAAGAAGAAAATAATAATAATGATGAGAATAATAAAAGAATGAGAATATGCAAAACAAGTGATGCAGAGTGCAATTGCTCACCACTCGCTGACCGATGCCCAGTTAGATCCCAAGCAGCAGCTCGCCCCCCCTGCCCAACTCCCCGCAGTTTATATACTGCACATGACGTCACACAGTATGGAATACCCCTTTGGCCAGTTTGGCTCAGCTGTCCTGGCTGTGTCCTTTCCCAACTCCTTGTGCCCCTCCAGCTTTCTTGCTGGCTGGGCATGAGAAGCTGAAAAGTCCTTGACATAGTATAAATACTACTTAGCAACAGCTGAAAACGTCAGTGTGTTATCAACATTCTTCTCATACTGAACCCAAAACATAGCACTATGCCAGCTACTAGAAAGAAAATTAACTCTATTCTGGCTGAAACTAGGACATATGGCATGCCAAAATCCTCTTCAGTCTGACTACAAGTACAAAGAAGCATTAGAAATACCACGCTTAAGTCCCTCTGGATTAGTATTTCATCTGCTTGTGTTGTGAATACTGAAGGACTGCATCTGAAGGGGAGAGATGCTTTTTTCCAGTTTTATCCTTTTGCTGCCACCAGGCAGCAGATTAGGGCTGAGACAGGGCAACTCTAGCCCACCAAGTTCATTATCCAGTTATATACTCACCCACCCCAAGTTTGCCAAATTCCTTTGTTATGGCTGTTTATAGCTCCTGCCTCCACAGTCTTCCATGGCAATGAGTTTTGCACCGTGTAATTGAGTCTTGGCGGGGATGTGGAACTCCTCCCCCCCCCCCTTTTCTTTATTTTAAACCTGTTATTTGATTGTTTCTTTAGGTTTCAACCAGTTCTTGTCTTGTAAGAAATCGTGTCTAATCATTGGGGTATTGCTATTCATAATTTCACATTTATTTTACACCTCTCATACAGGAACAGTTTGGCGTTGTGGGTTGTTCTTCTTGCCCCAAGTGATTGCCTGATGTGCGTCTCCGGGGTGCTGAAACCCTCCTCCTCCGTGCTGAGGGGTCACACTCGGTGCTGTGCACAAACTGGCTGCAGAGGTCAGAGCCCCGATGTGGGGATCTGCTCCGCTTTCTCGGCCGCAGCTGAGCGTGCTCCCGAGCAGCCCTGGGTGTGGGAGCCCGCTTGGAGCTGGCATTGGAGGGCCCTGCAGCCGCATCATCCCTTGGGGCTCGGTCATGACGTGGAGGACTTGCTCTCCGCCTCCTCTTCCTCCTCGCGGAGCGGTGGTAGTCCGTGGTCTCCACAACCCGGCTGCGGAGAGCGTAGCCCTGCCGCAGGGATCTGCTCTGCTTCTGCATTGGCAGGGTTTGCTCCTGAGCAGCACTGGGTGCAGGAGCCGACTGGGAGGTGCCGTTGGAGGGCCCTGGAGCAGCAGCATCCCTGGGAGCGTGATCACGACTTGGAGGACTCCTCCTCCTCTTCCTCCTCCTCGTCCCTGTTGAGTGGTCGTAGTCTGTGGTGTCCACCAACCAGCTGCGGACATCTCTTCCCCACTGCGGGGATCTGCTCCGGGCCCTCTCCCTGGCACCGTTCCTCTGGCAGCGGGAAGGGCTGCATCCGTGCTCCTCTTTGGTGCTGTCTTCTTGCACGGTGTGCAGAGGGGCAAGTGGTGGAGAGCAGACCGGGCACGCAGCTTTCCTTCTGGACACCAGCCTCAGGCAGCCGCAGAAGAAGCGATGCAAGCAGGAGCCCACGTAGGAGGCGATGCTCAGCCTGCCTGGCCAGCCTGCAGATGCCTCCCATGCACCTGCCTGGGTTAGCTGTCTGGTGCTGGCTGGTGCAGAGGAGCTGCTGTCCTCTGGAGAGTCCTCCATGCCCACCGCCATGTCCTGCAAAGAGAGCTGTGCAAAGGTCCTGCCCTTTCCTGCTGAAAGGACCTGAACAGTGGGGAAACCCCAGCAGCTGTGGGAGGGGACAGCTAAGGGCCTCCCAAAGCCTCTCCTGGAGGGCTGCAAAGGCAGAAGGGCCAAAGGCGGACAAATGGGGTGGATCGAGGTGGGATGCTTTGAGAGGGAGCAGCCTTGCGGCTGTGAAGAAAGCGGCAGCGTGGGAGGGAGAAGAGAGCAATGCCAAGATCCCAGAAAGAAATCTGCTGTCCCTCTGGTGCCCTGAGCCACCTCCCCAGGTTACCTTAGTCCTAGGAGGCAGACCCTCTGGTCCCACAGCATCCTCCTGCTTGCCCTCGGCCCCGCATTGACTGAGGGAGGAACAGGCATATGCTGGTGCCAGTGAGGAAGGCACCCTTTCTCCCCTTTTCAAATCAGAGCACCTGGAGAAAAAATTTCGATGCACCATCGATCAGAATTTCTTCCTACCAGCTAACCTAATCCTACCCTCTTTCAGTTTAAAACCGTTCCCCCTAGTCCTATCACTACAATCCCTCGTAAAAAGTCCCTTCCCGTCTTTCCCTTACTCTCCTGTTATTACCTGACGTAAAACAGCAAATAGGCTTGCTGCTGGAGGACCGTGCTGATGTCACAATGACCCACAGATGAATCGTTCATCTCGTACCACAGTCCATTGCTGGCCTGTAAAAAAAAAAAAGGCAACGATATGAATCGTTGTTCATCAGGAGATGAACTGCATGGTTTCCCCACAAAAACGCAGGCAGAAAAACTCCAGAACCGCCAAAACAAACCCAAGCCAGCCTCTAAGGAGACGTTCTCCCCCAAATCCTTGGCTGCCGGTACCATTGCCGTGAAAGTTTGTCTTCCTTTTTCTCTTGGCGTGGAAGGAAGTTTCTCTTTACCTTTGTGTAGCAGAAATAGTGTCCCGAATGACACCCGTTACCGCTGTGCACCAGGACAGCGTATAAAGAGTAGAAGAGCGACTCTCCGTCTGGCTGAGACATGTACGGGCGAAGATCCAAGCAGTTGGAATACTTCACGACCTACGGAGAGACCAAGAGTGCTCAGAAATGATCCTGAAATACTACACGAAATATCCCTCCAAGACCAGGGGCCAGAGGTGTATAAATACATCTTTGGGGCTCACGAACACTTGGTTTTTCCCTAAAGCAACCTAAAGGTAATGGTTTGGGTGGCAGGAAACTATTGTCGGCCAAAGAGTACGTCCTTGTCTTCCCGCAGCAACTCTTCTCTTTCCAGAAGGGAACACAATAAAACTCAACAGCTTGTGAAAGTGCGGACCACCATGAGAAATATCCCGCTCCGGGAAGAAAAACGTTGCCCTCTGGTTGCATACTCACCTTGTTGATCTTCCCGCCGGTGAAATCTTCGAACCTTTTCAGGCACACCGTGAGGACCCTGGGCGCGCCATGGATTGTAAACCTCTTGGAGGCGGCGACCATCTTGTTACACCTTGAAACCGAGCACAGAGCCTTCGTATATGCCCTATCTTGCCCCAAAAAGGCCAGACACCCTTTCGTGTCTCCCCCACCCCTACGCTGTTTTAAGGCTGCTCAGATGCATAAAGCCATATTAAAATATTTGTGCCTGATCATTGCGCATCTAACCTACGCGAAAAGATGGCTTATGCTGGAGTATGCGCAGCACCTTCACGCAGGATCTAATATTGTTAATAATCATCTTACTGGCTGCATTTAAAGCAGTTTTCGCCATCCAGCTGCTCGGGTTTCACAAAGTCCGCCAGCGCTGCGGTGACAGATGAGGCTGCCTGGAGGAGTGAGAAAGGAGAGAGCTGATCTCCGGGAAATACTGATCTCCGGGAAATGTCCTCGCCCAAACACTTTATCAAGAGTTGACAAGACGACCCAGGTAGCTGACGCTGAGGAGAGACGCTGTGGACCCGCGAGGAGGCAGAAAGAGGGTACGATGCCGAATATTTCCCTCAATTCCTGGGGCTATCCAGAGTTACGTCTCTGTGCCACTGCTCGGTTCAGCTACCGATGGTGTGCAGGGTCATCGATAACGAAAATAATACAACCCGTCAGCCTAGGGGTCCGACGGGTGTCGAGGGAGGGCAAAAAGAAGAAGGATGCAGAGGGATCCTTCCATTCTGCCGCCAAGCTCTCTTGTGTTCACACTACGTGTTTTTTAAAGCAACTGTGTTGATTCTGGAAAGCTACGGGGGCCTTGGCGACATCTCGAAGCACGATTACAAACTCCCTTACTTTGATATCCAAAGGAATGTCCAGAAAGGCCTCGTAGGAATCGGAAACCGCTTTGCAGCTCGAGCACGTGACTGGAAGGAAATTCAAAATGCTCAGGGATAGGGGAAGTCGACCAGCTGTGCCGCTCTACGTCCTTCACACCTACTACGCCAGTCACACCATCGGCTGCTCATCACAGGCAGACAGAAGGACACGGACAATTCCAAGGAGAGCAACGGTTGTGGAAAAGTACCTCTGGATCGCAGAAGGCCCCCAAATATTTGGTGGACGATGGTAGTCGATTCAGAAGAGATGTCCAAGCTGGAAATAAATGGTAAGGCAGAGAGTTATTATCATCTCCTCCAGGTGTGAAAGCCCTGGGCATAGTTCTTCCTTGATGGCACTACACCAAGGAGTCCGAAGGGCTTGGGAACATTGCCAAATTAATTTGCTGTTGCTTACTTGCTGATTCCATTCAGACAAGCTCTCTGCATGGCATCAACAGTGTAACGTAAGAACTCGTGGGCATCCTCCTGCGTGCCAAGCTGGAAATGTTCTCCTATTACTAAAAAAGAAGAAGTTAGTAGCTTTCTCCTACAAGAACAGAAGAAAACTCGTCCAAGCCCCTGAGATGACTCACGTGAGAGAACACTGATGACAGCCGAAGGGTAGATGGCACTGCCCGAGGAGCGCAGGACTCTGTTAACGTGGCTTTCCATTCTACACATCACGCAGAAGCCTCGCTGGTGACCTGAAGAGGAAAGGAGGGAAGCAAGAGCCTTGGGTGAGCAAAATATCCACAGCGATGGGAAACCTAGTGGGGATTTTGAAGTTCTAAGTCTCCCCATCCCAACAAGCCCAGGCCGTTTTAGTGCAGAGAAAACTTTCTTCAGAGGGATGTTAAGCTGACAGAATATTTCAATAAAGCAAAGAGGGTTTAACCTGCAGGAATAGGGACCAAGACCTGGGGCTAGAAACGGGTGCCCTTCTGAAGATGAACACGGCTCGATACGACAGGTGCCTTCTAGGCTTGAGCATTCAAAGACGACCAACTCGGGGGAACTGGGAAAGAAGGGCTGCTTTTTTTCTCTTCAATTCCAGATTCTTGGAATCCTGGGGAAGTGCCTGACAGGTTGACAAGGAGACGTTCCTCAAAGTACTCACACGACTGGCTGTGCTCACGAGACAGCAGGTAGTTGGCCAGAGGTGGGGTGTAGGTCAGGCACTGCAGGATGGAGTTGAGGAAACACAGATTGCCCGGGTTGTGGAGTCCGGCTCCAGCTCTCCATTGCTGCTGCCAGTCCATGTAAATCCTCTCCGGTGGAAAAAGGATCCTTTGCGGCGGAGCCATCCCCTCAGTGACGACTGCAGGGAAACGACATTTGAAAAGAGATGAGACAATATTGTTGCACGAAAGCACATGTAAAAAAGTTGAGTTCTCGACAGGAGTATGACCAGCTTAAACATCCAACCTGGAAGCATCAGGGGAAGCCTAACGCTGCCATCGAAAGTTTTCTGGTCAAGAAAGAGTTTTGGAAAACAATGTGTTGCCCTGCTTGCTTTCCCTAAAGTCCAACAAAGCCACACTCGGACTTCTACCTTCCTTTCCCTCTAGAGTCTTGAACTTCAGTATCAAGCCTTCCCTCTTCCTGACTGTAATTTCAGGAAAACAAGCCCAGAAGGTAACCCTACTAATGTCAGATCTTTCTACGAGCAATGTCTTCTTTCGAAGACTGTACACAGTGGCAGAGCAGTGACCAAAAAACGCGTCTCCCTGCTTGAAAACACCTGGGTAAGTCTGGGTGCCATCAGGAAATGCCCCAGAATTCCCTCTCGGTTGTCAGGACCTCAACATTTAGGGACGGAGCACCAGCCACCTCCATTGCCTTTGGGGATTCCCAGAACCCAAGCCTGCTGCCGAAGTTGTTACTCACAGGACTCGTTCCCCATCACGGCCATCGCTCCTCGCCGGAACAGAGGGCAAAGCTCGGGATGACAAAGGATCTCAGGACACGCTCCGGAAAGACAAGACTGGCGCAAATCCCGTCACCTGATGGCAAAGAAATAATCGTAGATCAACAAAATGATTAAAAATCTTCCGGCCGCTACTTTAACATCTGCCTTTGCCGTGCTCCTTTTCTGCCTCCTTTCCTACCGCTTCTTGCCGTTCTAGGCTGAGCCCAACGCCTCGGACTACGCTACCACCCCCTCTACTTACCTATCCTAGGATATAATAAAGAAATAATAATTAGCAAACAGGAACTCTGCCCGTAGCCCACCTCTGGCCAGCCCATCAAGGTGCAACAGCTCAGCCTACAGCTCCGACGGTATAGACCAGCCTATACTTTTATCCCGTTATCTACCCACTCTATGATCTGCCCTGAAAGTCAAACCATAATTACCTTTGTGCGAGGATGGCAGTTGAGAAGAAGCGAGCAGTAAACGATAAATGGTTGGGAAAAAACCCAAAACCAGTAGGCACTCAAGGAGCAGAGGAAGGAGCCGAGCTATCCCGAAGGCCAGCTCAGCCCAACTGGCTGCCCCTGGCTCGCTTTTTGGGATGCCAAAGCCGCAGCCAGGTGAGGTCACAAACGCCGGGCGGGCACCGCATCGCTGCCCCTTTGTGACACGGGGGCTGTGGCCACGGACCGGGCACCTCAGGTAGCCAGCAACTGGGAGCCACTGGGCTTCCCCACGTACTGCTGGCAAAGGGCTGGTCATCCCTTGAACAGAGCTCCCACGTCTTCCCTGAGCCGCACCAGCCAGATGAATAAAAAGCTGCCCAGGGCCGTAATGAAGCGTCTTCACATCCGGGTTGACCTTGGATTTCTTTTCCGCTCTTCCCAGGTCCAGGATTGCGTCTGAAGAGGTTCGTGTAGCGAAGCACGTGGTCCCTCGCGGGTTTATTTCCAATGGATTTTTAATCTGCCCCTCGAGATAGCGATGGGAAACCTAGTGGGGATTTTGAAGTTCTAAGGACAGTCGGCCACAGGCTGACTCTGAACCGGCGCTGCCAAAGAAACGTCTTCAGCAACTGCGCTGGGTTGACCTTGGTTGGCTGCCAGGCCCCCACCCAGCTGCTCTCTCACACCCTCGAGCTCCAAAAAAACCATTTGTACGTGGCTTTTTAGCACCTTCGCAGTTCGTAGAATCATTTAGGTTGGAAAAGACCTTCAAGGTCATTGACTCCAACCAGCAACCATGCCCACTAAACCACGTCTTGAAGTGCCTCGTCTACGCGCTTTTTGAACCCCTCCAGGGATGGTGACCCCACTGCTTCCCTGGGCAGCCTGTTCCAACGCCTGACAACCCTTCCAGTAAAGGATTTTTTTTCTAATATCCAAACTAAACCTCCCCTGGTGCAACTTGAGGCCGTTTTCTCTCCTCCTACCCCTAGTTACTTGATAGTAGAGACCAGCACCCACCTCACTACACCCTCCTTTCGGGTAGTTGTAGAGAGTGATCAGGTCTACTCTCACCCTCCTTTTCTCCAGACTAAACCACCCCAGTTCCCTCAGCCGCTTCTCCTAAGTTCTCCAGACCCTTCTCCTTGGCCTCCAGACCCTTCACCAACTTGGTTGCCCTTCTCTGGACACGCTCCAGCACCTCAACGTCTTTCCCGTAGCGAGGGGCCCAAAACCGAACCCAGGACTCGAGGTGTCACCTCACCGGTGCCCACTACAGGGGGACAACCACCTCCCTGCTCCTGCTGGCCACACCATTTCTGATACAGGCCAGGATGCCGTTGGCCGTCTTGGCCACCTGGGCACACTGCTGGCTCATCTTCAGCCGGCTGTCGACCAACACCCCCAGGTCTTCTTCTGCCAGGCAGCTTTCCAGCCACTCTTCCCCAAACCTGTAGCGCTGCGTGGATTCTTTGTGACCCAAGCGCAGGACCCGGCACTTGTTGAACCTCATACAATTGGCCTCGTCCCATCCAGCCAGCCTGTCCAGATCCCCCTGTAGAGCCTTCCTACCCTCCAGCAGATCAACCCTCCCTCCCAACTTGGCGTCGTCGCCAAACTTGCTGAGGGTGCACTCCATCCCCTGGAGAAAAAAAGAGTGATCTGCATTTAGGGCTGTTCTTGCAGCTTTCTCTGGGGTTCAGTCATTTTCTTGGAGCGGTTTCTACAACAGACAGAAGACGTAACCAAGACTACAAATGGGAAAATTGATTGGGGTCTAACCCACCAGGTCTGCCCCTGTCAGAGCAAGTCCTCGTCTTTATCATCCCTACGGCCTCCATTTCATAGAATCATAGAATCATCGAATGGTGTGGGTTGGAAGGGACCTTAAAGATCATCTAGGTCCAAGCCCCCTGCCATGGGCAGGGACACCTTCCACTAGACGAGGTTGCTCAAAGCCCCATCCAACCTGGCCTTGAACACCTCCAGGGAGGGGGCATCCACAACCCCTCTGGGAAAACTCTCCCAGTGTTTCACCACCCTCACCGTAAAGAATTTCTTCCTAATATCTAATCTAAATCTTCCCTCTCTCACTTTAAAACTGTTACCCCTCGTCCTATCGCTACACTCCCTGATAGAGAGTCCCGCCCCATCTTTCCTGTAGGCCCCCTTTAACTACTCTTCTCTACATTAGCCAGCTTCAGACAGCAGGCAAGTCGCACTTTACACCAGGGCAGCAGCCTGAAGCCCAGCAAGGGAAGATAAGGACTGACGGGGGGTAGTTCAGATTCAACAGCACTGAAGGAGGCAGGTAGTAATTGTCTCCTATGACAGAAAGAGAAACAGGCAGGAGGAGAAGAAAAAGAGCAAAGCCAGGAAAAGGAAACGTATTCTGAACACATTTTAACACTTGTCATCACCTGACATAAAACAGCAAATAGGCTCGCTGCCTGAGAACTGTCTTGATGCCACAACCATTCACAACCATTCACAGCCATATCATTCATCTCGTACCACAGTCCATTGCTGGCCTGCAAAGAAAGGCATCAGTCTCTGGAGATGAACCGCATGGTTTCTCCACAAAAACACAGGCGGAAAACTACAGAACCAAGAGTACGCCAACACAAATCCAACCCAGCCCCTAAGGAGACCTTCTCCCCCCAACCCTTGGCCGCCAGTTACGCTGCCGGGAAGGTTTGTCTTCCCCAGCACACATTTTTTCCCTTGCTAGGAAGGAAGTTGCTTTGTGTAGCACAAATAGTGTCCTGCACGACAGCTGTCACCACGATGCACCAGGACAGCATATAAGGAGTAGAGGAGCACTTCTCCGGCTGTCTGGGACATGTATGGCTGAAGATCCAAGTACTCAGGATACTCCACAACCTACAGGGAGACCAGGAGGGCTCAGAAACGATCCTGAAGTACTACATGAAATAGCCTTCAACAGGCATGGTTTGTCTGGCAGGAAACTGCTCCCGGCCAAAGCAGCTCTGTCGGAGCAGAGTACATGCTTGTCTTCGCACCGGAACTCTCCTCTCCTCGGAAGGGAACACGAAAAAGCCAACAGGAACAGCTTGTGAAAGAGCGTACTGCTTTGGGAAATCTCCTGCTCCGGGAAGAGAAAGTTGCCCTCCAGTGGCATACACACCTTGCTGATCTTCCTGCCGGTGCAATCTTCAAACTTTTTCAGACACACTGTGAGAACCTTGGGCGCGCAATGGACTGTAAACCCCTTGGAGGCAGCAACCATCTTGTCACACCTTGAAAGCAAGCACAGAGCCAAGTGCTGAAATGCACCCAATTTTCCCCCAAGAAGACCAGACAAGCTTTCTTGTCTCACACAGCCTTACACTATTTTAAGGCTATTCAGTACCATAAGGCCATATTAAAAAAAAGCTGCGTCTCGTTATCGTGCATTAAGCCTATGTGAAACGATGACTTCTGCTCCATGACATGCAGCACCTTCCCGCAGGATCTAGTACTACTGGGTCGCTAGTAATCATCTTACTTGCTACACTTAAAGCAGTTTTCACCATCCAGCTGCTCCGGTCTCACAAAGTCCTCCAGAGCTGCAGTGACAGAAGAGGCTGCCTGGAGGAGTGAGAGAGGAGAGCAGTGAGCTGCGGGCAATGCCCTTGCCCAAACACTTACTAGGACTTGACAAGAAGACCCAGGTAGCTGATGCTGAGGAGACGCGCTGTGAACCCGCAAGCAGTGTCCAGAAGGAGGCAGAAAGAGGGTATGATGCTGAACATTTCCCTCAGGGAACTGAATTCCTGAGGGATTCCCGGGGCTATCAAGAGCTACTTCCCTGTGGCACTGCAGGGTCATCAATAATGAAAACGATACAACCCATCAGCCTGGGAGCCAGATGGGGTGCTGAGGGAGGGCAAAAGGAAGAAGGATGAGAGAACATCAAGGGTGCAGAGAGGATAATTCGTACTTGTCCAGCTTAAAGCCAGCACCTACAAGGAGATCAATGCCATGGCCTCCCCGGAAGAACTCAGCCCATTCCACTTCTGACCCTCCACCAAGCTCTCTTGTGTTCGCAGCATACGTTTTTAAGTCAACAGCATGGATTGCGGAAAGCTACAGGGGCCTTGGGATGTCTTGAAGCACAGCTATAAACCCTCTTACTTTTATATCCAAAGGGACATCCAGGAAAGCCTCGTAGGAATCGGAAACTGCTTTGCAGCTCAAGCACGTGACTGGAAGGCAAATCAAAATGCTCAGCGATAGGGGAAGTCACTGGCTGTGCCAGTTTCCGTCCTTCATACCTACTACGCCGGTCACACGATTGGCTGTTTATCACAGGCCAACAGAAGGGCACAGACAATTCCAAGTTGAGCGATAGTTGCGGAAAAGTACCTCTGGATCTCAGAAAGCCCCCAAATGTTTGATGGATGATGGTAGTTGCTTGAGAAGACATGCCCAACCTGGAAATAAATGGGAAGGCAGAGAGTGATCTCCTCCAAGAGTCTTGCTTTGTCTGAAAGCCCCGGGCATAGGTTTTCCTTGGTGGGAGTACAGCAAGGAGTCCAAAGGGCTTGGGAACATCGAAAAGGTAATTTGCTTGTGCTTACTCGCTGCTTCCACTCAGACAAGCTGTCTGCATGGCATCGACAGTATAGTGTAGGAACTCGTGGGCATCTTCCTGCCTGCCAAGCTGGAAATCTTCTCCTATGCCTAAGAAAGAAGAAGTTAATAATTCTCTCCTACAAGAAGGGGAGAAAACCTGTAAAAGCACCTGAAATGACTTACGTGTGAGGACGTTGATGACAGCGCTAGGCTGGATGGCACTGTCCGAGGAATGCAGGACCTCGTTAACGTGCGCTTCCATTATGCACATCATGCAGAAGTCTTGCTGACAACCTGAAGAGGGAGAGAGGGAGGGAGGGAAGCAAGCTCTTCAGGTTAGCATAATAGCCATAGCGATGGGAAACCTCATGGAGATCCTGAAATTTTAAGAACAGTCTCCACTCCTCCCAAGGTGCCAACGTCCCAACAAGCTCGGGACATTTTAGTGCGTAGAAAAGTTTCTTCAGAGGGATGCTTAACTGACAGAAGTTTTCTGTGCAATAAGCAAAGAGAGTTTGACTTGCAGGAATAGGGACCAAGACCCAGGGCTAGAAAGAAGTGCCTCTCTGAAGATGAACACACCTAGATAAGGCGAGCGGCTGCTAGGCCTGAGTGTTCAAAGAACAACTCCTCGTGGGGTCAACAAAGAAGGACTGCTTTTCTCCTAAATCAGATTCCAGATTCTGGGAATCCTGGGGAAGTGCCCAACAGATGTACAAGGAGATGTTCCTCAAAGTACTCAACGACTGGCTGTGCTCACGAGAGAGCAGGTAGTTGGCCAGAGGGGCTGTGTACGTCAGGCACTGCAGGACGGAGTTGACGAAGCACGTATTGCCCAGGTTGTGCAGTCCCGCTCCAGCTCTCTGTCTTTGCTGCCAATCCATGCGAATCTTCTCCGGGGGAAAGA
This sequence comes from Buteo buteo, assembly GCF_964188355.1. Lineage (NCBI taxonomy): Eukaryota > Metazoa > Chordata > Aves > Accipitriformes > Accipitridae > Buteo > Buteo buteo. Next base: position 914,703 of record NC_134203.1, read on the forward strand.
GGATCCTTTGTTGTGGAGCCATTTCCTTGGCAATGACTGCAGGGAAATGACATTTGAAAAGAGATGACACGATTTTGTTGCACAAAAGCTTTTTTAAAAGTCGAGTTCTGTACAGGAGCACTCAGGACAACCAGCTCTAACCTCCAACCCAGAAACACTGGGGGAAGCCTAATGCTCCCATTGATATTTACTGGTCAAGAAACAGTTTTGGAAGATAGGCTGCACCCCTGCTTATTTTGCCAGAAGTGCAACAAGCCCGCACTCTGATTTCTGTGCCCAGGGCTACCTTCCTTTCCCTCTCGAGACTTGAATTGGATTCTCAGGTCAAGTCTCCCCTCTTCCTGATTGTAAATTGATGAAAACAAGCAAGTATCTAGCACAGAAGGTAACCCGACTGATGTCAGATCTTTCTGCGAGCAAGGTCATCTTTCAAAGTCTTGTACTAGTGGCAGAGGAGTGACAGAGGAGCGTTTCCCTGCGTCTAATCGGAAGCACCTGGCTAAGTCTGGCTGCTGTCAGGAAATGCCCCAGAATTCACTCTAAGTTGTCAGCACATTCAGGGATGGAGCACCAGCCACGTCCTTTGCCTTTGGGGATTCACAAAGCCTAAGCCTGCTGGCGAAGCCGTTACTTACAGGAGTCGTTCCCCATTGCGGCCATCACTCCTCTCAGGAACAGAGGGAAAAGCTTTGGATGACAAAGGAGGTCAGGACGTGCTCCAGAAAGAGAAGATCGGCGCCAATCCTGTCTCCTGATCACAAAGAAATAACTGTAACTCAACAAAATGCTGAAAAAAAACCCCAAACGCAACCCACAGAACAGCATCCGCCACCAACAGTGTTTCAGTGGCACTTGTAACCGCTGTCGAGCTGCAGGCTGATGGCCCCACTGTCCCTGTCACAGGACTCCAGTTGCCAGCAATTACCGAGGCCCTTTTGAAAGACTGCATTGCGTGTCACCTTCTCTGAAGAGGACCTGCTGCTTACCTGTGGCTAGCCTTAGCAGCAGAGCCCTCGGGCTCTCCAGCCCACACTTGCTCACCTTGGATGCAGGAGTGACCGGCTTTCGGCCACTATTTTAACGGCTGCCTTTGCCGTGCTCCTTCTCTGTCTCCCTTCCTACCGCCTCAGTCAGGGCAGGCTTCTTGTCATTCTAGGCTGAGCCCAACGCCTCAGACTACACTGCCACCCCCTACTTACCTATCCTAGGATATGGTAAGGAAATAGCAAACAGGAACTCTACCCGTAGCCCACCTCTGGCCAGCCTATCAAGGTGTAATAGCTCAGCCTGCAGCTCGGAAGGCGCAGACCAGCCTGTACTTTCATCCCGTATCTACCTACTCTATGATCTGTCCTGAAAGTCAAATCAGAATTACCTTGGAAAGAGGATGGAAGTTGAGAATTGAGCAGTAAATGATAAATGGTTGGGAAAATGTAGGCACGCAAGTAGCAAAGGAAGGAGCTGAGGTATCCCGAAGGCCAGCTCAGCCCAACTGGCTTTTGCTGGCCTGCTTTTCAGGATCCCAAGACCTGGCCAGGTGTGCTCACAAGCAGGGGAGGCTTTCTTCTTTTTATCTTCAGAGAAGTCTGGCAGACAAAGCTGAAAGTGATGGAAACAGAACAGATGGCTAGTTTGAAGCAAAAACAAGAGGGTTTGGTGACTTAGTTTTGTCTTCAACTCGTTTTATGCCACTGCATTGGTATATCAGTGATACAGATGCTTCTTGAACCTTCCATAAGGGTGTTTTCCATGTGAAAATGCAAAAATCCCCCTGTGGTTTTCAGAGCAAAGCTAGAGAATACGTTTCGGCCTAGTATGTATGCCAAGTTTTTGGTTTACATGCATAACTGAGTTCACCCTGAGAGTCACTGCCACTATGATTCCAGTTGCCCCCAGCATGGCCCCAGAGTCCCACAGCATGGTCCTAGATGCTCCCAGTATGATGCCAGTTGCCCCCAGTGTGGTCCCACTTGCTCCCAGTATGATCCCAGATGCCCCTAGGGTGGTCCCAGTGGTCCTCATAAGTAAAGAGGGGGGGAATAGGGGATAGGGGGGACCCCAAAAATTTGAGGGCAGGGGGGCACCTACCTGTCTGCGCCAGGGAGGTGATGCTGACCGGCCGGGGCATGCTGCTCGTGCGTGGAGATATATGGGGGTGCCACCGCCAATGCTGTCACAGCCCCCCCCTTTGAAACCCCACAGCGGGGGTCTCACCTCCTGCCCCCTCACCAGCCAGGGGAGAGCTGTGGGGAGAGAAAATGGGGGGTGAGTGGGGGTGGGGAAGAGATGGGGGGACTGAACGAGAAGGGTGGGGGGAATAGGGGGGGTCACCTGAGTGCGCCGCAGCTCCCCGTACTCCGGCCGCAGCACCTCCAGCACCCTGCACTCCAGCAGGTCTGTGATGTGGAGCAGACCTTCCCAAGATGGTGGCAGGGAGAGGGTGTGGGGGGGCAGACCCTTCCAAGGTGGCGTCCAGGAAGGTGGACTCCTCTCAAGATGGCGGCCCTGAGGGAGGACAGCGTCACCTATTGCCGGGGTCCAGGACATGGCGGCCCGCTTCCTTGTGAGAGGCCAGCAGCAGGTTGGACTGCGCCCGCTGGAAACGCCAGACCTGTGGGGCAGAGGCTGTGGGGCTGGCCCCATGGCTGGTGTGGGGTGGGCTGCCCTCCATCCTCCTCCTCCTCCTCGCCTGGGACTTGTGGGTCGAGTGCTTGAGGGCGATGTCGGCCAGGCTCTTGAAGAAGAGCTTCTCCTACAGACACACCTGTGGGGAGGGGAGGAGATGGCCACCAGTGATGGAGGAGGAGGAAGGTTCACAATGGTGGCCAGGGATGAAGGAGGAGAAGGGGTCAAAATGGCAGCCAGGACGGGGCAGCAACTCACCTTGTCGGTGATGGGGAGGTAGCAGCAGCTGGCGGCGCAGACAGGGCACGGACCTGCGTGAGAAACCAGACTCGAGCACCCCTCCAAAATGGCGGTTATGAGGGAAAAAGTTTGGCAAGATGGGAGGGGGAACCCTTTGGTGAGGTGGACGGGGGGCGGGAATCCCTCCCTTCCGCCATGTTATGGATATAAGGTGAGGGGGCATCCCTCCCTTCCGCCATTTTAGGAGGTTAAGGTCAGGGGGCTCCTTCCCTTCTGCCATTTTAGGGGTTCAAGATGAGGGGGGTGCCCCTCCATTTTGTAGGGGTGAAGGGGCTCCTACCTGCGCCCCTGCACACCGCACGGAGGACGTGGCCGCACCTGGCGACGGCAAAGCGGGCTCCCTCTTGGCATAAGCAGCGCTTGTACTGGAACCAGTCCATGCTGGGGGGGTCAGCCGCCTGCTAGGGTGTCCGTGTCCCCGTCCCCCCCTTCCGTACCACGACCTGCCGGCTGTGGCAGCGCCAGGACCCCTTCACCCCTCAGTCTGTGAGGAAACGGAAGGGCAACGGCCGTTAAAAAGGGCGGGAAGCCTGAGAGGGCGGGGCTACTGCAGAAGAGGGCGGAGTCACCGTTACAAAGGGCGAGGAGACTGACAGGGCGGAGCGACTGCGAGAGGGGGCGTGGCCAGGGTGGAAAGGGGTGGAGCCATGGCTACAGTGGGCGGGGAGCAGGCTGGGATGAACTGGAATCGTGCTGGGAGCAACTGGGAGGGACTGGAACCACACTGGGAGGAACTGGGATCATGCTGGGGGCAACTGGGGGCAACTGGAATGACGTTGGGAGTGACACTGGGAGTGACTAGGAGCAACTGGGAACGTGCTTGGAGGAACTGGGATCATGCTGGGAGCAACAGGGGGCAAATGGAATGAAGTTGGGAGTGACTCGAAGTGACTAGGAACAACTGGGTGCAGGCTGGGATTGACTGGAATCGTGCTGGGAGCAACTGGGAGGGACTGGAACCACACTGGGAGGAACTGGGATCATGCTAGGATCAACTGGGAGTAACTGGAATGACGTTGGGAGTGAGTAGGAGCAACCAGGAGCATGCTGGCAGGAACTGGGATAAAGTTGGTTGCAACTGGGATGATGTTCGGAGTAACTAAGATCAACTGGGGTCATGCAGGGAGCAACTGGGAGTGACTGGAACCACACTGGGATGAGCTAGGAAGATGTTGGGAGCATCTTGGATGATCTTGGGAGTAATTAAGATTAACTGGGATCATGCTGGGAGCAACTGGGAGTGACTGGAACCACACTGGTAGGAACTGGGATCATGTTGGGGGCATCTGGAGGCAACTGTAATGAAGTTGGGGGTGACTCGAAGTGACTAGGAGTAACTGGGAGCAGACTGGGATCCACTGGAATCGTGCTGGGAGCACCTGGGAGGGACTGGAACCACACTGGAAGGAAAAAGGATCATGCTGGAGGCAACTGGGGGCAACTGGAATGACATTGGTCGTGACTAGGAACAACCAGGAGCATGCTGGGAGGAACTAGGATCATGCTGGGAGCAACTGGGAGTGACTGGAATGACGTTGGGAGTGACATTGGGAGTGACTAGGAGCAGCTGGGAACATGCTGGGAGCAAGTGGGATCATGCTGGGAGCAAGTGGGAGTGACTGGAACCACACTGGGAGCATCTGGGATCATGTTGGGGGCAACTGGGATAGTGTTAGGCGTGACTAAGATCAACAGGGATCGTGCTGGGAGCAACTGGGAGTAACTCGAACCAGACAGGTAGGAACTGGGACCATGTTGGGGGCAACTGGGGGCAACTGGAATGACATTGGCAGTGACTAGGAGCAACTGGCAACATGCTGGGAGCAACTGGGATCATGCTGGGAGCAACAGGGTGTGTCTGGAACCAGACTGGGAGCAACTGGGATCTTGTTGGGGGCAACTGTGGGCAACTGGAATGACGTTGGGAATGACATTGGGTGTGAATAGGAGTAACTGGGAACACGCTGGGAGGAACTGGGATCATTCTGGGATCAAATTGTCAGGACCAGCTGTGAAGAGTGGCTCTATGTTTGGGGCCACATCCTACCTTTTACAATAGAAAAACAAGGCCGCTTGGCACAGGAAAAAAAACATACCTCTTGGCAGCACCTCCCCACATTGCATCAGTTCAAAAGATTTAAAGTCCTACCTGTCTTTTCCAAATGAAACCCCTTGATATGGTTATTTTTCGTACATGTTAGCTACCAGCAAGCTTCTACTGGTACCTTTTTTCTGTCACTAGTCTCTTCTCTGCTCATGTTCAGCTATCACTGGAAATCTCATCACGTTGGATAGTTTACTGAAAATGTATTATAACCAAAAAGTGACATAACAGGGCTGTAATGGATTCTGCAAAGCATTTTGCTGCTGCTATTTTATAACAGGTACCACCTTCTTCTGGCAGGCAATTAAAACAAAATTCAGCTGTGAAAATTTTTGCAGTATACCCCACCCAAACTAATCAACAATGGTTAAAAATAACATGCCCCAGCAAAACCTTTCATGATACATGGCCACAACTCACAATTCTCTACAAAATGTTCACTTTTATAAAGCTCTGATGTAAAAATCAAATAATCAAGCAGCAATATTTTAAGTGCAGCACAGGGTCTTCCATGTCACTATTTGCAACGCTTGAATTCATTTACATTTTATCAAAGTCTAATACAGATGACTTAGGAATTAAGTCATTTTTTTAATATCCGTCATTCTATGTAGTGACAGATTTCATGTTTTGCTTATCTTTATCTTTGCTTTCCTTCGATTTTTCCTTCTTGTGTTTGTGCTTTTGGCTCTTCTCCAATTCCGTTTCGCTTCCAATGTGTTTCTTATGCTTCCTGTGTTTCTTATGCTTCTTGTGCTTCTTATGCTTCTTGGGCTGCTGCTTCTCTTTTTTCTTTTTCTTTTTCTTGCTGTCTTGACTCTCTCCCGAGCTGGCACTGCTGCTGTGGCTTCGAGGCTGACTCTCAGAAGGGCTTTGACTACAGCTAACACTGGGACGGCTTTGACTTCTGCTTGCTTCAGGCTGGTCAACTGCAGCAGGTGCTGCTGTATCCTCTTTCACCTTATCAGCAGACTTTTCTTTGGGGTCTTTTGGACTTTTTCCTGCAGCTCCCTCATCTTTTGCAGATACATTACTCTCACTGTCATCTTCATTGTGGTCTTTCTTTGCCTTTTCCTCCTTGGCTGGTCTGGTTTCTGGGTGATCTTTTGTCACTTTTGGGTGAACTTTCTGTGGGGTACCAAGAACCTTCTCACCCTTTTGAGAGGAAGATGTTTCAATGCCGCCTGTCTTGGGAAGCTCCTCCTTCACTTTTTTCGCAGGAGGTTCCATTCCAGGACATCTTTCACGAAATGAAGGAAATCCTTCGTTCTCATCTCCTTTTCTTCTCTTCTGGTGTTTTTGATGTTTATTTCCTTTGCCATCTCCCTGTGGATATTCCATTTCCTTCTCTTTTGATTTGGTAGGATCTTTGACGACATGGCGTGCTCTTCCAGAAGATTTTCCAGGGTAATTTCCAGCTCTATTACCAGCTGACCTTGACCTAGAACAATAGTTACGACTCTTCCCTTCGCCTCTTCTTGGATACAGCCGCGATCGCGAGTAGGAATGCAAATGGGAACGACAAAATGATCGAGAGTGGGAGTGAGAGGGGGAAGAAGCTGATCTTGACTTGGAGTAGGTATAGAAACTTCTAGAGTAAGATGAAGCACTAGAAGGAGACTTGGACCTTAAAAAAAACACAACACACACACACGAAGTTAATTCAAAACAGTCACTCTCCCCAGTTTTTTCCTTCCAGATTTGCTTTGGGGTTTTTGACTCTCCATACACTTATGTTCTTTCAGCTGCTGACATAATGCTACTGCCAACTGAAGAACTTAATAACATGTACAAGTTTCGGCTCACAAGACAGAACAGCTGTTGCTTTGTTAATGGAAAAACATACAGGAAGGCTAAGTCTGTTTCCACTCACTTCTACCACGCGAACTACCATAGCTATCGGCTGATTTAAGGTGGTGTATAGTGGCCTCTACTGCTATGTGAACGCACCCATTTTTTCACTACTCTGCAACGACATGCAGCGCAAATCATTTTTGTTGCAGTAAGATGCAAAAAGAGCAAGTCTTAATGGCTACAGTGCAGTATCAAACATCAGGAAAACACGATTTGGCCTGAAGACAGTAAAGCTCAATTTTAAAATGCCAGCTTAGTCTCTTTAACTTCACTACTTCTTTGGCAATTTGTACAGGATGCAAAATACTTGCACTGCAGTCTTACAATCAACACTTCTAGCCCAATGTCCTAGCAAAATCTTGCACATACCTCTAGCTCTAACCAAGGATAGTGACAGCGCTTCAAGAAAGAGTCGTATCTAAATGCTTCTAAACTCAGCCTCGAGTAATATGACTCAATGCCATTACTCTAGGAAGGATACTGACAGCATTACTAAGAGACAGCTATGCAGACTCCTGCCCAAGTGATTTGGGGGGATAGAAAACATCAGCTGCCCTGCGTTTTTTCTTCACAAGTTTTTCTTGTTTTTCATTTAACAATGTCAACAAAATTCTAGTGAAAGCCACCAGTCTGCAGTCCAGCTTAAAATCTCTCCGTGTACCTACAGGAGAGAGACAAAAGAGGAAGACAATTTCTCTCACATATCTCCTCCGATGTGCTTTGAGGTAATGGTTACAATCAGAACAGGGAGATGCAGAAAATCCGGCTACTACACCTATTCAGTTCCTAGCCTCCTCACGGCTCTCAGGAGGTGAAGGATGTCATTGCAGAGAAGCTTCAGGGAAAGAGACCCCTGTTCCTTAACAACTGCTGCCCCATTATCACCATCAGTCAACTGTAATCTCTGCCATATTTGAGCCAGTAACCTACCTATGAAACTCCTATCCCTGCTAATCCCTTGACTCATCCAATCCATCCAATGAGAGAGGGGTGCAGTGGAACTCCCCCTGATTCTTCCAGACAACCTGCTGCTCCATTACAGACATGTAAACCAGTTACCTGGAAAACGAATGCCTACGCTCCTCTGGAATCTTTTTACATTCCATCAATTCCTTAGCAAAATCACTGGTAAACTCATCAAGTTTGGACTTTTTCTTTTCCCTGTTAAAATAAGTTTGACCTTTATTACAAAAAGGCACCAAGAGACAAAACATGGCCAATATGAGAAAATATAGACTGCATGCAAATGCAACAGGGGAACATCCCATTTCAGCAAAAACAGTTCAGCGTTCCTACAAGTTTTAGGGAAAGTTTTAGAATTACATTTGTCTTGGTTTAGTTTTGCATGTTTACCATCTGCAACACAAAAGTATACTGGAAAAAACACTGTCATTTTTGCTTACGTCAGGTGCACTTGAGTGTAACTGCAGCTCATTATGTGATCAAAATACAAAAATGAAGAACAACGCAGCTTCACTGAGCCAAATACTTACTCCTCTTTAAGACTCCGTTGTTCTCTGTAAAACTCCTCCCTAGAGAAAGGAGATGCTTGAGTCCTCGGGATGGTAGGTGAAGGAGACATGGGTACTGCTCTTGGAACCCAAGCTGATGACGTGTTTGCGGGAGCTGGGGGATATCCTGGAGGGGGGACAGCGCACCCAGCAGATGGAGGCTGGCCAGGTGGAAACTGAGGAGGAAACGGTGGTGGTGGTACCCCCAGTGGAAGAGGAAGTGCGTGGCGTGCTGGAGGATACAAGGGAGCTGGAGGCACAGGCACAAAGACTGGTGTTGATTCTGGTAGTGCTGGGGCCTGAGTCCTTTGGGTACACTCGCTGTGCAGGCGTCCTCGATTTGGACCTCTAAAGAAACCCAAAACCATGTGTCACTGTTTGTTACACTCTGTCGGATTTTAAAGAGGAAAGCGAAGGAAGCGGGAGCATGGTGGGGAGCACTTCTTGTTCTCAACTTAAGCATTTTTCTCCCTGCTTTCCGTTCATGTGAGATTACACTCATTTCTTGATCCTCATACTTGCCTTCCACATCCTCACCCCCAACACTCCCCTCGGTCTTCTCTCCTGACACTCAGCTTTGCAGCTGCAAGTGGAGGCTGCCCACGCTTAACAGAGACTCCCATCTCCCACGTGCCATGTGCCCACCGCTCCTCTGCTACTCCTGGAGACACTTAATATTTCGCACTTCTAACCTTCAAAGTCCTGCACAAATATTAACTCATCTTCTCTCAAACTTCTTTTAACCTCTTCCACATACGCTTCCTGTGCTGTCGCCTCATGATGATGTACTTGGCCTGTTCTTGTCCCTGCATTGTTATTTTCTTGCTTACTGAATCTGAGATTTTAAATCATCTGTGGGGTGGATCCCCATTTTTGTTTGGATTTATCTTTGAGATTTTATAAACACAGTGCACCCTTACAGTCGATCTAACATCAAGCATATAAAAAAATGAAGGACTGACTTGGCACAGCAATAAGAGATAAAACAGACTCTTCTCTTTCCAACGGAGAGAAAGCAGCTTGGCTATCTGAGACGACTAAATTGAAGAAACTCAGAATTGTCCTAAAATAACAGCCTTGACTTTTCCAATGATTTGCTCAATCAGAATCAACTAAGTTGTTCAAAAAAGAATGCTGGAGGCTGGTTTCTATTGGGAAATCAATTTCTTCAGCCTTATACAGCCAGTGAGCAAAAGGGTGGCTTTCCACCTGATCCTTTAATTAGATTTGATTTTTAGATGCACTTATGGTTTCCTCAGAAAGCGTGCATTTTTCAGAGTCCTCTTTTCAATTATGCACTGGACTTCTATTGTAAATAATCTTACTGCGAGCACATACCCCTTTGTTAAAGCCAATTCAAATTAGGCCATTTAAAAATTAATGACCACTTGTATTCTACACAACTATCTGTGCACACTTACTTCATCATAAATCAGCTGTTGTAGAATTTATGTGTTACAGCCTCATTTAACAGGTTACCAGTATGAATACATTGAATTTCTGCAGAACACTTACAGTTCCCAGCCTGGTCTGCCACCTGCTGAGCAAATTGTACTGGCTCTCGCTGGATGACCTTTTGGAGTGGAGAGAGGAAAAAGCAAAAAATCCCATTCAGTGTATCTGAAGATCATTTTTTAACAGAAATTCTTTTTAGAAAAATTAAAAGTTACAGTTCCTTACCAGTGGTGCGTGTTGATTGTCCTTGGGGGCCCAGACGACTTGGTAATGCTGGTTGTCTTAGTACAGGGGTCTGACAGCCCTTGTGAATAAATGCAGACAGTTGGAAAACAAGCTCTACTAAAATACAAGAATCGCTGCAAATGTTGAAACAAAGCTTACCTTCTCTTCCAACAAACTGCTGACTGACAGAGACGAATATGTAGAATGTTCAGCAGCAGTCACCAGAGCAGCAGGAGGTGTAAGAGTCACGAGTGGGGGTGGTGGCAGTGGCAGCTGCTGCTGCTGGTGGTGCCACATCTGCTGACGGTGCCTTCTTCTGTAACCGGCTCCATTTTTGAAGTTGCTCACAGCCTAGAGGCAGAAAAACATTTACGCAAAGGTAATATGAAACTTCAGCAGATATACGAACAAAAGCCTCCACAGAGTAAAATTACTTGTGTAATTAGCTGTAAATGCTATCAATCCCCAAAGAAATCAACATGCCGATACATGAACACATCACATTAAACACTGATACTAGTGATTGGTAACTCGGAGTGTCTGTATTCAAAGTACTGCCCTGTTAACACAGAATTTGAAAGCGAGGCAATCACCTTAAACAAAAGCATGACCTGAATTTGCCAGATTGTCTCCAAGGAGTTGTAAGCTTCTGTGATAACAGATAATGCACTTGAAAGGTAAATTTAGCCTTATTCAAGTCAACCTTGCTTAAGCAGATGTAAACTAATATTTCCTTCCCTTTCAGCTTTTTACAAAGAGCCTATTCTTACAAGCACTTTACGTAAAAGTCATCAGGTTACCCGGCGTAGGCACTTGTTGGCCACTAAAGCATCAGGCGAAACACCTGTCTGATGACACTCTGGACATCTATGCTCCTCAGATTCCAGTAAGGCTGTTCTAATACCTGTGTACAATTAGAATAATCAAAATAGCATTTAGCCAAACTAAGGAAGTTTTGGGGGTTCTAATCAACTATAAAAACACCTATATGATCCACAGGTGAATATGGTCTTGAAGTGAGAGCATGAAGCTATAAAGGTTCAATAGCGTAAAAAATTTCTAGTATGCAGCAAATAACTCTAGAGTTTTGGTATGTCACTGTTGTAACATTTGAAGATGTAGAGTAGGCTGTGTCTTGATGTTTCAGCTAGTCTTTTTCCCACTATATAGTACAGTGAGAAGTCCCCACCCTCCAGGTTAACGAATAAAACTTGTCTCAGAAAAACAAATAGTAGGTTCAAAAAACCATTACTAGGTTCGCGCTCTGAAGGTTTTAACCAACTCTCCCGTGGAGGAAAATGTGGATTAAATGCTGCTAACTATCCGTTTGTTGCAGACCACCGAAAGTCACCAGAGTTGGCTATATAGTTTTGTATGAGAGAAAGGGCTGTGGGCAAACTAAATGCACTCAATATCCAATACTGCAATCACCTGCACAATCAGCCACTCCTCTCATACTCGTCCTTCCGCATGTAAATTTAACTAAAAAGCTATGTATTTTACTATTTATTTATTTATTTAACTATTAAAGCTCTGTGGCTTTTTTCCCCCTTTATACGAGAAGAGCCCTTTCCTATTCAGGGTATACTTAAGTATAAAATAGAACTGGTAACAAAATAATTTCGCTATCTCCTCTTTCTGCTTTCAGAAGAGCAGATGTGCTGTTTTGAATTAACAAACATGGGAGTTCACACTTACATTCATCACAATAACTGTTTCCACAGCAGGGAATAATAGCCGCATCAGTCATTATCTCCTTACAAATGAGACATAAAATCTCCTCTGGAATAGGATCATCTGAGGAGGAAGAGGATGGCTCCTCCGGTAAAAAGGGAGGCTTTTCCTTCTCTCTTCTAGCATAAGCTTCCCTGGAGGAGGGGAAAGGGGAAGGAAAAAGAAACAAATTAAAGATGGGTAAAGGAGAACTTTTCCAAGCTTTGGATCTTATCAAAGGAAGACAGGAGATGGAATTCTTCTCACTCCACATTAGCCTCCTAAAACATAGGCATTTAGTTGAACCTACTTTTCTATAGCCACCACACTAGAATAGGGAGGGGGGAACAATTTTCCCACCGCAGACCTCTCCCATTCAGTGGATCAACAACGAAATTAGCTCAGATGAGCTTGTGGGTCGAGATAAGGACAGGAGAGATCACTCACCAATTACCGTCACGGGCAAAACAGACTCAGCTTGGGGAAAATTAACTCAATATATTACAAATCAACCAGAGTAGGGTAATGAGAAATAAACCCAAATCTCAGAACACCTTCCCTCCACCCCTCCCTTCTTCCCAGGCACAGCTTTACTCCCAAATGCTCTACCTACCCTCCCCCCCCAGCGGCGCAGGGGGACAGGGAATGGGGGTTACGGTCAGTTCATCACACCTTGTCTCTGCCGCTCCTTCCTCCTCAGGGGGAAGACTCCTCACTCTTCCCCTACTCCAGTGCAGGGTCCCTCCCACGGGAGACAGTTCTCCATGAACTTCTCCAGCGTGGGTCCTTCCCATGGGCTGCAGTTCTTCACGAACTGCTCCAGCATGGGTCCCTTCCATGGGCTGCAGTCCTTCAGGAGCACACTGCTCCAGCGTGGGTACCCCACGGGGTCACAAGTCCTGCCAGAAAACCTGCTCCGTGGGCTCCTCTCCACAGATCTGCATGTCCTGCCAGGAGCCTGCTCCAGAGCGGGGTTCCCACGGGGTCACAGCCTCCTTTGGGAACACACCTGCTCCGGCGTGGGGTCCTCCACGGGCTGCAGGTGGACATCTGCTTTACTGTGGACCTCCGCTCCACCGTGGACCTCCCTGGACTGCAGGGGGACAGCCTGCCTCACCATGGTCTTCCCCACAGGCTGCAGGGGAATCTCTGCTCCGGCGCCTGGAGCATCTCCTCCCCCTCCTGCTTCACTGACCTTGGTGTCTGCAGGGTTGTTTCTCTTACATGTTCTCACTCCTCTCTCCGGCTGCCGTTTTCCCTCTGTCCCAACTTTTTTTCCCTTCTTAAAAATGTTATCACAGAGGCGTCACCACTATTGCGGATTGGCTCGGCCTTGGCTGGCGGCGGGTCCGTCTTAGAGCTGGCTGGTATTGGCTCTCTTGAACACAGGGGAAGCTTCCAGCAGCTTCTTACAGCAGCCACCCCTGTAACCTTCCCCCCCACCCCCGCTACCAAAAACTTGCCACACAAAGCCAATACAGACATTTACGCACGGTTTCTCTCGTTCACTTTTTGGTCGGTCCAATTAATTCCATACTTACACATTAACACGTGGTATTGCGTATTTTCCAGTTTTTGTCACCATGACACCCTTCCTTTTGGGATCTTTCACCTCCACCAGGAAACTCCTTGGAATTCCTGTGGTCTTTTTCATCCTGGGCACAGACCCAAAACTTTCGTCCTGTTGAGACAAGAAATGCAGACATACCGCATCTTAAGACCCACACTTAAAATGACATTTCAATGATGATTTTAAGCAGCAAGAGCCTTTAATCCTCTCCTTTTACCTAGCGTAAGGGTCGCTCGACTAAAATACTTCTTTTCCTAAATGAATACAGCCAGGATGTTCCAAAGGCTTGAGCAGTGTTTTGAATTCGGTCGACATTCTTTGGCTTACCCTCAGGTTCCTTAAGGGCGAAACAGCCCTTAGCTCACCATCCACTCAGAGAAGAGACACAAAGCCGCTCCTCCTCCTCCAAAGGGCAATGCAGAGGGAGAGCTTAATGCAGTGCTCTGAATCACTCACTGGGGAAACTTATGTTCACCATCTCTATATGAAGGCTAAATTCATACCTCATGCATGTACCTTCAGTGACTAACATTAAACGGCATGAAGACGCAACCAGAGGCTTGTCTGATTAAAACACACAAATGTTCAGTAGATGGGGTCAACAGAAACATCTTCTTTTTATACAAAATACTAAAAACTATGAACTGTCACTAAAAAGAGTTAAAACCAGAAAAATTTCCAATAACATTGAAATGTACAAAAACACGCATACAAGTTCACAGAGAAAGATCTATGGACACATTTCATGTCCATGACCTAGAAAAAAAGAAAATTTTACATTTCTAATTCCAGGTTTCCCTCAAATTCTGAAAGGCTTTGCAACATTGCCATATAAGCTCTGTATTTCACCCCAAGAGAAACAATTCTTCACGTGAGTATTCATGTACTTGTTACCTAACTGCCAGGGTAAAACAATTAAAAACTAGGTAACACCAGAAGTCCCCCACAATCTTACCCCATTTCTTGGGCAGTTCTTCATAGAGTGGCCAGGTTTTCTGCAACGATGGCAAGTATATGACGATGCAGGTGGACCCACGGGTTTCTTCATGTAACTGCAAGTTTTGGGGGAATAAAAGAACAAGGTATGCACATGTCTCGCTTGTTAAACCAAACACCTCTACAGTTTTTTCCATAATCTTCAAAGAACAGATCTGACATTATCAACACTTACTTGATTGGATCATATTCATGGCAGGACTGGATCATCATAGCTTTTATTTTATCCTCTTCGGAAGCACTGGCTTCAGCCAGATTGGCAGTCTGTTTAACAGGCAATTATTTGACACGCACATTAGAAACACGTTTAAGCCCACACAGCCAAAGACAACACCGCTCACCCAGTCCTGTAAAGAGCAGCACAACACTAGCTGAGGTTGCATGAAAAGAGCTGCTTATAGAAAATACCGTTGTCCTGAAGATGTTCTGGGGAGCCCTTACACCGTTATTACATGGTGTTTGTGTGCGTGTTAACCTACTTGACAAGAGCGTTCTTGGGCACTCAAAACCTTAGGCTCTGTTTGTACCTTACAGAAAGACTGGCGTAACCAATCCAATTGTCTTCCAAGTGGACCGAAGGCATAAGTAGACAACATTACACGATCCAGTATTTTTAAGGTGATTTTTAAGCTCCAGCCTATTTGAAGAAGACATCCACTGTACATTTAATTGAGAAAGATGCATGCAAGTATCCTTATTTACATTTTGCAGCATTAAAGGGACACACAACTTAAGAGTCAGGGAAGTTGTTTTTGCTTGCTGAAATGCAGCTTCCCACACAGAAGCATTAAAAGCAAGCAAGCTTTTAATAATCCCTCAGCAAGACAAAAGATTCTTGTCACTACAAATTTGACCATCATGTGCTGGAGGCAGTCCAAACTGCATGCTTCTCCCTCTACTAACTTCTTCATATTAAGTGATTTAACTACAGGAAGCACAATCTGCATTTTTTTTTTCCAGTTGACTGTGTCCTTTTAACATATAAATTGTAATATCAACCTTATGCAGAAATAGATCTTTCAAATTATTGAAGCCAGCTGTTTTTTCAAAGTAGTATTTGTTCCAATGTTTTTATTTCACACTAGTCCAGATCCAAGCAGGGTCTAAGGGAGAGGCTGTAAAGGATGTGGACCTTCAAGCACCTAGCATTCAGATCAACCACTCAGATCAACCACTCATGGTTCTGTTTTTATATGCATTCATTCACAAAAGCAACCAACTAGTTTCAACATTCTATTAAATGGATGTTTCATAGACACCATTTTTTTCTCCACAGTAACATAATCCAGAGCAACACCTATGAAATAATTTCCATGAACATTTACAGAAAGCTTTACAGATACTTGACTAATTTCTTTGAACCCAACAGTTTACAAAACACATCCAAAACCCACAACACATTAGTAGGAATAGACCAAAATTCAAACATGGCATTTCATACGTAGTAATAATAAACCAGAAAACTCTTAACGCATCACCTCCATGCCAAGTCAGTCTGCACTAAAGACGTTAGAGTAAGTAACAGGTTTGAGCTGCTTTCCATTATGTTCCTGTATTTTTCTGAAATACTGAAATTTTCTCAAAAGCTTAAATGTGTACACCACAAGGACACTTCTTCATATTTTAAGAGTAAAATTTGGCATAAGTTTACAGTACCAAGGACATGTTTAGGGACAGCACTAATGGAGACCAAGTTCTTTTGGTGGCTACCTTCCAAACATTTTTTTTCCCCCCCCAGATGCACACAATTTAATTTCTTCAGTGAGAAAGGAAAGAAGTGACCAGTGTGAAGAGATTCCTCTTTCTTGGAAATGAACTCCAGCCTTCCTTTTCAGAAGAAAGAACTAGCTCCTCTGCATTAGGCCCTACCCTCTCTAAGCTTTGTAACTTTAAAGACTAGTTCTTTCATTGGCTAGCACTACGCCTTTTCACAAAGTGCAGACAGTAGTGCTTTCCCAGAGGAAGGTACACATTGTTGAGCAAAAAATGCAAGCAGGTCCATAGCAAAACATGGCATTACAACAGTTCCGGAAGGTCACATCTGCTAATATGCCACACATACACATCGGTATATTCCTAGAAACAATCAGGTACACTTTCACACTTCACACAGTCTGCATTCCAACAAATTAGATTATGTTGTCTACTGTCTATATACTAGCATTTATGAAACTGTGCAGCATTAAAAGAATGGATCTGTAACTTTAATGGCTAGGAATTCAAAAACAGCCATGCAATTGTCCATGTTACAGAAACGATTCTCTTTTGGCTGTTGCACACTCCCCCCTCCAAATGCCCGTAACTTACAGCCCATTCAATTCTTCTGGAAAAACTGTTAGTTTCCAATGCAAAATCAATGAAACATATGAGAAATGGTAAACAGCTTCTGAAATGCTGCTTCTGTGTGTCTGGAAGATGAGTAATAGTGCAACATTACGTTGAGGCTGATAAGGTACTCCCCTTCTATCTTCCCAAAGTGGGAACTGCTCTTTACAGGCTAGTACCAAAATAGACACCCATTTTAAAGTTAAAATTAATACTTTAAATTAATAAAAATTAAATTAAATTTTGTTTCCATTACAACAGTTATCCAGCTATAGATCACAGTATAAGATTTTAAAAAACAAAGCAAACACTTTTTTTTTTTAAAGAATTTGAAAAGAATATATCTATACCTTAGCAAGGTGGGCCAGAGAAAGAGATGCAGGAGAGTCATCTGTCTGTTCACAAAAAATTAAACACATATTCAAGTTCTACAGTCAAAACATAGCAATAGTTAAGGTCTACTGTAGTCTGAAAGTCTGCACTATATCCTCTGAGTGTTGCTGACAGGGGCACTGCCAACCCCGTGCAATTTGTGTTTGCTCAAAACAAAGTCCAAACCTATGGCACCTTAAGAGTGCCTGTGTGGTTAATGAGAAGAAACGAAAATAACCAAACCCGCTCGACATCAACTTACTGCTCCACAGTATCTCAGAGAGGGACCCTTGTCAAATGCTCACATCTGTCAATTTTCAGCTAAAAAGGATTTCAGTTTATTTGAGAAGGAAGCATCACTACAGGAAACTTATTTGCAGTGTAGCTTGTCAATTAATCCGTTAACATCTCATCACTTCTAAATGCACACAGTTATGCTTTTATGAAGACAGTAGCTGCCTGGCAAAATCAAGCACAGGCGTATCAGCCCTCAACCATGAACTCTGCCCCTCCTGTCGTCACTAAGTTTAAAAATGCCAAACTCACCATACCCCACAACACCCAAATAAAAACACCAAGCCAGAACATCAGCCATGAAAGTAAACCACCACTTTGTCTAGAAAAAAACAGGCTGCTCAAATTAGTGAAATAAAGGTGTTTACCATGACAGAGCGGCCTACAAAAACAGACAATACTGATGTCTTGTATTTTATTAGACCACAGGCCATACTATCCAGATTAGTTCCGGAGGTGTGAGAATTTAATGTTATGCTTCTTACTAGCAGAGCAAACCCAATTTTTAATGATGATGAAAACATGGAGTCAGAGCACAGTCCTGTAATTTTTTTCTCCACTGCAACCACACTCCTCCCTCCCACCTACCTCCTGGAACACCCTGCAGGAGTGAAGCCCTCAGGCCACTAGTTTGCAATAGGCTGCAGCGTTTATGGAGAACTAATAGCGAAATGCTGCTTTTCCACAAGTAAACAGGGTAACGCTTAGCTTGTTCCTTTTCCAGAATATGGAATTATATTATGCCACAAGCAGCAGTTAAGCTTACACTAGCAAAACATGATCAGAAAGACACCTGAATCACTGCTTATTAGGACTTCGGTTGTTCAAAAACGTAGAATAAAGTGTCACAGCGTAAACTGAACAGCTGTCCTCAAGACACAGAAAATAGGAGGAAAAGGCTAATCTCACTGCTGGAGTGCTGCATTTAAATTACAGTGGTTTCCTAAAACCCAATAGCTTGGTTAAACTGAAAATTCAGCCAGGAAGGATCACAGCTGTGCTTGGCGGTGCTAAAACAATGCGCGTGACTCTCTGCATTTCTGCAGCCTCTGAGGACTAATACCAACTAGAGATCCTTGCAGTTACTGAAATAGGAATACGAAAACAAATAGGATTCACTTTCTTGATTTGGCAGTAGTAACGGTAGGACAGCAGCACAGATTTGGAAGTGTAGAATGACAGCTAACATAAGAGCAAGACAATTAAGAAATATTCAAAGTATAAGTGTAATAAAACCTGGAGTTTGTTCATTGTATAAACTTCATCCTGGAAGCGGCCAGAAGGGTGGTAATAGGGTATTGATAAGTAAATTAGTGGTATAGAAAAAGGGAGGGGGATTGTAATGGTTAAGGTACTAATATGTTGACTAAGCAATAATTCTTTAAACTAATTAAATAATGTGCTGTTAGAGTTGGTTGTGTAAGGCCCATTGTAACATAACAGGGATTGCTTTGTTAGAGTTGATGGTGTGAAACTTAGAAACATGCCTTGTGAGATAATTGTAGCTTTGAAATGCACACATGCAGACACAAGAGATAAGATAACCGGAGAAGAAACAAATGGGCTATTACAGCCTCAAGGATGAGAAAAACCAGCAGTTTATAACATAAGACAGACCACAGACTCCCCTGCTTCCCTAGACAGGGGAATCTTGGAATTTATAACCCCTAATAGATAAAGGTTAAGAATTTATAACTCATAAGTCATTGTTAACAAAAACCAACTAACTATCCGAAATAGCTATGTAAAAAAGATGTAATGAATATGTATGATGTACTGAAATAAATACCGGACGCATTAACTGTTTGGTGCGACAGGCCTTTGGAGCGAGACTCCTCCTGTTCGCCCAGCGCTGTTTGCTTAGCCATAGCCTACTAATAAATTACGGACTGGTTATCCTGATTGGCTTTTGGATTTCCCTTATTCGCGTTTATAACAATTTGGTGCCGTGACTCGGATACGGGTGAGTTTGGTGCAGGTCCCCACGAGAAGGGAGGCGCGCCCTATCTACGGATAGCCCTGTGTTGGTTACCCGTACCAACCCCCGTACCGACGAACTCTAAATTTCTGTGGCTAAGCAAAAAACCTGCAGCACCCCTTAAAGTTTCGTGCACGAAGACCAAGCGGGGACCCTGGACAGGGTAAGTATTTGCGTGGTTGTGGGTTCGAGTCCCACCGGGTACGCGGTGAGCCGCTTGGTTGGGGTGGGTGATCCTGAGGTGCGAGTGCTTGAGAGGTCTCGTAGAGGCCAAGCGAGTGTGGACCCTTAAGTAGTGCAGTTCTCGTAGCCCGTGAGGGAGCGAGTCACGAACAAGGGGAAGCGAAAGGAAAAAACCAGGTTGTGGGTTCGAGTCCCACCCGGTAACTGTGAATAAAGGCACCTCGGAAGATGGGCCAAAGGAAAAGTAGGCCTTCTGGACCCATGGGCGGGAAGGACCCGTCACCGGATATACCCCCAGATAGTCCGCTGGGGATGATGCTAACATTTTGGGATGATTCTCCTCGGAGGCAGGAGAAGTCCAAAACCAAAAATGATACATTATTGTATGGAGGTGTGGGGAGGTCAACCCCTTACTAATCCATATATAGTGTGGCCGATTTTCGGTTCTTCCGAAGATTGGGTGTGTCAACAGTTAAATGCTTGGGTTAATGGAAAGAAACCCCCTGTGAGTTCGGAGGAAAGTGAATACGCGGCGTTGTGGATTCCCCAACTAGGGGAGGGTGCTTATTTGTATCCTTTGAAAGAAAAGAAGAAAAAGTCAGGGACGGAGGATCCCTCATGGCCCCCACCCTATGTACCTCAGCCTCCCGAAGCCCCGTTAGAAGCCCAATCTGTGCTTCGGGATGAACCCTGTGAAGGTCCTAAAACTCGGTCACGATCTCGCAGGGAGTTAAAGTCTGCATATAATCAGAAGGGGGGGACATTTCGGGAATGTGGTAGAGCCTTAGAAGGAGAAGGGGCCCCTATGTTAGTGGGGGGTCCCGGGTCAGACTCTGAAACGGAGGAGGAAAGATCCCAGGAGGCTGAGAATGATGTGGTTTCTCGGGGACTTAGTCGGCAGAAGTCTGCGAGGGGAGGTGGTTTGTTTCCTCTGAGAGAGATGTTGATCCCAGGAGCAGGTGGACAGGGAGCACCTGGGACTGGTTATGTCGCGGTCCCGTTAAATACGGGAGATGTGCGCGAGTTTAAAAAGGAGATGGGAAATTTGTTGGACGATCCTATAGGGGTTGCAGAGAGATTGGATCAATTTTTAGGACCCAATCTCTATACTTGGGAGGAGTTGCAATCAATTTTAGGTATTCTTTTTACGGCGGAGGAGAGAAATATGATTAGGGGTGCTGAAATGCGAGTCTGGGATCAGCAGCACCAAGCCGGTCCCGCGGCTGATCAAAAGTGGCCGTTGGCTAGACCTAACTGGAACAATCAGGACCCGGTTCATAGAGACAATATGTCAGATCTTAGGATGATAATAATTCAGGGGATTCAGGAGTCGGTACCTCGGGGGCAGAACATTAATAAGACATTTAATGAGCAGCAGAAAAAGGATGAGACACCAACAGAATGGCTTGAGAGGTTGCGGAAAAGTTTTCAGTTGTATTCGGGAGTGGATCCTGCCACTCCGGTCGGTCAGGCACTTCTAAAAACTCAGTTTGTGGCGAAGTCGTGGGTAGATATTCGGAAAAAGCTCGAGAAAATAGAAGATTGGCAGAATAGAGGTCTGGATGAACTTTTGAGGGAAGCTCAGAAAGCGTTTGTAAGAAGGGAAGAGGAAGTTGAAAGAAGGAAAGCAAGGATTTTGGTAGCTGCTGTTCGGGAAGGGCAGAGAGGAGTTGTGCAGAAGGCCGGACAGCAGAGGGGAGAGCAGGGTGATAAAAAAAAAAAAAAACAAAAAAACCCCGAATAAGGGAAGAAAAAAATATTGGAGAAATTGAGTGTTTCTATTGCGGAAAGAAAAGACATATGAAGCGGGACTGTAAAAAGCGAGAGCAGGATAAAAAGGCGTTCAGTGAGGATTAGAGGGGTCAAGGGCTTTATTTGCTGGGGACCCCAGGTAAATCAGAGCCCTTGATAACACTGAAAGTGGGTCCCCAGCAACAAAATGTGACTTTTCTGGTGGATACTGGAGCAGAGAGGTCGACCGTCCAATCTTTACCAGAAGGATGTAAAATATCTAAAGAAAGTGTTAGCGTGGTTGGAGCAAAGGGGGAACCGTTTAAGGTTCCGGTGATCAAAAACGTATTGGTGGAATCAGATTGTAAGTGCGGTATAGGGAATTTGCTGTTTGTGCCTGAGGCAGAATATAACTTGTTGGGAAGAGATTTGATCATAGAACTTGGGATAACCCTGGGAGTGGAGGAGAAAGAGTTGAGAGTGAAGTTGTGTCCGCTTACGGAAGTAGATGAAGGGTTAATAAATCCTGAGGTGTGGTATTCCCCCGATACAGTGGGGAAGTTAGACATTGAGCCTTTTGAAGTAGTAATCCGAAATCCGGAGGTGCCAGTAAAAATCAAACAATACCCAGTGTCTCGGGAAGGGAGAGAAGGTTTAAAACCTGAAATAGAAAGATTATTAAAGCAGGGGTTATTGGAGCCCTGCATGTCACCGTTTAACACGCCGATACTTCCAGTTAAAAAGCCAGATGGAACTTATCGGCTGGTGCACGATTTACGGGAAATTAATAAGAGAACTGTAAGTCGGTTCCCGGTGGTAGCAAATCCACATACTTTGCTGAGTCAAATTCCTCCCGATACTCAGTGGTACAGCGTCATAGATTTTAAAGATGCATTCTGGACGTGTCCTCTAAAGGAGGAATGTAGGGATTATTTTGCGTTTGAATGGGAAGATCCAGATACTCACAGAAAACAACAACTTAGGTGGACGGTGCTTCCCCAAGGTTTTACTGAATCTCCTAATTTGTTTGGTCAGGCTTTGGAGCGAATACTCCAAGGTTATCGGTTGCAGGAAGGGGTGACCCTTGTACAATACGTAGATGATCTTTTGCTCGCTGGAAGAGATAGGGAAGCAGTTCAGCGGGAAAGTATTCGTCTATTGAATTTCCTCGGTCTTCAGGGGTTTAAGGTGTCTAAGGCTAAGCTGCAATTTGTGGAGGATGAAGTTAAATACCTCGGACACTGGTTAAATAACGGAACCAAGAAACTTGACCCTGACAGGGTTAATGGGATTCTGTCGCTAAAACCCCCTAGAAGTAAGAGGCAAGTGAGGCAGCTTCTCGGTTTGTTCGGATATTGTCGGCAGTGGATTGAAAATTACAGTGCAAAAGTAAAATTCTTGTATCATAAGTTAACACAAGACGGACTTCTTAAATGGAGCCCGGAGGATGATGCAAGATTAGAAGAACTCAAAACTGATCTAGTAAATGCTCCGGTTTTGAATTTGCCAGATGTACGGAGACCTTTTTATTTGTTTGTGGCTGTTGATGAGGGAACAGCGTACGGAGTTCTTACCCAGGAATGGGCAGGAAGGAGAAAGCCCGTAGGATATATATATCGAAGCTGTTAGACCCGGTGGCGCGGGGGTGGCCAACGTGTTTGCAAGCAATAGTGGCGGTGGCATTATTAGTGGAAGAAACTAATAAAATAACATTTGGAGGGGAGCTTAAAGTCTTCACCCCTCACGATATCAGGGGAATTTTACAACAAAAAGCAGAAAAATGGATTACAGATGCCAGACTCCTGAAGTACGAAGGAATATTAATTCATTCCCCTAAATTAGAAATTGAATCCACAACAATACAAAACCCGGCTCAGTTTTTGTATGGGGTACCGGGGGAAAAGATTAGAACATGACTGTTTAAAGAATATAGAAGAACAGACTAAGATTCGGCCGGATTTGGAGGAGGTGGAGTTGGAGACTGGAGAAAGGTTGTATGTAGATGGATCTTCTCGGGTAGTAGAAGGCAAAAGAAAATATGGGTATGCGATAGTGGAAGGAGAGCATTATACAGTTAAGGAGTCAGGGCCATTGAGTGCTGCGTGGTCTGCTCAAGCGTGTGAACTGTATGCTGTATTAAGGGCTTTGCAGTTGTTGAAAGGGAAAACGGGTACTATATATACTGACTCTAAATATGCTTTCGGAGTAGTGCATACTTTTGGGAAAATATGGGAAGAGCGAGGATTGTTGAATTCAAAGGGAAAGAATTTGATTCACAGAGAATTAATAATTCAAACATTGGAAGCATTACGGGGTCCTGAGCAGATAGCAGTAGTACATCTCAGGGGCCATCAGAAGGGTTTAACACCGCAGGTCCGGGGAAATAACATCGCGGACAGGGAAGCGAGAACAGCAGCTTTGCTAACTCTGAGGGAATCAGGGAATGAAACCAGGAAGGACAGAGAGGGTGAGAAAGAACGTGAGAGGTTAACACTCTCATTTACCGAAGCAGAAAAGAAAAAGCTTCAGCAGATGGGAGCTGAGGAAAAGGAAAATGACTGGGTGTTGCCCGATGGTCGGCGAGTAGTCCCTAAAGCATTAGCTTTTGAAATTATGAAAAGCATACACTCAAAGACTCACTGGGGAACTCAAGCTCTTATAGATCAGTTTGCAGTCAAATATGTGAGTATTGGGATCTACGATGTTGCGAAAGGAATTGTTCAGGGTTGTATAACCTGTCAGAAAATTAACAAGCGGCAAGCTCGTAAGAGGGTAATGGGCGGACGGGAATTAGCACAACGACCGTTTGCTAGAATACAAATAGACTTTACAGACCTTCCAAAGGTGGGAAGATATAAACATTTACTGGTAATGGTAGACCATTTAACCCATTATGTAGAGGCTTTTCCAACAACACGGGCAACAGCTAACAGTGTGGTAAAAGTGCTTCTAGAACACATTATACCCAGATATGGGAGAACTGAAGTTATTGATTCTGACAAGGGCCCCCACTTTGTATCTAAGATAGTGAGGGATGCCCTAGCTCCTTTTGGGACAAAGTGGGAGTACCATAACCCCTGGCACCCACAGAGTTCAGGGAGAGTAGAAAGGATGAATGGAGAAATTAAAAGGCAGCTAACTAAATTAATGATTGAAACTAAAATGTCCTGGCTTAAGTGTTTACCCTTAGCACTTTTAAATATACGGACCCAGCCAAGGACAGATATCGGGTTATCTCCTTTTGAAATGTTATACGGGATGCCATACGATATGGAATGCCCTGCAGATAATCCAATAATAAGCGAAGGGAATATTGAACCCTATATCACCCAATTAATGAAAAGAAGGAAAGAGCTGTGGAAAAAGGGAATGGTAGTACAGAGACCTCCACTGAATATGTCTATCCATTCTATTACACCTGGTGATAAAGTATTAATAAAATCATGGAAAGAGCAGTCCCTTACCCCTCGGTGGGAAGGACCTTTTCTTGTTTTACTCGCTACAGATACAGCGATTCGAACAGCCGAGAGAGGATGGACCCATGCCTCGAGAGTTAAAGGACCTTTGTCAGAGGACCAGTGGGAATTGATAAGAGAGCCTGGATCGCTAAAGATGACAATAAAAAGAAAGAACAGGAAGACTCAATGAACTCTACCGAAGGACCTGTAAAAGTCCAGTTTGTATAATTGGTTTCAGGTACCCGCTGGAAAAATCCTACGAAAGACTAACTGTGCTCCGTGGCATAGTGGTAATTTACCTACACAAACTAGGGGTGCGGGAATATATATAAAATAACAGGGACACATACATGTCTTCCTCATTGCTGCGAAATCACTACTAAGGAACCAGGTGCTTCAAGAAGGCAATCTCGAGCAATACCATGTATTAAACACCCTGATTCGGGACATGTGGGGTGGGTGGTATGTAAATGTGTAAGTTGTGATAAGAAGTGGTATTGTGTATCATTAGCCAGACATTTCCATTGCATGAATTGTGGGGGAGGATCCTCAACTAACCAAGAATGGGAAACTGAGGTAGAAATGTGTAAGTTGCTCTGTGGATGGGAATTGTTGGTGCCTATAATTTGAAAGATATATGAGTGGGATTGGGAATGGTCTGTAAAGCTGTGTGCAAAGCGATTCACTTGGAAGTGGGAAGACCGATCCATCCCCAAATAGAATAGAGAATCAAAGCATAAGGGACGGCTAAATCCACTCACTTTAACAAAAGAGAAAGGTGACCGTCGGGGTTAACAAACTCTCTCCATTTTCCTCAAGAAAAATCCCTCCCAGGTTGCCATGCCAGTATTCCCAGAGAACCCTAACGCGCCTGCTGCCGAGAAGATCCATTACCTCGCTGCTCTCTGCAAAAGAGTAGGCGAAGGAGGCAGAGGCATGCGTACAGAAGGTAAGGGGAATAAGGGAGACGTGAAAGAAAGGAGGAAGGAGAGAAGGGGAATTGGAACCTATTGCAGATTTGCACCTTCCCAGAGGCTGCTGACAACTATCTGTTTGGGAATGGTATTGGTAATAGTGATATACTCCCATCCAGTATACTCCCACGGGCACCGACCATTTAAATGGACATTAATACAGCTGGAATCATCTAAGACAATCCAAACTAAAACTGTTCAGGGGGCTCCACAGTTTAATATAACCTACTGTGGAATTTTCAGACGTCAGAAGGATCCGTGTTACCCAACACAAGTATACCTGTGCCCTAGTTCAAATCCAGGGCGACCTCATTGCAACTATCCTGGATACTATTTTTGTGGACACTGGGGTTGTGAGACACTAGCGACAGCTTGGACACTGGACTTTGCAAATATTTCAACCTCAGTGTATTGAACCCGGAGGATCCTGGGTGGGTTCTGGGGCGAACATGGGGAATGATGTCATGGACCACGGGAAAGGTAATGGGTACATTAATACAAATCAAGAAAGAAATGGCTCCAAGTGAGGAATTATCTCCCGTGGGGCCTAACACAATACTTACCGGGGAATTGGGAACAAAACAGATTAAAACAGAGTTAGTGGTAAATGAAACACAAGATGTAGCAGATAATACCAACAGCCTGAATGGACAAAGAGATATTGAGCCTAACTCTCTTTGGAAGTTAATGGAAGTTAGCTACCAAGTATTAAATCAAACAAATCCAAATTTGACTGACCACTGTTGGTTATGTTTTGACACAAAACCGCCCTATTATGAAGCTATAGGGATTGGCAATAGTTTTAAGTTGACGAATGGGTCAAATCCACCACAATGTAACTGGGAGAATGGCACACAAGGCATATCCATGCAGCAGATTATGGGAAAAGGGAAATGTGTTGGGAGAATACCCATAGAGAAACAACATCTCTGTCTAAACCCTAATGGCCAAATACGAATTCAAAGGCCAGCCCAGTGGCTAATACCCACAAATAATGCTAAATGGGTATGCTCTAAAACCGGAATTACGTCTTGTATCTCCCTCGAATATTTACAGAGTACCAAGGAATTTTGTGTACGGATAATGATTGTTCCAAGGATAATATACCACTCAGAGAGCTATTCCTCTAAGTTAAAAGAGGCAATGAACAGCGTTTCTCTTGAACATTATCTAGTAAAGAGAGAACCTATCACGGCCTTAACCCTAGCCACCCTTATGGTATTAGGAAGTGCAGGTGCAGGCACAGGAATAGCCTCTTTAGTAAAACAAAACCAAGACTTCACATCTTTAAGGGTAGCTGTGGACGAGGACCTTATGAGGATAGAGCAGTCTATAACGGCTCTGGAAACATCAATACGTTCACTCTCTGAAGTAGTCCTGCAGAATCGAAGGGGTTTGGATTTGCTGTTTCTCAAAGAAGGGGGATTATGTGCTGCTCTGAGAGAGGAGTACTGTGTCTATGCGGATCATACTGGGGTGGTTAGAGATACAATGACAAAATTGAGAGAAGGACTGGAGAAACGACAACGGGAGAGAGAGAGCCGACAGAACTGGTATGAAGCAATGTTCAATTATTCTCCCTGGCTAACTACTTTGATTTCTACAATCGCAGGACCTTTACTATTGCTAGTATTGGGACTAACCTTTGGACCTTGTATTTTCAACAAACTGATTTCTATTGTGAAAGGACACTTAGAGGCAGCCCACCTACTGTTCCTGAAAAGCAAGTGCGAACACCCTAAGGAAGGAGAAGAAATATCAACTTTTGCTAAAGCATCGGAAATGTTAAAGAGATTCAATGAACAAAATACGGAATAAATAAGAGGGGGGAATTGTAATAAAACCTGGAGTTTGTTCATTGTATAAACTTCATCCTGGAAGCGGCCAGAAGGGTGGTAATAGGGTATTGATAAGTAAATTAGTGGTATAGAAAAAGGGAGGGGGATTGTAATGGTTAAGGTACTAATATGTTGACTAAGCAATAATTCTTTAAACTAATTAAATAATGTGCTGTTAGAGTTGGTTGTGTAAGGCCCATTGTAACATAACAGGGATTGCTTTGTTAGAGTTGATGGTGTGAAACTTAGAAACATGCCTTGTGAGATAATTGTAGCTTTGAAATGCACACATGCAGACACAAGAGATAAGATAACCGGAGAAGAAACAAATGGGCTATTACAGCCTCAAGGATGAGAAAAACCAGCAGTTTATAACATAAGACAGACCACAGACTCCCCTGCTTCCCTAGACAGGGGAATCTTGGAATTTATAACCCCTAATAGATAAAGGTTAAGAATTTATAACTCATAAGTCATTGTTAACAAAAACCAACTAACTATCCGAAATAGCTATGTAAAAAAGATGTAATGAATATGTATGATGTACTGAAATAAATACCGGACGCATTAACTGTTTGGTGCGACAGGCCTTTGGAGCGAGACTCCTCCTGTTCGCCCAGCGCTGTTTGCTTAGCCATAGCCTACTAATAAATTACGGACTGGTTATCCTGATTGGCTTTTGGATTTCCCTTATTCGCGTTTATAACAATAAGCTTTTGTGCATCCTTTAAAAAAAAAAATCTGAACTGATTTTAACATTGCTGCTTTACTGTTCAACAATAATTGGCAAGCCTTCCCAGTGATTTATTCAGACCACACTAAGATCCAGGTTTGGCTTTGAAATACATGCAGAAAGACATTTATTTAAAATAACAAAACAAAACAAAACCCCACACACTTTAGACCAAGACCTGAGTTAGCTTTAAGAATAGAGCTAACTGTGCCTCCAACACTAGAAGCACCTGAGGCTGCAGTGCTTTTACTGTGTGTGTGAGACAGAGAGAGAGAGAGAGGACTTGTAAAGAGAGATGCAAGGCTTCCACCCTCCCTATGGCTACCCACAACCCACATCAGGTACAGTCAGAGCAAACAAGAAGGGAACAGTCTTGCTTTGTCTTCCTTTTAATTAGTTCTAACTAACACTAAGTCTTCCCTCCCACTCCAGGATTTTTCCTTTCTTAAAAAAAAATATTTTTTTGAGACATCTATCTAAGCTTATGGTAAGATGCTACTTAGAAACATAATACAAAGACACCAGGGAACACACGAGGCTGAAAGAATGGTAACCTTATTGATGAAGATGTGATTTGTGTTTATACACAAGCTAGTAAACAAAGAGAAAAAGAACTCTTTCCAAGAAATAAAACCCCATCTCAGTTAGATCAAATACTATAAAGGTGGTTTACATAAATGCCTTCCATTAACTGCTAGGGTCACTGGGCTCACAATGAGAGCCTTTCATGTCCAAAAAGGAAGTTGAACCAATCAGTGATAGAATTATGGATGTCAGGTTTAGGCTTAGTGTTTTTACACCAACATACAAGAAGTTTTCCACTTTAAGTTCATTGTATACCATTCCACGAGAATCAGAGGCTGTATTCTTCACAGAACACAACCCCAGAGCTCATCAATTTCTAGATTAAGTTACCCAAACAGCTGATCAAGGGATCAGATCCAATGATCCAGGGTTAGTGTAAAGCCTCACACCATTCTAGTGAAGAAAAAGCAGTTATACTTGAAGATGAAAAATAAAAACCAACAAATAGGAATTTTTACATTATAAGGGCTATTTTGAAAAGCACAGTTACACCTAGCCTTCGACCCAAGTCGCAAATCCAGATCTAGACCATTACCAGTCAGGTATTTCCTTGTGTGACTTCTCTCTAGTTTAGCAGCCGAATGACAGTGTTTTCTAACCCAAAGAAAAATGCTGCCCCTTTTCCAAATGGAAATTCAGAGTGGGGGTATACTAAAGAAAGGCTTAACCTTTGGGAAATCAAAGCAGCATCCAACCCCGAAGCCACCCAGGTCCAAAAAAGTACTGCAGGCAGAAGTTCAGACAAATGACAGGGATTTTACCCACAAATACACCAGGCTCTAACCTTGTGCCAAAATCTCTACACTGGGTCTTAGATATTTTCATTTGCAGACAAACTATTAAACTAAACTGCTTCATCAGATAGAGTGGAAAGATCAAATGCAGAACTTCCGAATACCACTTTGCGGAGCAACCATATTTAAATTCATGGCAATCTCTTAAAGACATACATGTACTCAGAGGGGCCCAAATAATATCACTTCAATTATACACTTTTAGGAACAAATACCCAAGCATTTAAGGACATGAAATGGAAACATTTAGCTGCACATGACTGTCCTCAAAATGTATGGGATATGTTGGTTTGGCTATTTGTTTGAACCCCCAGGTCACAACTAAGAAACAGTACCAAGTTTAACCACGGTGGTTTCTCAGTGAGTTTTGATAACATTTTCAAAATCCATTGGGCAAAAAGAGTATTTTAAAAAAAAAAGCTAAGTGATATAATGTGGAAATAGCAGAAAATTCACTCCAAACAATTTGGATTGCAAGAAACAAAAAGCACAAAACAACCTACAAACAAAACAATGTACAAACATACGCTTTACTAGCTATACACAGATGTAGAACATGGCACCATGTTCAGTTGTGCAAACCTCGCACCTACATGATCTAAAAGCGATCATACATTACCTGTACAACACAAAGTCATCCAGGAAATAGTCTAGCATATTCAATGTGAAATGCAATGCATCACTAGGCACCAATACCAATATTTACATTAGAACTGTGCAAGTGATGGCATTACCCAGTTTTTCCTATGCTGAATCAAAGACATTGTCTTTACAACATACACCAGGTTTTACTGGAATATATAATTAGTTAATGTTTGGAAAATTAATACAAGGCTACATGGTTTAGAATTAAGAGCAGTGTGTAGAAAAAAGTGTGAGATTGTGTTTTTACATACTGCTTTTGATGTTCCACGCACTGGCTCAGTTTGACTCCTGGAAGAAGAAGTAAAGGTGATTAGAATTTCAAGTAAAGCACTTGTACCCAGCATAAAGCAGTGACAACAGGTTATAAAACCTGAACATCAAAACATCATGTTCTGATAGTCTAGGGAATGGGGAAATTTATTCATATACCTAAACTGTTCTCTCTCGGCACATTCAGCGCAACTAAAAAACCCAACAAACAGACCCAAATCCCGTTTCTACTTTGTCACAAATTAAGATGTACAGTTATAGAACACAACAGTGCAAGAGGAAGCCCTCAGGTATTTTGTCTCTGCTGCGTCAGTATCAAAAAGATGAAGTCTGTATCACAGCTTGGTGTTCTTAAATAATCAACTCTCAAAATACAAAGGCAACTTTAACCAATCCGTATATATCTAGTATTACAAATGGGTACCAGATACAGTACTTTAATTTCCAAGAAAGAACACTGACGTTCTAGACACTTTGAAGTGCAAGTTTACTTCAGAGAAAACAGTCAGTCATCTGACAAAGAGATAACAAGAATGGCAGCAGCATAGGCTTTAGAACAGAGTTTCTTTGTGAAAGCCCAAGCACTGTATTCAGATAGCTCCTACATTTAGCATATGCAAGATTGACTAAAAATAGTAGTAGAAATGTCACCTGAAAGCAGTTTCTGGGGTTTGGTGTGATTTAGGAGCCCTGTGACAAAAAAGAAAAGGTCTTACTTGCCAGAATTTGCTTTAAGATAATCTTGAAAAGGCTACAATCTTTTTGGCAATAGTCATTACATTTGAAAACTTGCTGAGATTCCACACACTTATTGATCTGTATCTGCATGCCACTCATCAGGAATCAGACGTGCAGCCCTTGATCTAGTTAACAAACAATTCATACGTCATCCAAAGCGTCGCATGAGCAGAGACAATTCAATGGCTGCTGTGGAATTTACGTACAACTAGAAAGGCTCATGCTTCCTGCCACTGCTAGAATACCACCAGGCTCGCAAGTACAGCCACGTACCTCCTGAAGATGGGGAAGTACAGGGAAATACTTTAGATTACCACGCAATGCTTTCTTCATCCATTTACCTTGAAGAACATACAACAAGGTGAGTAACGCATTTTTGAAGGCCTCTCCACCGTTATAGCATACATTCCTCGTTCCCAAACATTAACCACTCTACCAGTTGTTTCTGCAATGTTTCCAGCTGAAGGAATAGAAAGCTCATCTGCCTGGTTCATTTTCAACACTACAACAGCAGCGCCATTCTTTCCTTATCCCCACATACAGGTCTTTGCTTGATCTTTGATGCTAGCAGCATCTCTCCTCTCATTTCAGGGCAGGATTATGATACCAGGAGAGAGCGCCAGCCAACCAGAAACGGAGGATGCGTTGACAAGGCGGCACTAAGCACACATATTTAAGTTAAACATGGCCAAAACAAGGCCATGGTTACAAGGACAACACTGTGCCGTCCTGAATTCCTAGGTAGTGCCTGAAAGCACTGCAGCAACTGCTGAAGTAATATGCCCAAAGTTTACAGGCAGACTCACAGGAATTCAGGGTTTTTTGCTCGCAAATGCTTCACAGGTACCAGGATGCTGCTGTGCTGTTTTTTCGAGACACACAGTAACTCACCAGTCTACTTTATTGCCTGAGAACCAACATGAGAAAGACATGGCAAAACCACAAGCTAATAATACCTACTAATTGTGGGGGAGAGGCGTCTCTTTAAGAAGGCTGGAAAACATGAATGTTCAAACAATGCTAATGTAGCTGAATACATACATGACAGCAATAATCCTGTAGTCAGCATTGCATTTGCATAGCTGTAAGTTTAACCAACACATCCGATTCTCTGTCCTCCAGAAATCTGAGGAATATAGATTGAAAACCTGGAGCACTGATAGCAACTTAGGGTAAAAACAGACTTAGAGAACTAGTAACGCCTGGTAACGTGCTGAACTGCTTACTGAGTTTCAAGTTTGGAAGGGGTTAACTATTCCTTTGTTGTACTCGCTCAAAAGGTGATACACTTTAGGAGAGTGTTCTTTTTCTCTGGCCTGAAATGGACATTGTCTTTAGGAAACTAACAGGAATCACTTATGAATGGAACTTCTGGTTTGCATGGTTTGCCAGCTGGCAACCCTTGGTCTTTCCTCTGTGTCTAGTATGCAAAACACCCAGATTTACCAGGGGGTAAGAATACCTGCCATATCCCACCCTGCACCCCCCAAATGCAAGAAATAGTCAAACACTGACAATCAGACTCTTCTGAGGTGGGAAGAAATTAGAAGTTTACACAACAATGCCTATCTGTCTTTACTATAAAAGCAATCAAATCAAACACATAAAATAAGGAATCTCTCCACGTAGAGGAAATGGGATCTACAACTTGGCTCTCAGAAGAATCAACCCCAAGAACAAACCCAATGGAATCATCTTAAAAGCTACCATTGTTGCAGTTTCAACCCCATCTCCCAGCAGGCCAAAACACGTACGTCTGCTTTGGGACAGATATATTAAAATCTAGCCCATGACAACAAAAATTAACAGCAGCTTTAACAAGAAAGATACAATCTGAATGCCTCTTGTAAACTAATATCAATTTAAAAAGTTAATGCACTGAAACCCCTAACCAAGAATACAATGCTTTACGGATACTTACGTAACACGGGGTTTGCTGGTGACTTTAACTCCTCCAGCAGGGATTCTTCTAACAATTACCGATGAGTTCCTAGGAATCAGGGCATTACCACCTGTGTATTCTGAAAACAACATCAATACAGAAAAAGAATCTGCCACTTTACGAGAACCTATATCAATACATAGTTACACAACATTTCAGAGAATCCCTTTACGGATGGAAAAGCAAAGTTTGATATGGAACGTTGCACTTTTATCGTCCCAACACACTGAAAGTACATTTCAAGAAACCTTCAGGTTTGATAATCAAACACAAGCAGCACAATCTTTTTCATGGTTTTAAAATGGTTGGAATGCCAACAGCAAAATGGTCTCAAAGGTCACTGAAGCGGAGTCTGCTAATGCGTGAGGTTCTTTCCTGATCTAGCTTAAGTTGCTTTTGCTTCTGTTAGGCTACAAAACCAACAGAGCTTTGGAGAAAAACCAACCACAGCAAAGTCTCACCTGCATAAACCAGATTCTGAAGTCTGACTAGCTTGCCCTGCAACAAAAGAGGCCCTCAGCTAAAGCATGACAACTCTGCGCCATTGCTTTCCTAGCTGTTAACTATATCAATTCCCCTGTGCTGCTAGCGGTCAAGACTGACAGAACACAGAAGAGCGCCTGCCATCTCTGTCTATTCCTTGGAGCTTAATCCATCAACAACACCGCTTCTCAGCTGCTCGGCGCTTTACGTGTAAATGGAAACAAAACTGGCAATGCTAGTATTTGGATCAGAGAAATCTGGGGGGGGTTTGAGCTTGCTTTCACAAGTAGGGCACAATTGGCTCCAACTAAAGTGCTATCTCCCCTCTGAAGCTTATCATCTAGTTTGAATTAACCCAAGGGATGTGAATTGGATGTCAATAGTTGTGGATGCCCCGTCCCTGGGCTTTTGAGCAACCTGGTCTAGTGGAAGGTGTCCCTGCCCATGGCAGGGGGGTTGGAACTGGATGATCTTTCAGGTCCCTTCCAACCCAAACCATTCCATGATTCCAGGATTCTATGAATTCTTGCGATTCATTTTGCAGAGCTGAGACACTCAAACAAAATTCCTTACGACGACAGCCGTGAAAAGCCTTTTGAAAAGAGAGTGGGCCTGAAGCTACCCATGCTTTGCCTGGGCTTACACCATGTTAGTCTTTGAAGAGGAGGAAAGCCTTCTGACCTTCTACATAAGGCCCAAACAATCAAAAAACCAAACTACCTGAGACACTTGGACTGAGTAAGCTTAAAATGCAAAGATCTCTCCATGAGAATGGTTTTTATATTGTCCTTACACAAGCTGGATATGACTAAATATTTTAAATCACTATCAGCAGCCATTCCCTGTAATCTGCCTACAGTTTTAAATATTAAAAGCTCTTACCTTTGCAGACCGAATCAGAACAATGGTCTGAAAACCAAAGATGCTGTATATCTAGTCAAGCTCTGACAGGGTGGTTTTGCTCAGTGATCACACACAAAACAGGAATATTTCACAATTTATGCTTCATTTTTCAGTATATTATTCCTACAGGCAGGAACCTCTCTTACCCCAAAACTCACCTACCAGAAGACATTATTTCCACAATGAAATGAACATTTTACTTCTATTTCCAAATGACAGAATGCTTCTTCAGAAAACTGAGAAATCATTTAGCTGAAACTAATTCCTGATCTTCCCCCCTAGGGAACCGAACAGCAAGCTTCCTCTGGACTTCCGAGGAGGTTCAAATTGTAGGAGAAAGGACTACTAATGACGAAAACAGAAGCTTTTACAGAAGTCATATATCCTGAAAGCAACCCCTAGAGCTCTTCTCAAAGAAGAAACTCTAACCCTTCCACAGCCACCTGTCAAGAAAGGCCTGCACTGGGACTTTTTGATGGAGAAGGAGCTGAAGCAGTACTGGGGCCCAGGCAGGCAACTGGGACATCATGGCAGCTGCAGATCTAGAAGCCCAAACCAGCTGTTTCGACCTGCTGAATGGAGTCATACAGAGCGTTCTTTCTGGTCCCGATCACAAACCGCTGGACTGACATTTCAGAGATAGAGGACAAGCAACAGCGGCTCCACAAAAAGGCAGGAGTTTGCTACACCTGTGCTGAACTGAGGATTGTTCTAGTTCTGCAGCAGCTTTACAAGTGGCAGCACCTCGCCTAGGAAGAGACTGTATATATGAGGACAGCAACCAATGCATTTATTCACAAATGATGCAAGCCTGCAGAGGTCACTTCGAACATGCCCAACAGCTGTGTGATGCAAAAAGAGGAAGAAGTCCTCTTCTAGTACTTGGTGACAATTCATTGACCATTAGAAGAGAAGCATTGACACCTGCCTTCTGAATAGACTTATCCTTGAATGTGTGTGTGTATATATATATATCTTGTGATATATGCTTGTTTTCAATTCGCTTGTTAAGTGCACCATGAAGAGAGGTCCAGCCATCTAGTAACAGACTGATATAAAACTGAATTCACCTTAAAAGTCCATCAGCGCACATTTAAATGGATCAGCTGAAGAGTGACAATAGTGCGGTGAAGGAAAGGCTTTCTCTGTATAGGACACTTATCCCGGCACCTATTTGTATTTGGTACTGAAGTATCCCACCAGCTTGGTCACCGTCTCAGAGAATTTGTGGAAGAGTGTTTACATACAGCAGAGTCCATTGCTGAGTTAGTTCTGTGAAGGGGCCTGATACCAATTGGCTTTAAGACATTTATTTTTCCTTCGCCGCAATTAACTGAACTAATTTTGGTGATGAAATTTTATGAGAGGTGAAGCCAAACAATGTCGACTAAAAAGTCAACTTTTTTCTTTTTTTAAATAGGGAAGGACCAAATCTGGCGCGCTATTCCCGAAGTCCCTCTCAATTTGAATTTAACAGAAGCCAGCTTAGTCTAACAGCTCTCAGAATGAACTGGTGTCTCCCAGCAGGAACCTGTTCCCCATGGGCAGCAGCATCCCCTAGCAGAGACTCGGCAACTACCAGGACCTGCAAAGCAGCGTCACACTGCCTCACCTCGTGACTCCACATCTGCAAAGTGAGCAGTGACGTCATGCCCAACAAGGCTACTTTTCACACTTGTCCAAGCAGTGCTCCAACAGAAATGTTCAGCAAAGCTGGAGGTAACAACATTGTTGATTCCTATTCCCTGATAGCACAACACTTGTTTTTTGTTTTACTGGCAGGGATGGCCAGTAAGGGGCTACTGGGCTTTTGTCAATCTGACCTGTGATTAAAAATAAGGATCCCGTTAACTCAGAAAGCTTGCAAAAGCAAAGGAAGATTTGGATGTTATCTCCAAGTCAAGAGCAGAAGAGACATAACAGTCTAAAAGACAAGAAACTTGGTATGCTTGAAAGACCCAAGGCAAAGAAGTATTTCATGGAGGCAGACAAGTTAAACAAGAGCTACTTTGACTGCTGCCTCATACGGACTCGGAAATCTTAAATCAGCTATTGCATTAGTATCCACAACCTTCCTCCTGCAAAAAAGTACAAGCAGCTCAGGTTATGCTCCGCTTCACGCTGAATGCACAATTTAAAAATCCCATTTTTAAATTCACCTATACTTCTGAAAATCTGCTAGCTTTACTAATTTCTGTCATATGTATGCTATCAACAGGTTACTGAAAAAAGCTCCTACTTTATTTTACGGCCTGCTTTAACCCACCGTTTGGAGTCTGACAGCAGTGCAAAAGCACCTCTCTGAGCACTATGCAGAGAAGTATTTTCACCCAGATAAAGTACAGAAGCTCTTCAGAACAGAAGTCATCAGAAGGCAAGCCGATATGTGAAATGACAAAGAAAAGCCTTGACTAGCCTTAGATGCCTTGCCAACCAGCTGATATGCTGCTGGGGAAAGGATTTGCAGAGTAAGAGCTGACAAGGACTACTAACATGCCAGACTCTCTCTACCACAAAAGAGGGTAACTCCTGAGAACACGTTTTCCCCCTAGCGCTTAAAAATATGCTTTCTCACGAGGTGAGTTTTTAGCTCTCTTCTCATCAACGCCCCTTGCACACTTTGCGACAAACAAATCATCTGTGTAGCTGCACTGAAAGCACTGCCTTGAAACATCCTGATGAACAGACTGGACTATTACTGGATTTCCAGCTTCCACCCAAGCTGTCGCGGGGTCGTCTGCGACACTGCCAGCCGGGCAGTCCCCGAGGCCCCGTGCCTGTTGCCCCCACGCACCTTCGTTGGTCTGGGCGTTGGTGATCAGCAGGTCGCAGCTGGCCGCCGTCAGCTTCTCACGGGCCATGATCTGGAGCTTGAGGTCAGGCAGAGAGATGTAGAGGCCGTCGAAGGTGACCATATCATAGTTCAGCTTGGAGAAGAACTTGTAGTGGACACACGACATGGTCGGGGCCAGGCGATGCCTGCTCCACGACAGCGTCTACCGTGGCAGATGGAGGCGATGCTCGCCCGGCTCCTCCTCGCAGCCCAGGCGGGCAGGCGGACGATGGGGAGAGGCCCTGTGAGAGACCGAAAGAGTTAATGTCTCAAACATGGCGGTGGGGCAGGTTCTACGTAATGACGAACTCTGCTTAACAACGAACCCTGCACAGCAAGGAACCACAGGTGAAAAGAAGCCAATCGGCACAGATCAGCACAGACATCAGCAACAGGATGGGGAGGCCATGCCTGGGGGTGTGCAGCTCTGTGTTCTGATATGCTGATCTGATATGCTGAGCAGGGCAGCTCACCATGCATGGCCAAAGATCAAACAATGGTCAGGTCTGCAGGGAAGGAGGAGTTACTCCCCAAATGACCTCCAAGCCCAGCGATCCATTTCCCGAAGGTTCTGAAAGCACAAACCGCGCATGACACTTAACTAGCCTAATGAGTTTGAGTGCTCTCTCAGTCATCGCAGCTGCTGCTGCCACAGCCCCAGCACAGGACATCAGGCCTTGAATTACGAGGTCTAGTTCTGCTGAGTCACATTCTACAGCTTGCAGACGTTTCTGGGCCAACTGGCTATTCCTTTCTGCCCATGTAAATATAATACCAAAGGCTTGTTGTAGTCTGGCAGGGCTCATGAGGGAGCTTCCATGACTGCTTGCTTTAGCTCTTTCAATGCCTTCTGGGTTTCCAGAGTCAGGAAACCCTTTTGATTTCAGTGCTGTCCTCTATATCCAAGGGATAGTTATTTTTGCTATCTCCGTCTGTTTGTTCTTCCTGTTACTAGTGATTTGGAAGCCTAGGTTTTAATAGGGTAGCCTTGCTTATAAGCCTGTGGTGGAATATGGATTATACCTATTCATTCCATAATTTGGCCATAGCCACAGCCCACAGTACGGCAGCGGAGGCAAACGAGCCCGACTGTTGGGTATGCACTAAAAGCCCATCCTCTACCAGAAATCAGCTCTCCTGGGTATCTGTCCCACTGAATTCTCAGTGGTACGAGGACAGGCATCTACGTTATGAATTTTCACCAAAGAAAGTGAGCATACGGCCCTTCCGCCAGGAAGGGTTTGTCGCTAGCCTCAAAGGAGGTCCCTGGGTATGCCTGGAGAGCAAACCTATTGACAAGCTTACTGACTCTGCAGCAGCTGGGAACTGGAAATGCCAACAGAGCCTTGCAATGGATACAATGGACGGAGACGGACAATTCACATCTTCGGACCATACAGATGAAAAGGGGAGTCTTATGCCTGCAACATTCCACAGATCAGTTTCTGGGTCTAAAGGCAATTGGTCTTCCTCCACAGATTCTTCCAAGACCTTACTATATACCACATCCACTGAACATGGAAGGGAGTTTCTCCAGAAGCCTGTACATCAAACCTATTCTAACAAACCATCATGCTGTAGAGTTTTTTCCTGGATGGAGTTTCTCAGGCCCTGCAGACTCTTGAGACAATGTGGATATTTGCAGATAGATTAACCTGGTATTCTGCAGGAAGCTGTAATCAAACCAAGGATAATGATACAATTTTGGTTGCCACCACAGGCCTGTAGGATCCTGATTGCTCTGAGTCATCTACTCTGGGTCCAAACCTTACCGGTTTACCTGAACATCCAAATCCAGCACATGCAAACCCTTCTACAGGAAATCACTTACAGGATTCAGACTTATTTGGAGATTATACTACCCATTGACACAACTACCAGGGCGATACTAGAGAGGTGGAGAAAGGGCAGTTGAGGATTGACCCTCAACCTGAGCTGAAAAGTGTATTCCAAGTGCATTAATACCATCCACACAGGTTAGAACCTGTCTCTCTTCTGCCTCTGTAGCTCCTAGCTACTGCTCTCTATGGGAAGAAGTGTTACAGCCCACTGATAGAATGTGGCACAAAGTTCCACCTGCCTGCAACAGCTTTTATCCCAGGGTTAGGCGTTGCAGAACTAGAAAGAGCTGCTGCAAATGTGTCAAGACACTTAGAAAAAGCCATTAATGAAAGCGCAGAGAGTATTACAGCCCTACAAAAAGAAATCAAATTATTATCACAAATGTAAAGGGAACTAGGCCTTAAGCCTCACTGCTTCTAAGACTATTCATATCAGACATATAACTAATGATTAGAGCTTGGTTTAGATGTGATTAATAGAATGCAGGTGCTTATAAAACAATATGCATAAGCTGCTCACTTGTCCCTCGTGTAGCCCTCACCATAGCTGGCTTAAAACCCAGTCAAGCTGAATCAACAGAAAAAGAATCATACATCTTAGATCTCAGACATAAGAATAGATAAGTGATTAACTTTAGAGTAAGACGAATTAAGAGAACAACCTGAGTGATTCTCAGAAATTCAGAGGTGATCTTTGGTGTGTAAGAAGATAAGTGACTGTGGTGACTGGAGACCTTCTGCCTATGACCACTAACTTCAGAAGAACCGAGACGGGACAATAAGAATCGGTTGAGACAGGAAAACGTATTGGACTTCTGAAACCACTGGAGAATAGAGAAGTGAGAGTTTGTGCAAGAACACCAAGAACTTCTTCTGACAAAACATCAATTGCATATTGTTTTGTAAAATCGTATATATAGAAGGCGGTTTTGAGTTATCTTTCACCATTCACTGCGGTGGTGGCCCAACTCTGAGTTGTTAATAAAGCAAACCTAGAGAAACCCACGTTTGAAAATCCTTTAGCACAAATGGTAATACAGAATCAATCACCCCTAGACCACCTTGGAGAAGTACAGGACAGACTATGTGCATTATTGTGACGGATGCACTTGAACCCTCCTTAACCAAACCAGCAGCAATTTGGTACAGGCTCCAAAGGAGGTAAAGCCTGAGCCGCAGCCGGGCCAAGAACTCCTCTAGGAAACCCACAAAGGAGCAGAGCGGCACAGCGAGAGTTGTGGGTACAAGGACTCTTATGCATACCTCTCCCATTG
Source organism: Buteo buteo (assembly GCF_964188355.1). Lineage (NCBI taxonomy): Eukaryota > Metazoa > Chordata > Aves > Accipitriformes > Accipitridae > Buteo > Buteo buteo. The sequence continues at coordinate 955,250 of NC_134203.1, forward strand.
TATGCAATTTGACTACGAGCCAACCACTTTACCCCATAACTATGACAGCCTAAGCGAGCCTTCTCTGAGCTCTCCCTGCTAGGCAGCATGGCTGCACGGCAGTAATCTCCAGCAACGAGATCTTTTAACAGCAACAGGTCGTTGGATGAGCCCAATTTGAGTTCTCCCTGGGCGGCAACTGGCCTGCTCCACCAGGCAACTCTCCCCTTGAGCAGGGACGACTCTCAATGTTAAGAGGTATTAGTCGTTGACCTTAAATAAGTAAGTTTCAAGTAGAACAACTCACTTCTGAATTATAATGTTCTGGGATTTAGTACGCTGTTTACTTAGCATGAGTAACTGGATTTGCTGAAGCCTTAGGCCACAAGCTGTAAACTTGCACTGAGATTTACTGAACGGGTACCTACTTAGTAAAAACAGGAGCCTCCCGAGCCAGCCTAAATCAGATGATAAGGAGCCTTCAAGGCTACAACCCTCAACAGCCCCTGCAGCTCGGCAAGACAAGGGCCTGCCCGGAGAAAGTGAAGGAATCCAGTAAGGTGTCAGAAGATCTCCGACCACAACCACGACTGGACCAAAGGGCGTGTGAAAGGTGCATGAAGATCACATGAAGAGGGGGGTGAATAGTCTGTAAGGGTATAATTGCCCAGGGATTTCTTTGTTTGGATTTCTGTCTGGGGGCACCGAGCTCGAGCTGATCCTGCTGCTGTACCACTCTATTAAATTATGTACTTTTATAAGACTCCATGCCTGAGGGCCTGTTTCAGGAAACCAAGGGCTCAAACTGCAGAGCGAACTAACACCAGGTGCCCGAATGGATCGCTAAGTGATGAACAGCATGCTAAACTTGGAAATCTTAACTAAGTGATACAAGGACTGACTGTGCACACACAGTCTTTTAGCCATAAACTGATGACCAAGTCTGGGACTAAGTCTGGATCCAGCTGCGCCTCGACTCCCCACTGAGATGGAGTCTTGAAAGCAAGGGGGTCCACTCTGAACCTTGTGACTCCACAGGAGGGTCTCCCTTTGTGATACCTTTCCACACCTCCCATCTCTGTGTAAATCATTCCAAATCGATTCTAACACGATCTTCCTTTGTATGTTTCGCCCATGTAGTAAGTAACAGAGTGAACCTTGCCATCGAACTCTGTTAAGTCGCACTTTTACAAATTTTTTAAGTGATCTAAAACACTCATCTTGTGCTTTGCCTGGGAGAACCAGGGTAAAAGCAGTAGCCTCAAGCCTAACCTGGGACTTGGGCCCTGCATTGCTGCCGTCCCAGTACTTAAGAAAGGCAATTCACAATTGCACTTGTGACCGGTACCCCCATGCTCCTGACACCTGGTAGGACAGTTAGCAAAACGAATTGCATTTTATGAGGCAAACAGCCATGCTCTGTGACCAAGCTGGTCGCTTATCAGTCCCCTTTCCCCTCTGCATCAGGCCCCGGAGGTCCCGCACACCAGGCAGACTTCTTCCCCCGCTCCCTATCAGCCTCAAGGTTCCTGGGTGCCAGGCTGACTTTTTCGCTCCTTATGGGCCTCTAAGGTCCCAGGAACCTGGCCAGCCAGGTTGTGATGACCCTGGCACACAACTGGGAAGCGCAGCAGCACGCAGAGCACCTTCTGTAAAATCAGACAGAACTTTTTCCCTCTTCTCATCCGAGGGCTAATTGGTGGAGGAAATGAACATGACACCTTCCCCTCCCGTGGGGCAGAGGCTTTCTGCCTTGATACACATCAAACTGGATGGGAATGGTGGGAACCTCACGGAGCCACGTGGGTCTTCCACCTGCCCTATACACCCCAAACTAACAGCACTTAAATAACAACACTTTCATAATGGGCAGGCACCCACTGGATGCCCAGTGGAACGAGCTAATTTTCCTGCTCTCTCTAACCCACAAACCCTTTAAAACCCCCACTGTCAGCCTTTCATTTCTGTCACGCTGGCACCAGGAAAGGGCCTATGGAAACCCATTTCTAAATGGGGAATCGAATCCCTTGATCCATCACTGAGTCCCAGACACCCAACCAACCAGGCTGTGATGACCCCATCGCAGAGAATTAACAGAAGGACAAACAGGAGGAGGAGGAGAAAAAGAAAGAAGACAAACAGGACGAACTGGTGGACGGCAGAAGGAGGAGGAGGAAGGGAATGAAGAGGACGAGGAACATAGAAAGAGAATGAGAACAAGGAGGAAGAAGAGAGAGAAAAGAGGGACGAGGAAGAAGAGGAGGAGGAGCAAGAGGAGGAGAAAGAAGAGGTGGAGGTGGAACACAAGGAACAGGTGGCACAGGACTAGAAACAGGAGGAAAAACAGGGAGAGAAGAAGGATGAGCAGGAGGAGGAACAGAACACAGGAACAAGATACAGAACAGGAGGAGGAGAACAAACATGAGAAAGAAGAGAAAAGAAGAGGAGGAAGAGGAGGTAGAGGGGCAAGAAGAGGAGAAAGAGGAAGAAAATGGAGAAGGAGAATGAAGAGGAATGGGAACAGGAGGAGGAGGAAGACACAGAGAAGGAAGAGGACATGCGGGATGAAGAGGAACAGAACAAAGAGGAGGCAGTGGAGGAGGTGGGGGAGAAAGAGGAGAAGAAGGAGGATGAGAAACAAGAAGAGGATGAGCAAGAAGTTGAACAAGAGAAGGATGACTAACAGGAGAAGAGGATTAGGGTGAAGTTGTGGAGGAGGAGTGGGAGGAAGGGGGAGGAAGACGACAACTAGAGCAACATCAAACAGGAGGACAGACAGAAGGAGGAGAAGAAGGGTAAAAGAATGACAATGAAGAAGAGTAGGAACAGGCGGTGGAGGAAGACAACCAGGCGGAGTAAGACGGGGAGAAGAGGAGGAAGCAGCACGAGCCAAATGTTCCGAGGCACACGTACAGCAATGGACAATGAGAAATTACAAATAAATATACTTGGAAACAAGTCCCCATGGTCGCCTTTTTTTCCTTTTTCCCTTCCAGGTGACACTGGTCAAGCCCCAGGCACCTGCAGCCAGTCGCTGTACACAGCTCCCCTAATGCTGGATATCTGATACACGTTTAATAAAACAACGCACCCCCAGAGATTTTGTCTGTTCACCTTGAGCTGCGGAGAAGGTGTCTATGTGGGTGAGGACAATCTGCTTTCTCCCTTTAATTTTTACGCCTCAGGAGAAACACTGCAAGATTCAGACTAGAGGACAGCAGGGAATTCAAAGGGTAAGCGACCAAGAAGGCTCCAACCACACATTTTCACCTGATTGCCTTAAAAAACCCCTGAGTTTGGATCCTGATTGCCCACTTTAGCCTGGAATAGTCCCATTCCTCATCTGAAAGCTACTGCATGCTGGCTGAGGACAGACACAATCCACACAGAGAGCAATGAGAGCTCATCCCTGCACTTCCCTCAGTCACATTTCCTTGGAAAACTTCTTTGCCGGGTTGTTTGAAAACCTGTAACTGCAAGAACCAGGAAGAAAACTTCCCTGACGGGTTGACTGGAACTTCCCAGCTGTGGTAAAACCACCCTCCCTCCGTACTTCCATTTCACAAGAGCCAGCAGCACAGCTTGCGTGGGGGGAAGGCACCAGGAAGACCTTGGGGCCGAGAGACGAGCACAAGCATCTGCCAAGGGAGCTGCGTCCAACCAGGAGCGCTCCCCATTGCTTCTCTGACAACAAAGCCCCGGTGAGTGCTCCCACCAGGAGGCAGAAACAACTTCCACTTCTGCAAACCTCTGTTGATGAAAGACTGCCAACAGAGATGGGGCTGTCCAGGAGCACGAGAACCACATGAAGGCCAGAAGACAACAAAGGCACCTGGTCTGACCGCCCCCCTCCAAAGCGTGGCAGCCTCCTGTCAGAGAGGAGGTAACTCTACCTTCCCCTGCCCTGCTGGCATGAAACATCGGTCTCCAGATGTGAGGGCTCGGGCTGCCGACACTTGGCGTACCAGCAGGAACGCTTTGGCCTATGTGCCAAGTGTTCCCAGAGCTTTCTGCTGGCCTTTGCACAGCTCACAGCCCAGGAAAGGTGCGTCTGGGGCCACCACCTGCTTGTCAGTTTGCCATCCCGACCAAGCCAAGCTGTGATACAAGAGCTTCGGTCCTCCCTGTCTCCCAAGGAAAGCTAGAAATGGCTTGATCACCATCGAGCTCCTGTGGGATATAAAGAAAACTTGTCAGGCAGCAGTCGCATCCTGTTGTGTAGGCTTTGAACTAGCCTGGTGAAAAAGCTGACCAGCAGATTATGCTACGTAAGAAAAAGCTCCTATGTGAAGATGGCTTTGAAGACACGTGCAAGAGAACCTGACCCACAGAGACCTTGCCTATGCAGGTGGGTCTATTGTTAGAAGAGACCAGACAGAAACGAGCTGAAAGTGGCAAAGTTGCAACAAAGTAGTGCAAACACAGCTCATAAATAGGCATTAAGCGTGCTTGCACGCGGGAGTTGTGTGGACAAACACTCAAAAGTGAATGGTAACAGGTGATCTCACGGCCAAAGCCAAGAGGTTTTTTTAGACTGTAAAAATGAATATGTGAGTAGCCTTACGATTGCATATAAAGAGTCAAGAATTCTTATGGGGGGTCCTTCTCAGGCTCCCAGCCGAGAGGCACCTTTATGGCTGACAATTAAAAGGGGGGTTATCTAGTGTGGACATCTGCTACCTTCTTTCCTGTACCCACGCGTGAACTCAAAGGGAAGAAAAGTGCAAGCAAATCCATTTTGGTAAAAGTTCAGGTCAACATTTAAACAACCAAAACTCTGAACAGTTATGCTGACCCTTCCTTACATCTTTATTGTACCTTCCTTTGACCTCTAACTAAGCACATTCCCTTCTACCCACAGTCTTTCCTCCCAGACGCACAGCTCTCCTACATAAGAAACGTAAGCTACAAAAGAAAAAAAACTGCTTTGGTGAACACCAAAACACCCATCATTTTCTCAAACTCTCCACTGCCCCATCTGACAGTCAAGGGACAGGATCTCCTAAAGGCTCTTGCATAGGCACTGCCCTGAAACCCCCCCACTGCTTCTCTACCAGTGCACAAAGAGATTAGCAGGGGTTTCATTTTTGAGTCGATGTAGACGGTCTCTGAAATTAGACAAGTAAACTTTAATGAGGATAAGCCCTTTGCCTTTGCATCTGGCAACCAACAGGGATGCAGACCCGGCAGCACAGATCAGTGCCAGGCACAAACCACCACCCTACACACAGGGAAAGCATGACAAGTCAGATGCAATATCCACTAATGCCAAAAAATGGCTCTTGACATCAGTTCGCTGTATGATCACGTTAGTTCTTTTAGTCAGACACAGAAATCAGGAGTGATTTCTTTGTCTTTTGCTGAAGTAGGCTTTCAAGTAGATATTGCCAAAGAATGCAAAACCAACCGAAAAAAAAAGGTTAAAGCAGGTACTTGCATCCTCACTAGCTGCATATCATTGAAGTGTTTCTCACATTCTCTTCTCTACTCTAAAGGGTCCCCACTTCAGATGCACTTGAGTTACATTACCGTTAAACACACACCACTAGCAGACATTTCTCTAGACTGAAGGCTGACGGCAATGTACAAGGACAGCTGTCCTGGGTTTGGCTGGGATAGAGTTCATTTTCTTTCTAGTAGCCGGTATAGGGTTATGTTTGGGTTCAGCTGGTAACACACTGATTTTTTCAGTTGTTGCTAAGTAGTATTTATACTAAGGCAAGGTTTTTTCAGCTTCTCATGCCCAGCCAGCAAGAAGGCTGGAGGGGCACAAGAAGTTGGGAGGGGACACAGCCAGGACAGCTGAGCCAAACTGGCCAAAGGGGTATTCCATACTGTGTGACGTCATGTGCAGTATATAAACTGCGGGGAGTTGGGCAGGGGGGGCGAGCTGCTGCTTGGGATCTAACTGGGCATCGGTCAGCGAGTGGTGAGCAATTCTACTGTGCATCACTTGTTTTGTAGATTCCAAGCCTTTCATTATTATTAATGTCATTTTATTATTGTTACTATTACCATCAATTAGTTTCTTCTTTTCTGTTCTATTAAACTGTTCTTAGATCTCAACTCACGAGTTTTACTTTTTTTCCCCCAATTCTCTCCCCCATCCTCCTGGGTGGGGGGGAAGTGAGCAAGCGGCTGCGTGGTGTTTAGTTGCTGCCTGGGGTTAAACAACGACAACAGTCCCTTCTGGACATCTCACTCCTGGGTAGAAATCCTAGAGACTTCCTTTAAGGAAGGAAATCCAGAGAGCTACAATAAGCTTTTTAAACCAAGCACCGCAAATCACAAGCTGTCGTGGTTTAACCCCAGCTGAGATTGACATAAGAACAGTTTAATAGAACTGAAAAGAAGAAATAATTAATGATAACAATAATAAAATTGCAATAATGATAATAATAAAGATTGGAATATACAAGTGATGCACAATGCAATTGCTCACCACACACCAACTGACACCCAGTTAGTCCCCAAGCAGCAACTCCTCCCAGCCCCACACCCCCCAGCTTATATACTGGGCATGACATCACATGGTAGGGAATACCCTTTTGGCCACTTTGGCTCAGCTGCCCTGGCTGTGTCCTCTCCCAACTTCTTGTGCCCCTCCAGCCTTCTTGCTGGCTGGGCATGAGAAGCTGAAAAAACCTTGCCTTAGTATAAACACTACTTAGCAACAACTGAAAACATCAGTGTGTAATCAACATTCTTCTCATACTGAACCCAAAACATAGCGCTATACCAGCTACTAGGAAGACAACTCTATCCCAGCCGAAACCAGGACACAAGCAAACAAACAGACACAAAATGACAGGTAAAACTCTGAGGCACAAATGAGGAACAAAAGGTCTCCCGTTCAGTCCACTACCCTTCACAAAACAGACAAGTGGCTTAAAGAAACGCCTGCAAAGAAACTGCAGATGGAAGATAACTCTGGTAAGTCCAGTACGAGCGACCAACGTGGAAACAGCAGTGATGACCCTTCTCCTGCTCCTCCTACGAGCTCTCCACCTGCCACGTGAAGAGGCAAACCCAAGGATGATCGAATCAGAGCTGACAAGAAATTGCCCCCCCAAATCCAAAATGATCAAGAAATCTATGTGAAATGCAGATTCACGTCCACTATCATGGATGATGAACCTCACCCTAAGCACACATTGTGCCTTGAGGTAGGAGCCAAGGACTGCATGAAGTCACCACCACGAGCAGATGTTCAAACCCGAAGCATCCAGAACACACAGACAAACCTCCACCATTTTTTCAGCAATGCTTCAAGTCACGTGACACTCAGTCCAGCACTTTACAAAATGTCACTAAACTTAACGATAGCAGCCTCCCCGCAGGTTTTTTACTCATGAGCAAAAACCAAAGAGCCACGTACCCTTGGGAAACCCTTGTCCTTCCGTGTGGCTGGCGTCTTCCCATAGCTCTTCCTCAAGGCAGGAGAAATGGCCATGAATTTGGAAGTCCACATACATTCAGAAGTACACTTAGTCCTCTGGTAGTCATTACCTATGGGCCAGAAGTCCTCTCACCTCTCCCCAGAATTGCCCGTCAGTCATCTGGCAGTCATTTTCCATGAACCGCAAGTCCTCCCTCCCTCCCTCCCTCCCAACCCACCAGAAATGAGTCAGACTGCACCAGAACTGCCACTGCCCAACCTGCTGTAGACATAGTAGACCAGAAATGTTGGTTTCAAGACAGGAAACACAGCACAATCCACCAGAACAGCAACAAATCAACCAGAATTAGCACACGCAAACCAAAGGTCCCTATCCAAACCCTGAAAAGGCAATCAAGCTAAAAAAGGACTCTGCACAAAAAAAGACCATGCAGAACACAAGATAAGGCAAAAATAGCCTAACCCCAGGAACCCAGGGCCAACAAACCCAGATCCTCTCCATAACAATAACACCCTTTAATCCTAACTCTCTTCAGCTCTGGCATACCATAACCCTGCCACCCCATAACCCTAGTGAACTGCAACCCTAGCATCCCAAAACACTAGCACATGGTAGCCCTAAGAGAGCAAAAAGTTGAACACAAACTCCCTGGAAATCTCTGCCAGGCCCTTCAGGTGGCCCCAGATTTCAGACATCACAACTCTGAAGTGGGACACAGCCACCGGGATGTTGCCAGCATCCATCTTGACATCATCTGTCACACCCGGAAAAAGTGCCTGGCTTAAACACTCTCGGGGAGAAAGGCTGAGGCACTCGGAGACTTTGAACCGGCCAGCCATGACCACGGGGTTTCAGCTCACCATTTCTGTCTCAGAGCCACCAGGCAGATGACCCCGTCCTCCCTGAGACACCGCGCGGGGCACCCGTACCCAGGCCGGATAGAGCCTTTGCTCTAGGAGGAGGTGCTTCCTGGGAGGAGGATCTCTCATGGGGGCACTGGCAAGCCCTCCTCAGGCCTGGATGCCTGAGAAACATCCCTGTGCTGCTCTGTATCTCACCAAAACCAGGGGTGGAGGAAGGCTGCTTTGGTGGCTTCCAAGAGAACCAGCTCACCTGGGCTGCTCTGCGGCCACCGGGCACCTTTGCTGTCAGGCAGGTCCCAGCGTTGCTGTCACGGGCAATTGGCTGTCACCTCCGTGCAGGACGCTCTCCAGCAGACAGTACGTCTCCTCTTGCTCTCCCTGCGGACAAGATCAAAAGGTAGCAATGAGGGTGTGCTTTGCCCCATCCCCAGGGTGCCACAAGAGAGACCTGCCACCCCCAAATCAGCTGTGTGACGTGGACACCGCGTACGAGCTGCAGACATGGGTCAGGACTGGCTGGGGGGAGTGGGCAAGCCATTCTGTCACGCATCCCGCGCTGGCAGAAAGCAGAGCTGGAGAGAACGGGGGAAGCCCAGGGCAGCCGGCAGCAGGGCTTCACTGGGAAAAACCAGGCAGGGCTGACCCTGACACCCTGCACGCAGACCCGGCCCTGGGAGTTGACAACCTGTCCCTCTGCCTACCGCTGCCACAGGATCCAGAAAGCAGTGCCGCCGGCCCTGGCGTGGTCCTGAGCCACCGCTTGACAGACGAGTCTTTAGCCAGCAGGCCTAAAAAGAGGAAAAACTGCCCAGAATTAAGCTGTGCTCAAGTTTTTGCAGGCAGCATGGGTTTTTGAGGTACCTGGTGGTGCCACTCCTGGGGAGCACTCAAGAAACAAGGGCGGCTGCCTGTACCTGCAGGCAGGTGGTGGAGCGTGTGCAGCGTGAGCGAGCGGTGGTTTGTGTGGCTGTTGAGTGGGTTTGGGCCTTAAATGTGTCCAAGGTGGTACGCCTGGTTCCTTCTGCCTTGCAGGTGGTCTTTAGAGCGGAAACAGGGTTTTTTTAAAGCAAAACCAACAAGCAAACAAACAAAAAACCAGCTGGGTAAGCTTTTTCCCCCCAGCTGGCCTTTTCTTCCCCCGTCCTGAACACTCTGCAAGGTGGTGACTGTCACCAACATCAGGGCGCAGGATTGGGCCCAAGGCAGGGCTTTTGCAGGCAGCACTTTTCTCGAGGCTCCTGGGGAGTGCTCAAGAAATGGGGGCAGCTGCCCAGAACTGCTAGTTTTGGTCTCTGTCCAGCCCCCTGCCCCCATTTGTTATTCCTCCCTCTCTGCCTTTAGTCCATCGCTATTGCCTCCCTCCTCTTTCTTCCTCTGACTCCCTGCCTGTATTTTCCAATTCCTCTCTGTCTGTCCTAGAGCCCCGTGCTGTTTTTTTCCTTCTCCACACCTCTCTGTCCCGCTCCCTGCCCACGGAAGGAAGGAAAATCACAGCACGGCCACGTAGAGCGTGTGTGCGCACGTGCAGGGCTGTGTACCTCGGAAGCCTCGCGCTGTAAGAGCTGCAAGGCACCAGCGTGTTCTCTTAGGTGGAGGACAGTCGAGCGAGTGGAGCTACAGAAGAGGAAGGGAGGAAAGGACAGACAGATGAGGGAAAGAAGTGCCTGAACTCTAAACTTTGCCTGGCAGGGCAGAGAGCAGGACCTCCGGCGAGTCCTGGGCCCTTGGGGTCACGTCAGCCCTCTTCTGTGTCCCAGTCCCTCCCTGCCCCGTCCCCTTTCCCTCCGCCTAAGTTTTTTTGCTCCCCGGTTGTCACGTCCCACCTGTGGGGAGGGGGGAAGAGACCGAGATCTGCAAAACCCCTCAGTGTGGATTAAGGTGAGATGACACTCAAGGTCCACACAGAGACACCAGCTTTGACGGGAGAAGTCTCTAGAAGGACTCTTCTGTAACCATGGGCCCCCTCACAGGTCTAGCTTCTCCCGAAGAAGCTATGTGGCTCTCTGGGAAACCAAGGTTAAGGCCTTGCCTTAACAACTTGAAGAGAAAGGGGGGTGGGGGGTGGGGGGTGGAGAGAGCTCACCAGCCCCGGCTCCAGCGTCGGAATTCGGTGTCGGGAGGGAGGGAGGGAGACAGGGTTTTTCTCACTCCTGCCTGCCCCTGTTTGTCGGCCCCAGGTCCCGGCCTTCTGGAAGCTTCTCCCGCCCCTGTTCCAGGAGTGGCCGAGACCCCCGTCAGTCAGGAGAAGGGACGCCGGGCCCCTCCCCGCGACGTCCATGTTGGGTCTCTCGGGGCGCTGTCCAGGCTCTCAGGACAGTCCCTCGGGGCTCGACCCTCACACCTGGACCTCTCCTCCTCTCTGGGACGGGGCTCTGCTCCCTGACCCCCCTTTCCCTCTCCTCCAAGGCTCTCTCTTCCTCTGCCACCCCACCTCTCCCTGGACTTGCCTCGTCTTTTCCCTCTTTCCTGCTCCCCGTCCCTCGGTCTTGCCGTCTCTCTCTGTCCTGCAGGCCGTCGCAGCTTTGCCCTTCTCCACCGCTTTGTCCTGATCGGCACCCCTCTCTTTTTTCCCATCATCTCTCTGGCCTGTTCCCTGTCCCCCCGGCCCAGGACCCCCGAAAGCCTCTCGGGCCCCTGCCATCCCCAGCATCCCCCCCCAGTGGGACCCCCATGTCCCCAGCACCGTCACAGCCCCCAGTGTCCTCATTCCCCGCCATGACGCAGGTCCCCTCCCCTCCCGCCATGACACGGTGTCCTTGTCCCCCCCAAATGTCCTTGGGTCCCCTCCTGCCCCCCGACGGTGTCCCCCAGGACGTGGTGTCCCCTGTGCCCCTCCCGCCATGGTGGCACTGTCCCCATGTCCCCACAGCCACAGCGTCCCCACGCCGGCATTGTCCGCAGGGCAAGGTGTCCCCCGTGTCCCCATCTCCAGGGTGGGCCTGTCCCCCTGTCCCTGTCCCCGGGGTGCTGTCCCCAGGTTGGCAGTGTCCCCATGTCCCCGTCCCCACGGTGCTGTCCCCAGGGTGGTGTCCCCCATGTCCCCATCCCCAGGGTGGTGTCCCCAGGTTGGCAGTGTCCCCATGTCCCCATCCCCAGGGTGGTGTCCCCAGGTTGGCAGTGTCCCCATGTCCCCATCCCCAGGGTGCTGTCCCCAGGGTGGTGTCCCCCATCTCCCCATCTCCAGGGTGGTGTCCCCAGGGTGGTGTCCCCCATCTCCCCATCTCCAGGGTGCTGTCCCCAGGGTGGTGTCCCCCATGTCCCCATCCCCAGGGTGGTGTCCCCCATCTCCCCGTCCCCAGAGTGGTGTCCCCCATCTCCCCGTCCCCAGGGTGGTGTCCCCCATGTCCCCATGCCCCAGGGTGTCCCTTGCCCTGGGGTAGGGTGTCCCCGGGGTGTCCTCGTGCCCATGCTGTCCCCATGGTGTCCCCCCCAGTGTCCCCAGGTGTGGGAGATCAGCTTGCTCTTCTCTCGGGGGGGTGGGCTCTTGGTGGCAGCGCATGGCACTGGTGGCCCTGCAGGACGTGGGTGCTGCGGGGGGGGTCCCATGGGTGCTGGGGGTCATCGGGGGGGGTCCCATGGGTGCTGGAGGATGCCCACCTCTGCTCCCTGCACGCCCGCCGCGTCACCCTCAACCCCGAGGACCTGCAGCTGGCCCGGTGCCGGCAGGGGCTGGAGGTGGGGGTGGTCTGAGGGACACCCCCACCCACTGCAGGCACCCCAATAAATGGGGGTTTGCTGCTGCTGCTGCTGGGGTGGGTCTGGCAGGGGGGCCATGGGTGCTGGGGGGACATCAGGGGGTCCTATGGGTGCTGGGGGGGACCATACGTGCCAGGAAGGGGGCCTGGGGTGGTGCCATGGGTGCTGAGCGGGTCCCATGGGAGCTGGAGGGGGGTCCCCAGGGCGCAGGGGGGGCTCCCACGGGTGCTGAGAGGGCTCTAGGAGGGTCCCATGGGTGCAGGGTGGGGGTTGGGGCACCCTTCCCTTGGGGGTGCAGTTTGGGGGGGATGGGGATACTGAGGGGGTGATGGAGGGTGTGGCTAGGGGGCGTGGCTTCAAGGGTGTGGCTTTCTGGGTCCCCCCTCTAATATAGGCACTCCTCCGGGGTGCACCCCATGTTGCCCCCCCCCAGGAATGGCAGTCGCGCTGCTGCCGCTGGTAAAGGGTGGGGAGGGCAGGGGCCTGCGGGGCGCTGCACCTCCGCCGCCTCACCTGCCGGCATGGCCATCCTGTGCGTGTGCCTGGGGGGGCAGTGAGTTTGGGGGGGCACCCCAAAACTGACACCCCCCACCCGAACCCCCAAACCTGCCCCTGGAACCGCTCCCACAAACCACAACTTACCCCTTGGGGAGCCCAGGACCCTGATGCCCCCCCAGGCACCCCTAAACCTGCCCCGGGACCCCGACCCCCCCATCCCCTTAGGGACCCCGAAATCACCCTTAGAGCCCCTCCCATCCCCCTCGGGTGCCCCAAAACCCTCTTAAGGAACCCCAATATCCCCTCAGGACCCCCCAGCATTCCCTTGGAGTCCCCCAATATCCCCAATATCCCCTTAGGGACCCCCAAAGCTCCCTTAGTGCCCCACCCTAGCACATCCCAATATCCTCTCTAGGCACCCCAATACCATCTTGGGACCCTCATACCCTCCTAGGGACCCCAAACCCCCTTAGGCTCCCTAAAACCCTCTTAGGACCCCCAATGCCACCCATGGGGACACCAAACCCCCCTTAAAAGCCCCTTATATAAAAGCCCCTGGGACACCTCAATACCCTCTTAACGTCCCCTATATTCCTCTGGGCCACCCCAAAACCCCTTCAGGGTCCCCAAACCCCTGCCTAGGGCCCCCCAGTACCCCCCTGGAGACACCAACACTCCCCCCAAAACTATGCTCTCACATGGGGGGGGTCCTGGAACCCTTAGGGATCCCCTCTATCCCCCTGGGACACCCCAATACTCCCTTGGAGACCCCCTGAACCTGCCTGGGACCATCCCCCCCCAAGCCTCACTTAGGGCCCCCCAATACCCCCTTGGACGCCCTGTATCCCCTTAGGACACCCCAAGCCCCCTTAAGGTACCCCAGTACTCCCTTGGCGTCTCCCAATACCCCCCTGTGCCCCCAAAACCCCCTTCTGACACCCCCCCCACCCCCCCGCAGGAGCTGTGTTCCCACGGCGGGTCCCTGTCACGACCTGGGCTGGACAGCCCAGGGAGTCCTGTTGAATTCGGCATTCCCTCAGGCTAAATTAAGGTGAAACTGAACTTGGGAGGTATAAGAGGAGGCGGTGGGCTTTCTCACAACAGGAGTTGGCGCGGAGCTACCTCGGGGCCCCGTGTCACCTGTGGTGACCATGTCCATCACTTCAGGGCAGAAGGAGATCCCTCCCGTTGGGTCAGGAGGTTCAGAGCAGACCCCCTTGCTTTCTAGGCTCCTTCTCCGAGAGGAGCCTGGGGGCGGCTGAATCCACTCCTAGTCCCAGACTTGGTCAGCGTAGGTCATGCCTAAAGGGATGAGGCGTAGGGATTGTGGGAAAGCAAAAGGAAAGAGAGAACAAGACAGAGAGAGAAAGATTTCACCAGTCCTGGGTCCAGCGTTGGGCCAGTCAGCCGAGGGCTCCAGTCCCGGTGGGCTTGCGCACGACGTGGGGCTTCAGTTTGTGTGCTCATCCTTGGCCCTCCTTCGGGCGGGCACTCGAACTCATTAGGTGTCCTGATCAGTCTGTGAGCTTTTGGGCTTGGGGGTCCTTTGGGGAATAACCTCCCCCTCCCTGCAGACGCGGTCTTTGGCCATGCAGGGTGAGCTGTGCTGCTCAGTGTACCGGAGCAGCACATCCGAACAGGGAGCTGTGCACCCTCCGGCACCCCCCTCCTGTTGCTGATGGGTGCTGATCCGCTGCTTTTGCCCTGGGGTTCCTTCTTGTGGGGAGTCTCAGTTGAGCAGAACTTGCCCCCCGCAGTGTTTGAGACATTAACTCTTTCAGTCTCTCAGAGGCCCCCCTGGGCCCCTTTGAGGTTTTCCCCTTCTACACCTGCAGCACCATCGGTCGCCTCCTCTTCGGGGAGCTGGTAGGGGACCCAGGAGTCTGGGAGGGGACCCAAGCATGCATCACTTGTATATTCCAATCCTTTTATTATTATTATTATTATCGTCATTTTAGTATTGTTGTTACTGTCATTATTAGTCTCTTCCTTTCTGTCCTATTAAACTGTTCCTGTCTCAACCCATGAGTTTGACTTTTTTTCCCCCAATTCTCTTCTAGAGATGGGTGTTCTCTATGGGGTTGGGGAGGCTGTACGGGGTTTGGAGGGGCGGTCGTGGGGGTATTATGGGGCTGGGATGATATACATAGGTGGGGGGGGGGGTATTTTAGGGTCTATATGGCACCGGAGGGGGTAGTATATGGTCTATATGGGGCTGGGATGATATGTATAGGTGTTTTAGGGTCTATATGGTGCCGGAGGGGGTAGTATATGGTCTATATGGGGCTGGGATGATCTATATGGGTGTTTTAGGGTCTATATGGCGCCAGAGGGGGTAGTATATGGTCTATATGGGGCTGAGGAGTCCACAGGACTGCGGGAAGGGGCTGCCTGGGGCTGCCTGCTGCCTCTGTGCTGAGACATCTGGGGCTGCCTGCACCCCTGGACACCCTGGTCCACTACCCGGACACCTGGGGCTGCCTGCACGTCCAGATGAATGGGTCCTCCTGCTGCCTGCATCCCCGGACGCCTGGGTCCTCCCCTGGACGCCTGGGCTCATAGATGTTGATCTGGATTACGTTACTGTGGAGGAAAAAACGGTATCCATGAAACATCCATTTAAGAGAATGTTGAAAGTAGCTGCATGCTTTTGGGAATGACCGCATATAAAAACAAAACCATGAGTGGTTGATCTGAATGCTAGGTGCTTGAAGGTCCACATCCTTTACAGCCTCTCCCTTAGACCCTGCTTGGATCTGGACTCGTGTGAAATAAAAACATTGGAACAAATACTACTTTGAAAAAACAGCTGGCTTCAATAATTTGAAAGATCTAGTTCTGCATAAGGTTGATATTACAATTTGAATGTTACAAGGACACAGTCAACTGGAAAAAAAATGCAGGTCGTGCTTCCTGTAGTTAAATCACTTAATATGAAGAAGTTAGTAGAGGGGGAAACGTGCAGTGTGGACTGCCTCCAGCACATGATGGTCAAATTTGTAGTGACAAGAATCTTTTGTCTTGCTGAGGGATTATTAAAAGCTTGCTTGCTTTTAATGCTTCTGTGTGGGAAGCTGCATTTCAGCAAGCAAAAGCAACTTCCCTGACTCTTCAGTTGTGTGTCCCTTTAATGCTGCAAAATGTAAATAAGGATACTTGCATGCATCTTTCTCAATTAAATGTACAGTGGATGTCTTCTTCAAATAGGCTGGAGCTTAAAAATCACCTTAAAAATACTGGATCGTGTAATGTTGTCTACATATGCCTGCGGTCCACTTGGAAGACAACTGGATTGGTTACGCCAGTCTTTCTGTAAGGTACAAACAGAGCCTAAGGTTTTGAGTGCCCAAGAACGCTCTTGTCAAGTAGGTTAACACGCACACAAACACCATGTAATAGCGGTGTAAGGGCTCCCCAGAACATCTTCAGGACAACGGTATTTTCTATAAGCAGCTCTTTTCATGCAACCTCAGCTAGTGTTGTGCTGGAGGGGCACAAGGAGTTGGGAAGGGACACAGTCAGGGCAGCTGACGCAAACTGGCCAACGGGGTATTCCATACCCTATGATGTCATGCCTAGTATGTAAACTGTAGGGAGCGGTTGTGGGGGGGAATCACCGCTCGGGGACCAACTGGGCATCGGTTGGTGGGTGGTGAGCAATTGCATTGTGCATCACTTGTATATTCCAATCCTTTTATTATTACTATTTTCATTTTAGTATTGTTATTACTATCATTATTAGTTTCTTCCTTTCTGTCCTGTTAAACTGTTCTTATCTCAACCCACAAGTTTGACTTTTTTTCCCCCAATTCTCTCCCCCATCCCACTGTGTGGGGGGGAAGCGAGCAAGCGGCTGCGCGGTGCTGAGTTGCCGGCTGGGGTGAAGGAACGAAAAAGATGTGGGAGGGGCTGAGGGTAGAGGGTCTCTATGGAGATGGGTGTTCTATATGGGGTTGGGGGGGCTGTATGGGGTTGGAGGTGCGGTTGTGGGGGTTTTATGGGGCTGGGATGATCTACATGGGGGGGGGGTGTTTTAGGGTCTATATGGCCGTGGGGGGGTTATATGGTCCATATGGGGCTGGGGAGTCTATAGAACTGTAGGGAGGGCCTATAGGGATGGAAAGAGTGGCCTATAAGGTCTATATGACCTGGGGGGAGAGGAACTATGGGGTTTATATGGGGCTGAGGGGAGTTACAGGGCATCTGGGTCGGGGGGGCATCTACCCCTGGACACCCTGGTCCACTACCTGGACACCTGGGGCTGCCTGCATGTCCAGATGACTGGGTCCTCCTGTGACAGGGGGATCTATAGGGTCCAGAGGGATCTATATGGCCCAGGGCAGGGAATAACAGAGGGATCCAGGCAGTCCAGGGGATCTAGATGGTCCAGGCTTAGAGAGAGGCAGGGATCCATAGGGTCGTGTGTGTGTGTGTGTGTGTAGCTTCCAGGATGGGGGGGCAGAATCTACAGTGTTCAAGGGGGGAAAGGTAGTGATCTATAGGGTCTGGGGGCATCTGTAGAGCTAGAGGGAGGGAAGGGAGGGAAGGGAGGGATCTATAGGGTCTGGGGGATCGGTACGGACAAGGGGAGGGAGAAATCTATAGGGTCGGGTTCTATTGGGTCAGGGGTCTATAGCATCCGGGGGGGCGGCAGGGATCCATAGGGCGGGGTTCTCCCCCCACTCCCTGTGGGGCCGCGGGGTCCGTCGGGGCGATGGCGGGGGGCTAGGGGCGGGGCATGGCGAGGCCACGCCCACTGCGGGGAGGGGGAAGGAACCCGGGTGTTCGGGGGGGTCACGGGGGGGGAAACCCAAAAGTTC
Source organism: Buteo buteo (assembly GCF_964188355.1). Taxonomy (NCBI): domain Eukaryota; kingdom Metazoa; phylum Chordata; class Aves; order Accipitriformes; family Accipitridae; genus Buteo; species Buteo buteo. The sequence goes on from NC_134203.1 coordinate 972,506, forward strand.
GGGTCCCACCCTCCGTCACACACACCCCCCCCGGCTCCCCCTTCCTGACCTCACAGCCCCGCTAGGGCATCAGGCCCCCCAACGTGACGCCACACCCGAACCCCCCCACAAGCTGCGGCCGCCGCCGCCCGGATTCAAACCTCCCGCCGCGTCGGCCCTGTACTGACGTCATTTCTGCTCGCTCGCCCGCCCGCCCACCCACCGTCCGACCAATAGGCGCCCGCGCGGCCGCTCTGCGCCGCCGGAGGCCGCGTCTCGATGGTGCCCTGGAGGTGCAGAGCGGGGGCGGGAGGGGGGGAGAAGCCGCGGGGTGTTATTAGCATGAATTTGCATCGCTCCTCCCCCAGCCGCAGGGCACCCTGGGGGACCCAGGCGTCCGGACAAGCAGCTCCGCGTTTATTGACCGGGGATGGGGGGCGGGGGGCCAGGGCTGCTGCCATTTCCTCCCAGTATGAACCCAGTATGATCCCAGTTGCCCCCAGCATGGTACCTGTTGCCCCCAGCATGGTCTGAGTCACTCCCAGTTTGATTCCAGTGGCTCCCACTGTGATCCCCGTTTCCCCAGCATGCTCCTAGTCACTCCGAGTCAGTCCCAGTATTATTCTGGTAACTCCCCATATGATCCCAGTTGCCCCCAGAAGGCTCTGACTCACTCCCTGGCACTCCCAGTATGATTCCAGTCACTCCCAGTACGATCTTAGTTTCCCTCGTTTCCCTCAGAGTAGTCCCAGTTGCTCCCAGTATATCCCCGTTGCCCCCACTGTGCTCCTACACACTCCCAGTTGCCCCCAACATGATCCCAGCTCCTCCCGGTGTGATTCCAGTCACTCCCAATTGCTCCCAGCATGATCCCAGTTGCTCCTAGTCACTCCCAATGTCACTCCCAACGTCATTCCAGTTGCCCCCAGTTGACCCCATCATGATGCCAGTTCCTCCCAGTGTGGTTCCCGTTACTCCCAGTTGCTCCTACCATGATCCCTATTGATCTTAGTCACTCCCAACACTATCCCAGTTGCCCACAACAAGCTCCCAGTTCCTCCTTGTGTGGTTCCAGTTACTCCCAGTTGCTCCCAGCATGATCCCTGTTGATCTTAGTCACTCCCAACACTATCCCAGTTGCCCACAACAAGCTCCCAGTTCCTCCTTGTGTGGTTCCAGTTACTCCCAGTTGCTCGCAGCATGATCCCTGTTGATCTTAGTCACTCCCAACACTATCCCAGTTGCCCACAACAAGCTCCCAATTCCTCCTTGTGTGGTTCCAGTTACTCCCAGTTGCTCCCAGCATGATCCCAGTTGTTCCTCCCAGCATGTTCCCACTTGCTCCTAGTCACTTCGAGTCACTCTCAACTTCATTCCAATTGCCCCCAGTTGCCCCCAACATGATCCCAGCTCCTCCCAGTGTGGTTTCAGTCACACACAGTTACTCCCATTATGATCCCAGTTGATCCTAGTCACTCTCAACAACATCATCCCACTTGATCCCAGAATGATCCCAGTTCCTCCCAGCGTGTTCCCAGTTACTCCTATTCACACCCAATGTCATTCCCAACGTCATTCCAGTTGCCCACAGTTGCCCCCAACAAGATCCCAGTTGCTCCCAGCCTGGTTCCAGACACACCCTGTTGCTCCCAGCATGATCCCAGTTGCTCCCAGCATGTTGCCAGTTGCTCCTAGTCACTGCCAATGTCATTCCAGTTGCCCCCAGTTGCCCCCAACATGATCCCAGTTCCTACCTGTCTGGTTCGAGTTACTCCCAGTTGCTCCCAGCACGATCCCTGTTGATCTTAGTCACGCCTAACACTATCCCAGTTGCCCCCAACATGATCCCAGATGCTCCCAGTGTGGTTCCAGTCACTCCCACTTGCTCCCAGCATGATCCCACTTGCTCCCAGCATGTTCCCAGTTGCTCCTAGTCACTCCCAATGTCACTCCCAACGTCATTCCAGTCACTCCCAGTTGCTCCCAGCATGATCCTAGTTCCTCCCAGCATGCTCCTGGTTTTTCCTAGTCACTACCAATGTCATTCCAGTTGCCCCCAGTTGCCTCCAGCATGATCCTTTTTCCTTCCAGTGTGGTTCCAGTCCCTCCCAGGTGCTCCCAGCACGATTCCAGTGGATCCCAGTCTGCTCCCAGTTACTCCTAGTCACTTCGAGTCACCCCCAACTTCATTACAGTTGCCTCCAGATGCCCCCAACATGATCCCAGTTCCTACCAGTGTGGTTCCAGTCACTTCCAGTTGCTCCCAGCATGATCCCAGTTAAACTTAATTACTCCCAAGATCATCCCAGTTGCTCCCCACATCTTCCTAGGTCCTCCCAGTGTGGTTGCAGTCACTCCCAGTTGCTCCCTGCATGATCCCAGTTGATCTTAGTTACTCTGAACATCATCCCAGTTGCAACCAACTTTATCCCATTTCCTGCCAGCATGCTCCTGGTTGCTCCTACTCACTCCCAATGTCATTCCAGTTACTCCCAGTTGATCCTAGCATGATCCCAGTTCCTCCCAGTGTGGTTCCAGTCCCTCCCAGTTGCTCCCAGAACGATTCCAGTCAATCCCAGCCTGCACCCAGTTGTTCCTAGTCACTTCGAGTCACTCCCAACTTCATTCCATTTGCCCCCTGTTGCTCCCAGCATGATCCCAGTTCCTCCAAGCACGTTCCCAGTTGCTCCTAGTCACTCCCAGTGTCACTCCCAACGTCATTGCAGTTGCCCCCAGTTGCCCCCAACATGATCCCAGTTCCTCCCATTGTGGTTCCTCTCACTCCCAGTTGCTCCCAGCATGATCCCAGTTCCTCCAAGCACGTTCCCAGTTGCTCCTAGTCACTCCCAGTGTCACTCCCAACGTCATTCCAGTTGCCCCCAGTTGCCCCCAGCATGATCCCAGTTCCTCCCAGTGTGGTTCCAGTCCCTCCCAGATGCTCCCAGCACAATTCCAGTCGATCCCAGCCTGCTCCCAGTTGTTCCTAGTCACTTCGAGTCACTCCCAACTTCATTCCATTTGCCCCCAGTTGCTCCCAGCATGATCCCAGTTCCTCCAAGCATGTTCCCAGTTACTCCTAGTCACTAGCAATTTCACTTCCAACGTCATTACATTCGCTCCCAGTTGCTCCCAGCATGATCCCTGTTCTTCCCAGCATGCTCCTGGTTGCTCCTCTTCATTCCCAACGTCCTTCCAGTTGCCCCCAGTTGCCCCTAACATGATCCCAGTTCCTCCCAGCATGTTCCCAGTCGCTCCTAGTCACTTCGAGTCACTCCCAACTTCATTCCAATTGCCCCCAGTTGCCCCCAACATGATCCCAGTTCCTCCCAGTGTGGTTTCAGTCACACACAGTTACACCCAGCATGATCCCAGTTGATCCTAGTCACTCCCAACATCATCCCACTTGATCCCAGCATGATCCCAGTTGCTCCCAGCATGTTTCCAGTTTCTCCTATTCACACCCAATGTCATTCCCAACGTAATACCAATTGCCCCCAGTTGCCCCCAACATGATCCCAGTTCCTCCCAGTGTGGTTCCAGTCACTCCCAGTTGCTCCCAGCATGATTCCAGTCGATCCCAGCCTGCTCCCAGTTGTTCCTAGTCACTTCGAGTCACTCCCAACTTCATTCCATTTGCCCCCAGTTGCTCCCAGCATGATCCCAGTTCCTCCAAGCACGTTCCTCGTTGCTCCTAGTCACTCCCAATGTCACTCCCGACGTCATTCCATTCGCTCCCAGTTGCTCTCACCATGAACCCAGTTGCTCCCAGCATGCCCCTGGTTGTTCCTAGTCACTCCCAACTTCATTCCAATTGCCCCCAACATGATCCCAGTTCCTCCCAGTGTGGTTCCAGTTACTCCCAGTTGCTCCCAGCATGATCCCTGTTGATCTTAGTCACTCCTAACACTATCCCAGTTGCCCACAACAAGCTCCCAGTTCCTCCTTGTGTGGTTCCAGTTACTCCCAGTTGCTCCCAGCAGGATCCATGTTCCTCCCAGCATGCGCCTGTTTGCTCCTATTCACTCCCAACGTCATTCCAGTTGCCCCCAGTTGCCCCCAACATGATCCCAGTTCCTCCCAGTGTGGTTCCAGTCACTCCCACTTGCTCCCAGCATGATCCCAGTTGCTCCCAGCATGTTCCCAGTTGCTCCTAGTCACTCCCAATGTCACTCCCAACGTCATTCCAGTCGCTCCCAGTTGCTCCCAGCATGATCCCAGTTCCTCCCAGCATGCTCCTGGTTCTTCCTAGTCACTACCAATGTCATTCCAGTTGCTTCCAGTTGCCCCCAGCATGATCCCAGTTCTTCCCAGTGTTGTTCCAGTCACTCCCAGTAGTTCCCTGCATGATCCCAGTTCCTCCCAGCATGTTCCCAGTTGCTGCTAGTTACTCTCAATGTCACTCCCAACGTCATTCCAGTTGCCCCTATCATGGTCGCAGTTCCTCCCAGTGTGGTTCCAGTCACTCCCACTTGCTCCCAGCATGATCCCAGTTGCTCCCAGCATGTTCCCAGTTCCTCCTGGTCACTCCCAACATCATTCCAGTTGCCTCCAGTTGCCCCCAACATCGTACCAGTTCCTCCCAGCATGATCCTGGTTGCTCCTAATCACTGCTAATATATTTCCAGTTGCCCCCAGTTGCCCCCAGCATGATCCCAATTCCTCCCAGCATGTTCTAAGTTGCTGCTAGTCACTCCCAGTGTCACTCCCAACATCACTCCAGTTGCCCCCAACATAATCCCAGTTCCTCCCAGTGTGGTTCCAGTCACTCCCAGTTACTCCCAGCATGATCCCAGTTGATCCCAGTCTGCTCCCAGTTGCTCCTAGTCACTTCGAGTCACCCCCAACTTCATTCCAGCGCGACTCCCTGGTCTCTGCAGCCCGGGTCGTGACACCCCCCGACCCCTGGGACCCACCGTGACCCCCAACCCCTGCCGCCCCCTGACCCCTCCACCCCTTTGGCACCCCTAGACCACCGTGACCCCCCCTCAGCCCCCCACTCCATCACCCTCTGACCCCCATCACCCCCATGACCCCCGTGACCCCTGGCAGTTGGGGGGCTGGGGGGGGCAATTGGAAGGGGGATGCTTGGGGGGTGGGGGGGTGCAGGGGGCAGCCGCCCAGTGCCTCCTACCCCCCCAGGCTGGCCTGGGGGCAGCTGCTGGAGCAGGTGGGGCAGCGCATCCACCACCAGCCGCGGTGAGTGCAGGGACTGGGGGGCACTGGGAGGGACTGGGAGGGTGAGTGGGAGGACTGGGAGGGCACTTGGAGGGCACTGGAAGGGGCTTGGAGAATGATTGGGAGGGCACTGGGGTGGGACTGGGAGGGAACAGGGGTCACTGGGGAGCACTAGGACGGACTGGGAGGCACTGGGATGGAGTGGAGGGGAGGCTGGGAGAAGACTGGTCCATACTGGTCCATACTGGGCGCACTGGTGCCGCTGGGCAGGAAGGGAGGTGATGCTGGCGGTGGTGACCTTCCTGACCAACACGGTGGTGAAGGAGCTGCTGCAGGAGCTGCGCCGCGTCCACCGCACCCTGGTCAGCACCCCAAAACCGGGGGGGACCCCAAAACCCACCCAGGACTGCCAAAACACTATGGTGAGACCCCAAGAGCTCTCCAGGACCCCAAAAGCCCCCGGCAGAACCCCAAAATTCCCCGCAGGCCCCCAAAGCCCCTGTGGGGACCCCAAACTCCCCCAGTGGGACCCCCAAGCCCTTCCAGGACCCCAAAAACTTCTTGGTGGGACCCAAAATCCCCCCAGACCCCCAAAAGCTCTTGATGGGATCCTCAAAGCCCCCAAGAACCACCCCAAAACCCTTTGGTGGGACCCCCAAAAGCCGCAGGGCCCCCCGAATCCCCTGATGGGACACCCAAGCTCCCCCAAGGGCCCCCCGACCCCTCAGGACCCCCCCAAACCTCCCCGGCCCAGCACATGGATGGGACCCCAGAGGAATCGGGGGTTGTCCCCCCCCCCCACAGGGAGACCCCCTCAACAGCACTAGCGAGGAGCTGGGTACTGCCATCAAGGGGGGGCACCCCAAAACGGGGGGGACCACAAAATAGGGGGTGACCCCCCCAAAAGGGGTTTGGGGGGGCTATTGATGGGCTGGGGGGGCAAGGTTTGGGGGGGCATAGGGAACTTGGGGGGTCTCCTATTTCAGGGGGGTGGTTTTGGGGAGGTCTCCTGGGGGTTGGGGGGGGGCATGAGGGTTTGGGGTGAAACCAGGAGGTTTTGGGGTCCTCTAGAGATTTCGGGGGGTCCTGAGGAGTTGGAGGGAGGGATTTGGGGGGGTTCCTATGGGGTTTGGGGCGTCCCTGGGTATTTTGGGGTGCCTGGGGCTTTGGGGTCAGAGACTGGCGGGTCTTTTGGGGCGCATCACCCCCCCAGCACACGCTGGCCAGGCAGCCCCCCCCCCGGGACTCGCCGTTCCCCCCCAGCAGCCCCGAGGGGGCCCCGCCCCACCGCCCGGCCACGCCCCCCGCCCCTTTCTGCTCTGGATCCGCCCACCTCCTGCCCCCTTCTGCGGTTGCCACGCCCCCTCAGCCTCCCACCCATTCACACCATGGCTCCGCCCCTGTCGACCGTGGCCCTGCCCCCTTCCGCGGTCACCCCGCCCCCTCAGTCTTCCCGCCCTTCCTTTCCTCAGGCTTCCCGCCCTTTTTAACGGCCGTTGCCCTTCCGTTTCCTCACAGACTGAGGGGTGAAGGGGTCCTGGCGCTGCCACAGCCGGCAGGTCGTGGTACGGAAGGGGGGGACGGGGACACGGACACCCTAGCAGGCGGCTGACCCCCCCAGCATGGACTGGTTCCAGTACAAGCGCTGCTTATGCCAAGAGGGAGCCCGCTTTGCCGTCGCCAGGTGCGGCCACGTCCTCCGTGCGGTGTGCAGGGGCGCAGGTAGGAGCCCCTTCACCCCTACAAAATGGAGGGGCACCCCCCTCATCTTGAACCCCTAAAATGGCAGAAGGGAAGGAGCCCCCTGACCTTAACCTCCTAAAATGGCGGAAGGGAGGGATGCCCCCTCACCTTATATCCATAACATGGCGGAAGGGAGGGATTCCCGCCCCCCGTCCACCTCACCAAAGGGTTCCCCCTCCCATCTTGCCAAACTTTTTCCCTCATAACCGCCATTTTGGAGGGGTGCTCGAGTCTGGTTTCTCACGCAGGTCCGTGCCCTGTCTGCGCCGCCAGCTGCTGCTACCTCCCCATCACCGACAAGGTGAGTTGCTGCCCCGTCCTGGCTGCCATTTTGACCCCTTCTCCTCCTTCATCCCTGGCCACCATTGTGAACCTTCCTCCTCCTCCATCACTGGTGGCCATCTCCTCCCCTCCCCACAGGTGTGTCTGTAGGAGAAGCTCTTCTTCAAGAGCCTGGCCGACATCGCCCTCAAGCACTTGACCCACAAGTCCCAGGCGAGGAGGAGGAGGAGGATGGAGGGCAGCCCACCCCACACCAGCCATGGGGCCAGCCCCACAGCCTCTGCCCCACAGGTCTGGCGTTTCCAGCGGGCGCAGTCCAACCTGCTGCTGGCCTCTCACAAGGAAGCGGGCCGCCATGTCCTGGACCCCGGCAATAGGTGACGCTGTCCTCCCTCAGGGCCGCCATCTTGAGAGGAGTCCACCTTCCTGGACGCCACCTTGGAAGGGTCTGCCCCCCCACACCCTCTCCCTGCCACCATCTTGGGAAGGTCTGCTCCACATCACAGACCTGCTGGAGTGCAGGGTGCTGGAGGTGCTGCGGCCGGAGTACGGGGAGCTGCGGCGCACTCAGGTGACCCCCCCTATTCCCCCCACCCTTCTCGTTCAGTCCCCCCATCTCTTCCCCACCCCCACTCACCCCCCATTTTCTCTCCCCACAGCTCTCCCCTGGCTGGTGAGGGGGCAGGAGGTGAGACCCCCGCTGTGGGGTTTCAAAGGGGGGGGCTGTGACAGCATTGGCGGTGGCACCCCCATATATCTCCACGCACGAGCAGCATGCCCCGGCCGGTCAGCATCACCTCCCTGGTGCAGACAGGTAGGTGCCCCCCTGCCCTCAAATTTTTGGGGTCCCCCCTATCCCCTATTCCCCCCCTCTTTACTTATGAGGACCACTGGGACCACCCTAGGGGCATCTGGGATCATACTGGGAGCAAGTGGGACCACACTGGGGGCAACTGGCATCATACTGGGAGCATCTAGGACCATGCTGTGGGACTCTGGGGCCATGCTGGGGGCAACTGGAATCATAGTGGCAGTGACTCTCAGGGTGAACTCAGTTATGCATGTAAACCAAAAACTTGGCATACATACTAGGCCGAAACGTATTCTCTAGCTTTGCTCTGAAAACCACAGGGGGATTTTTGCATTTTCACATGGAAAACACCCTTATGGAAGGTTCAAGAAGCATCTGTATCACTGATATACCAATGCAGTGGCATAAAACGAGTTGAAGACAAAACTAAGTCACCAAACCCTCTTGTTTTTGCTTCAAACTAGCCATCTGTTCTGTTTCCATCACTTTCAGCTTTGTCTGCCAGACTTCTCTGAAGATAAAAAGAAGAAAGCCTCCCCTGCTTGTGAGCACACCTGGCCAGGTCTTGGGATCCTGAAAAGCAGGCCAGCAAAAGCCAGTTGGGCTGAGCTGGCCTTCGGGATACCTCAGCTCCTTCCTTTGCTACTTGCGTGCCTACATTTTCCCAACCATTTATCATTTACTGCTCAATTCTCAACTTCCATCCTCTTTCCAAGGTAATTCTGATTTGACTTTCAGGACAGATCATAGAGTAGGTAGATACGGGATGAAAGTACAGGCTGGTCTGCGCCTTCCGAGCTGCAGGCTGAGCTATTACACCTTGATAGGCTGGCCAGAGGTGGGCTACGGGTAGAGTTCCTGTTTGCTATTTCCTTACCATATCCTAGGATAGGTAAGTAGGGGGTGGCAGTGTAGTCTGAGGCGTTGGGCTCAGCCTAGAATGACAAGAAGCCTGCCCTGACTGAGGCGGTAGGAAGGGAGACAGAGAAGGAGCACGGCAAAGGCAGCCGTTAAAATAGTGGCCGAAAGCCGGTCACTCCTGCATCCAAGGTGAGCAAGTGTGGGCTGGAGAGCCCGAGGGCTCTGCTGCTAAGGCTAGCCACAGGTAAGCAGCAGGTCCTCTTCAGAGAAGGTGACACGCAATGCAGTCTTTCAAAAGGGCCTCGGTAATTGCTGGCAACTGGAGTCCTGTGACAGGGACAGTGGGGCCATCAGCCTGCAGCTCGACAGCGGTTACAAGTGCCACTGAAACACTGTTGGTGGCGGATGCTGTTCTGTGGGTTGCGTTTGGGGTTTTTTTTCAGCATTTTGTTGAGTTACAGTTATTTCTTTGTGATCAGGAGACAGGATTGGCGCCGATCTTCTCTTTCTGGAGCACGTCCTGACCTCCTTTGTCATCCAAAGCTTTTCCCTCTGTTCCTGAGAGGAGTGATGGCCGCAATGGGGAACGACTCCTGTAAGTAACGGCTTCGCCAGCAGGCTTAGGCTTTGTGAATCCCCAAAGGCAAAGGACGTGGCTGGTGCTCCATCCCTGAATGTGCTGACAACCTAGAGTGAATTCTGGGGCATTTCCTGACAGCAGCCAGACTTAGCCAGGTGCTTCCGATTAGACGCAGGGAAACGCTCCTCTGTCACTCCTCTGCCACTAGTACAAGACTTTGAAAGATGACCTTGCTCGCAGAAAGATCTGACATCAGTCGGGTTACCTTCTGTGCTAGATACTTGCTTGTTTTCATCAATTTACAATCAGGAAGAGGGGAGACTTGACCTGAGAATCCAATTCAAGTCTCGAGAGGGAAAGGAAGGTAGCCCTGGGCACAGAAATCAGAGTGTGGGCTTGTTGCACTTCTGGCAAAATAAGCAGGGGTGCAGCCTATCTTCCAAAACTGTTTCTTGACCAGTAAATATCAATGGGAGCATTAGGCTTCCCCCAGTGTTTCTGGGTTGGAGGTTAGAGCTGGTTGTCCTGAGTGCTCCTGTACAGAACTCGACTTTTAAAAAAGCTTTTGTGCAACAAAATCGTGTCATCTCTTTTCAAATGTCATTTCCCTGCAGTCATTGCCAAGGAAATGGCTCCACAACAAAGGATCCTCTTTCCCCCGGAGAAGATTCGCATGGATTGGCAGCAAAGACAGAGAGCTGGAGCGGGACTGCACAACCTGGGCAATACGTGCTTCGTCAACTCCGTCCTGCAGTGCCTGACGTACACAGCCCCTCTGGCCAACTACCTGCTCTCTCGTGAGCACAGCCAGTCGTTGAGTACTTTGAGGAACATCTCCTTGTACATCTGTTGGGCACTTCCCCAGGATTCCCAGAATCTGGAATCTGATTTAGGAGAAAAGCAGTCCTTCTTTGTTGACCCCACGAGGAGTTGTTCTTTGAACACTCAGGCCTAGCAGCCGCTCGCCTTATCTAGGTGTGTTCATCTTCAGAGAGGCACTTCTTTCTAGCCCTGGGTCTTGGTCCCTATTCCTGCAAGTCAAACTCTCTTTGCTTATTGCACAGAAAACTTCTGTCAGTTAAGCATCCCTCTGAAGAAACTTTTCTACGCACTAAAATGTCCCGAGCTTGTTGGGACGTTGGCACCTTGGGAGGAGTGGAGACTGTTCTTAAAATTTCAGGATCTCCATGAGGTTTCCCATCGCTATGGCTATTATGCTAACCTGAAGAGCTTGCTTCCCTCCCTCCCTCTCTCCCTCTTCAGGTCGTCAGCAAGACTTCTGCATGATATGCATAATGGAAGCGCACGTTAACGAGGTCCTGCATTCCTCGGACAGTGCCATCCAGCCTAGCGCTGTCATCAACGTCCTCACACGTAAGTCATTTCAGGTGCTTTTACAGGTTTTCTCCCCTTCTTGTAGGAGAGAATTATTAACTTCTTCTTTCTTAGGCATAGGAGAAGATTTCCAGCTTGGCAGGCAGGAAGATGCCCACGAGTTCCTACACTATACTGTCGATGCCATGCAGACAGCTTGTCTGAGTGGAAGCAGCGAGTAAGCACAAGCAAATTACCTTTTCGATGTTCCCAAGCCCTTTGGACTCCTTGCTGTACTCCCACCAAGGAAAACCTATGCCCGGGGCTTTCAGACAAAGCAAGACTCTTGGAGGAGATCACTCTCTGCCTTCCCATTTATTTCCAGGTTGGGCATGTCTTCTCAAGCAACTACCATCATCCATCAAACATTTGGGGGCTTTCTGAGATCCAGAGGTACTTTTCCGCAACTATCGCTCAACTTGGAATTGTCTGTGCCCTTCTGTTGGCCTGTGATACACAGCCAATCGTGTGACCGGCGTAGTAGGTATGAAGGACGGAAACTGGCACAGCCAGTGACTTCCCCTATCGCTGAGCATTTTGATTTGCCTTCCAGTCACGTGCTTGAGCTGCAAAGCAGTTTCCGATTCCTACGAGGCTTTCCTGGATGTCCCTTTGGATATAAAAGTAAGAGGGTTTATAGCTGTGCTTCAAGACATCCCAAGGCCCCTGTAGCTTTCCGCAATCCATGCTGTTGACTTAAAAACGTATGCTGCGAACACAAGAGAGCTTGGTGGAGGGTCAGAAGTGGAATGGGCTGAGTTCTTCCGGGGAGGCCATGGCATTGATCTCCTTGTAGGTGCTGGCTTTAAGCTGGACAAGTACGAATTATCCTCTCTGCACCCTTGATGTTCTCTCATCCTTCTTCCTTTTGCCCTCCCTCAGCACCCCATCTGGCTCCCAGGCTGATGGGTTGTATCGTTTTCATTATTGATGACCCTGCAGTGCCACAGGGAAGTAGCTCTTGATAGCCCCGGGAATCCCTCAGGAATTCAGTTCCCTGAGGGAAATGTTCAGCATCATACCCTCTTTCTGCCTCCTTCTGGACACTGCTTGCGGGTCCTCAGCATCAGCTACCTGGGTCTTCTTGTCAACTCCTAGTAAGTGTTTGGGCAAGGGCATTGCCCGCAGCTCACTGCTCTCCTCTCTCACTCCTCCAGGCAGCCTCTTCTGTCACTGCAGCTCTGGAGGACTTTGTGAAACCGGAGCAGCTGGATGGTGAAAACTGCTTTAAGTGTAGCAAGTAAGATGATTACTAGCGACCCAGTAGTACTAGATCCTGCGGGAAGGTGCTGCATGTCATTGAGCAGAAGTCATCGTTTCACATAGGCTTAATGCACGATAACGAGACGCAGCTTTTTTTTAATATGGCCTTATGGTACTGAATAGCCTTAAAATAGTGTAAGGCTGTGTGAGACAAGAAAGCTTGTCTGGTCTTCTTGGGGGAAAATTGGGTGCATTTCAGCACTTGGCTCTGTGCTTGCTTTCAAGGTGTGACAAGATGGTTGCTGCCTCCAAGGGGTTTACAGTCCATTGCGCGCCCAAGGTTCTCACAGTGTGTCTGAAAAAGTTTGAAGATTGCACCGGCAGGAAGATCAGCAAGGTGTGTATGCCACTGGAGGGCAACTTTCTCTTCCCGGAGCAGGAGATTTCCCAAAGCAGTACGCTCTTTCACAAGCTGTTCCTGTTGGCTTTTTCGTGTTCCCTTCCGAGGAGAGGAGAGTTCCGGTGCGAAGACAAGCATGTACTCTGCTCCGACAGAGCTGCTTTGGCCGGGAGCATTTTCCTGCCAGACAAACCATGCCTGTTGAAGGCTATTTCATGTAGTACTTCAGGATCGTTTCTGAGCCCTCCTGGTCTCCCTGTAGGTTGTGGAGTATCCTGAGTACTTGGATCTTCGGCCATACATGTCCCAGACAGCCGGAGAAGTGCTCCTCTACTCCTTATATGCTGTCCTGGTGCATCGTGGTGACAGCTGTCGTGCAGGACACTATTTGTGCTACACAAAGGTAAAGAGCAACTTCCTTCCTAGCAAGGGAAAAAATGTGTGCTGGGGAAGACAAACCTTCCCGGCAGCGTAACTGGCGGCCAAGGGTTGGGGGGAGAAGGTCTCCTTAGGGGCTGGGTTGGATTTGTGTTGGCGTACTCTTGGTTCTGTAGTTTTCCGCCTGTGTTTTTGTGGAGAAACCATGCGGTTCATCTCCAGAGACTGATGCCTTTCTTTGCAGGCCAGCAATGGACTGTGGTACGAGATGAATGATATGGCTGTGAATGGTTGTGGCATCAAGACAGTTCTCAGGCAGCGAGCCTATTTGCTGTTTTATGTCAGGTGATGACAAGTGTTAAAATGTGTTCAGAATACGTTTCCTTTTCCTGCCTTTGCTCTTTTTCTTCTCCTCCTGCCTGTTTCTCTTTCTGTCATAGGAGACAATTACTACCTGCCTCCTTCAGTGCTGTTGAATCTGAACTACCCCCCGTCAGTCCTTATCTTCCCTTGCTGGGCTTCAGGCTGCTGCCCTGGTGTAAAGTGCAACTTGCCTGCTGTCTGAAGCTGGCTAATGTAGAGAAGAGTAGTTAAAGGGGGCCTACAGGAAAGATGGGGCGGGACTCTCTATCAGGGAGTGTAGCGATAGGACGAGGGGTAACAGTTTTAAAGTGAGAGAGGGAAGATTTAGATTAGATATTAGGAAGAAATTCTTTACGGTGAGGGTGGTGAAACACTGGGAGAGTTTTCCCAGAGGGGTTGTGGATGCCCCCTCCCTGGAGGTGTTCAAGGCCAGGTTGGATGGGGCTTTGAGCAACCTCGTCTAGTGGAAGGTGTCCCTGCCCATGGCAGGGGGCTTGGACCTAGATGATCTTTAAGGTCCCTTCCAACCCACACCATTCGATGATTCTATGATTCTATGAAATGGAGGCCATAGGGATGATAAAGACGAGGACTTGCTCTGACAGGGGCAGACCTGGTGGGTTAGACCCCAATCAATTTTCCCATTTGTAGTCTTGGTTACATCTTCTGTCTGTTGTAGAAACCGCTCCAAGAAAATGACTGAACCCCAGAGAAAGCTGCAAGAACAGCCCTAAATGCAGATCACTCTTTTTTTCTCCAGGGGATGGAGTGCACCCTCAGCAAGTTTGGCAACGACGCCAAGTTGGGAGGGAGGGTTGATCTGCTGGAGGGTAGGAAGGCTCTACAGGGGGATCTGGACAGGCTGGATGGATGGGACGAGGCCAATTGTATGAGGTTCAACAAGTGCCGGGTCCTGCGCTTGGGTCACAAAGAATCCACGCAGCGCTACAGGTTTGGGGAAGAGTGGCTGGAAAGCTGCCTGGCAGAAGAAGACCTGGGGGTGTTGGTCGACAGCCGGCTGAAGATGAGCCAGCAGTGTGCCCAGGTGGCCAAGACGGCCAACGGCATCCTGGCCTGTATCAGAAATGGTGTGGCCAGCAGGAGCAGGGAGGTGGTTGTCCCCCTGTAGTGGGCACCGGTGAGGTGACACCTCGAGTCCTGGGTTCGGTTTTGGGCCCCTCGCTACGGGAAAGACGTTGAGGTGCTGGAGCGTGTCCAGAGAAGGGCAACCAAGTTGGTGAAGGGTCTGGAGGCCAAGGAGAAGGGTCTGGAGAACTTAGGAGAAGCGGCTGAGGGAACTGGGGTGGTTTAGTCTGGAGAAAAGGAGGGTGAGAGTAGACCTGATCACTCTCTACAACTACCCGAAAGGAGGGTGTAGTGAGGTGGGTGCTGGTCTCTACTATCAAGTAACTAGGGGTAGGAGGAGAGAAAACGGCCTCAAGTTGCACCAGGGGAGGTTTAGTTTGGATATTAGAAAAAAAATCCTTTACTGGAAGGGTTGTCAGGCGTTGGAACAGGCTGCCCAGGGAAGCAGTGGGGTCACCATCCCTGGAGGGGTTCAAAAAGCGCGTAGACGAGGCACTTCAAGACGTGGTTTAGTGGGCATGGTTGCTGGTTGGAGTCAATGACCTTGAAGGTCTTTTCCAACCTAAATGATTCTACGAACTGCGAAGGTGCTAAAAAGCCACGTACAAATGGTTTTTTTGGAGCTTGAGGGTGTGAGAGAGCAGCTGGGTGGGGGCCTGGCAGCCAACCAAGGTCAACCCAGCGCAGTTGCTGAAGACGTTTCTTTGGCAGCGCCGGTTCAGAGTCAGCCTGTGGCCGACTGTCCTTAGAACTTCAAAATCCCCACTAGGTTTCCCATCGCTATCTCGAGGGGCAGATTAAAAATCCATTGGAAATAAACCCGTGAGAGACCACGTGCTTCGCTACACGAACCTCTTCAGACGCAATCCTGGACCTGGGAAGAGCGGAAAAGAAATCCAAGGTCAACCCGGATGTGAAGACGCTTCATTACGGCCCTGGGCAGCTTTTTATTCATCTGGCTGGTGCGGCTCAGGGAAGACGTGGGAGCTCTGTTCAAGGGATGACCAGCCCTTTGCCAGCAGTACGTGGGGAAGCCCAGTGGCTCCCAGTTGCTGGCTACCTGAGGTGCCCGGTCCGTGGCCACAGCCCCCGTGTCACAAAGGGGCAGCGATGCGGCGCCCGCCCGGCGTTTGTGACCTCACCTGGCCGCGGCTTTGGCATCCCAAAAAGCGAGCCAGGGGCAGCCAGTTGGGCTGAGCTGGCCTTCGGGATAGCTCGGCTCCTTCCTCTGCTCCTTGAGTGCCTACTGGTTTTGGGTTTTTTCCCAACCATTTATCGTTTACTGCTCGCTTCTTCTCAACTGCCATCCTCGCACAAAGGTAATTATGGTTTGACTTTCAGGGCAGATCATAGAGTGGGTAGATAACGGGATAAAAGTATAGGCTGGTCTATACCGTCGGAGCTGTAGGCTGAGCTGTTGCACCTTGATGGGCTGGCCAGAGGTGGGCTACGGGCAGAGTTCCTGTTTGCTAATTATTATTTCTTTATTATATCCTAGGATAGGTAAGTAGAGGGGGTGGTAGCGTAGTCTGAGGCGTTGGGCTCAGCCTAGAACGGCAAGAAGCGGTAGGAAAGGAGGCAGAAAAGGAGCACGGCAAAGGCAGATGTTAAAGTAGCGGCCGGAAGATTTTTAATCATTTTGTTGAGCTACGATTATTTCTTTGCCATCAGGTGACGGGATTTGCGCCGGTCTTGTCTTTCCGGAGCGTGTCCTGAGATCCTTTGTCATCCTGAGCTTTGCCCTCTGTTCCGGTGAGGAGCGATGGCCGTGATGGGGAACGAGTCCTGTGAGTAACAACTTCGGCAGCAGGCTTGGGTTCTGGGAATCCCCAAAGGCAATGGAGGTGGCTGGTGCTCCGTCCCTAAATGTTGAGGTCCTGACAACCGAGAGGGAATTCTGGGGCATTTCCTGATGGCACCCAGACTTACCCAGGTGTTTTCAAGCAGGGAGACGCGTTTTTTGGTCACTGCTCTGCCACTGTGTACAGTCTTCGAAAGAAGACATTGCTCGTAGAAAGATCTGACATTAGTAGGGTTACCTTCTGGGCTTGTTTTCCTGAAATTACAGTCAGGAAGAGGGAAGGCTTGATACTGAAGTTCAAGACTCTAGAGGGAAAGGAAGGTAGAAGTCCGAGTGTGGCTTTGTTGGACTTTAGGGAAAGCAAGCAGGGCAACACATTGTTTTCCAAAACTCTTTCTTGACCAGAAAACTTTCGATGGCAGCGTTAGGCTTCCCCTGATGCTTCCAGGTTGGATGTTTAAGCTGGTCGTACTCCTGTCAAGAACTCAACTTTTTTACATGTGCTTTCGTGCAACAATATTGTCTCATCTCTTTTCAAATGTCATTTCCCTGCAGTCGTCACTGAGGGGATGGCTCCGCCACAAAGGATCCTTTTTCCACCGGAGAGGATTTACATGGACTGGCAGCAGCAATGGAGAGCTGGAGCCGGACTCCACAACCCGGGCAATCTGTGTTTCCTCAACTCCATCCTGCAGTGCCTGACCTACACCCCACCTCTGGCCAACTACCTGCTGTCTCGTGAGCACAGCCAGTCGTGTGAGTACTTTGAGGAACGTCTCCTTGTCAACCTGTCAGGCACTTCCCCAGGATTCCAAGAATCTGGAATTGAAGAGAAAAAAAGCAGCCCTTCTTTCCCAGTTCCCCCGAGTTGGTCGTCTTTGAATGCTCAAGCCTAGAAGGCACCTGTCGTATCGAGCCGTGTTCATCTTCAGAAGGGCACCCGTTTCTAGCCCCAGGTCTTGGTCCCTATTCCTGCAGGTTAAACCCTCTTTGCTTTATTGAAATATTCTGTCAGCTTAACATCCCTCTGAAGAAAGTTTTCTCTGCACTAAAACGGCCTGGGCTTGTTGGGATGGGGAGACTTAGAACTTCAAAATCCCCACTAGGTTTCCCATCGCTGTGGATATTTTGCTCACCCAAGGCTCTTGCTTCCCTCCTTTCCTCTTCAGGTCACCAGCGAGGCTTCTGCGTGATGTGTAGAATGGAAAGCCACGTTAACAGAGTCCTGCGCTCCTCGGGCAGTGCCATCTACCCTTCGGCTGTCATCAGTGTTCTCTCACGTGAGTCATCTCAGGGGCTTGGACGAGTTTTCTTCTGTTCTTGTAGGAGAAAGCTACTAACTTCTTCTTTTTTAGTAATAGGAGAACATTTCCAGCTTGGCACGCAGGAGGATGCCCATGAGTTCTTACGTTACACTGTTGATGCCATGCAGAGAGCTTGTCTGAATGGAATCAGCAAGTAAGCACCAGCAAATTAATTTTGCAATGTTCCCAAGCCCTTCGGACTCCTTGGTGTAGTGCCATCAAGGAAGAACTATGCCCAGGGCTTTCACACCTGGAGGAGATGATAATAACTCTCTGCCTTACCATTTATTTCCAGCTTGGACATCTCTTCTGAATCGACTACCATCGTCCACCAAATATTTGGGGGCTTTCTGCGATCCAGAGGTACTTTTCCACAACCGTTGCTCTCCTTGGAATTGTCCGTGTCCTTCTGTCTGCCTGTGATGAGCAGCCGATGGTGTGACTGGCATAGTAGGTGTGAAGGACGTAGAGCGGCACAGCCGGTCGACTTCCCCTATCCCTGAGCATTTTGAATTTCCTTCCAGTCACGTGCTCGAGCTGCAAAGCGGTTTCCGATTCCTACGAGGCCTTTCTGGACATTCCTTTGGATATCAAAGTAAGGGAGTTTGTAATCGTGCTTCGAGATGTCCCCAAGGCCCCCGTAGCTTTCCAGAATCAACACAGTTGCTTTAAAAAACACGTAGTGTGAACACAAGAGAGCTTGGCGGCAGAATGGAAGGATCCCTCTGCATCCTTCTTCTTTTTGCCCTCCCTCGACACCCGTCGGACCCCTAGGCTGACGGGTTGTATTATTTTCGTTATCGATGACCCTGCACACCATCGGTAGCTGAACCGAGCAGTGGCACAGAGACGTAACTCTGGATAGCCCCAGGAATTGAGGGAAATATTCGGCATCGTACCCTCTTTCTGCCTCCTCGCGGGTCCACAGCGTCTCTCCTCAGCGTCAGCTACCTGGGTCGTCTTGTCAACTCTTGATAAAGTGTTTGGGCGAGGACATTTCCCGGAGATCAGTATTTCCCGGAGGTCAGCTCTCTCCTTTCTCACTCCTCCAGGCAGCCTCATCTGTCACCGCAGCGCTGGCGGACTTTGTGAAACCCGAGCAGCTGGATGGCGAAAACTGCTTTAAATGCAGCCAGTAAGATGATTATTAACAATATTAGATCCTGCGTGAAGGTGCTGCGCATACTCCAGCATAAGCCATCTTTTCGCGTAGGTTAGATGCGCAATGATCAGGCACAAATATTTTAATATGGCTTTATGCATCTGAGCAGCCTTAAAACAGCGTAGGGGTGGGGGAGACACGAAAGGGTGTCTGGCCTTTTTGGGGCAAGATAGGGCATATACGAAGGCTCTGTGCTCGGTTTCAAGGTGTAACAAGATGGTCGCCGCCTCCAAGAGGTTTACAATCCATGGCGCGCCCAGGGTCCTCACGGTGTGCCTGAAAAGGTTCGAAGATTTCACCGGCGGGAAGATCAACAAGGTGAGTATGCAACCAGAGGGCAACGTTTTTCTTCCCGGAGCGGGATATTTCTCATGGTGGTCCGCACTTTCACAAGCTGTTGAGTTTTATTGTGTTCCCTTCTGGAAAGAGAAGAGTTGCTGCGGGAAGACAAGGACGTACTCTTTGGCCGACAATAGTTTCCTGCCACCCAAACCATTACCTTTAGGTTGCTTTAGGGAAAAACCAAGTGTTCGTGAGCCCCAAAGATGTATTTATACACCTCTGGCCCCTGGTCTTGGAGGGATATTTCGTGTAGTATTTCAGGATCATTTCTGAGCACTCTTGGTCTCTCCGTAGGTCGTGAAGTATTCCAACTGCTTGGATCTTCGCCCGTACATGTCTCAGCCAGACGGAGAGTCGCTCTTCTACTCTTTATACGCTGTCCTGGTGCACAGCGGTAACGGGTGTCATTCGGGACACTATTTCTGCTACACAAAGGTAAAGAGAAACTTCCTTCCACGCCAAGAGAAAAAGGAAGACAAACTTTCACGGCAATGGTACCGGCAGCCAAGGATTTGGGGGAGAACGTCTCCTTAGAGGCTGGCTTGGGTTTGTTTTGGCGGTTCTGGAGTTTTTCTGCCTGCGTTTTTGTGGGGAAACCATGCAGTTCATCTCCTGATGAACAACGATTCATATCGTTGCCTTTTTTTTTTTTACAGGCCAGCAATGGACTGTGGTACGAGATGAACGATTCATCTGTGGGTCATTGTGACATCAGCACGGTCCTCCAGCAGCAAGCCTATTTGCTGTTTTACGTCAGGTAATAACAGGAGAGTAAGGGAAAGACGGGAAGGGACTTTTTACGAGGGATTGTAGTGATAGGACTAGGGGGAACGGTTTTAAACTGAAAGAGGGTAGGATTAGGTTAGCTGGTAGGAAGAAATTCTGATCGATGGTGCATCGAAATTTTTTCTCCAGGTGCTCTGATTTGAAAAGGGGAGAAAGGGTGCCTTCCTCACTGGCACCAGCATATGCCTGTTCCTCCCTCAGTCAATGCGGGGCCGAGGGCAAGCAGGAGGATGCTGTGGGACCAGAGGGTCTGCCTCCTAGGACTAAGGTAACCTGGGGAGGTGGCTCAGGGCACCAGAGGGACAGCAGATTTCTTTCTGGGATCTTGGCATTGCTCTCTTCTCCCTCCCACGCTGCCGCTTTCTTCACAGCCGCAAGGCTGCTCCCTCTCAAAGCATCCCACCTCGATCCACCCCATTTGTCCGCCTTTGGCCCTTCTGCCTTTGCAGCCCTCCAGGAGAGGCTTTGGGAGGCCCTTAGCTGTCCCCTCCCACAGCTGCTGGGGTTTCCCCACTGTTCAGGTCCTTTCAGCAGGAAAGGGCAGGACCTTTGCACAGCTCTCTTTGCAGGACATGGCGGTGGGCATGGAGGACTCTCCAGAGGACAGCAGCTCCTCTGCACCAGCCAGCACCAGACAGCTAACCCAGGCAGGTGCATGGGAGGCATCTGCAGGCTGGCCAGGCAGGCTGAGCATCGCCTCCTACGTGGGCTCCTGCTTGCATCGCTTCTTCTGCGGCTGCCTGAGGCTGGTGTCCAGAAGGAAAGCTGCGTGCCCGGTCTGCTCTCCACCACTTGCCCCTCTGCACACCGTGCAAGAAGACAGCACCAAAGAGGAGCACGGATGCAGCCCTTCCCGCTGCCAGAGGAACGGTGCCAGGGAGAGGGCCCGGAGCAGATCCCCGCAGTGGGGAAGAGATGTCCGGAGCTGGTTGGTGGACACCACAGACTACGACCACTCAACAGGGACGAGGAGGAGGAAGAGGAGGAGGAGTCCTCCAAGTCGTGATCACGCTCCCAGGGATGCTGCTGCTCCAGGGCCCTCCAACGGCACCTCCCAGTCGGCTCCTGCACCCAGTGCTGCTCAGGAGCAAACCCTGCCAATGCAGAAGCAGAGCAGATCCCTGCGGCAGGGCTACGCTCTCCGCAGCCGGGTCGTGGAGACCACGGACTACCACCGCTCCGTGAGGAGGAAGAGGAGGCGGAGAGCAAGTCCTCCACATCATGACCGAGCCCCAAGGGATGATGCGGCTGCAGGGCCCTCCAATGCCAGCTCCAAGCGGGCTCCCACACCCAGGGCCGCTCGGGAGCACGCTCAGCTGCGGCCGAGAAAGCGGAGCAGATCCCCACATCGGGGCTCTGACCTCTGCAGCCAGTTTGTGCACAGCACCGAGTGTGACCCCTCAGCACGGAGGAGGAGGGTTTCAGCACCCCGGAGACGCACATCAGGCAATCACTTGGGGCAAGAAGAACAACCCACAACGCCAAACTGTTCCTGTATGAGAGGTGTAAAATAAATGTGAAATTATGAATAGCAATACCCCAATGATTAGACACGATTTCTTACAAGACAAGAACTGGTTGAAACCTAAAGAAACAATCAAATAACAGGTTTAAAATAAAGAAAAGGGGGGGGGGAGGAGTTCCACATCCCCGCCAAGACTCAATTACACGGTGCAAAACTCATTGCCATGGAAGACTGTGGAGGCAGGAGCTATAAACAGCCATAACAAAGGAATTTGGCAAACTTGGGGTGGGTGAGTATATAACTGGATAATGAACTTGGTGGGCTAGAGTTGCCCTGTCTCAGCCCTAATCTGCTGCCTGGTGGCAGCAAAAGGATAAAACTGGAAAAAAGCATCTCTCCCCTTCAGATGCAGTCCTTCAGTATTCACAACACAAGCAGATGAAATACTAATCCAGAGGGACTTAAGCGTGGTATTTCTAATGCTTCTTTGTACTTGTAGTCAGACTGAAGAGGATTTTGGCATGCCATATGTCCTAGTTTCAGCCAGAATAGAGTTAATTTTCTTTCTAGTAGCTGGCATAGTGCTATGTTTTGGGTTCAGTATGAGAAGAATGTTGATAACACACTGACGTTTTCAGCTGTTGCTAAGTAGTATTTATACTATGTCAAGGACTTTTCAGCTTCTCATGCCCAGCCAGCAAGAAAGCTGGAGGGGCACAAGGAGTTGGGAAAGGACACAGCCAGGACAGCTGAGCCAAACTGGCCAAAGGGGTATTCCATACTGTGTGACGTCATGTGCAGTATATAAACTGCGGGGAGTTGGGCAGGGGGGGCGAGCTGCTGCTTGGGATCTAACTGGGCATCGGTCAGCGAGTGGTGAGCAATTGCACTCTGCATCACTTGTTTTGCATATTCTCATTCTTTTATTATTCTCATCATTATTATTATTTTCTTCTTTTTCTGTCCCATTACACTGTCTTTATCTCAACCCACAAGTTTGACTTTTCCCCCCAATCCTCTCCCCCATCCCACTGGGGGGGGGGAAGTGAGCGAGCGGCTGCGCGGTGCTTAGTTGCTGGCTGGGGTTAAACCCCGACACCATACTGTATGTGCCTGTACCAAGGTACGCTGCTTGGAGGGTCAGGTACACCAAAGGAAGATCATCTACTCCAACCTCCTGCACGCAATGGCCATTTTCATCTATGTATCTCAGCGCCAAATTGAACGTCTTGGAAACATAAAGGCTCCTGCCTGAGAGCGTCTAGTCATCATTTCCTTTGACAGTTCATTCCAAAATTAGTCTCTCCCACAGTTCAAAGGAAGAAAAAAACCTCCAAAAACCAATGTCTCCGACTTCAGTTTTTAATTTCTGCTATGCCTTTTACTGTGTTACATTTTCTCTTTTCCAAAGATTTCTACATGCTTTTTCCAGTCATCTTTTGATCTGCAACTCTTTCAGGCTCTCGCTAGAAGTTATTTACCTCTTCTATCTACATAACTGTCTATGTAACTGTTATACAGATAGTCTTCTATCTCTGTAACAAGTATATTCCGTCTTAATTACTAGAAGGCAAATCACGGGTTTGTTTCAAGTATCATGAGCTTAAAGTCTCATTATTTTGCTTTGCTGGACTCATGATTTTTCACATTGGAGACTGCCAGCATCTTACTACAGCAGAGTGAAAAAAACTTTTGTGTGTGATTTTTTTGCTCCGCTGTGCCCCTATTTCTGGGCCCCAGGTCCTGGCCTTCTGGAACCTTCTCCCACCCCAGTTCCAGGAGTGTCCGAGACCCCCGTCAGTCAGGAGAAGGGACGCCGGGCCCCTCCCCGCGACGTCCATGTTGGGTCTCTCGGGGCGTTGTCCAGGCCATTGTCACCTTAGTATTGTTATTACTATCATTATTAGTTTCTTCCTTTCTGTCCTGTTAAACTGTTCTTATCTCAACCCACGAGTTTGACTTTTTTCCCCCCAATTCTCTCCCCCATCCCACTGCGTGGGGGGGAAGCGAGCGAGCGGCTGCGTGGTGCTGAGTTGCCAGCTGGGGTTAAATCCTGACAAAGGTGTGGGAGGGGCTGAGGGTAGAGGGTCTCTAAGGAGATGGGTGTTCTATATGGGGTGGGGGGGCTGTATGGGGTTTGGAGGGGCGGTTGTGGGGGTTTTATGGGGCTGGGATGATCTATATGGGGGTGTGTGGGGGGTGTTTTAGGGTCTATATGGCCGCGGGGGGGTTATATGGTCCATATGGGGCTGGGGGAGTCTATAGAACTGTGGGGAGGGCCTATAGGGATGGAAAGAGTGGCCTATAAGGTCTATATGACCCGGGGGGAGAGGAACTATGGGGTTTATATGGGGCTGAGGGGAGTTACAGGGCATCTGGGTCGGGGGGGCATCTACCCCTGGACACCCTGGTCCACTACCTGGACACCTGGGGCTGCCTGCATGTCCAGATGACTGGGTCCTCCTGTGACAGGGGGATCTATAGGGTCCAGAGGGATCTATATGGCCCAGGGCAGGGAATAACAGAGGGATCCAGGCAGTCCAGGGGATCTAGATGGTCCAGGCTTGGGAGAGGCAGGGATCCATAGGGTCCTGGGGGAGGGGGTGTGTGTGTATATAGCTTCCAGAAGAAATCTTTAGGGCTTGGAGGGGGAGTGGGTTCCATGGGGTCTGGGGGAATCTACAGGGGCTGGGTTCGGTGAAAGGAGGGAACTATAAGGTTGGGGGGGCAGAATCTACAGGGTCCAGGGGGGAAAGGGAGTGTTCTATAGGATCCAAAGAGAGTCTATAGGGTCTGGGGGTGTGTGTCAGGGAAGAGTATGGAGGGTCTGGGGGCGGTCTGTAAGGCTGGGCATCAGGGCAGGGTCTATAGGGCCAGGGGGGTTCTATAGGGCCAGGGAAGAGTCCATAGCGTCCGGGGGGGGGGGGTGGCGGAGATCCATAGGGTGGGGTTAACCTCCACTCTCTGTGGGGCCGCGGGGTCTGTCGGGGCGATGGAGGCGGGGCGGGGGGCTTGGGGCGGGGCCTGGCGAGGCCACGCCCACTGCACGCAGGGGGCAGGGGGGAACCCGCATGTCCGGGTGGGGGGTCACGAGGGGGAACCAAAAGTCGGGGACCCCCCTGCGTCACACACACACACCCCGGCTCCCCCCTCCTGAACCACAGCCCCGCTAGGGCATCAGACCCCCCAACGTGACGTCACACCCGAACCATTTTCTAGATTTCCTGTCATTGTTCAAAGAAGCTTAAAGCAGAAGCCTGCCTTTCTAGTGGGCTTTCTTCTTCTGCCAAACTCATCTGCTGAACCCCACGTTTATTGGAAGGGTTAGCTCTGTATCATGGCACCACCATATGAAAATACTCCTAATAAAGCTTCTATTTAAGGAACACAAACACCTTGGTGATCAGCATTCTTATGAGAGGAAATACAGATTACAGGGCATCCTAAAGTCTATGTGTAAATGTCTGCTGGCAAATGACAACAGCTTTCCAAACAAACTGGAACAAGGTTGAAATGTGGCAGCTTCTTATTGAACGTTATTCTAAAATTGTCAGGACCAGCTGTGAAGAGTGGCTCTATGTTTGGGGCCACATCCTACCTTTTACAATAGAAAAACAAGGCCGCTTGGCACAGGAAAAAAACATACCTCTTGGCAGCACCTCCCCACATTGCATCAGTTCAAAAGATTTAAAGTCCTACCTGTCTTTTCCAAATGAAACCCCTTGATATGGTTATTTTTCGTACATGTTAGCTACCAGCAAGCTTCTACTGGTACCTTTTTTCTGTCACTAGTCTCTTCTCTGCTCATGTTCAGCTATCACTGGAAATCTCATCACGTTGGATAGTTTACTGAAAATTTATTATAACCAAAAAGTGACATAACAGGGCTGTAATGGATTCTGCAAAGCATTTTGCTGCTGCTATTTTATAACAGGTACCACCTTCTTCTGCCAGGCAATTAAAACAAAATTCAGCTGTGAAAATTTTTGCAGTATACCCCACCCAAACTAATCAACAATGGTTAAAAATAACATGCCCCAGCAAAACCTTTCATGATACATGGCCACAACTCACAATTCTCTACAAAATGTTCACTTTTATAAAGCTCTGATGTAAAAATCAAATAATCAAGCAGCAATATTTTAAGTGCAGCACAGGGTCTTCCATGTCACTATTTGCAACGCTTGAATTCATTTACATTTTATCAAAATCTAATACAGATGACTTAGGAATTAAGTCATTTTTTTAATATCCGTCATTCTATGTAGTGACAGATTTCATGTTTTGCTTATCTTTATCTTTGCTTTCCTTCGATTTTTCCTTCTTGTGTTTGTGCTTTTGGCTCTTCTCCAATTCCGTTTCGCTTCCAATGTGTTTCTTATGCTTCCTGTGTTTCTTATGCTTCTTGTGCTTCTTATGCTTCTTGGGCTGCTGCTTCTCCTTTTTCTTTTTCTTGCTGTCTTGACTCTCTCCCGAGCTGGCACTGCTGCTGTGGCTTCGAGGCTGACTCTCAGAAGGGCTTTGACTACAGCTAACACTGGGACGGCTTTGACTTCTGCTTGCTTCAGGCTGGTCAACTGCAGCAGGTGCTGCTGTATCCTCTTTCACCTTATCAGCAGACTTTTCTTTGGGGTCTTTTGGACTTTTTCCTGCAGCTCCCTCATCTTTTGCAGATACATTACTCTCACTGTCATTTTCATTGTGGTCTTTCTTTGCCTTTTCCTCCTTGGCTGGTCTGGTTTCTGGGTGATCTTTTGTCACTTTTGGGTGAACTTTCTGTGGGGTACCAAGAACCTTCTCACCCTTTTGAGAGGAAGATGTTTCAATGCCGCCTGTCTTGGGAAGCTCCTCCTTCACTTTTTTCGCAGGAGGTTCCATTCCAGGACATCTTTCACGAAATGAAGGAAATCCTTCGTTCTCATCTCCTTTTCTTCTCTTCTGGTGTTTTTGATGTTTATTTCCTTTGCCATCTCCCTGTGGATATTCCACTTCCTTCTCTTTTGATTTGGTAGGATCTTTGACGACATGGTGTGCTCTTCCAGAAGATTTTCCAGGGTAATTTCCAGCTCTATTACCAGCTGACCTTGACCTAGAACAATAGTTACAACTCTTCCCTTCGCCTCTTCTTGGATACAGCCGCGATCGCGAGTAGGAATGCAAATGGGAATGACAAAATGATCGAGAGTGGGAGCGAGAGGGGGAAGAAGCTGATCTTGACTTGGAGTAGGTATAGAAACTTCTAGAGTAAGATGAAGCACTAGAAGGAGGCTTGGACCTTAAAAAAAACACAACACACACACACGAAGTTAATTCAAAACAGTCACTCTCCCCAGTTTTTTCCTTCCAGATTTGCTTTGGGGTTTTTGACTCTCCATACACTTATGTTCTTTCAGCTGCTGACATAATGCTACTGCCAACTGAAGAACTTAATAACATGTACAAGTTTCGGCTCACAAGACAGAACAGCTGTTGCTTTGTTAATGGAAAAACATACAGGAAGGCTAAGTCTGTTTCCACTCACTTCTACCACGCGAACTACCATAGCTATCGGCTGATTTAAGGTGGTGTATAGTGGCCTCTACTGCTATGTGAACGCACCCATTTTTTCACTACTCTGCAACGACATGCAGCGCAAATCATTTTTGTTGCAGTAAGATGCAAAAAGAGCAAGTCTTAATGGCTACAGTGCAGTATCAAACATCAGGAAAACACGATTTGGCCTGAAGACAGTAAAGCTCAATTTTAAAATGCCAGCTTAGTCTCTTTAACTTCACTACTTCTTTGGCAATTTGTACAGGATGCAAAATACTTGCACTGCAGTCTTACAATCAACACTTCTAGCCCAATGTCCTAGCAAAATCTTGCACATACCTCTAGCTCTAACCAAGGATAGTGACAGCGCTTCAAGAAAGAGTCGTATCTAAATGCTTCTAAACTCAGCCTCGAGTAATATGACTCAATGCCATTACTCTAGGAAGGATACTGACAGCATTACTAAGAGACAGCTATGCAGACTCCTGCCCAAGTGATTTGGGGGGATAGAAAACATCAGCTGCCCTGCGTTTTTTCTTCACAAGTTTCTCTTGTTTTTCATTTAACAATGTCAACAAAATTCTAGTGAAAGCCACCAGTCTGCAGTCCAGCTTAAAATCTCTCCGTGTACCTACAGGAGAGAGACAAAAGAGGAAGACAATTTCTCTCACATATCTCCTCCGATGTGCTTTGAGGTAATGGTTACAATCAGAACAGGGAGATGCAGAAAATCCGGCTACTACACCTATTCAGTTCCTAGCCTCCTCACGGCTCTCAGGAAGTGAAGGATGTCATTGCAGAGAAGCTTCAGGGAAAGAGACCCCTGTTCCTTAACAACTGCTGCCCCATTATCACCATCAGTCAACTGTAATCTCTGCCATATTTGAGCCAGTAACCTACCTATGAAACTCCTATCCCTGCTAATCCCTTGAATCATCCAATCCATCCAATGAGAGAGGGGTGCAGTGGAACTCCCCCTGATTCTTCCAGACAACCTGCTGCTCCATTACAGACATGTAAACCAGTTACCTGGAAAACGAATGCCTACGCTCCTCTGGAATCTTTTTACATTCCATCAATTCCTTAGCAAAATCACTGGTAAACTCATCAAGTTTGGACTTTTTCTTTTCCCTGTTAAAATAAGTTTGACCTTTATTACAAAAAGGCACCAAGAGACAAAACATGGCCAATATGAGAAAATATAGACTGCATGCAAATGCAACAGGGGAACATCCCATTTCAGCAAAAACAGTTCAGCGTTCCTACAAGTTTTAGGGAAAGTTTTAGAATTACATTTGTCTTGGTTTAGTTTTGCATGTTTACCATCTGCAACACAAAAGTATACTGGAAAAAACACTGTCATTTTTGCTTACGTCAGGTGCACTTGAGTGTAACTGCAGCTCATTATGTGATCAAAATACAAAAATGAAGAACAACGCAGCTTCACTGAGCCAAATACTTACTCCTCTTTAAGACTCCGTTGTTCTCTGTAAAACTCCTCCCTAGAGAAAGGAGATGCTTGAGTCCTTGGGATGGTAGGTGAAGGAGACATGGGTACTGCTCTTGGAACCCAAGCTGATGACGTGTTTGCGGGAGCTGGGGGATATCCTGGAGGGGGGACAGCGCACCCAGCAGATGGAGGCTGGCCAGGTGGAAACTGAGGAGGAAACGGTGGTGGTGGTACCCCCAGTGGAAGAGGAAGTGCGTGGCGTGCTGGAGGATACAAGGGAGCTGGAGGCACAGGCACAAAGACTGGTGTTGATTCTGGTAGTGCTGGGGCCTGAGTCCTTTGGGTACACTCGCTGTGCAGGCGTCCTCGATTTGGACCTCTAAAGAAACCCAAAACCATGTGTCACTGTTTGTTACACTCTGTCGGATTTTAAAGAGGAAAGCGAAGGAAGCGGGAGCATGGTGGGGAGCACTTCTTGTTCTCAACTTAAGCATTTTTCTCCCTGCTTTCCGTTCATGTGAGATTACACTCATTTCTTGATCCTCATACTTGCCTTCCACATCCTCACCCCCAACACTCCCCTCGGTCTTCTCTCCTGACACTCAGCTTTGCAGCTGCAAGTGGAGGCTGCCCACGCTTAACAGAGACTCCCATCTCCCACGTGCCATGTGCCCACCGCTCCTCTGCTACTCCTGGAGACACTTAATATTTCGCACTTCTAACCTTCAAAGTCCTGCACAAATATTAACTCATCTTCTCTCAAACTTCTTTTAACCTCTTCCACATACGCTTCCTGTGCTGTCGCCTCATGATGATGTACTTGGCCTGTTCTTGTCCCTGCATTGTTATTTTCTTGCTTACTGAATCTGAGATTTTAAATCATCTGTGGGGTGGATCCCCATTTTTGTTTGGATTTATCTTTGAGATTTTATAAACACAGTGCACCCTTACAGTCGATCTAACATCAAGCATATAAAAAAATGAAGGACTGACTTGGCACAGCAATAAGAGATAAAACAGACTCTTCTCTTTCCAACGGAGAGAAAGCAGCTTGGCTATCTGAGACGACTAAATTGAAGAAACTCAGAATTGTCCTAAAATAACAGCCTTGACTTTTCCAATGATTTGCTCAATCAGAATCAACTAAGTTGTTCAAAAAAGAATGCTGGAGGCTGGTTTCTATTGGGAAATCAATTTCTTCAGCCTTATACAGCCAGTGAGCAAAAGGGTGGCTTTCCACCTGATCCTTTAATTAGATTTGATTTTTAGATGCACTTATGGTTTCCTCAGAAAGCGTGCATTTTTCAGAGTCCTCTTTTCAATTATGCACTGGACTTCTATTGTAAATAATCTTACTGCGAGCACATACCCCTTTGTTAAAGCCAATTCAAATTAGGCCATTTAAAAATTAATGACCACTTGTATTCTACACAACTATCTGTGCACACTTACTTCATCATAAATCAGCTGTTGTAGAATTTATGTGTTACAGCCTCATTTAACAGGTTACCAGTATGAATACATTGAATTTCTGCAGAACACTTACAGTTCCCAGCCTGGTCTGCCACCTGCTGAGCAAATTGTACTGGCTCTCGCTGGATGACCTTTTGGAGTGGAGAGAGGAAAAAGCAAAAAATCCCATTCAGTGTATCTGAAGATCATTTTTTAACAGAAATTCTTTTTAGAAAAATTAAAAGTTACAGTTCCTTACCAGTGGTGCGTGTTGATTGTCCTTGGGGGCCCAGACGACTTGGTAATGCTGGTTGTCTTAGTACAGGGGTCTGACAGCCCTTGTGAATAAATGCAGACAGTTGGAAAACAAGCTCTACTAAAATACAAGAATCGCTGCAAATGTTGAAACAAAGCTTACCTTCTCTTCCAACAAACTGCTGACTGACAGAGACGAATATGTAGAATGTTCAGCAGCAGTCACCAGAGCAGCAGGAGGTGTAAGAGTCACGAGTGGGGGTGGTGGCAGTGGCAGCTGCTGCTGCTGGTGGTGCCACATCTGCTGACGGTGCCTTCTTCTGTAACCGGCTCCATTTTTGAAGTTGCTCACAGCCTAGAGGCAGAAAAACATTTACGCAAAGGTAATATGAAACTTCAGCAGATATACGAACAAAAGCCTCCACAGAGTAAAATTACTTGTGTAATTAGCTGTAAATGCTATCAATCCCCAAAGAAATCAACATGCCGATACATGAACACATCACATTAAACACTGATACTAGTGATTGGTAACTCGGAGTGTCTGTATTCAAAGTACTGCCGTGTTAACACAGAATTTGAAAGCGAGGCAATCACCTTAAACAAAAGCATGACCTGAATTTGCCAGATTGTCTCCAAGGAGTTGTAAGCTTCTGTGATAACAGATAATGCACTTGAAAGGTAAATTTAGCCTTATTCAAGTCAACCTTGCTTAAGCAGATGTAAACTAATATTTCCTTCCCTTTCAGCTTTTTACAAAGAGCCTATTCTTACAAGCACTTTACGTAAAAGTCATCAGGTTACCCGGCGTAGGCACTTGTTGGCCACTAAAGCATCAGGCGAAACACCTGTCTGATGACACTCTGGACATCTATGCTCCTCAGATTCCAGTAAGGCTGTTCTAATACCTGTGTACAATTAGAATAATCAAAATAGCATTTAGCCAAACTAAGGAAGTTTTGGGGGTTCTAATCAACTATAAAAACACCTATATGATCAACAGGTGAATATGGTCTTGAAGTGAGAGCATGAAGCTATAAAGGTTCAATAGCGTAAAAAATTTCTAGTATGCAGCAAATAACTCTAGAGTTTTGGTATGTCACTGTTGTAACATTTGAAGATGTAGAGTAGGCTGTGTCTTGATGTTTCAGCTAGTCTTTTTCCCACTATATAGTACAGTGAGAAGTCCCCACCCTCCAGGTTAACGAATAAAACTTGTCTCAGAAAAACAAATAGTAGGTTCAAAAAACCATTACTAGGTTCGCGCTCTGAAGGTTTTAACCAACTCTCCCGTGGAGGAAAATGTGGATTAAATGCTGCTAACTATCCGTTTGTTGCAGACCACCGAAAGTCACCAGAGTTGGCTATATAGTTTTGTATGAGAGAAAGGGCTGTGGGCAAACTAAATGCACTCAATATCCAATACTGCAATCACCTGCACAATCAGCCACTCCTCTCATACTCGTCCTTCCGCATGTAAATTTAACTAAAAAGCTATGTATTTTACTATTTATTTATTTATTTAACTATTAAAGCTCTGTGGCTTTTTTCCCCCTTTATACGAGAAGAGCCCTTTCCTATTCAGGGTATACTTAAGTATAAAATAGAACTGGTAACAAAATAATTTCGCTATCTCCTCTTTCTGCTTTCAGAAGAGCAGATGTGCTGTTTTGAATTAACAAACATGGGAGTTCACACTTACATTCATCACAATAACTGTTTCCACAGCAGGGAATAATAGCCGCATCAGTCATTATCTCCTTACAAATGAGACATAAAATCTCCTCTGGAATAGGATCATCTGAGGAGGAAGAGGATGGCTCCTCCGGTAAAAAGGGAGGCTTTTCCTTCTCTCTTCTAGCATAAGCTTCCCTGGAGGAGGGGAAAGGGGAAGGAAAAAGAAACAAATTAAAGATGGGTAAAGGAGAACTTTTCCAAGCTTTGGATCTTATCAAAGGAAGACAGGAGATGGAATTCTTCTCACTCCACATTAGCCTCCTAAAACATAGGCATTTAGTTGAACCTACTTTTCTATAGCCACCACACTAGAATAGGGAGGGGGGAACAATTTTCCCACCGCAGACCTCTCCCATTCAGTGGATCAACAACGAAATTAGCTCAGATGAGCTTGTGGGTCGAGATAAGGACAGGAGAGATCACTCACCGTCACGGGCAAAACAGACTCAGCTTGGGGAAAATTAACTCAATATATTACAAATCAACCAGAGTAGGGTAATGAGAAATAAACCCAAATCTCAGAACACCTTCCCTCCACCCCTCCCTTCTTCCCAGGCACAGCTTTACTCCCAAATGCTCTACCTACCCTCCCCCCCCAGCGGCGCAGGGGGACAGGGAATGGGGGTTACGGTCAGTTCATCACACCTTGTCTCTGCCGCTCCTTCCTCCTCAGGGGGAAGACTCCTCACTCTTCCCCTACTCCAGTGCAGGGCCCCTCCCACGGGAGACAGTTCTCCATGAACTTCTCCAGCGTGGGTCCTTCCCATGGGCTGCAGTTCTTCACAAACTGCTCCAGCATGGGTCCCTTCCATGGGCTGCAGTCCTTCAGGAGCACACTGCTCCAGCGTGGGTACCCCACGGGGTCACAAGTCCTGCCAGAAAACCTGCTCCGTGGGCTCCTCTCCACAGATCTGCATGTCCTGCCAGGAGCCTGCTCCAGAGCGGGGTTCCCACGGGGTCACAGCCTCCTTTGGGAACACACCTGCTCCGGCGTGGGGTCCTCCACGGGCTGCAGGTGGACATCTGCTTTACTGTGGACCTCCGCTCCACCGTGGACCTCCCTGGACTGCAGGGGGACAGCCTGCCTCACCATGGTCTTCCCCACAGGCTGCAGGGGAATCTCTGCTCCGGCGCCTGGAGCATCTCCTCCCCCTCCTGCTTCACTGACCTTGGTGTCTGCAGGGTTGTTTCTCTTACATGTTCTCACTCCTCTCTCCGGCTGCCGTTTTCCCTCTGTCCCAACTTTTTTTCCCTTCTTAAAAATGTTATCACAGAGGCGTCACCACTATTGCGGATTGGCTCGGCCTTGGCTGGCGGCGGGTCCGTCTTAGAGCTGGCTGGTATTGGCTCTCTTGAACACAGGGGAAGCTTCCAGCAGCTTCTTACAGCAGCCACCCCTGTAACCTTCCCCCCCACCCCCGCTACCAAAAACTTGCCACACAAAGCCAATACAGACATTTACGCACGGTTTCTCTCGTTCACTTTTTGGTCGGTCCAATTAATTCCATACTTACACATTAACACGTGGTATTGCGTATTTTCCAGTTTTTGTCACCATGACACCCTTCCTTTTGGGATCTTTCACCTCCACCAGGAAACTCCTTGGAATTCCTGTGGTCTTTTTCATCCTGGGCACAGACCCAAAACTTTCGTCCTGTTGAGACAAGAAATGCAGACATACCGCATCTTAAGACCCACACTTAAAATGACATTTCAATGATGATTTTAAGCAGCAAGAGCCTTTAATCCTCTCCTTTTACCTAGCGTAAGGGTCGCTCGACTAAAATACTTCTTTTCCTAAATGAATACAGCCAGGATGTTCCAAAGGCTTGAGCAGTGTTTTGAATTCGGTCGACATTCTTTGGCTTACCCTCAGGTTCCTTAAGGGCGAAACAGCCCTTAGCTCACCATCCACTCAGAGAAGAGACACAAAGCCGCTCCTCCTCCTCCAAAGGGCAATGCAGAGGGAGAGCTTAATGCAGTGCTCTGAATCACTCACTGGGGAAACTTATGTTCACCACCTCTATATGAAGGCTAAATTCATACCTCATGCATGTACCTTCAGTGACTAACATTAAACGGCATGAAGACGCAACCAGAGGCTTGTCTGATTAAAACACACAAATGTTCAGTAGATGGGGTCAACAGAAACATCTTCTTTTTATACAAAATACTAAAAACTATGAACTGTCACTAAAAAGAGTTAAAACCAGAAAAATTTCCAATAACATTGAAATGTACAAAAACACGCATACAAGTTCACAGAGAAAGATCTATGGACACATTTCATGTCCATGACCTAGAAAAAAAGAAAATTTTACATTTCTAATTCCAGGTTTCCCTCAAATTCTGAAAGGCTTTGCAACATTGCCATATAAGCTCTGTATTTCACCCCAAGAGAAACAATTCTTCACGTGAGTATTCATGTACTTGTTACCTAACTGCCAGGGTAAAACAATTAAAAACTAGGTAACACCAGAAGTCCCCCACAATCTTATCCCATTTCTTGGGCAGTTCTTCATAGAGTGGCCAGGTTTTCTGCAACGATGGCAAGTATATGACGATGCAGGTGGACCCACGGGTTTCTTCATGTAACTGCAAGTTTTGGGGGAATAAAAGAACAAGGTATGCACATGTCTCGCTTGTTAAACCAAACACCTCTACAGTTTTTTCCATAATCTTCAAAGAACAGATCTGACATTATCAACACTTACTTGATTGGATCATATTCATGGCAGGACTGGATCATCATAGCTTTTATTTTATCCTCTTTGGAAGCACTGGCTTCAGCCAGATTGGCAGTCTGTTTAACAGGCAATTATTTGACACGCACATTAGAAACACGTTTAAGCCCACACAGCCAAAGACAACACCGCTCACCCAGTCCTGTAAAGAGCAGCACAACACTAGCTGAGGTTGCATGAAAAGAGCTGCTTATAGAAAATACCGTTGTCCTGAAGATGTTCTGGGGAGCCCTTACACCGCTATTACATGGTGTTTGTGTGCGTGTTAACCTACTTGACAAGAGCGTTCTTGGGCACTCAAAACCTTAGGCTCTGTTTGTACCTTACAGAAAGACTGGCGTAACCAATCCAATTGTCTTCCAAGTGGACCGAAGGCATAAGGAGACAACATTACACGATCCAGTATTTTTAAGGTGATTTTTAAGCTCCAGCCTATTTGAAGAAGACATCCACTGTACATTTAATTGAGAAAGATGCATGCAAGTATCCTTATTTACATTTTGCAGCATTAAAGGGACACACAACTTAAGAGTCAGGGAAGTTGTTTTTGCTTGCTGAAATGCAGCTTCCCACACAGAAGCATTAAAAGGAAGCAAGCTTTTAATAATCCCTCAGCAAGACAAAAGATTCTTGTCACTACAAATTTGACCATCATGTGCTGGAGGCAGTCCACACTGCATGCTTCTCCCTCTACTAACTTCTTCATATTAAGTGATTTAACTACAGGAAGCACAATCTGCATTTTTTTTTCCAGTTGACTGTGTCCTTTTAACATATAAATTGTAATATCAACCTTATGCAGAACTAGATCTTTCAAATTATTGAAGCCAGCTGTTTTTTCAAAGTAGTATTTGTTCCAATGTTTTTATTTCACACTAGTCCAGATCCAAGCAGGGTCTAAGGGAGAGGCTGTAAAGGATGTGGACCTTCAAGCACCTAGCATTCAGATCAACCACTCAGATCAACCACTCATGGTTCTGTTTTTATATGCATTCATTCACAAAAGCAACCAACTAGTTTCAACATTCTATTAAATGGATGTTTCATAGACACCATTTTTTTCTCCACAGTAACATAATCCAGAGCAACACCTATGAAATCATTTCCATTAACATTTACAGAAAGCTTTACAGATACTTGACTAATTTCTTTGAACCCAACAGTTTACAAAACACATCCAAAACCCACAACACATTAGTAGGAATAGACCAAAATTCAAACATGGCATTTCATACGTAGTAATAATAAACCAGAAAACTCTTAACGCATCACCTCCATGCCAAGTCAGTCTGCACTAAAGACGTTAGAGTAAGTAACAGGTTTGAGCTGCTTTCCATTATGTTCCTGTATTTTTCTGAAATACTGAAATTTTCTCAAAAGCTTAAATGTGTACACCACAAGGACACTTCTTCATATTTTAAGAGTAAAATTTGGCATAAGTTTACAGTACCAAGGACATGTTTAGGGACAGCACTAATGGAGACCAAGTTCTTTTGGTGGCTACCTTCCAAACATTTTTTTTCCCCCCCCAGATGCACACAATTTAATTTCTTCAGTGAGAAAGGAAAGAAGTGACCAGTGTGAAGAGATTCCTCTTTCTTGGAAATGAACTCCAGCCTTCCTTTTCAGAAGAAAGAACTAGCTCCTCTGCATTAGGCCCTGCCCTCTCTAAGCTTTGTAACTTTAAAGACTAGTTCTTTCATTGGCTAGCACTACGCCTTTTCACAAAGTGCAGACAGTAGTGCTTTCCCAGAGGAAGGTACACATTGTTGAGCAAAAAATGCAAGCAGGTCCATAGCAAAACATGGCATTACAACAGTTCCAGAAGGTCACATCTGCTAATATGCCACACATACACATCGGTATATTCCTAGAAACAATCAGGTACACTTTCACACTTCACACAGTCTGCATTCCAACAAATTAGATTATGTTGTCTACTGTCTATATACTAGCATTTATGAAACTGTGCAGCATTAAAAGAATGGATCTGTAACTTTAATGGCTAGAAATTCAAAAACAGCCATGCAATTGTCCATGTTACAGAAACGATTCTCTTTTGGCTGTTGCACACTCCCCCCTCCAAATGCCCGTAACTTACAGCCCATTCAATTCTTCTGGAAAAACTGTTAGTTTCCAATGCAAAATCAATGAAACATATGAGAAATGGTAAACAGCTTCTGAAATGCTGCTTCTGTGTGTCTGGAAGATGAGTAATAGTGCAACATTACGTTGAGGCTGATAAGGTACTCCCCTTCTATCTTCCCAAAGTGGGAACTGCTCTTTACAGGCTAGTACCAAAATAGACACCCATTTTAAAGTTAAAATTAATACTTTAAATTAATAAAAATTAAATTAAATTTTGTTTCCATTACAACAGTTATCCAGCTATAGATCACAGTATAAGATTTTAAAAAACAAAGCAAACACTTTTTTTTTTTAAAGAATTTGAAAAGAATATATCTATACCTTAGCAAGGTGGGCCAGAGAAAGAGATGCAGGAGAGTCATCTGTCTGTTCACAAAAAATTAAACACATATTCAAGTTCTACAGTCAAAACATAGCAATAGTTAAGGTCTACTGTAGTCTGAAAGTCTGCACTATATCCTCTGAGTGTCGCTGACAGGGGCACTGCCAACCCCGTGCAATTTGTGTTTGCTCAAAACAAAGTCCAAACCTATGGCACCTTAAGAGTGCCTGTGTGGTTAATGAGAAGAAACGAAAATAACCAAACCCGCTCGACATCAACTTACTGCTCCACAGTATCTCAGAGAGGGACCCTTGTCAAATGCTCACATCTGTCAATTTTCAGCTAAAAAGGATTTCAGTTTATTTGAGAAGGAAGCATCACTACAGGAAACTTATTTGCAGTGTAGCTTGTCAATTAATCCGTTAACATCTCATCACTTCTAAATGCACACAGTTATGCTTTTATGAAGACAGTAGCTGCCTGGCAAAATCAAGCACAGGTGTATCAGCCCTCAACCATGAACTCTGCCCCTCCTGTCGTCACTAAGTTTAAAAATGCCAAACTCACCATACCCCACAACACCCAAATAAAAACACCAAGCCAGAACATCAGCCATGAAAGTAAACCACCACTTTGTCTAGAAAAAAACAGGCTGCTCAAATTAGTGAAATAAAGGTGTTTACCATGACAGAGCGGCCTACAAAAACAGACAATACTGATGTCTTGTATTTTATTAGACCACAGGCCATACTATCCAGATTAGTTCGGGAGGTGTGAGAATTTAATATTATGCTTCTTACTAGCAGAGCAAACCCAATTTTTAATGATGATGAAAACATGGAGTCAGAGCACAGTCCTGTAATTTTTTTCTCCACTGCAACCACACTCCTCCCTCCCACCTACCTCCTGGAACACCCTGCAGGAGTGAAGCCCTCAGGCCACTAGTTTGCAATAGGCTGCAGCGTTTATGGAGAACTAATACTGAAATGCTGGTTTTCCACAAGTAAACAGGGTAACACTTAGCTTGTTCCTTTTCCAGAATATGGAATTATATTATGCCACAAGCAGCAGTTAAGCTTACACTAGCAAAACATGATCAGAAAGACACCTGAATCACTGCTTATTAGGACTTTGGTTGTTCAAAAATGTAGAATAAAGTGTCACAGCGTAAACTGAAGAGCTCTCCTCAAGACGTCCCTAAATGGATCGGAGCAGAGATTAAAATCCTTCCTTGGAAAAAAGCCCTTGTCCTTTATTACCTAACGTAGTGGAAGAATTCAAGGGAGCAGTTTTAGCAGACTCTGGGGACAAAATATTTACATGCAGAAGATGTTTCCTCACTCCAGTTAATCATGTCTTCTCTAGATGTTTAGGAAAGCGCAGACAACATTACTCCAACACTAAGTAAAAAAATCATGAAAACGTGCCTTTGGAAAGGAGCACCCAGACCTGGAACAAGAGACCTTCTTTCCACTGCAAATCTTACCAGAAGATTCAACTTTCCTTCCCTTCACAACATTTGGTACCCACTTCTGTCAAAACGGAAGTCTGATCAAGTATTTTGAAGCTTCATGCTCCACATGCCACTCTTCTTCACATGTGGAAAAACAGGCCTATGTTCTCTCATGGCAGGCACAACCATTATCACTTTGCGGGTTTTCAGAAGCAAACAAGGAATTAGGAAAGCTCTCTATTGGAGTCTGGCATTAAACAGTCTAGGACTGACCAGTAACTGAAACATAACAGTTAATATTAGTTCTTGTATTTTTTTAGGAAGCAGTTATTATATGGCCTGCAGGCAACAGTCTGATTTCTTAAAGGAGATGAAAGCACTCCCTTCTATGAACAGTTACCAAAAGCAGCAAATAGAAAATTAATGTACTATTTAGTACGTTTGCCCAACGGCCATCTTCCAATGATCCTACATTCTTGTGTCTTTGGTTTTTTTCCTTTAAATTTCTACTGAAGTATTTCCTGCCAGTCCCTCCCATCGGTCAAGTAGAAACAACACCTCCACGACACTTGTATACAACCCTAAGGTAATACTGCAGAAGAACTGGGGAAAAAAAACCCAAACCGAAAAAAACCCCAAAGTAACCAAATAAAGAAAACCCTCAAAAACCCCACAATCAACAGTCAATGTATTAACTCCCATTTCAAACAGAAGACTAAACAGAAATTCACATAAAGCAAGTGGGAAAGGGGACAGAAAATAGGAGGAAAAGGCTAATCTCACTGCTGGAGTGCTGCATTTAAATTACAGTGGTTTCCTAAAACCCAATAGCTTGGTTAAACTGAAAATTCAGCCAGGAAGGATCACAGCTGTGCTTGGCGGTGCTAAAACAATGCGCGTGACTCTCTGCATTTCTGCAGCCTCTGAGGACTAATACCAACTAGAGATCCTTGCAGTTACTGAAATAGGAATACGAAAACAAATAGGATTCACTTTCTTGATTTGGCAGTAGTAACGGTAGGACAGCAGCACAGATTTGGAAGTGTAGAATGACAGCTAACATAAGAGCAAGACAATTAAGAAATATTCAAAGTATAAGGTTTTGTGCATCCTTTAAAAAAAAAAAATCTGAACTGATTTTAACATTGCTGCTTTACTGTTCAACAATAATTGGCAAGCCTTCCCAGTGATTTATTCAGACCACACTAAGATCCAGGTTTGGCTTTGAAATACATGCAGAAAGACGTTTATTTAAAATAACAAAACAAAACAAAACCCCACACACTTTAGACCAAGACCTGAGTTAGCTTTAAGAATAAAGCTAACTGTGCCTCCAACACTAGAAGCACCTGAGGCTGCAGTGCTTCTACTCTGTGTGTGAGACAGAGAGAGAGAGAGAACACTTGTAAAGAGAGATGCAAGGCTTCCACCCTCCCTATGGCTACCCACAACCCACATCAGGTACAGTCAGAGCAAACAAGAAGGGAACAGTTTTGCTTTGTCTTCCTTTTAATTAGTTCTAACTAACACTAAGTCTTCCCTCCCACTCCAGGATTTTTCCTTTCTTAAAACAAAATATTTTTTTGAGACATCTATCTAAGCTTATGGTAAGATGCTACTTAGAAACGTAATACAAAGACACCAGGGAACACACGAGGCTGAAAGAATGGTAACCTTATTGATGAAGATGTGATTTGTGTTTATACACAAGCTAGTAAACAAAGAGAAAAAGAACTCTTTCCAAGAAATAAAACCCCATCTCAGTTAGATCAAATACTATAAAGGTAGTTTACATAAATGCCTTCCATTAACTGCTAGGGTCACTGGGCTCACAATGAGAGCCTTTCATGTCCAAAAAGGAAGTTGAACCAATCAGTGATAGAATTATGGATGTCAGGTTTAGGCTTAGTGTTTTTACACCAACATACAAGAAGTTTTCCACTTTAAGTTCATTGTATACCATTCCACGAGAATCAGAGGCTGTATTCTTGACAGAACACAACCCCAGAGCTCATCAATTTCTAGATTAAGTTACCCAAACAGCTGATCAAGGGATCAGATCCAATGATCCAGGGTTAGTGCAAAGCCTCACACCATTCTAGTGAAGAAAAAGCAGTTATACTTGAAGATGAAAAATAAAAACCAACAAATAGGAATTTTTACATTATAAGGGCTATTTTGAAAAGCACAGTTACACCTAGCCTTCGACCCAAGTCGCAAATCCAGATCTAGACCATTACCAGTCAGGTATTTCCTTGTGTGACTTCTCTCTAGTTTAGCAGCCGAATGACAGTGTTTTCTAACCCGAAGAAAAATGCTGCCCCTTTTCCAAATGGAAATTCAGAGTGGGGGTATACTAAAGAAAGGCTTAACCTTTGGGAAATCAAAGCAGCATCCAACCCCGAAGCCACCCAGGTCCAAAAAAGTACTGCAGGCAGAAGTTCAGACAAATGACAGGGATTTTACCCACAAATACACCAGGCTCTAACCTTGTGCCAAAATCTCTACACTGGGTCTTAGATATTTTCATTTGCAGACAAACTATTAAACTAAACTGCTTCATCAGATAGAGTGGAAAGATCAAATGCAGAACTTCCAAATACCACTTTGCGGAGCAACCATATTTAAATTCATGGCAATCTCTTAAAGACATACATGTACTCAGAGGGGCCCAAATAATATCACTTCAATTATACACTTTTAGGAACAAATACCCAAGCATTTAAGGACATGAAACGGAAACATTTAGCTGCACATGACTGTCCTCAAAATGTATGGGATATGTTGGTTTGGCTATTTGTTTGAACCCCCAGGTCACAACTAAGAAACAGTACCAAGTTTAACCACGGTGGTTTCTCAGTGAGTTTTGATAACATTTTCAAAATCCATTGGGCAAAAAGAGTATTTAAAAAAAAAAAGCTAAGTGATATAATGTGGAAATAGCAGAAAATTCACTCCAAACAATTTGGATTGCAAGAAACAAAAAGCACAAAACAACCTACAAACAAAACAATGTACAAACATACGCTTTACTAGCTATACACAGATGTAGAACATGGCACCATGTTCAGTTGTGCAAACCTCGGACCTACATGATCTAAAAGCGATCATACATTACCTGTACAACACAAAGTCATCCAGGAAATAGTCTAGCATATTCAATGTGAAATGCAATGCATCACTAGGCACCAAAACCAATATTTACATTAGACCTGTGCAAGTGATGGCATTACCCAGTTTTTCCTATGCTGAATCAAAGACATTGTCTTTACAACATACACCAGGTTTTACTGGAATATATAATTAGTTAATGTTTGGAAAATTAATACAAGGCTACATGGTTTAGAATTAAGAGCAGTGTGTAGAAAAAAGTGTGAGATTGTGTTTTTACATACTGCTTTTGATGTTCCACGCACTGGCTCAGTTTGACTCCTGGAAGAAGAAATAAAGGTGATTAGAATTTCAAGTAAAGCACTTGTACCCAGCATAAAGCAGTGACAACAGGTTATAAAACCTGAACATCAAAACATCATGTTCTGATAGTCTAGGGAATGGGGAAATTTATTCATATACCTAAACTGTTCTCTCTCGGCACATTCAGCGCAACTAAAAAACCCAACAAACAGACCCAAATCCCGTTTCTACTTTGTCACAAATTAAGATGTACAGTTATAGAACACAACAGTGCAAGAGGAAGCCCTCAGGTATTTTGTCTCTGCTGCGTCAGTATCAAAAAGATGAAGTCTGTATCACAGCTTGGTGTTCTTAAATAATCAACTCTCAAAATACAAAGGCAACTTTAACCAATCCGTATATATCTAGTATTACAAATGGGTACCAGATACAGTACTTTAATTTCCAAGAAAGAACACTGACGTTCTAGACACTTTGAAGTGCAAGTTTACTTCAGAGAAAACAGTCAGTCATCTGACAAAGAGATAACAAAAATGGCAGCAGCATAGGCTTTAGAACAGAGTTTCTTTGTGAAAGCCCAAGCACTGTATTCAGATAGCTCCTACATTTAGCATATGCAAGATTGACTAAAAATAGTAGTAGAAATGTCACCTGAAAGCAGTTTCTGGGGTTTGGTGTGATTTAGGAGCCCTGTGATGAAAAAGAAAAGGTCTTACTTGCCAGAATTTGCTTTAAGATAATCTTGAAAAGGCTACAATCTTTTTGGCAATAGTCATTACATTTGAAAACTTGCTGAGATTCCACACACTTATTGATCTGTATCTGCATGCCACTCATCAGGAATCAGACGTGCAGCCCTTGATCTAGTTAACAAACAATTCATACGTCATCCAAAGCATCCCATGAGCAGAGACAATTCAATGGCTGCTGCGGAATTTACGTACAACTAGAAAGGCTCATGCTTCCTGCCACTGCTAGAATACCACCAGGCTCGCAAGTACAGCCACGTACCTCCTGAAGATGGGGAAGTACAGGGAAATACTTTAGATTACCACGCAATGCTTTCTTCATCCATTTACCTTGAAGAACATACAACAAGGTGAGTAACGCATTTTTGAAGGCCTCTCCACCGTTATAGCATACATTCCTCGTTCCCAAACATTAACCACTCTACCAGTTGTTTCTGCAATGTTTCCAGCTGAAGGAATAGAAAGCTCATCTGCCTGGTTCATTTTCAACACTACAACAGCAGCGCCATTCTTTCCTTATCCCCACATACAGGTCTTTGCTTGATCTTTGATGCTAGCAGCATCTCTCCTCTCATTTCAGGGCAGGATTATGATACCAGGAGAGAGCGCCAGCCAACCAGAAACGGAGGATGCGTTGACAAGGCGGCACTAAGCACACATATTTAAGTTAAACATGGCCAAAACAAGGCCATGGTTACAAGCACAACACTGTGCCGTCCTGAATTCCTAGGTAGTGCCTGAAAGCACTGCAGCAACTGCTGAAGTAATATGCCCAAAGTTTACAGGCAGACTCACAGCAATTCAGGGTTTTTTGCTCGCAAATGCTTCACAGGTACCAGGATGCTGCTGTGCTGTTTTTTCGAGACACACAGTAACTCACCAGTCTACTTTATTGCCTGAGAACCAACATGAGAAAGACATGGCAAAACCACAAGCTAATAATACCTACTAATTGTGGGGGAGAGGCGTCTCTTTAAGAAGGCTGGAAAACATGAATGTTCAAACAATGCTAATGTAGCTGAATACATACATGACAGCAATAATCCTGTAGTCAGCACTGCATTTGCATAGCTGTAAGTTTAACCAACACATCCGATTCTCTGTCCTCCAGAAATCTGAGGAATATAGATTGAAAACCTGGAGCACTGATAGCAACTTAGGGTAAAAACAGACTTAGAGAACTAGTAACGCCTGGTAACGTGCTGAACTGCTTACTGAGTTTCAAGTTTGGAAGGGGTTAACTATTCCTTTGTTGTACTCGCTCAAAAGGTGATACACTTTAGGAGAGTGTTCTTTTTCTCTGGCCTGAAATGGACATTGTCTTTAGGAAACTAACAGGAATCACTTATGAATGGAACTTCTGGTTTGCATGGTTTGCCAGCTGGCAACCCTTGGTCTTTCCTCTGTGTCTAGTATGCAAAACACCCAGATTTACCAGGGGGTAAGAATACCTGCCATATCCCACCCTGCACCCCCCAAATGCAAGAAATAGTCAAACACTGACAATCAGACTCTTCTGAGGTGGGAAGAAATTAGAAGTTTACACAACAATGCCTATCTGTCTTTACTATAAAAGCAATCAAATCAAACACATAAAATAAGGAATCTCTCCACGTAGAGGAAATGGGATCAACAACTTGGCTCTCAGAAGAATCAACCCCAAGAACAAACCCAATGGAATCATCTTAAAAGCTACCATTGTTGCAGTTTCAACCCCATCTCCCAGCAGGCCAAAACACGTACGTCTGCTTTGGGACAGATATATTAAAATCTAGCCCATGACAACAAAAATTAAC
This sequence comes from Buteo buteo, assembly GCF_964188355.1. Classification (NCBI taxonomy): domain Eukaryota; kingdom Metazoa; phylum Chordata; class Aves; order Accipitriformes; family Accipitridae; genus Buteo; species Buteo buteo. Next base: position 1,016,653 of record NC_134203.1, read on the forward strand.
AGCAGCTTTAACAAGAAAGATACAATCTGAATGCCTCTTGTAAACTAATATCAATTTAAAAAGTTAATGCACTGAAACCCCTAACCAAGAATACAATGCTTTACGGATACTTACGTAACACGGGGTTTGCTGGTGACTTTAACTCCTCCAGCAGGGATTCTTCTAACAATTACCGATGAGTTCCTAGGAATCAGGGCATTACCATCTGTGTATTCTGAAAACAACATCAATACAGAAAAAGAATCTGCCACTTTACGAGAACCTATATCAATACATAATTACACAACATTTCAGAGAATCCCTTTACGGATGGAAAAGCAAAGTTTGATATGGAACGTTGCACTTTTATCGTCCCAACACACTGAAAGTACATTTCAAGAAACCTTCAGGTTTGATAATCAAACACAAGCAGCACAATCTTTTTCATGGTTTTACAATGGTTGGAATGCCAACAGCAAAATGGTCTCAAAGGTCACTGAAGCGGAGTCTGCTAATGCGTGAGGTTCTTTCCTGATCTAGCTTAAGTTGCTTTTGCTTCTGTTAGGCTACAAAACCAACAGAGCTTTGGAGAAAAACCAACCACAGCAAAGTCTCACCTGCATAAACCAGATTCTGAAGTCTGACTAGCTTGCCCTGCAACAAAAGAGGCCCTCAGCTAAAGCATGACAACTCTGCGCCATTGCTTTCCTAGCTGTTAACTATATCAATTCCCCTGTGCTGCTAGTGGTCAAGACTGACAGAACACAGAAGAGTGCCTGCCATCTCTGTCTATTCCTTGGAGCTTAATCCATCAACAACACCGCTTCTCAGCTGCTCGGCGCTTTACGTGTAAATGGAAACAAAACTGGCAATGCTAGTATTTGGATCAGAGAAATCTGGGGGGGGGTTGAGCTTGCTTTCACAAGTAGGGCACAATTGGCTCCAACTAAAGTGCTATCTCCCCTCTGAAGCTTATCATCTAGTTTGAATTAACCCAAGGGATGTGAATTGGATGTCAATAGTTGTGGATGCCCTGTCCCTGGGCTTTTGAGCAACCTGGTCTAGTGGAAGGTGTCCCTGCCCATGGCAGGGGGGTTGGAACTGGATGATCTTTCAGGTCCCTTCCAACCCAAACCATTCCATGATTCCAGGATTCTATGAATTCTTGCGATTCATTTTGCAGAGCTGAGACACTCAAACAAAATTCCTTACGACGACAGCCGTGAAAAGCCTTTTGAAAAGAGAGTGGGCCTGAAGCTACCCATGCTTTGCCTGGGCTTACACCATGTTAGTCTTTGAAGAGGAGGAAAGCCTTCTGACCTTCTACATAACGCCCAAACAATCAAAAAACCAAACTACCTGAGACACTTGGACTGAGTAAGCTTAAAATGCAAAGATCTCTCCATGAGAATGGTTTTTATATTGTCCTTACACAAGCTGGATATGACTAAATATTTTAAATCACTATCAGCAGCCATTCCCTGTAATCTGCCTACAGTTTTAAATATTAAAAGCTCTTACCTTTGCAGACCGAATCAGAACAATGGTCTGAAAACCAAAGATGCTGTATATCTAGTCAAGCTCTGTCAGGGTGGTTTTGCTCAGTGATCACACACAAAACAGGAATATTTCACAATTTATGCTTCATTTTTCAGTATATTATTCCTACAGGCAGGAACCTCTCTTACCCCAAAACTCACCTACCAGAAGACATTATTTCCACAATGAAATGAACATTTTACTTCTATTTCCAAATGACAGAATGCTTCTTCAGAAAACTGAGAAATCATTTAGCTGAAACTAATTCCTGATCTTCCCCCCTAGGGAACCGAACAGCAAGCTTCCTCTGGACTTCCGAGGAGGTTCAAATTGTAGGAGAAAGGACTACTAATGACGAAAACAGAAGCTTTTACAGAAGACATATATCCTGAAAGCAACCCCTAGAGCTCTTCTCAAAGAAGAAACTCTAACCCTTCCACAGCCACCTGTCAAGAAAGGCCTGCACTGGGACTTTTTGATGGAGAAGGAGCTGAAGCAGTACTGGGGCCCAGGCAGGCAACTGGGACATCATGGCAGCTGCAGATCTAGAAGCCCAAACCAGCTGTTTCGACCTGCTGAATGGAGTCATACAGAGCGTTCTTTCTGGTCCCGATCACAAACCGCTGGACTGACATTTCAGAGATAGAGGACAAGCAACAGCGGCTCCACAAAAAGGCAGGAGTTTGCTACGCCTGTGCTGAACTGAGGATTGTTCTAGTTCTGCAGCAGCTTTACAAGTGGCAGCACCTCGCCTAGGAAGAGACTGTATATATGAGGACAGCAACCAATGCATTTATTCACAAATGATGCAAGCCTGCAGAGGTCACTTCGAACATGCCCAACAGCTGTGTGATGCAAAAAGAGGAAGAAGTCCTCTTCTAGTACTTGGTGACAATTCACTGACCATTAGAAGAGAAGCATTGACACCTGCCTTCTGAATAGACTTATCCTTGAATGTGTGTGTGTATATATATATATATATCTGGTGATATATGCTTGTTTTCAATTCGCTTGTTAAGTGCACCATGAAGAGAGGTCCAGCCATCTAGTAACAGACTGATATAAAACTGAATTCACCTTAAAAGTCCATCAGCGCACATTTAAATGGATCAGCTGAAGAGTGACAATAGTGCGGTGAAGGAAAGGCTTTCTCTGTATAGGACACTTATCCCGGCACCTATTTGTATTTGGTACTGAAGTATCCCACCAGCTTGGTCACCGTCTCAGAGAATTTGTGGAAGAGTGTTTACATACAGCAGAGTCCATTGCTGAGTTAGTTCTGTGAAGGGGCCTGATACCAATTGGCTTTAAGACATTTATTTTTCCTTCGCCGCAATTAACTGAACTAATTTTGGTGATGAAATTTTATGAGAGGTGAAGCCAAACAATGTCGACTAAAAAGTCAACTTTTTTCTTTTTTTAAATAGGGAAGGACTAAATCTGGCGCGCTATTCCCGAAGTCCCTCTCAATTTGAATTTAACAGAAGCCAGCTTAGTCTAACAGCTCTCAGAATGAACTGGTGTCTCCCAGCAGGAACCTGTTCCCCATGGGCAGCAGCATCCCCTAGCAGAGACTCGGCAACTACCAGGACCTGCAAAGCAGCGTCACACTGCCTCACCTCGTGACTCCACATCTGCAAAGTGAGCAGTGACGTCATGCCCAACAAGGCTACTTTTCACACTTGTCCAAGCAGTGCTCCAACAGAAATGTTCAGCAAAGCTGGAGGTAACAACATTGTTGATTCCTATTCCCTGATAGCACAACACTTGTTTTTTGTTTTACTGGCAGGGATGGCCAGTAAGGGGCTACTGGGCTTTTGTCAATCTGACCTGTGATTAAAAATAAGGATCCCGTTAACTCAGAAAGCTTGCAAAAGCAAAGGAAGATTTGGATGTTATCTCCAAGTCAAGAGCAGAAGAGACATAACAGTCTAAAAGACAAGAAACTTGGTATGCTTGAAAGACCCAAGGCAAAGAAGTATTTCATGGAGGCAGACAAGTTAAACAAGAGCTACTTTGACTGCTGCCTCATACGGACTCGGAAATCTTAAATCAGCTATTGCATTAGTATCCACGACCTTCCTCCTGCAAAAAAGTACAAGCAGCTCAGGTTATGCTCCGCTTCGCGCTGAATGCACAATTTAAAAATCCCATTTTTAAATTCACCTATACTTCTGAAAATCTGCTAGCTTTACTAATTTCTGTCATATGTATGCTATCAACAGGTTACTGAAAAAAGCTCCTACTTTATTTTACGGCCTGCTTTAACCCACCGTTTGGAGTCTGACAGCAGTGCAAAAGCACCTCTCTGAGCACTATGCAGAGAAGTATTTTCACCCAGATAAAGTACAGAAGCTCTTCAGAACAGAAGTCATCAGAAGGCAAGCCGATATGTGAAATGACAAAGAAAAGCCTTGACTAGCCTTAGATGCCTTGCCAACCAGCTGATATGCTGCTGGGGAAAGGATTTGCAGAGTAAGAGCTGACAAGGACTACTAACATGCCAGACTCTCTCTACCACAAAAGAGGGTAACTCCCGAGAACACGTTTTCCCCCTAGCGCTTAAAAATATGCTTTCTCACGAGGTGAGTTTTTAGCTCTCTTCTCATCAACGCCCCTTGCACACTTTGCGACAAACAAATCATCTGTGTAGCTGCACTGAAAGCACTGCCTTGAAACATCCTGATGAACAGACTGGACTATTACTGGATTTCCAGCTTCCACCCAAGCTGTCGCGGGGTCGTTTGCGACACCGCCAGCCGGGCAGTCCCCGAGGCCCCGTGCCTGTTGCCCCCACGCACCTTCATTGGTCTGGGCGTTGGTGATCAGCAGGTCGCAGCTGGCCGCCGTCAGCTTCTCACGGGCCATGATCTGGAGCTTGAGGTCAGGCAGAGAGATGTAGAGGCCGTCGAAGGTGACCATATCATAGTTCAGCTTGGAGAAGAACTTGTAGTGGACACACGACATGGTCGGGGCCAGGCGATGCCTGCTCCACGACAGCGTCTACCGTGGCAGATGGAGGCGATGCTCGCCCGGCTCCTCCTCGCAGCCCAGGCGGGCAGGCGGACGATGGGGAGAGGCCCTGTGAGAGACCGAAAGAGTTAATGTCTCAAACATGGCGGTGGGGCAGGTTCTACGTAATGACGAACTCTGCTTAACAACGAACCCTGCACAGCAAGGAACCACAGGTGAAAAGAAGCCAATCGGCACAGATCAGCACAGACATCAGCAACAGGATGGGGAGGCCATGCCTGGGGGTGTGCAGCTCTGTGTTCTGATATGCTGATCTGATATGCTGAGCAGGGCAGCTCACCATGCATGGCCAAAGATCAAACAATGGTCAGGTCTGCAGGGAAGGAGGAGTTACTCCCCAAATGACCTCCAAGCCCAGCGATCCATTTCCCGAAGGTTCTGAAAGCACAAACCGCGCATGACACTTAACTAGCCTAATGAGTTTGAGTGCTCTCTCAGTCATCGCAGCTGCTGCTGCCACAGCCCCAGCACAGGACATCAGGCCTTGAATTACGAGGTCTAGTTCTGCTGAGTCACATTCTACAGCTTGCAGACGTTTCTGGGCCAACTGGCTATTCCTTTCTGCCCATGTAAATATAATACCAAAGGCTTGTTGTAGTCTGGCAGGGCTCATGAGGGAGCTTCCATGACTGCTTGCTTTAGCTCTTTCAATGCCTTCTGGGTTTCCAGAGTCAGGAAACCCTTTTGATTTCAGTGCTGTCCTCTATATCCAAGGGATAGTTATTTTTGCTATTTCCGTCTGTTTGTTCTTCCTGTTACTAGTGATTTGGAAGCCTAGGTTTTAATAGGGTAGCCTTGCTTATAAGCCTGTGGTGGAATATGGATTATACCTATTCATTCCATAATTTGGCCATAGCCACAGCCCACAGTACGGCAGCGGAGGCAAACGAGCCCGACTGTTGGGTATGCACTAAAAGCCCATCCTCTACCAGAAATCAGCTCTCCTGGGTATCTGTCCCACTGAATTCTCAGTGGTACGAGGACAGGCATCTACGTTATGAATTTTCACCAAAGAAAGTGAGCATACGGCCCTTCCGCCAGGAAGGGTTTGTCGCTAGCCTCAAAGGAGGTCCCTGGGTATGCCTGGAGAGCAAACCTATTGACAAGCTTACTGACTCTGCAGCAGCTGGGAACTGGAAATGCCAACAGAGCCTTGCAATGGATACAATGGATGGAGACGGACAATTCACATCTTCGGACCATACAGATGAAAAGGGGAGTCTTATGCCTGCAACATTCCACAGATCAGTTTCTGGGTCTAAAGGCAATTGGTCTTCCTCCACAGATTCTTCCAAGACCTTACTATATACCACATCCACTGAACATGGAAGGGAGTTTCTCCAGAAGCCTGTACATCAAACCTATTCTAATAAGCCACCACACTGTAGAGTTTTTTCCTGGATGGAGTTTCTCAGGCCCTGCAGACTCTTGAGACAATGTGGATATTTGCAGATAGATTAACCTGGTATTCTGCAGGAAGCTGTAATCAAACCAAGGATAATGATACAATTTTGGTTGCCACCACAGGCCTGTAGGATCCTGATTGCTCTGAGTCATCTACTCTGGGTCCAAACCTTACCGGTTTACCTGAACATCCAAATCCAGCACATGCAAACCCTTCTACAGGAAATCACTTACAGGATTCAGACTTATTTGGAGATTATACTACCCATTGACACAACTACCAGGGCGATACTAGAGAGGTGGAGAAAGGGCAGTTGAGGATTGACCCTCAACCTGAGCTGAAAAGTGTATTCCAAGTGCATTAATACCATCCACACAGGTTAGAACCTGTCTCTCTTCTGCCTCTGTAGCTCCTAGCTACTGCTCTCTATGGGAAGAAGTGTTACAGCCCACTGATAGAATGTGGCACAAAGTTCCACCTGCCTGCAACAGCTTTTATCCCAGGGTTAGGCGTTGCAGAACTAGAAAGAGCTGCTGCAAATGTGTCAAGACACTTAGAAAAAGCCATTAATGAAAGCGCAGAGAGTATTACAGCCCTACAAAAAGAAATCAAATTATTATCACAAATGTAAAGGGAACTAGGCCTTAAGCCTCACTGTTTCTAAGACTATTCATATCAGACATATAACTAATGATTAGAGCTTGGTTTAGATGTGATTAATAGAATGCAGGTGCTTATAAAACAATATGCATAAGCTGCTCACTTGTCCCTCGTGTAGCCCTCACCATAGCTGGCTTAAAACCCAGTCAAGCTGAATCAACAGAAAAAGAATCATACATCTTAGATCTCAGACATAAGAATAGATAAGTGATTAACTTTAGAGTAAGACGAATTAAGAGAACAACCTGAGTGATTCTCAGAAATTCAGAGGTGATCTTTGGTGTGTAAGAAGATAAGTGACTGTGGTGACTGGAGACCTTCTGCCTATGACCACTAACTTCAGAAGAACCGAGACGGGACAATAAGAATCGGTTGAGACAGGAAAACGTATTGGACTTCTGAAACCACTGGAGAATAGAGAAGTGAGAGTTTGTGCAAGAACACCAAGAACTTCTTCTGACAAAACATCAATTGCATATTGTTTTGTAAAATCGTATATATAGAAGGCGGTTTTGAGTTATCTTTCACCATTCACTGCGGTGGTGGCCCAACTCTGAGTTGTTAATAAAGCAAACCTAGAGAAACCCACGTTTGAAAATCCTTTAGCACAAATGGTAATACAGAATCAATCACCCCTAGACCACCTTGGAGAAGTACAGGACAGACTATGTGCATTATTGTGACGGATGCACTTGAACCCTCCTTAACCAAACCAGCAGCAATTTGGTACAGGCTCCAAAGGAGGTAAAGCCTGAGCCGCAGCCGGGCCAAGAACTCCTCTAGGAAACCCACAAAGGAGCAGAGCGGCACAGCGAGAGTTGTGGGTACAAGGACTCTTATGCATACCTCTCCCATTGTATGCAATTTGACTACGAGCCAACCACTTTACCCCATAACTATGACAGCCTAAGCGAGCCTTCTCTGAGCTCTCCCTGCTAGGCAGCATGGCTGCACGGCAGTAATCTCCAGCAACGAGATCTTTTAACAGCAACAGGTCGTTGGATGAGCCCAATTTGAGTTCTCCCTGGGCGGCAACTGACCTGCTCCACCAGGCAACTCTCCCCTTGAGCAGGGACGACTCTCAGTGTTAAGAGATATTAGTCGTTGACCTTAAATAAGTAAGTTTCAAGTAGAACAACTCACTTCTGAATTATAATGTTCTGGGATTTAGTACGCTGTTTACTTAGCATGAGTAACTGGATTTGCTGAAGCCTTAGGCCACAAGCTGTAAACTTGCACTGAGATGTACTGAACGGGTACCTACTTAGTAAAAACAGGAGCCTCCCGAGCCAGCCTAAATCAGATGATAAGGAGCCTTCAAGGCTACAACCCTCAACAGCCCCTGCAGCTCGGCAAGACAAGGGCCTGCCCGGAGAAAGTGAAGGAATCCAGTAAGGTGTCAGAAGATCTCCGACCACAACCACAACTGGACCAAAGGGCGTGTGGAAGGTGCATGAAGATCACATGAAGAGGGGGGTGAATAGTCTGTAAGGGTATAATTGCCCAGGGATTTCTTTGTTTGGATTTCTGTCTGGGGGCACCGAGCTCGAGCTGATCCTGCTGCTGTACCACTCTATTAAATTATGTACTTTTATAAGACTCCATGCCTGAGGGCCTGTTTCAGGAAACCAAGGGCTCAAACTGCAGAGCGAACTAACACCAGGTGCCCGAATGGATCGCTAAGTGATGAACAGCATGCTAAACTTGGAAATCTTAACTAAGTGATACAAGGACTGACTGTGCACACACAGTCTTTTAGCCATAAACTGATGACCAAGTCTGGGACTAAGTCTGGATCCAGCTGCGCCTCGACTCCCCACTGAGATGGAGTCTTGAAAGCAAGGGGGTCCACTCTGAACCTTGTGACTCCACAGGAGGGTCTCCCTTTGTGATACCTTTCCACACCTCCCATCTCTGTGTAAATCATTCCAAATCGATTCTAACACGATCTTCCTTTGTATGTTTCGCCCATGTAGTAAGTAACAGAGTGAACCTTGCCATCGAACTCTGTTAAGTCGCACTTTTACAAATTTTTTAAGTGATCTAAAACACTCATCTTGTGCTTTGCCTGGGAGAACCAGGGTAAAAGCAGTAGCCTCAAGCCTAACCTGGGACTTGGGCCCTGCATTGCTGCCGTCCCAGTACTTAAGAAAGGCAATTCACAATTGCACTTGTGACCGGTACCCCCATGCTCCTGACACCTGGTAGGACAGTTAGCAAAACGAATTGCATTTTATGAGGCAAACAGCCATGCTCTGTGACCAAGCTGGTCGCTTATCAGTCCCCTTTCCCCTCTGCATCAGGCCCCGGAGGTCCCGCACACCAGGCAGACTTCTTCCCCCGCTCCCTATCAGCCTCAAGGTTCCTGGGTGCCAGGCTGACTTTTTCGCTCCTTATGGGCCTCTAAGGTCCCAGGAACCTGGCCAGCCAGGTTGTGATGACCCTGGCACACAACTGGGAAGCGCAGCAGCACGCAGAGCACCTTCTGTAAAATCAGACAGAACTTTTTCCCTCTTCTCATCCGAGGGCTAATTGGTGGAGGAAATGAACATGACACCTTCCCCTCCCGTGGGGCAGAGGCTTTCTGCCTTGGTACACATCAAACTGGATGGGAATGGTGGGAACCTCACGGAGCCACGTGGGTCTTCCACCTGCCCTAGATACCCCAAACTAACAGCACTTAAATAACAACACTTTCATAATGGGCAGGTACCCACTGGATGCCCAGTGGAACGAGCTAATTTTCCTGCTCTCTCTAACCCACAAACCCTTCAAAACCCCCACTGTCAGCCTGTCATTTCTGTCACGCTGGCACCAGGAAAGGGCCTATGGAAACCCATTTCTAAATGGGGAATCGAATCCCTTGATCCATCACTGAGTCCCAGACACCCAACCAACCAGGCTGTGATGACCCCATCGCAGAGAATTAACAGAAGGACAAACAGGAGGAGGAGGAGAAAAAGAAAGAAGACAAACAGGACGAACTGGTGGACGGCAGAAGGAGGAGGAGGAAGGGAATGAAGAGGACGAGGAACATAGAAAGAGAATGAGAACAAGGAGGAAGAAGAGAGAGAAAAGAGGGATGAGGAAGAAGAGGAGGAGGAGCAAGAGGAGGAGAAAGAAGAGGTGGAGGTGGAACACAAGGAACAGGTGGCACAGGACTAGAAACAGGAGGAAAAACAGGGAGAGAAGAAGGATGAGCAGGAGGAGGAACAGAACACAGGAACAAGATACAGAACAGGAGGAGGAGAACAAACATGAGAAAGAAGAGAAAAGAAGAGGAGGAAGAGGAGGTAGAGGGGCAAGAAGAGGAGAAAGAGGAAGAAAATGGAGAAGGAGAATGAAGAGGAATGGGAACAGGAGGAGGAGGAAGACGCAGAGAAGGAAGAGGACATGCGGGATGAAGAGGAACAGAACAAAGAGGAGGCAGTGGAGGAGGTGGGGGAGAAAGAGGAGAAGAAGGAGGATGAGAAACAAGAAGAGGATGAGCAAGAAGTTGAACAAGAGAAGGATGACTAACAGGAGAAGAGGATTAGGGTGAAGTTGTGGAGGAGGAGTGGGAGGAAGGGGGAGGAAGACGACAACTAGAGCAACATCAAACAGGAGGACAGACAGAAGGAGGAGAAGAAGGGTAAAAGAATGACAATGAAGAAGAGTAGGAACAGGCGGTGGAGGAAGACAACCAGGCGGAGTAAGACGGGGAGAAGAGGAGGAAGCAGCGCGAGCCAAATGTTCCGAGGCACACGTACAGCAATGGACAATGAGAAATTACAAATAAATATACTTGGAAACAAGTCCCCATGGTCGCCTTTTTTTCCTTTTTCCCTTCCAGGTGACACTGGTCAAGCCCCAGGCACCTGCAGCCAGTCGCTGTACACAGCTCCCCTAATGCTGGATATCTGATACACGTTTAATAAAACAACGCACCCCCAGAGATTTTGTCTGTTCACCTTGAGCTGCGGAGAAGGTGTCTATGTGGGTGAGGACAATCTGCTTTCTCCCTTTAATTTTTACGCCTCAGGAAAAACACTGCAAGATTCAGACTAGAGGACAGCAGGGAATTCAAAGGGTAAGCGACCAAGGAGGCTCCAACCACACATTTTCACCTGATTGCCTTAAAAAAACTGAGTTTGGATCCTGATTGCCCACTTTAGCCTGGAATAGTCCCATTCCTCATCTGAAAGCTACTGCATGCTGGCTGAGGACAGACACAATCCACACAGAGAGCAATGAGAGCTCATCCCTGCACTTCCCTCAGTCACATTTCCTTGGAAAACTTCTTTGCCGGGTTGTTTGAAAACCTGTAACTGCAAGAACCAGGAAGAAAACTTCCCTGACGGGTTGACTGGAACTTCCCAGCTGTGGTAAAACCACCCTCCCTCCGTACTTCCATTTCACAAGAGCCAGCAGCACAGCTTGCGTGGGGGGAAGGCACCAGGAAGACCTTGGGGCCGAGAGACGAGCACAAGCATCTGCCAAGGGAGCTGCGTCCAACCAGGAGCGCTCCCCATTGCTTCTCTGACAACAAAGCCCCGGTGAGTGCTCCCACCAGGAGGCAGAAACAACTTCCACTTCTGCAAACCTCTGTTGATGAAAGACTGCCAACAGAGATGGGGCTGTCCAGGAGCACGAGAACCACATGAAGGCCAGAAGACAACAAAGGCACCTGGTCTGACCGCCCCCCTCCAAAGCGTGGCAGCCTCCTGTCAGAGAGGAGGTAACTCTACCTTCCCCTGCCCTGCTGGCACGAAACATCGGTCTCCAGATGTGAGGGCTCGGGCTGCCGACACTTGGCGTACCAGCAGGAACGCTTTGGCCTACGTGCCAAGTGTTCCCAGAGCTTTCTGCTGGCCTTTGCACAGCTCACAGCCCAGGAAACGTGCGTCTGGGGCCACCACCTGCTTGTCAGTTTGCCATCCTGACCAAGCCAAGCTGTGATACAAGAGCTTCGGTCCTCCCTGTCTCCCAAGGAAAGCTAGAAATGGCTTGATCACCGTCGAGCTCCTGTGGGATATAAAGAAAACTTGTCAGGCAGCAGTCGCATCCTGTTGTGTAGGCTTTGAACTAGCCTGGTGAAAAAGCTGACCAGCAGATTATGCTACGTAAGAAAAAGCTCCTATGTGAAGATGGCTTTGAAGACACGTGCAAGAGAACCTGACCCACAGAGACCTTGCCTATGCAGGTGGGTCTATGGTTAGAAGAGACCAGACAGAAACGAGCTGAAAGTGGCAAAGTTGCAACAAAGTAGTGCAAACACAGCTAATAAATAGGCATTAAGCGTGCTTGCACGCGGGAGTTGTGTGGACAAACACTCAAAAGTGAATGGTAACAGGTGATCTCACGGCCAAAGCCAAGAGGTTTTTTTAGACTGTAAAAATGAATATGTGAGTAGCCTTACGATTGCATATAAAGAGTCAAGAATTCTTATGGGGGGTCCTTCTCAGGCTCCCAGCCGAGAGGCACCTTTATGGCTGACAATTAAAAGGGGGGTTATCTAGTGTGGACATCTGCTACCTTCTTTCCTGTACCCACGCGTGAACTCAAAGGGAAGAAAAGTGCAAGCAAATCCATTTTGGTAAAAGTTCAGGTCAACATTTAAACAACCAAAACTCTGAACAGTTATGCTGACCCTTCCTTACATCTTTATTGTACCTTCCTTTGACCTCTAACTAAGCACATTCCCTTCTACCCACAGTCTTTCCTCCCAGACGCACAGCTCTCCTACATAAGAAACGTAAGCTACAAAAGAAAAAAAACTGCTTTGGTGAACACCAAAACACCCATCATTTTCTCAAACTCTCCACTGCCCCATCTGACAGTCAAGGGACAGGATCTCCTAAAGGCTCTTGCATAGGCACTGCCCTGAAACCCCCCCACTGCTTCTCTACCAGTGCACAAAGAGATTAGCAGGGGTTTCATTTTTGAGTCGATGTAGACGGTCTCTGAAATTAGACAAGTAAACTTTAATGAGGATAAGCCCTTTGCCTTTGCATCTGGCAACCAACAGGGATGCAGACCCGGCAGCACAGATCAGTGCCAGGCACAAACCACCACCCTACACACAGGGAAAGCATGACAAGTCAGATGCAATATCCACTAATGCCAAAAAATGGCTCTTGACATCAGTTCGCTGTATGATCACGTTAGTTCTTTTAGTCAGACACAGAAATCAGGAGTGATTTCTTTGTCTTTTGCTGAAGTAGGCTTTCAAGTAGATATTGCCAAAGAATGCAAAACCAACCGAAAAAAAAAGGTTAAAGCAGGTACTTGCATCCTCACTAGCTGCATATCATTGAAGTGTTTCTCACATTCTCTTCTCTACTCTAAAGGGTCCCCACTTCAGATGCACTTGAGTTACATTACCGTTAAACACACACCACTAGCAGACATTTCTCTAGACTGAAGGCTGACGGCAATGTACAAGGACAGCTGTCCTGGGTTTGGCTGGGATAGAGTTCATTTTCTTTCTAGTAGCCGGTATAGGGTTATGTTTGGGTTCAGCTGGTAACACACTGATTTTTTCAGTTGTTGCTAAGTAGTATTTATACTAAGGCAAGGTTTTTTTCAGCTTCTCATGCCCAGCCAGCAAGAAGGCTGGAGGGGCACAAGAAGTTGGGAGGGGACACAGCCAGGACAGCTGAGCCAAACTGGCCAAAGGGGTATTCCATACTGTGTGACGTCATGTGCAGTATATAAACTGCGGGGAGTTGGGCAGGGGGGGCGAGCTGCTGCTTGGGATCTAACTGGGCATCGGTCAGCGAGTGGTGAGCAATTGCACTCTGCATCACTTGTTTTGTAGATTCCAAGCCTTTCATTATTATTAATGTCATTTTATTATTGTTACTATTACCATCAATTAGTTTCTTCTTTTCTGTTCTATTAAACTGTTCTTAGATCTCAACTCACGAGTTTTACTTTTTTTCCCCCAATTCTCTCCCCCATCCTCCTGGGCGGGGGGGAAGTGAGCAAGCGGCTGCGTGGTGTTTAGTTGCTGCCTGGGGTTAAACAACGACAACAGTCCCTTCTGGACATCTCACTCCTGGGTAGAAATCCTAGAGACTTCCTTTAAGGAAGGAAATCCAGAGAGCTACAATAAGCTTTTTAAACCAAGCACCGCAAATCACAAGCTGTCGTGGTTTAACCCCAGCTGAGATTGACATAAGAACAGTTTAATAGAACTGAAAAGAAGAAATAATTAATGATAACAATAATAAAATTGCAATAATGATAATAATAAAGATTGGAATATACAAGTGATGCACAATGCAATTGCTCACCACACACCAACTGACACCCAGTTAGTCCCCAAGCAGCAACTCCTCCCAGCCCCACACCCCCCAGCTTATATACTGGGCATGACATCACATGGTAGGGAATACCCTTTTGGCCACTTTGGCTCAGCTGCCCTGGCTGTGTCCTCTCCCAACTTCTTGTGCCCCTCCAGCCTTCTTGCTGGCTGGGCATGAGAAGCTGAAAAAACCTTGCCTTAGTATAAACACTACTTAGCAACAACTGAAAACATCAGTGTGTAATCAACATTCTTCTCATACTGAACCCAAAACATAGCGCTATACCAGCTACTAGGAAGACAACTCTATCCCAGCCGAAACCAGGACACAAGCAAACAAACAGACACAAAATGACAGGTAAAACTCTGAGGCACAAATGAGGAACAAAAGGTCTCCCGTTCAGTCCACTACCCTTCACAAAACAGACAGGTGGCTTAAAGAAACGCCTGCAAAGAAACTGCAGATGGAAGATAACTCTGGTAAGTCCAGTACAAGCGACCAACGTGGAAACAGCAGTGATGACCCTTCTCCTGCTCCTCCTACGAGCTCTCCACCTGCCACGTGAAGAGGCAAACCCAAGGATGATCGAATCAGAGCTGACAAGAAATTGCCCCCCCAAATCCAAAATGATCAAGAAATCTATGTGAAATGCAGATTCACGTCCACTATCATGGATGATGAACCTCACCCTAAGCACACATTGTGCCTTGAGGTAGGAGCCAAGGACTGCATGAAGTCACCACCACGAGCAGATGTTCAAACCCGAAGCATCCAGAACACACAGACAAACCTCCACCATTTTTTCAGCAATGCTTCAAGTCACGTGACACTCAGTCCAGCACTTTACAAAATGTCACTAAACTTAACGATAGCAGCCTCCCCGCAGGTTTTTTACTCATGAGCAAAAACCAAAGAGCCACGTACCCTTGGGAAACCCTTGTCCTTCCGTGTGGCTGGTGTCTTCCCATAGCTCTTCCTCAAGGCAGGAGAAATGGCCATGAATTTGGAAGTCCACATACATTCAGAAGTACACTTAGTCCTCTGGTAGTCATTACCTATGGGCCAGAAGTCCTCTCACCTCTCCCCAGAATTGCCCGTCAGTCATCTGGCAGTCATTTTCCATGAACCGCAAGTCCTCCCTCCCTCCCTCCCTCCCTCCCAACCCACCAGAAATGAGTCAGACTGCACCAGAACTGCCACTGCCCAACCTGCTGTAGACATAGTAGACCAGAAATGTTGGTTTCAAGACAGGAAACACAGCACAATCCACCAGAACAGCAACAAATCAACCAGAATTAGCACATGCAAACCAAAGGTCCCTATCCAAACCCTGAAAAGGCAATCAAGCTAAAAAAGGACTCTGCACAAAAAAAGACCATGCAGAACACAAGATAAGGCAAAAATAGCCTAACCCCAGGAACCCAGGGCCAACAAACCCAGATCCTCTCCATAACAATAACACCCTTTAATCCTAACTCTCTTCAGCTCTGGCATACCATAACCCTGCCACCCCATAACCCTAGTGAACTGCAACCCTAGCATCCCAAAACACTAGCACATGGTAGCCCTAAGAGAGCAAAAAATTGAACACAAACTCCCTGGAAATCTCTGCCAGGCCCTTCAGGTGGCCCCAGATTTCAGACATCACAACTCTGAAGTGGGAGTGGGACACAGCCACCGGGATGTTGCCAGCATCCATCTTGACATCATCTGTCACACCCGGAAAAAGTGCCTGGCTTAAACACTCTCGGGGAGAAAGGCTGAGGCACTCGGAGACTTTGAACCGGCCAGCCATGACCACGGGGTTTCAGCTCACCATTTCTGTCTCAGAGCCACCAGGCAGATGACCCCGTCCTCCCTGAGACACCGCGCGGGGCACCCGTACCCAGGCCGGATAGAGCCTTTGCTCTAGGAGGAGGTGCTTCCTGGGAGGAGGATCTCTCATGGGGGCACTGGCAAGCCCTCCTCAGGCCTGGATGCCTGAGAAACATCCCTGTGCTGCTCTGTATCTCACCAAAACCAGGGGTGGACGAAGGCTGCTTTGGTGGCTTCCAAGAGAACCAGCTCACCTGGGCTGCTCTGCGGCCACCGGGCACCTTTGCTGTCAGGCAGGTCCCAGCGTTGCTGTCACGGGCAATTGGCTGTCACCTCCGTGCAGGACGCTCTCCAGCAGACAGTACGTCTCCTCTTGCTCTCCCTGCGGACAAGATCAAAAGGTAGCAATGAGGGTGTGCTTTGCCCCATCCCCAGGGTGCCACAAGAGAGACCTGCCACCCCCAAATCAGCTGTGTGACGTGGACACCGCGTACGAGCTGCAGACATGGGTCAGGACTGGCTGGGGGGAGTGGGCAAGCCATTCTGTCACGCATCCCGCGCTGGCAGAAAGCAGAGCTGGAGAGAACGGGGGAAGCCCAGGGCAGCCGGCAGCAGGGCTTCACTGGGAAAAACCAGGCAGGGCTGACCCTGACACCCTGCACGCAGACCCGGCCCTGGGAGTTGACAACCTGTCCCTCTGCCTACCGCTGCCACAGGATTCAGAAAGCAGTGCCGCCGGCCCTGGCGTGGTCCTGAGCCACCGCTTGACAGACGAGTCTTTAGCCAGCAGGCCTAAAAAGAGGAAAAACTGCCCAGAATTAAGCTGTGCTCAAGTTTTTGCAGGCAGCATGGTTTTTTGAGGTACCTGGTGGTGCCACTCCTGGGGAGCACTCAAGAAACAAGGGCGGCTGCCTGTACCTGCAGGCAGGTGGTGGAGCGTGTGCAGCGTGAGCGAGCGGTGGTTTGTGTGGCTGTTGAGTGGGTTTGGGCCTTAAATGTGTCCAAGGTGGTACGCCTGGTTCCTTCTGCCTTGCAGGTGGTCTTTAGAGCGGAAACAGGTTTTTTTTAAAGCAAAACCAACAAGCAAACAAACAAAAAACCAGCTGGGTAAGCTTTTTGCCCCCAGCTGGCCTTTTCTTCCCCCGTCCTGAACACTCTGCAAGGTGGTGACTGTCACCAACATCAGGGCGCAGGATTGGGCCCAAGGCAGGGCTTTTGCAGGCAGCACTTTTCTCGAGGCTCCTGGGGAGTGCTCAAGAAATGGGGGCAGCTGCCCAGAACTGCTAGTTTTGGTCTCTGTCCAGCCCCCTGCCCCCATTTGTTATTCCTCCCTCTCTGCCTTTAGTCCATCGCTATTGTCTCCCTCCTCTTTCTTCCTCTGACTCCCTGCCTGTATTTTCCAATTCCTCTCTCTCTGTCCTAGAGCCCCGTGCTGTTTTTTTCCTTCTCCACACCTCTCTGTCCCGCTCCCTGCCCACGGAAGGAAGGAGAATCACAGCACGGCCACGTAGAGCGTGTGTGCGCACGTGCAGGGCTGTGTACCTCGGAAGCCTCGCGCTGTAAGAGCTGCAAGGCACCAGCGTGTTCTCTTAGGTGGAGGACAGTCGAGCGAGTGGAGCTACAGAAGAGGAAGGGAGGAAAGGACAGACAGATGAGGGAAAGAAGTGCCTGAACTCTAAACTTTGCCTGGCAGGGCAGAGAGCAGGACCTCCGGCGAGTCCTGGGCCCTTGGGGTCACGTCAGCCCTCTTCTGTGTCCCAGTCCCTCCCTGCCCCGTCCCCTTTCCCTCCGCCTAAGTTTTTTTGCTCCCCGGTTGTCACGTCCCACCTGTGGGGAGGGGGGAAGAGACCGAGATCTGCAAAACCCCTCAGTGTGGATTAAGGTGAGATGACACTCAAGGTCCACACAGAGACACCAGCTTTGACGGGAGAAGTCTCTAGAAGGACTCTTCTGTAACCATGGGCCCCCTCACAGGTCTAGCTTCTCCCGAAGAAGCTATGTGGCTCTCTGGGAAACCAAGGTTAAGGCCTTGCCTTAACAACTTGAAGAGAAAGGGGGGTGGGGGGTGGGGGGTGGAGAGAGCTCACCAGCCCCGGCTCCAGCGTCGGAATTCGGTGTCGGAGGGAGGGAGACAGGGTTTTTCTCACTCCTGCCTGCCCCTGTTTGTCGGCCCCAGGTCCCGGCCTTCTGGAAGCTTCTCCCGCCCCTGTTCCAGGAGTGGCCGAGACCCCCGTCAGTCAGGAGAAGGGACGCCGGGCCCCTCCCCGCGACGTCCATGTTGGGTCTCTCGGGGCGCTGTCCAGGCTCTCAGGACAGTCCCTCGGGGCTCGACCCTCACACCTGGACCTCTCCTCCTCTCTGGGACGGGGCTCTGCTCCCTGACCCCCCTTTCCCTCTCCTCCAAGGCTCTCTCTTCCTCTGCCACCCCACCTCTCCCTGGACTTGCCTCGTCTTTTCCCTCTTTCCTGCTCCCCGTCCCTCGGTCTTGCCGTCTCTCTCTGTCCTGCAGGCCGTCGCAGCTTTGCCCTTCTCCACCGCTTTGTCCTGATCGGCACCCCTCTCTTTTTTCCCATCATCTCTCTGGCCTGTTCCCTGTCCCCCCGGCCCAGGACCCCCGAAAGCCTCTCGGGCCCCTGCCATCCCCAGCATCCCCCCCCAGTGGGACCCCCATGTCCCCAGCACCGTCACAGCCCCCAGTGTCCTCATTCCCCGCCATGACGCAGGTCCCCTCCCCTCCCGCCATGACACGGTGTCCTTGTCCCCCCCAAATGTCCTTGGGTCCCCTCCTGCCCCCCGACGGTGTCCCCCAGGACGTGGTGTCCCCTGTGCCCCTCCCGCCATGGTGGCACTGTCCCCATGTCCCCACAGCCACAGCGTCCCCACGCCGGCATTGTCCGCAGGGCAAGGTGTCCCCCGTGTCCCCATCTCCAGGGTGGGCCTGTCCCCCTGTCCCTGTCCCCGGGGTGCTGTCCCCAGGTTGGCAGTGTCCCCATGTCCCCGTCCCCAGGGTGCTGTCCCCATGTCCCCGTCCCCAGGGTGGTGTCCCCAGGGTGGTGACCCCAGGGTGGTGTCCCCAGGGTGGTGTCCCCCATCCCCAGGGTGGTGTCCCCAGGGTGGTGTCCCCCATCTCCCCGTCCCCTGGGTGGTGTCCCCAGGTTGGCAGTGTCCCCATGTCCCCATCCCCAGGGTGCTGTCCCCAGGGTGGTGTCCCCCATGTCCCCATCCCCAGGGTGGTGTCCCCCATGTCCCCGTCCCCAGAGTGGTGTCCCCCATCTCCCCGTCCCCAGGGTGGTGTCCCCAGGGTGGTGTCCCCCATGTCCCCATCCCCAGGGTGGTGTCCCCAGGGTGGTGTCCCCCATGTCCCCATGCCCCAGGGTGTCCCTTGCCCTGGGGTAGGGTGTCCCCGGGGTGTCCTCGTGCCCATGCTGTCCCCATGGTGTCCCCCCCAGTGTCCCCAGGTGTGGGAGATCAGCTTGCTCTTCTCTCGGGGGGGTGGGCTCTTGGTGGCAGCGCATGGCACTGGTGGCCCTGCAGGACGTGGGTGCTGCGGGGGGGGTCCCATGGGTGCTGGGGGTCATCGGGGGGGGTCCCATGGGTGCTGGAGGATGCCCACCTCTGCTCCCTGCACGCCCGCCGCGTCACCCTCAAGCCCGAGGACCTGCAGCTGGCCCGGTGCCGGCAGGGGCTGGAGGTGGGGGTGGTCTGAGGGACACCCCCACCCACTGCAGGCACCCCAATAAATGGGGGTTTGCTGCTGCTGCTGCTGGGGTGGGTCTGGCAGGGGGGCCATGGGTGCTGGGGGGACATCAGGGGGTCCTATGGGTGCTGGGGGGGACCATACGTGCCAGGAAGGGGGCCTGGGGTGGTGCCATGGGTGCTGAGCGGGTCCCATGGGAGCTGGAGGGGGGTCCCCAGGGCGCAGGGGGGGCTCCCACGGGTGCTGAGAGGGCTCTAGGAGGGTCCCATGGGTGCAGGGTGGGGGTTGGGGCACCCTTCCCTTGGGGGTGCAGTTTGGGGGGGATGGGGATACTGAGGGGGTGATGGAGGGTGTGGCTAGGGGGCGTGGCTTCAAGGGTGTGGCTTTCTGGGTCCCCCCTCTAATATAGGCACTCCTCCGGGGTGCACCCCATGTTGCCCCCCCCCAGGAATGGCAGTCGCGCTGCTGCCGCTGGTAAAGGGTGGGGAGGGCAGGGGCCTGCGGGGCGCTGCACCTCCGCCGCCTCACCTGCCGGCATGGCCATCCTGTGCGTGTGCCTGGGGGGGCACCCCAAAACTGACACCCCCCACCCGAACCCCCAAACCTGCCCCTGGAACCGCTCCCACAAACCACAACTTACCCCTTGGGGAGCCCAGGACCCTGATGCCCCCCAGGCACCCCTAAACCTGCCCTGGGACCCCGACCCCCCCATCCCCTTAGGGACCCCGAAATCACCCTTAGAGCCCCTCCCATCCCCCTCGGGTGCCCCAAAACCCTCTTAAGGAACCCCAATATCCCCTCAGGACCCCCCAGCATTCCCTTGGAGTCCCCCAATATCCCCAATATCCCCTTAGGGACCCCCAAAGCTCCCTTAGTGCCCCACCCTAGCACATCCCAATATCCTCTCTAGGCACCCCAATACCATCTTGGGACCCTCATACCCTCCTAGGGACCCCAAACCCCCTTAGGCTCCCTAAAACCCTCTTAGGACCCCCAATGCCACCCATGGGGACACCAAACCCCCCTTAAAAGCCCCTTATACAAAAGCCCCTGGGACACCTCAATACCCTCTTAACGTCCCCTATATTACTCTGGGCCACCCCAAAACCCCTTCAGGGTCCCCAAACCCCTGCTTAGGGCCCCCCAGTACCCCCCTGGAGACACCAACACTCCCCCCAAAACTATGCTCTCACATGGGGGGGGTCCTGGAACCCTTAGGGATCCCCTCTATCCCCCTGGGACACCCCAATACTCCCTTGGAGACCCCCTGAACCTGCCTGGGACCATCCCCCCCCAAGCCTCACTTAGGGCCCCCCAATACCCCCTTGGACCCCCTGTATCCCCTTAGGACACCCCAAGCCCCCTTAAGGTACCCCAGTACTCCCTTGGCGTCTCCCAATACCCCCCTGTGCCCCCAAAACCCCCTTCTGACACCCCCCCCACCCCCCCGCAGGAGCTGTGTTCCCACGGCGGGTCCCTGTCACGACCTGGGCTGGACAGCCCAGGGAGTCCTGTTGAATTCGGCATTCCCTCAGGCTAAATTAAGGTGAAACTGAACTTGGGAGGTATAAGAGGAGGCGGTGGGCTTTCTCACAACAGGAGTTGGCGCGGAGCTACCTCGGGGCCCCGTGTCACCTGTGGTGACCATGTCCATCACTTCAGGGCAGAAGGAGATCCCTCCCGTTGGGTCAGGAGGTTCAGAGCAGACCCCCTTGCTTTCTAGGCTCCTTCTCCGAGAGGAGCCTGGGGGCGGCTGAATCCACTCCTAGTCCCAGACTTGGTCAGCGTAGGTCATGCCTAAAGGGATGAGGCGTAGGGATTGTGGGAAAGCAAAAGGAAAGAGAGAACAAGACAGAGAGAGAAAGATTTCACCGGTCCTGGGTCCAGCGTTGGGCCAGTCAGCCGAGGGCTCCAGTCCCGGTGGGCTTGCGCACGACGTGGGGCTTCAGTTTGTGTGCTCATCCTTGGCCCTCCTTCGGGCGGGCACTCGAACTCATTAGGTGTCCTGATCAGTCTGTGAGCTTTTGGGCTTGGGGGTCCTTTGGGGAATAACCTCCCCCTCCCTGCAGACGCGGTCTTTGGCCATGCAGGGTGAGCTGTGCTGCTCAGTGTACCGGAGCAGCACATCCGAACAGGGAGCTGTGCACCCTCCGGCACCCCCCTCCTGTTGCTGATGGGTGCTGATCCGCTGCTTTTGCCCTGGGGTTCCTTCTTGTGGGGAGTCTCAGTTGAGCAGAACTTGCCCCCCCGCAGTGTTTGAGACATTAACTCTTTCAGTCTCTCAGAGGCCCCCCTGGGCCCCTTTGAGGTTTTCCCCTTCTACACCTGCAGCACCATCGGTCGCCTCCTCTTCGGGGAGCTGGTAGGGGACCCAGGAGTCTGGGAGGGGACCCAAGCATGCATCACTTGTATATTCCAATCCTTTTATTATTATTATTATTATCGTCATTTTAGTATTGTTGTTACTGTCATTATTAGTCTCTTCCTTTCTGTCCTATTAAACTGTTCCTGTCTCAACCCATGAGTTTGACTTTTTTTCCCCCAATTCTCTTCTAGAGATGGGTGTTCTCTATGGGGTTGGGGAGGCTGTACGGGGTTTGGAGGGGCGGTCGTGGGGGTATTATGGGGCTGGGATGATATACATAGGTGGTGGTGGGGGGTGTTTTAGGGTCTATATGGCACCGGAGGGGGTAGTATATGGTCTATATGGGGCTGGGATGATCTATATAGGTGTTTTAGGGTCTATATGGTGCCGGAGGGGGTAGTATATGGTCTATATGGGGCTGGGATGATCTATATGGGTGTTTTAGGGTGTATATGGCGCCAGAGGGGGTAGTATATGGTCTATATGGGGCTGAGGAGTCCACAGGACTGCGGGAAGGGGCTGCCTGGGGCTGCCTGCTGCCTCTGTGCTGAGACATCTGGGGCTGCCTGCACCCCTGGACACCCTGGTCCACTACCCGGACACCTGGGGCTGCCTGCACGTCCAGATGAATGGGTCCTCCTGCTGCCTGCATCCCCGGACGCCTGGGTCCTCCCCTGGACGCCTGGGTTCATAGATGTTGACCTGGATTACGTTACTGTGGAGGAAAAAACGGTATCCATGAAACATCCATTTAAGAGAATGTTGAAAGTAGCTGCATGCTTTTGGGAATGACCGCATATAAAAACAAAACCATGAGTGGTTGATCTGAATGCTAGGTGCTTGAAGGTCCACATCCTTTACAGCCTCTCCCTTAGACCCTGCTTGGATCTGGACTCGTGTGAAATAAAAACATTGGAACAAATACTACTTTGAAAAAACAGCTGGCTTCAATAATTTGAAAGATCTAGTTCTGCATAAGGTTGATATTACAATTTGAATGTTACAAGGACACAGTCAACTGGAAAAAAAATGCAGGTCGTGCTTCCTGTAGTTAAATCACTTAATATGAAGAAGTTAGTAGAGGGGGAAACGTGCAGTGTGGACTGCCTCCAGCACATGATGGTCAAATTTGTAGTGACAAGAATCTTTTGTCTTGCTGAGGGATTATTAAAAGCTTGCTTGCTTTTAATGCTTCTGTGTGGGAAGCTGCATTTCAGCAAGCAAAAGCAACTTCCCTGACTCTTCAGTTGTGTGTCCCTTTAATGCTGCAAAATGTAAATAAGGATACTTGCATGCATCTTTCTCAATTAAATGTACAGTGGATGTCTTCTTCAAATAGGCTGGAGCTTAAAAATCACCTTAAAAATACTGGATCGTGTAATGTTGTCTCCTTATGCCTTCGGTCCACTTGGAAGACAACTGGATTGGTTACGCCAGTCTTTCTGTAAGCTACAAACAGAGCCTAAGGTTTTGAGTGCCCAAGAACGCTCTTGTCAAGTAGGTTAACACGCACACAAACACCATGTAATAGCGGTGTAAGGGCTCCCCAGAACATCTTCAGGACAACGGTATTTTCTATAAGCAGCTCTTTTCATGCAACCTCAGCTAGTGTTGTGCTGGAGGGGCACAAGGAGTTGGGAAGGGACACAGTCAGGGCAGCTGACGCAAACTGGCCAACGGGGTATTCCATACCCTATGATGTCATGCCTAGTATGTAAACTGCAGGGAGTGGTTGTGGGGGGGAATCACCGCTCGGGGACCAACTGGGCATCGGTTGGTGGGTGGTGAGCAATTGCATTGTGCATCACTTGTATATTCCAATCCTTTTATTATTACTATTTTCATTTTAGTATTGTTATTACTATCATTATTAGTTTCTTCCTTTCTGTCCTGTTAAACTGTTCTTATCTCAACCCACAAGTTTGACTTTTTTTCCCCCAATTCTCTCCCCCATCCCACTGTGTGGGGGGGAAGTGAGCGAGCGGCTGCGCGGTGCTGAGTTGCCGGCTGGGGTGAAGGAACGAAAAAGATGTGGGAGGGGCTGAGGGTAGAGGGTCTCTATGGAGATGGGTGTTCTATATGGGGTTGGGGGGGCTGTATGGGGTTGGAGGTTCGGTTGTGGGGGTTTTATGGGGCTGAGATGATCTACATGGGGGGGGGGGTGTTTTAGGGTCTATATGGCCGCGGGGGGTTATATGGTCCATATGGGCCTGGGGAGTCTATAGAACTGTAGGGAGGGCCTATAGGGATGGAAAGAGTGGCCTATAAGGTCTATATGACCTGGGGGGAGAGGAACTATGGGGTTTATATGGGGCTGAGGGGAGTTACAGGGCATCTGGGTCGGGGGGGCATCTACCCCTGGACACCCTGGTCCACTACCTGGACACCTGGGGCTGCCTGCATGTCCAGATGACTGGGTCCTCCTGTGACAGGGGGATCTATAGGGTCCAGAGGGATCTATATGGCCCAGGGCAGGGAATAACAGAGGGATCCAGGCAGTCCAGGGGATCTAGATGGTCCAGGCTTGGGAAAGGCAGGGATCCATAGGGTCCTGGGGGAGGGGGTGTGTGTGTATATAGCTTCCAGAAGAAATCTTTAGGGCTTGGAGGGGGAGTGGGTTCCATGGGGTCTGGGGGAATCTACAGGGGCTGGGTTCGGTGAAAGGAGGGAACTATAAGGTTGGGGGGGCAGAATCTACAGGGTCCAGGGGGGAAAGGGAGTGTTCTATAGGATCCAAAGAGAGTCTATAGGGTCTGGGGGTGTGTGTCAGGGAAGAGTATGGAGGGTCTGGGGGCGGTCTGTAAGGCTGGGCATCAGGGCAGGGTCTATAGGGCCAGGGGGGTTCTATAGGGCCAGGGAAGAGTCCATAGCGTCCGGGGGGGGGTGGCGGAGATCCATAGGGTGGGGTTAACCTCCACTCTCTGTGGGGCCGCGGGGTCTGTCGGGGCGATGGAGGCGGGGCGGGGGGCTTGGGGCGGGGCCTGGCGAGGCCACGCCCACTGCACGCAGGGGGCAGGGGGGAACCCGCATGTCCGGGTGGGGGGTCACGAGGGGGAACCAAAAGTCGGGGACCCCCCTGCGTCACACACACACACCCCGGCTCCCCCCTCCTGACCTCACAGCCCCGCTAGGGCATCAGACCCCCCAACGTGACGTCACACCCGAACCATTTTCTAGATTTCCTGTCATTGTTCAAAGAAGCTTAAAGCAGAAGCCTGCCTTTCTAGTGGGCTTTCTTCTTCTGCCAAACTCATCTGCTGAACCCCACGTTTATTGGAAGGGTTAGCTCTGTATCATGGCACCACCATATGAAAATACTCCTAATAAAGCTTCTATTTAAGGAACACAAACACCTTGGTGATCAGCATTCTTATGAGAGGAAATACAGATTACAGGGCATCCTAAAGTCTATGTGTAAATGTCTGCTGGCAAATGACAACAGCTTTCCAAACAAACTGGAACAAGGTTGAAATGTGGCAGCTTCTTATTGAACGTTAGTCTAAAATTGTCAGGACCAGCTGTGAAGAGTGGCTCTATGTTTGGGGCCACATCCTACCTTTTACAATAGAAAAACAAGGCCGCTTGGCACAGGAAAAAAACATACCTCTTGGCAGCACCTCCCCACATTGCATCAGTTCAAAAGATTTAAAGTCCTACCTGTCTTTTCCAAATGAAACCCCTTGATATGGTTATTTTTCGTACATGTTAGCTACCAGCAAGCTTCTACTGGTACCTTTTTTCTGTCACTAGTCTCTTCTCTGCTCATGTTCAGCTATCACTGGAAATCTCATCACGTTGGATAGTTTACTGAAAATGTATTATAACCAAAAAGTGACATAACAGGGCTGTAATGGATTCTGCAAAGCATTTTGCTGCTGCTATTTTATAACAGGTACCACCTTCTTCTGCCAGGCAATTAAAACAAAATTCAGCTGTGAAAATTTTTGCAGTATACCCCACCCAAACTAATCAACAATGGTTAAAAATAACATGCCCCAGCAAAACCTTTCATGATACATGGCCACAACTCACAATTCTCTACAAAATGTTCACTTTTATAAAGCTCTGATGTAAAAATCAAATAATCAAGCAGCAATATTTTAAGTGCAGCACAGGGTCTTCCATGTCACTATTTGCAACGCTTGAATTCATTTACATTTTATCAAAGTCTAATACAGATGACTTAGGAATTAAGTCATTTTTTTAATATCCGTCATTCTATGTAGTGACAGATTTCATGTTTTGCTTATCTTTATCTTTGCTTTCCTTCGATTTTTCCTTCTTGTGTTTGTGCTTTTGGCTCTTCTCCAATTCCGTTTCGCTTCCAATGTGTTTCTTATGCTTCCTGTGTTTCTTATGCTTCTTGTGCTTCTTATGCTTCTTGTGCTGCTGCTTCTCCTTTTTCTTTTTCTTGCTGTCTTGACTCTCTCCCGAGCTGGCACTGCTGCTGTGGCTTCGAGGCTGACTCTCAGAAGGGCTTTGACTACAGCTAACACTGGGACGGCTTTGACTTCTGCTTGCTTCAGGCTGGTCAACTGCAGCAGGTGCTGCTGTATCCTCTTTCACCTTATCAGCAGACTTTTCTTTGGGGTCTTTTGGACTTTTTCCTGCAGCTCCCTCATCTTTTGCAGATACATTACTCTCACTGTCATTTTCATTGTGGTCTTTCTTTGCCTTTTCCTCCTCGGCTGGTCTGGTTTCTGGGTGATCTTTTGTCACTTTTGGGTGAACTTTCTGTGGGGTACCAAGAACCTTCTCACCCTTTTGAGAGGAAGATGTTTCAATGCCGCCTGTCTTGGGAAGCTCCTCCTTCACTTTTTTCGCAGGAGGTTCCATTCCAGGACATCTTTCACGAAATGAAGGAAATCCTTCGTTCTCATCTCCTTTTCTTCTCTTCTGGTGTTTTTGATGTTTATTTCCTTTGCCATCTCCCTGTGGATATTCCACTTCCTTCTCTTTTGATTTGGTAGGATCTTTGACGACATGGCGTGCTCTTCCAGAAGATTTTCCAGGGTAATTTCCAGCTCTATTACCAGCTGACCTTGACCTAGAACAATAGTTACGACTCTTCCCTTCGCCTCTTCTTGGATACAGCCGCGATCGCGAGTAGGAATGCAAATGGGAACGACAAAATGATCGAGAGTGGGAGCGAGAGGGGGAGGAAGCTGATCTTGACTTGGAGTAGGTATAGAAACTTCTAGAGTAAGATGAAGCACTAGAAGGAGGCTTGGACCTTAAAAAAACCACAACACACACACACGAAGTTAATTCAAAACAGTCACTCTCCCCAGTTTTTTCCTTCCAGATTTGCTTTGGGGTTTTTGACTCTCCATACACTTATGTTCTTTCAGCTGCTGACATAATGCTACTGCCAACTGAAGAACTTAATAACATGTACAAGTTTCGGCTCACAAGACAGAACAGCTGTTGCTTTGTTAATGGAAAAACATACAGGAAGGCTAAGTCTGTTTCCACTCACTTCTACCACGCGAACTACCATAGCTATCGGCTGATTTAAGGTGGTGTATAGTGGCCTCTACTGCTATGTGAACGCACCCATTTTTTCACTACTCTGCAACGACATGCAGCGCAAATCATTTTTGTTGCAGTAAGATGCAAAAAGAGCAAGTCTTAATGGCTACAGTGCAGTATCAAACATCAGGAAAACACGATTTGGCCTGAAGACAGTAAAGCTCAATTTTAAAATGCCAGCTTAGTCTCTTTAACTTCACTACTTCTTTGGCAATTTGTACAGGATGCAAAATACTTGCACTGCAGTCTTACAATCAACACTTCTAGCCCAATGTCCTAGCAAAATCTTGCACATACCTCTAGCTCTAACCAAGGATAGTGACAGCGCTTCAAGAAAGAGTCGTATCTAAATGCTTCTAAACTCAGCCTCGAGTAATATGACTCAATGCCATTACTCTAGGAAGGATACTGACAGCATTACTAAGAGACAGCTATGCAGACTCCTGCCCAAGTGATTTGGGGGGATAGAAAACATCAGCTGCCCTGCGTTTTTTCTTCACAAGTTTCTCTTGTTTTTCATTTAACAATGTCAACAAAATTCTAGTGAAAGCCACCAGTCTGCAGTCCAGCTTAAAATCTCTCCGTGTACCTACAGGAGAGAGACAAAAGAGGAAGACAATTTCTCTCACATATCTCCTCCGATGTGCTTTGAGGTAATGGTTACAATCAGAACAGGGAGATGCAGAAAATCCGGCTACTACACCTATTCAGTTCCTAGCCTCCTCACGGCTCTCAGGAGGTGAAGGATGTCATTGCAGAGAAGCTTCAGGGAAAGAGACCCCTGTTCCTTAACAACTGCTGCCCCATTATCACCATCAGTCAACTGTAATCTCTGCCATATTTGAGCCAGTAACCTACCTATGAAACTCCTATCCCTGCTAATCCCTTGAATCATCCAATCCATCCAATGAGAGAGGGGTGCAGTGGAACTCCCCCTGATTCTTCCAGACAACCTGCTGCTCCATTACAGACATGTAAACCAGTTACCTGGAAAACGAATGCCTACGCTCCTCTGGAATCTTTTTACATTCCATCAATTCCTTAGCAAAATCACTGGTAAACTCATCAAGTTTGGACTTTTTCTTTTCCCTGTTAAAATAAGTTTGACCTTTATTACAAAAAGGCACCAAGAGACAAAACATGGCCAATATGAGAAAATATAGACTGCATGCAAATGCAACAGGGGAACATCCCATTTCAGCAAAAACAGTTCAGCGTTCCTACAAGTTTTAGGGAAAGTTTTAGAATTACATTTGTCTTGGTTTAGTTTTGCATGTTTACCATCTGCAACACAAAAGTATACTGGAAAAAACACTGTCATTTTTGCTTACGTCAGGTGCACTTGAGTGTAACTGCAGCTCATTATGTGATCAAAATACAAAAATGAAGAACAACGCAGCTTCACTGAGCCAAATACTTACTCCTCTTTAAGACTCCGTTGTTCTCTGTAAAACTCCTCCCTAGAGAAAGGAGATGCTTGAGTCCTCGGGATGGTAGGTGAAGGAGACATGGGTACTGCTCTTGGAACCCAAGCTGATGACGTGTTTGCGGGAGCTGGGGGATATCCTGGAGGGGGGACAGCGCACCCAGCAGATGGAGGCTG
The DNA here is from genome assembly GCF_964188355.1 of Buteo buteo. Classification (NCBI taxonomy): domain Eukaryota; kingdom Metazoa; phylum Chordata; class Aves; order Accipitriformes; family Accipitridae; genus Buteo; species Buteo buteo. The sequence goes on from NC_134203.1 coordinate 1,045,570, forward strand.
GCCAGGTGGAAACTGAGGAGGAAACGGTGGTGGTGGTACCCCCAGTGGAAGAGGAAGTGCGTGGCGTGCTGGAGGATACAAGGGAGCTGGAGGCACAGGCACAAAGACTGGTGTTGATTCTGGTAGTGCTGGGGCCTGAGTCCTTTGGGTACACTCGCTGTGCAGGCGTCCTCGATTTGGACCTCTAAAGAAACCCAAAACCATGTGTCACTGTTTGTTACACTCTGTCGGATTTTAAAGAGGAAAGCGAAGGAAGCGGGAGCATGGTGGGGAGCACTTCTTGTTCTCAACTTAAGCATTTTTCTCCCTGCTTTCCGTTCATGTGAGATTACACTCATTTCTTGATCCTCATACTTGCCTTCCACATCCTCACCCCCAACACTCCCCTCGGTCTTCTCTCCTGACACTCAGCTTTGCAGCTGCAAGTGGAGGCTGCCCACGCTTAACAGAGACTCCCATCTCCCACGTGCCATGTGCCCACCGCTCCTCTGCTACTCCTGGAGACACTTAATATTTCGCACTTCTAACCTTCAAAGTCCTGCACAAATATTAACTCATCTTCTCTCAAACTTCTTTTAACCTCTTCCACATACGCTTCCTGTGCTGTCGCCTCATGATGATGTACTTGGCCTGTTCTTGTCCCTGCATTGTTATTTTCTTGCTTACTGAATCTGAGATTTTAAATCATCTGTGGGGTGGATCCCCATTTTTGTTTGGATTTATCTTTGAGATTTTATAAACACAGTGCACCCTTACAGTCGATCTAACATCAAGCATATAAAAAAATGAAGGACTGACTTGGCACAGCAATAAGAGATAAAACAGACTCTTCTCTTTCCAACGGAGAGAAAGCAGCTTGGCTATCTGAGACGACTAAATTGAAGAAACTCAGAATTGTCCTAAAATAACAGCCTTGACTTTTCCAATGATTTGCTCAATCAGAATCAACTAAGTTGTTCAAAAAAGAATGCTGGAGGCTGGTTTCTATTGGGAAATCAATTTCTTCAGCCTTATACAGCCAGTGAGCAAAAGGGTGGCTTTCCACCTGATCCTTTAATTAGATTTGATTTTTAGATGCACTTATGGTTTCCTCAGAAAGCGTGCATTTTTCAGAGTCCTCTTTTCAATTATGCACTGGACTTCTATTGTAAATAATCTTACTGCGAGCACATACCCCTTTGTTAAAGCCAATTCAAATTAGGCCATTTAAAAATTAATGACCACTTGTATTCTACACAACTATCTGTGCACACTTACTTCATCATAAATCAGCTGTTGTAGAATTTATGTGTTACAGCCTCATTTAACAGGTTACCAGTATGAATACATTGAATTTCTGCAGAACACTTACAGTTCCCAGCCTGGTCTGCCACCTGCTGAGCAAATTGTACTGGCTCTCGCTGGATGACCTTTTGGAGTGGAGAGAGGAAAAAGCAAAAAATCCCATTCAGTGTATCTGAAGATCATTTTTTAACAGAAATTCTTTTTAGAAAAATTAAAAGTTACAGTTCCTTACCAGTGGTGCGTGTTGATTGTCCTTGGGGGCCCAGACGACTTGGTAATGCTGGTTGTCTTAGTACAGGGGTCTGACAGCCCTTGTGAATAAATGCAGACAGTTGGAAAACAAGCTCTACTAAAATACAAGAATCGCTGCAAATGTTGAAACAAAGCTTACCTTCTCTTCCAACAAACTGCTGACTGACAGAGACGAATATGTAGAATGTTCAGCAGCAGTCACCAGAGCAGCAGGAGGTGTAAGAGTCACGAGTGGGGGTGGTGGCAGTGGCAGCTGCTGCTGCTGGTGGTGCCACATCTGCTGACGGTGCCTTCTTCTGTAACCGGCTCCATTTTTGAAGTTGCTCACAGCCTAGAGGCAGAAAAACATTTACGCAAAGGTAATATGAAACTTCAGCAGATATACGAACAAAAGCCTCCACAGAGTAAAATTACTTGTGTAATTAGCTGTAAATGCTATCAATCCCCAAAGAAATCAACATGCCGATACATGAACACATCACATTAAACACTGATACTAGTGATTGGTAACTCGGAGTGTCTGTATTCAAAGTACTGCCCTGTTAACACAGAATTTGAAAGCGAGGCAATCACCTTAAACAAAAGCATGACCTGAATTTGCCAGATTGTCTCCAAGGAGTTGTAAGCTTCTGTGATAACAGATAATGCACTTGAAAGGTAAATTTAGCCTTATTCAAGTCAACCTTGCTTAAGCAGATGTAAACTAATATTTCCTTCCCTTTCAGCTTTTTACAAAGAGCCTATTCTTACAAGCACTTTACGTAAAAGTCATCAGGTTACCCGGCGTAGGCACTTGTTGGCCACTAAAGCATCAGGCGAAACACCTGTCTGATGACACTCTGGACATCTATGCTCCTCAGATTCCAGTAAGGCTGTTCTAATACCTGTGTACAATTAGAATAATCAAAATAGCATTTAGCCAAACTAAGGAAGTTTTGGGGGTTCTAATCAACTATAAAAACACCTATATGATCAACAGGTGAATATGGTCTTGAAGTGAGAGCATGAAGCTATAAAGGTTCAATAGCGTAAAAAATTTCTAGTATGCAGCAAATAACTCTAGAGTTTTGGTATGTCACTGTTGTAACATTTGAAGATGTAGAGTAGGCTGTGTCTTGATGTTTCAGCTAGTCTTTTTCCCACTATATAGTACAGTGAGAAGTCCCCACCCTCCAGGTTAACGAATAAAACTTGTCTCAGAAAAACAAATAGTAGGTTCAAAAAACCATTACTAGGTTCGCGCTCTGAAGGTTTTAACCAACTCTCCCGTGGAGGAAAATGTGGATTAAATGCTGCTAACTATCCGTTTGTTGCAGACCACCGAAAGTCACCAGAGTTGGCTATATAGTTTTGTATGAGAGAAAGGGCTGTGGGCAAACTAAATGCACTCAATATCCAATACTGCAATCACCTGCACAATCAGCCACTCCTCTCATACTCGTCCTTCCGCATGTAAATTTAACTAAAAAGCTATGTATTTTACTATTTATTTATTTATTTAACTATTAAAGCTCTGTGGCTTTTTTCCCCCTTTATACGAGAAGAGCCCTTTCCTATTCAGGGTATACTTAAGTATAAAATAGAACTGGTAACAAAATAATTTCGCTATCTCCTCTTTCTGCTTTCAGAAGAGCAGATGTGCTGTTTTGAATTAACAAACATGGGAGTTCACACTTACATTCATCACAATAACTGTTTCCACAGCAGGGAATAATAGCCGCATCAGTCATTATCTCCTTACAAATGAGACATAAAATCTCCTCTGGAATAGGATCATCTGAGGAGGAAGAGGATGGCTCCTCCGGTAAAAAGGGAGGCTTTTCCTTCTCTCTTCTAGCATAAGCTTCCCTGGAGGAGGGGAAAGGGGAAGGAAAAAGAAACAAATTAAAGATGGGTAAAGGAGAACTTTTCCAAGCTTTGGATCTTATCAAAGGAAGACAGGAGATGGAATTCTTCTCACTCCACATTAGCCTCCTAAAACATAGGCATTTAGTTGAACCTACTTTTCTATAGCCACCACACTAGAATAGGGAGGGGGGAACAATTTTCCCACCGCAGACCTCTCCCATTCAGTGGATCAACAACGAAATTAGCTCAGATGAGCTTGTGGGTCGAGATAAGGACAGGAGAGATCACTCACCAATTACCGTCACGGGCAAAACAGACTCAGCTTGGGGAAAATTAACTCAATATATTACAAATCAACCAGAGTAGGGTAATGAGAAATAAACCCAAATCTCAGAACACCTTCCCTCCACCCCTCCCTTCTTCCCAGGCACAGCTTTACTCCCAAATGCTCTACCTACCCTCCCCCCCCAGCGGCGCAGGGGGACAGGGAATGGGGGTTACGGTCAGTTCATCACACCTTGTCTCTGCCGCTCCTTCCTCCTCAGGGGGAAGACTCCTCACTCTTCCCCTACTCCAGTGCAGGGTCCCTCCCACGGGAGACAGTTCTCCATGAACTTCTCCAGCGTGGGTCCTTCCCATGGGCTGCAGTTCTTCACGAACTGCTCCAGCATGGGTCCCTTCCATGGGCTGCAGTCCTTCAGGAGCACACTGCTCCAGCGTGGGTACCCCACGGGGTCACAAGTCCTGCCAGAAAACCTGCTCCGTGGGCTCCTCTCCACAGATCTGCATGTCCTGCCAGGAGCCTGCTCCAGAGCGGGGTTCCCACGGGGTCACAGCCTCCTTTGGGAACACACCTGCTCTGGCGTGGGGTCCTCCACGGGCTGCAGGTGGACATCTGCTTTACTGTGGACCTCCGCTCCACCGTGGACCTCCATGGACTGCAGGGGGACAGCCTGCCTCACCGTGGTCTTCCCCACAGGCTGCAGGGGAATCTCTGCTCCGGCGCCTGGAGCATCTCCTCCCCCTCCTGCTTCACTGACCTTGGTGTCTGCAGGGTTGTTTCTCTTACATGTTCTCACTCCTCTTTCCGGCTGCCGTTTTCCCTCTGTCCCAACTTTTTTTCCCTTCTTAAAAATGTTATCACAGAGGCGTCACCACTATTGCGGATTGGCTCGGCCTTGGCTGGCGGCGGGTCCGTCTTAGAGCTGGCTGGTATTGGCTCTCTTGAACACAGGGGAAGCTTCCAGCAGCTTCTTACAGCAGCCACCCCTGTAACCTTCCCCCCCACCCCCGCTACCAAAAACTTGCCACACAAAGCCAATACAGACATTTACGCACGGTTTCTCTCGTTCACTTTTTGGTCGGTCCAATTAATTCCATACTTACACATTAACACGTGGTATTGCGTATTTTCCAGTTTTTGTCACCATGACACCCTTCCTTTTGGGATCTTTCACCTCCACCAAGAAACTCCTTGGAATTCCTGTGGTCTTTTTCATCCTGGGCACAGACCCAAAACTTTCGTCCTGTTGAGACAAGAAATGCAGACATACCGCATCTTAAGACCCACACTTAAAATGACATTTCAATGATGATTTTAAGCAGCAAGAGCCTTTAATCCTCTCCTTTTACCTAGCGTAAGGGTCGCTCGACTAAAATACTTCTTTTCCTAAATGAATACAGCCAGGATGTTCCAAAGGCTTGAGCAGTGTTTTGAATTCGGTCGACATTCTTTGGCTTACCCTCAGGTTCCTTAAGGGCGAAACAGCCCTTAGCTCACCATCCACTCAGAGAAGAGACACAAAGCCGCTCCTCCTCCTCCAAAGGGCAATGCAGAGGGAGAGCTTAATGCAGTGCTCTGAATCACTCACTGGGGAAACTTATGTTCACCACCTCTATATGAAGGCTAAATTCATACCTCATGCATGTACCTTCAGTGACTAACATTAAACGGCATGAAGACGCAACCAGAGGCTTGTCTGATTAAAACACACAAATGTTCAGTAGATGGGGTCAACAGAAACATCTTCTTTTTATACAAAATACTAAAAACTATGAACTGTCACTAAAAAGAGTTAAAACCAGAAAAATTTCCAATAACATTGAAATGTACAAAAACACGCATACAAGTTCACAGAGAAAGATCTATGGACACATTTCATGTCCATGACCTAGAAAAAAAGAAAATTTTACATTTCTAATTCCAGGTTTCCCTCAAATTCTGAAAGGCTTTGCAACATTGCCATATAAGCTCTGTATTTCACCCCAAGAGAAACAATTCTTCACGTGAGTATTCATGTACTTGTTACCTAACTGCCAGGGTAAAACAATTAAAAACTAGGTAACACCAGAAGTCCCCCACAATCTTACCCCATTTCTTGGGCAGTTCTTCATAGAGTGGCCAGGTTTTCTGCAACGATGGCAAGTATATGACGATGCAGGTGGACCCACGGGTTTCTTCATGTAACTGCAAGTTTTGGGGGAATAAAAGAACAAGGTATGCACATGTCTCGCTTGTTAAACCAAACACCTCTACAGTTTTTTCCATAATCTTCAAAGAACAGATCTGACATTATCAACACTTACTTGATTGGATCATATTCATGGCAGGACTGGATCATCATAGCTTTTATTTTATCCTCTTCGGAAGCACTGGCTTCAGCCAGATTGGCAGTCTGTTTAACAGGCAATTATTTGACACGCACATTAGAAACACGTTTAAGCCCACACAGCCAAAGACAACACCGCTCACCCAGTCCTGTAAAGAGCAGCACAACACTAGCTGAGGTTGCATGAAAAGAGCTGCTTATAGAAAATACCGTTGTCCTGAAGATGTTCTGGAGAGCCCTTACACCGTTATTACATGGTGTTTGTGTGCGTGTTAACCTACTTGACAAGAGCGTTCTTGGGCACTCAAAACCTTAGGCTCTGTTTGTACCTTACAGAAAGACTGGCGTAACCAATCCAATTGTCTTCCAAGTGGACCGAAGGCATAAGTAGACAACATTACACGATCCAGTATTTTTAAGGTGATTTTTAAGCTCCAGCCTATTTGAAGAAGACATCCACTGTACATTTAATTGAGAAAGATGCATGCAAGTATCCTTATTTACATTTTGCAGCATTAAAGGGACACACAACTTAAGAGTCAGGGAAGTTGTTTTTGCTTGCTGAAATGCAGCTTCCCACACAGAAGCATTAAAAGCAAGCAAGCTTTTAATAATCCCTCAGCAAGACAAAAGATTCTTGTCACTACAAATTTGACCATCATGTGCTGGAGGCAGTCCACACTGCATGCTTCTCCCTCTACTAACTTCTTCATATTAAGTGATTTAACTACAGGAAGCACAATCTGCATTTTTTTTTCCAGTTGACTGTGTCCTTTTAACATATAAATTGTAATATCAACCTTATGCAGAACTAGATCTTTCAAATTATTGAAGCCAGCTGTTTTTTCAAAGTAGTATTTGTTCCAATGTTTTTATTTCACACTAGTCCAGATCCAAGCAGGGTCTAAGGGAGAGGCTGTAAAGGATGTGGACCTTCAAGCACCTAGCATTCAGATCAACCACTCAGATCAACCACTCATGGTTCTGTTTTTATATGCATTCATTCACAAAAGCAACCAACTAGTTTCAACATTCTATTAAATGGATGTTTCATAGACACCATTTTTTTCTCCACAGTAACATAATCCAGAGCAACACCTATGAAATCATTTCCATTAACATTTACAGAAAGCTTTACAGATACTTGACTAATTTCTTTGAACCCAACAGTTTACAAAACACATCCAAAACCCACAACACATGACTAGGAATAGACCAAAATTCAAACATGGCATTTCATACGTAGTAATAATAAACCAGAAAACTCTTAATGCATCACCTCCATGCCAAGTCAGTCTGCACTAAAGACGTTAGAGTAAGTAACAGGTTTGAGCTGCTTTCCATTATGTTCCTGTATTTTTCTGAAATACTGAAATTTTCTCAAAAGCTTAAATGTGTACACCACAAGGACACTTCTTCATATTTTAAGAGTAAAATTTGGCATAAGTTTACAGTACCAAGGACATGTTTAGGGACAGCACTAATGGAGACCAAGTTCTTTTGGTGGCTACCTTCCAAACATTTTTTTTCCCCCCCCAGATGCACACAATTTAATTTCTTCAGTGAGAAAGGAAAGAAGTGACCAGTGTGAAGAGATTCCTCTTTCTTGGAAATGAACTCCAGCCTTCCTTTTCAGAAGAAAGAACTAGCTCCTCTGCATTAGGCCCTGCCCTCTCTAAGCTTTGTAACTTTAAAGACTAGTTCTTTCATTGGCTAGCACTACGCCTTTTCACAAAGTGCAGACAGTAGTGCTTTCCCAGAGGAAGGTACACATTGTTGAGCAAAAAATGCAAGCAGGTCCATAGCAAAACATGGCATTACAACAGTTCCAGAAGGTCACATCTGCTAATATGCCACACATACACATCGGTATATTCCTAGAAACAATCAGGTACACTTTCACACTTCACACAGTCTGCATTCCAACAAATTAGATTATGTTGTCTACTGTCTATATACTAGCATTTATGAAACTGTGCAGCATTAAAAGAATGGATCTGTAACTTTAATGGCTAGAAATTCAAAAACAGCCATGCAATTGTCCATGTTACAGAAACGATTCTCTTTTGGCTGTTGCACACTCCCCCCTCCAAATGCCCGTAACTTACAGCCCATTCAATTCTTCTGGAAAAACTGTTAGTTTCCAATGCAAAATCAATGAAACATATGAGAAATGGTAAACAGCTTCTGAAATGCTGCTTCTGTGTGTCTGGAAGATGAGTAATAGTGCAACATTACGTTGAGGCTGATAAGGTACTCCCCTTCTATCTTCCCAAAGTGGGAACTGCTCTTTACAGGCTAGTACCAAAATAGACACCCATTTTAAAGTTAAAATTAATACTTTAAATTAATAAAAATTAAATTAAATTTTGTTTCCATTACAACAGTTATCCAGCTATAGATCACAGTATAAGATTTTAAAAAACAAAGCAAACACTTCTTTTTTTTAAAGAATTTGAAAAAAATATATCTATACCTTAGCAAGGTGGGCCAGAGAAAGAGATGCAGGAGAGTCATCTGTCTGTTCACAAAAAATTAAACACATATTCAAGTTCTACAGTCAAAACATAGCAATAGTTAAGGTCTACTGTAGTCTGAAAGTCTGCACTATATCCTCTGAGTGTCGCTGACAGGGGCACTGCCAACCCCGTGTAATTTGTGTTTGCTCAAAACAAAGTCCAAACCTATGGCACCTTAAGAGTGCCTGTGTGGTTAATGAGAAGAAACGAAAATAACCAAACCCGCACGACATCAACTTACTGCTCCACAGTATCTCAGAGAGGGACCCTTGTCAAATGCTCACATCTGTCAATTTTCAGCTAAAAAGGATTTCAGTTTATTTGAGAAGGAAGCATCACTACAGGAAACTTATGTGCAGTGTAGCTTGTCAATTAATCCGTTAACATCTCATCACTTCTAAATGCACACAGTTATGCTTTTATGAAGACAGTAGCTGCCTGGCAAAATCAAGCACAGGTGTATCAGCCCTCAACCATGAACTCTGCCCCTCCTGTCGTCACTAAGTTTAAAAATGCCAAACTCACCATACCCCACAACACCCAAATAAAAACACCAAGCCAGAACATCAGCCATGAAAGTAAACCACCACTTTGTCTAGAAAAAAACAGGCTGCTCAAATTAGTGAAATAAAGGTGTTTACCATGACAGAGCGGCCTACAAAAACAGACAATACTGATGTCTTGTATTTTATTAGACCACAGGCCATACTATCCAGATTAGTTCGGGAGGTGTGAGAATTTAATATTATGCTTCTTACTAGCAGAGCAAAACCAATTTTTAATGATGATGAAAACATGGAGTCAGAGCACAGTCCTGTAATTTTTTTCTCCACTGCAACCACACTCCTCCCTCCCACCTACCTCCTGGAACACCCTGCAGGAGTGAAGCCCTCAGGCCACTAGTTTGCAATAGGCTGCAGCGTTTATGGAGAACTAATACTGAAATGCTGCTTTTCCACAAGTAAACAGGGTAACACTTAGCTTGTTCCTTTTCCAGAATATGGAATTATATTATGCCACAAGCAGCAGTTAAGCTTACACTAGCAAAACATGATCAGAAAGACACCTGAATCACTGCTTATTAGGACTTTGGTTGTTCAAAAATGTAGAATAAAGTGTCACAGCGTAAACTGAAGAGCTCTCCTCAAGACGTCCCTAAATGGATCGGAGCAGAGATTAAAATCCTTCCTTGGAAAAAAGCCCTTGTCCTTTATTACCTAACGTAGTGGAAGAATTCAAGGGAGCAGTTTTAGCAGACTCTGGGGACAAAATATTTACATGCAGAAGATGTTTCCTCACTCCAGTTAATCATGTCTTCTCTAGATGTTTAGGAAAGCGCAGACAACATTACTCCAACACTAAGTAAAAAAATCATGAAAACGTGCCTTTGGAAAGGAGCACCCAGACCTGGAACAAGAGACCTTCTTTCCACTGCAAATCTTACCAGAAGATTCAACTTTCCTTCCCTTCACAACATTTGGTACCCACTTCTGTCAAAACGGAAGTCTGATCAAGTATTTTGAAGCTTCATGCTCCACATGCCACTCTTCTTCACATGTGGAAAAACAGGCCTATGTTCTCTCATGGCAGGCACAACCATTATCACTTTGCGGGTTTTCAGAAGCAAACAAGGAATTAGGAAAGCTCTCTATTGGAGTCTGGCATTAAACAGTCTAGGACTGACCAGTAACTGAAACATAACAGTTAATATTAGTTCTTGTATTTTTTTAGGAAGCAGTTATTATATGGCCTGCAGGCAACAGTCTGATTTCTTAAAGGAGATGAAAGCACTCCCTTCTATGAACAGTTACCAAAAGCAGCAAATAGAAAATTAATGTACTATTTAGTACGTTTGCCCAACGGCCATCTTCCAATGATCCTACATTCTTGTGTCTTTGGTTTTTTTCCTTTAAATTTCTACTGAAGTATTTCCTGCCAGTCCCTCCCATCGGTCAAGTAGAAACAACACCTCCACGACACTTGTATACAACCCTAAGGTAATACTGCAGAAGAACTGGGGAAAAAAAACCCAAACCGAAAAAAAACCCAAAGTAACCAAATAAAGAAAACCCTCAAAAACCCCACAATCAACAGTCAATGTATTAACTCCCATTTCAAACAGAAGACTAAACAGAAATTCACATAAAGCAAGTGGGAAAGGGGACAGAAAATAGGAGGAAAAGGCTAATCTCACTGCTGGAGTGCTGCATTTAAATTACAGTGGTTTCCTAAAACCCAATAGCTTGGTTAAACTGAAAATTCAGCCAGGAAGGATCACAGCTGTGCTTGGCGGTGCTAAAACAATGCGCGTGACTCTGCATTTCTGCAGCCTCTGAGGACTAATACCAACTAGAGATCCTTGCAGTTACTGAAATAGGAATACGAAAACAAATAGGATTCACTTTCTTGATTTGGCAGTAGTAACGGTAGGACAGCAGCACAGATTTGGAAGTGTAGAATGACAGCTAACATAAGAGCAAGACAATTAAGAAATATTCAAAGTATAAGGTTTTGTGCATCCTTTAAAAAAAAAAAATCTGAACTGATTTTAACATTGCTGCTTTACTGTTCAACAATAATTGGCAAGCCTTCCCAGTGATTTATTCAGACCACACTAAGATCCAGGTTTGGCTTTGAAATACATGCAGAAAGACGTTTATTTAAAATAACAAAACAAAACAAAACCCCACACACTTTAGACCAAGACCTGAGTTAGCTTTAAGAATAAAGCTAACTGTGCCTCCAACACTAGAAGCACCTGAGGCTGCAGTGCTTTTACTCTGTGTGTGAGACAGAGAGAGAGAGAGAGAGAGAGGACTTGTAAAGAGAGATGCAAGGCTTCCACCCTCCCTATGGCTACCCACAACCCACATCAGGTACAGTCAGAGCAAACAAGAAGGGAACAGTTTTGCTTTGTCTTCCTTTTAATTAGTTCTAACTAACACAAGTCTTCCCTCCCACTCCAGGATTTTTCCTTTCTTAAAACAAAATATTTTTTTGAGACATCTATCTAAGCTTATGGTAACATGCTACTTAGAAACGTAATACAGAGACACCAGGGAACACACGAGGCTGAAAGAATGGTAACCTTATTGATGAAGATGTGATTTGTGTTTATACACAAGCTAGTAAACAAAGAGAAAAAGAACTCTTTCCAAGACATAAAACCCCATCTCAGTTAGATCAAATACTATAAAGGTGGTTTACATAAATGCCTTCCATTAACTGCTAGGGTCACTGGGCTCACAATGAGAGCCTTTCATGTCCAAAAAGGAAGTTGAACCAATCAGTGATAGAATTATGGATGTCAGGTTTAGGCTTAGTGTTTTTACACCAACATACAAGAAGTTTTCCACTTTAAGTTCATTGTATACCATTCCACGAGAATCAGAGGCTGTATTCTTGACAGAACACAACCCCAGAGCTCATCAATTTCTAGATTAAGTTACCCAAACAGCTGATCAAGGGATCAGATCCAATGATCCAGGGTTAGTGCAAAGCCTCACACCATTCTAGTGAAGAAAAAGCAGTTATACTTGAAGATGAAAAATAAAAACCAACAAATAGGAATTTTTACATTATAAGGGCTATTTTGAAAAGCACAGTTACACCTAGCCTTCGACCCAAGTCGCAAATCCAGATCTAGACCATTACCAGTCAGGTATTTCCTTGTGTGACTTCTCTCTAGTTTAGCAGCCGAATGACAGTGTTTTCTAACCCGAAGAAAAATGCTGCCCCTTTTCCAAATGGAAATTCAGAGTGGGGGTATACTAAAGAAAGGCTTAACCTTTGGGAAATCAAAGCAGCATCCAACCCCGAAGCCACCCAGGTCCAAAAAAGTACTGCAGGCAGAAGTTCAGACAAATGACAGGGATTTTACCCACAAATACACCAGGCTCTAACCTTGTGCCAAAATCTCTACACTGGGTCTTAGATATTTTCATTTGCAGACAAACTATTAAACTAAACTGCTTCATCAGATAGAGTGGAAAGATCAAATGCAGAACTTCCAAATACCACTTCGCGGAGCAACCATATTTAAATTCATGGCAATCTCTTAAAGACATACATGTACTCAGAGGGGCCCAAATAATATCACTTCAATTATACACTTTTAGGAACAAATACCCAAGCATTTAAGGACATGAAACGGAAACATTTAGCTGCACATGACTGTCCTCAAAATGTATGGGATATGTTGGTTTGGCTATTTGTTTGAACCCCCAGGTCACAACTAAGAAACAGTACCAAGTTTAACCACGGTGGTTTCTCAGTGAGTTTTGATAACATTTTCAAAATCCATTGGGCAAAAAGAGTATTTTAAAAAAAAAAGCTAAGTGATATAATGTGGAAATAGCAGAAAATTCACTCCAAACAATTTGGATTGCAAGAAACAAAAAGCACAAAACAACCTACAAACAAAACAATGTACAAACATACGCTTTACTAGCTATACACAGATGTAGAACATGGCACCATGTTCAGTTGTGCAAACCTCGCACCTACATGATCCAAAAGCGATCATACATTACCTGTACAACACAAAGTCATCCAGGAAATAGTCTAGCATATTCAATGTGAAATGCAATGCATCACTAGGCACCAAAACCAATATTTACATTAGAACTGTGCAAGTGATGGCATTACCCAGTTTTTCCTATGCTGAATCAAAGACATTGTCTTTACAACATACACCAGGTTTTACTGGAATATATAATTAGTTAATGTTTGGAAAATTAATACAAGGCTACATGGTTTAGAATTAAGAGCAGTGTGTAGAAAAAAGTGTGAGATTGTGTTTTTACATACTGCTTTTGATGTTCCACGCACTGGCTCAGTTTGACTCCTGGAAGAAGAAATAAAGGTGATTAGAATTTCAAGTAAAGCACTTGGACCCAGCATAAAGCAGTGACAACAGGTTATAAAACCTGAACATCAAAACATCATGTTCTGATAGTCTAGGGAATGGGGAAATTTATTCATATACCTAAACTGTTCTCTCTCGGCACATTCAGCGCAACTAAAAAACCCAACAAACAGACCCAAATCCCGTTTCTACTTTGTCACAAATTAAGATGTACAGTTATAGAACACAACAGTGCAAGAGGAAGCCCTCAGGTATTTTGTCTCTGCTGCGTCAGTATCAAAAAGATGAAGTCTGTATCACAGCTTGGTGTTCTTAAATAATCAACTCTCAAAATACAAAGGCAACTTTAACCAATCCGTATATATCTAGTATTACAAATGGGTACCAGATACAGTACTTTAATTTCCAAGAAAGAACACTGACGTTCTAGACACTTTGAAGTGCAAGTTTACTTCAGAGAAAACAGTCAGTCATCTGACAAAGAGATAACAAAAATGGCAGCAGCATAGGCTTTAGAACAGAGTTTCTTTGTGAAAGCCCAAGCACTGTATTCAGATAGCTCCTACATTTAGCATATGCAAGATTGACTAAAAATAGTAGTAGAAATGTCACCTGAAAGCAGTTTCTGGGGTTTGGTGTGATTTAGGAGCCCTGTGACGAAAAAGAAAAGGTCTTACTTGCCAGAACTTGCTTTAAGATAATCTTGAAAAGGCTACAATCTTTTTGGCAATAGTCATTACATTTGAAAACTTGCTGAGATTCCACACACTTATTGATCTGTATCTGCATGCCACTCATCAGGAATCAGACGTGCAGCCCTTGATCTAGTTAACAAACAATTCATACGTCATCCAAAGCGTCGCATGAGCAGAGACAATTCAATGGCTGCTGTGGAATTTACGTACAACTAGAAAGGCTCATGCTTCCTGCCACTGCTAGAATACCACCAGGCTCGCAAGTACAGCCACGTACCTCCTGAAGATGAGGAAGTACAGGGAAATACTTTAGATTACCACGCAATGCTTTCTTCATCCATTTACCTTGAAGAACATACAACAAGGTGAGTAACGCATTTTTGAAGGCCTCTCCACCGTTATAGCATACATTCCTCGTTCCCAAACATTAACCACTCTACCAGTTGTTTCTGCAATGTTTCCAGCTGAAGGAATAGAAAGCTCATCTGCCTGGTTCATTTTCAACACTACAACAGCAGCGCCATTCTTTCCGTATCCCCACATACAGGTCTTTGCTTGATCTTTGATGCTAGCAGCATCTCTCCTCTCATTTCAGGGCAGGATTATGATACCAGGAGAGAGCGCCAGCCAACCAGAAACGGAGGATGTGTTGACAAGGCGGCACTAAGCACACATATTTAAGTTAAACATGGCCAAAACAAGGCCATGGTTACAAGCACAACACTGTGCCGTCCTGAATTCCTAGGTAGTGCCTGAAAGCACTGCAGCAACTGCTGAAGTAATATGCCCAAAGTTTACAGGCAGACTCACAGCAATTCAGGGTTTTTTGCTCGCAAATGCTTCACAGGTACCAGGATGCTGCTGTGCTGTTTTTTCGAGACACACAGTAACTCACCAGTCTACTTTATTGCCTGAGAACCAACATGAGAAAGACATGGCAAAACCACAAGCTAATAATACCTACTAATTGTGGGGGAGAGGCGTCTCTTTAAGAAGGCTGGAAAACATGAATGTTCAAACAATGCTAATGTAGCTGAATACCTACATGACAGCAATAATCCTGTAGTCAGCATTGCATTTGCATAGCTGTAAGTTTAACCAACACATCCGATTCTCTGTCCTCCAGAAATCTGAGGAATATAGATTGAAAACCTGGAGCACTGATAGCAACTTAGGGTAAAAACAGACTTAGAGAACTAGTAACGCCTGGTAACGTGCTGAACTGCTTACTGAGTTTCAAGTTTGGAAGGGGTTAACTATTCCTTTGTTGTACTCGCTCAAAAGGTGATACACTTTAGGAGAGTGTTCTTTTTCTCTGGCCTGAAATGGACATTGTCTTTAGGAAACTAACAGGAATCACTTATGAATGGAACTTCTGGTTTGCATGGTTTGCCAGCTGGCAACCCTTGGTCTTTCCTCTGTGTCTAGTATGCAAAACACCCAGATTTACCAGGGGGTAAGAATACCTGCCATATCCCACCCTGCACCCCCCAAATGCAAGAAATAGTCAAACACTGACAATCAGACTCTTCTGAGGTGGGAAGAAATTAGAAGTTTACACAACAATGCCTATCTGTCTTTACTATAAAAGCAATCAAATCAAACACATAAAATAAGGAATCTCTCCACGTAGAGGAAATGGGATCTACAACTTGGCTCTCAGAAGAATCAACCCCAAGAACAAACCCAATGGAATCATCTTAAAAGCTACCATTGTTGCAGTTTCAACCCCATCTCCCAGCAGGCCAAAACACGAACGTCTGCTTTGGGACAGATATATTAAAATCTAGCCCATGACAACAAAAATTAACAGCAGCTTTAACAAGAAAGATACAATCTGAATGCCTCTTGTAAACTAATATCAATTTAAAAAGTTAATGCACTGAAACCCCTAACCAAGAATACAATGCTTTACGGATACTTACGTAACACGGGGTTTGCTGGTGACTTTAACTCCTCCAGCAGGGATTCTTCTAACAATTACCGATGAGTTCCTAGGAATCAGGGCATTACCATCTGTGTATTCTGAAAACAACATCAATACAGAAAAAGAATCTGCCACTTTACGAGAACCTATATCAATACATAATTACACAACATTTCAGAGAATCCCTTTACGGATGGAAAAGCAAAGTTTGATATGGAACGTTGCACTTTTATCGTCCCAACACACTGAAAGTACATTTCAAGAAACCTTCAGGTTTGATAATCAAACACAAGCAGCACAATCTTTTTCATGGTTTTACAATGGTTGGAATGCCAACAGCAAAATGGTCTCAAAGGTCACTGAAGCGGAGTCTGCTAATGCGTGAGGTTCTTTCCTGATCTAGCTTAAGTTGCTTTTGCTTCTGTTAGGCTACAAAACCAACAGAGCTTTGGAGAAAAACCAACCACAGCAAAGTCTCACCTGCATAAACCAGATTCTGAAGTCTGACTAGCTTGCCCTGCAACAAAAGAGGCCCTCAGCTAAAGCATGACAACTCTGCGCCATTGCTTTCCTAGCTGTTAACTATATCAATTCCCCTGTGCTGCTAGTGGTCAAGACTGACAGAACACAGAAGAGCGCCTGCCATCTCTGTCTATTCCTTGGAGCTTAATCCATCAACAACACCGCTTCTCAGCTGCTCGGCGCTTTACGTGTAAATGGAAACAAAACTGGCAATGCTAGTATTTGGATCAGAGAAATCTGGGGGGGGGTTGAGCTTGCTTTCACAAGTAGGGCACAATTGGCTCCAACTAAAGTGCTATCTCCCCTCTGAAGCTTATCATCTAGTTTGAATTAACCCAAGGGATGTGAATTGGATGTCAATAGTTGTGGATGCCCCGTCCCTGGGCTTTTGAGCAACCTGGTCTAGTGGAAGGTGTCCCTGCCCATGGCAGGGGGGTTGGAACTGGATGATCTTTCAGGTCCCTTCCAACCCAAACCATTCCATGATTCCAGGATTCTATGAATTCTTGCGATTCATTTTGCAGAGCTGAGACACTCAAACAAAATTCCTTACGACGACAGCCATGAAAAGCCTTTTGAAAAGAGAGTGGGCCTGAAGCTACCCATGCTTTGCCTGGGCTTACACCATGTTAGTCTTTGAAGAGGAGGAAAGCCTTCTGACCTTCTACATAACGCCCAAACAATCAAAAAACCAAACTACCTGAGACACTTGGACTGAGTAAGCTTAAAATGCAAAGATCTCTCCATGAGAATGGTTTTTATATTGTCCTTACACAAGCTGGATATGACTAAATATTTTAAATCACTATCAGCAGCCATTCCCTGTAATCTGCCTACAGTTTTAAATATTAAAAGCTCTTACCTTTGCAGACCGAATCAGAACAATGGTCTGAAAACCAAAGATGCTGTATATCTAGTCAAGCTCTGTCAGGGTGGTTTTGCTCAGTGATCACACACAAAACAGGAATATTTCACAATTTATGCTTCATTTTTCAGTATATTATTCCTACAGGCAGGAACCTCTCTTACCCCAAAACTCACCTACCAGAAGACATTATTTCCACAATGAAATGAACATTTTACTTCTATTTCCAAATGACAGAATGCTTCTTCAGAAAACTGAGAAATCATTTAGCTGAAACTAATTCCTGATCTTCCCCCCTAGGGAACCGAACAGCAAGCTTCCTCTGGACTTCCGAGGAGGTTCAAATTGTAGGAGAAAGGACTACTAATGACGAAAACAGAAGCTTTTACAGAAGACATATATCCTGAAAGCAACCCCTAGAGCTCTTCTCAAAGAAGAAACTCTAACCCTTCCACAGCCACCTGTCAAGAAAGGCCTGCACTGGGACTTTTTGATGGAGAAGGAGCTGAAGCAGTACTGGGGCCCAGGCAGGCAACTGGGACATCATGGCAGCTGCAGATCTAGAAGCCCAAACCAGCTGTTTCGACCTGCTGAATGGAGTCATACAGAGCGTTCTTTCTGGTCCCGATCACAAACCGCTGGACTGACATTTCAGAGATAGAGGACAAGCAACAGCGGCTCCACAAAAAGGCAGGAGTTTGCTACGCCTGTGCTCAACTGAGGATTGTTCTAGTTCTGCAGCAGCTTTACAAGTGGCAGCACCTCGCCTAGGAAGAGACTGTATATATGAGGACAGCAACCAATGCATTTATTCACAAATGATGCAAGCCTGCAGAGGTCACTTCGAACATGCCCAACAGCTGTGTGATCCAAAAAGAGGAAGAAGTCCTCTTCTAGTACTTGGTGACAATTCACTGACCATTAGAAGAGAAGCATTGACACCTGCCTTCTGAATAGACTTATCCTTGAATGTGTGTGTGTATATATATACATCTGGTGACATATGCTTGTTTTCAATTCGCTTGTTAAGTGCACCATGAAGAGAGGTCCAGCCATCTAGTAACAGACTGATATAAAACTGAATTCACCTTAAAAGTCCATCAGCGCACATTTAAATGGATCAGCTGAAGAGTGACAATAGTGCGGTGAAGGAAAGGCTTTCTCTGTATAGGACACTTATCCCGGCACCTATTTGTATTTGGTACTGAAGTATCCCACCAGCTTGGTCACCGTCTCAGAGAATTTGTGGAAGAGTGTTTACATACAGCAGAGTCCATTGCTGAGTTAGTTCTGTGAAGGGGCCTGATACCAATTGGCTTTAAGACATTTATTTTTCCTTCGCCGCAATTAACTGAACTAATTTTGGTGATGAAATTTTATGAGAGGTGAAGCCAAACAATGTCGACTAAAAAGTCAACTTTTTTCTTTTTTTAAATAGGGAAGGACCAAATCTGGCGCGCTATTCCCGAAGTCCCTCTCAATTTGAATTTAACAGAAGCCAGCTTAGTCTAACAGCTCTCAGAATGAACTGGTGTCTCCCAGCAGGAACCTGTTCCCCATGGGCAGCAGCATCCCCTAGCAGAGACTCGGCAACTACCAGGACCTGCAAAGCAGCGTCACACTGCCTCACCTCGTGACTCCACATCTGCAAAGTGAGCAGTGACGTCATGCCCAACAAGGCTACTTTTCACACTTGTCCAAGCAGTGCTCCAACAGAAATGTTCAGCAAAGCTGGAGGTAACAACATTGTTGATTCCTATTCCCTGATAGCACAACACTTGTTTTTTGTTTTACTGGCAGGGATGGCCAGTAAGGGGCTACTGGGCTTTTGTCAATCTGACCTGTGATTAAAAATAAGGATCCCGTTAACTCAGAAAGCTTGCAAAAGCAAAGGAAGATTTGGATGTTATCTCCAAGTCAAGAGCAGAAGAGACCTAACAGTCTAAAAGACAAGAAACTTGGTATGCTTGAAAGACCCAAGGCAAAGAAGTATTTCATGGAGGCAGACAAGTTAAACAAGAGCTACTTTGACTGCTGCCTCATACGGACTCGGAAATCTTAAATCAGCTATTGCATTAGTATCCACGACCTTCCTCCTGCAAAAAAGTACAAGCAGCTCAGGTTATGCTCCGCTTCGCGCTGAATGCACAATTTAAAAATCCCATTTTTAAATTCACCTATACTTCTGAAAATCTGCTAGCTTTACTAATTTCTGTCATATGTATGCTATCAACAGGTTACTGAAAAAAGCTCCTACTTTATTTTACGGCCTGCTTTAACCCACCGTTTGGAGTCTGACAGCAGTGCAAAAGCACCTCTCTGAGCACTATGCAGAGAAGTATTTTCACCCAGATAAAGTACAGAAGCTCTTCAGAACAGAAGTCATCAGAAGGCAAGCCGATATGTGAAATGACAAAGAAAAGCCTTGACTAGCCTTAGATGCCTTGCCAACCAGCTGATATGCTGCTGGGGAAAGGATTTGCAGAGTAAGAGCTGACAAGGACTACTAACATGCCAGACTCTCTCTACCACAAAAGAGGGTAACTCCCGAGAACACGTTTTCCCCCTAGCGCTTAAAATTATGCTTTCTCACGAGGTGAGTTTTTAGCTCTCTTCTCATCAACGCCCCTTGCACACTTTGCGACAAACAAATCATCTGTGTAGCTGCACTGAAAGCACTGCCTTGAAACATCCTGATGAACAGACTGGACTATTACTGGATTTCCAGCTTCCACCCAAGCTGTCGCGGGGTCGTTTGTGACACCGCCAGCCGGGCAGTCCCCGAGGCCCCGTGCCTGTTGCCCCCACGCACCTTCGTTGGTCTGGGCGTTGGTGATCAGCAGGTCGCAGCTGGCCACCGTCAGCTTCTCACGGGCCATGATCTGGAGCTTGAGGTCAGGCAGAGAGATGTAGAGGCCGTCGAAGGTGACCATATCATAGTTCAGCTTGGAGAAGAACTTGTAGTGGACACACGACATGGTCGGGGCCAGGCGATGCCTGCTCCACGACAGCGTCTACCGTGGCAGATGGAGGCGATGCTCGCCCGGCTCCTCCTCGCAGCCCAGGCGGGCAGGCGGACGATGGGGAGAGGCCCTGTGAGAGACCGAAAGAGTTAATGTCTCAAACATGGCGGTGGGGCAGGTTCTACGTAATGACGAACTCTGCTTAACAACGAACCCTGCACAGCAAGGAACCACAGGTGAAAAGAAGCCAATCGGCACAGATCAGCACAGACATCAGCAACAGGATGGGGAGGCCATGCCTGGGGGTGTGCAGCTCTGTGTTCTGATATGCTGATCTGATATGCTGAGCAGGGCAGCTCACCATGCATGGCCAAAGATCAAACAATGGTCAGGTCTGCAGGGAAGGAGGAGTTACTCCCCAAATGACCTCCAAGCCCAGCGATCCATTTCCCGAAGGTTCTGAAAGCACAAACCGCGCATGACACTTAACTAGCCTAATGAGTTTGAGTGCTCTCTCAGTCATCGCAGCTGCTGCTGCCACAGCCCCAGCACAGGACATCAGGCCTTGAATTACGAGGTCTAGTTCTGCTGAGTCACATTCTACAGCTTGCAGACGTTTCTGGGCCAACTGGCTATTCCTTTCTGCCCATGTAAATATAATACCAAAGGCTTGTTGTAGTCTGGCAGGGCTCATGAGGGAGCTTCCATGACTGCTTGCTTTAGCTCTTTCAATGCCTTCTGGGTTTCCAGAGTCAGGAAACCCTTTTGATTTCAGTGCTGTCCTCTATATCCAAGGGATAGTTATTTTTGCTATTTCCGTCTGTTTGTTCTTCCTGTTACTAGTGATTTGGAAGCCTAGGTTTTAATAGGGTAGCCTTGCTTATAAGCCTGTGGTGGAATATGGATTATACCTATTCATTCCATAATTTGGCCATAGCCACAGCCCACAGTACGGCAGCGGAGGCAAACGAGCCCGACTGTTGGGTATGCACTAAAAGCCCATCCTCTACCAGAAATCAGCTCTCCTGGGTATCTGTCCCACTGAATTCTCAGTGGTACGAGGACAGGCATCTACGTTATGAATTTTCACCAAAGAAAGTGAGCATACGGCCCTTCCGCCAGGAAGGGTTTGTCGCTAGCCTCAAAGGAGGTCCCTGGGTATGCCTGGAGAGCAAACCTATTGACAAGCTTACTGACTCTGCAGCAGCTGGGAACTGGAAATGCCAACAGAGCCTTGAAATGGATACAATGGACGGAGATGGACAATTCACATCTTCGGACCATACAGATGAAAAGGGGAGTCTTATGCCTGCAACATTCCACAGATCAGTTTCTGGGTCTAAAGGCAATTGGTCTTCCTCCACAGATTCTTCCAAGACCTTACTATATACCACATCCACTGAACATGGAAGGGAGTTTCTCCAGAAGCCTGTACATCAAACCTATTCTAATAAGCCACCACACTGTAGAGTTTTTTCCTGGATGGAGTTTCTCAGGCCCTGCAGACTCTTGAGACAATGTGGATATTTGCAGATAGATTAACCTGGTATTCTGCAGGAAGCTGTAATCAAACCAAGGATAATGATACAATTTTGGTTGCCACCACAGGCCTGTAGGATCCTGATTGCTCTGAGTCATCTACTCTGGGTCCAAACCTTACCGGTTTACCTGAACATCCAAATCCAGCACATGCAAACCCTTCTACAGGAAATCACTTACAGGATTCAGACTTATTTGGAGATTATACTACCCATTGACACAACTACCAGGGCGATACTAGAGAGGTGGAGAAAGGGCAGTTGAGGATTGACCCTCAACCTGAGCTGAAAAGTGTATTCCAAGTGCATTAATACCATCCACACAGGTTAGAACCTGTCTCTCTTCTGCCTCTGTAGCTCCTAGCTACTGCTCTCTATGGGAAGAAGTGTTACAGCCCACTGATAGAATGTGGCACAAAGTTCCACCTGCCTGCAACAGCTTTTATCCCAGGGTTAGGCGTTGCAGAACTAGAAAGAGCTGCTGCAAATGTGTCAAGACACTTAGAAAAAGCCATTAATGAAAGCGCAGAGAGTATTACAGCCCTACAAAAAGAAATCAAATTATTATCACAAATGTAAAGGGAACTAGGCCTTAAGCCTCACTGCTTCTAAGACTATTCATATCAGACATATAACTAATGATTAGAGCTTGGTTTAGATGTGATTAATAGAATGCAGGTGCTTATAAAACAATATGCATAAGCTGCTCACTTGTCCCTCGTGTAGCCCTCACCATAGCTGGCTTAAAACCCAGTCAAGCTGAATCAACAGAAAAAGAATCATACATCTTAGATCTCAGACATAAGAATAGATAAGTGATTAACTTTAGAGTAAGACGAATTAAGAGAACAACCTGAGTGATTCTCAGAAATTCAGAGGTGATCTTTGGTGTGTAAGAAGATAAGTGACTGTGGTGACTGGAGACCTTCTGCCTATGACCACTAACTTCAGAAGAACCGAGACGGGACAATAAGAATCGGTTGAGACAGGAAAACGTATTGGACTTCTGAAACCACTGGAGAATAGAGAAGTGAGAGTTTGTGCAAGAACACCAAGAACTTCTTCTGACAAAACATCAATTGCATATTGTTTTGTAAAATCGTATATATAGAAGGCGGTTTTGAGTTATCTTTCACCATTCACTGCGGTGGTGGCCCAACTCTGAGTTGTTAATAAAGCAAACCTAGAGAAACCCACGTTTGAAAATCCTTTAGCACAAATGGTAATACAGAATCAATCACCCCTAGACCACCTTGGAGAAGTACAGGACAGACTATGTGCATTATTGTGACGGATGCACTTGAACCCTCCTTAACCAAACCAGCAGCAATTTGGTACAGGCTCCAAAGGAGGTAAAGCCTGAGCCGCAGCCGGGCCAAGAACTCCTCTAGGAAACCCACAAAGGAGCAGAGCGGCACAGCGAGAGTTGTGGGTACAAGGACTCTTATGCATACCTCTCCCATTGTATGCAATTTGACTACGAGCCAACCACTTTACCCCATAACTATGACAGCCTAAGCGAGCCTTCTCTGAGCTCTCCCTGCTAGGCAGCATGGCTGCACGGCAGTAATCTCCAGCAACGAGATCTTTTAACAGCAACAGGTCGTTGGATGAGCCCAATTTGAGTTCTCCCTGGGCGGCAACTGACCTGCTCCACCAGGCAACTCTCCCCTTGAGCAGGGACGACTCTCAATGTTAAGAGGTATTAGTCGTTGACCTTAAATAAGTAAGTTTCAAGTAGAACAACTCACTTCTGAATTATAATGTTCTGGGATTTAGTACGCTGTTTACTTAGCATGAGTAACTGGATTTGCTGAAGCCTTAGGCCACAAGCTGTAAACTTGCACTGAGATTTACTGAACGGGTACCTACTTAGTAAAAACAGGAGCCTCCCGAGCCAGCCTAAATCAGATGATAAGGAGCCTTCAAGGCTACAACCCTCAACAGCCCCTGCAGCTCGGCAAGACAAGGGCCTGCCCGGAGAAAGTGAAGGAATCCAGTAAGGTGTCAGAAGATCTCCGACCACAACCACGACTGGACCAAAGGGCGTGTGAAAGGTGCATGAAGATCACATGAAGAGGGGGGTGAATAGTCTGTAAGGGTATAATTGCCCAGGGATTTCTTTGTTTGGATTTCTGTCTGGGGGCACCGAGCTCGAGCTGATCCTGCTGCTGTACCACTCTATTAAATTATGTACTTTTATAAGACTCCATGCCTGAGGGCCTGTTTCAGGAAACCAAGGGCTCAAACTGCAGAGCGAACTAACACCAGGTGCCCGAATGGATCGCTAAGTGATGAACAGCATGCTAAACTTGGAAATCTTAACTAAGTGATACAAGGACTGACTGTGCACACACAGTCTTTTAGCCATAAACTGATGACCAAGTCTGGGACTAAGTCTGGATCCAGCTGCGCCTCGACTCCCCACTGAGATGGAGTCTTGAAAGCAAGGGGGTCCACTCTGAACCTTGTGACTCCACAGGAGGGTCTCCCTTTGTGATACCTTTCCACACCTCCCATCTCTGTGTAAATCATTCCAAATCGATTCTAACACGATCTTCCTTTGTATGTTTCGCCCATGTAGTAAGTAACAGAGTGAACCTTGCCATCGAACTCTGTTAAGTCGCACTTTTACAAATTTTTTAAGTGATCTAAAACACTCATCTTGTGCTTTGCCTGGGAGAACCAGGGTAAAAGCAGTAGCCTCAAGCCTAACCTGGGACTTGGGCCCTGCATTGCTGCCGTCCCAGTACTTAAGAAAGGCAATTCACAATTGCACTTGTGACCAGTACCCCCATGCTCCTGACACCTGGTAGGACAGTTAGCAAAACGAATTGCATTTTATGAGGCAAACAGCCATGCTCTGTGACCAAGCTGGTCGCTTATCAGTCCCCTTTCCCCTCTGCATCAGGCCCCGGAGGTCCCGCACACCAGGCAGACTTCTTCCCCCGCTCCCTATCAGCCTCAAGGTTCCTGGGTGCCAGGCTGACTTTTTCGCTCCTTATGGGCCTCTAAGGTCCCAGGAACCTGGCCAGCCAGGTTGTGATGACCCTGGCACACAACTGGGAAGCGCAGCAGCACGCAGAGCACCTTCTGTAAAATCAGACAGAACTTTTTCCCTCTTCTCATCCGAGGGCTAATTGGTAGAGGAAATGAACATGACACCTTCCCCTCCCGTGGGGCAGAGGCTTTCTGCCTTGATACACATCAAACTGGATGGGAATGGTGGGAACCTCACGGAGCCACGTGGGTCTTCCACCTGCCCTAGATACCCCAAACTAACAGCACTTAAGTAACAACACTTTCATAATGGGCAGGTACCCACTGGATGCCCAGTGGAACGAGCTAATTTTCCTGCTCTCTCTAACCCACAAACCCTTTAAAACCCCCACTGTCAGCCTGTCATTTCTGTCACGCTGGCACCAGGAAAGGGCCTATGGAAACCCATTTCTAAATGGGGAATCGAATCCCTTGATCCATCACTGAGTCCCAGACACCCAACCAACCAGGCTGTGATGGCCCCATCGCAGAGAATTAACAGAAGGACAAACAGGAGGAGGAGGAGAAAAAGAAAGAAGACAAACAGGACGAACTGGTGGATGGCAGAAGGAGGAGGAGGAAGGGAATGAAGAGGACGAGGAACATAGAAAGAGAATGAGAACAAGGAGGAAGAAGAGAGAGAAAAGAGGGACGAGGAAGAAGAGGAGGAGGAGCAAGAGGAGGAGAAAGAAGAGGTGGAGGTGGAACACAAGGAACAGGTGGCACAGGACTAGAAACAGGAGGAAAAACAGGGAGAGAAGAAGGATGAGCAGGAGGAGGAACAGAACACAGGAACAAGATACAGAACAGGAGGAGGAGAACAAACATGAGAAAGAAGAGAAAAGAAGAGGAGGAAGAGGAGGTAGAGGGGCAAGAAGAGGAGAAAGAGGAAGAAAATGGAGAAGGAGAATGAAGAGGAATGGGAACAGGAGGAGGAGGAAGACACAGAGAAGGAAGAGGACATGCGGGATGAAGAGGAACAGAACAAAGAGGAGGCAGTGGAGGAGGTGGGGGAGAAAGAGGAGAAGAAGGAGGATGAGAAACAAGAAGAGGATGAGCAAGAAGTTGAACAAGAGAAGGATGACTAACAGGAGAAGAGGATTAGGGTGAAGTTGTGGAGGAGGAGTGGGAGGAAGGGGGAGGAAGACGACAACTAGAGCAACATCAAACAGGAGGACAGACAGAAGGAGGAGAAGAAGGGTAAAAGAATGACAATGAAGAAGAGTAGGAACAGGCGGTGGAGGAAGACAACCAGGCGGAGTAAGACGGGGAGAAGAGGAGGAAGCAGCGCGAGCCAAATGTTCCGAGGCACACGTACAGCAATGGACAATGAGAAATTACAAATAAATATACTTGGAAACAAGTCCCCATGGTCGCCTTTTTTTCCTTTTTCCCTTCCAGGTGACACTGGTCAAGACCCAGGCACCTGCAGCCAGTCGCTGTACACAGCTCCCCTAATGCTGGATATCTGATACACGTTTAATAAAACAACGCACCCCCAGAGATTTTGTCTGTTCACCTTGAGCTGCGGAGAAGGTGTCTATGTGGGTGAGGACAATCTGCTTTCTCCCTTTAATTTTTACGCCTCAGGAGAAACACTGCAAGATTCAGACTAGAGGACAGCAGGGAATTCAAAGGGTAAGCGACCAAGAAGGCTCCAACCACACATTTTCACCTGATTGCCTTAAAAAAACCCTGAGTTTGGATCCTGATTGCCCACTTTAGCCTGGAATAGTCCCATTCCTCATCTGAAAGCTACTGCATGCTGGCTGAGGACAGACACAATCCACACAGAGAGCAATGAGAGCTCATCCCTGCACTTCCCTCAGTCACATTTCCTTGGAAAACTTCTTTGCCGGGTTGTTTGAAAACCTGTAACTGCAAGAACCAGGAAGAAAACTTCCCTGACGGGTTGACTGGAACTTCCCAGCTGTGGTAAAACCACCCTCCCTCCGTACTTCCATTTCACAAGAGCCAGCAGCACAGCTTGCGTGGGGGGAAGGCACCAGGAAGACCTTGGGGCCGAGAGACGAGCACAAGCATCTGCCAAGGGAGCTGCGTCCAACCAGGAGCGCTCCCCATTGCTTCTCTGACAACAAAGCCCCGGTGAGTGCTCCCACCAGGAGGCAGAAACAACTTCCACTTCTGCAAACCTCTGTTGATGAAAGACTGCCAACAGAGATGGGGCTGTCCAGGAGCACGAGAACCACATGAAGGCCAGAAGACAACAAAGGCACCTGGTCTGACCGCCCCCCTCCAAAGCGTGGCAGCCTCCTGTCAGAGAGGAGGTAACTCTACCTTCCCCTGCCCTGCTGGCATGAAACATCGGTCTCCAGATGTGAGGGCTCGGGCTGCCGACACTTGGCGTACCAGCAGGAACGCTTTGGCCTATGTGCCAAGTGTTCCCAGAGCTTTCTGCTGGCCTTTGCACAGCTCACAGCCCAGGAAAGGTGCGTCTGGGGCCACCACCTGCTTGTCAGTTTGCCATCCCGACCAAGCCAAGCTGTGATACAAGAGCTTCGGTCCTCCCTGTCTCCCAAGGAAAGCTAGAAATGGCTTGATCACCGTCGAGCTCCTGTGGGATATAAAGAAAACTTGTCAGGCAGCAGTCGCATCCTGTTGTGTAGGCTTTGAACTAGCCTGGTGAAAAAGCTGACCAGCAGATTATGCTACGTAAGAAAAAGCTCCTATGTGAAGATGGCTTTGAAGACACGTGCAAGAGAACCTGACCCACAGAGACCTTGCCTATGCAGGTGGGTCTATTGTTAGAAGAGACCAGACAGAAACGAGCTGAAAGTGGCAAAGTTGCAACAAAGTAGTGCAAACACAGCTAATAAATAGGCATTAAGCGTGCTTGCACGCGGGAGTTGTGTGGACAAACACTCAAAAGTGAATGGTAACAGGTGATCTCACGGCCAAAGCCAAGAGGTTTTTTTAGACTGTAAAAATGAATATGTGAGTAGCCTTACGATTGCATATAAAGAGTCAAGAATTCTTATGGGGGGTCCTTCTCAGGCTCCCAGCCGAGAGGCACCTTTATGGCTGACAATTAAAAGGGGGGTTATCTAGTGTGTACATCTGCTACCTTCTTTCCTGTACCCACGCGTGAACTCAAAGGGAAGAAAAGTGCAAGCAAATCCATTTTGGTAAAAGTTCAGGTCAACATTTAAACAACCAAAACTCTGAACAGTTATGCTGACCCTTCCTTACATCTTTATTGTACCTTCCTTTGACCTCTAACTAAGCACATTCCCTTCTACCCACAGTCTTTCCTCCCAGACGCACAGCTCTCCTACATAAGAAACGTAAGCTACAAAAGAAAAAAAACTGCTTTGGTGAACACCAAAACACCCATCATTTTCTCAAACTCTCCACTGCCCCATCTGACAGTCAAGGGACAGGATCTCCTAAAGGCTCTTGCATAGGCACTGCCCTGAAACCCCCCCACTGCTTCTCTACCAGTGCACAAAGAGATTAGCAGGGGTTTCATTTTTGAGTCGATGTAGACGGTCTCTGAAATTAGACAAGTAAACTTTAATGAGGATAAGCCCTTTGCCTTTGCATCTGGCAACCAACAGGGATGCAGACCCGGCAGCACAGATCAGTGCCAGGCACAAACCACCACCCTACACACAGGGAAAGCATGACAAGTCAGATGCAATATCCACTAATGCCAAAACATGGCTCTTGACATCAGCTCGCTGTATGATCACGTTAGTTCTTTTAGTCAGACACAGAAATCAGGAGTGATTTCTTTGTCTTTTGCTGAAGTAGGCTTTCAAGTAGATATTGCCAAAGAATGCAAAACCAACCGAAAAAAAAAGGTTAAAGCAGGTACTTGCATCCTCACTAGCTGCATATCATTGAAGTGTTTCTCACATTCTCTTCTCTACTCTAAAGGGTCCCCACTTCAGATGCACTTGAGTTACATTACCGTTAAACACACACCACTAGCAGACATTTCTCTAGACTGAAGGCTGACGGCAATGTACAAGGACAGCTGTCCTGGGTTTGGCTGGGATAGAGTTCATTTTCTTTCTAGTAGCCGGTATAGGGTTATGTTTGGGTTCA
Organism: Buteo buteo; assembly: GCF_964188355.1. Lineage (NCBI taxonomy): Eukaryota > Metazoa > Chordata > Aves > Accipitriformes > Accipitridae > Buteo > Buteo buteo. The sequence continues at coordinate 1,074,569 of NC_134203.1, forward strand.
GCTGGTAACACACTGATTTTTTCAGTTGTTGCTAAGTAGTATTTATACTAAGGCAAGGTTTTTTCAGCTTCTCATGCCCAGCCAGCAAGAAGGCTGGAGGGGCACAAGAAGTTGGGAGGGGACACAGCCAGGACAGCTGAGCCAAACTGGCCAAAGGGGTATTCCATACTGTGTGACGTCATGTGCAGTATATAAACTGCGGGGAGTTGGGCAGGGGGGGCAAGCTGCTGCTTGGGATCTAACTGGGCATCGGTCAGCGAGTGGTGAGCAATTGCACTCTGCATCACTTGTTTTGTAGATTCCAAGCCTTTCATTATTATTAATGTCATTTTATTATTGTTACTATTACCATCAATTAGTTTCTTCTTTTCTGTTCTATTAAACTGTTCTTAGATCTCAACTCACGAGTTTTACTTTTTTTCCCCCAATTCTCTCCCCCATCCTCCTGGGTGGGGGGGAAGTGAGCAAGCGGCTGCGTGGTGTTTAGTTACTGCCTGGGGTTAAACAACGACAACAGTCCCTTCTGGACATCTCACTCCTGGGTAGAAATCCTAGAGACTTCCTTTAAGGAAGGAAATCCAGAGAGCTACAATAAGCTTTTTAAACCAAGCACCGCAAATCACAAGCTGTCGTGGTTTAACCCCAGCTGAGATTGACATAAGAACAGTTTAATAGAACTGAAAAGAAGAAATAATTAATGATAACAATAATAAAATTGCAATAATGATAATAATAAAGATTGGAATATACAAGTGATGCACAATGCAATTGCTCACCACACACCAGCTGACACCCAGTTAGTCCCCAAGCAGCAACTCCTCCCAGCCCCACACCCCCCAGCTTATATACTGGGCATGACATCACATGGTAGGGAATACCCTTTTGGCCACTTTGGCTCAGCTGCCCTGGCTGTGTCCTCTCCCAACTTCTTGTGCCCCTCCAGCCTTCTTGCTGGCTGGGCATGAGAAGCTGAAAAAACCTTGCCTTAGTATAAACACTACTTAGCAACAACTGAAAACATCAGTGTGTAATCAACATTCTTCTCATACTGAACCCAAAACATAGCGCTATACCAGCTACTAGGAAGACAACTCTATCCCAGCCGAAACCAGGACACAAGCAAACAAACAGACACAAAATGACAGGTAAAACTCTGAGGCACAAATGAGGAACAAAAGGTCTCCCGTTCAGTCCACTACCCTTCACAAAACAGACAAGTGGCTTAAAGAAACGCCTGCAAAGAAACTGCAGATGGAAGATAACTCTGGTAAGTCCAGTACAAGCGACCAACGTGGAAACAGCAGTGATGACCCTTCTCCTGCTCCTCCTACGAGCTCTCCACCTGCCACGTGAAGAGGCAAACCCAAGGATGATCGAATCAGAGCTGACAAGAAATTGCCCCCCCAAATCCAAAATGATCAAGAAATCTATGTGAAATGCAGATTCACGTCCACTATCATGGATGATGAACCTCACCCTAAGCACACATTGTGCCTTGAGGTAGGAGCCAAGGACTGCATGAAGTCACCACCACGAGCAGATGTTCAAACCCGAAGCATCCAGAACACACAGACAAACCTCCACCATTTTTTCAGCAATGCTTCAAGTCACGTGACACTCAGTCCAGCACTTTACAAAATGTCACTAAACTTAACGATAGCAGCCTCCCCGCAGGTTTTTTACTCATGAGCAAAAACCAAAGAGCCACGTACCCTTGGGAAACCCTTGTCCTTCCGTGTGGCTGGTGTCTTCCCATAGCTCTTCCTCAAGGCAGGAGAAATGGCCATGAATTTGGAAGTCCACATACATTCAGAAGTACACTTAGTCCTCTGGTAGTCATTACCTATGGGCCAGAAGTCCTCTCACCTCTCCCCAGAATTGCCCGTCAGTCATCTGGCAGTCATTTTCCATGAACCGCAAGTCCTCCCTCCCTCCCTCCCTCCCAACCCACCAGAAATGAGTCAGACTGCACCAGAACTGCCACTGCCCAACCTGCTGTAGACATAGTAGACCAGAAATGTTGGTTTCAAGACAGGAAACACAGCACAATCCACCAGAACAGCAACAAATCAACCAGAATTAGCACACGCAAACCAAAGGTCCCTATCCAAACCCTGAAAAGGCAATCAAGCTAAAAAAGGACTCTGCACAAAAAAAGACCATGCAGAACACAAGATAAGGCAAAAATAGCCTAACCCCAGGAACCCAGGGCCAACAAACCCAGATCCTCTCCATAACAATAACACCCTTTAATCCTAACTCTCTTCAGCTCTGGCATACCATAACCCTGCCACCCCATAACCCTAGTGAACTGCAACCCTAGCATCCCAAAACACTAGCACATGGTAGCCCTAAGAGAGCAAAAAGTTGAACACAAACTCCCTGGAAATCTCTGCCAGGCCCTTCAGGTGGCCCCAGATTTCAGACATCACAACTCTGAAGTGGGACACAGCCACCGGGATGTTGCCAGCATCCATCTTGACATCATCTGTCACACCCGGAAAAAGTGCCTGGCTTAAACACTCTCGGGGAGAAAGGCTGAGGCACTCGGAGACTTTGAACCGGCCAGCCATGACCACGGGGTTTCAGCTCACCATTTCTGTCTCAGAGCCACCAGGCAGATGACCCCGTCCTCCCTGAGACACCGCGCGGGGCACCCGTACCCAGGCCGGATAGAGCCTTTGCTCTAGGAGGAGGTGCTTCCTGGGAGGAGGATCTCTCATGGGGGCACTGGCAAGCCCTCCTCAGGCCTGGATGCCTGAGAAACATCCCTGTGCTGCTCTGTATCTCACCAAAACCAGGGGTGGAGGAAGGCTGCTTTGGTGGCTTCCAAGAGAACCAGCTCACCTGGGCTGCTCTGCGGCCACCGGGCACCTTTGCTGTCAGGCAGGTCCCAGCGTTGCTGTCACGGGCAATTGGCTGTCACCTCCGTGCAGGACGCTCTCCAGCAGACAGTACGTCTCCTCTTGCTCTCCCTGCGGACAAGATCAAAAGGTAGCAATGAGGGTGTGCTTTGCCCCATCCCCAGGGTGCCACAAGAGAGACCTGCCACCCCCAAATCAGCTGAGTGACGTGGACACCGCGTACGAGCTGCAGACATGGGTCAGGACTGGCTGGGGGGAGTGGGCAAGCCATTCTGTCACGCATCCCGCGCTGGCAGAAAGCAGAGCTGGAGAGAACGGGGGAAGCCCAGGGCAGCCGGCAGCAGGGCTTCACTGGGAAAAACCAGGCAGGGCTGACCCTGACACCCTGCACGCAGACCCGGCCCTGGGAGTTGACAACCTGTCCCTCTGCCTACCGCTGCCACAGGATTCAGAAAGCAGTGCCGCCGGCCCTGGCGTGGTCCTGAGCCACCGCTTGACAGACGAGTCTTTAGCCAGCAGGCCTAAAAAGAGGAAAAACTGCCCAGAATTAAGCTGTGCTCAAGTTTTTGCAGGCAGCATGGTTTTTTGAGGTACCTGGTGGTGCCACTCCTGGGGAGCACTCAAGAAACAAGGGCGGCTGCCTGTACCTGCAGGCAGGTGGTGGAGCGTGTGCAGCGTGAGCGAGCGGTGGTTTGTGTGGCTGTTGAGTGGGTTTGGGCCTTAAATGTGTCCAAGGTGGTACGCCTGGTTCCTTCTGCCTTGCAGGTGGTCTTTAGAGCGGAAACAGGTTTTTTTTAAAGCAAAACCAACAAGCAAACAAACAAAAAACCAGCTGGGTAAGCTTTTTGACCCCAGCTGGCCTTTTCTTCCCCCGTCCTGAACACTCTGCAAGGTGGTGACTGTCACCAACATCAGGGCGCAGGATTGGGCCCAAGGCAGGGCTTTTGCAGGCAGCACTTTTCTCGAGGCTCCTGGGGAGTGCTCAAGAAATGGGGGCAGCTGCCCAGAACTGCTAGTTTTGGTCTCTGTCCAGCCCCCTGCCCCCATTTGTTATTCCTCCCTCTCTGCCTTTAGTCCATCGCTATTGTCTCCCTCCTCTTTCTTCCTCTGACTCCCTGCCTGTATTTTCCAATTCCTCTCTGTCTGTCCTAGAGCCCCGTGCTGTTTTTTTCCTTCTCCACACCTCTCTGTCCCGCTCCCTGCCCACGGAAGGAAGGAGAATCACAGCACGGCCACGTAGAGCGTGTGTGCGCACGTGCAGGGCTGTGTACCTCGGAAGCCTCGCGCTGTAAGAGCTGCAAGGCACCAGCGTGTTCTCTTAGGTGGAGGACAGTCGAGCGAGTGGAGCTACAGAAGGAAGAGGAAGGGAGGAAAGGACAGACAGATGAGGGAAAGAAGTGCCTGAACTCTAAACTTTGCCTGGCAGGGCAGAGAGCAGGACCTCCGGCGAGTCCTGGGCCCTTGGGGTCACGTCAGCCCTCTTCTGTGTCCCAGTCCCTCCCTGCCCCGTCCCCTTTCCCTCCGCCTAAGTTTTTTTGCTCCCCGGTTGTCACGTCCCACCTGTGGGGAGGGGGGAAGAGACCGAGATCTGCAAAACCCCTCAGTGTGGATTAAGGTGAGATGACACTCAAGGTCCACACAGAGACACCAGCTTTGACGGGAGAAGTCTCTAGAAGGACTCTTCTGTAACCATGGGCCCCCTCACAGGTCTAGCTTCTCCCGAAGAAGCTATGTGGCTCTCTGGGAAACCAAGGTTAAGGCCTTGCCTTAACAACTTGAAGAGAAAGGGGGGTGGGGGGTGGGGGGTGGAGAGAGCTCACCAGCCCCGGCTCCAGCGTCGGAATTCGGTGTCGGGAGGGAGACAGGGTTTTTCTCACTCCTGCCTGCCCCTGTTTGTCGGCCCCAGGTCCCGGCCTTCTGGAAGCTTCTCCCGCCCCTGTTCCAGGAGTGGCCGAGACCCCCGTCAGTCAGGAGAAGGGACGCCGGGCCCCTCCCCGCGACGTCCATGTTGGGTCTCTCGGGGCGCTGTCCAGGCTCTCAGGACAGTCCCTCGGGGCTCGACCCTCACACCTGGACCTCTCCTCCTCTCTGGGACGGGGCTCTGCTCCCTGACCCCCCTTTCCCTCTCCTCCAAGGCTCTCTCTTCCTCTGCCACCCCACCTCTCCCTGGACTTGCCTCGTCTTTTCCCTCTTTCCTGCTCCCCGTCCCTCGGTCTTGCCGTCTCTCTCTGTCCTGCAGGCCGTCGCAGCTTTGCCCTTCTCCACCGCTTTGTCCTGATCGGCACCCCTCTCTTTTTTCCCATCATCTCTCTGGCCTGTTCCCTGTCCCCCCGGCCCAGGACCCCCGAAAGCCTCTCGGGCCCCTGCCATCCCCAGCATCCCCCCCCAGTGGGACCCCCATGTCCCCAGCACCGTCACAGCCCCCAGTGTCCTCATTCCCCGCCATGACGCAGGTCCCCTCCCCTCCCGCCATGACACGGTGTCCTTGTCCCCCCCAAATGTCCTTGGGTCCCCTCCTGCCCCCCGACGGTGTCCCCCAGGACGTGGTGTCCCCTGTGCCCCTCCCGCCATGGTGGCACTGTCCCCATGTCCCCACAGCCACAGCGTCCCCACGCCGGCATTGTCCGCAGGGCAAGGTGTCCCCCGTGTCCCCATCTCCAGGGTGGGCCTGTCCCCCTGTCCCTGTCCCCGGGGTGCTGTCCCCAGGTTGGCAGTGTCCCCATGTCCCCGTCCCCACGGTGCTGTCCCCAGGGTGGTGTCCCCCATGTCCCCATCCCCAGGGTGGTGTCCCCAGGTTGGCAGTGTCCCCATGTCCCCATCCCCAGGGTGGTGTCCCCAGGTTGGCAGTGTCCCCATGTCCCCATCCCCAGGGTGCTGTCCCCAGGGTGGTGTCCCCCATCTCCCCATCTCCAGGGTGGTGTCCCCAGGGTGGTGTCCCCCATCTCCCCATCTCCAGGGTGCTGTCCCCAGGGTGGTGTCCCCCATGTCCCCATCCCCAGGGTGGTGTCCCCCATCTCCCCGTCCCCAGAGTGGTGTCCCCCATCTCCCCGTCCCCAGGGTGGTGTCCCCCATGTCCCCATGCCCCAGGGTGTCCCTTGCCCTGGGGTAGGGTGTCCCCGGGGTGTCCTCGTGCCCATGCTGTCCCCATGGTGTCCCCCCCAGTGTCCCCAGGTGTGGGAGATCAGCTTGCTCTTCTCTCGGGGGGGTGGGCTCTTGGTGGCAGCGCATGGCACTGGTGGCCCTGCAGGACGTGGGTGCTGCGGGGGGGGTCCCATGGGTGCTGGGGGTCATCGGGGGGGGTCCCATGGGTGCTGGAGGATGCCCACCTCTGCTCCCTGCACGCCCGCCGCGTCACCCTCAACCCCGAGGACCTGCAGCTGGCCCGGTGCCGGCAGGGGCTGGAGGTGGGGGTGGTCTGAGGGACACCCCCACCCACTGCAGGCACCCCAATAAATGGGGGTTTGCTGCTGCTGCTGCTGGGGTGGGTCTGGCAGGGGGGCCATGGGTGCTGGGGGGGACCATACGTGCCAGGAAGGGGGCCTGGGGTGGTGCCATGGGTGCTGAGCGGGTCCCATGGGAGCTGGAGGGGGGTCCCCAGGGCGCAGGGGGGGCTCCCACGGGTGCTGAGAGGGCTCTAGGAGGGTCCCATGGGTGCAGGGTGGGGGTTGGGGCACCCTTCCCTTGGGGGTGCAGTTTGGGGGGGATGGGGATACTGAGGGGGTGATGGAGGGTGTGGCTAGGGGGCGTGGCTTCAAGGGTGTGGCTTTCTGGGTCCCCCCTCTAATATAGGCACTCCTCCGGGGTGCACCCCATGTTGCCCCCCCCCAGGAATGGCAGTCGCGCTGCTGCCGCTGGTAAAGGGTGGGGAGGGCAGGGGCCTGCGGGGCGCTGCACCTCCGCCGCCTCACCTGCCGGCATGGCCATCCTGTGCGTGTGCCTGGGGGGGCACCCCAAAACTGACACCCCCCACCCGAACCCCCAAACCTGCCCCTGGAACCGCTCCCACAAACCACAACTTACCCCTTGGGGAGCCCAGGACCCTGATGCCCCCCCAGGCACCCCTAAACCTGCCCTGGGACCCCGACCCCCCCATCCCCTTAGGGACCCCGAAATCACCCTTAGAGCCCCTCCCATCCCCCTCGGGTGCCCCAAAACCCTCTTAAGGAACCCCAATATCCCCTCAGGACCCCCCAGCATTCCCTTGGAGTCCCCCAATATCCCCAATATCCCCTTAGGGACCCCCAAAGCTCCCTTAGTGCCCCACCCTAGCACATCCCAATATCCTCTCTAGGCACCCCAATACCATCTTGGGACCCTCATACCCTCCTAGGGACCCCAAACCCCCTTAGGCTCCCTAAAACCCTCTTAGGACCCCCAATGCCACCCATGGGGACACCAAACCCCCCTTAAAAGCCCCTTATATAAAAGCCCCTGGGACACCTCAATACCCTCTTAACGTCCCCTATATTCCTCTGGGCCACCCCAAAACCCCTTCAGGGTCCCCAAACCCCTGCCTAGGGCCCCCCAGTACCCCCCTGGAGACACCAACACTCCCCCCAAAACTATGCTCTCACATGGGGGGGGTCCTGGAACCCTTAGGGATCCCCTCTATCCCCCTGGGACACCCCAATACTCCCTTGGAGACCCCCTGAACCTGCCTGGGACCATCCCCCCCCAAGCCTCACTTAGGGCCCCCCAATACCCCCTTGGACGCCCTGTATCCCCTTAGGACACCCCAAGCCCCCTTAAGGTACCCCAGTACTCCCTTGGCGTCTCCCAATACCCCCCTGTGCCCCCAAAACCCCCTTCTGACACCCCCCCCACCCCCCCGCAGGAGCTGTGTTCCCACGGCGGGTCCCTGTCACGACCTGGGCTGGACAGCCCAGGGAGTCCTGTTGAATTCGGCATTCCCTCAGGCTAAATTAAGGTGAAACTGAACTTGGGAGGTATAAGAGGAGGCGGTGGGCTTTCTCACAACAGGAGTTGGCGCGGAGCTACCTCGGGGCCCCGTGTCACCTGTGGTGACCATGTCCATCACTTCAGGGCAGAAGGAGATCCCTCCCGTTGGGTCAGGAGGTTCAGAGCAGACCCCCTTGCTTTCTAGGCTCCTTCTCCGAGAGGAGCCTGGGGGCGGCTGAATCCACTCCTAGTCCCAGACTTGGTCAGCGTAGGTCATGCCTAAAGGGATGAGGCGTAGGGATTGTGGGAAAGCAAAAGGAAAGAGAGAACAAGACAGAGAGAGAAAGATTTCACCGGTCCTGGGTCCAGCGTTGGGCCAGTCAGCCGAGGGCTCCAGTCCCGGTGGGCTTGCGCACGACGTGGGGCTTCAGTTTGTGTGCTCATCCTTGGCCCTCCTTCGGGCGGGCACTCGAACTCATTAGGTGTCCTGATCAGTCTGTGAGCTTTTGGGCTTGGGGGTCCTTTGGGGAATAACCTCCCCCTCCCTGCAGACGCGGTCTTTGGCCATGCAGGGTGAGCTGTGCTGCTCAGTGTACCGGAGCAGCACATCCGAACAGGGAGCTGTGCACCCTCCGGCACCCCCCTCCTGTTGCTGATGGGTGCTGATCCGCTGCTTTTGCCCTGGGGTTCCTTCTTGTGGGGAGTCTCAGTTGAGCAGAACTTGCCCCCCCGCAGTGTTTGAGACATTAACTCTTTCAGTCTCTCAGAGGCCCCCCTGGGCCCCTTTGAGGTTTTCCCCTTCTACACCTGCAGCACCATCGGTCGCCTCCTCTTCGGGGAGCTGGTAGGGGACCCAGGAGTCTGGGAGGGGACCCAAGCATGCATCACTTGTATATTCCAATCCTTTTATTATTATTATTATTATCGTCATTTTAGTATTGTTGTTACTGTCATTATTAGTCTCTTCCTTTCTGTCCTATTAAACTGTTCCTGTCTCAACCCATGAGTTTGACTTTTTTTCCCCCAATTCTCTTCTAGAGATGGGTGTTCTCTATGGGGTTGGGGAGGCTGTACGGGGTTTGGAGGGGCGGTCGTGGGGGTATTATGGGGCTGGGATGATATACATAGGTGGGGGGGGGGGTATTTTAGGGTCTATATGGCACCGGAGGGGGTAGTATATGGTCTATATGGGGCTGGGATGATCTATATAGGTGTTTTAGGGTCTATATGGTGCCGGAGGGGGTAGTATATGGTCTATATGGGGCTGGGATGATCTATATGGGTGTTTTAGGGTGTATATGGCGCCAGAGGGGGTAGTATATGGTCTATATGGGGCTGAGGAGTCCACAGGACTGCGGGAAGGGGCTGCCTGGGGCTGCCTGCTGCCTCTGTGCTGAGACATCTGGGGCTGCCTGCACCCCTGGACACCCTGGTCCACTACCCGGACACCTGGGGCTGCCTGCACGTCCAGATGAATGGGTCCTCCTGCTGCCTGCATCCCCGGACGCCTGGGTCCTCCCCTGGACGCCTGGGCTCATAGATGTTGATCTGGATTACGTTACTGTGGAGGAAAAAACGGTATCCATGAAACATCCATTTAAGAGAATGTTGAAAGTAGCTGCATGCTTTTGGGAATGACCGCATATAAAAACAAAACCATGAGTGGTTGATCTGAATGCTAGGTGCTTGAAGGTCCACATCCTTTACAGCCTCTCCCTTAGACCCTGCTTGGATCTGGACTCGTGTGAAATAAAAACATTGGAACAAATACTACTTTGAAAAAACAGCTGGCTTCAATAATTTGAAAGATCTAGTTCTGCATAAGGTTGATATTACAATTTGAATGTTACAAGGACACAGTCAACTGGAAAAAAAATGCAGGTCGTGCTTCCTGTAGTTAAATCACTTAATATGAAGAAGTTAGTAGAGGGGGAAACGTGCAGTGTGGACTGCCTCCAGCACATGATGGTCAAATTTGTAGTGACAAGAATCTTTTGTCTTGCTGAGGGATTATTAAAAGCTTGCTTGCTTTTAATGCTTCTGTGTGGGAAGCTGCATTTCAGCAAGCAAAAGCAACTTCCCTGACTCTTCAGTTGTGTGTCCCTTTAATGCTGCAAAATGTAAATAAGGATACTTGCATGCATCTTTCTCGATTAAATGTACAGTGGATGTCTTCTTCAAATAGGCTGGAGCTTAAAAATCACCTTAAAAATACTGGATCGTGTAATGTTGTCTACTTATGCCTGCGGTCCACTTGGAAGACAACTGGATTGGTTACGCCAGTCTTTCTGTAAGGTACAAACAGAGCCTAAGGTTTTGAGTGCCCAAGAACGCTCTTGTCAAGTAGGTTAACACACACACAAACACCATGTAATAGCGGTGTAAGGGCTCCCCAGAACATCTTCAGGACAATGGTATTTTCTATAAGCAGCTCTTTTCATGCAACCTCAGCTAGTGTTGTGCTGGAGGGGCACAAGGAGTTGGGAAGGGACACAGTCAGGGCAGCTGACGCAAACTGGCCAACGGGGTATTCCATACCCTATGATGTCATGCCTAGTATGTAAACTGCAGGGAGTGGTTGTGGGGGGGAATCACCGCTCGGGGACCAACTGGGCATCGGTTGGTGGGTGGTGAGCAATTGCATTGTGCATCACTTGTATATTCCAATCCTTTTATTATTACTATTTTCATTTTAGTATTGTTATTACTATCATTATTAGTTTCTTCCTTTCTGTCCTGTTAAACTGTTCTTATCTCAACCCACAAGTTTGACTTTTTTTCCCCCAATTCTCTCCCCCATCCCACTGTGTGGGGGGGAAGCGAGCAAGCGGCTGCGCGGTGCTGAGTTGCCGGCTGGGGTGAAGGAACGAAAAAGATGTGGGAGGGGCTGAGGGTAGAGGGTCTCTATGGAGATGGGTGTTCTATATGGGGTTGGGGGGGCTGTATGGGGTTGGAGGTTCGGTTGTGGGGGTTTTATGGGGCTGAGATGATCTACATGGGGGGGGGGGTGTTTTAGGGTCTATATGGCCGCGGGGGGTTATATGGTCCATATGGGCCTGGGGAGTCTATAGAACTGTAGGGAGGGCCTATAGGGATGGAAAGAGTGGCCTATAAGGTCTATATGACCTGGGGGGAGAGGAACTATGGGGTTTATATGGGGCTGAGGGGAGTTACAGGGCATCTGGGTCGGGGGGGCATCTACCCCTGGACACCCTGGTCCACTACCTGGACACCTGGGGCTGCCTGCATGTCCAGATGACTGGGTCCTCCTGTGACAGGGGGATCTATAGGGTCCAGAGGGATCTATATGGCCCAGGGCAGGGAATAACAGAGGGATCCAGGCAGTCCAGGGGATCTAGATGGTCCAGGCTTAGAGAGAGGCAGGGATCCATAGGGTCGTGTGTGTGTGTGTGTGTAGCTTCCAGGATGGGGGGGCAGAATCTACAGTGTTCAAGGGGGGAAAGGTAGTGATCTATAGGGTCTGGGGGGATCTGTAGAGCTGGAGGGAGGGAAGGGAGGGATCTATAGGGTCTGGGGGATCGGTACGGACAAGGGGAGGGAGAAATCTATAGGGTCGGGTTCTATTGGGTCAGGGGTCTATAGCATCCGGGGGGGCGGCAGGGATCCATAGGGCGGGGTTCTCCCCCCACTCCCTGTGGGGCCGCGGGGTCCGTCGGGGCGATGGCGGGGGGCTAGGGGCGGGGCATGGCGAGGCCACGCCCACTGCGGGGAGGGGGAAGGAACCCGGGTGTTCGGGGGGGTCACGGGGGGGGAAACCCAAAAGTTCGGGTCCCACCCTCCGTCACACACACCCCCCCCGGCTCCCCCTTCCTGACCTCACAGCCCCGCTAGGGCATCAGGCCCCCCAACGTGACGCCACACCCGAACCCCCCCACAAGCTGCGGCCGCCGCCGCCCGGATTCAAACCTCCCGCCGCGTCGGCCCTGTACTGACGTCATTTCTGCTCGCTCGCCCGCCCGCCCACCCACCGTCCGACCAATAGGCGCCCGCGCGGCCGCTCTGCGCCGCCGGAGGCCGCGTCTCGATGGTGCCCTGGAGGTGCAGAGCGGGGGCGGGAGGGGGGGAGAAGCCGCGGGGTGTTATTAGCATGAATTTGCATCGCTCCTCCCCCAGCCGCAGGGCACCCTGGGGGACCCAGGCGTCCGGACAAGCAGCTCCGCGTTTATTGACCGGGGATGGGGGGCGGGGGGCCAGGGCTGCTGCCATTTCCTCCCAGTATGAACCCAGTATGATCCCAGTTGCCCCCAGCATGGTACCTGTTGCCCCCAGCATGGTCTGAGTCACTCCCAGTTTGATTCCAGTGGCTCCCACTGTGATCCCCGTTTCCCCAGCATGCTCCTAGTCACTCCGAGTCAGTCCCAGTATTATTCTGGTAACTCCCCATATGATCCCAGTTGCCCCCAGAAGGCTCTGACTCACTCCCTGTCACTCCCAGTATGATTCCAGTCACTCCCAGTACGATCTTAGTTTCCCTCGTTTCCCTCAGAGTAGTCCCAGTTGCTCCCAGTATATCCCCGTTGCCCCCACTGTGCTCCTACACACTCCCAGTTGCCCCCAACATGATCCCAGCTCCTCCCGGTGTGATTCCAGTCACTCCCAATTGCTCCCACCATGATCCCAGTTGCTCCTAGTCACTCCCAATGTCACTCCCAACGTCATTCCAGTTGCCCCCAGTTGACCCCATCATGATCCCAGTCCCTCCCAGTGTGGGTCCACTCACTCCCAGTTGCTCCCAGCACGATCCCAGTTGCTCCTAGTCACTCCCAATGTCACTCCCAACGTCATTCCAGTTGCCCCCAGTTGCCCCCAGCATGATCTCAGTTCCTCCCAGTGTGGTTCCCGTTACTCCCAGTTGCTCCCAGCATGATCCCAGTTGCTCCCAGCATGTTCCCATTTGCTCCTAGTCACTCCCAACGTCATTCCAGTTGCCCCCAGTTGCCCCTATCATGATCCCAGTTCCTCCCAGTGTGGTTCCAGTCACTTCCAGTTGCCACCAGCATCATCCCAGTTGCTCCCAGCATGTTCCCAGTTGCTCCTAGTCACTCCCAATGTCACTCCCAACGTCATTCCAGTCGCTCCCATTTGCTCCCAGCATGATTCCAGTTCCTCCCAGTGTGGTTCCAGTTACTACCAGTTGCTTTCAGCACGATTCCAGTTGCTCCCATCCTACTCCCAGTTGCTCCTAGTCAATTCGAGTCACTCCCAGCTTCATTCCAGTTGCCCCCAGTTACCCCCAACATGATCCCAGTTCCTCCCAGTGTGGTTCCAGTCCTTCCCAGCTGCTTTCAGCATGATCCCAGTTGATGCCAGCCTGCTCCCAGTTGCTCCTAGTCACTTCGAGTCACTCCCAACTTCATTCCATTTGCCCCCAGTTGCCCACAACATGATCCTAGTTCCTCCCAGTGTGGTTCCAGTTACTCCCAGTTGCTCCCAGCATGATCCCAGTTCCTCCCAGTGTGGTTTCAGTCACACACAGTTACTCCCATTATGATCCCAGTTGATCCTAGTCACTCCCAACATCATCCCACTTGATCCCAGAATGATCACAGTTCCTCCCAGCGTGTTCCCAGTTACTCCTATTCACACCCAATGTCATTCCCAACGTCATTCCAGTTGCCCACAGTTGCCCCCAACAAGATCCCAGTTGCTCCCAGTCTGGTTCCAGACACACCCTGTTGCTCCCAGCATGATCCCAGTTGCTCCCAGCATGTTGCCAGTTGCTCCTAGTCACTGCCAATGTCATTCCAGTTGCCCCCAGTTGCCCCCAACATGATCCCAGTTCCTACCTGTCTGGTTCGAGTTACTCCCAGTTGCTCCCAGCACGATCCCTGTTGATCTTAGTCACGCCTAACACTATCCCAGTTGCCCCCAACATGATCCCAGATGCTCCCAGTGTGGTTCCAGTCACTCCCACTTGCTCCCAGCATGATCCCACTTGCTCCCAGCATGTTCCCAGTTGCTCCTAGTCACTCCCAATGTCACTCCCAACGTCATTCCAGTCACTCCCAGTTGCTCCCAGCATGATCCTAGTTCCTCCCAGCATGCTCCTGGTTGTTCCTAGTCACTACCAATGTCATTCCAGTTGCCCCCAGTTGCCTCCAGCATGATCCTTTTTCCTTCCAGTGTGGTTCCAGTCCCTCCCAGGTGCTCCCAGCACGATTCCAGTGGATCCCAGTCTGCTCCCAGTTACTCCTAGTCACTTCGAGTCACCCCCAACTTCATTACAGTTGCCTCCAGATGCCCCCAACATGATCCCAGTTCCTACCAGTGTGGTTCCAGTCACTTCCAGTTGCTCCCAGCATGATCCCAGTTAAACTTAATTACTCCCAAGATCATCCCAGTTGCTCCCCACATCTTCCTAGGTCCTCCCAGTGTGGTTGCAGTCACTCCCAGTTGCTCCCTGCATGATCCCAGTTGATCTTAGTTACTCTGAACATCATCCCAGTTGCAACCAACTTTATCCCATTTCCTGCCAGCATGCTCCTGGTTGCTCCTACTCACTCCCAATGTCATTCCAGTTACTCCCAGTTGATCCTAGCATGATCCCAGTTCCTCCCAGTGTGGTTCCAGTCCCTCCCAGTTGCTCCCAGAACGATTCCAGTCAATCCCAGCCTGCACCCAGTTGTTCCTAGTCACTTCGAGTCACTCCCAACTTCATTCCATTTGCCCCCTGTTGCTCCCAGCATGATCCCAGTTCCTCCAAGCACGTTCCCAGTTGCTCCTAGTCACTCCCAGTGTCACTCCCAACGTCATTGCAGTTGCCCCCAGTTGCCCCCAACATGATCCCAGTTCCTCCCATTGTGGTTCCTCTCACTCCCAGTTGCTCCCAGCATGATCCCAGTTCCTCCAAGCACGTTCCCAGTTGCTCCTAGTCACTCCCAGTGTCACTCCCAACGTCATTCCAGTTGCCCCCAGTTGCCCCCAGCATGATCCCAGTTCCTCCCAGTGTGGTTCCAGTCCCTCCCAGATGCTCCCAGCACAATTCCAGTCGATCCCAGCCTGCTCCCAGTTGTTCCTAGTCACTTCGAGTCACTCCCAACTTCATTCCATTTGCCCCCAGTTGCTCCCAGCATGATCCCAGTTCCTCCAAGCATGTTCCCAGTTACTCCTAGTCACTAGCAATTTCACTTCCAACGTCATTACATTCGCTCCCAGTTGCTCCCAGCATGATCCCTGTTCTTCCCAGCATGCTCCTGGTTGCTCCTCTTCATTCCCAACGTCCTTCCAGTTGCCCCCAGTTGCCCCTAACATGATCCCAGTTCCTCCCAGCATGTTCCCAGTCGCTCCTAGTCACTTCGAGTCACTCCCAACTTCATTCCAATTGCCCCCAGTTGCCCCCAACATGATCCCAGTTCCTCCCAGTGTGGTTTCAGTCACACACAGTTACACCCAGCATGATCCCAGTTGATCCTAGTCACTCCCAACATCATCCCACTTGATCCCAGCATGATCCCAGTTGCTCCCAGCATGTTTCCAGTTTCTCCTATTCACACCCAATGTCATTCCCAACGTAATACCAATTGCCCCCAGTTGCCCCCAACATGATCCCAGTTCCTCCCAGTGTGGTTCCAGTCACTCCCAGTTGCTCCCAGCATGATTCCAGTCGATCCCAGCCTGCTCCCAGTTGTTCCTAGTCACTTCGAGTCACTCCCAACTTCATTCCATTTGCCCCCAGTTGCTCCCAGCATGATCCCAGTTCCTCCAAGCACGTTCCTCGTTGCTCCTAGTCACTCCCAATGTCACTCCCGACGTCATTCCATTCGCTCCCAGTTGCTCTCACCATGAACCCAGTTGCTCCCAGCATGCCCCTGGTTGTTCCTAGTCACTCCCAACTTCATTCCAATTGCCCCCAACATGATCCCAGTTCCTCCCAGTGTGCTTCCAGTTACTCCCAGTTGCTCCCAGCATGATCCCTGTTGATCTTAGTCACTCCTAACACTATCCCAGTTGCCCACAACAAGCTCCCAGTTCCTCCTTGTGTGGTTCCAGTTACTCCCAGTTGCTCCCAGCAGGATCCATGTTCCTCCCAGCATGCGCCTGTTTGCTCCTATTCACTCCCAACGTCATTCCAGTTGCCCCCAGTTGCCCCCAACATGATCCCAGTTCCTCCCAGTGTGGTTCCAGTCACTCCCACTTGCTCCCAGCATGATCCCAGTTGCTCCCAGCATGTTCCCAGTTGCTCCTAGTCACTCCCAATGTCACTCCCAACGTCATTCCAGTCGCTCCCAGTTGCTCCCAGCATGATCCCAGTTCCTCCCAGCATGCTCCTGGTTCTTCCTAGTCACTACCAATGTCATTCCAGTTGCCTCCAGTTGCCCCCAGCATGATCCCAGTTCTTCCCAGTGTTGTTCCAGTCACTCCCAGTAGTTCCCTGCATGATCCCAGTTCCTCCCAGCATGTTCCCAGTTGCTGCTAGTTACTCTCAATGTCACTCCCAACGTCATTCCAGTTGCCCCTATCATGGTCGCAGTTCCTCCCAGTGTGGTTCCAGTCACTCCCACTTGCTCCCAGCATGATCCCAGTTGCTCCCAGCATGTTCCCAGTTCCTCCTGGTCACTCCCAACATCATTCCAGTTGCCTCCAGTTGCCCCCAACATCGTACCAGTTCCTCCCAGCATGATCCTGGTTGCTCCTAATCACTGCTAATATATTTCCAGTTGCCCCCAGTTGCCCCCAGCATGATCCCAATTCCTCCCAGCATGTTCTAAGTTGCTGCTAGTCACTCCTAGTGTCACTCCCAACATCATTCCAGTTGCCCCCAACATAATCCCAGTTCCTCCCAGTGTGGTTCCAGTCACTCCCAGTTACTCCCAGCATGATCCCAGTTGATCCCAGTCTGCTCCCAGTTGCTCCTAGTCACTTCGAGTCACCCCCAACTTCATTCCAGCGCGACTCCCTGGTCTCTGCAGCCCGGGTCGTGACACCCCCCGACCCCTGGGACCCACCGTGACCCCCAACCCCTGCCGCCCCCTGACCCCTCCACCCCTTTGGCACCCCTAGACCACCGTGACCCCCCCTCAGCCCCCCACTCCATCACCCTCTGACCCCCATCACCCCCATGACCCCCGTGACCCCTGGCAGTTGGGGGGCTGTCGGGGGATGCAACGAGCCTATGGAATTCCTGACAGTTCGAGAACAGTGCGACCTTGAGCAGCTTGTAGTGTATCCTTGAGAGTCTGGAAAGATCCGAGAAGACCAGTACAAAAACAAGATAGTGATAAGAAGAACCGTCCTAACGAACTCACCAATCATGAATTGTTAGTTACTAACCAAACCAATCATATACTAACACATACTCAAAAGAAGGGTATAAAAAGGTGTGTTAGAACAATAAAGTAGCCATTTTGCATGATCTATTACTTGTCGTGTCCGTCTCTACCGCGACAAATGGTGACCCCGATGCGTCTGAGTGAACAGATCATTTAAAGGCAATAAATCCAGCACTAGCAAGAGGTATACCGGCGGCGACGAGCGCTGCGAAAGAGTATACGGGCAGCGAGACAAGCTGCGGAGACGGAGCCCGGTGAAGCTGAGAGCAGTGGAATCTGCCTGGTCCGGACCTGAGCCTAGACACCTAATAAGGTGAGCCACCGGGGACAAAACTGTTAGAATGGGGCAGCAATTAACAAAAGAAAAGGAGACGATTTTGTCTACCTGGAAAGCCCTATTAAAAAGAAAAGGGGTTAAAACCCCAGAACAAAGCTTGAAAAGGATTTTAATATGGTGTAAGATGCAAGGCTTTCAAGCCACAACAGTTACTGCATTCAGTGTGGGTGTGTGGCAAGCAGTGGGATGGAAAATGTTTGGTGAAATCTCTAAAGGACAGAAAGAGCTGTGTATGTTGGCGATCGTATGGTGTCTATTACGCGAGACCCTGAAGGAATGGACAGCAGAATGTGATGCGAAAGATCAGCAAAAGAAAGCTGAGGACTCTGACAATGTTAGCAATGAAAAAGTTTCTGCTCAAGTAACAGCTGCAGCCAATGCTGCAATCTCAGCAGTTGTGGGCAGAAAACCCCTCATGGGCAAAATCAGATCATACCCTTATTCACCTCCTCCTCCTCCTACGCCATTAATTACTTTACCGGGCGATGAGGGGCCCTCCTCACCTACTGGTGCTGTGGCAGAAGGGGTGACTCCATCAGCCCCCCCCGACGAGAATGATGTGGCGATTAACACCGAGCCGGACAGTGTGGGCCGTACTGAAATTGAGGGCCGAAAGGACGGTGAGAGTCAAACTGAGTGTGAGGGCCGAACGGAAAGTGAGAGCCGAAATGAAACTGAGGCAGAAAAATCTCTAACTGACACTATGCGATCTCTGCAGCTCACAGATAAAACCATACCGAAGGAACCCCTGCTGGGGGCTCTCCCTCCATCCACAATAACTGTGGTCCTGAGATCCCCTGATCAGTTCTGGGAGGGAGTTAGAAAATATGCTGCCGACTCTGGCAACTGGGATCTAGTAGAACGCCTCAGCCCGTGCTCTCTAACACCGGCGTTTCTAAAGCCTCTAGGTAAAGCAGCAGAGGCTCCTGTTACATTTCCTGTTTTCAAAGCTGCTCCAGGCACAAACCGGCACGATGACCACAATCCAACCGGCTGGAGAGTAGTGCAGGATTTGCAGAATAGAGTACAAAACTACGGAATCAATTCTCCTGAGGTGATGCAACTTATTCGTGTAATCAGCACAGATCTGCTGTGTCCATATGACATTACGCATCTAGCACTCGTGCTGTTTCAGCCCGTACAATTGCACATATTTCAATCTACTTGGAGGCAGATGGCACGCACAGCAGCACAGCAAAATTTACGACTGCTACAGGGTGACCTGAGATTAGGCCTTGGAGAGGATGCTTTGCTTGGTGAAGGGCAGTATGGTAGCCCTCAGCTGCAGGCTACATGGCCTCCGATGGCTCTCGAACAAGCACAAAATATAGGTCTTATGGCAATGAAGCGAACCATGGACATGGCAGCTCCGAAGCAAAAATATGCCACTATCTGCCAAGGCCCCACAGAACCCTTTTTACAATTTGTAGAAAAAATATCTGCCGCCCTGGAAAAACAGGTAGAAGATGAGGTCTTAAGGCAAATTCTATGCAAACGGTTGGCAAGAGATAATGCTGATAAGGACTGTCAAAAGATCATACAGGCTTTACCAGGAGATCCTTCTGTCCCTGACATGGTAGCTGCATGTTCTAAAGCTGGGACACTGGAACACACGGTGACCACCATAGCCAATGCTATGAGAAATTCTGGAAAGTGCTGTGGGTGTGGCAGTGAAGGGCATATCAATGTAACTTCTCCACACAAAACATCACCAGGTCACATTTGTGCGATGGTTTCGACCCCCTACCCACCAGTGACAATCCCTAAAGGTACTCGTATTGCTCAATTTGTTCCTTTTTCGAGTTCTATTTCAAGAGCAGGACAGCACCTGCGATGCGATGGAGGCTTCGGCTCTACGGGACCCCCTCAGTTCTGCTGGTCTCAGACTGTCTTGTCATCCCGACCACATGTGACGTGCACGCTGTTGAATCACGGAAGATCGCCCACTACAGTAAGGCTTGCAGGGCTCCTGGACACCGGAGCCAATGTGACTATTATAGCTGACTATCTGTGGCTGTCCACCTGGCCCACAGAGGAGGCTGGTTTGGGAGTAGTGGGGCTGGGAGGCTCTGCGCGAGCAAAGACGGCAGACACACCAGTTCTGATTACCAATCCTGGGGGCAACAAGCAGTTATTAAACCATATGTGACGGCAGCTCCCCTCAATTTATGGGGGAGGGATTGCTTGTCGCAGTGGGGGGTGAGGATTACCACGGATTTTTAACGGGGGCCACTGTGCTGCAGGGTGTTAGACAACCCACGCTTGTTTTAACCTGGTTAACAAATAACCCTGTGTGGGTGGATCAGTGGCCCCTACCAATTGAAGAATTAAAGGCCCTGCAAGAATTGGTAGCAGAACAACTAGCTGCCAGACACATTGAACCATCTCACAGCCCATGGAATACTCCAGTGTTTGTGATAAAACAGAAATCAGGTAAATGGTGATTTTTGCATGACCTGCGGTAAGTCAATGCTGTCATGGCCATGATGGGGGCTCTGCAACCAGGCATGCCTTCACCTGCCATGATCCCTCAAGATTGGGAAATCATTGTCATGAACCTTAAGGATTGTTTTTTTACAATTCCATTAGCTTCTCAAGATGAAAAAAAAAATTTGCATTCTCTGTGCCTTCTATCAATCATGCGGAACAAGCAAAAAGATATCAATGGAGAGTTCTGCCGCAGGGCATGAAAAATTCACCAACCATTTGTCAATGGTTTGTTGCACAAGCTCTGTCACCTGTAAGGGAAAAATTGCCCACTAGTTATTGTTATCACTATATGGATGACATT
This sequence comes from Buteo buteo, assembly GCF_964188355.1. NCBI lineage: Eukaryota > Metazoa > Chordata > Aves > Accipitriformes > Accipitridae > Buteo > Buteo buteo. Next base: position 1,094,750 of record NC_134203.1, read on the forward strand.
CTGTTAGCATCAGACAACAAGGAGCAGTTGAATGACGTGAAAAATTTGGCCACGAATTCGCTATGACAATATGGGTTGGTTATTGCCCCTGGAAAAGTGCAAGAAATAGCACCCTGGAAATATTTGGGAATGGCAATTACAAACATGCAGGTTGTGCCCCAACCTGTGAAACTTAATCTTGCGGTTAAGACACTCAATGATGTACAGAAATTAATGGGATCCTTGAACTGGATCAGGCCCTATCTTGGACTGACCAGTTCGCAGTTACAACCTCTCTTGGACTTATTAAAACATTCCAATGATCCAACAGAACCCAGAATATTGACTACGGAAGCGTTAAATGTAATTCACATGGTGGAACAATGTATATACTAGAAATTTGTTTCTCGAATTGATCTGTCTCGATTGGTACAATTCTTTGTGCTAATTGCCAAAACTGTGCCATTTGGTGCTTTGGTGCAGTGGAATTCTGAGTGGGATGACCCATTACATATTTTAGAATGGATGTTTTTGTCATTCCGGCCATGAAAAAAACTGCTCCTGGCTTGTTTGGACTTATTGCTGATGTAATCATAAAAGCCAGAAAACGCTGTGTAGAACTAATAGGACGTGATCCAGCTACGATTGTTTTACCTGTTCAAAATTGCTACTTTGAATGGTGTCTGGCAAACAATTATGAGCTGCAAGCAGCTATGGTGGGTTTTCAAGGACAGATTTCGTATCATCTACCGTCACACCCGCTCCTGAAATTTGCTCGAGAAATACCATTTGGTCAGAAAAACTTAAGCCAGCCGGAACCTGTGAAAGGCCCTACTGTCTTCACAGATGGTTCTGGAATACCGGGTAAAGTAGCAGTAGTATGGTATGAAAACAACAACTGGAACGGCAAAGTAGTACATCAAAATGGTTCTCCACAAGTGGTAGAGCTGCGTGCAATGGCTGTTGCTTTTTCTATTTTTTCTACTCCTGTAAATATTGTAACTGACTCAGCGTATGTAGCTAATTTGGTTTCTCGACTAGACAAAGTGGCTTTGACCACGTCAGACAATCAATTATTATTTGATGTGCTTTTAGAACTCTGGAAAAGTATTCACCTACGAATAGAACCTTATTTAATCATGCATATCCGGAGTCATACCACTTCACCAGCTTTTTATACGGAAGGTAATGTTAAAATAAAAAAAAAAAAAACAAAAAAAAAAACCAAAAAATAAAACAAAAAGGGGGAATGGTTGGGGAACTACCATAGGCATGCTTAGATAAAGCAGTTTATGTTCTTAACTTTCTCCGTTATGGGGACAATTCTTCCCTACCTCCTCTTTCTCAACACTTCTCTCTTTTCAACACAGAATTTACAAAAGGTTATCAAAGTACATGTTAAAGATTTAGTTACTGGTCAGTGGAATGGACCATGTGAGCTATTAACCTGGGGGCGAGGTTATGCTTGTGTTTCCACAGATGCAGGCCCACAATGGACTCCCACTCGATTTGTGCGACCGTCATCATCTGGAACATCCCAGAGGGTGCGGCAATATAAATACCATCTCAACCAAAAAACTAAGTGTAGGTCACCTTGGCCAATATAACAGGTCAAGATTCTCTGTGCATTGCAACCGCATCACAAAGCCCATGAACCAATAGACAGGATGGCTATGACTCGTGCAGCGCGCCTGGCCAGCGAGTGCATGCGTCATAGGTTGCAACTGAGGTGGATTTTGGCACCCGCTGGCCACGTGTGTTGAAATCCGTTCCTCTGCAAATGTATAAATACCGGGATTTTCCGAAGAGCATCGGGCTGGTGTACAGCAAGGCCATCGTTGCCTCCGTGGGGACGCCCACGCAAAGCTGGCACCTACCGATTGCTGGGCTGAGTTCGTGGAGCAAGACAGCACAAGAATGTACAGATGGTTCATCTACCTCACAGTCCTCAGATGGACGTAGTCATGGATACCGCCGCAAACCAAAGAAAACATCTGGATGACCCTGGCTGATGTGACCGGACAAGATTGCTTATACCTTAGTACAGTAACACCAAGCAATCCTTTTTTTGCAGGTTTAATAAGGGGTTACACTGACATCAACAGAGTTTAAGAACTTATTGATGGAGACCCCTGTGCAGCAGGTCATGGACTCAATGGATGGGAATGCCTGGTTTCCACGAATCGGGCATTCACCCTCATTGCCACCCCAGGAATCACAAATTCTGGGGTCCCTGAATACAGACTGGTGTAGTATTATCTGATTTACTGCTAGACTTTGATAGTGTCAGACATGCTACACTACAAAATAGAGCTACAATTGATTTCTTGCTTTTAGCACAAGGACATGGTTGTGATGAGTTTGAAGGGATGTGTTGTATGAATTTATCCGATCACTCAGAATCCATTTTCAGTAGTATTCAACAATTAAAGAAGGGAGTCAGGAAGCTGACAGAAAGCGATGAATTAGATTGGCTGACGAAGATGTTCGAGGGTTGGGGATTGTCTGGATGGTTGATATCTCTGCTCAAGACTGTGGGGGTAGTGATCTTGGTTGTGATAACTATGCTCCTGATGTTACCCTGTCTTTTCAGCCTTCTGCAAAGGGCCCTGCAGAGGGCAGCCAGGACAATATCTTTAGCACAAATACAAAAAGGGGGAATTGTCGGGGGATGCAACGAGCCTATGGAATTCCTGACAGTTCGAGAACAGTGCGACCTTGAGCAGCTTGTAGTGTATCCTTGAGAGTCTGGAAAGATCCGAGAAGACCAGTACAAAAACAAGATAGTGATAAGAAGAACCGTCCTAACGAACTCACCAATCATGAATTGTTAGTTACTAACCAAACCAATCATATACTAACACATACTCAAAAGAAGGGTATAAAAAGGTGTGTTAGAACAATAAAGTAGCCATTTTGCATGATCTATTACTTGTCGTGTCCGTCTCTACCGCGACAGGGGGCTGGGGGGGGCAATTGGAAGGGGGATGCTTGGGGGGTGGGGGGGTGCAGGGGGCAGCCGCCCAGTGCCTCCTACCCCCCCAGGCTGGCCTGGGGGCGGCTGCTGGAGCAGGTGGGGCAGCGCATCCACCACCAGCCGCGGTGAGTGCAGGGACTGGGGGGCACTGGGAGGGACTGGGAGGGAACAGGGGTCACTGGGGAGCACTAGGACGGACTGGGAGGCACTGGGATGGGACTGGGGGCACTGGGATGGAGTGGAGGGGAGGCTGGGAGAAGACTGGTCCATACTGGTCCATACTGGGCGCACTGGTGCCGCTGGGCAGGAAGGGAGGTGATGCTGGCGGTGGTGACCTTCCTGACCAACACGGTGGTGAAGGAGCTGCTGCAGGAGCTGCGCCGCGTCCACCGCACCCTGGTCAGCACCCCAAAACCGGGGGGGACCCCAAAACCCACCCAGGACTGCCAAAACACTATGGTGAGACCCCAAGAGCTCTCCAGGACCCCAAAAGCCCCCGGCAGAACCCCAAAATTCCCCGCAGGCCCCCAAAGCCCCTGTGGGGACCCCAAACTCCCCCAGTGGGACCCCCAAGCCCTTCCAGGACCCCAAAAACTTCTTGGTGGGACCCAAAATCCCCCCAGACCCCCAAAAGCTCTTGATGGGATCCTCAAAGCCCCCAAGAACCACCCCAAAACCCTTTGGTGGGACCCCCAAAAGCCGCAGGGCCCCCCGAATCCCCTGATGGGACACCCAAGCTCCCCCAAGGGCCCCCCGACCCCTCAGGACCCCCCCAAACCTCCCCAGGCCCAGCACATGGATGGGACCCCAGAGGAATCGGGGGTTGTCCCCCCCCCCCACAGGGAGACCCCCTCAACAGCACTAGCGAGGAGCTGGGTACTGCCATCAAGGGGGGGCACCCCAAAACGGGGGGGACCACAAAATAGGGGGTGACCCCCCCAAAAGGGGTTTGGGGGGGCTATTGATGGGCTGGGGGGGCAAGGTTTGGGGGGGCATAGGGAACTTGGGGGGTCTCCTATTTCAGGGGGGTGGTTTTGGGGAGGTCTCCTGGGGGTTGGGGGGGGGCATGAGGGTTTGGGGTGAAACCAGGAGGTTTTGGGGTCCTCTAGAGATTTCGGGGGGTCCTGAGGAGTTGGAGGGAGGGATTTGGGGGGGTTCCTATGGGGTTTGGGGCGTCCCTGGGTATTTTGGGGTGCCTGGGGCTTTGGGGTCAGACACTGGCGGGTGTTTTGGGGCGCATCACCCCCCCAGCACACGCTGGCCCTGCAGCCCCCCCCCGGGACTCGCCGTTCCCCCCCAGCAGCCCCGAGGGGGCCCCGCCCCACCGCCCGGCCACGCCCCCCGCCCCTTTCTGCTCTGGATCCGCCCACCTCCTGCCCCCTTCTGCGGTTGCCACGCCCCCTCAGCCTCCCACCCATTCACACCATGGCTCCGCCCCTGTCGACCGTGGCCCTGCCCCCTTCCGCGGTCACCCCGCCCCCTCAATCTTCCCGCCCTTTGTAACGGTCCTTTCCTTTCCTCAGGCTTCCCGCCCTTTTTAACGGCCGTTGCCCTTCCGTTTCCTCACAGACTGAGGGGTGAAGGGGTCCTGGCGCTGCCACAGCCGGCAGGTCGTGGTACGGAAGGGGGGGACGGGGACACGGACACCCTAGCAGGCGGCTGACCCCCCCAGCATGGACTGGTTCCAGTACAAGCGCTGCTTATGCCAAGAGGGAGCCCGCTTTGCCGTCGCCAGGTGCGGCCACGTCCTCCGTGCGGTGTGCAGGGGCGCAGGTAGGAGCCCCTTCACCCCTACAAAATGGAGGGGCACCCCCCTCATCTTGAACCCCTAAAATGGCAGAAGGGAAGGAGCCCCCTGACCTTAACCTCCTAAAATGGCGGAAGGGAGGGATGCCCCCTCACCTTATATCCATAACATGGCGGAAGGGAGGGATTCCCGCCCCCCGTCCACCTCACCAAAGGGTTCCCCCTCCCATCTTGCCAAACTTTTTCCCTCATAACCGCCATTTTGGAGGGGTGCTCGAGTCTGGTTTCTCACGCAGGTCCGTGCCCTGTCTGCGCCGCCAGCTGCTGCTACCTCCCCATCACCGACAAGGTGAGTTGCTGCCCCGTCCTGGCTGCCATTTTGACCCCTTCTCCTCCTTCATCCCTGGCCACCATTGTGAACCTTCCTCCTCCTCCATCACTGGTGGCCATCTCCTCCCCTCCCCACAGGTGTGTCTGTAGGAGAAGCTCTTCTTCAAGAGCCTGGCCGACATCGCCCTCAAGCACTTGACCCACAAGTCCCAGGCGAGGAGGAGGAGGAGGAGGATGGAGGGCAGCCCACCCCACACCAGCCATGGGGCCAGCCCCACAGCCTCTGCCCCACAGGTCTGGCGTTTCCAGCGGGCGCAGTCCAACCTGCTGCTGGCCTCTCACAAGGAAGCTGGCCGCCATGTCCTGGACCCCGGCAATAGGTGACGCTGTCCTCCCTCAGGGCCGCCATCTTGAGAGGAGTCCACCTTCCTGGACGCCACCTTGGAAGGGTCTGCCCCCCCACACCCTCTCCCCGCCACCATCTTGGGAAGCTCTGCCCCACATCACAGCCCTGCTCCAGCAGGGTGCTGGAGGTGCTGGATACCTGCAACAGGTGACACCCTTCTCCCTTAAGGGCTGCCGTCTTGGGAGGGGTCCACCATCCCGGCCGCCATCTTGGGAATGTCTGTCCCCTGCACCCTCTCCCGGCCGCCATCGTGGGAGTGTGTGACCCCCAGACCCTCTGCCGGCCGCCATTTTGGGAATGTCTGTGCCCCACACCTTCACCCGGCCGCCATCTTGGGAGTGTCTGTCCCTCCACCATTCCGGCCGCCATCTTGGGAGTGTCTGTCCCTCCACCATTCCGGCCGCCATCTTGGGAGTGTCTGTCCCTCCACCATTCCGGCCGCCATCTTGGGAGTGTCTGTCCCTTCCATGCCTTCTCCCGGCCGCCATCTTGGGAGTGTCTGTCCCCCCACCACATCTTCTGGCCGCCATCTTCAGAGGGTCTGCCCCGCATCACAGCCCCGCTCCAGCAGGGTGCTGGAGGCGCTGCGGTGGGAGAACGGGGAGATGCACTGCACTCGGGTGATCCCCCCGTTCCCCCCACCCTCCTCGTTCAGTCCCCCATCTCCTCCCCGCCCCCACTGACCCCCCATTTTCTCTCCCCACAGCTCTCCCCTGGCTGGCGAGGGGGCAGCAGGTGAGACCCCTCTGTGGGGTTTTGGAGGGGGGTCTGTGGCAGCATTGGTGGTGGCACTCCCGTATATGCAAGAGGAGCACAGCCCGGCTGGTTGGCATCACCTCCCTGGTGCAGATGGGTAGGTCCCCCCCAAAAAAAATTTTTAGGGGTCTCCCTACCCCCTGTTCCCTCCTCTTACTTTTGAGGGCCACTCTGGAAACATCTGGGATCATACTGGGTACGACTGGGACCACCCTGGGGGCAACTGTGACCATGCTGGGGCAACTGGGGCCACACTGGAAATGACTGGGACTATGTTAGGGTGCAACTGGGACCATAGTGGGACAACTGGGAGCTACTGGGATCATGCTAGGGGCAACTGGGATCATACTGGGGGTGACTGGAAGTGACTAGGAGCAGCTGGGAGCAACTGGGTTCATGCTGGGAGCAACTGGGAGTGACTGGAACCACACTGAGAGGAACTGGGATCATGTTGGGGCAAGTGGGAGTGTCTAGGAGCACATTGGGTCCAATTGGGATATACTAGGTGTAACTGGAACTACGTTGAGGGCAACTTGGATCATACTGGGAGTGACTCAGCATGCTGGGGGACACTGGGATATACTGGGAGCAACTGGAACTATGTTGAAGGTAACTGTGATCATACTGGGGGAACTGGGAGTAACTGGGACTATGCTGGGGTGTAACTGCGATCACTGTGGGAGGAACTGGGCCCATGCTGGGGGCAACTGGGAGCAACTGGGTTTATATTGGGAGTGACTAGGAGCAACTGGGACCATACTGGGAACCACTGCAGCCACCCTGCGGGCAACTGGGATCATACTGGGAGCAAGTGGGACCACAGTGAGGATGACTGGAAGTGACGAGGAGTAACTGGGAGCAGAAAGGGAGCAACTGGGATCATACTGGGAGTGACTAGGAGCATGCTGGTGGCAAATGGGACCATGCTGGGACAACGTTAGGGGGCAACTGGGATTATGTTGGGCTGTAACTGGGACAATGCTGGGGCAACGGGGAGCTACTGGAATCATGCTGAGGGCAACTGGGATCATACTGGGAGCAGGTGGGACCACACTGAGGGCAACTGGGATCATACTGGGAGTGACTGGGAGCACGCTGGCGGCGACTGGGACCATGCTGAGGGCAACTGGGACCGTGCTGGGGGCAACTGGGAGCGACTGGGATCACACTGGTTGGAACTGGGACCAACTGGTACCACGCTGCAGGCGACTGGGATCATACTGGGAGCAAGTGGGACCACACTGAGGGCAACTGGGATCATACTGGGAGCGTCTAGGAGCACAGTGGCAGCAACTGGGATCATACTGTGAGTAACTGAGATCACACGGAGGGCAACTGGGAGCAACTGGGATCGTGCTGGGCAAGACTGGGATCATACAGGGAGCAACTGGGATCATGCTGGGCAAGACTGGGATCATACAGGGAGCAACTGGGACCACACTGGGGGTGACTGGAAGTAACTAGGAGCAACTGGAATCATGCTGGGAGCAACTGGGAGTGACTGGGACCATGCTGGGAGGAACTGGGATCATGTTGGGGGCATTTGAGATATACTGACAGCAACTGGAATCATACTGGGAGTGACTAGGTGCATGCTGGGGGCAACTGGGATATACTGGGAGCAGCTGGAATTATGAGGGTAAGTGGGACCATACTGGGGGCAACTGGGAGTGACTGGGACTATGCTGGGGTGCACCTGGGATCATGGAGGGAGTAATTGGGTCCATGCTGCGTGCAGCTGGGATCATACTGGGAGCGACTGGAACTACAGTGCTGGCAACTAGGGTCATACTGGGAGCAACTGGGGTGGAACCCTGGTCCCCCCTCCCCCGGCCAATGAAGGGTGAGCTGCGCGCCCGGACGCCCGGGTCCCCTGTGGTGCCCTGTGGCTGGGGGAGGGGCGATGCAAATTTATGCTAACGAGCCCTGCGGCTTCTCTCCCCCCTCCCACCCCCTGTCCCTGCCGCCGCGGCACCATCGAGACGCGGCCCCCGGGGGCGCAGAGCGGCCGGGCGGGCGCCTGTTGGTCCGAAGGTGGGCGGGTGGTCGGCCGCACCGTGAGCAGGAGGGCGGTGCGGTGGGAGGTGTGAATCCGAGCCAGGTTTGGGGGGGGGTCTGGGGCGTGACGTCACGCTGGGGGGGCTGTGAGGTCAGGGAGGGGGGAGGTAGGGCGGGTCAGGGGGCGACAGCCCAGGGCCGGGCGGCAGCCGTGGTCTCGGTGCCTCTGATGAAGAGATCGACCAGGGCCATGTGGAGGCGGGGGGGGGGGAGCTCAGGGGACCTGCCCTGGGTGTCCCCCCCTCGGACGCCTGGGTCCCCTCCAGCCCCACCCCGGACAGTGCAGTGGGCGTGGCCTCGCTATGCCCTGCCCCAAGCCTGCCACCCCCCTGGTGCTGCAGCCAGACCCTATAGACCCTGCAGACCCTATGTACCCTTCCCTGACCCTTGGCCCTACAGACTGCCCTCAGCCCCTGTATACCCTTCCCTGATACCCCCCCCCCAGACCCTAGAGAGCCCCTCTGGATCCTATAGATCCCTCTGTTCCCTCTAGCCCTATAGATCCCCCTGAACCCTATAAATTCCCCATTCCCTCCCAGTCCTGTAGATCCCATGGGACCCTATGGATCCCTCCTTACTCTCCTGTATCCTATAGACACTCTCAAACCCTATAGGTCCCTCTCAGACCCTCTGGGTCCCTCCCTTTCCCCCCTGCACCCTATAGACCCTGACTCAATAGATTTATCCCTCCCCATGTCTGTACTGATCCCCCCAGACCCTGCAGATCACTCTCTTTCCCCCTGAACCCTGTAGATTCCTCCCCCCGCCCCAACCTTACAGTTCCCTCTTTTCACCAAACCCAGCCCCTACAGATTCCCCCAGACCCCATGGATCCCACCACCCCTTCCCCCTCCAGGCCCTAAAGATCTCTCCTGGAAGCTTTAGACACACACACACACACACACACACCCAGGACCCCCTATGGATCCCTGCCTCCCCCCAAGCCTGGACCATAAACTCCAAAACTCCCCCTCACCTTGACTCCCCCCAAACCCCTCAGGAATACTGCTTGGGGACCCCAAAACCCCACAGAACTCCCCAACCTTCTCCCCCTCTCCATTTGTGTGTCCCCCCAGCCCCGCCCTCCCACGCCAGACCTGCTGGTGCTGAGCTCAGTGGGCACCATCCAGGAGGTGCTGGCCTGGCACTGGGGGGACTGGCTGGAGGGCCCCCCCAAGTTACCTGGGGGGGGTGTGTGTGGCTATGGGGCTGTAGGGGGTTATGGGGTGGGGAATCTATGGGGTTGGGGCCATGGGTGCTGGGGGCTCCCTGGGGTGTCGGTCCGTCCGTCCGTCCCCCCCCCAAGGAAGGTGGAAACAAGATCATGGTCTTCCAGCCACATCTGTTCCTTTCAGAGCAGTAACTCATCTTGAGATCCTCCCGGAGCAACGTTTCACCTCTTCTCGCAGCTAGCCAGTCTCAGAGAGCAGACAGCAGTTTACGCAAGCGCCACAGTTTAGTGCCAGACAAGGAGGGAGAGGAAAGGACCTGGCGAAGTGCAGAACAGACAGAACTCAACTGGACAGAGTCATTCTCTCCTAGGACAGAAAGCAAAACCCACCGGAGGAGAACAGCAACCCCAAGATCAGTAACAGGAGAGGGAGTGCATGCTTGAACACCCTTTTGCACTTGTTCCTACTTGGCATAGAAGAGTAAATATGCACGCTGGCAGAGGGCCGTCTTGATGTCACAGAGAACCACAGAGGCATCATTCATCTTGTACCAACGTCCATCGCTGGCCTGCAAAGAAAGGCAACGCTATCTTCAGATGAACTGCAGGGGTTTTAAAAGAAAAACACAGACAGGACACCACTGAAGGACACAATCCACCAACAGAAATCCCAAAGTTGACTTTTACCTTTACAGAGCAGTAGTAGTGTCCTGTCTGACAGCTGGGACCTACATGTACCAGGATGGCATGCAAGGAATAGAGGAGAGGTTCTCCAGCCACTTGAGACACATGTGCGCCAAGGTCCATATGTTCTGGATGTGGCACAAGCTAAAGAGAGGCCAAGAAGACTCCAAAGTTATCCTGAGAGTCATTAGGAAGCAGCCTGAGAAGACCTTGTCACCAAACACAGGCTAGAGGTATAGAAATAGATCTTCTGGCTCCATCAAAAACAGCTGTTGCCACTTCATCCCTGAAGTGGCAGAAAACTGTTCTCAGCCAAGCCAGCTCTTTACGCCCACAGTAAGTGCTTACCTTCACATTGGAACTTTCCTCTTACCGTAAGGCAAAGAGCAAGGCAGAGCTATTGCACTGATTTTTCGTAGACAGCTTCACCCGATAGCCATCGCGGGCAGACATTAAGGACTTCCAAAATAGGATTCTCCTTTGGGAACGATCTCCTTCCAAGCAGACAAAGTTGCCGTGCACTTGTATACATACCTGGCTAATCTGCCAGAGAAAGCATCGAATCTCTTCAAGCACAGTGTCAGGACATTGGAGGAAAAATGTACCGTGAGCCTCTTGGACGCGGTGGCCAGCTGTTCACACCTTGAAAACAAGCACAGACCCAACTGTTCCACCTATCTTCTCTCCACTCCACCCCCCATCCATGTAGGGCTGAGTTAAGGCTTGTTTTGCCCAACTACCGTGTGCACGTGTCTGCATTTCAGATGCCTTAAGTCCATAGGCTCTCCCTGAAGGTAGCTTTGGTCTTGGGTGGCTCCCTTTGGAGAGCAGCAGTCTGCAGCCCTTGCAATACAAGAGCGAGGCATGACACTGCTCAGAGAGCCAGCAGGAGCCCCTACTGCTCCGAGGACTGAGTTCTCCTGGACAGAGATTCAAGTATCCAAAAAAGTCTTGGAGATGAAACTGTGGATTGTTGCCAAATCACTGTCCAGAGCTCCTCCTTGCTTTGGCTCACCATTGCAGAAGGGACATGTCTTTTTGCCTTCTGGCCATAAGGGTAGTTCCGTAGGCAGCTTCATAGCTGGGAAGGTTGACCACCTCCAGCGCAGACAAGGCCAGGAATAAAATTCTCATCAGCTTTGCAAATATTCAGGCAGAAGGGAAAAAAAATGACCTGCTTTAGAAACAAATGCATTCTTTTCCAAGTTCCGGATGGTTCCTGTGGGTTAGTTGTACAGGGAAGGAAAAAAAAAAAAAAAAAAAAAGAAAAAAACCCCCAAGCTGCCTCATGACTGGCTTTCTCAGTTAAGTCCACACTTAACTAGTGCTCCCAGGCATGCAATACTGTAACCCAGTATCTACTAGGAAGATGTCCTTAGCAATAACCTTACTTGCTACATTTATAGCCCTTTTTGCCATTCAGCTGCTCAGGTTTGACAAAGTCTTCCAGAGCTGCAGTGACAGATGAGGCTGCCTGGGTGAGAGAGAGAGGAGAGCACTAAGCTCCTGGAAACTCAAAATCTCAAGAAAGAGCTACCTGTGTGGTACCAGCCTTGTCCCAATAAACAGCTACCCCGGGCGATACCCGATTTGCCTGTGGGATGCATGGTCCAAAAGAGCAAAAGCAATCCAAGCTGTCTGCACAGCAACCAGAGGCGCACGGAGGGAGTCCAACGCAGGGTGGTATGACAGTGTCATCACGGCTGTAGATACCATCCTTGCTCTGCCCAGCTGACACCCAGCACAGGGAGACCATTTACAGAGCTTCCACAGCAGAAGCACACAAGCACAGTTCCCTTCCCATCCAGCAGCAAGCTCTTGTGTGGTAACAGCCACAGGTTGAATTCCACGGAGCTTCCTGGAGATAAACGAGGTGCCCTGCAGGGGCCTGGGAACATTTTGCACCACAATTTCAAAACATCTTACCTTGATATCCAAGGGAATATCAAGGAATGCCTCGTAGGTGTCAGAAATGGCTTTGCAGCTGAAGCACGTTACTGGAAGGCAAAGAGAAATGCTTCTCAGGTTGGGAAGGAGACTAACTCTGCCCCTTTCAGTGACCAAGACATACTGCTTTCAACACACTGGACATACTGCTGCATCCCAGAGGCTGTTTACCACAAACAGAGAAAGAGCCACAGATCATTCTAAGGGCAGGAATAGTTTTTAAAAGTACCTCTGGATCTCAGAGATCCTCCAAAGACCTAATGAATGAGCGTGCTAGCCTGAGAAGATGTGTCCCAGCTGGAAAGAAATGGTAATCAGAGCTCACGAGGTGGAAGGCAGAGAGTTAGCTCTTGCAAGAATTTTCCTTGTTAGGAAAGCCCTGGACAGAGGTTTTCACTGACGGTCGTAAAAAGGGCTAGGGAGTATTTCAGCGGTCACGTGCTTATGCTTACTCGCTGTTTCTGCTCAAACAAGCTCTCTGCATGGCACCCACAGCATAGCAGAAGAATTCATGCGCGTCTTCCTGGCTGCCAGGATGGAAATGTTCTCCTATTCCTAAGAAAGAAGAAGGTTTTCACAGTGATCTCAGAGAAAAAGGGAGGAAAACTTACCTTTCTAAAAAAGCTCTCCACCTTAACACGAACACAGCAAAACCAGTGACACACTGGGTGCTTCAGAAATCAAGAATATCTCCAGATGAAACCATCTGAAATGACTTATGTGGAAGCTCATTGAGGAGAGATGTAGGTTCGATGGCACTGCCCAAACAAGACAGGACCTCCTCAATGTGTGCTACCGTCGTGCACATCATGCAGAAGCCATCCTCTGCACCTGAAGAGGGAGGGAAAGAAAGAAGGAAGGGAGGAGGGAAGCAAGCAAGCCTGATGTGCATCTCCGGGGTGCTGAAACCCTCCTCCTCCCTGCTGAGGAGGTCATAGTCTGTGGTGTCCACCAACCAGCTGTGGACATCTCTTCCCCGCTGCGGGGATCTGCTCCGGGCCCTTTCCAAGCACAGTTCCTATTGCAGCAGGAAGAAGGGCTGAATCCGTGCTCCTCTTTGTTGGTCTTTGTTGAGCCTGCTCCGGCCTGGGCTCCTCTCCAGGGGCTGCAGCTTCCTGGTGGAGCTGTCAATGGCTGCCTGAGGGCGACAGCGGTGGTGGCTGGATCCTCTTCCAGGCACCCATTTCACAGAATCACAGGCTACTTGAGGCTGCCCAGGAGGTCACCTGGAGGGTGAAGTCCCCTGGTCCCAGCCCCCTGCTCAAGCAGAGCCACCTGCAGCTGGTTGTCCATGACCATGTCCAGAGGGCTGTGGAACATCTCCAAGGATGGAGACTCCACAGGCTCCCTGGGCAGCCTGTGCCGGTGCTCGTCACCCGCACAGCACCCTTTGCATTCCCCTTGCTGAACTGCGTGAGGTCTCTGTCAGCCCATCTCTCCAGCCTGCCCAGGCCCCTCGGGATGGCAGCACGACCCCCTGGCTGAAGCACCTCTCCTCCCAGCCTGGTGTCATCTGCCAACTTGCTGAGGGTGCCCTCTGCCCCTCACCCAGACCATTAGTTAAGGAAGATGTTAAACAGGATCGGACCCGGTACTGACGCCCGGGAGACACCGCTAGCTCCTGGCCTCACACTAGACTTGGTGCCACTGAGCAGCACCCTCAGGGCCTGGCCGTTCAGCCTGATGCAGTCCCACTCGCTGTCAGCTCATCCAGCCCACATCCATTCAAGTGACTTGAACTCCATCTTTAAAAAGAAGAGATTGCAAGATGGGCACATGCAAACACACTGCTTTCAAAATCCCACAATGTAAACTTCTCGGACTGGGTATTTCCACCAATTGCTGCAAAACCTATGGAGAAAGAAACACCCCGTAAATTCCACAGGCAAGGCCAACGAGTCTTTTTAATTCTGGCTTTGGCTTTTCTGCCTGCTGGGTCCAAACGAGTGTTGTTTCTGCAAGGCGACCCCAAAAGCTGAACGCGGATTAAAGCTCTTCCTGGAGGGACCTGTGGGCAGGCAGGCCAGCTGGCAGAGCTGTCCGAGTCTCCGGAAGGTCTCTCTGAGCTCTTCCTGGCCAGAGGCAGCACTGGGAGGAGGGACAGGGTAGGCTGCTGGTGCCCTTTGTGCAGCTTGGTCCCTGCTGGGGGAAGTTTTGATGCTTCCTGGATTCCTGGATTCCTGGATTCCTCTCCGGCACTGCAGCAGTCAGATGCCATGCTCCTCCCTCATCCAGGTCGACAATGTGCCCCCGTCACCATCTCGGCACCCCAAGTGATTGCCTGATGTGCGTCTCCGGGGTGCTGAAACCCTCCTCCTCCCTGCTGAGGGGTCACACTCGGTGCTGTGCACAAACTGGCTGCAGAGGTCAGAGCCCCGATGTGGGGATCTGCTCCGCTCTCTCGGCCGCAGCTGAGCATGCTCCCGAGCGGCCCTGGGTGTGGGAGCCCGCTTGGAGCTGGCATTGGAGGGCCCTGCAGCTGCATCATCCCTTGGGGCTCGGTCATGACGTGGAGGACTTGCTCTCCGCCTCCCCTTCCTCCTCGCGGAGCGGTGGTAGTCCGTGGTCTCCACAACCCGGCTGCGGAGAGCGTAGCCCTGCCGCAGGGATCTGCTCTGCTTCTGCATTGGCAGGGTTTGCTCCTGAGCAGCACTGGGTGCAGGAGCCGACTGGGAGGTGCCGTTGGAGGGCCCTGGAGCAGCAGCATCCCTGGGAGCGTGATCACGACTTGGAGGACTCCTCCTCCTCCTCCTCCTCCTCGTCCCTGTTGAGTGGTCATAGTCTGTGGTGTCCACCAACCAGCTCCGGACATCTCTTCCCCACTGCGGGGATCTGCTCCGGGCCCTCTCCCTGGCACCGTTCCTCTGGCAGCGGGAAGAAGGGCTGCATCCGTGCTCCTCTTTGGTGCTGTCTTCTTGCACGGTGTGCAGAGGGGCAAGTGGTGGAGAGCAGACCGGGCACGCAGCTTTCCTTCTGGACACCAGCCTCAGGCAGCCGCAGAAGAAGCGATGCAAGCAGGAGCCCACGTAGGAGGCGATGCTGAGCCTGCCTGGCCAGCCTGCAGATGCCTCCCGTGCACCTGCCTGGGTTAGCTGTCTGGTGCTGGCTGGTGCAGAGGAGCTGCTGTCCTCTGGAGAGTCCTCCGTGCCCACCGCCATGTCCTGCAAAGAGAGCTGTGCAAAGGTCCTGCCCTTTCCTGCTGAAAGGACCTGAACAGTGGGGAAACCCCAGCAGCTGTGGGAGGGGACAGCTAAGGGCCTCCCAAAGCCTCTCCTGGAGGGCTGCAAAGGCAGAAGGGCCAAAGGCGGACAAATGGGGTGGATCGAGGTGGGATGCTTTGAGAGGGAGCAGCCTTGCGGCTGTGAAGAAAGCGGCAGCGTGGGAGGGAGAAGAGAGCAATGCCAAGATCCCAGAAAGAAATCTGCTGTCCCTCTGATGCCCTGAGCCACTTCCCCAGGTTACCTTAGTCCTAGGAGGCAGACCCTCTGGTCCCACAGCATCCTCCTGCTTGCCCTCGGCCCCGCATTGACTGAGGGACGAACAGGCATATGCTGGTGCCAGTGAGGAAGGCACCTTTTCTCCCCTTTTCAAATCAGAACACCTGGAGAAAAAAAAGAGTGATCTGCGTTTAGGGCTGTTCTTGCAGCTTTCTCTGGGGTTCAGTCATTTTCTTGGAGCGGTTTCTACAACAGACAGAAGACGTAACCAAGACTACAAATGGGAAAATTGATGGGGGTCTGCCCACCAGGTCTGCCCCTGTCAGAGCAAGTCCTTGTCTTTATCATCCCTACGGCCTCCATTTCATAGAATCATAGAATCATCAAATGGTGTGGGTTGGAAGGGACCTTAAAGATCATCTAGGTCCAAGCCCCCTGCCATGGGCAGGGACACCTTCCACTAGACGAGGTTGCTCAAAGCCCCATCCAACCTGGCCTTGAACACCTCCAGGGAGGGGGCATCCACAACCTCTCTGGGAAAACTCTCCCAGTGTTTCACCATCCTCTCTGCAAAGAATTTCTTCCTAATATCTAATCTAAATCTTCCCTCTCTCACTTTAAAACTGTTACCCCTCGTCCTATCGCTACACTCCCTGATAGAGAGTCCCTCCCCATCTTTCCTGTAGGCCCCCTTTAATGACTCTTCTCTACATTAGCCAGCTTCAGACAGCAGACAAGTTGCACTTTACACCAGGGCAGCAGCCTGAAGCCCAGCAAGGGAAGATAAGGACTGACGGGGGGTAGTTCAGATTCAACAGCACTGAAGGAGGCAGGTAGTAATTGTCTCCTATGACAGAAAGAGAAACAGGCAGGAGGAGAAGAAAAAGAGCAAAGCCAGGAAAAGGAAACGTATTCTGAACACATTTTAACACTTGTCATCACCTGACATAAAACAGCAAATAGGCTCGCTGCCTGAGAACTGTCTTGATGCCACAACCATTCACAGCCATATCGTTCATCTCGTACCACAGTCCATTGCTGGCCTGCAAAGAAAGGCATCAGTCTCTGGAGATGAACCGCATGGTTTCTCCACAAAAACACAGGCGGAAAACTACAGAACCAAGAGTACGCCAACACAAATCCAACCCAGCCCCTAAGGAGACCTTCTCCCCCCAACCCTTGGCCGCCAGTTACGCTGCCGGGAAGGTTTGTCTTCCCCAGCACACATTTTTTCCCTTGCTAGGAAGGAAGTTGCTCTTTACCTTTGTGTAGCACAAATAGTGTCCTGCACGACAGCTGTCACCACGATGCACCAGGACAGCATATAAGGAGTAGAGGAGCACTTCTCCGGCTGTCTGGGACATGTATGGCCGAAGATCCAAGTACTCAGGATACTCCACAACCTACAGGGAGACCAGGAGGGCTCAGAAACGATCCTGAAGTACTACATGAAATAGCCTTCAACAGGCATGGTTTGTCTGGCAGGAAACTGCTCCCGGCCAAAGCAGCTCTGTCGGAGTAGAGTACATGCTTGTCTTCGCACCGGAACTCTCCTCTCCTCGGAAGGGAACACGAAAAAGCCAACAGGAACAGCTTGTGAAAGAGCGTACTGCTTTGGGAAATCTCCTGCTCCGGGAAGAGAAAGTTGCCCTCCAGTGGCATACACACCTTGCTGATCTTCCTGCCGGTGCAATCTTCAAACTTTTTCAGACACACTGTGAGAACCTTGGGCGCGCAATGGACTGTAAACCCCTTGGAGGCAGCAACCATCTTGTCACACCTTGAAAGCAAGCACAGAGCCAAGTGCTGAAATGCACCCAATTTTCCCCCAAGAAGACCAGACAAGCTTTCTTGTCTCACACAGCCTTACACTATTTTAAGGCTATTCAGTACCATAAGGCCATATTAAAAAAAAGCTGCGTCTCGTTATCGTGCATTAAGCCTATGTGAAACGATGACTTCTGCTCAATGACATGCAGCACCTTCCCGCAGGATCTAGTACTACTGGGTCGCTAGTAATCATCTTACTTGCTACACTTAAAGCAGTTTTCACCATCCAGCTGCTCCGGTTTCACAAAGTCCTCCAGAGCTGCAGTGACAGAAGAGGCTGCCTGGAGGAGTGAGAGAGGAGAGCAGTGAGCTGCGGGCAATGCCCTTGCCCAAACACTTACTAGGAGTTCACAAGAAGACCCAGGTAGCTGATGCTGAGGAGACGCGCTGTGAACCCGCAAGCAGTGTCCAGAAGGAGGCAGAAAGAGGGTATGATGCTGAACATTTCCCTCAGGGAACTGAATTCCTGAGGGATTCCCGGGGCTATCAAGAGCTACTTCCCTGTGGCACTGCAGGGTCATCAATAATGAAAACGATACAACCCATCAGCCTGGGAGCCAGATGGGGTGCTGAGGGAGGGCAAAAGGAAGAAGGATGAGAGAACATCAAGGGTGCAGAGAGGATAATTCGTACTTGTCCAGCTTAAAGCCAGCACCTACAAGGAGACCACTGCCATGGCCTCCCCGGAAGAACTCAGCCCATTCCACTTCTGACCCTCCACCAAGCTCTCTTGTGTTTGCAGCATACGTTTTAAAGTCAAAAGCATGGATTGCGGAAAGCTACAGGGGCCTTGGGTCGTCTTGAAGCACAGCTATAAACCCTCTTACTTTTATATCCAAAGGGACATCCAGGAAAGCCTCGTAGGAATCGGAAACTGCTTTGCAGCTCAAGCACGTGACTGGAAGGCAAATCAAAATGCTCAGCGATAGGGGAAGTCACTGGCTGTGCCAGTTTCCGTCCTTCATACCTACTACGCCGGTCACACGATTGGCTGTTTATCACAGGCCAACAGAAGGGCACAGACAATTCCAAGTTGAGCAATAGTTGCGGAAAAGTACCTCTGGATCTCAGAAAGCCCCCAGATATTTGATGGATGGTGGTAGTTTCTTGAGAAGACATGTCCAACCTGGAAATAAATGGTAAGGCAGAGAGTGATCTCCTCCAAGAGTCTTGCTTTGTCTGAAAGCCCCGGGCATAGGTTTTCCTTGGTGGGAGTACATCAAGGAGTCCAAAGGGCTTGGGAACATCGAAAAGGTAATTTGCTTGTGCTTACTCGCTGCTTCCACTCAGACAAGCTGTCTGCATGGCATCGACAGTATAGCGTAGGAACTCGTGGGCATCTTCCTGCCTGCCAAGCTGGAAATCTTCTCCTATTCCTAAGAAAGAAGAAGTTAATAATTCTCTCCTACAAGAAGGGGAGAAAACCTGTAAAAGCACCTGAAATGACTTACGTGTGAGGACGTTGATGACAGCGCTGGGCTGGATGGCACTGACCGAGGAATGCAGGACCTTGTTAACGTGCGCTTCCATTATGCACATCATGCAGAAGTCTTGCGGACGACCTGAAGAGGCAGAGAGGGAGGGAGGGAAGCAAGCTCCTCAGGTTACATAATAGCCATAGCGATGGGAAACCTCATGGAGAAGCTGAAGTTTTAAGAACAGTCTCCACTCCTCCCAAGGTGCCAACGTCCCAACAAGCTCGGGACATTTTAGTGCGTAGAAAAGTTTCTTCAGAGGGATGCTTAACTGACAGAAGTTTTCTGTGCAATAAGCAAAGAGAGTTTGACTTGCAGGAATAGGGACCAAGACCCGGGGCTAGAAAGAAGTGCCTCTCTGAAGATGAACACACCTAGATAAGGCGAGCGGCTGCTAAGCCTGAGCGTTCAAAGAACAACTCCTCGTGGGGTTGAGAAAGAAGGGCTGCTTTTCTCCTGAATCAAATTCCAGATTGTGGGAATCCTGGGGAAGTGCCCAACAGATGTACAAGGAGATGTTCCTCAAAGTACTCACACGACTGGCTGTGCTTACAAGAGAGCAGGTAGTTGGCCAGAGGGGCTGTGTACATCAGGCACTGCAGGACGGAG
The DNA here is from genome assembly GCF_964188355.1 of Buteo buteo. NCBI lineage: Eukaryota > Metazoa > Chordata > Aves > Accipitriformes > Accipitridae > Buteo > Buteo buteo. The sequence continues at coordinate 1,114,155 of NC_134203.1, forward strand.
TTGACGAAGCACGTATTGCCCAGGTTGTGCAGTCCTGCTCCAGCTCTCTGTCTTTGCTGCCAATCCATGCAAATCTTCTCTGGGGGAAAGGGGATCCTTTGTTGTGGAGCCATTTCCTTGGCAGTGACTGCAGGGAAATGACATTTGAAAAGAGATGACATGATTTTGTTGCACAAAAGCGTTTTTAGAAGTCGAGTTCTGTACAGGAGCACCCAGGACAACCAGCTCTAACCTCCAACCCAGAAACACTGGGGGAAGCCTAACGCTGCCGTTGATACTTATTGGTCAAGAAACAGTTTTGGAAAATAGGCTGCTCCCCTGCTTATTTTGCCAAAAGTCCAACAAGCCCACACTCCGATTTCTGTGCCCAGGGCTACCTTCCTTCCTACCTTCCTTCCTACCTTCCTACGTCCTGGAGGTCAGGGCGTGCTCCAGAAAGAGAAGATCGGCGCCAATCCTGTCTCCTGATCACAAAGAAATAACTGTAACTCAACAAAATGCTGAAAAAAAACCCCAAACGCAACCCACAGAACAGCATCCGCCACCAACAGTGTTTCAGTGGCACTTGTAACCGCTGTCGAGCTGCAGGCTGATGGCCCCACTGTCCCTGTCACAGGACTCCAGTTGCCAGCAATTACCGAGGCCCTTTTGAAAGACTGCATTGCGTGTCACCTTCTCTGAAGAGGACCTGCTGCTTACCTGTGGCTAGCCTTAGCAGCAGAGCCCTCGGGCTCTCCAGCCCACACTTGCTCACCTTGGATGCAGGAGTGACCGGCTTTCGGCCACTATTTTAACGGCTGCCTTTGCCGTGCTCCTTCTCTGTCTCCCTTCCTACCGCCTCAGTCAGGGCAGGCTTCTTGTCATTCTAGGCTGAGCCCAACACCTCAGACTACACTGCCACCCCCTACTTACCTATCCTAGGATATGGTAAGGAAATAGCAAACAGGAACTCTACCCGTAGCCCACCTCTGGCCAGCCTATCAAGGTGTAATAGCTCAGCCTGCAGCTCGGAAGGCGCAGACCAGCCTGTACTTTCATCCCGTATCTACCTACTCTATGATCTGTCCTGAAAGTCAAATCAGAATTACCTTGGAAAGAGGATGGAAGTTGAGAACTGAGCAGTAAATGATAAATGGTTGGGAAAATGTAGGCACGCAAGCAGCAAAGGAAGGAGGTGAGTTATCCTGAAGGCCAGCTCAGCCCAGCTGGCTTTTGCTGGCCTGCTTTTCAGGATCCCAAGACCTGGCCAGGTGTGCTCACAAGCGCCGGGCGGGTGCCGCATCACTGCCCCCTTGTGACACGGGGCTGCACGGGGACATGTCCCCTTGAGGCCATCGAGCACCATGGCCGCCACAGCCCGGGCACCTCCGGTAGCCGGCAGTCGCTGGAGCTCCCCAGAGGCTGCTGGCGCAGGGCTGTTTGTCTGCGGCAGAGCTCCCACCTCTTCCTGCAGCTGCATGGGCTGGATGAATAAAAACCTGCCCAGGGCTGTAGGCGTGCCTGTTCACAGCTTTGGCTGGCACGTTTGGGTTGCTGAGGGTGTCTTTTCCACTCTGCCCAGGTACAGGACTGTGTCCGTGACACTCCTGTGGTCTCTCACAGGTTCATTTCCAAAGAATTTGATCTGCCCCCAAGACAGAGCCACGGGCTGGCTCTGAACTAGCACTACCAAAGAAACACCTTCAGCAACTGTGCTGGGTTGAACTTGGCTGGCTGCCAGGCCCCCACCCAACTGCTCTCTCACCCTGGACCTCTGAAAAATGTTTGTGGGTGCCTTTTTAGCATCAGGTTTAATTCCTTGACCTGCTCGCAGGGCAGTGAGTATTGCTCCTGCCCCGATCAGGCAGCTGGGTGTTATTCCTGCCCTTTTGAGCTGGCCGGTTTGGCCCTTGCCCTGCCTGGCTCATCTAGTTTTCCCCAATGCTGCTTGGGGCAGTTAATTTTACTCCTGCTCATCTCAGGGCAGCTAGTTTGGCTCCTGCTCCACTTGGGGAGGCTTTCTTTTTTTTTATCCTCCACTTGGGGCATCCAGTTTGGCCACGGCCTTGTCCGGGTGTCTTGCTTTCACTGTGTCCCTCTCGGGAGAGCTGTTTTTCCCCCTCTCTTGTTTGGCGAGGCTCATTTTGCCCCTTCTCCACACAGGGTGCCTGCATTTACTCCCCCCCTGCTCAGGTGGTTCTTTATGCCTGTACTGGGTCTGGCTGAGATGGAGTTAATTCTCCCCAAAACAGCCCTCGTAGTGCTGTGCTTTGTATTGGTAGCTAGAAAAGTGTTGATAACACACCAGTGTTTTGGCTACCGCTGAGCAGTGCTTGCACAGCATAAGGCTGTCTCTCCAACACTTCCCCCTGCCCCCACTGGTGGGCTTTGGGTGGGCAAGATCCTGGGAGGGGATATAGCCAGGACAGCTGACCCAAACTGACCAAAGGGATATTCCATGCCATATGACGTCAGCTCAGCAATAAAAGCTAAGTAAAGGGAGATGGAAGGGGGTGGCATTTTTTTTTAACATTTGTCTTTGGGTGCAACCGCTACAAGTAGTGAAGCCCTGCTTCCCGGGAAGGGACCAGACATCGCCTGCCAATGGGAAGTAGAGAATAAAACCTTTTGTTTTCCTTCGTTTTCACGTGCGACCTTTGCTTTTGCTTTATTAAGCTGTCCTTATCTTGACCCACGAGCCTTTTGTTATATTTTCTCCCCCCTGTCCAGCTGAGGAGGGGGAGTGATAGAGTCGCTTTGGTGGGCACCTGGCGTCGACCCAGGGTGAACCCACCAGAACTGAATATCCAACACTTGGGCTCGTTTGCCTCCACTGCCATACTGTGGACTGTGGCTATGGCCAAATTATGGAATGAATACGTATAATACATATTCCACCACAGGCTTATAAGCAAGGCTACCCTATTAAAATCTAGGCTTCCAAATGACTAGTAACAGGAAGAACAAACAGACGGAAATAGCAAAAATAACTATCCCTTGGATATAGAGGACAGCACTGAAATCAAAAGGGTTTCCTGACTCTGGCAACCCAGAAGGCATTGAAAGATCTAAAGCAAGCAGTCATGGAAGCTCCCTCATGAGCCCTGCCAGACTACAACAAGCCTTTGGTATTATATGTACACGGACAGAAAGGAATAGCCAGTTGGCCCAGAAACGTCTGCAAGCCGTAGCATACTACTCAGCAGAACTAGACCTCTTAATTCAAGGCATGATTTCATGTGCTGGGGCTGTTGCAGCAGCAGCTGCGATGACTGAGAGAGCAAGACATATTGTCCTGGGGCACCTCCTAATGCTGATGGTTCAGTCGTACTCTTTAGTCCTCCTCTGCAGAATTCAAGCAGCTGTGGATGTGCCACAGTTGGGAAGTACATTGGTTTATGGCACTCAACCTAGATGGCTACTGGCTTTTTTGACTGAACTTTCCATAAACGCACAAGGTACACTCCAACAGCGCGAGATGTCCTCTCCTCCCTTCACTGTCACTGCGGCGCGGGCAGCTGAGTGCCCCACGGCAAAACCCCCCAGGCTGTCTTGCCCTGGCTGGCTGCTGGCAGGAGGGGACACGGGTCGGTGACAGCCTGTGGGGTGACAGGAGGGACACGGGTCAGTGACAGCCCCGGGGGGTGACAGGACACGGGCCTTTTGTCGTAACGCGCTGGGTCATGGAAGGCGCGGAGGGGCGGGTGCGGCGTTCCGTTGCAGGTGCACACTGACACGCTGGCGGCAGCCTCTCCTGCAGTTTGTGCCTTTCCATATCAAGGCATTCTTGGTGGACGTCAGGTGTTTTCTGCGCAAGGTAAAGCAGGCTTTCCAATTAAGCCACTCCAATTTTTGGCATGCCATATGTCCTAGTTTCAGCCAGAATAGAGTTAATTTTCTTTCTAGTAGCTGGCATAGTGCTATGTTTTGGGTTCAGTATGAGAAGAATGTTGATAACACACTGACGTTTTCAGCTGTTGCTAAGTAGTATTTATACTATGTCAAGGACTTTTCAGCTTCTCATGCCCAGCCAGCAAGAAAGCTGGAGGGGCACAAGGAGTTGGGAGCGGACACAGCCAGGACAGCTGAGCCAAACTGGCCAAAGGGGTATTCCATACCATGTGCTGTCATGCCCAGTATATAATCTGGGGGGAGTTGGCCTAGGGGGATCGCTGCTCGGGAACTGTCTGTGCATTGGTCAGCGAGTGGTGAGCAATTGCACTCTGCATCACTTGTTTTGCATATTCTCATTCTTTTATTATTCTCATCATTATTATTATTTTCTTCTTTTTCTGTCCCATTACACTGTCTTTATCTCAACCCACAAGTTTGACTTTACCCCCAATCCTCTCCCCCATCCCACTGCAGGGGGGGAAGTGAGCGAGCGGCTGCGCGGTGCTTAGTTGCTGGCTGGGGTTAAACCCCGACACCATACTGTATGTGCCTGTACCAAGGTACGCTGCTTGGAGGGTCAGGTACACCAAAGGAAGATCATCTACTCCAACCTCCTGCACGCAATGGCCATTTTCATCTATGTATCTCAGCGCCAAATTGAACGTCTTGGAAACATAAAGGCTCCTGCCTGAGAGCGTCTAGTCATCATTTCCTTTGACAGTTCATTCCAAAATTAGTCTCTCCCACAGTTCAAAGGAAGGAAAAAACCTCCAAAAACCAATGTCTCCGACTTCAGTTTTTAATTTCTGCTATGCCTTTTACTGTGTTACATTTTCTCTTTTCCAAAGATTTCTACATGCTTTTTCCAGTCATCTTTTGATCTGCAACTCTTTCAGGCTCTCACTAGAAGTTATTTACCTCTTCCATCTACATAACTGTCTATGTAACTGTTATACAGATAGTCTTCTATCTCTGTAACAAGTATATTCCGTCTTAATTACTAGAAGGCAAATCACGGGTTTGTTTCAAGTATCATGAGCTTAAAGTCTCATTATTTTGCTTTGCTGGACTCATGATTTTTCACACTGGAGACTGCCAGCATCTTACTACAGCAGAGTGAAAAAAACTTTTGTGTGTGATTTTTTTGCTCCGCTGTGCCCCTATTTCTGGGCCCCAGGTCCCGGCCTTCTGGAACCTTCTCCCACCCCAGTTCCAGGAGTGTCCGAGACCCCCGTCAGTCAGGAGAAGGGACGCCGGGCCCCTCCCCGCGACGTCCATGTTGGGTCTCTCGGGGCGTTGTCCAGGCCATTGTCACCTTAGTATTGTTATTACTATCATTATTAGTTTCTTCCTTTCTGTCCTGTTAAACTGTTCTTATCTCAACCCACGAGTTTGACTTTTTTCCCCCCAATTCTCTCCCCCATCCCACTGCGTGGGGGGGAAGCGAGCGAGCGGCTGCGTGGTGCTGAGTTGCCGGCTGGGGTTAAATCCTGACAAAGGTGTGGGAGGGGCTGAGGGTAGAGGGTCTCTAAGGAGATGGGTGTTCTATATGGGGTTGGGGGGGCTGTATGGGGTTTGGAGGGGCGGTTGTGGGGGTTTTATGGGGCTGAGATGATCTATATGGGGGTGTGGGGGGGGTGTTTTAGGGTCTATATGGCCCCAGGGGGGTTATATGGTCCATATGGGGCTGGGGAGTCTATAGAACTGTGGGGAGGGCCTATAGGGATGGAAAGAGTGGCCTATAAGGTCTATATGACCTGGGGGGAGAGAAACTATGGGGTTTATATGGGGCTGAGGGGAGTTACAGGGCATCTGGGTCGGGGGGGCATCTACCCCTGGACACCCTGGTCCACTACCTGGACACCTGGGGCTGCCTGCATGTCCAGATGACTGGGTCCTCCTGTGACAGGGGGATCTATAGGGTCCAGAGGGATCTATATGGCCCAGGGCAGGGAATAACAGAGGGATCCAGGCAGTCCAGGGGATCTAGATGGTCCAGGCTTGGGAGAGGCAGGGATCCATAGGGTCCTGGGGGAGGGGGTGTGTGTGTATATAGCTTCCAGAAGAAATCTTTAGGGCTTGGAGGGGGAGTGGGTTCCATGGGGTCTGGGGGAATCTACAGGGGCTGGGTTCGGTGAAAGGAGGGAACTATAAGGTTGGGGGGGCAGAATCTACAGGGTCCAGGGGGGAAAGGGAGTGTTCTATAGGATCCAAAGAGAGTCTATAGGGTCTGGGGGTGTGTGTCAGGGAAGAGTATGGAGGGTCTGGGGGCGGTCTGTAAGGCTGGGCATCAGGGCAGGGTCTATAGGGCCAGGGGGGTTCTATAGGGCCAGGGAAGAGTCCATAGCGTCCGGGGGGGGGTGGCGGAGATCCATAGGGTGGGGTTAACCTCCACTCTCTGTGGGGCCGCGGGGTCTGTTGGGGCGATGGAGGCGGGGCGGGGGGCTTGGGGCGGGGCCTGGCGAGGCCACGCCCACTGCACGCAGGGGGCAGGGGGGAACCCGCATGTCCGGGTGGGGGGGTCACGAGGGGGAACCAAAAGTCGGGGACCCCCCTGCGTCACACACACACCCCCCGGCTCCCCCCTCCTGAACCACAGCCCCGCTAGGGCATCAGACCCCCCAACGTGACGTCACACCCGAACCATTTTCTAGATTTCCTGTCATTGTTCAAAGAAGCTTAAAGCAGAAGCCTGCCTTTCTAGTGGGCTTTCTTCTTCTGCCAAACTCATCTGCTGAACCCCACGTTTATTGGAAGGGTTAGCTCTGTATCATGGCACCACCATATGAAAATACTCCTAATAAAGCTTCTATTTAAGGAACACAAACACCTTGGTGATCAGCATTCTTATGAGAGGAAATACAGATTACAGGGCATCCTAAAGTCTATGTGTAAATGTCTGCTGGCAAATGACAACAGCTTTCCAAACAAACTGGAACAAGGTTGAAATGTGGCAGCTTCTTATTGAACGTTAGTCTAAAATTGTCAGGACCAGCTGTGAAGAGTGGCTCTATGTTTGGGGCCACATCCTACCTTTTACAATAGAAAAACAAGGCCGCTTGGCACAGGAAAAAAACATACCTCTTGGCAGCACCTCCCCACATTGCATCAGTTCAAAAGATTTAAAGTCCTACCTGTCTTTTCCAAATGAAACCCCTTGATATGGTTATTTTTCGTACATGTTAGCTACCAGCAAGCTTCTACTGGTACCTTTTTTCTGTCACTAGTCTCTTCTCTGCTCATGTTCAGCTATCACTGGAAATCTCATCACGTTGGATAGTTTACTGAAAATTTATTATAACCAAGAAGTGACATAACAGGGCTGTAATGGATTCTGCAAAGCATTTTGCTGCTGCTATTTTATCACAGGTACCATCTTCTTCTGCCAGGCAATTAAAACAAAATTCAGCTGTGAAAATTTTTGCAGTATACCCCACCCAAACTAATCAACAATGGTTAAAAATAACATGCCCCAGCAAAACCTTTCATGATACATGGCCACAACTCACAATTCTCTACAAAATGTTCACTTTTATAAAGCTCTGATGTAAAAATCAAATAATCAAGCAGCAATATTTTAAGTGCAGCACAGGGTCTTCCATGTCACTATTTGCAACGCTTGAATTCATTTACATTTTATCAAAATCTAATACAGATGACTTAGGAATTAAGTCATTTTTTTAATATCCGTCATTCTATGTAGTGACAGATTTCATGTTTTGCTTATCTTTATCTTTGCTTTCCTTCGATTTTTCCTTCTTGTGTTTGTGCTTTTGGCTCTTCTCCAATTCCGTTTCGCTTCCAATGTGTTTCTTATGCTTCCTGTGTTTCTTATGCTTCTTGTGCTTCTTATGCTTCTTGTGCTGCTGCTTCTCCTTTTTCTTTTTCTTGCTGTCTTGACTCTCTCCCGAGCTGGCACTGCTGCTGTGGCTTCGAGGCTGACTCTCAGAAGGGCTTTGACTACAGCTAACACTGGGACGGCTTTGACTTCTGCTTGCTTCAGGCTGGTCAACTGCAGCAGGTGCTGCTGTATCCTCTTTCACCTTATCAGCAGACTTTTCTTTGGGGTCTTTTGGACTTTTTCCTGCAGCTCCCTCATCTTTTGCAGATACATTACTCTCACTGTCATTTTCATTGTGGTCTTTCTTTGCCTTTTCCTCCTCGGCTGGTCTGGTTTCTGGGTGATCTTTTGTCACTTTTGGGTGAACTTTCTGTGGGGTACCAAGAACCTTCTCACCCTTTTGAGAGGAAGATGTTTCAATGCCGCCTGTCTTGGGAAGCTCCTCCTTCACTTTTTTCGCAGGAGGTTCCATTCCAGGACATCTTTCACGAAATGAAGGAAATCCTTCGTTCTCATCTCCTTTTCTTCTCTTCTGGTGTTTTTGATGTTTATTTCCTTTGCCATCTCCCTGTGGATATTCCACTTCCTTCTCTTTTGATTTGGTAGGATCTTTGACGACATGGTGTGCTCTTCCAGAAGATTTTCCAGGGTAATTTCCAGCTCTATTACCAGCTGACCTTGACCTAGAACAATAGTTACGACTCTTCCCTTCGCCTCTTCTTGGATACAGCCGCGATCGCGAGTAGGAATGCAAATGGGAACGACAAAATGATCGAGAGTGGGAGCGAGAGGGGGAAGAAGCTGATCTTGACTTGGAGTAGGTATAGAAACTTCTAGAGTAAGATGAAGCACTAGAAGGAGGCTTGGACCTTAAAAAAAACACAACACACACACACGAAGTTAATTCAAAACAGTCACTCTCCCCAGTTTTTTCCTTCCAGATTTGCTTTGGGGTTTTTGACTCTCCATACACTTATGTTCTTTCAGCTGCTGACATAATGCTACTGCCAACCGAAGAACTTAATAACATGTACAAGTTTCGGCTCACAAGACAGAACAGCTGTTGCTTTGTTAATGGAAAAACATACAGGAAGGCTAAGTCTGTTTCCACTCACTTCTACCACGCGAACTACCATAGCTATCGGCTGATTTAAGGTGGTGTATAGTGGCCTCTACTGCTATGTGAACGCACCCATTTTTTCACTACTCTGCAACGACATGCAGCGCAAATCATTTTTGTTGCAGTAAGATGCAAAAAGAGCAAGTCTTAATGGCTACAGTGCAGTATCAAACATCAGGAAAACACGATTTGGCCTGAAGACAGTAAAGCTCAATTTTAAAATGCCAGCTTAGTCTCTTTAACTTCACTACTTCTTTGGCAATTTGTACAGGATGCAAAATACTTGCACTGCAGTCTTACAATCAACACTTCTAGCCCAATGTCCTAGCAAAAACTTGCACATACCTCTAGCTCTAACCAAGGATAGTGACAGCGCTTCAAGAAAGAGTCGTATCTAAATGCTTCTAAACTCAGCCTCGAGTAATATGACTCAATGCCATTACTCTAGGAAGGATACTGACAGCATTACTAAGAGACAGCTATGCAGACTCCTGCCCAAGTGATTTGGGGGGATAGAAAACATCAGCTGCCCTGCGTTTTTTCTTCACAAGTTTCTCTTGTTTTTCATTTAACAATGTCAACAAAATTCTAGTGAAAGCCACCAGTCTGCAGTCCAGCTTAAAATCTCTCCGTGTACCTACAGGAGAGAGACAAAAGAGGAAGACAATTTCTCTCACATATCTCCTCCGATGTGCTTTGAGGTAATGGTTACAATCAGAACAGGGAGATGCAGAAAATCCGGCTACTACACCTATTCAGTTCCTAGCCTCCTCACGGCTCTCAGGAGGTGAAGGATGTCATTGCAGAGAAGCTTCAGGGAAAGAGACCCCTGTTCCTTAACAACTGCTGCCCCATTATCACCATCAGTCAACTGTAATCTCTGCCATATTTGAGCCAGTAACCTACCTATGAAACTCCTATCCCTGCTAATCCCTTGAATCATCCAATCCATCCAATGAGAGAGGGGTGCAGTGGAACTCCCCCTGATTCTTCCAGACAACCTGCTGCTCCATTACAGACATGTAAACCAGTTACCTGGAAAACGAATGCCTACGCTCCTCTGGAATCTTTTTACATTCCATCAATTCCTTAGCAAAATCACTGGTAAACTCATCAAGTTTGGACTTTTTCTTTTCCCTGTTAAAATAAGTTTGACCTTTATTACAAAAAGGCACCAAGAGACAAAACATGGCCAATATGAGAAAATATAGACTGCATGCAAATGCAACAGGGGAACATCCCATTTCAGCAAAAACAGTTCAGCGTTCCTACAAGTTTTAGGGAAAGTTTTAGAATTACATTTGTCTTGGTTTAGTTTTGCATGTTTACCATCTGCAACACAAAAGTATACTGGAAAAAACACTGTCATTTTTGCTTACGTCAGGTGCACTTGAGTGTAACTGCAGCTCATTATGTGATCAAAATACAAAAATGAAGAACAACGCAGCTTCACTGAGCCAAATACTTACTCCTCTTTAAGACTCCGTTGTTCTCTGTAAAACTCCTCCCCAGAGAAAGGAGATGCTTGAGTCCTTGGGATGGTAGGTGAAGGAGACATGGGTACTGCTCTTGGAACCCAAGCTGATGACGTGTTTGCGGGAGCTGGGGGATATCCTGGAGGGGGGACAGCGCACCCAGCAGATGGAGGCTGGCCAGGTGGAAACTGAGGAGGAAACGGTGGTGGTGGTACCCCCAGTGGAAGAGGAAGTGCGTGGCGTGCTGGAGGATACAAGGGAGCTGGACGCACAGGCACAAAGACTGGTGTTGATTCTGGTAGTGCTGGGGCCTGAGTCCTTTGGGTACACTCGCTGTGCAGGCGTCCTCGATTTGGACCTCTAAAGAAACCCAAAACCATGTGTCACTGTTTGTTACACTCTGTCGGATTTTAAAGAGGAAAGCGAAGGAAGCGGGAGCATGGTGGGGAGCACTTCTTGTTCTCAACTTAAGCATTTTTCTCCCTGCTTTCCGTTCATGTGAGATTACACTCATTTCTTGATCCTCATACTTGCCTTCCACATCCTCACCCCCAACACTCCCCTCGGTCTTCTCTCCTGACACTCAGCTTTGCAGCTGCAAGTGGAGGCTGCCCACGCTTAACAGAGACTCCCATCTCCCACGTGCCATGTGCCCACCGCTCCTCTGCTACTCCTGGAGACACTTAATATTTCGCACTTCTAACCTTCAAAGTCCTGCACAAATATTAACTCATCTTCTCTCAAACTTCTTTTAACCTCTTCCACATACGCTTCCTGTGCTGTCGCCTCATGATGATGTACTTGGCCTGTTCTTGTCCCTGCATTGTTATTTTCTTGCTTACTGAATCTGAGATTTTAAATCATCTGTGGGGTGGATCCCCATTTTTGTTTGGATTTATCTTTGAGATTTTATAAACACAGTGCACCCTTACAGTCGATCTAACATCAAGCATATAAAAAAATGAAGGACTGACTTGGCACAGCAATAAGAGATAAAACAGACTCTTCTCTTTCCAACGGAGAGAAAGCAGCTTGGCTATCTGAGACGACTAAATTGAAGAAACTCAGAATTGTCCTAAAATAACAGCCTTGACTTTTCCAATGATTTGCTCAATCAGAATCAACTAAGTTGTTCAAAAAAGAATGCTGGAGGCTGGTTTCTATTGGGAAATCAATTTCTTCAGCCTTATACAGCCAGTGAGCAAAAGGGTGGCTTTCCACCTGATCCTTTAATTAGATTTGATTTTTAGATGCACTTATGGTTTCCTCAGAAAGCGTGCATTTTTCAGAGTCCTCTTTTCAATTATGCACTGGACTTCTATTGTAAATAATCTTACTGCGAGCACATACCCCTTTGTTAAAGCCAATTCAAATTAGGCCATTTAAAAATTAATGACCACTTGTATTCTACACAACTATCTGTGCACACTTACTTCATCATAAATCAGCTGTTGTAGAATTTATGTGTTACAGCCTCATTTAACAGGTTACCAGTATGAATACATTGAATTTCTGCAGAACACTTACAGTTCCCAGCCTGGTCTGCCACCTGCTGAGCAAATTGTACTGGCTCTCGCTGGATGACCTTTTGGAGTGGAGAGAGGAAAAAGCAAAAAATCCCATTCAGTGTATCTGAAGATCATTTTTTAACAGAAATTCTTTTTAGAAAAATTAAAAGTTACAGTTCCTTACCAGTGGTGCGTGTTGATTGTCCTTGGGGGCCCAGGCGACTTGGTAATGCTGGTTGTCTTAGTACAGGGGTCTGACAGCCCTTGTGAATAAATGCAGACAGTTGGAAAACAAGCTCTACTAAAATACAAGAATCGCTGCAAATGTTGAAACAAAGCTTACCTTCTCTTCCAACAAACTGCTGACTGACAGAGACGAATATGTAGAATGTTCAGCAGCAGTCACCAGAGCAGCAGGAGGTGTAAGAGTCACGAGTGGGGGTGGTGGCAGTGGCAGCTGCTGCTGCTGTTGGTGCCACATCTGCTGACGGTGCCTTCTTCTGTAACCGGCTCCACTTTTGAAGTTGCTCACAGCCTAGAGGCAGAAAAACATTTACGCAAAGGTAATATGAAACTTCAGCAGATATACGAACAAAAGCCTCCACAGAGTAAAATTACTTGTGTAATTAGCTGTAAATGCTATCAATCCCCAAAGAAATCAACATGCCGATACATGAACACATCACATTAAACACTGATACTAGTGATTGGTAACTCGGAGTGTCTGTATTCAAAGTACTGCCGTGTTAACACAGAATTTGAAAGCGAGGCAATCACCTTAAACAAAAGCATGACCTGAATTTGCCAGATTGTCTCCAAGGAGTTGTAAGCTTCTGTGATAACAGATAATGCACTTGAAAGGTAAATTTAGCCTTATTCAAGTCAACCTTGCTTAAGCAGATGTAAACTAATATTTCCTTCCCTTTCAGCTTTTTACAAAGAGCCTATTCTTACAAGCACTTTACGTAAAAGTCATCAGGTTACCCGGCGTAGGCACTTGTTGGCCACTAAAGCATCAGGCGAAACACCTGTCTGATGACACTCTGGACATCTATGCTCCTCAGATTCCAGTAAGGCTGTTCTAATACCTGTGTACAATTAGAATAATCAAAATAGCATTTAGCCAAACTAAGGAAGTTTTGGGGGTTCTAATCAACTATAAAAACACCTATATGATCCACAGGTGAATATGGTCTTGAAGTGAGAGCATGAAGCTATAAAGGTTCAATAGCGTAAAAAATTTCTAGTATGCAGCAAATAACTCTAGAGTTTTGGTATGTCACTGTTGTAACATTTGAAGATGTAGAGTAGGCTGTGTCTTGATGTTTCAGCTAGTCTTTTTCCCACTATATAGTACAGTGAGAAGTCCCCACCCTCCAGGTTAACGAATAAAACTTGTCTCAGAAAAACAAATAGTAGGTTCAAAAAACCATTACTAGGTTCGCGCTCTGAAGGTTTTAACCAACTCTCCCGTGGAGGAAAATGTGGATTAAATGCTGCTAACTATCCGTTTGTTGCAGACCACCGAAAGTCACCAGAGTTGGCTATATAGTTTTGTATGAGAGAAAGGGCTGTGGGCAAACTAAATGCACTCAATATCCAATACTGCAATCACCTGCACAATCAGCCACTCCTCTCATACTCGTCCTTCCGCATGTAAATTTAACTAAAAAGCTATGTATTTTACTATTTATTTATTTATTTAACTATTAAAGCTCTGTGGCTTTTTTCCCCCTTTATACGAGAAGAGCCCTTTCCTATTCAGGGTATACTTAAGTATAAAATAGAACTGGTAACAAAATAATTTCGCTATCTCCTCTTTCTGCTTTCAGAAGAGCAGATGTGCTGTTTTGAATTAACAAACATGGGAGTTCACACTTACATTCATCACAATAACTGTTTCCACAGCAGGGAATAATAGCCGCATCAGTCATTATCTCCTTACAAATGAGACATAAAATCTCCTCTGGAATAGGATCATCTGAGGAGGAAGAGGATGGCTCCTCCGGTAAAAAGGGAGGCTTTTCCTTCTCTCTTCTAGCATAAGCTTCCCTGGAGGAGGGGAAAGGGGAAGGAAAAAGAAACAAATTAAAGATGGGTAAAGGAGAACTTTTCCAAGCTTTGGATCTTATCAAAGGAAGACAGGAGATGGAATTCTTCTCACTCCACATTAGCCTCCTAAAACATAGGCATTTAGTTGAACCTACTTTTCTATAGCCACCACACTAGAATAGGGAGGGGGGAACAATTTTCCCACCGCAGACCTCTCCCATTCAGTGGATCAACAATGAAATTAGCTCAGATGAGCTTGTGGGTCGAGATAAGGACAGGAGAGATCACTCACCAATTACCGTCACGGGCAAAACAGACTCAGCTTGGGGAAAATTAACTCAATATATTACAAATCAACCAGAGTAGGGTAATGAGAAATAAACCCAAATCTCAGAACACCTTCCCTCCACCCCTCCCTTCTTCCCAGGCACAGCTTTACTCCCAAATGCTCTACCTACCCTCCCCCCCCAGCGGCGCAGGGGGACAGGGAATGGGGGTTACGGTCAGTTCATCACACCTTGTCTCTGCCGCTCCTTCCTCCTCAGGGGGAAGACTCCTCACTCTTCCCCTTCTCCAGTGCAGGGTCCCTCCCACGGGAGACAGTTCTCCATGAACTTCTCCAGCGTGGGTCCTTCCCATGGGCTGCAGTTCTTCACGAACTGCTCCAGCATGGGTCCCTTCCATGGGCTGCAGTCCTTCAGGAGCACACTGCTCCAGCGTGGGTACCCCACGGGGTCACAAGTCCTGCCAGAAAACCTGCTCCGTGGGCTCCTCTCCACAGATCTGCATGTCCTGCCAGGAGCCTGCTCCAGAGCGGGGTTCCCACGGGGTCACAGCCTCCTTTGGGAACACACCTGCTCCGGCGTGGGGTCCTCCACGGGCTGCAGGTGGACATCTGCTTTACTGTGGACCTCCGCTCCACCGTGGACCTCCCTGGACTGCAGGGGGACAGCCTGCCTCACCATGGTCTTCCCCACAGGCTGCAGGGGAATCTCTGCTCCGGCGCCTGGAGCATCTCCTCCCCCTCCTGCTTCACTGACCTTGGTGTCTGCAGGGTTGTTTCTCTTACATGTTCTCACTCCTCTCTCCGGCTGCCGTTTTCCCTCTGTCCCAACTTTTTTTCCCTTCTTAAAAATGTTATCACAGAGGCGTCACCACTATTGCGGATTGGCTCGGCCTTGGCTGGCGGCGGGTCCGTCTTAGAGCTGGCTGGTATTGGCTCTCTTGAACACAGGGGAAGCTTCCAGCAGCTTCTTACAGCAGCCACCCCTGTAACCTTCCCCCCCACCCCCGCTACCAAAAACTTGCCACACAAAGCCAATACAGACATTTACGCACGGTTTCTCTCGTTCACTTTTTGGTCGGTCCAATTAATTCCATACTTACACATTAACACGTGGTATTGCGTATTTTCCAGTTTTTGTCACCATGACACCCTTCCTTTTGGGATCTTTCACCTCCACCAAGAAACTCCTTGGAATTCCTGTGGTCTTTTTCATCCTGGGCACAGACCCAAAACTTTCGTCCTGTTGAGACAAGAAATGCAGACATACTGCATCTTAAGACCCACACTTAAAATGACATTTCAATGATGATTTTAAGCAGCAAGAGCCTTTAATCCTCTCCTTTTACCTAGCGTAAGGGTCGCTCGACTAAAATACTTCTTTTCCTAAATGAATACAGCCAGGATGTTCCAAAGGCTTGAGCAGTGTTTTGAATTCGGTCGACATTCTTTGGCTTACCCTCAGGTTCCTTAAGGGCGAAACAGCCCTTAGCTCACCATCCACTCAGAGAAGAGACACAAAGCCGCTCCTCCTCCTCCAAAGGGCAATGCAGAGGGAGAGCTTAATGCAGTGCTCTGAATCACTCACTGGGGAAACTTATGTTCACCATCTCTATATGAAGGCTAAATTCATACCTCATGCATGTACCTTCAGTGACTAACATTAAACGGCATGAAGACGCAACCAGAGGCTTGTCTGATTAAAACACACAAATGTTCAGTAGATGGGGTCAACAGAAACATCTTCTTTTTATACAAAATACTAAAAACTATGAACTGTCACTAAAAAGAGTTAAAACCAGAAAAATTTCCAATAACATTGAAATGTACAAAAACACGCATACAAGTTCACAGAGAAAGATCTATGGACACATTTCATGTCCATGACCTAGAAAAAAAGAAAATTTTACATTTCTAATTCCAGGTTTCCCTCAAATTCTGAAAGGCTTTGCAACATTGCCATATAAGCTCTGTATTTCACCCCAAGAGAAACAATTCTTCACGTGAGTATTCATGTACTTGTTACCTAACTGCCAGGGTAAAACAATTAAAAACTAGGTAACACCAGAAGTCCCCCACAATCTTACCCCATTTCTTGGGCAGTTCTTCATAGAGTGGCCAGGTTTTCTGCAACGATGGCAAGTATATGACGATGCAGGTGGACCCACGGGTTTCTTCATGTAACTGCAAGTTTTGGGGGAATAAAAGAACAAGGTATGCACATGTCTCGCTTGTTAAACCAAACACCTCTACAGTTTTTTCCATAATCTTCAAAGAACAGATCTGACATTATCAACACTTACTTGATTGGATCATATTCATGGCAGGACTGGATCATCATAGCTTTTATTTTATCCTCTTCGGAAGCACTGGCTTCAGCCAGATTGGCAGTCTGTTTAACAGGCAATTATTTGACACGCACATTAGAAACACGTTTAAGCCCACACAGCCAAAGACAACACCGCTCACCCAGTCCTGTAAAGAGCAGCACAACACTAGCTGAGGTTGCATGAAAAGAGCTGCTTATAGAAAATACCGTTGTCCTGAAGATGTTCTGGGGAGCCCTTACACCGTTATTACATGGTGTTTGTGTGCGTGTTAACCTACTTGACAAGAGCGTTCTTGGGCACTCAAAACCTTAGGCTCTGTTTGTACCTTACAGAAAGACTGGCGTAACCAATCCAATTGTCTTCCAAGTGGACCGAAGGCATAAGGAGACAACATTACACGATCCAGTATTTTTAAGGTGATTTTTAAGCTCCAGCCTATTTGAAGAAGACATCCACTGTACATTTAATTGAGAAAGATGCATGCAAGTATCCTTATTTACATTTTGCAGCATTAAAGGGACACACAACTTAAGAGTCAGGGAAGTTGTTTTTGCTTGCTGAAATGCAGCTTCCCACACAGAAGCATTAAAAGGAAGCAAGCTTTTTATAATCCCTCAGCAAGACAAAAGATTCTTGTCACTACAAATTTGACCATCATGTGCTGGAGGCAGTCCAAACTGCATGCTTCTCCCTCTACTAACTTCTTCATATTAAGTGATTTAACTACAGGAAGCACAATCTGCATTTTTTTTTCCAGTTGACTGTGTCCTTTTAACATATAAATTGTAATATCAACCTTATGCAGAACTAGATCTTTCAAATTATTGAAGCCAGCTGTTTTTTCAAAGTAGTATTTGTTCCAATGTTTTTATTTCACACGAGTCCAGATCCAAGCAGGGTCTAAGGGAGAGGCTGTAAAGGATGTGGACCTTCAAGCACCTAGCATTCAGATCAACCACTCAGATCAACCACTCATGGTTCTGTTTTTATATGCATTCATTCACAAAAGCAACCAACTAGTTTCAACATTCTATTAAATGGATGTTTCATAGACACCATTTTTTTCTCCACAGTAACATAATCCAGAGCAACACCTATGAAATCATTTCCATTAACATTTACAGAAAGCTTTACAGATACTTGACTAATTTCTTTGAACCCAACAGTTTACAAAACACATCCAAAACCCACAACACATTAGTAGGAATAGACCAAAATTCAAACATGGCATTTCATACGTAGTAATAATAAACCAGAAAACTCTTAACGCATCACCTCCATGCCAAGTCAGTCTGCACTAAAGACGTTAGAGTAAGTAACAGGTTTGAGCTGCTTTCCATTATGTTCCTGTATTTTTCTGAAATACTGAAATTTTCTCAAAAGCTTAAATGTGTACACCACAAGGACACTTCTTCATATTTTAAGAGTAAAATTTGGCATAAGTTTACAGTACCAAGGACATGTTTAGGGACAGCACTAATGGAGACCAAGTTCTTTTGGTGGCTACCTTCCAAACATTTTTTTTCCCCCCCCAGATGCACACAATTTAATTTCTTCAGTGAGAAAGGAAAGAAGTGACCAGTGTGAAGAGATTCCTCTTTCTTGGAAATGAACTCCAGCCTTCCTTTTCAGAAGAAAGAACTAGCTCCTCTGCATTAGGCCCTACCCTCTCTAAGCTTTGTAACTTTAAAGACTAGTTCTTTCATTGGCTAGCACTACGCCTTTTCACAAAGCGCAGACAGTAGTGCTTTCCCAGAGGAAGGTACACATTGTTGAGCAAAAAATGCAAGCAGGTCCATAGCAAAACATGGCATTACAACAGTTCCAGAAGGTCACATCTGCTAATATGCCACACATACACATCGGTATATTCCTAGAAACAATCAGGTACACTTTCACACTTCACACAGTCTGCATTCCAACAAATTAGATTATGTTGTCTACTGTCTATATACTAGCATTTATGAAACTGTGCAGCATTAAAAGAATGGATCTGTAACTTTAATGGCTAGAAATTCAAAAACAGCCATGCAACTGTCCATGTTACAGAAACGATTCTCTTTTGGCTGTTGCACACTCCCCCCTCCAAATGCCCGTAACTTACAGCCCATTCAATTCTTCTGGAAAAACTGTTAGTTTCCAATGCAAAATCAATGAAACATATGAGAAATGGTAAACAGCTTCTGAAATGCTGCTTCTGTGTGTCTGGAAGATGAGTAATAGTGCAACATTACGTTGAGGCTGATAAGGTACTCCCCTTCTATCTTCCCAAAGTGGGAACTGCTCTTTACAGGCTAGTACCAAAATAGACACCCATTTTAAAGTTAAAATTAATACTTTAAATTAATAAAAATTAAATTAAATTTTGTTTCCATTACAACAGTTATCCAGCTATAGATCACAGTATAAGATTTTAAAAAACAAAGCAAACACTTTTTTTTTTTAAAGAATTTGAAAAGAATATATCTATACCTTAGCAAGGTGGGCCAGAGAAAGAGATGCAGGAGAGTCATCTGTCTGTTCACAAAAAATTAAACACATATTCAAGTTCTACAGTCAAAACATAGCAATAGTTAAGGTCTACTGTAGTCTGAAAGTCTGCACTATATCCTCTGAGTGTCGCTGACAGGGGCACTGCCAACCCCGTGTAATTTGTGTTTGCTCAAAACAAAGTCCAAACCTATGGCACCTTAAGAGTGCCTGTGTGGTTAATGAGAAGAAACGAAAATAACCAAACCCGCTCGACATCAACTTACTGCTCCACAGTATCTCAGAGAGGGACCCTTGTCAAATGCTCACATCTGTCAATTTTCAGCTAAAAAGGATTTCAGTTTATTTGAGAAGGAAGCATCACTACAGGAAACTTATTTGCAGTGTAGCTTGTCAATTAATCCGTTAACATCTCATCACTTCTAAATGCACACAGTTATGCTTTTATGAAGACAGTAGCTGCCTGGCAAAATCAAGCACAGGTGTATCAGCCCTCAACCATGAACTCTGCCCCTCCTGTCGTCACTAAGTTTAAAAATGCCAAACTCACCATACCCCACAACACCCAAATAAAAACACCAAGCCAGAACATCAGCCATGAAAGTAAACCACCACTTTGTCTAGAAAAAAACAGGCTGCTCAAATTAGTGAAATAAAGGTGTTTACCATGACAGAGCGGCCTACAAAAACAGACAATACTGATGTCTTGTATTTTATTAGACCACAGGCCATACTATCCAGATTAGTTCCGGAGGTGTGAGAATTTAATATTATGCTTCTTACTAGCAGAGCAAACCCAATTTTTAATGATGATGAAAACATGGAGTCAGAGCACAGTCCTGTAATTTTTTTCTCCACTGCAACCACACTCCTCCCTCCCACCTACCTCCTGGAACACCCTGCAGGAGTGAAGCCCTCAGGCCACTAGTTTGCAATAGGCTGCAGCGTTTATGGAGAACTAATAGCGAAATGCTGCTTTTCCACAAGTAAACAGGGTAACGCTTAGCTTGTTCCTTTTCCAGAATATGGAATTATATTATGCCACAAGCAGCAGTTAAGCTTACACTAGCAAAACATGATCAGAAAGACACCTGAATCTCTGCTTATTAGGACTTCGGTTGTTCAAAAATGTAGAATAAAGTGTCACAGCGTAAACTGAACAGCTGTCCTCAAGACACAGAAAATAGGAGGAAAAGGCTAATCTCACTGCTGGAGTGCTGCATTTAAATTACAGTGGTTTCCTAAAACCCAATAGCTTGGTTAAACTGAAAATTCAGCCAGGAAGGATCACAGCTGTGCTTGGCGGTGCTAAAACAATGCGCGTGACTCTCTGCATTTCTGCAGCCTCTGAGGACTAATACCAACTAGAGATCCTTGCAGTTACTGAAATAGGAATACGAAAACAAATAGGATTCACTTTCTTGATTTGGCAGTAGTAACGGTAGGACAGCAGCACAGATTTGGAAGTGTAGAATGACAGCTAACATAAGAGCAAGACAATTAAGAAATATTCAAAGTATAAGGTTTTGTGCATCCTTTAAAAAAAAAAAAATCTGAACTGATTTTAACATTGCTGCTTTACTGTTCAACAATAATTGGCAAGCCTTCCCAGTGATTTATTCAGACCACACTAAGATCCAGGTTTGGCTTTGAAATACATGCAGAAAGACGTTTATTTAAAATAACAAAACAAAACAAAACCCCACACACTTTAGACCAAGACCTGAGTTAGCTTTAAGAATAAAGCTAACTGTGCCTCCAACACTAGAAGCACCTGAGGCTGCAGTGCTTTTACTCTGTGTGTGAGACAGAGAGAGAGAGAGAGGACTTGTAAAGAGAGATGCAAGGCTTCCACCCTCCCTATGGCTACCCACAACCCACATCAGGTACAGTCAGAGCAAACAAGAAGGGAACAGTCTTGCTTTGTCTTCCTTTTAATTAGTTCTAACTAACACTAAGTCTTCCCTCCCACTCCAGGATTTTTCCTTTCTTAAAACAAAATATTTTTTTGAGACATCTATCTAAGCTTATGGTAAGATGCTACTTAGAAACGTAATACAAAGACACCAGGGAACACACGAGGCTGAAAGAATGGTAACCTTATTGATGAAGATGTGATTTGTGTTTATACACAAGCTAGTAAACAAAGAGAAAAAGAACTCTTTCCAAGACATAAAACCCCATCTCAGTTAGATCAAATACTATAAAGGTGGTTTACATAAATGCCTTCCATTAACTGCTAGGGTCACTGGGCTCACAATGAGAGCCTTTCATGTCCAAAAAGGAAGTTGAACCAATCAGTGATAGAATTATGGATGTCAGGTTTAGGCTTAGTGTTTTTACACCAACATACAAGAAGTTTTCCACTTTAAGTTCATTGTATACCATTCCACGAGAATCAGAGGCTGTATTCTTGACAGAACACAACCCCAGAGCTCATCAATTTCTAGATTAAGTTACCCAAACAGCTGATCAAGGGATCAGATCCAATGATCCAGGGTTAGTGCAAAGCCTTACACCATTCTAGTGAAGAAAAAGCAGTTATACTTGAAGATGAAAAATAAAAACCAACAAATAGGAATTTTTACATTATAAGGGCTATTTTGAAAAGCACAGTTACACCTAGCCTTCGACCCAAGTCGCAAATCCAGATCTAGACCATTACCAGTCAGGTATTTCCTTGTGTGACTTCTCTCTAGTTTAGCAGCCGAATGACAGTGTTTTCTAACCC
Source organism: Buteo buteo (assembly GCF_964188355.1). NCBI lineage: Eukaryota > Metazoa > Chordata > Aves > Accipitriformes > Accipitridae > Buteo > Buteo buteo. Next base: position 1,135,858 of record NC_134203.1, read on the forward strand.
GAAGAAAAATGCTGCCCCTTTTCCAAATGGAAATTCAGAGTGGGGGTATACTAAAGAAAGGCTTAACCTTTGGGAAATCAAAGCAGCATCCAACCCCGAAGCCACCCAGGTCCAAAAAAGTACTGCAGGCAGAAGTTCAGACAAATGACAGGGATTTTACCCACAAATACACCAGGCTCTAACCTTGTGCCAAAATCTCTACACTGGGTCTTAGATATTTTCATTTGCAGACAAACTATTAAACTAAACTGCTTCATCAGATAGAGTGGAAAGATCAAATGCAGAACTTCCGAATACCACTTCGCGGAGCAACCATATTTAAATTCATGGCAATCTCTTAAAGACATACATGTACTCAGAGGGGCCCAAATAATATCACTTCAATTATACACTTTTAGGAACAAATACCCAAGCATTTAAGGACATGAAATGGAAACATTTAGCTGCACATGACTGTCCTCAAAATGTATGGGATATGTTGGTTTGGCTATTTGTTTGAACCCCCAGGTCACAACTAAGAAACAGTACCAAGTTTAACCACGGTGGTTTCTCAGTGAGTTTTGATAACATTTTCAAAATCCATTGGGCAAAAAGAGTATTTTAAAAAAAAAAGCTAAGTGATATAATGTGGAAATAGCAGAAAATTCACTCCAAACAATTTGGATTGCAAGAAACAAAAAGCACAAAACAACCTACAAACAAAACAATGTACAAACATACGCTTTACTAGCTATACACAGATGTAGAACATGGCACCATGTTCAGTTGTGCAAACCTCGCACCTACATGATCTAAAAGCGATCATACATTACCTGTACAACACAAAGTCATCCAGGAAATAGTCTAGCATATTCAATGTGAAATGCAATGCATCACTAGGCACCAATACCAATATTTACATTAGACCTGTGCAAGTGATGGCATTACCCAGTTTTTCCTATGCTGAATCAAAGACATTGTCTTTACAACATACACCAGGTTTTACTGGAATGTATAATTAGTTAATGTTTGGAAAATTAATACAAGGCTACATGATTTAGAATTAAGAGCAGTGTGTAGAAAAAAGTGTGAGATTGTGTTTTTACATACTGCTTTTGATGTTCCACGCACTGGCTCAGTTTGACTCCTGGAAGAAGAAATAAAGGTGATTAGAATTTCAAGTAAAGCACTTGGACCCAGCATAAAGCAGTGACAACAGGTTATAAAACCTGAACATCAAAACATCATGTTCTGATAGTCTAGGGAATGGGGAAATTTATTCATATACCTAAACTGTTCTCTCTCGGCACATTCAGCGCAACTAAAAAACCCAACAAACAGACCCAAATCCCGTTTCTACTTTGTCACAAATTAAGATGTACAGTTATAGAACACAACAGTGCAAGAGGAAGCCCTCAGGTATTTTGTCTCTGCTGCGTCAGTATCAAAAAGATGAAGTCTGTATCACAGCTTGGTGTTCTTAAATAATCAACTCTCAAAATACAAAGGCAACTTTAACCAATCCGTATATATCTAGTATTACAAATGGGTACCAGATACAGTACTTTAATTTCCAAGAAAGAACACTGACGTTCTAGACACTTTGAAGTGCAAGTTTACTTCAGAGAAAACAGTCAGTCATCTGACAAAGAGATAACAAAAATGGCAGCAGCATAGGCTTTAGAACAGAGTTTCTTTGTGAAAGCCCAAGCACTGTATTCAGATAGCTCCTACATTTAGCATATGCAAGATTGACTAAAAATAGTAGTAGAAATGTCACCTGAAAGCAGTTTCTGGGGTTTGGTGTGATTTAGGAGCCCTGTGACGAAAAAGAAAAGGTCTTACTTGCCAGAATTTGCTTTAAGATAATCTTGAAAAGGCTACAATCTTTTTGGCAATAGTCATTACATTTGAAAACTTGCTGAGATTCCACACACTTATTGATCTGTATCTGCATGCCACTCATCAGGAATCAGACGTGCAGCCCTTGATCTAGTTAACAAACAATTCATACGTCATCCAAAGCGTCCCATGAGCAGAGACAATTCAATGGCTGCTGTGGAATTTACGTACAACTAGAAAGGCTCATGCTTCCTGCCACTGCTAGAATACCACCAGGCTCGCAAGTACAGCCACGTACCTCCTGAAGATGGGGAAGTACAGGGAAATACTTTAGATTACCACGCAATGCTTTCTTCATCCATTTACCTTGAAGAACATACAACAAGGTGAGTAACGCATTTTTGAAGGCCTCTCCACCGTTATAGCATACATTCCTCGTTCCCAAACATTAACCACTCTACCAGTTGTTTCTGCAATGTTTCCAGCTGAAGGAATAGAAAGCTCATCTGCCTGGTTCATTTTCAACACTACAACAGCAGCGCCATTCTTTCCTTATCCCCACATACAGGTCTTTGCTTGATCTTTGATGCTAGCAGCATCTCTCCTCTCATTTCAGGGCAGGATTATGATACCAGGAGAGAGCGCCAGCCAACCAGAAACGGAGGATGCGTTGACAAGGCGGCACTAAGCACACATATTTAAGTTAAACATGGCCAAAACAAGGCCATGGTTACAAGCACAACACTGTGCCGTCCTGAATTCCTAGGTAGTGCCTGAAAGCACTGCAGCAACTGCTGAAGTAATATGCCCAAAGTTTACAGGCAGACTCACAGCAATTCAGGGTTTTTTGCTCGCAAATGCTTCACAGGTACCAGGATGCTGCTGTGCTGTTTTTTCGAGACACACAGTAACTCACCAGTCTACTTTATTGCCTGAGAACCAACATGAGAAAGACATGGCAAAACCACAAGCTAATAATACCTACTAATTGTGGGGGAGAGGCGTCTCTTTAAGAAGGCTGGAAGACATGAATGTTCAAACAATGCTAATGTAGCTGAATACCTACATGACAGCAATAATCCTGTAGTCAGCATTGCATTTGCATAGCTGTAAGTTTAACCAACACATCCGATTCTCTGTCCTCCAGAAATCTGAGGAATATAGATTGAAAACCTGGAGCACTGATAGCAACTTAGGGTAAAAACAGACTTAGAGAACTAGTAACGCCTGGTAACGTGCTGAACTGCTTACTGAGTTTCAAGTTTGGAAGGGGTTAACTATTCCTTTGTTGTACTCGCTCAAAAGGTGATACACTTTAGGAGAGTGTTCTTTTTCTCTGGCCTGAAATGGACATTGTCTTTAGGAAACTAACAGGAATCACTTATGAATGGAACTTCTGGTTTGCATGGTTTGCCAGCTGGCAACCCTTGGTCTTTCCTCTGTGTCTAGTATGCAAAACACCCAGATTTACCAGGGGGTAAGAATACCTGCCATATCCCACCCTGCACCCCCCAAATGCAAGAAATAGTCAAACACTGACAATCAGACTCTTCTGAGGTGGGAAGAAATTAGAAGTTTACACAACAATGCCTATCTGTCTTTACTATAAAAGCAATCAAATCAAACACATAAAATAAGGAATCTCTCCATGTAGAGGAAATGGGATCTACAACTTGGCTCTCAGAAGAATCAACCCCAAGAACAAACCCAATGGAATCATCTTAAAAGCTACCATTGTTGCAGTTTCAACCCAATCTCCCAGCAGGCCAAAACACGTACGTCTGCTTTGGGACAGATATATTAAAATCTAGCCCATGACAACAAAAATTAACAGCAGCTTTAACAAGAAAGATACAATCTGAATGCCTCTTGTAAACTAATATCAATTTAAAAAGTTAATGCACTGAAACCCCTAACCAAGAATACAATGCTTTACGGATACTTACGTAACACGGGGTTTGCTGGTGACTTTAACTCCTCCAGCAGGGATTCTTCTAACAATTACCGATGAGTTCCTAGGAATCAGGGCATTACCATCTGTGTATTCTGAAAACAACATCAATACAGAAAAAGAATCTGCCACTTTACGAGAACCTATATCAATACATAATTACACAACATTTCAGAGAATCCCTTTACGGATGGAAAAGCAAAGTTTGATATGGAACGTTGCACTTTTATCGTCCCAACACACTGAAAGTACATTTCAAGAAACCTTCAGGTTTGATAATCAAACACAAGCAGCACAATCTTTTTCATGGTTTTACAATGGTTGGAATGCCAACAGCAAAATGGTCTCAAAGGTCACTGAAGCGGAGTCTGCTAATGCGTGAGGTTCTTTCCTGATCTAGCTTAAGTTGCTTTTGCTTCTGTTAGGCTACAAAACCAACAGAGCTTTGGAGAAAAACCAACCACAGCAAAGTCTCACCTGCATAAACCAGATTCTGAAGTCTGACTAGCTTGCCCTGCAACAAAAGAGGCCCTCAGCTAAAGCATGACAACTCTGCGCCATTGCTTTCCTAGCTGTTAGCTATATCAATTCCCCTGTGCTGCTAGCGGTCAAGACTGACAGAACACAGAAGAGCGCCTGCCATCTCTGTCTATTCCTTGGAGCTTAATCCATCAACAACACGGCTTCTCAGCTGCTCGGCGCTTTACGTGTAAATGGAAACAAAACTGGCAATGCTAGTATTTGGATCAGAGAAATTAGGGGGGGGGGTTGAGCTTGCTTTCACAAGTAGGGCACAATTGGCTCCAACTAAAGTGCTATCTCCCCTCTGAAGCTTATCATCTAGTTTGAATTAACCCAAGGGATGTGAATTGGATGTCAATAGTTGTGGATGCCCCGTCCCTGGGCTTTTGAGCAACCTGGTCTAGTGGAAGGTGTCCCTGCCCATGGCAGGGGGGTTGGAACTGGATGATCCTTCAGGTCCCTTCCAACCCAAACCATTCCATGATTCCAGGATTCTATGAATTCTTGCGATTCATTTTGCAGAGCTGAGACACTCAAACAAAATTCCTTACGACGACAGCCGTGAAAAGCCTTTTGAAAAGAGAGTGGGCCTGAAGCTACCCATGCTTTGCCTGGGCTTACACCATGTTAGTCTTTGAAGAGGAGGAAAGCCTTCTGACCTTCTACATAACGCCCAAACAATCAAAAAACCAAACTACCTGAGACACTTGGACTGAGTAAGCTTAAAATGCAAAGATCTCTCCATGAGAATGGTTTTTATATTGTCCTTACACAAGCTGGATATGACTAAATATTTTAAATCACTATCAGCAGCCATTCCCTGTAATCTGCCTACAGTTTTAAATATTAAAAGCTCTTACCTTTGCAGACCGAATCAGAACAATGGTCTGAAAACCAAAGATGCTGTATATCTAGTCAAGCTCTGTCAGGGTGGTTTTGCTCAGTGATCACACACAAAACAGGAATATTTCACAATTTATGCTTCATTTTTCAGTATATTATTCCTACAGGCAGGAACCTCTCTTACCCCAAAACTCACCTACCAGAAGACATTATTTCCACAATGAAATGAACATTCTACTTCTATTTCCAAATGACAGAATGCTTCTTCAGAAAACTGAGAAATCATTTAGCTGAAACTAATTCCTGATCTTCCCCCCTAGGGAACCGAACAGCAAGCTTCCTCTGGACTTCCGAGGAGGTTCAAATTGTAGGAGAAAGGACTACTAATGACGAAAACAGAAGCTTTTACAGAAGTCATATATCCTGAAAGCAACCCCTAGAGCTCTTCTCAAAGAAGAAACTCTAACCCTTCCACAGCCACCTGTCAAGAAAGGCCTGCACTGGGACTTTTTGATGGAGAAGGAGCTGAAGCAGTACTGGGGCCCAGGCAGGCAACTGGGACATCATGGCAGCTGCAGATCTAGAAGCCCAAACCAGCTGTTTCGACCTGCTGAATGGAGTCATACAGAGCGTTCTTTCTGGTCCCGATCACAAACCGCTGGACTGACATTTCAGAGCTAGAGGACAAGCAACAGCGGCTCCACAAAAAGGCAGGAGTTTGCTACGCCTGTGCTGAACTGAGGATTGTTCTAGTTCTGCAGCAGCTTTACAAGTGGCAGCACCTCGCCTAGGAAGAGACTGTATATATGAGGACAGCAACCAATGCATTTATTCACAAATGATGCAAGCCTGCAGAGGTCACTTCGAACATGCCCAACAGCTGTGTGATGCAAAAAGAGGAAGAAGTCCTCTTCTAGTACTTGGTGACAATTCACTGACCACTAGAAGAGAAGCATTGACACCTGCCTTCTGAATAGACTTATCCTTGAATGTGTGTGTGTATATATATATATATCTTGTGATATATGCTTGTTTTCAATTCACTTGTTAAGTGCACCATGAAGAGAGGTCCAGCCATCTAGTAACAGACTGATATAAAACTGAATTCACCTTAAAAGTCCATCAGCGCACATTTAAATGGATCAGCTGAAGAGTGACAATAGTGCGGTGAAGGAAAGGCTTTCTCTGTATAGGACACTTATCCCGGCACCTATTTGTATTTGGTACTGAAGTATCCCACCAGCTTGGTCACCGTCTCAGAGAATTTGTGGAAGAGTGTTTACATACAGCAGAGTCCATTGCTGAGTTAGTTCTGTGAAGGGGCCTGATACCAATTGGCTTTAAGACATTTATTTTTCCTTCGCCGCAATTAACTGAACTAATTTTGGTGATGAAATTTTATGAGAGGTGAAGGCAAACAATGTCGACTAAAAAGTCAACTTTTTTCTTTTTTTAAATAGGGAAGGACTAAATCTGGCGCGCTATTCCCGAAGTCCCTCTCAATTTGAATTTAACAGAAGCCAGCTTAGTCTAACAGCTCTCAGAATGAACTGGTGTCTCCCAGCAGGAACCTGTTCCCCATGGGCAGCAGCATCCCCTAGCAGAGACTCGGCAACTACCAGGACCTGCAAAGCAGCGTCACACTGCCTCACCTCGTGACTCCACATCTGCAAAGTGAGCAGTGACGTCATGCCCAACAAGGCTACTTTTCACACTTGTCCAAGCAGTGCTCCAACAGAAATGTTCAGCAAAGCTGGAGGTAACAACATTGTTGATTCCTATTCCCTGATAGCACAACACTTGTTTTTTGTTTTACTGGCAGGGATGGCCAGTAAGGGGCTACTGGGCTTTTGTCAGTCTGACCTGTGATTAAAAATAAGGATCCCGTTAACTCAGAAAGCTTGCAAAAGCAAAGGAAGATTTGGATGTTATCTCCAAGTCAAGAGCAGAAGAGACATAACAGTCTAAAAGACAAGAAACTTGGTATGCTTGAAAGACCCAAGGCAAAGAAGTATTTCATGGAGGCAGACAAGTTAAACAAGAGCTACTTTGACTGCTGCCTCATACGGACTCGGAAATCTTAAATCAGCTATTGCATTAGTATCCACGACCTTCCTCCTGCAAAAAAGTACAAGCAGCTCAGGTTATGCTCCGCTTCACGCTGAATGCACAATTTAAAAATCCCATTTTTAAATTCACCTATACTTCTGAAAATCTGCTAGCTTTACTAATTTCTGTCATATGTATGCTATCAACAGGTTACTGAAAAAAGCTCCTACTTTATTTTACGGCCTGCTTTAACCCACCGTTTGGAGTCTGACAGCAGTGCAAAAGCACCTCTCTGAGCACTATGCAGAGAAGTATTTTCACCCAGATAAAGTACAGAAGCTCTTCAGAACAGAAGTCATCAGAAGGCAAGCCGATATGTGAAATGACAAAGAAAAGCCTTGACTAGCCTTAGATGCCTTGCCAACCAGCTGATATGCTGCTGGGGAAAGGATTTGCAGAGTAAGAGCTGACAAGGACTACTAACATGCCAGACTCTCTCTACCACAAAAGAGGGTAACTCCCGAGAACACGTTTTCCCCCTAGCGCTTAAAATTATGCTTTCTCACGAGGTGAGTTTTTAGCTCTCTTCTCATCAACGCCCCTTGCACACTTTGCGACAAACAAATCATCTGTGTAGCTGCACTGAAAGCACTGCCTTGAAACATCCTGATGAACAGACTGGACTATTACTGGATTTCCAGCTTCCACCCAAGCTGTCGCGGGGTCGTTTGCGACACCGCCAGCCGGGCAGTCCCCGAGGCCCCGTGCCTGTTGCCCCCACGCACCTTCGTTGGTCTGGGCGTTGGTGATCAGCAGGTCGCAGCTGGCCGCCGTCAGCTTCTCACGGGCCATGATCTGGAGCTTGAGGTCAGGCAGAGAGATGTAGAGGCCGTCGAAGGTGACCATATCATAGTTCAGCTTGGAGAAGAACTTGTAGTGGACACACGACATGGTCGGGGCCAGGCGATGCCTGCTCCACGACAGCGTCTACCGTGGCAGATGGAGGCGATGCTCGCCCGGCTCCTCCTCGCAGCCCAGGCGGGCAGGCGGACGATGGGGAGAGGCCCTGTGAGAGACCGAAAGAGTTAATGTCTCAAACATGGCGGTGGGGCAGGTTCTACGTAATGACGAACTCTGCTCAACAACGAACCCTGCACAGCAAGGAACCACAGGTGAAAAGAAGCCAATCGGCACAGATCAGCACAGACATCAGCAACAGGATGGGGAGGCCATGCCTGGGGGTGTGCAGCTCTGTGTTCTGATATGCTGATCTGATATGCTGAGCAGGGCAGCTCACCATGCATGGCCAAAGATCAAACAATGGTCAGGTCTGCAGGGAAGGAGGAGTTACTCCCCAAATGACCTCCAAGCCCAGCGATCCATTTCCCGAAGGTTCTGAAAGCACAAACCGCGCATGACACTTAACTAGCCTAATGAGTTTGAGTGCTCTCTCAGTCATCGCAGCTGCTGCTGCCACAGCCCCAGCACAGGACATCAGGCCTTGAATTACGAGGTCTAGTTCTGCTGAGTCACATTCTACAGCTTGCAGACGTTTCTGGGCCAACTGGCTATTCCTTTCTGCCCATGTAAATATAATACCAAAGGCTTGTTGTAGTCTGGCAGGGCTCATGAGGGAGCTTCCATGACTGCTTGCTTTAGCTCTTTCAATGCCTTCTGGGTTTCCAGAGTCAGGAAACCCTTTTGATTTCAGTGCTGTCCTCTATATCCAAGGGATAGTTATTTTTGCTATTTCCGTCTGTTTGTTCTTCCTGTTACTAGTGATTTGGAAGCCTAGGTTTTAATAGGGTAGCCTTGCTTATAAGCCTGTGGTGGAATATGGATTATACCTATTCATTCCATAATTTGGCCATAGCCACAGCCCACAGTACGGCAGCGGAGGCAAACGAGCCCGACTGTTGGCTATGCACTAAAAGCCCATCCTCTACCAGAAATCAGCTCTCCTGGGTATCTGTCCCACTGAATTCTCAGTGGTACGAGGACAGGCATCTACGTTATGAATTTTCACCAAAGAAAGTGAGCATACGGCCCTTCCGCCAGGAAGGGTTTGTCGCTAGCCTCAAAGGAGGTCCCTGGGTATGCCTGGAGAGCAAACCTATTGACAAGCTTACTGACTCTGCAGCAGCTGGGAACTGGAAATGCCAACAGAGCCTTGAAATGGATACAATGGACGGAGATGGACAATTCACATCTTCGGACCATACAGATGAAAAGGGGAGTCTTATGCCTGCAACATTCCACAGATCAGTTTCTGGGTCTAAAGGCAATTGGTCTTCCTCCACAGATTCTTCCAAGACCTTACTATATACCACATCCACTGAACATGGAAGGGAGTTTCTCCAGAAGCCTGTACATCAAACCTATTCTAATAAGCCACCACACTGTAGAGTTTTTTCCTGGATGGAGTTTCTCAGGCCCTGCAGACTCTTGAGACAATGTGGATATTTGCAGATAGATTAACCTGGTATTCTGCAGGAAGCTGTAATCAAACCAAGGATAATGATACAATTTTGGTTGCCACCACAGGCCTGTAGGATCCTGATTGCTCTGAGTCATCTACTCTGGGTCCAAACCTTACCGGTTTACCTGAACATCCAAATCCAGCACATGCAAACCCTTCTACAGGAAATCACTTACAGGATTCAGACTTATTTGGAGATTATACTACCCATTGACACAACTACCAGGGCGATACTAGAGAGGTGGAGAAAGGGCAGTTGAGGATTGACCCTCAACCTGAGCTGAAAAGTGTATTCCAAGTGCATTAATACCATCCACACAGGTTAGAACCTGTCTCTCTTCTGCCTCTGTAGCTCCTAGCTACTGCTCTCTATGGGAAGAAGTGTTACAGCCCACTGATAGAATGTGGCACAAAGTTCCACCTGCCTGCAACAGCTTTTATCCCAGGGTTAGGCGTTGCAGAACTAGAAAGAGCTGCTGCAAATGTGTCAAGACACTTAGAAAAAGCCATTAATGAAAGCGCAGAGAGTATTACAGCCCTACAAAAAGAAATCAAATTATTATCACAAATGTAAAGGGAACTAGGCCTTAAGCCTCACTGTTTCTAAGACTATTCATATCAGACATATAACTAATGATTAGAGCTTGGTTTAGATGTGATTAATAGAATGCAGGTGCTTATAAAACAATATGCATAAGCTGCTCACTTGTCCCTCGTGTAGCCCTCACCATAGCTGGCTTAAAACCCAGTCAAGCTGAATCAACAGAAAAAGAATCATACATCTTAGATCTCAGACATAAGAATAGATAAGTGATTAACTTTAGAGTAAGACGAATTAAGAGAACAACCTGAGTGATTCTCAGAAATTCAGAGGTGATCTTTGGTGTGTAAGAAGATAAGTGACTGTGGTGACTGGAGACCTTCTGCCTATGACCACTAACTTCAGAAGAACCGAGACGGGACAATAAGAATCGGTTGAGACAGGAAAACGTATTGGACTTCTGAAACCACTGGAGAATAGAGAAGTGAGAGTTTGTGCAAGAACACCAAGAACTTCTTCTGACAAAACATCAATTGCATATTGTTTTGTAAAATCGTATATATAGAAGGCGGTTTTGAGTTATCTTTCACCATTCACTGCGGTGGTGGCCCAACTCTGAGTTGTTAATAAAGCAAACCTAGAGAAACCCACGTTTGAAAATCCTTTAGCACAAATGGTAATACAGAATCAATCACCCCTAGACCACCTTGGAGAAGTACAGGACAGACTATGTGCATTATTGTGACGGATGCACTTGAACCCTCCTTAACCAAACCAGCAGCAATTTGGTACAGGCTCCAAAGGAGGTAAAGCCTGAGCCGCAGCCGGGCCAAGAACTCCTCTAGGAAACCCACAAAGGAGCAGAGCGGCACAGCGAGAGTTGTGGGTACAAGGACTCTTATGCATACCTCTCCCATTGTATGCAATTTGACTACGAGCCAACCACTTTACCCCATAACTATGACAGCCTAAGCGAGCCTTCTCTGAGCTCTCCCTGCTAGGCAGCATGGCTGCACGGCAGTAATCTCCAGCAACGAGATCTTTTAACAGCAACAGGTCGTTGGATGAGCCCAATTTGAGTTCTCCCTGGGCGGCAACTGACCTGCTCCACCAGGCAACTCTCCCCTTGAGCAGGGACGACTCTCAATGTTAAGAGGTATTAGTCGTTGACCTTAAATAAGTAAGTTTCAAGTAGAACAACTCACTTCTGAATTATAATGTTCTGGGATTTAGTACGCTGTTTACTTAGCATGAGTAACTGGATTTGCTGAAGCCTTAGGCCACAAGCTGTAAACTTGCACTGAGATGTACTGAACGGGTACCTACTTAGTAAAAACAGGAGCCTCCCGAGCCAGCCTAAATCAGATGATAAGGAGCCTTCAAGGCTACAACCCTCAACAGCCCCTGCAGCTCGGCAAGACAAGGGCCTGCCCGGAGAAAGTGAAGGAATCCAGTAAGGTGTCAGAAGATCTCCGACCACAACCACGACTGGACCAAAGGGCGTGTGAAAGGTGCATGAAGATCACATGAAGAGGGGGGTGAATAGTCTGTAAGGGTATAATTGCCCAGGGATTTCTTTGTTTGGATTTCTGTCTGGGGGCACCGAGCTCGAGCTGATCCTGCTGCTGTACCACTCTATTAAATTATGTACTTTTATAAGACTCCATGCCTGAGGGCCTGTTTCAGGAAACCAAGGGCTCAAACTGCAGAGCGAACTAACACCAGGTGCCCGAATGGATCGCTAAGTGATGAACAGCATGCTAAACTTGGAAATCTTAACTAAGTGATACAAGGACTGACTGTGCACACACAGTCTTTTAGCCATAAACTGATGACCAAGTCTGGGACTAAGTCTGGATCCAGCTGCGCCTCGACTCCCCACTGAGATGGAGTCTTGAAAGCAAGGGGGTCCACTCTGAACCTTGTGACTCCACAGGAGGGTCTCCCTTTGTGATACCTTTCCACACCTCCCATCTCTGTGTAAATCATTCCAAATCGATTCTAACACGATCTTCCTTTGTATGTTTCGCCCATGTAGTAAGTAACAGAGTGAACCTTGCCATCGAACTCTGTTAAGTCGCACTTTTACAAATTTTTTAAGTGATCTAAAACACTCATCTTGTGCTTTGCCTGGGAGAACCAGGGTAAAAGCAGTAGCCTCAAGCCTAACCTGGGACTTGGGCCCTGCATTGCTGCCGTCCCAGTACTTAAGAAAGGCAATTCACAATTGCACTTGTGACCGGTACCCCCATGCTCCTGACACCTGGTAGGACAGTTAGCAAAACGAATTGCATTTTATGAGGCAAACAGCCATGCTCTGTGACCAAGCTGGTCGCTTATCAGTCCCCTTTCCCCTCTGCATCAGGCCCCGGAGGTCCCGCACACCAGGCAGACTTCTTCCCCCGCTCCCTATCAGCCTCAAGGTTCCTGGGTGCCAGGCTGACTTTTTCGCTCCTTATGGGCCTCTAAGGTCCCAGGAACCTGGCCAGCCAGGTTGTGATGACCCTGGCACACAACTGGGAAGCGCAGCAGCACGCAGAGCACCTTCTGTAAAATCAGACAGAACTTTTTCCCTCTTCTCATCCGAGGGCTAATTGGTGGAGGGAATGAACATGACACCTTCCCCTCCCGTGGGGCAGAGGCTTTCTGCCTTGATACACATCAAACTGGATGGGAATGGTGGGAACCTCACGGAGCCACGTGGGTCTTCCACCTGCCCTAGATACCCCAAACTAACAGCACTTAAATAACAACACTTTCATAATGGGCAGGTACCCACTGGATGCCCAGTGGAACGAGCTAATTTTCCTGCTCTCTCTAACCCACAAACCCTTTAAAACCCCCACTGTCAGCCTGTCATTTCTGTCACGCTGGCACCAGGAAAGGGCCTATGGAAACCCATTTCTAAATGGGGAATCGAATCCCTTGATCCATCACTGAGTCCCAGACACCCAACCAACCAGGCTGTGATGACCCCATCGCAGAGAATTAACAGAAGGACAAACAGGAGGAGGAGGAGAAAAAGAAAGAAGACAAACAGGACGAACTGGTGGACGGCAGAAGGAGGAGGAGGAAGGGAATGAAGAGGACGAGGAACATAGAAAGAGAATGAGAACAAGGAGGAAGAAGAGAGAGAAAAGAGGGATGAGGAAGAAGAGGAGGAGGAGCAAGAGGAGGAGAAAGAAGAGGTGGAGGTGGAACACAAGGAACAGGTGGCACAGGACTAGAAACAGGAGGAAAAACAGGGAGAGAAGAAGGATGAGCAGGAGGAGGAACAGAACACAGGAACAAGATACAGAACAGGAGGAGGAGAACAAACATGAGAAAGAAGAGAAAAGAAGAGGAGGAAGAGGAGGTAGAGGGGCAAGAAGAGGAGAAAGAGGAAGAAAATGGAGAAGGAGAATGAAGAGGAATGGGAACAGGAGGAGGAGGAAGACGCAGAGAAGGAAGAGGACATGCGGGATGAAGAGGAACAGAACAAAGAGGAGGCAGTGGAGGAGGTGGGGGAGAAAGAGGAGAAGAAGGAGGATGAGAAACAAGAAGAGGATGAGCAAGAAGTTGAACAAGAGAAGGATGACTAACAGGAGAAGAGGATTAGGGTGAAGTTGTGGAGGAGGAGTGGGAGGAAGGGGGAGGAAGACGACAACTAGAGCAACATCAAACAGGAGGACAGACAGAAGGAGGAGAAGAAGGGTAAAAGAATGACAATGAAGAAGAGTAGGAACAGGCGGTGGAGGAAGACAACCAGGCGGAGTAAGACGGGGAGAAGAGGAGGAAGCAGCGCGAGCCAAATGTTCCGAGGCACACGTACAGCAATGGACAATGAGAAATTACAAATAAATATACTTGGAAACAAGTCCCCATGGTCGCCTTTTTTTCCTTTTTCCCTTCCAGGTGACACTGGTCAAGCCCCAGGCACCTGCAGCCAGTCGCTGTACACAGCTCCCCTAATGCTGGATATCTGATACACGTTTAATAAAACAACGCACCCCCAGAGATTTTGTCTGTTCACCTTGAGCTGCGGAGAAGGTGTCTATGTGGGTGAGGACAATCTGCTTTCTCCCTTTAATTTTTACGCCTCAGGAAAAACACTGCAAGATTCAGACTAGAGGACAGCAGGGAATTCAAAGGGTAAGCGACCAAGGAGGCTCCAACCACACATTTTCACCTGATTGCCTTAAAAAAACTGAGTTTGGATCCTGATTGCCCACTTTAGCCTGGAATAGTCCCATTCCTCATCTGAAAGCTACTGCATGCTGGCTGAGGACAGACACAATCCACACAGAGAGCAATGAGAGCTCATCCCTGCACTTCCCTCAGTCACATTTCCTTGGAAAACTTCTTTGCCGGGTTGTTTGAAAACCTGTAACTGCAAGAACCAGGAAGAAAACTTCCCTGACGGGTTGACTGGAACTTCCCAGCTGTGGTAAAACCACCCTCCCTCCGTACTTCCATTTCACAAGAGCCAGCAGCACAGCTTGCGTGGGGGGAAGGCACCAGGAAGACCTTGGGGCCGAGAGACGAGCACAAGCATCTGCCAAGGGAGCTGCGTCCAACCAGGAGCGCTCCCCATTGCTTCTCTGACAACAAAGCCCTGGTGAGTGCTCCCACCAGGAGGCAGAAACAACTTCCACTTCTGCAAACCTCTGTTGATGAAAGACTGCCAACAGAGATGGGGCTGTCCAGGAGCACGAGAACCACATGAAGGCCAGAAGACAACAAAGGCACCTGGTCTGACCGCCCCCCTCCAAAGCGTGGCAGCCTCCTGTCAGAGAGGAGGTAACTCTACCTTCCCCTGCCCTGCTGGCATGAAACATCGGTCTCCAGATGTGAGGGCTCGGGCTGCCGACACTTGGCGTACCAGCAGGAACGCTTTGGCCTATGTGCCAAGTGTTCCCAGAGCTTTCTGCTGGCCTTTGCACAGCTCACAGCCCAGGAAACGTGCGTCTGGGGCCACCACCTGCTTGTCAGTTTGCCATCCCGACCAAGCCAAGCTGTGATACAAGAGCTTCGGTCCTCCCTGTCTCCCAAGGAAAGCTAGAAATGGCTTGATCACCATCGAGCTCCTGTGGGATATAAAGAAAACTTGTCAGGCAGCAGTCGCATCCTGTTGTGTAGGCTTTGAACTAGCCTGGTGAAAAAGCTGACCAGCAGATTATGCTACGTAAGAAAAAGCTCCTATGTGAAGATGGCTTTGAAGACACGTGCAAGAGAACCTGACCCACAGAGACCTTGCCTATGCAGGTGGGTCTATGGTTAGAAGAGACCAGACAGAAACGAGCTGAAAGTGGCAAAGTTGCAACAAAGTAGTGCAAACACAGCTAATAAATAGGCATTAAGCGTGCTTGCACGCGGGAGTTGTGTGGACAAACACTCAAAAGTGAATGGTAACAGGTGATCTCACGGCCAAAGCCAAGAGGTTTTTTTAGACTGTAAAAATGAATATGTGAGTAGCCTTACGATTGCATATAAAGAGTCAAGAATTCTTATGGGGGGTCCTTCTCAGGCTCCCAGCCGAGAGGCACCTTTATGGCTGACAATTAAAAGGGGGGTTATCTAGTGTGTACATCTGCTACCTGCTTTCCTGTACCCACGCGTGAACTCAAAGGGAAGAAAAGTGCAAGCAAATCCATTTTGGTAAAAGTTCAGGTCAACATTTAAACAACCAAAACTCTGAACAGTTATGCTGACCCTTCCTTACATCTTTATTGTACCTTCCTTTGACCTCTAACTAAGCACATTCCCTTCTACCCACAGTCTTTCCTCCCAGACGCACAGCTCTCCTACATAAGAAACGTAAGCTACAAAAGAAAAAAAACTGCTTTGGTGAACACCAAAACACCCATCATTTTCTCAAACTCTCCACTGCCCCATCTGACAGTCAAGGGACAGGATCTCCTAAAGGCTCTTGCATAGGCACTGCCCTGAAACCCCCCCACTGCTTCTCTACCAGTGCACAAAGAGATTAGCAGGGGTTTCATTTTTGAGTCGATGTAGACGGTCTCTGAAATTAGACAAGTAAACTTTAATGAGGATAAGCCCTTTGCCTTTGCATCTGGCAACCAACAGGGATGCAGACCCGGCAGCACAGATCAGTGCCAGGCACAAACCACCACCCTACACACAGGGAAAGCATGACAAGTCAGATGCAATATCCACTAATGCCAAAAAATGGCTCTTGACATCAGTTCGCTGTATGATCACGTTAGTTCTTTTAGTCAGACACAGAAATCAGGAGTGATTTCTTTGTCTTTTGCTGAAGTAGGCTTTCAAGTAGATATTGCCAAAGAATGCAAAACCAACCGAAAAAAAAAGGTTAAAGCAGGTACTTGCATCCTCACTAGCTGCATATCATTGAAGTGTTTCTCACATTCTCTTCTCTACTCTAAAGGGTCCCCACTTCAGATGCACTTGAGTTACATTACCGTTAAACACACACCACTAGCAGACATTTCTCTAGACTGAAGGCTGACGGCAATGTACAAGGACAGCTGTCCTGGGTTTGGCTGGGATAGAGTTCATTTTCTTTCTAGTAGCCGGTATAGGGTTATGTTTGGGTTCAGCTGGTAACACACTGATTTTTTCAGTTGTTGCTAAGTAGTATTTATACTAAGGCAAGGTTTTTTCAGCTTCTCATGCCCAGCCAGCAAGAAGGCTGGAGGGGCACAAGAAGTTGGGAGGGGACACAGCCAGGACAGCTGAGCCAAACTGGCCAAAGGGGTATTCCATACTGTGTGACGTCATGTGCAGTATATAAACTGCGGGGAGTTGGGCAGGGGGGGCGAGCTGCTGCTTGGGATCTAACTGGGCATCGGTCAGCGAGTGGTGAGCAATTGCACTCTGCATCACTTGTTTTGTAGATTCCAAGCCTTTCATTATTATTAATGTCATTTTATTATTGTTACTATTACCATCAATTAGTTTCTTCTTTTCTGTTCTATTAAACTGTTCTTAGATCTCAACTCACGAGTTTTACTTTTTTTCCCCCAATTCTCTCCCCCATCCTCCTGGGTGGGGGGGAAGTGAGCAAGCGGCTGCGTGGTGTTTAGTTGCTGCCTGGGGTTAAACAACGACAACAGTCCCTTCTGGACATCTCACTCCTGGGTAGAAATCCTAGAGACTTCCTTTAAGGAAGGAAATCCAGAGAGCTACAATAAGCTTTTTAAACCAAGCACCGCAAATCACAAGCTGTCGTGGTTTAACCCCAGCTGAGATTGACATAAGAACAGTTTAATAGAACTGAAAAGAAGAAATAATTAATGATAACAATAATAAAATTGCAATAATGATAATAATAAAGATTGGAATATACAAGTGATGCACAATGCAATTGCTCACCACACACCAACTGACACCCAGTTAGTCCCCAAGCAGCAACTCCTCCCAGCCCCACACCCCCCAGCTTATATACTGGGCATGACATCACATGGTAGGGAATACCCTTTTGGCCACTTTGGCTCAGCTGCCCTGGCTGTGTCCTCTCCCAACTTCTTGTGCCCCTCCAGCCTTCTTGCTGGCTGGGCATGAGAAGCTGAAAAAACCTTGCCTGAGTATAAACACTACTTAGCAACAACTGAAAACATCAGTGTGTAATCAACATTCTTCTCATACTGAACCCAAAACATAGCGCTATACCAGCTACTAGGAAGACAACTCTATCCCAGCCGAAACCAGGACACAAGCAAACAAACAGACACAAAATGACAGGTAAAACTCTGAGGCACAAATGAGGAACAAAAGGTCTCCCGTTCAGTCCACTACCCTTCACAAAACAGACAAGTGGCTTAAAGAAACGCCTGCAAAGAAACTGCAGATGGAAGATAACTCTGGTAAGTCCAGTACGAGCGACCAACGTGGAAACAGCAGTGATGACCCTCCTCCTGCTCCTCCTACGAGCTCTCCACCTGCCACGTGAAGAGGCAAACCCAAGGATGATCGAATCAGAGCTGACAAGAAATTGCCCCCCCAAATCCAAAATGATCAAGAAATCTATGTGAAATGCAGATTCACGTCCACTATCATGGATGATGAACCTCACCCTAAGCACACATTGTGCCTTGAGGTAGGAGCCAAGGACTGCATGAAGTCACCACCACGAGCAGATGTTCAAACCCGAAGCATCCAGAACACACAGACAAACCTCCACCATTTTTTCAGCAATGCTTCAAGTCACGTGACACTCAGTCCAGCACTTTACAAAATGTCACTAAACTTAACGATAGCAGCCTCCCCGCAGGTTTTTTACTCATGAGCAAAAACCAAAGAGCCACGTACCCTTGGGAAACCCTTGTCCTTCCGTGTGGCTGGTGTCTTCCCATAGCTCTTCCTCAAGGCAGGAGAAATGACCATGAATTTGGAAGTCCACATACATTCAGAAGTACACTTAGTCCTCTGGTAGTCATTACCTATGGGCCAGAAGTCCTCTCACCTCTCCCCAGAATTGCCCGTCAGTCATCTGGCAGTCATTTTCCATGAACCGCAAGTCCTCCCTCCCTCCCTCCCTCCCTCCCTCCCAACCCACCAGAAATGAGTCAGACTGCACCAGAACTGCCACTGCCCAACCTGCTGTAGACATAGTAGACCAGAAATGTTGGTTTCAAGACAGGAAACACAGCACAATCCACCAGAACAGCAACAAATCAACCAGAATTAGCACACGCAAACCAAAGGTCCCTATCCAAACCCTGAAAAGGCAATCAAGCTAAAAAAGGACTCTGCACAAAAAAAGACCATGCAGAACACAAGATAAGGCAAAAATAGCCTAACCCCAGGAACCCAGGGCCAACAAACCCAGATCCTCTCCATAACAATAACACCCTTTAATCCTAACTCTCTTCAGCTCTGGCATACCATAACCCTGCCACCCCATAACCCTAGTGAACTGCAACCCTAGCATCCCAAAACACTAGCACATGGTAGCCCTAAGAGAGCAAAAAATTGAACACAAACTCCCTGGAAATCTCTGCCAGGCCCTTCAGGTGGCCCCAGATTTCAGACATCACAACTCTGAAGTGGGACACAGCCACCGGGATGTTGCCAGCATCCATCTTGACATCATCTGTCACACCCGGAAAAAGTGCCTGGCTTAAACACTCTCGGGGAGAAAGGCTGAGGCACTCGGAGACTTTGAACCGGCCAGCCATGACCACGGGGTTTCAGCTCACCATTTCTGTCTCAGAGCCACCAGGCAGATGACCCCGTCCTCCCTGAGACACCGCGCGGGGCACCCGTACCCAGGCCGGATAGAGCCTTTGCTCTAGGAGGAGGTGCTTCCTGGGAGGAGGATCTCTCATGGGGGCACTGGCAAGCCCTCCTCAGGCCTGGATGCCTGAGAAACATCCCTGTGCTGCTCTGTATCTCACCAAAACCAGGGGTGGAGGAAGGCTGCTTTGGTGGCTTCCAAGAGAACCAGCTCACCTGGGCTGCTCTGCGGCCACCGGGCACCTTTGCTGTCAGGCAGGTCCCAGCGTTGCTGTCACGGGCAATTGGCTGTCACCTCCGTGCAGGACGCTCTCCAGCAGACAGTACGTCTCCTCTTGCTCTCCCTGCGGACAAGATCAAAAGGTAGCAATGAGGGTGTGCTTTGCCCCATCCCCAGGGTGCCACAAGAGAGACCTGCCACCCCCAAATCAGCTGTGTGACGTGGACACCGCGTACGAGCTGCAGACATGGGTCAGGACTGGCTGGGGGGAGTGGGCAAGCCATTCTGTCACGCATCCCGCGCTGGCAGAAAGCAGAGCTGGAGAGAACGGGGGAAGCCCAGGGCAGCCGGCAGCAGGGCTTCACTGGGAAAAACCAGGCAGGGCTGACCCTGACACCCTGCACGCAGACCCGGCCCTGGGAGTTGACAACCTGTCCCTCTGCCTACCGCTGCCACAGGATTCAGAAAGCAGTGCCGCCGGCCCTGGCGTGGTCCTGAGCCACCGCTTGACAGACGAGTCTTTAGCCAGCAGGCCTAAAAAGAGGAAAAACTGCCCAGAATTAAGCTGTGCTCAAGTTTTTGCAGGCAGCATGGTTTTTTGAGGTACCTGGTGGTGCCACTCCTGGGGAGCACTCAAGAAACAAGGGCGGCTGCCTGTACCTGCAGGCAGGTGGTGGAGCGTGTGCAGCGTGAGCGAGCGGTGGTTTGTGTGGCTGTTGAGTGGGTTTGGGCCTTAAATGTGTCCAAGGTGGTACGCCTGGTTCCTTCTGCCTTGCAGGTGGTCTTTAGAGCGGAAACAGGTTTTTTTTAAAGCAAAACCAACAAGCAAACAAACAAAAAACCAGCTGGGTAAGCTTTTTGACCCCAGCTGGCCTTTTCTTCCCCCGTCCTGAACACTCTGCAAGGTGGTGACTGTCACCAACATCAGGGCGCAGGATTGGGCCCAAGGCAGGGCTTTTGCAGGCAGCACTTTTCTCGAGGCTCCTGGGGAGTGCTCAAGAAATGGGGGCAGCTGCCCAGAACTGCTAGTTTTGGTCTCTGTCCAGCCCCCTGCCCCCATTTGTTATTCCTCCCTCTCTGCCTTTAGTCCGTCGCTGTTTCCTTCTTCCTCTTTCTTTCTCTGACTCCCTGCCTGTATTTCCTAATTCCTCTCTGTCTGTCCTAGAGCCCCGTGCTGTTTTTTTCCTTCTCCACACCTCTCTGTCCCGCTCCCTGCCCACGGAAGGAAGGAGAATCACAGCACGGCCACGTAGAGCGTGTGTGCGCACGTGCAGGGCTGTGTACCTCGGAAGCCTCGCGCTGTAAGAGCTGCAAGGCACCAGCGTGTTCTCTTAGGTGGAGGACAGTCGAGCGAGTGGAGCTACAGAAGAGGAAGGGAGGAAAGGACAGACAGATGAGGGAAAGAAGTGCCTGAACTCTAAACTTTGCCTGGCAGGGCAGAGAGCAGGACCTCCGGCGAGTCCTGGGCCCTTGGGGTCACGTCAGCCCTCTTCTGTGTCCCAGTCCCTCCCTGCCCCGTCCCCTTTCCCTCCGCCTAAGTTTTTTTGCTCCCCGGTTGTCACGTCCCACCTGTGGGGAGGGGGGAAGAGACCGAGATCTGCAAAACCCCTCAGTGTGGATTAAGGTGAGATGACACTCAAGGTCCACACAGAGACACCAGCTTTGACGGGAGAAGTCTCTAGAAGGACTCTTCTGTAACCATGGGCCCCCTCACAGGTCTAGCTTCTCCCGAAGAAGCTATGTGGCTCTC
Organism: Buteo buteo; assembly: GCF_964188355.1. Lineage (NCBI taxonomy): Eukaryota > Metazoa > Chordata > Aves > Accipitriformes > Accipitridae > Buteo > Buteo buteo. The sequence goes on from NC_134203.1 coordinate 1,157,235, forward strand.
TGGGAAACCAAGGTTAAGGCCTTGCCTTAACAACTTGAAGAGAAAGGGGGGTGGGGGGTGGGGGGTGGAGAGAGCTCACCAGCCCCGGCTCCAGCGTCGGAATTCGGTGTCGGGAGGGAGACAGGGTTTTTCTCACTCCTGCCTGCCCCTGTTTGTCGGCCCCAGGTCCCGGCCTTCTGGAAGCTTCTCCCGCCCCTGTTCCAGGAGTGGCCGAGACCCCCGTCAGTCAGGAGAAGGGACGCCGGGCCCCTCCCCGCGACGTCCATGTTGGGTCTCTCGGGGCGCTGTCCAGGCTCTCAGGACAGTCCCTCGGGGCTCGACCCTCACACCTGGACCTCTCCTCCTCTCTGGGACGGGGCTCTGCTCCCTGACCCCCCTTTCCCTCTCCTCCAAGGCTCTCTCTTCCTCTGCCACCCCACCTCTCCCTGGACTTGCCTCGTCTTTTCCCTCTTTCCTGCTCCCCGTCCCTCGGTCTTGCCGTCTCTCTCTGTCCTGCAGGCCGTCGCAGCTTTGCCCTTCTCCACCGCTTTGTCCTGATCGGCACCCCTCTCTTTTTTCCCATCATCTCTCTGGCCTGTTCCCTGTCCCCCCGGCCCAGGACCCCCGAAAGCCTCTCGGGCCCCTGCCATCCCCAGCATCCCCCCCCAGTGGGACCCCCATGTCCCCAGCACCGTCACAGCCCCCAGTGTCCTCATTCCCCGCCATGACGCAGGTCCCCTCCCCTCCCGCCATGACACGGTGTCCTTGTCCCCCCCAAATGTCCTTGGGTCCCCTCCTGCCCCCCGACGGTGTCCCCCAGGACGTGGTGTCCCCTGTGCCCCTCCCGCCATGGTGGCACTGTCCCCATGTCCCCACAGCCACAGCGTCCCCACGCCGGCATTGTCCGCAGGGCAAGGTGTCCCCCGTGTCCCCATCTCCAGGGTGGGCCTGTCCCCCTGTCCCTGTCCCCGGGGTGCTGTCCCCAGGTTGGCAGTGTCCCCATGTCCCCGTCCCCACGGTGCTGTCCCCAGGGTGGTGTCCCCCATGTCCCCATCCCCAGGGTGGTGTCCCCAGGTTGGCAGTGTCCCCATGTCCCCATCCCCAGGGTGGTGTCCCCAGGTTGGCAGTGTCCCCATGTCCCCATCCCCAGGGTGCTGTCCCCAGGGTGGTGTCCCCCATCTCCCCATCTCCAGGGTGGTGTCCCCAGGGTGGTGTCCCCCATCTCCCCATCTCCAGGGTGCTGTCCCCAGGGTGGTGTCCCCCATGTCCCCATCCCCAGGGTGGTGTCCCCCATCTCCCCGTCCCCAGAGTGGTGTCCCCCATCTCCCCGTCCCCAGGGTGGTGTCCCCCATGTCCCCATGCCCCAGGGTGTCCCTTGCCCTGGGGTAGGGTGTCCCCGGGGTGTCCTCGTGCCCATGCTGTCCCCATGGTGTCCCCCCCAGTGTCCCCAGGTGTGGGAGATCAGCTTGCTCTTCTCTCGGGGGGGTGGGCTCTTGGTGGCAGCGCATGGCACTGGTGGCCCTGCAGGACGTGGGTGCTGCGGGGGGGGTCCCATGGGTGCTGGGGGTCATCGGGGGGGGTCCCATGGGTGCTGGAGGATGCCCACCTCTGCTCCCTGCACGCCCGCCGCGTCACCCTCAACCCCGAGGACCTGCAGCTGGCCCGGTGCCGGCAGGGGCTGGAGGTGGGGGTGGTCTGAGGGACACCCCCACCCACTGCAGGCACCCCAATAAATGGGGGTTTGCTGCTGCTGCTGCTGGGGTGGGTCTGGCAGGGGGGCCATGGGTGCTGGGGGGACATCAGGGGGTCCTATGGGTGCTGGGGGGGACCATACGTGCCAGGAAGGGGGCCTGGGGTGGTGCCATGGGTGCTGAGCGGGTCCCATGGGAGCTGGAGGGGGGTCCCCAGGGCGCAGGGGGGGCTCCCACGGGTGCTGAGAGGGCTCTAGGAGGGTCCCATGGGTGCAGGGTGGGGGTTGGGGCACCCTTCCCTTGGGGGTGCAGTTTGGGGGGGATGGGGATACTGAGGGGGTGATGGAGGGTGTGGCTAGGGGGCGTGGCTTCAAGGGTGTGGCTTTCTGGGTCCCCCCTCTAATATAGGCACTCCTCCGGGGTGCACCCCATGTTGCCCCCCCCCAGGAATGGCAGTCGCGCTGCTGCCGCTGGTAAAGGGTGGGGAGGGCAGGGGCCTGCGGGGCGCTGCACCTCCGCCGCCTCACCTGCCGGCATGGCCATCCTGTGCGTGTGCCTGGGGGGGCAGTGAGTTTGGGGGGGCACCCCAAAACTGACACCCCCCACCCGAACCCCCAAACCTGCCCCTGGAACCGCTCCCACAAACCACAACTTACCCCTTGGGGAGCCCAGGACCCTGATGCCCCCCAGGCACCCCTAAACCTGCCCTGGGACCCCGACCCCCCCATCCCCTTAGGGACCCCGAAATCACCCTTAGAGCCCCTCCCATCCCCCTCGGGTGCCCCAAAACCCTCTTAAGGAACCCCAATATCCCCTCAGGACCCCCCAGCATTCCCTTGGAGTCCCCCAATATCCCCAATATCCCCTTAGGGACCCCCAAAGCTCCCTTAGTGCCCCACCCTAGCACATCCCAATATCCTCTCTAGGCACCCCAATACCATCTTGGGACCCTCATACCCTCCTAGGGACCCCAAACCCCCTTAGGCTCCCTAAAACCCTCTTAGGACCCCCAATGCCACCCATGGGGACACCAAACCCCCCTTAAAAGCCCCTTATATAAAAGCCCCTGGGACACCTCAATACCCTCTTAACGTCCCCTATATTCCTCTGGGCCACCCCAAAACCCCTTCAGGGTCCCCAAACCCCTGCTTAGGGCCCCCCAGTACCCCCCTGGAGACACCAACACTCCCCCCAAAACTATGCTCTCACATGGGGGGGGTCCTGGAACCCTTAGGGATCCCCTCTATCCCCCTGGGACACCCCAATACTCCCTTGGAGACCCCCTGAACCTGCCTGGGACCATCCCCCCCCAAGCCTCACTTAGGGCCCCCCAATACCCCCTTGGACCCCCTGTATCCCCTTAGGACAACCCAAGCCCCCTTAAGGTACCCCAGTACTCCCTTGGGGTCTCCCAATACCCCCCTGTGCCCCCAAAACCCCCTTCTGACACCCCCCCCACCCCCCCGCAGGAGCTGTGTTCCCACGGCGGGTCCCTGTCACGACCTGGGCTGGACAGCCCAGGGAGTCCTGTTGAATTCGGCATTCCCTCAGGCTAAATTAAGGTGAAACTGAACTTGGGAGGTATAAGAGGAGGCGGTGGGCTTTCTCACAACAGGAGTTGGCGCGGAGCTACCTCGGGGCCCCGTGTCACCTGTGGTGACCATGTCCATCACTTCAGGGCAGAAGGAGATCCCTCCCGTTGGGTCAGGAGGTTCAGAGCAGACCCCCTTGCTTTCTAGGCTCCTTCTCCGAGAGGAGCCTGGGGGCGGCTGAATCCACTCCTAGTCCCAGACTTGGTCAGCGTAGGTCATGCCTAAAGGGATGAGGCGTAGGGATTGTGGGAAAGCAAAAGGAAAGAGAGAACAAGACAGAGAGAGAAAGATTTCACCGGTCCTGGGTCCAGCGTTGGGCCAGTCAGCCGAGGGCTCCAGTCCCGGTGGGCTTGCGCACGACGTGGGGCTTCAGTTTGTGTGCTCATCCTTGGCCCTCCTTCGGGCGGGCACTCGAACTCATTAGGTGTCCTGATCAGTCTGTGAGCTTTTGGGCTTGGGGGTCCTTTGGGGAATAACCTCCCCCTCCCTGCAGACGCGGTCTTTGGCCATGCAGGGTGAGCTGTGCTGCTCAGTGTACCGGAGCAGCACATCCGAACAGGGAGCTGTGCACCCTCCGGCACCCCCCTCCTGTTGCTGATGGGTGCTGATCCGCTGCTTTTGCCCTGGGGTTCCTTCTTGTGGGGAGTCTCAGTTGAGCAGAACTTGCCCCCCGCAGTGTTTGAGACATTAACTCTTTCAGTCTCTCAGAGGCCCCCCTGGGCCCCTTTGAGGTTTTCCCCTTCTACACCTGCAGCACCATCGGTCGCCTCCTCTTCGGGGAGCTGGTCGGGGACCCAGGAGTCTGGGAGGGGACCCAAGCATGCATCACTTGTATATTCCAATCCTTTTATTATTATTATTATTATCGTCATTTTAGTATTGTTGTTACTGTCATTATTAGTCTCTTCCTTTCTGTCCTATTAAACTGTTCCTGTCTCAACCCATGAGTTTGACTTTTTTTCCCCCAATTCTCTTCTAGAGATGGGTGTTCTCTATGGGGTTGGGGAGGCTGTACGGGGTTTGGAGGGGCGGTCGTGGGGGTATTATGGGGCTGGGATGATATACATAGGTGGTGGGGGGGGTGTTTTAGGGTCTATATGGCACCGGAGGGGGTAGTATATGGTCTATATGGGGCTGGGATGATCTATATAGGTGTTTTAGGGTCTATATGGTGCCGGAGGGGGTAGTATATGGTCTATATGGGGCTGGGATGATCTATATGGGTGTTTTAGGGTCTATATGGCGCCAGAGGGGGTAGTATATGGTCTATATGGGGCTGAGGAGTCCACAGGACTGCGGGAAGGGGCTGCCTGGGGCTGCCTGCTGCCTCTGTGCTGAGACATCTGGGGCTGCCTGCACCCCTGGACACCCTGGTCCACTACCCGGACACCTGGGGCTGCCTGCACGTCCAGATGAATGGGTCCTCCTGCTGCCTGCATCCCCGGACGCCTGGGTCCTCCCCTGGACGCCTGGGCTCATAGATGTTGATCTGGATTACGTTACTGTGGAGGAAAAAACGGTATCCATGAAACATCCATTTAATAGAATGTTGAAACTAGTTGGTTGCTTTTGTGAATGAATGCATATAAAAACAGAACCATGAGTGGTTGATCTGAGTGGTTGATCTGAATGCTAGGTGCTTGAAGGTCCACATCCTTTACAGCCTCTCCCTTAGACCCTGCTTGGATCTGGACTCGTGTGAAATAAAAACATTGGAACAAATACTACTTTGAAAAAACAGCTGGCTTCAATAATTTGAAAGATCTAGTTCTGCATAAGGTTGATATTACAATTTATATGTTAAAAGGACACAGTCAACTGGAAAAAAAATGCAGGTCGTGCTTCCTGTAGTTAAATCACTTAATATGAAGAAGTTAGTAGAGGGGGAAACGTGCAGTGTGGACTGCCTCCAGCACATGATGGTCAAATTTGTAGTGACAAGAATCTTTTGTCTTGCTGAGGGATTATTAAAAGCTTGCTTGCTTTTAATGCTTCTGTGTGGGAAGCTGCATTTCAGCAAGCAAAAGCAACTTCCCTGACTCTTCAGTTGTGTGTCCCTTTAATGCTGCAAAATGTAAATAAGGATACTTGCACGCATCTTTCTCAATTAAATGTACAGTGGATGTCTTCTTCAAATAGGCTGGAGCTTAAAAATCACCTTAAAAATACTGGATCGTGTAATGTTGTCTACATATGCCTTTGGTCCACTTGGAAGACAACTGGATTGGTTACGCCAGTCTTTCTGTAAGGTACAAACAGAGCCTAAGGTTTTGAGTGCCCAAGAACGTTCTTGTCAAGTAGGTTAACACACACACAAACACCATGTAATAGCGGTGTAAGGGCTCCCCAGAACATCTTCAGGACAACGGTATTTTCTATAAGCAGCTCTTTTCATGCAACCTCAGCTAGTGTTGTGCTGGAGGGGCACAAGGAGTTGGGAAGGGACACAGTCAGGGCAGCTGACGCAAACTGGCCAACGGGGTATTCCATACCCTATGATGTCATGCCTAGTATGTAAACTGCAGGGAGTGGTTGTGGGGGGGAATCACCGCTCGGGGACCAACTGGGCATCGGTTGGTGGGTGGTGAGCAATTGCATTGTGCATCACTTGTATATTCCAATCCTTTTATTATTACTATTTTCATTTTAGTATTGTTATTACTATCATTATTAGTTTCTTCCTTTCTGTCCTGTTAAACTGTTCTTATCTCAACCCACAAGTTTGACTTTTTTTCCCCCAATTCTCTCCCCCATCCCACTGTGTGGGGGGGAAGCGAGCAAGCGGCTGCGCGGTGCTGAATTGCCGGCTGGGGTGAAGGAACGAAAAAGATGTGGGAGGGGCTGAGGGTAGAGGGTCTCTATGGAGATGGGTGTTCTATATGGGGTTGGGGGGGCTGTATGGGGTTGGAGGTGCGGTTGTGGGGGTTTTATGGGGCTGGGATGATCTACATGGGGGTGTGGGGGGGGTGTTTTAGGGTCTATATGGCCGCGGGGGGGTTATATGGTCCATATGGGGCTGGGGAGTCTATAGAACTGTAGGGAGGGCCTATAGGGATGGAAAGAGTGGCCTATAAGGTCTATATGACGTGGGGGGAGAGGAACTATGGGGTTTATATGGGGCTGAGGGGAGTTACAGGGCATCTGGGTCGGGGGGGCATCTACCCCTGGACACCCTGGTCCACTACCTGGACACCTGGGGCTGCCTGCATGTCCAGATGACTGGGTCCTCCTGTGACAGGGGGATCTATAGGGTCCAGAGGGATCTATATGGCCCAGGGCAGGGAATAACAGAGGGATCCAGGCAGTCCAGGGGATCTAGATGGTCCAGGCTTAGAGAGAGGCAGGGATCCATAGGGTCGTGTGTGTGTGTGTGTGTAGCTTCCAGGATGGGGGGGCAGAATCTACAGTGTTCAAGGGGGGAAAGGTAGTGATCTATAGGGTCTGGGGGGATCTGTAGAGCTGGAGGGAGGGAAGGGAGGGATCTATAGGGTCTGGGGGATCGGTACGGACAAGGGGAGGGAGAAATCTATAGGGTCGGGTTCTATTGGGTCAGGGGTCTATAGCATCCGGAGGGGCGGCAGGGATCCATAGGGTGGGGTTCTCCCCCCACTCCCTGTGGGGCCGCGGGGTCCGTCGGGGCGATGGCGGGGGGGGGGGCGGGGAGCTAGGGGCGGGGCATGGCGAGGCCACGCCCACTGCGGGGAGGGGGAAGGAACCCGGGTGTTCGGGGGGGTCACGGGGGGGGAAACCCAAAAGTTCGGGTCCCACCCTCCGTCACACACACCCCCCCCGGCTCCCCCTTCCTGACCTCACAGCCCCGCTAGGGCATCAGGCCCCCCAACGTGACGCCACACCCGAACCCCCCCACAAGCTGCGGCCGCCGCCGCCCGGATTCAAACCTCCCGCCGCGTCGGCCCTGTACTGACGTCATTTCTGCTCGCTCGCCCGCCCGCCCACCCACCGTCCGACCAATAGGCGCCCGCGCGGCCGCTCTGCGCCGCCGGAGGCCGCGTCTCGATGGTGCCCTGGAGGTGCAGAGCGGGGGCGGGAGGGGGGGAGAAGCCGCGGGGTGTTATTAGCATGAATTTGCATCGCTCCTCCCCCAGCCGCAGGGCACCCTGGGGGACCCAGGCGTCCGGACAAGCAGCTCCGCGTTTATTGACCGGGGATGGGGGGCGGGGGGCCAGGGCTGCTGCCATTTCCTCCCAGTATGAACCCAGTATGATCCCAGTTGCCCCCAGCATGGTACCTGTTGCCCCCAGCATGGTCTGAGTCACTCCCAGTTTGATTCCAGTGGCTCCCACTGTGATCCCCGTTTCCCCAGCATGCTCCTAGTCACTCCGAGTCAGTCCCAGTATTATTCTGGTAACTCCCCATATGATCCCAGTTGCCCCCAGAAGGCTCTGACTCACTCCCTGGCACTCCCAGTATGATTCCAGTCACTCCCAGTACGATCTTAGTTTCCCTCGTTTCCCTCAGAGTAGTCCCAGTTGCTCCCAGTATATCCCCGTTGCCCCCACTGTGCTCCTACACACTCCCAGTTGCCCCCAACATGATCCCAGCTCCTCCCGGTGTGATTCCAGTCACTCCCAATTGCTCCCACCATGATCCCAGTTGCTCCTAGTCACTCCCAATGTCACTCCCAACATCATTCCAGTTGCCCCCAGTTGACCCCATCATGATGCCAGTTCCTCCCAGTGTGGTTCCCGTTACTCCCAGTTGCTCCCAGCATGATCCCAGTTGCTCCCAGCATGTTCCCATTTGCTCCTAGTCACTCCCAACGTCATTCCAGTTGCCCCCAGGTGCCCCTATCATGATCCCAGTTCCTCCCAGTGTGGTTCCAGTCACTTCCAGTTGCCACCAGCATCATCCCAGTTGCTCCCAGCATGTTCCCAGTTGCTCCTAGTCACTCCCAATGTCACTCCCAACGTCATTCCAGTCACTCCCATTTGCTCCCAGCATGATTCCAGTTCCTCCCAGCATGCTCCTGGTTGCTCCTACTAACTCCCAGCGTCATTCCAGTTGCCCCCAGTTGCCTCCAGCATGATCCTTTTTCCTTCCAGTGTGGTTCCAGTCCCTCCCAGGTGCTCCCAGCACGATTCCAGTGGATCCCAGTCTGCTCCCAGTTACTCCTAGTCACTTCGAGTCACCCCCAACTTCATTCCAGTTGCCCCCAGTTGCCCACAACATGATCCCAGTTCCTCCCATTGTGGTTCCTCTCACTCCCAGTTGCTCCCAGCATGATCCCAGTTAATCTTAATTACTCCCAAGATCATCCCAGTTGCTCCCAACATCTTCCTAGCTCATCCCTGTGTGGTCCCAGTCATTCCCAGTTGCTCCCTGCATGACCCCAGTTGATCTTAGTTACTCCGAACATCATCCCAGTTGCAACCAACTTTATCCCACTTCCTGCCAGCATGCTCCTGGTTGCTCCTACTCACTCCCAACGTCATTCCAGTTGCCCCGAGTTGCCCCCAACATGATCCCAGTTCCTCCCAGTGTGGTTCCAGTCCCTCCCAGTTGCTCCCAGCACGATTCCAGTCGATCCCAGCCTGCACCCAGTTGTTCCTAGTCACTTCGAGTCACTCCCAACTTCATTCCATTTGCCCCCTGTTGCTCCCAGCATGATCCCTGTTCCTCCAAGCATGTTCCCAGTTGCTCCTAGTCACTCCCAATGTCACTCCCAACATCATTGCATTCGCTCCCAGTTGCTCCCAGCATGATCCCTGTTCCTCCCAGCCTGCTCCTAGTTGCTCCTAGTCACTTCGAGTCACTGCCAACATCATTCCATTTGCCCCCAGTAGCCCCTGTCATGATCCCAGTTCCTCCCAGTGCGGTTCCATTTACTCCCAGTGTCTCCCAGCATGATCCCAGTTCCTCCCAGTCTGCTCCCAGTTGCTCCTAGTCACTCCCAATGTCACTCCCAACATCATTCCCGTTGCCCCCATTTGCTCCCAGCATGATTCCAGTTCCTCCCAGCATGCTCCTGGTTTCTCCTACTAACTCCCAATGTCATTCCAGTTGCCCCCAGTTGCCTCCAGCATGATCCTTTTTCCTTCCAGTGTGGTTCAAGTCCCTCCCAGGTGCTCCCAGCACGATTCCAGTGGATCCCAGTCTGCTCCCAGTTACTCCTAGTCACTTCGAGTCACCCCCAAGTTCATTACAGTTGCCTCCAGATGCCCCCAACATGATCCCAGTTCCTACCAGTGTGGTTCCAGTCACTCCCAGTTGCTCCCAGCATGATCCCAGTTAATCTTAATTACTCCCAAGATCATCCAAGATGCTCCCAACATCTTCCTAGCTCATCCCTGTGTGGTTCCAGTCATTCCCAGTTGCTCCTTGCATGACCCCAGTTGATCTTAGTTACTCCGAACATCATCCCAGTTGCAACCAACTTTATCCCACTTCCTGCCAGCATGCTCCTGGTTGCTCCTACTCACTCCCAACGTCATTCCAGTTGCCCCGAGTTGCCCCCAACATGATCCCAGTTCCTCCCAGTGTGGTTCCAGTCCCTCCCAGTTGCTCCCAGCACGATTCCAGTCGATCCCAGCCTGCACCCAGTTGTTCCTAGTCACTTCGAGTCACTCCCAACTTCATTCCATTTGCCCCCTGTTGCTCCCAGCATGATCCCAGTTCCTCCAAGCACGTTCCCAGTTGCTCCTAGTCACTCCCAATGTCACTCCCAACATCACTGCATTCGCTCCCAGTTGCTCCCAGCATGATCCCTGTTCCTCCCAGCATGCTCCTGGTTGCTCCTAGTCACGGCCAACATCATACCAGTTGCCCCCAGTTGCCCCCAACATGATCCCAGTTCCTCCCAGTGTGGTTCCAGTCACTCCCAGTTGCTCTTAGCATTATCCCAGTTGATCCCAGCCTGCTCCTAGTTGCTCCTAGTCACTTCGAGTCACTGCCAACGTCATTCCATTTGCCCCCAGTAGCCCCTGTCATGATCCCAGTTCCTCCCAGTGCGGTTCCATTTACTCCCAGTGTCTCCCAGCATGATCCCAGTTCCTCCCTGTCTGCTCCCAGTTGCTCCTAGTCACTCCTAACGTCATTCCAGTTGCCCCCAGTTGCCCCCAGCATGATCCCAGTTCCTCCCATTGTGGTTCCTCTCACTCCCAGTTGCTCCCAGCATGATCCCAGTTCCTCCCTGTCTGCTCCCAGTTGCTCCTAGTCACTCCTAACGTCATTCCAGTTGCCCCCAGTTGCCCCCAGCATGATCCCAGTTCCTCCCATTGTGGTTCCTCTCACTCCCAGTTGCTCCCAGCATGATCCCAGTTCCTCCCTGTCTGCTCCCAGTTGCTCCTAGTCACTCCTAACGTCATTCCAGTTGCCCCCAGTTGCCCCCAGCATGATCCCAGTTCCTCCCAGTGTGGTTCCAGTCACTCCCAGTAGTTCCCAGCATGATCCCAGTTCCTCCCAGCATGTTCCCAGTTGCTCCTAGTCACTGCCAGTGTCACTCCCAACGTCATTCCAGTTGCCCCCAGTTGCCCCCAACATGATCCCAGTTCCTCCCATTGTGGTTCCAGTCACTCCCAGTTGCTCCCAGCATGATCCCAGTTCCTCCCAGTCTGCTCCCAGTTGCTCCTAGTCACTCCCAGTGTCACTCCCAACGTCATTCCAGTTGCCCCCAGTTGCCCCCAACATGATCCCAGTTCCTCCCAGTGTGGTTCCAGTTACTCCCAGTTGCTCCCAGCATGATCCCTGTTGATCTTAGTCACTCCCAACACTATCCCAGTTGCCCACAACAAGCTCCCACTTCCTCCTTGTGTGGTTCCAGTTACTCCCACTTGCTCCCAGCAGGATCCCTGTTCCTCCCAGCATGCTCCTCTTTGCTCCTATTCACTCCCAATGTCATTCCAGTTGCTCCCAGTTGCCCCCAACATGATCCCAGTTCCTCCCAGTGTGGTTCCAGTCACTCCCACTTGCTCCCAGCATGATCCCAGTTGCTCTCAGCATGTTCCCAGTTGCTCCTAGTCACTCCCAATGTCACTCCAAACATCATTCCAGTTGCCTCCAGTTGCTACCAGCATGATCCCAGTTCCTCCCAGCATGCTCCTAGTCACTTCGAGTCACTCCCAACACCATTCCTGTTGCCTCCTGTTGCTCCCAACATGATCCCAGTTCCTCCCAGTGCGGTTCCAGTCCCTCTCAGTTGCTCCCAGCACGATTCCAGTTGATCCCAGCCTGTTCCCAGTTGCTCCTAGTCGCTTCGAGTCACTCCCAACTTCATTCCAGTTGCCCCCAGTTGCCCCCAACATGACCCCAGTTCCTCCCAGTGTCATTCCAGTCACTCCGAGTTGCTCCCAGCATGATCTCAGTTGATCCTAGTCACTCCCAATATCATCTGAGGCGCCCATACAAGCAGCTCAGCGTTTATTGACCCGGGGTGGGGGGGGCCAGGGCTGCAGCCATTTCCTCCCAGTATGAACCCAGTATGATCCCAGTTGCTCCCAGTATGATCCCAGTTGCCCCCAGCATGGTACCTGTTGCCCCAGCATGGTCTGAGCCACTCCCAGTTTGATTCCAGTGGCTCCCACTATGATCCCAGTTTCCCCAGCATGCTCAAAGTCACTCCCAATCACCCCCAGTATGATTCCAGTCACTCCCATTATGATCCCAGTTTCCCCAGCATGCTTCTAGTCACTCCGAGTCACTCCCAGTATGATTCTGGTCACTCCCATATGATCCCAGTTACCTCCAGAATGCTCTGACTCACTCCTTGTCACACCCAGTATGATTCCAGTCACTCCCAGTATGACCCTAGTTTCCCTCAGCGTAGTCCCACTTGCTCCCAGTATATCCCCGATGCCTCCAGTGTGCTCCTAGACATTCCCAGTTGCCCCCAACATGATCCCAGCTCCTCCCAGTGTGGTTCCAGTCCCTCCCAGTTGCTCCCAGCATGATCCCAGTTGTTCCTCCCAGCATGTTCCCACTTGCTCCTAGTCACTTCGAGTCACTCTCAACTTCATTCCAATTGCCCCCAGTTGCCCCCAACATGATCCCAGCTCCTCCCAGTGTGGTTTCAGTCCCTCCCAGTTACTCCCAGCATGATCCCAGTTGATCCTAGTCACTCCCAACATCATCCCACTTGATCCCAGAATGATCCCAGTTCCTCCCAGCGTGTTCCCAGTTACTCCTATTCACACCCAATGTCATTCCCAACGACATTCCAGTTGCCCCCAGATGCCCCCAACATGATCCCAGTTCCTCCCAGTGTGGTTCCAGTCACTCCCACTTGCTCCCAGCATGATCCCAGTTAATCTTAATTACTCCCAACATCATCCCAGTTGCCCCCAAAATGATCCCAGTTCCTACCACTGTGGTTTCAGTCACTCCCAGTAGCTCCCAGCATGATCCCAGTTAATCTTAATTACTTCCAAGATCATCCCAGTTGCTCCCAACATCTTCCTAGGTCATCCCAGTGTGGTTCCAGTTACTCCCAGTTGCTCCCAGCATGATCCCTATTGATCTTAGTCACTCCTAACACTATCCCAGTTGCCCACAACAAGCTCCCAGTTCCTCCTTGTGTGGTTCCAGTTACTCCCAGTTGCTCCCAGCAGGATCCCTGTTGATCTTAGTCACTCCCAACACTATCCCAGTTGCCCACAACAAGCTCCCAGTTCCTCCTTGTGTGGTTCCAGTTACTCCCAGTTGCTCGCAGCATGATCCCTGTTGATCTTAGTCACTCCCAACACTATCCCAGTTGCCCACAACAAGCTCCCAATTCCTCCTTGTGTGGTTCCAGTTACTCCCAGCATGATCCCAGTTGTTCCTCCCAGCATGTTCCCACTTGCTCCTAGTCACTTCGAGTCACTCTCAACTTCATTCCAATTGCCCCCAGTTGCCCCCAACATGATCCCAGCTCCTCCCAGTGTGGTTTCAGTCCCTCCCAGTTACTCCCAGCATGATCCCAGTTGATCCTAGTCACTCTCAACAACATCATCCCACTTGATCCCAGAATGATCCCAGTTCCTCCCAGCGTGTTCCCAGTTACTCCTATTCACACCCAATGTCATTCCCAACGTCATTCCAGTTGCCCACAGTTGCCCCCAACAAGATCCCAGTTGCTCCCAGTCTGGTTCCAGACACACCCTGTTGCTCCCAGCATGATCCCAGTTGCTCCCAGCATGTTGCCAGTTGCTCCTAGTCACTGCCAATGTCATTCCAGTTGCCCCCAGTTGCCCCCAACATGATCCCAGTTCCTACCTGTCTGGTTCGAGTTACTCCCAGTTGCTCCCAGCACGATCCCTGTTGATCTTAGTCACGCCTAACACTATCCCAGTTGCCCCCAACATGATCCCAGATGCTCCCAGTGTGGTTCCAGTCACTCCCACTTGCTCCCAGCATGATCCCACTTGCTCCCAGCATGTTCCCAGTTGCTCCTAGTCACTCCCAATGTCACTCCCAACGTCATTCCAGTCACTCCCAGTTGCTCCCAGCATGATCCTAGTTCCTCCCAGCATGCTCCTGGTTGTTCCTAGTCACGACCAATGTCATTCCAGTTGCCCCCAGTTGCCTCCAGCATGATCCTTTTTCCTTCCAGTGTGGTTCCAGTCCCTCCCAGGTGCTCCCAGCACGATTCCAGTGGATCCCAGTCTGCTCCCAGTTACTCCTAGTCACTTCGAGTCACCCCCAACTTCATTACAGTTGCCTCCAGATGCCCCCAACATGATCCCAGTTCCTACCAGTGTGGTTCCAGTCACTCCCAGTTGCTCCCAGCATGATCCCAGTTAATCTTAATTACTCCCAAGATCATCCAAGATGCTCCCAACATCTTCCTAGCTCATCCCAGTGTGGTTCCAGTCACTCCCAGTTGCTCCCTGCATGACCCCAGTTGATCTTAGTTACTCCGAACATCATCCCAGTTGCAACCAACTTTATCCCAGTTCCTGCCAGCATGCTCCTGGTTGCTCCTACTCACTCCCAACGTCATTCCAGTTACTCCCAGTTGATCCTAGCATGATCCCAGTTCCTCCCAGTGTGGTTCCAGTCCCTCCCAGTTGCTCCCAGCACGATTCCAGTCAATCCCAGCCTGCACCCAGTTGTTCCTAGTCACTTCGAGTCACTCCCAACTTCATTCCATTTGCCCCCTGTTGCTCCCAGCATGATCCCAGTTCCTCCAAGCACGTTCCCAGTTGCTCCTAGTCACTCCCAATGTCACTCCCAACGTCATTGCAGTTGCCCCCAGTTGCCCCCAGCATGATCCCAGTTCCTCCCAGTGTGGTTCCAGTCCCTCCCAGTTGCTCCCAGCACGATTCCAGTTCATCCCAGCCTGCTCCCCGCCCACTGTAGCCATGGCTCCACCCCTTTCCACCCTGGCCACGCCCCCTCTCGCAGTCGCTCCGCCCTGTCAGTCTCCTCGCCCTTTGTAACGGTGACTCCGCCCTCTTCTGCAGTAGCCCCGCCCTCTCAGGCTTCCCGCCCTTTTTAACGGCTGTTGCCCTTCCGTTTCCTCACAGACTGAGGGGTGAAGGGGTCCTGGCGCTGCCACAGCCGGCAGGTCGTGGTACGGAAGGGGGGGACGGGGACACGGACACCCTAGCAGGCGGCTGACCCCCCCAGCATGGACTGGTTCCAGTACAAGCGCTGCTTATGCCAAGAGGGAGCCCGCTTTGCCGTCGCCAGGTGCGGCCACGTCCTCCGTGCGGTGTGCAGGGGCGCAGGTAGGAGCCCCTTCACCCCTACAAAATGGAGGGGCACCCCCCTCATCTTGAACCCCTAAAATGGCAGAAGGGAAGGAGCCCCCTGACCTTAACCTCCTAAAATGGCGGAAGGGAGGGATGCCCCCTCACCTTATATCCATAACATGGCGGAAGGGAGGGATTCCCGCCCCCCGTCCACCTCACCAAAGGGTTCCCCCTCCCATCTTGCCAAACTTTTTCCCTCATAACCGCCATTTTGGAGGGGTGCTCGAGTCTGGTTTCTCACGCAGGTCCGTGCCCTGTCTGCGCCGCCAGCTGCTGCTACCTCCCCATCACCGACAAGGTGAGTTGCTGCCCCGTCCTGGCTGCCATTTTGACCCCTTCTCCTCCTTCATCCCTGGCCACCATTGTGAACCTTCCTCCTCCTCCATCACTGGTGGCCATCTCCTCCCCTCCCCACAGGTGTGTCTGTAGGAGAAGCTCTTCTTCAAGAGCCTGGCCGACATCGCCCTCAAGCACTTGACCCACAAGTCCCAGGCGAGGAGGAGGAGGAGGAGGATGGAGGGCAGCCCACCCCACACCAGCCATGGGGCCAGCCCCACAGCCTCTGCCCCACAGGTCTGGCGTTTCCAGCGGGCGCAGTCCAACCTGCTGCTGGCCTCTCACAAGGAAGCGGGCCGCCATGTCCTGGACCCCGGCAATAGGTGACGCTGTCCTCCCTCAGGGCCGCCATCTTGAGAGGAGTCCACCTTCCTGGACGCCACCTTGGAAGGGTCTGCCCCCCCACACCCTCTCCCTGCCACCATCTTGGGAAGGTCTGCTCCACATCACAGACCTGCTGGAGTGCAGGGTGCTGGAGGTGCTGCGGCCGGAGTACGGGGAGCTGCGGCGCACTCAGGTGACCCCCCTATTCCCCCCACACTTCTCGTTCAGTCCCCCCATCTCTTCCCCACCCCCACTCACCCCCCATTTTCTCTCCCCACAGCTCTCCCCTGGCTGGTGAGGGGGCAGGAGGTGAGACCCCCGCTGTGGGGTTTCAAAGGGGGGGGCTGTGACAGCATTGGCGGTGGCACCCCCATATATCTCCACGCACGAGCAGCATGCCCCGGCCGGTCAGCATCACCTCCCTGGCGCAGACAGGTAGGTGCCCCCCTGCCCTCAAATTTTTGGGGTCCCCCCTATCCCCCCCCTCTTTACTTATGAGGACCACTGGGACCACCCTAGGGGCATCTGGGATCATACTGGGAGCAAGTGGGACCACACTGGGGGCAACTGGCATCATACTGGGAGCATCTAGGACCATGCTGTGGGACTCTGGGGCCATGCTGGGGGCAACTGGAATCATAGTGGCAGTGACTCTCAGGGTGAACTCAGTTATGCATGTAAACCAAAAACTTGGCATACATACTAGGCCGAAACGTATTCTCTAGCTTTGCTCTGAAAACCACAGGGGGATTTTTGCATTTTCACATGGAAAACACCCTTATGGAAGGTTCAAGAAGCATCTGTATCACTGATATACCAATGCAGTGGCATAAAACGAGTTGAAGACAAAACTAAGTCACCAAAACCTCTTGTTTTTGCTTCAAACTAGCCATCTGTTCTGTTTCCATCACTTTCAGCTTTGCCTGCCAGACTTCTCTGAAGATAAAAAGAAGAAAGCCTCCCCTGCTTGTGAGCACACCTGGCCAGGTCTTGGGATCCTGAAAAGCAGGCCAGCAAAAGCCAGTTGGGCTGAGCTGGCCTTCGGGATACCTCAGCTCCTTCCTTTGCTACTTGCGTGCCTACATTTTCCCAACCATTTATCATTTACTGCTCAATTCTCAACTTCCATCCTCTTTCCAAGGTAATTCTGATTTGACTTTCAGGACAGATCATAGAGTAGGTAGATACGGGATGAAAGTACAGGCTGGTCTGCGCCTTCCGAGCTGCAGGCTGAGCTATTACACCTTGATAGGCTGGCCAGAGGTGGGCTACGGGTAGAGTTCCTGTTTGCTATTTCCTTACCATATCCTAGGATAGGTAAGTAGGGGGTGGCAGTGTAGTCTGAGGCGTTGGGCTCAGCCTAGAATGACAAGAAGCCTGCCCTGACTGAGGCGGTAGGAAGGGAGACAGAGAAGGAGCACGGCAAAGGCAGCCGTTAAAATAGTGGCCGAAAGCCAGTCACTCCTGCATCCAAGGTGAGCAAGTGTGGGCTGGAGAGCCCGAGGGCTCTGCTGCTAAGGCTAGCCACAGGTAAGCAGCAGGTCCTCTTCAGAGAAGGTGACACGCAATGCAGTCTTTCAAAAGGGCCTCGGTAATTGCTGGCAACTGGAGTCCTGTGACAGGGACAGTGGGGCCATCAGCCTGCAGCTCGACAGCGGTTACAAGTGCCACTGAAACACTGTTGGTGGCGGATGCTGTTCTGTGGGTTGCGTTTGGGGTTTTTTTTCAGCATTTTGTTGAGTTACAGTTATTTCTTTGTGATCAGGAGACAGGATTGGCGCCGATCTTCTCTTTCTGGAGCACGTCCTGACCTCCTTTGTCATCCAAAGCTTTTCCCTCTGTTCCTGAGAGGAGTGATGGCCGCAATGGGGAACGACTCCTGTAAGTAACGGCTTCGCCAGCAGGCTTAGGCTTTGTGAATCCCCAAAGGCAAAGGACGTGGCTGGTGCTCCATCCCTGAATGTGCTGACAACCTAGAGTGAATTCTGGGGCATTTCCTGACAGCAGCCAGACTTAGCCAGGTGCTTCCGATTAGACGCAGGGAAACGCTCCTCTGTCACTCCTCTGCCACTAGTACAAGACTTTGAAAGATGACCTTGCTCGCAGAAAGATCTGACATCAGTCGGGTTACCTTCTGTGCTAGATGCTTGTTTTCATCAATTTACAATCAGGAAGAGGGGAGACTTGACCTGAGAATCCAATTCAAGTCTCGAGAGGGAAAGGAAGGTAGCCCTGGGCACAGAAATCAGAGTGCGGGCTTGTTGCACTTCTGGCAAAATAAGCAGGGGTGCAGCCTATCTTCCAAAACTGTTTCTTGACCAGTAAATATCAATGGGAGCATTAGGCTTCCCCCAGTGTTTCTGGGTTGGAGGTTAGAGCTGGTTGTCCTGAGTGCTCCTGTACAGAACTCGACTTTTAAAAAAGCTTTTGTGCAACAAAATCGTGTCATCTCTTTTCAAATGTCATTTCCCTGCAGTCATTGCCAAGGAAATGGCTCCACAACAAAGGATCCTCTTTCCCCCGGAGAAGATTCGCATGGATTGGCAGCAAAGACAGAGAGCTGGAGCGGGACTGCACAACCTGGGCAATACGTGCTTCGTCAACTCCGTCCTGCAGTGCCTGACGTACACAGCCCCTCTGGCCAACTACCTGCTCTCTCGTGAGCACAGCCAGTCGTGTGAGTACTTGGAGGAACATCTCCTTGTACATCTGTTGGGCACTTCCCCAGGATTCCCAGAATCTGGAATCTGATTTAGGAGAAAAGCAGTCCTTCTTTGTTGACCCCACGAGGAGTTGTTCTTTGAACACTCAGGCCTAGTAGCCGCTCGCCTTATCTAGGTGTGTTCATCTTCAGAGAGGCACTTCTTTCTAGCCCTGGGTCTTGGTCCCTATTCCTGCAAGTCAAACTCTCTTTGCTTATTGCACAGAAAACTTCTGTCAGTTAAGCATCCCTCTGAAGAAACTTTTCTACGCACTAAAATGTCCCGAGCTTGTTGGGACGTTGGCACCTTGGGAGGAGTGGAGACTGTTCTTAAAACTTCAGGATCTCCATGAGGTTTCCCATCGCTATGGCTATTATGCTAACCTGAAGAGCTTGCTTCCCTCCCTCCCTCTCTCCCTCTTCAGGTCGTCAGCAAGACTTCTGCATGATGTGCATAATGGAAGCGCACGTTAACGAGGTCCTGCATTCCTCGGACAGTGCCATCCAGCCTAGCGCTGTCATCAACGTCCTCACACGTAAGTCATTTCAGGTGCTTTTACAGGTTTTCTCCCCTTCTTGTAGGAGAGAATTATTAACTTCTTCTTTCTTAGGCATAGGAGAAGATTTCCAGCTTGGCAGGCAGGAAGATGCCCACGAGTTCCTACACTATACTGTCGATGCCATGCAGACAGCTTGTCTGAGTGGAAGCAGCGAGTAAGCACAAGCAAATTACCTTTTCGATGTTCCCAAGCCCTTTGGACTCCTTGCTGTACTCCCACCAAGGAAAACCTATGCCCGGGGCTTTCAGACAAAGCAAGACTCTTGGAGGAGATCACTCTCTGCCTTCCCATTTATTTCCAGGTTGGGCATGTCTTCTCAAGCAACTACCATCATCCATCAAACATTTGGGGGCTTTCTGAGATCCAGAGGTACTTTTCCGCAACTATCGCTCAACTTGGAATTGTCTGTGCCCTTCTGTTGGCCTGTGATAAACAGCCAATCGTGTGACCGGCGTAGTAGGTATGAAGGACGGAAACTGGCACAGCCAGTGACTTCCCCTATCGCTGAGCATTTTGATTTGCCTTCCAGTCACGTGCTTGAGCTGCAAAGCAGTTTCCGATTCCTACGAGGCTTTCCTGGATGTCCCTTTGGATATAAAAGTAAGAGGGTTTATAGCTGTGCTTCAAGACATCCCAAGGCCCCTGTAGCTTTCCGCAATCCATGCTGTTGACTTAAAAACGTATGCTGCGAACACAAGAGAGCTTGGTGGAGGGTCAGAAGTGGAATGGGCTGAGTTCTTCCGGGGAGGCCATGGCATTGATCTCCTTGTAGGTGCTGGCTTTAAGCTGGACAAGTACGAATTATCCTCTCTGCACCCTTGATGTTCTCTCATCCTTCTTCCTTTTGCCCTCCCTCAGCACCCCATCTGGCTCCCAGGCTGATGGGTTGTATCGTTTTCATTATTGATGACCCTGCAGTGCCACAGGGAAGTAGCTCTTGATAGCCCCGGGAATCCCTCAGGAATTCAGTTCCCTGAGGGAAATGTTCAGCATCATACCCTCTTTCTGCCTCCTTCTGGACACTGCTTGCGGGTTCACAGTGCGTCTCCTCAGCATCAGCTACCTGGGTCTTCTTGTCAACTCCTAGTAAGTGTTTGGGCAAGGGCACTGCCCGCAGCTCACTGCTCTCCTCTCTCACTCCTCCAGGCAGCCTCTTCTGTCACTGCAGCTCTGGAGGACTTTGTGAAACCGGAGCAGCCGGATGGTGAAAACTGCTTTAAGTGTAGCAAGTAAGATGATTACTAGCGACCCAGTAGTACTAGATCCTGCGGGAAGGTGCTGCATGTCATTGAGCAGAAGTCATCGTTTCACATAGGCTTAATGCACGATAACGAGACGCAGCTTTTTTTTAATATGGCCTTATGGTACTGAATAGCCTTAAAATAGTGTAAGGCTGTGTGAGACAAGAAAGCTTGTCTGGTCTTCTTGGGGGAAAATTGGGTGCATTTCAGCACTTGGCTCTGTGCTTGCTTTCAAGGTGTGACAAGATGGTTGCTGCCTCCAAGGGGTTTACAGTCCATTGCGCGCCCAAGGTTCTCACGGTGTGTCTGAAAAAGTTTGAAGATTGCACCGGCAGGAAGATCAGCAAGGTGTGTATGCCACTGGAGGGCAACTTTCTCTTCCCGGAGCAGGAGATTTCCCAAAGCAGTACGCTCTTTCACAAGCTGTTCCTGTTGGCTTTTTCGTGTTCCCTTCCGAGGAGAGGAGAGTTCCGGTGGGAAGACAAGCATGTACTCTGCTCCGACAGAGCTGCTTTGGCCGGGAGCAGTTTCCTGCCAGCCAAACCATGCCTGTTGAAGGCTATTTCATGTAGTACTTCAGGATTGTTTCTGAGCCCTCCTGGTCTCCCTGTAGGTTGTGGAGTATCCTGAGTACTTGGATCTTCGACCATACATGTCCCAGACAGCTGGAGAAGTGCTCCTCTACTCCTTATATGCTGTCCTGGTGCATCGTGGTGACAGCTGTCATGCAGGACACTATTTGTGCTACACAAAGGTAAAGAGCAACTTCCTTCCTAGCAAGGGAAGAATGTGTGCTGGGGAAGACAAACCTTCCTGGCAGTGTAACTGGCGGCCAAGAATTGGAGGGAGAAGGTCTCCTTAGGGGCTGGATTGGATTTGTGTTGGCGTACGCTTGGTTCTGTAGTTTTCCGCCTGTGTTTTTGTGGAGAAACCATGCGGTTCATCTCCAGAGACTGATGCCTTTCTTTGCAGGCCAGCAATGGACTGTGGTACGAGATGAACGATATGGCTGTGGATGGTTGTGGCATCGAGACAGTTCTCAGGCAGCGAGCCTATTTGCTGTTTTATGTCAGGTGATGACAAGTGTTAAAATGTGTTCAGAATGCGTTTCCTTTTCCTACCTTTGCTCTTTTTCTTCTCCTCCTGCCTGTTTCTCTTTCTGTCATAGGAGACAATTACTACCTGCCTCCTTCAGTGCTGTTGAATCTGAACTACCCCCCGTCAGTCCTTATCTTCCCTTGCTGGGCTTCAGGCTGCTGCCCTGGTGTAAAGTGCGACTTGCCTGCTGTCTGAAGCTGGCTAATGTAGAGAAGAGTAGTTAAAGGGGGCCTACAGGAAAGATGGGGCGGGACTCTCTATCAGGGAGTGTAGCGATAGGACGAGGGGTAACAGTTTTAAAGTGAGAGAGGGAAGATTTAGATTAGATATTAGGAAGAAATTCTTTACGGTGAGGGTGGTGAAACACTGGGAGAGTTTTCCCAGAGGGGTTGTGGATGCCCCCTCCCTGGAGGTGTTCAAGGCCAGGTTGGATGGGGCTTTGAGCAACCTGGTCTAGTGGAAGGTGTCCCTGCCCATGGCAGGGGGCTTGGACCTAGATGATCTTTAAGGTCCCTTCCAACCCACACCATTCGATGATTCTATGATTCTATGAAATGGAGGCCGTAGGGATGATAAAGACGAGGACTTGCTCTGACAGGGGCAGACCTGGTGGGTTAGACCCCAATCAATTTTCCCATTTGTAGTCTTGGTTACGTCTTCTGTCTGTTGTAGAAACCGCTCCAAGAAAATGACTGAACCCCAGAGAAAGCTGCAAGAACAGCCCTAAATGCAGATCACTCTTTTTTTCTCCAGGGGATGGAGTGCACCCTCAGCAAGTTTGGCGACGACGCCAAGTTGGGAGGGAGGGTTGATCTGCTGGAGGGTAGGAAGGCTCTACAGGGGGATCTGGACAGGCTGGATGGATGGGACGAGGCCAATTGTATGAGGTTCAACAAGTGCCGGGTCCTGCGCTTGGGTCACAAAGAATCCACGCAGCGCTACAGGTTTGGGGAAGAGTGGCTGGAAAGCTGCCTGGCAGAAGAAGACCTGGGGGTGTTGGTTGACAGCCGGCTGAAGATGAGCCAGCAGTGTGCCCAGGTGGCCAAGACGGCCAACGGCATCCTGGCCTGTATCAGAAATGGTGTGGCCAGCAGGAGCAGGGAGGTGGTTGTCCCCCTGTAGTGGGCACCGGTGAGGTGACACCTCGAGTCCTGGGTTCGGTTTTGGGCCCCTCGCTACGGGAAAGACGTTGAGGTGCTGGAGCGTGTCCAGAGAAGGGCAACCAAGTTGGTGAAGGGTCTGGAGGCCAAGGAGAAGGGTCTGGAGAACTTAGGAGAAGCGGCTGAGGGAACTGGGGTGGTTTAGTCTGGAGAAAAGGAGGGTGAGAGTAGACCTGATCACTCTCTACAACTACCCGAAAGGAGGGTGTAGTGAGGTGGGTGCTGGTCTCTACTATCAAGTAACTAGGGGCAGGAGGAGAGAAAACGGCCTCAAGTTGCACCAGGGGAGGTTTAGTTTGGATATTAGAAAAAAAATCCTTTACTGGAAGGGTTGTCAGGCGTTGGAACAGGCTGCCCAGGGAAGCAGTGGGGTCACCATCCCTGGAGGGGTTCAAAAAGCGCGTAGACGAGGCACTTCAAGACGTGGTTTAGTGGGCATGGTTGCTGGTTGGAGTCAATGACCTTGAAGGTCTTTTCCAACCTAAATGATTCTACGAACTGCGAAGGTGCTAAAAAGCCACGTACAAATGGTTTTTTTGGAGCTCGAGGGTGTGAGAGAGCAGCTGGGTGGGGGCCTGGCAGCCAACCAAGGTCAACCCAGCGCAGTTGCTGAAGACGTTTCTTTGGCAGCGCCGGTTCAGAGTCAGCCTGTGGCCGACTGTCCTTAGAACTTCAAAATCCCCACTAGGTTTCCCATCGCTATCTCGAGGGGCAGATTAAAAATCCATTGGAAATAAACCCGCGAGGGACCACGTGCTTCGCTACACGAACCTCTTCAGACGCAATCCTGGACCTGGGAAGAGCGGAAAAGAAATCCAAGGTCAACCCGGATGTGAAGACGCTTCATTACGGCCCTGGGCAGCTTTTTATTCATCTGGCTGGTGCGGCTCAGGGAAGACGTGGGAGCTCTGTTCAAGGGATGACCAGCCCTTTGCCAGCAGTACGTGGGGAAGCCCAGTGGCTCCCAGTTGCTGGCTACCTGAGGTGCCCGGTCCGTGGCCACAGCCCCCGTGTCACAAAGGGGCAGCGATGCGGCGCCTGCCCGGCGTTTGTGACCTCACCTGGCCGCGGCTTTGGCATCCCAAAAAGCGAGCCAGGGGCAGCCAGTTGGGCTGAGCTGGCCTTCGGGATAGCTCGGCTCCTTCCTCTGCTCCTTGAGTGCCTACTGGTTTGGGGTTTTTTCCCAACCATTTATCGTTTACTGCTCGCTTCTTCTCAACTGCCATCCTCGCACAAAGGTAATTATGGTTTGACTTTCAGGGCAGATCATAGAGTGGGTAGATAACGGGATAAAAGTATAGGCTGGTCTATACCGTCGGAGCTGTAGGCTGAGCTGTTGCACCTTGATGGGCTGGCCAGAGGTGGGCTACGGGCAGAGTTCCTGTTTGCTAATTATTATTTCTTTATTATATCCTAGGATAGGTAAGTAGAGGGGGTGGTAGCGTAGTCCGAGGCGTTGGGCTCAGCCTAGAACGGCAAGAAGCGGTAGGAAAGGAGGCAGAAAAGGAGCACGGCAAAGGCAGATGTTAAAGTAGCGGCCGGAAGTTTTTTAATCATTTTGTTGAGCTACGATTATTTCTTTGCCATCAGGTGACGGGATTTGCGCCGGTCTTGTCTTTCCGGAGCGTGTCCTGAGATCCTTTGTCATCCCGAGCTTTGCCCTCTGTTCCGGCGAGGAGCGATGGCCGTGATGGGGAACGAGTCCTGTGAGTAACAACTTCGGCAGCAGGCTTGGGTTCTGGGAATCCCCAAAGGCAATGGAGGTGGCTGGTGCTCCGTCCCTAGATGTTGAGGTCCTGACAACCGAGAGGGAATTCTGGGGCATTTCCTGATGGCACCCAGACTTACCCAGGTGTTTTCAAGCAGGGAGACGCGTTTTTTGGTCACTGCTCTGCCACTGTGTACAGTCTTCGAAAGAAGACATTGCTCGTAGAAAGATCTGACATTAGTAGGGTTACCTTCTGGGCTTGTTTTCCTGAAATTACAGTCAGGAAGAGGGAAGGCTTGATACTGAAGTTCAAGACTCTAGAGGGAAAGGAAGGTAGAAGTCCGAGTGTGGCTTTGTTGGACTTTAGGGAAAGCAAGCAGGGCAACACATTGTTTTCCAAAACTCTTTCTTGACCAGAAAACTTTCGATGGCAGCGTTAGGCTTCCCCTGATGCTTCCAGGTTGGATGTTTAAGCTGGTCGTACTCCTGTCAAGAACTCAACTTTTTTACATGTGCTTTCGTGCAACAATATTGTCTCATCTCTTTTCAAATGTCGTTTCCCTGCAGTCGTCACTGAGGGGATGGCTCCGCCGCAAAGGATCCTTTTTCCACCGGAGAGGATTTACATGGACTGGCAGCAGCAATGGAGAGCTGGAGCCGGACTCCACAACCCGAGCAATCTGTGTTTCCTCAACTCCATCCTGCAGTGCCTGACCTACACCCCACCTCTGGCCAACTACCTGCTGTCTCGTGAGCACAGCCAGTCGTGTGAGTACTTTGAGGAACGTCTCCTTGTCAACCTGTCAGGCACTTCCCCAGGATTCCAAGAATCTGGAATTGAAGAGAAAAAAAGCAGCCCTTCTTTCCCAGTTCCCCCGAGTTGGTCGTCTTTGAATGCTCAAGCCTAGAAGGCACCTGTCGTATCGAGCCGTGTTCATCTTCAGAAGGGCACCCCTTTCTAGCCCCAGGTCTTGGTCCCTATTCCTGCAGGTTAAACCCTCTTTGCTTTATTGAAATATTCTGTCAGCTTAACATCCCTCTGAAGAAAGTTTTCTCTGCACTAAAACGGCCTGGGCTTGTTGGGATGGGGAGACTTAGAACTTCAAAATCCCCACTAGGTTTCCCATCGCTGTGGATATTTTGCTCACCCAAGGCTCTTGCTTCCCTCCTTTCCTCTTCAGGTCACCAGCGAGGCTTCTGCGTGATGTGTAGAATGGAAAGCCACGTTAACAGAGTCCTGCGCTCCTCGGGCAGTGCCATCTACCCTTCCGCTGTCATCAGTGTTCTCTCACGTGAGTCATCTCAGGGGCTTGGACGAGTTTTCTTCTGTTCTTGTAGGAGAAAGCTACTAACTTCTTCTTTTTTAGTAATAGGAGAACATTTCCAGCTTGGCACGCAGGAGGATGCCCACGAGTTCTTACGTTACACTGTTGATGCCATGCAGAGAGCTTGTCTGAATGGAATCAGCAAGTAAGCACCAGCAAATTAATTTTGCAATGTTCCCAAGCCCTTCGGACTCCTTGGTGTAGTGCCATCAAGGAAGAACTATGCCCAGGGCTTTCACACCTGGAGGAGATGATAATAACTCTCTGCCTTACCATTTATTTCCAGCTTGGACATCTCTTCTGAATCGACTACCATCGTCCACCAAATATTTGGGGGCTTTCTGCGATCCAGAGGTACTTTTCCACAACCGTTGCTCTCCTTGGAATTGTCCGTGTCCTTCTGTCTGCCTGTGATGAGCAGCCGATGGTGTGACTGGCGTAGTAGGTGTGAAGGACGTAGAGCGGCACAGCCGGTCGACTTCCCCTATCCCTGAGCATTTTGAATTTCCTTCCAGTCACGTGCTCGAGCTGCAAAGCGGTTTCCGATTCCTACGAGGCCTTTCTGGACATTCCTTTGGATATCAAAGTAAGGGAGTTTGTAATCGTGCTTCGAGATGTCCCCAAGGCCCCCGTAGCTTTCCAGAATCAACACAGTTGCTTTAAAAAACACGTAGTGTGAACACAAGAGAGCTTGGCGGCAGAATGGAAGGATCCCTCTGCATCCTTCTTCTTTTTGCCCTCCCTCGACACCCGTCGGACCCCTAGGCTGACGGGTTGTATTATTTTCGTTATCGATGACCCTGCACACCATCGGTAGCTGAACCGAGCAGTGGCACAGAGACGTAACTCTGGATAGCCCCAGGAATTGAGGGAAATATTCGGCATCGTACCCTCTTTCTGCCTCCTCGCGGGTCCACAGCGTCTCTCCTCAGCGTCAGCTACCTGGGTCGTCTTGTCAACTCTTGATAAAGTGTTTGGGCGAGGACATTTCCCGGAGATCAGTATTTCCCGGAGATCAGCTCTCTCCTTTCTCACTCCTCCAGGCAGCCTCATCTGTCACCGCAGCGCTGGCGGACTTTGTGAAACCCGAGCAGCTGGATGGCGAAAACTGCTTTAAATGCAGCCAGTAAGATGATTATTAACAATATTAGATCCTGCGTGAAGGTGCTGCGCATACTCCAGCATAAGCCATCTTTTCGCGTAGGTTAGATGCGCAATGATCAGGCACAAATATTTTAATATGGCTTTATGCATCTGAGCAGCCTTAAAACAGCGTAGGGGTGGGGGAGACACGAAAGGGTGTCTGGCCTTTTTGGGGCAAGATAGGGCATATACGAAGGCTCTGTGCTCGGTTTCAAGGTGTAACAAGATGGTCGCCGCCTCCAAGAGGTTTACAATCCATGGCGCGCCCAGGGTCCTCACGGTGTGCCTGAAAAGGTTCGAAGATTTCACCGGCGGGAAGATCAACAAGGTGAGTATGCAACCAGAGGGCAACGTTTTTCTTCCCGGAGTGGGATATTTCTCATGGTGGTCCGCACTTTCACAAGCTGTTGAGTTTTATTGTGTTCCCTTCTGGAAAGAGAAGAGTTGCTGCGGGAAGACAAGGACGTACTCTTTGGCCGACAATAGTTTCCTGCCACCCAAACCATTACCTTTAGGTTGCTTTAGGGAAAAACCAAGTGTTCGTGAGCCCCAAAGATGTATTTATACACCTCTGGCCCCTGGTCTTGGAGGGATATTTCGTGTAGTATTTCAGGATCATTTCTGAGCACTCTTGGTCTCTCCGTAGGTCGTGAAGTATTCCAACTGCTTGGATCTTCGCCCGTACATGTCTCAGCCAGACGGAGAGTCGCTCTTCTACTCTTTATACGCTGTCCTGGTGCACAGCGGTAACGGGTGTCATTCGGGACACTATTTCTGCTACACAAAGGTAAAGAGAAACTTCCTTCCACGCCAAGAGAAAAAGGAAGACAAACTTTCACGGCAATGGTACCGGCAGCCAAGGATTTGGGGGAGAACGTCTCCTTAGAGGCTGGCTTGGGTTTGTTTTGGCGGTTCTGGAGTTTTTCTGCCTGCGTTTTTGTGGGGAAACCATGCAGTTCATCTCCTGATGAACAACGATTCATATCGTTGCCTTTTTTTTTTTTACAGGCCAGCAATGGACTGTGGTACGAGATGAACGATTCATCTGTGGGTCATTGTGACATCAGCACGGTCCTCCAGCAGCAAGCCTATTTGCTGTTTTACGTCAGGTAATAACAGGAGAGTAAGGGAAAGACGGGAAGGGACTTTTTACGAGGGATTGTAGTGATAGGACTAGGGGGAACGGTTTTAAACTGAAAGAGGGTAGGATTAGGTTAGCTGGTAGGAAGAAATTCTGATCGATGGTGCATCGAAATTTTTTCTCCAGGTGCTCTGATTTGAAAAGGGGAGAAAGGGTGCCTTCCTCACTGGCACCAGCATATGCCTGTTCCTCCCTCAGTCAATGCGGGGCCGAGGGCAAGCAGGAGGATGCTGTGGGACCAGAGGGTCTGCCTCCTAGGACTAAGGTAACCTGGGGAGGTGGCTCAGGGCACCAGAGGGACAGCAGATTTCTTTCTGGGATCTTGGCATTGCTCTCTTCTCCCTCCCACGCTGCCGCTTTCTTCACAGCCGCAAGGCTGCTCCCTCTCAAAGCATCCCACCTCGATCCACCCCATTTGTCCGCCTTTGGCCCTTCTGCCTTTGCAGCCCTCCAGGAGAGGCTTTGGGAGGCCCTTAGCTGTCCCCTCCCACAGCTGCTGGGGTTTCCCCACTGTTCAGGTCCTTTCAGCAGGAAAGGGCAGGACCTTTGCACAGCTCTCTTTGCAGGACATGGCGGTGGGCACGGAGGACTCTCCAGAGGACAGCAGCTCCTCTGCACCAGCCAGCACCAGACAGCTAACCCAGGCAGGTGCACGGGAGGCATCTGCAGGCTGGCCAGGCAGGCTCAGCATCGCCTCCTACGTGGGCTCCTGCTTGCATCGCTTCTTCTGCGGCTGCCTGAGGCTGGTGTCCAGAAGGAAAGCTGCGTGCCCGGTCTGCTCTCCACCACTTGCCCCTCTGCACACCGTGCAAGAAGACAGCACCAAAGAGGAGCACGGATGCAGCCCTTCTTCCCGCTGCCAGAGGAACGGTGCCAGGGAGAGGGCCCGGAGCAGATCCCCGCAGTGGGGAAGAGATGTCCGGAGCTGGTTGGTGGACACCACAGACTATGACCACTCAACAGGGACGAGGAGGAGGAGGAGGAGGAGGAGTCCTCCAAGTCGTGATCACGCTCCCAGGGATGCTGCTGCTCCAGGGCCCTCCAACGGCACCTCCCAGTCGGCTCCTGCACCCAGTGCTGCTCAGGAGCAAACCCTGCCAATGCAGAAGCAGAGCAGATCCCTGCGGCAGGGCTACGCTCTCCGCAGCCGGGTTGTGGAGACCACGGACTACCACCGCTCCGCGAGGAGGAAGGGGAGGCGGAGAGCAAGTCCTCCACGTCATGACCGAGCCCCAAGGGATGATGCGGCTGCAGGGCCCTCCAATGCCAGCTCCAAGCGGGCTCCCACACCCAGGGCCGCTCGGGAGCACGCTCAGCTGCGGCCGAGAAAGCGGAGCAGATCCCCACATCGGGGCTCTGACCTCTGCAGCCAGTTTGTGCACAGCACCGAGTGTGACCCCTCAGCACGGAGGAGGAGGGTTTCAGCACCCCGGAGACGCACATCAGGCAATCACTTGGGGCAAGAAGAACAACCCACAACGCCAAACTGTTCCTGTATGAGAGGTGTAAAATAAATGTGAAATTATGAATAGCAATACCCCAATGATTAGACACGATTTCTTACAAGACAAGAACTGGTTGAAACCTAAAGAAACAATCAAATAACAGGTTTAAAATAAAGAAAAGGGGGGGGGGGAGGAGTTCCACATCCCCGCCAAGACTCAATTACACGGTGCAAAACTCATTGCCATGGAAGACTGTGGAGGCAGGAGCTATAAACAGCCATAACAAAGGAATTTGGCAAACTTGGGGTGGGTGAGTATATAACTGGATAATGAACTTGGTGGGCTAGAGTTGCCCTGTCTCAGCCCTAATCTGCTGCCTGGTGGCAGCAAAAGGATAAAACTGGAAAAAAGCATCTCTCCCCTTCAGATGCAGTCCTTCAGTATTCACAACACAAGCAGATGAAATACTAATCCAGAGGGACTTAAGCGTGGTATTTCTAATGCTTCTTTGTACTTGTAGTCAGACTGAAGAGGATTTTGGCATGCCATATGTCCTAGTTTCAGCCAGAATAGAGTTAATTTTCTTTCTAGTAGCTGGCATAGTGCTATGTTTTGGGTTCAGTATGAGAAGAATGTTGATAACACACTGACGTTTTCAGCTGTTGCTAAGTAGTATTTATACTATGTCAAGGACTTTTCAGCTTCTCATGCCCAGCCAGCAAGAAAGCTGGAGGGGCACAAGGAGTTGGGAAAGGACACAGCCAGGACAGCTGAGCCAAACTGGCCAAAGGGGTATTCCATACTGTGTGACGTCATGTGCAGTATATAAACTGCGGGGAGTTGGGCAGGGGGGGCGAGCTGCTGCTTGGGATCTAACTGGGCATCGGTCAGCGAGTGGTGAGCAATTGCACTCTGCATCACTTGTTTTGCATATTCTCATTCTTTTATTATTCTCATCATTATTATTATTTTCTTCTTTTTCTGTCCCATTACACTGTCTTTATCTCAACCCACAAGTTTGACTTTTCCCCCCAATCCTCTCCCCCATCCCACTGGGGGGGGGGGAAGTGAGCGAGCGGCTGCGCGGTGCTTAGTTGCTGGCTGGGGTTAAACCCCGACACCATACTGTATGTGCCTGTACCAAGGTACGCTGCTTGGAGGGTCAGGTACACCAAAGGAAGATCATCTACTCCAACCTCCTGCACGCAATGGCCATTTTCATCTATGTATCTCAGCGCCAAATTGAACGTCTTGGAAACATAAAGGCTCCTGCCTGAGAGCGTCTAGTCATCATTTCCTTTGACAGTTCATTCCAAAATTAGTCTCTCCCACAGTTCAAAGGAAGAAAAAAACCTCCAAAAACCAATGTCTCCGACTTCAGTTTTTAATTTCTGCTATGCCTTTTACTGTGTTACATTTTCTCTTTTCCAAAGATTTCTACATGCTTTTTCCAGTCATCTTTTGATCTGCAACTCTTTCAGGCTCTCGCTAGAAGTTATTTACCTCTTCTATCTACATAACTGTCTATGTAACTGTTATACAGATAGTCTTCTATCTCTGTAACAAGTATATTCCGTCTTAATTACTAGAAGGCAAATCACGGGTTTGTTTCAAGTATCATGAGCTTAAAGTCTCATTATTTTGCTTTGCTGGACTCATGATTTTTCACATTGGAGACTGCCAGCATCTTACTACAGCAGAGTGAAAAAAGCTTTTGTGTGTGATTTTTTTGCTCCGCTGTGCCCCTATTTCTGGGCCCCAGGTCCCGGCCTTCTGGAACCTT
Organism: Buteo buteo; assembly: GCF_964188355.1. Taxonomy (NCBI): domain Eukaryota; kingdom Metazoa; phylum Chordata; class Aves; order Accipitriformes; family Accipitridae; genus Buteo; species Buteo buteo. The sequence continues at coordinate 1,188,152 of NC_134203.1, forward strand.
CTCCCACCCCAGTTCCAGGAGTGTCCGAGACCCCCGTCAGTCAGGAGAAGGGACGCCGGGCCCCTCCCCGCGACGTCCATGTTGGGTCTCTCGGGGCGTTGTCCAGGCCATTGTCACCTTAGTATTGTTATTACTATCATTATTAGTTTCTTCCTTTCTGTCCTGTTAAACTGTTCTTATCTCAACCCACGAGTTTGACTTTTTTCCCCCCAATTCTCTCCCCCATCCCACTGCGTGGGGGGGAAGCGAGCGAGCGGCTGCGTGGTGCTGAGTTGCCGGCTGGGGTTAAATCCTGACAAAGGTGTGGGAGGGGCTGAGGGTAGAGGGTCTCTAAGGAGATGGGTGTTCTATATGGGGTTGGGGGGGCTGTATGGGGTTTGGAGGGGCGGTTGTGGGGGTTTTATGGGGCTGAGATGATCTATATGGGGGTGTGGGGGGGTGTTTTAGGGTCTATATGGCCCCAGGGGGGTTATATGGTCCATATGGGGCTGGGGGAGTCTATAGAACTGTGGGGAGGGCCTATAGGGATGGAAAGAGTGGCCTATAAGGTCTATATGACCCGGGGGGAGAGGAACTATGGGGTTTATATGGGGCTGAGGGGAGTTACAGGGCATCTGGGTCGGGGGGGCATCTACCCCTGGACACCCTGGTCCACTACCTGGACACCTGGGGCTGCCTGCATGTCCAGATGACTGGGTCCTCCTGTGACAGGGGGATCTATAGGGTCCAGAGGGATCTATATGGCCCAGGGCAGGGAATAACAGAGGGATCCAGGCAGTCCAGGGGATCTAGATGGTCCAGGCTTGGGAGAGGCAGGGATCCATAGGGTCCTGGGGGAGGGGGTGTGTGTGTATATAGCTTCCAGAAGAAATCTTTAGGGCTTGGAGGGGGAGTGGGTTCCATGGGGTCTGGGGGAATCTACAGGGGCTGGCTTCGGTGAAAGGAGGGAACTATAAGGTTGGGGGGGCAGAATCTACAGGGTCCAGGGGGGAAAGGGAGTGTTCTATAGGATCCAAAGAGAGTCTATAGGGTCTGGGGGTGTGTGTCAGGGAAGAGTATGGAGGGTCTGGGGGCGGTCTGTAAGGCTGGGCATCAGGGCAGGGTCTATAGGGCCAGGGGGGTTCTATAGGGCCAGGGAAGAGTCCATAGCGTCCGGGGGGGGGTGGCGGAGATCCATAGGGTGGGGTTAACCTCCACTCTCTGTGGGGCCGCGGGGTCTGTTGGGGCGATGGAGGCGGGGCGGGGGGCTTGGGGCGGGGCCTGGCGAGGCCACGCCCACTGCACGCAGGGGGCAGGGGGGAACCCGCATGTCCGGGTGGGGGGGTCACGAGGGGGAACCAAAAGTCGGGGACCCCCCTGCGTCACACACACACACCCCGGCTCCCCCCTCCTGACCTCACAGCCCCGCTAGGGCATCAGACCCCCCAACGTGACGTCACACCCGAACCATTTTCTAGATTTCCTGTCATTGTTCAAAGAAGCTTAAAGCAGAAGCCTGCCTTTCTAGTGGGCTTTCTTCTTCTGCCAAACTCATCTGCTGAACCCCACGTTTATTGGAAGGGTTAGCTCTGTATCATGGCACCACCATATGAAAATACTCCTAATAAAGCTTCTATTTAAGGAACACAAACACCTTGGTGATCAGCATTCTTATGAGAGGAAATACAGATTACAGGGCATCCTAAAGTCTATGTGTAAATGTCTGCTGGCAAATGACAACAGCTTTCCAAACAAACTGGAACAAGGTTGAAATGTGGCAGCTTCTTATTGAACGTTATTCTAAAATTGTCAGGACCAGCTGTGAAGAGTGGCTCTATGTTTGGGGCCACATCCTACCTTTTACAATAGAAAAACAAGGCCGCTTGGCACAGGAAAAAAACATACCTCTTGGCAGCACCTCCCCACATTGCATCAGTTCAAAAGATTTAAAGTCCTACCTGTCTTTTCCAAATGAAACCCCTTGATATGGTTATTTTTCGTACATGTTAGCTACCAGCAAGCTTCTACTGGTACCTTTTTTCTGTCACTAGTCTCTTCTCTGCTCATGTTCAGCTATCACTGGAAATCTCATCACGTTGGATAGTTTACTGAAAATGTATTATAACCAAAAAGTGACATAACAGGGCTGTAATGGATTCTGCAAAGCATTTTGCTGCTGCTATTTTATAACAGGTACCACCTTCTTCTGCCAGGCAATTAAAACAAAATTCAGCTGTGAAAATTTTTGCAGTATACCCCACCCAAACTAATCAACAATGGTTAAAAATAACATGCCCCAGCAAAACCTTTCATGATACATGGCCACAACTCACAATTCTCTACAAAATGTTCACTTTTATAAAGCTCTGATGTAAAAATCAAATAATCAAGCAGCAATATTTTAAGTGCAGCACAGGGTCTTCCATGTCACTATTTGCAACGCTTGAATTCATTTACATTTTATCAAAATCTAATACAGATGACTTAGGAATTAAGTCATTTTTTTAATATCCGTCATTCTATGTAGTGACAGATTTCATGTTTTGCTTATCTTTATCTTTGCTTTCCTTCGATTTTTCCTTCTTGTGTTTGTGCTTTTGGCTCTTCTCCAATTCCGTTTCGCTTCCAATGTGTTTCTTATGCTTCCTGTGTTTCTTATGCTTCTTGTGCTTCTTATGCTTCTTGTGCTGCTGCTTCTCCTTTTTCTTTTTCTTGCTGTCTTGACTCTCTCCCGAGCTGGCACTGCTGCTGTGGCTTCGAGGCTGACTCTCAGAAGGGCTTTGACTACAGCTAACACTGGGACGGCTTTGACTTCTGCTTGCTTCAGGCTGGTCAACTGCAGCAGGTGCTGCTGTATCCTCTTTCACCTTATCAGCAGACTTTTCTTTGGGGTCTTTTGGACTTTTTCCTGCAGCTCCCTCATCTTTTGCAGATACATTACTCTCACTGTCATTTTCATTGTGGTCTTTCTTTGCCTTTTCCTCCTCGGCTGGTCTGGTTTCTGGGTGATCTTTTGTCACTTTTGGGTGAACTTTCTGTGGGGTACCAAGAACCTTCTCACCCTTTTGAGAGGAAGATGTTTCAATGCCGCCTGTCTTGGGAAGCTCCTCCTTCACTTTTTTCGCAGGAGGTTCCATTCCAGGACATCTTTCACGAAATGAAGGAAATCCTTCGTTCTCATCTCCTTTTCTTCTCTTCTGGTGTTTTTGATGTTTATTTCCTTTGCCATCTCCCTGTGGATATTCCACTTCCTTCTCTTTTGATTTGGTAGGATCTTTGACGACATGGCGTGCTCTTCCAGAAGATTTTCCAGGGTAATTTCCAGCTCTATTACCAGCTGACCTTGACCTAGAACAATAGTTACGACTCTTCCCTTCGCCTCTTCTTGGATACAGCCGCGATCGCGAGTAGGAATGCAAATGGGAACGACAAAATGATCGAGAGTGGGAGCGAGAGGGGGAAGAAGCTGATCTTGACTTGGAGTAGGTATAGAAACTTCTAGAGTAAGATGAAGCACTAGAAGGAGACTTGGACCTTAAAAAAAACACAACACACACACACGAAGTTAATTCAAAACAGTCACTCTCCCCAGTTTTTTCCTTCCAGATTTGCTTTGGGGTTTTTGACTCTCCATACACTTATGTTCTTTCAGCTGCTGACATAATGCTACTGCCAACCGAAGAACTTAATAACATGTACAAGTTTCGGCTCACAAGACAGAACAGCTGTTGCTTTGTTAATGGAAAAACATACAGGAAGGCTAAGTCTGTTTCCACTCACTTCTACCACGCGAACTACCATAGCTATCGGCTGATTTAAGGTGGTGTATAGTGGCCTCTACTGCTATGTGAACGCACCCATTTTTTCACTACTCTGCAACGACATGCAGCGCAAATCATTTTTGTTGCAGTAAGATGCAAAAAGAGCAAGTCTTAATGGCTACAGTGCAGTATCAAACATCAGGAAAACACGATTTGGCCTGAAGACAGTAAAGCTCAATTTTAAAATGCCAGCTTAGTCTCTTTAACTTCACTACTTCTTTGGCAATTTGTACAGGATGCAAAATACTTGCACTGCAGTCTTACAATCAACACTTCTAGCCCAATGTCCTAGCAAAATCTTGCACATACCTCTAGCTCTAACCAAGGATAGTGACAGCGCTTCAAGAAAGAGTCGTATCTAAATGCTTCTAAACTCAGCCTCGAGTAATATGACTTAATGCCATTACTCTAGGAAGGATACTGACAGCATTACTAAGAGACAGCTATGCAGACTCCTGCCCAAGTGATTTGGGGGGATAGAAAACATCAGCTGCCCTGCGTTTTTTCTTCACAAGTTTTTCTTGTTTTTCATTTAACAATGTCAACAAAATTCTAGTGAAAGCCACCAGTCTGCAGTCCAGCTTAAAATCTCTCCGTGTACCTACAGGAGAGAGACAAAAGAGGAAGGCAATTTCTCTCACATATCTCCTCCGATGTGCTTTGAGGTAATGGTTACAATCAGAACAGGGAGATGCAGAAAATCCGGCTACTACACCTATTCAGTTCCTAGCCTCCTCACGGCTCTCAGGAGGTGAAGGATGTCATTGCAGAGAAGCTTCAGGGAAAGAGACCCCTGTTCCTTAACAACTGCTGCCCCATTATCACCATCAGTCAACTGTAATCTCTGCCATATTTGAGCCAGTAACCTACCTATGAAACTCCTATCCCTGCTAATCCCTTGACTCATCCAATCCATCCAATGAGAGAGGGGTGCAGTGGAACTCCCCCTGATTCTTCCAGACAACCTGCTGCTCCATTACAGACATGTAAACCAGTTACCTGGAAAACGAATGCCTACGCTCCTCTGGAATCTTTTTACATTCCATCAATTCCTTAGCAAAATCACTGGTAAACTCATCAAGTTTGGACTTTTTCTTTTCCCTGTTAAAATAAGTTTGACCTTTATTACAAAAAGGCACCAAGAGACAAAACATGGCCAATATGAGAAAATATAGACTGCATGCAAATGCAACAGGGGAACATCCCATTTCAGCAAAAACAGTTCAGCGTTCCTACAAGTTTTAGGGAAAGTTTTAGAATTACATTTGTCTTGGTTTAGTTTTGCATGTTTACCATCTGCAACACAAAAGTATACTGGAAAAAACACTGTCATTTTTGCTTACGTCAGGTGCACTTGAGTGTAACTGCAGCTCATTATGTGATCAAAATACAAAAATGAAGAACAACGCAGCTTCACTGAGCCAAATACTTACTCCTCTTTAAGACTCCGTTGTTCTCTGTAAAACTCCTCCCCAGAGAAAGGAGATGCTTGAGTCCTTGGGATGGTAGGTGAAGGAGACATGGGTACTGCTCTTGGAACCCAAGCTGATGACGTGTTTGCGGGAGCTGGGGGATATCCTGGAGGGGGGACAGCACACCCAGCAGATGGAGGCTGGCCAGGTGGAAACTGAGGAGGAAACGGTGGTGGTGGTACCCCCAGTGGAAGAGGAAGTGCATGGCGTGCTGGAGGATACAAGGGAGCTGGAGGCACAGGCACAAAGACTGGTGTTGATTCTGGTAGTGCTGGGGCCTGAGTCCTTTGGGTACACTCGCTGTGCAGGCGTCCTCGATTTGGACCTCTAAAGAAACCCAAAACCATGTGTCACTGTTTGTTACACTCTGTCGGATTTTAAAGAGGAAAGCGAAGGAAGCGGGAGCATGGTGGGGAGCACTTCTTGTTCTCAACTTAAGCATTTTTCTCCCTGCTTTCCGTTCATGTGAGATTACACTCATTTCTTGATCCTCATACTTGCCTTCCACATCCTCACCCCCAACACTCCCCTCGGTCTTCTCTCCTGACACTCAGCTTTGCAGCTGCAAGTGGAGGCTGCCCACGCTTAACAGAGACTCCCATCTCCCACGTGCCATGTGCCCACCGCTCCTCTGCTACTCCTGGAGACACTTAATATTTCGCACTTCTAACCTTCAAAGTCCTGCACAAATATTAACTCATCTTCTCTCAAACTTCTTTTAACCTCTTCCACATACGCTTCCTGTGCTGTCGCCTCATGATGATGTACTTGGCCTGTTCTTGTCCCTGCATTGTTATTTTCTTGCTTACTGAATCTGAGATTTTAAATCATCTGTGGGGTGGATCCCCATTTTTGTTTGGATTTATCTTTGAGATTTTATAAACACAGTGCACCCTTACAGTCGATCTAACATCAAGCATATAAAAAAATGAAGGACTGACTTGGCACAGCAATAAGAGATAAAACAGACTCTTCTCTTTCCAACGGAGAGAAAGCAGCTTGGCTATCTGAGACGACTAAATTGAAGAAACTCAGAATTGTCCTAAAATAACAGCCTTGACTTTTCCAATGATTTGCTCAATCAGAATCAACTAAGTTGTTCAAAAAAGAATGCTGGAGGCTGGTTTCTATTGGGAAATCAATTTCTTCAGCCTTATACAGCCAGTGAGCAAAAGGGTGGCTTTCCACCTGATCCTTTAATTAGATTTGATTTTTAGATGCACTTATGGTTTCCTCAGAAAGCGTGCATTTTTCAGAGTCCTCTTTTCAATTATGCACTGGACTTCTATTGTAAATAATCTTACTGCGAGCACATACCCCTTTGTTAAAGCCAATTCAAATTAGGCCATTTAAAAATTAATGACCACTTGTATTCTACACAACTATCTGTGCACACTTACTTCATCATAAATCAGCTGTTGTAGAATTTATGTGTTACAGCCTCATTTAACAGGTTACCAGTATGAATACATTGAATTTCTGCAGAACACTTACAGTTCCCAGCCTGGTCTGCCACCTGCTGAGCAAATTGTACTGGCTCTCGCTGGATGACCTTTTGGAGTGGAGAGAGGAAAAAGCAAAAAATCCCATTCAGTGTATCTGAAGATCATTTTTTAACAGAAATTCTTTTTAGAAAAATTAAAAGTTACAGTTCCTTACCAGTGGTGCGTGTTGATTGTCCTTGGGGGCCCAGACGACTTGGTAATGCTGGTTGTCTTAGTACAGGGGTCTGACAGCCCTTGTGAATAAATGCAGACAGTTGGAAAACAAGCTCTACTAAAATACAAGAATCGCTGCAAATGTTGAAACAAAGCTTACCTTCTCTTCCAACAAACTGCTGACTGACAGAGACGAATATGTAGAATGTTCAGCAGCAGTCACCAGAGCAGCAGGAGGTGTAAGAGTCACGAGTGGGGGTGGTGGCAGTGGCAGCTGCTGCTGCTGGTGGTGCCACATCTGCTGACGGTGCCTTCTTCTGTAACCGGCTCCATTTTTGAAGTTGCTCACAGCCTAGAGGCAGAAAAACATTTACGCAAAGGTAACATGAAACTTCAGCAGATATACGAACAAAAGCCTCCACAGAGTCAAATTACTTGTGTAATTAGCTGTAAATGCTATCAATCCCCAAAGAAATCAACATGCCGATACATGAACACATCACATTAAACACTGATACTAGTGATTGGTAACTCGGAGTGTCTGTATTCAAAGTACTGCCCTGTTAACACAGAATTTGAAAGCGAGGCAATCACCTTAAACAAAAGCATGACCTGAATTTGCCAGATTGTCTCCAAGGAGTTGTAAGCTTCTGTGATAACAGATAATGCACTTGAAAGGTAAATTTAGCCTTATTCAAGTCAACCTTGCTTAAGCAGATGTAAACTAATATTTCCTTCCCTTTCAGCTTTTTACAAAGAGCCTATTCTTACAAGCACTTTACGTAAAAGTCATCAGGTTACCCGGCGTAGGCACTTGTTGGCCACTAAAGCATCAGGCGAAACACCTGTCTGATGACACTCTGGACATCTATGCTCCTCAGATTCCAGTAAGGCTGTTCTAATACCTGTGTACAATTAGAATAATCAAAATAGCATTTAGCCAAACTAAGGAAGTTTTGGGGGTTCTAATCAACTATAAAAACACCTATATGATCAACAGGTGAATATGGTCTTGAAGTGAGAGCATGAAGCTATAAAGGTTCAATAGCGTAAAAAATTTCTAGTATGCAGCAAATAACTCTAGAGTTTTGGTATGTCACTGTTGTAACATTTGAAGATGTAGAGTAGGCTGTGTCTTGATGTTTCAGCTAGTCTTTTTCCCACTATATAGTACAGTGAGAAGTCCCCACCCTCCAGGTTAACGAATAAAACTTGTCTCAGAAAAACAAATAGTAGGTTCAAAAAACCATTACTAGGTTCGCGCTCTGAAGGTTTTAACCAACTCTCCCGTGGAGGAAAATGTGGATTAAATGCTGCTAACTATCCGTTTGTTGCAGACCACCGAAAGTCACCAGAGTTGGCTATATAGTTTTGTATGAGAGAAAGGGCTGTGGGCAAACTAAATGCACTCAATATCCAATACTGCAATCACCTGCACAATCAGCCACTCCTCTCATACTCGTCCTTCCGCATGTAAATTTAACTAAAAAGCTATGTATTTTACTATTTATTTATTTATTTAACTATTAAAGCTCTGTGGCTTTTTTCCCCCTTTATACGAGAAGAGCCCTTTCCTATTCAGGGTATACTTAAGTATAAAATAGAACTGGTAACAAAATAATTTCGCTATCTCCTCTTTCTGCTTTCAGAAGAGCAGATGTGCTGTTTTGAATTAACAAACATGGGAGTTCACACTTACATTCATCACAATAACTGTTTCCACAGCAGGGAATAATAGCCGCATCAGTCATTATCTCCTTACAAATGAGACATAAAATCTCCTCTGGAATAGGATCATCTGAGGAGGAAGAGGATGGCTCCTCCGGTAAAAAGGGAGGCTTTTCCTTCTCTCTTCTAGCATAAGCTTCCCTGGAGGAGGGGAAAGGGGAAGGAAAAAGAAACAAATTAAAGATGGGTAAAGGAGAACTTTTCCAAGCTTTGGATCTTATCAAAGGAAGACAGGAGATGGAATTCTTCTCACTCCACATTAGCCTCCTAAAACATAGGCATTTAGTTGAACCTACTTTTCTATAGCCACCACACTAGAATAGGGAGGGGGGAACAATTTTCCCACCGCAGACCTCTCCCATTCAGTGGATCAACAACGAAATTAGCTCAGATGAGCTTGTGGGTCGAGATAAGGACAGGAGAGATCACTCACCAATTACCGTCACGGGCAAAACAGACTCAGCTTGGGGAAAATTAACTCAATATATTACAAATCAACCAGAGTAGGGTAATGAGAAATAACCCCAAATCTCAGAACACCTTCCCTCCACCCCTCCCTTCTTCCCAGGCACAGCTTTACTCCCAAATGCTCTACCTACCCTCCCCCCCCAGCGGCGCAGGGGGACAGGGAATGGGGGTTACGGTCAGTTCATCACACCTTGTCTCTGCCGCTCCTTCCTCCTCAGGGGGAAGACTCCTCACTCTTCCCCTTCTCCAGTGCAGGGTCCCTCCCACGGGAGACAGTTCTCCATGAACTTCTCCAGCGTGGGTCCTTCCCATGGGCTGCAGTTCTTCACGAACTGCTCCAGCATGGGTCCCTTCCATGGGCTGCAGTCCTTCAGGAGCACACTGCTCCAGCGTGGGTACCCCACGGGGTCACAAGTCCTGCCAGAAAACCTGCTCCGTGGGCTCCTCTCCACAGATCTGCATGTCCTGCCAGGAGCCTGCTCCAGAGCGGGGTTCCCACGGGGTCACAGCCTCCTTTGGGAACACACCTGCTCCGGCGTGGGGTCCTCCACGGGCTGCAGGTGGACATCTGCTTTACTGTGGACCTCCGCTCCACCGTGGACCTCCCTGGACTGCAGGGGGACAGCCTGCCTCACCATGGTCTTCCCCACAGGCTGCAGGGGAATCTCTGCTCCGGCGCCTGGAGCATCTCCTCCCCCTCCTGCTTCACTGACCTTGGTGTCTGCAGGGTTGTTTCTCTTACATGTTCTCACTCCTCTCTCCGGCTGCCGTTTTCCCTCTGTCCCAACTTTTTTTCCCTTCTTAAAAATGTTATCACAGAGGCGTCACCACTATTGCGGATTGGCTCGGCCTTGGCTGGCGGCGGGTCCGTCTTAGAGCTGGCTGGTATTGGCTCTCTTGAACACAGGGGAAGCTTCCAGCAGCTTCTTACAGCAGCCACCCCTGTAACCTTCCCCCCCACCCCCGCTACCAAAAACTTGCCACACAAAGCCAATACAGACATTTACGCACGGTTTCTCTCGTTCACTTTTTGGTCGGTCCAATTAATTCCATACTTACACATTAACACGTGGTATTGCGTATTTTCCAGTTTTTGTCACCATGACACCCTTCCTTTTGGGATCTTTCACCTCCACCAAGAAACTCCTTGGAATTCCTGTGGTCTTTTTCATCCTGGGCACAGACCCAAAACTTTCGTCCTGTTGAGACAAGAAATGCAGACATACCGCATCTTAAGACCCACACTTAAAATGACATTTCAATGATGATTTTAAGTAGCAAGAGCCTTTAATCCTCTCCTTTTACCTAGCGTAAGGGTCGCTCGACTAAAATACTTCTTTTCTTAAATGAATACAGCCAGGATGTTCCAAAGGCTTGAGCAGTGTTTTGAATTCGGTCGACATTCTTTGGCTTACCCTCAGGTTCCTTAAGGGCGAAACAGCCCTTAGCTCACCATCCACTCAGAGAAGAGACACAAAGCCGCTCCTCCTCCTCCAAAGGGCAATGCAGAGGGAGAGCTTAATGCAGTGCTCTGAATCACTCACTGGGGAAACTTATGTTCACCATCTCTATATGAAGGCTAAATTCATACCTCATGCATGTACCTTCAGTGACTAACATTAAACGGCATGAAGACGCAACCAGAGGCTTGTCTGATTAAAACACACAAATGTTCAGTAGATGGGGTCAACAGAAACATCTTCTTTTTATACAAAATACTAAAAACTATGAACTGTCACTAAAAAGAGTTAAAACCAGAAAAATTTCCAATAACATTGAAATGTACAAAAACACGCATACAAGTTCACAGAGAAAGATCTATGGACACATTTCATGTCCATGACCTAGAAAAAAAGAAAATTTTACATTTCTAATTCCAGGTTTCCCTCAAATTCTGAAAGGCTTTGCAACATTGCCATATAAGCTCTGTATTTCACCCCAAGAGAAACAATTCTTCACGTGAGTATTCATGTACTTGTTACCTAACTGCCAGGGTAAAACAATTAAAAACTAGGTAACACCAGAAGTCCCCCACAATCTTACCCCATTTCTTGGGCAGTTCTTCATAGAGTGGCCAGGTTTTCTGCAACGATGGCAAGTATATGACGATGCAGGTGGACCCACGGGTTTCTTCATGTAACTGCAAGTTTTGGGGGAATAAAAGAACAAGGTATGCACATGTCTCGCTTGTTAAACCAAACACCTCTACAGTTTTTTCCATAATCTTCAAAGAACAGATCTGACATTATCAACACTTACTTGATTGGATCATATTCATGGCAGGACTGGATCATCATAGCTTTTATTTTATCCTCTTCGGAAGCACTGGCTTCAGCCAGATTGGCAGTCTGTTTAACAGGCAATTATTTGACACGCACATTAGAAACACGTTTAAGCCCACACAGCCAAAGACAACACCGCTCACCCAGTCCTGTAAAGAGCAGCACAACACTAGCTGAGGTTGCATGAAAAGAGCTGCTTATAGAAAATACCGTTGTCCTGAAGATGTTCTGGGGAGCCCTTACACCGTTATTACATGGTGTTTGTGTGCGTGTTAACCTACTTGACAAGAGCGTTCTTGGGCACTCAAAACCTTAGGCTCTGTTTGTACCTTACAGAAAGACTGGCGTAACCAATCCAATTGTCTTCCAAGTGGACCGAAGGCATAAGTAGACAACATTACACGATCCAGTATTTTTAAGGTGATTTTTAAGCTCCAGCCT